>NC_082714.1:63547921-64904171 GCF_030144855.1 Hypanus sabinus
CTGCTGCTTTTTGTTTGTGCGTGGCATTTTGCTCTTGTCCTGTAACTTGCTGGTGATCTCTGAGTTATGCTCGGCCAAGTTGCTCTTCAAGGTCTCAGTTTGAAATGGAAGAGGTACTGGGAGGCGAGCGTTGATGGAAGCTCACACAGGCTTACTTCAGTACTGTGTGGGGCCTAGGTCCTTACATACTACTGCACACAGTGACGGGCACTTTTCCTGTCTGTTCTCCAGATGGCAGGATGTGACAAGGTACCATTGGGGTGTGGGTGGAGATCAGGGCCAGGGAACTAGCACAGGATCAGCTGGAGAGCTGGAGATTGTACTTGAGTGGTAGCTGCAGCTTAGCAGGGAAGGTGAGACTAAGGACAACAACAGAGGTCAAAAGTGAGGGATTGCAGTGGGCAGTGATTCATGCCCAAGGCTGAAGGTTGGTAGTATATTGGTGAGAGTAGATCAATAGTTGGGTGGGGACAATCATGCAGTAGATCCATGATGGTCAGTAGTTCAGTGGTGGGGATGGGGCTCTGACACAATGGGTATGTTTTGTAACTACAAAGGATCTGAATCAGGGTAGGTGAGTGGTCACTACCATCCAAGAGCTACAGCTATGTGTCCATAGATGTGGGGATGTCCATAGATAGTATGCAGGACTGAGGAAGCAACACTAAATGTTACTCCCCACATCCACCTATGGGATATTATCCATCACATCACATTCATCCCTGGGTTAATACATCCGAAAGATGTAGACCAAATGGAAAAGGGTTGTTTATTTAGAATTCCCAGAAGTCCCTGGTTTTGTGGGACTTCCAGAAGTCCACAATGATAACAGGTGTCCCAAACATCTACGTTTTCCCTTTGTAAATGGTTCCTCAATGGGCAGAATGATAGTGAATCAGTCAGTATAGTGCTTATTGGTGCCAGTGATCACAATCATGATTCAATTCCTGCACTGTCTATGAGCATGGACATTCTCCCTGTGACCGCGTGGGATTCCTCAGCGTGTTCCGGCTTCCTCCCACATTCCAAAGACGTACAGGTTAGGGTTAGTAAACTGTGGGCATTCTATGGTGACACATTTGAGCTGTACTCCCCCCACCCCAGCACATCCTCGGACTGCGTTGGTTGTTGATGCAAATAGCACATTTCACTGTATGTTTTGATGTTTTGACATACATCTGACAAATAAAGCTACTCTTTAATTGTTATCTTGTTTATTGACGTCAAATCAGACAGTGTGCAAAGTATGGTGCCAATTGACCCAGTTACTGTCCAGCACTTCTCTTGTCAGAGGCTGGGCTACTCTTACCCCAGTGCACCGCAGCTGAGAAAGATCAGGTTAATCTTGCTTGATTCTGTGTTCACATCGGGCTACTGCCCAAGCTGGTGAGTTACAGCAGCAGGGAAATTCCACTGATTAAGTCAGTTATGCAAGTGACATAGGTGAGTGGCCAACTAACCTAATGATCCAGCAGATAATTTCTGGTCCTTATTACCCTACATAAATCAATCATATTTCTAGAGTGAAGTGAGCTGAACTGGGACGCACTGCCTGAAAGTGGATATCAAACTGCAGGAAAGTGATCCATGACACGTAGTAATGAGGGACAAACAAATGGCAGTTGAACTTAATACATATTTTGTGTCAGTCTTCATTATGGAAGACACCAGCAGTGTGTGCCAAAAATGTGAGAGTGTTAACAGGCATAAGTGACTGCAGTTACTATTGCTAAGTAGAAAGTGCCTGGGAAGCTGAAAGATCTGAAATTAGATAAATCACCTGAACCAGATGGACTACACTCCAGCATTCTGAAAGTGGTAGCTGAGGAGGTTGTGGAGGCATTAGTAGTGTTGATGTTTGAGTCCATTATTTAGGATGAGATTTCAGGGTCCTAGGAGGCACATGATAAAATAGGCCAAAGTCAGCATGGTTTCCTCAAGGGAAAATCTTGCCTGACAAATCCATTGGAATTCTTTGAGGCAGTAACAAACAGAATGGACAAAGGAGAATCAGTGCATATCATTTACTTGGATGTTGACAAGGCCTTTGACAAGGTGCCACACATGAGGCTTCTTAACAAGATAAGAGCTCAAGGTATTACAGAAAAAAATACGAGCATGGATGGAAAATTCACTGAATGGCAGGAGGCAAAGAGTGGGAATAAAGGGAGCCTTTCTAGTTGACTGCCAGAAACTAGTGGTGTTCCATAGGGGCCTGTGTTGGGACAGCTTTTTATGCTATCTGTCAACAATATTAATGACGGAATTGATTACTTTGTGGCCAAGCTGGCAGACAATATGAAGATATTGGAGATACAGGTAGTGTTGAGAAAACAGAGAGGCTGCAGAAGGACTTAGATTAGGAGTGGTCAAAGAAGTAGCAAATGGAATACAATGCCAAGAAGTGTATGGTCAACAACACACACAAAATGCTGGTGGAACACAGCAGGCCAGGCAGCATCTATAGGGAGAAGCACTGTCGATGTTTCGGGCTGAGACCCTTCGTCAGGATGTAAAGTGTATGGTCACACGCTTTAGTAGAAGAAATAAAAGTGTAGTCTATTTTCTGAATGGAGAGAAAATTCAAAAATTTGTGGTGCAAAGGGTCCTCATGCAAGATTCCCTAAAGGTTAATTATCAGGTTGAGTCAGTGGTAAGGAAGGCAAATGCAATGTTAGAATTCATTTTGAGAGGTCTAGAGTATAAAAGCTAGGATGTAATGTTGAAGTTTTATAAGGCATTGATCACAATCTTGAAACCAAGATGGTGGCACGACGCAGCTTGCAGCAGCCACTCCGGAGCTGATTATCTGTTATTTGTGAAGCGGGGTGCTGTGCACAATCATAATTGGATGAAAAACAGACGTGTGAGCACGGAGGAACATCTGAAAATCTCTAGGAAGACCTTCTCCATTGCTGCTGCTGCTGTGAGGTCCAGGTCTCTGCTGAGAAGAACAGGCCCCCAGTCCTCAGGGTCGCGTTGCCGATGGCCATTGGCAGGGGCATCTTAATAAGCTCAGCAGAGGATGGCGCTCGGAGAAGCTGTGCCGGAGGGGATGATCGGAGGCTCGGAGGTTCGACGGACTCGGAGTCCACTGCGGTCAGGTCGCTTTCAGTGTGTGCTGCATCTGCCAGGCTAAGTTGCGCGGCACCATGGAAGTCCATAGCAGGGGTATTCCCTTCTGCCGTCGGCATGAGACGACGAGTCTATTGGGACCCTGAGGACTTGTGGAAACTGTGTGGTGGTTTCTTTCGAACTTATAGTCTTTTAACATCTTTGGACTATTTTTACTGTGCCCATGGTCTGTTTTTTTTTTATCAATTATGCTATTGTTTGCACTGTTGTAACTATATGTTGTAAATATGTGGTTTTGTGCAGATCTTGTAGCTTTAGTTTTTGGTCTTGTTTGTCTGGTGGATTTGGAGCTCCTTTCCGGGGAATGCGCTAAGAAGGTAGCGCGATATTAAAACGCAGCAGCCTCTCCGGACTCTGGATTGGGGATTGCTAAACGTTATGTGGATTTTCTGGTGTAGTCTGTTTTATCATGTGTTTTTGTGATATCATTCTGGAGGAACGTTGTCTCATTTTTTAACTGCATTGCATTTGTGGTTTTTAAATGACAGTAAACTGAATCTGAATCTGAATCCGAAAAGCTAGGATGTAATGCTGAAGTTTTATAAGGCGTTGATCACACTGCACTTGGAGTACTGTGAGCAGTTTTGGGCCCCTGATCTAAGAAAAGATGTGCTGGCATTGGAGAAGGTCCAGAGAAGGATTATGAGAATGATTCTAGGAATGAAAGGGTTAATGTATGAGGAACATTTGATGACTCTAGGCTTGTATTCACTACAGTTTAGAAGATCTCATTGGAACCTATCAAATATTGAAAGGCCTGGATAGAATGGATGTGGAAAGAATGTTTCCTGTAGTGGGAGAGTCTAAGACCAGAGGACACAACCTTAGAATAGAGGGACATTCATTTAAAACACAGATGAGAAGGAATTTCTTTAGCCAGATGGCAGTGAATCTATGGAATTCATTTTCACAGATGGCTGTGGAAGACAAGTCATTTAAAGTGGTTGATGGGTATTTGATTAGTCAGGTTATCAAAGATTACAGGGAGAAGGCAGGAGAATGGGGTTGAGAGGGATAATAAGTTAGCCATGATGGAATGGCAGAGCAGACTCGATGGATTGACTGGCCTAATTCTGCTCTTATGTCTTATGGTCTTATGAATGGATGGCAATATCAGATCCAGCAACCTCGATCAGCTGCCAGGGGTATTTGAAGATATTTGTAACTTCTTCCTACATCAACTTGAAGTTCTCACCTTCTTTAAGAAGACCACTATTATTCCAGTATCAAGGCAAAGATCAGGTAACATGCTTTCATGACTGCTGCCAGTGGCTCTGTCATCCACCATTATGTGGTGCTTTGAGAAGCTGGCCATAGCACACCATCTCCAACATCTGAGGAACTTCAGCTCATTGAAGTCTCCAGTTGTCTGGAGAATTCAGTGGACTGTAGACTGAATTTAAAATGCAGCTCAGAGTAATATTCTTCATGGAGCTACAGACTTGGCTTGATTGCAAACTGGGAAACATCTCATTTACCTGAGATGTCTGCATATGCATGAATGCAGGTCAGACACAGCAGTGATTAACACTCATTTTGGGTGTGTTGGTATGAAGATCTAGATGTTTGAAAACTCTGTGCAATGCAAAGGAAGCATTATGAATGCCTGTAATTATAAAAATTGTCCTGTTGTTATCATTCTTCTTTAATATATAAAACTATGATATAATATTGGGTCAGAGAGCCTCTGTCCAGACTGACTCTAAAGGCTGTTAGCTTGTTTGTGCCGAATAAAGACTTCTGCACTACCAGTATCGTGTCTCTCTGGTGGCATTCATTGCCAGTCACAACACTGCCAAACAGGTCTACAGCAGGTCCCTGTCCAAAAAGTTCATCTCTGGAGCATCTGGATAATAGACCTGGGACTCATCACATCCTTTTGCAACTGTATCCTTGACTTCCTAACCAACCAATTGCAATAAGTAAGGACAGGCAGTGACATCGCCACAAATTTTTCTCAACACTGGCGCCCTACCAGACTGTGCCCTCATCCCCCAGTTTGCCACCTCTGCTACTCAGAACTGTGTGGTCAGATTCTGTTCTAACGCCATCTACAGGTCTGCAGATGAGGTGGCATTCATTTCAAACAACAATGAGTCAGAGGAGATAAAACCCCAGTGCCATGGTGTCATAGCAACTATCTGTCCCTCAATGTCAGCAAAACAAAAGAACTGGTCACTGGGAGACAGTGCGCACATTCCTGCTTATGTTAACAATGATCAGATTGAGAAGTTCCTATTCCTATGAGTGAACATTATCAATAGCCTTTACTGGTCAAACCACCTAGACTCAATGGTGAATAAAGTTCACCAGTCTCTCTACTTCCTCAGTGGCTAAAGAAATTTGGTATGTCCCTTTTGACCCTCACCAATTATTTCTGATGCACCATACAAAGCATCCTATCTGGGTGCACAACAGCTTGGTATGGTAACTACTCTGCAAGAAACTACAGCGAGTTGTGAACACAGCTCAACACATCAAGAAAACCAACCTTCCCTCCATGGACTCTATCTACACTTCTCGCTGTTTTGGTAAAACAACCAAAATAATTGAAGACCACACTCACCCTGGACATTCTCTCTTCTCCCTCCTCCCATCGGGCAAAAGATACAAAACCAGAATCTCCCATTCTGGACGGTGATGCACCTGTTCACCTCTTTAGCCAAGAAAGCACAACAGCATCTCCATTTCCTGAGGGGACTGAGGCAAGTGAGGCCCCCCCCCCCCCATTCATTCTAACCAATTTTTACAGGAACGACATTGAAAGTGTTCTAACCAGCTGCATCACTGTCTGGTACAGGAATTGCAAGACATCTGACCACAAAACCCCACAAAGGATTCCGAGAACTGCTGAGAGGATCATTGGGGTCTCTCTTCCACCCATCCAAGATATTTGACAGGAGCACTGAGTATACAGAGCCCTTAGAATTGTCAAGGGTAACTCCTATCCACCCTACAATCTCTTTGGCCCCCTATTACCAGGCGACAGATTCCATGGCATTAGGACAAGGACTGCTCGGATGGGAAACAGCTTCTTCCCCCAGACCAGGAGACTACTGGACTACCTGCCACCACCCAGGTCTCATCACGTATGAAGTGTAATACTGTTTACTTTTTAACTTGTGTCATAAATACACCTTATGCTAAATGTCAGTCTTCTGAAATACAATTTATTATTTGTGGTGATATTACTTTATGTGTTGTGTGCGAGATATATGTACTGGGTTGTGCACCTTGGTCTAGACTCTGGAGGAACATTGTTTCGTTTGGCTGTACACTCAGACTGCATAACTCTACCCCAAGTAGCACTGATTCATTACAAAGCAGTTATTCAGTTCTTCATTGAAATTATTAAAAATGACAAAAATTTATTCTAAGCAACACTTAAAGCTTCTAGAGTGGCCCCTATTACTGTAAGCATTCAATCAGCCAATGAGAGTGCTTTATATATGCTGAGTCACTCACAGCCAATCATGTGTTAGTTCACGCTCTGCCTCCACCACCAATGTAAACATTCTTGGTCCCTCACCAATTTATTCCATTTTTTCACCCATAATGTCTGGAAAATGGCCTGCAACTTCCAGTGAACATAGTACATGAAAGATGTCTAGGATAAACATCGGCATGGATGTTAAGCTGCAAGTGATATGCAAAGATGTTCATGATGGCAATGTTGAAGAGATACTGTATTCTCATGGTGAGAGTCTTAGCAATGAAGAGCTTCAAAAATTTGCAGAACAACGCATCCTGGGTGAATCTGAGGATACGGCTGGAGAAGAGGAAACACCAGCAAGAAACCTCACCACAAAATTCCTCAGCATGGCATCACCACAATCACACAAATCATGGACCAGTTCATCGATTATGACTCTGAATGGGAGCGAAGCAATAAGGCAAAGAGAGGAGTTCTCAACATGATTTCCTGCCACCAAGAACTGCTTCATGAGGGGAAAATTAAGAAAAGGCAGTCAAATCTCGATGTCTACGTGAAGAAGAACCCGAAGTTAGAGAAGGACCCACAGGCTGGTCCCTCCTCTAAAGTGTAACCACAGCCCGCTTCCCTCCGCTGCTGCGATGTGTTGCTGCTCCGTTGACGTACAGGTTCGGACTATTTGTGTGGTTGTTACTCCACAAACTACTGAGGTACATAAAATGATATATATCACAGATTTGATTTTTTAATCAAGAACACATGCCCATTTATGTAGTGCTATATTGCCCCCACAGAGTGCTGATTTACATAGTGCTCCACCTCCGAGGAATACATCCTCAGCATTAAGTGGGATCTGAGTGTATACATTGTATACAGCTGAATGACAATAAACTTTAACTTGACTTCAACAGAAAGCATGTAGCACCAACTCAAGGACAGTCCCACTGTTGTTCGGACTCTTGTGTATTAAGGTCAGCTGTCTTGCCTGCCTGCTTTGTACAGGAACAGTATATTCTCCATTCTGTTATTAGTTTTCCCCTGTGTTACTTCATTGTACTAACTTGATGAAATGATCTATGTAAATGTCTTGCAAAGTTTGTCACTGTACATCGGTAATGGGGCAATAACAAACTTATTTATCAATATTATTTAGGGAAATAAGAAAGTAAGTGATAGACATACAGTAGCTCTAGACCATTCATCCCCTCTGCCCACATTACTATTCAAAGATAGTATGAATGATCTTTCAGCTCAATTCCATAATATTGCACTAACTCCAATTCACTTGGTTCTCTGAATATTCAAAATCAGTCACACTTTCTTAAATATACTAAGTGACTGAGTCTCCAGTGACCTCTTGCACAGAGAATTCCAAAGATTGGCACCTCCATCCTCTCAAACCTCATCAGGATTTTGTATCTTCCAATGAGATTGCCTAAATTCTTGCCCAATCTGCTTAATCTCTCCTCATTTGCAAACATGCATTGAATAAACCAACTTGGTGAATTTTCATTGCACTTCCTCTGTCACAGATCAGGAGTGCAGACCAGTATATTGTCCTCCACAGGCAGTCACACCTGGGTCCTGTATAATGGAGATGCCATCCTTGACCTTATACTCAAATTCTCTTACAATAAAGACCAACATAACCTTCCTAATTGCTTTCAGTATTTTTATATTCACTTCCAGTGATCCATGTACAAGAACAGTTAGGTCCCTCTATACATCAACACCAGTCATCTCTCACCATTTAAAAATACTTTGCCCTTTTACTTCTGTACCACTCCCACATTAAATTCTCTCTCCCATTCACTATCTATCTATATTGCCTTAAAGCCTTTGCATCCTTATCTCAAACTACACAGCTGTCCAATTCTGTATCAGCAGCTGACAGCAACCTAGCATTCCCAATGGTCAAATAACCACCAATCACTCCAAAGACAACAACACTGTTACCAGGTCAGTGGGCAGGAAACCCTCATCCCTTCTTTCAATCACTCTGGCTGAAGCTATGCCTGTGTCTGTCCACTTCCAGGTCAGCTGACAGCCACTAAGCATTCTTATTGGTCAAAAAAAAACATCAATCACTCTCAACCCGGAACGTGACTGTTCATTTCCCACCACAGAGGCTGCCTGACCTGCTGTTTCTCCAGCTCCTTTGTGCGCCAATCACTCTGTCTGTGCCAACACCTATGGCAGCCAATCTTCAAGTCAGCTAACAGCCAACTCTGGCATGGGAAGATCTTAACGGGCAGAGGAAAAGATTCAAGAAGATGCTTGAAACCTCCTTGATAAAATGCAGCCATGCCCACCAATTCCTGGAAATCTCAGACCTATGACTGCTTGAGTGGAGAAGGAGCATTTAGAATAACAATGCAAAGTATCCACATGACCATCCTATCAGCCACCTGCTGCCCAATCTGTGGAAGAGCCTGTAGTTCTGACAACCAAATCATCAGTCACCACATGATCTACACAGCCAGAATGGAAGCAAACTCTTGGGATTGCCCAAGATGAAGCAGAGGCGCATGACTCCCTCATTCAAATTACTAATACAGAAAGCATATTGTCCCATTCCCCACGTCAAACCCTTGATCAGAGCCTGTTTTCTATCAAATAACTAACACTCCATTCCCACCAAAACCTCTCATGCTGTCTAATTTTGTTCCAAACCTCTCATGTAGCACCTAATCAAAAATCTCTGAAATCCAAATATATCATATCTACCTGTTCACCCTTATCTTCCCTTCATGTATGGGACTACCTGAGCAGATCCTTTTAAAAGATTCTAATCACTTCCTTCTGTCCTGCACTGTTTTTGGATTCAATCACTTAACACTTTACTATGTATCAGTCAAAACTTCCATCCAACAGGTGGCATTATCTTTTTATGAGGATCAGATTCAGTATTCAATAACTGGAAGACAGAAGGGCTGTTTTACAAATCCTTGGGATAAAGACAGGAATTGGTGTACTTTGCTAGTGTTAGAAAAGAAAACAAATCCATCTGCAGATCATTCCCTTAGATCTGGATGGCCATAATCTTTGTGACATACAACAGATAAGGTTCCTGTTGTCCTCACCTACCAACCCATTAGCCTCCGCTTCCAACACATAATTCTCCATTACTTCCACCATTTCCAACAGGGTTGCACCACCAAGCACATCTTTCCCTTGAACCTCTCTCACTTCCTGCTTTCCGCAGGAAACACTCTCTACGTGACTCAAAAATCCCTCCTGAATGATGTCCCACCTGGTACTTATCCTTGTATGCGGGACAAGTGCCATACCTACCTCTTCACCTCCTCCCTTACCTCAGGGCCACGAACAGTCTGTCTGGGAGAGGCGACTCTACACTAATGAATCTGTTGGGTTCATCTACTGCATTTGGCACTCCCACTGTGGCCTCCTGTAGATCAGTGAGACCTAATATAAATTGGGAGAACATTTCGACAAGCACCTTCACTCCGTCCACCACAAAAAGTGGGATTTCCTGGTGGCCATACATTTAATTCTAATTTCCATTCCCATTCCAGCATGTCAGTCCATGGCCTCTTCTATCGCCATGATGAAGCCACACTTAAGCTAGAAGAGCAACACCTCCAACCTAATGGTGTGAACATCAATTTCTCTAACTTCCGGTAAATTTCCTCTCCCCTCCTCCCCTTCACCATTCCTGTTTCCCTCTCTCACCTTATCTCCTAACCTGCCCATCGCCTCCCTCTGGTGCCCATCACCCTTTCCTTTCTTCCATGATCTTCAGTCCTCTCCTGTCAGATTCCCCCTTCTCCAGCCCTTTATCTCTTTCACCAACCAACCTCCAGCTCGTTACTTCACCCCTCTCTCAGTTTCACCTGTCACCTCCCACCTGTGCTTCTTCCTTCCTCCCCCACCATCTTCCTCTAACATCTTTTCCAGCCCTGCTGAAGGATCTCAGCCTGAAACGTTGACTGTTCACTCTTTTTCATAGATGCTGTCTGGCCTGCTGAGTTCTTCCAGCACTTTGTGTGTGCTGTGATAATGAGTTGTGTTCAGTTTCTCAGGGTACTTGCTGGAAGTCGATCACACTTACATGACAGTCAAAGACCACCCACAGGTACATTGTTCAGCACACCCCAATTTCCCTCTTAAAGACGTATCAATGCAAGAACCACGAATGAACTATATGCTACCCTGCCATTATTTTTAAAGACTGAATTTTATTTTGCATTTTGTGGGGTCTACTGTATATTGGGAGAACTTGTGCACACTTGCAGACAGCTTCTGCCCCCTTGCCATGATTTCTCAGCTGCGTACACTGGGGAACCATAATATTTCTTCCGTGGGGAAACCTAGAACGAAAGAGTCATGGTCTAAAAGTAAACATTGCCATTTCAGTTAGAATGAACTGTTTTTGTTTCTGACGAAGGGTCTCGGCCTGAAACGTCGACAGTGCTTCTCCTTATAGATGCTGCCTGGCCTGCTGTGTTCCACCAGCATTTTGTGTGAGTTGTTTGAATTTCCAGCATCTGCAGATTTCCTTGTGTTCTTGTTTCTGTCAGCAGTCCTTAGAATGCTCTTCTTCAAGGGGCAAAGTCTTTTAATATTTTTAAGGCAAAAATAGAGGATTCTGAATATAAAATGGGGTGAAAGGTTACAAGGGGTTGAGTTGCAGATCTGGAAAATTGATATTTTCTTTTATTATTGTCATGTGTGCCAAAGCGCAGTGACAAACCTCTGTATGGCATCCATATCGATAATTTCATCACAACAGTTTGAATTAGTTCAAGGGAAAACAATAACAGAAAGCAAGATAAAGTGGTACACTTAGAAATACAATTAGATCAGCTGTGATCTAACTTTGAGTCATACTTTTGATGGAGCATCTCCCATCAAACCTAAAACTGCTTTGTTTCTGAAATCAAGTTAATCGACAAGCATTGATTCAACACAGAACATGTTTACAATCTTGTGATCATTCTTCTGTTCCAAACAAACGCTTCTTTATTAACTTAAACTCATAACAATTAAAGTCACAATTAAAGGCCATAGCAATATCATTATCCTCTTGAGCCATTCCATTATCATTCAATAACTTCAAAAATTAATCTTGGTGCCGTGACTTATTACCCAAGCAAACTTGAAAACCAAGTCTATTTTTTTTCTAATAATGAATTCACAAAGGCTTACTGTGTTCTCAGATCAGTATGGAAATTTTCTCTTGAGTGTTTGACTAAAAAGAATTCCAGCCTTTTGATTCAATAGTGTTCTTTGTTCACTATTCTTTCTTATTGAGTGTCCTTAAAATCGTCAAAGCCACAGGAGGTAGTGGGGATAAGCTCCACAAGACCATACGATATAGGAGAATTTGGCCCATCGACTCTGCTTCACCATTTTAGCATGTCCAATCCATTTCCCTCTCAGCCCCAATCTCCTGCCTCCTCCACATATCCCCTCATGCCCTGACTAATCAAAAATCTATCAATTTCTGCCTTAAATATACCCAATGTCTTGCCTCCACAGCCTACTTCCACAGATTCGCTACTCTCTGTCTAAATAAATTCCTCCTCTTCTCTGTTCTAGATAGACCTCCCTCTATTCTGAGGCTGTGCTCTTGGGTCCTAGACTCACCCACTAGAGGAAATATCCTCTCCATGTTCACTCTATCTAGGCCTTTCAGCATTCAATAAGTTTCAATAAAATCCCCCCCCCCCACTTACTTACTGCTCAATTTCAGCAAGTACAGGCCCAGAGCCAACAAAAATCTTAATATGACAAGCTCTTCATTCCCAGAATCATTCTCACTAACTTCCTTTGAACCCTCTCCAATGTCAGCACATAATAGATAAGGGACCCAAAACTGCTCACAACACTCCAAGTGAGGTCTTGCCAGTGTACATTCTTGCTTTTATATTTTAGTTCTCTAGAAATGAAAGTGAACATCGCATTTGCTTCCTCATCACCAACTCAACGTACAAATTGGGGAATCCTGCAGGAGGGCTACCACGTCCCTTTGCACTTCAGAGTTTTGAATTTCATCTTCATTTAGAAAATAGTCAATCCTTTTGTTTCTTCTACCCAAGTGCAGAGCCATACACTTCCCAACACTCTATTCCATCTGCCACTTCTTTAACCATTCTCTTAATCTGTCTAAGTCCTTCTGTAGCCTCTCTACTTCCTCAAAACCTCCTGCCCCTCCACCTACCTTGTATCATCAGCAAACTATGAAACAAAACCATCTGTTATCCAAATCATTGACATATAATGTGAAAAGAATGGGTCAAAGCACAGACCCCTATGGAACACCACTAGTCACCAGCAGCCAGCCAGAAAAGGCTCCCTTTGTTCCCACTCTTCGTCTCCTGCTAATCAGCCAATGTTCTATCCACACTAGTATCTCAGAATTAGATTTAATATCACCAACGTATGTAATGAAATTTGTTAACTTTACAGCAGCAGTACAATGCAATATATGATAAATACAGAAAAAACTGAATTACAGTAAGTACATATATATATTTGCATTGGGTGTTGTGCAATAATCTGGAGGCAATAAGAAAGCTTTAAGGTTAAGGAACCCTTAGGGATCAGTGATTCCAATATGATTGAGTTCACCTTGAAATTTGAGAAGGAGAAACTAAATTCCAATGTGTCAGTATTTCAGTGGAACAAAGGAAATTACAATGGTATGAGAGGGGAACTGGCCAAGGTTGACTGGAAGGGGACACTAGCAGGAAGGACAGCAGAGTAGCAAAGGCTGGAGTTTCTGCAAAAAATGAGGGAAGTGCAAGACAGATATATTCCAAATAAGAAGAAATATTCGAATGGAAGAAGGACACTACCGTAGCTGACAAGTAAAGTCAGAGCTAAAATGAAAACAAAAGAGAGGGTATACAAGGAATCCAAAGCTAGTGGGAAGATAGAGGATTGGGAAGCTTTTAAAAACTTGCAAAAGGAAACTAAGAAGGTCATTGGGAAAGAAAAGATGAATTATGAGAGGAAGCTAGAGACTAACATCAAGGAAGATACTAAATGCTTTTTTAAGTATATAAAGGGTAAATGACAGTCAAGGGACAGTCAATAGAAAATGATGCTGGAGATATTGTAATGAAAGATGCAGAGATGGCAGAGGAACTGAATGCGTATTTTGCATCGGTCTTCACAGTGGAAGACATCTTCAGTGTATTCAAGAGTGTCAGGGAAGTGAAGTATGTACAGTAAAAATTACAACTGAGAAGGTGCTCAGGAAGCTTAATGGTGGATAAATTTCCTGGATCTGATGGAATGCACCATTGGGTTCTGAAGGAAGTAACTGGAGAGATTGTGGAGACATTAACAATGATCTTTTAAGAATTGCTAGATTCTGGCATTGTACTGGGTGACTAGAAAATTGCAAATGTAACTCTGCTATTTAAGAACGGTGGCAGGCAGCAGAAAGGAACCTATAGACCTGTTAGCCTGACATCAGTGGTTGGAAAGTTGTTGGAATCGAGTGTTAGGGATGAGATTATGGAATACCTGAAGGCACATGACAAGATAGGCCAAAGCCAGCATGGCTTCCTGAAAGGAAAATTCTGTCTGACAAACATACTTCAATTCTTTGAGGAAATTACAACCAGGGTAGACAAAGAAGATGCAGTAGATGTGGCATACTTGGATTTTCAGAAGGCCCTTGACAAGATGCTGCACATGAGGCTGCTTAGCAAGATAAGAGTCCATAGAATTACAGAGGAGTTACTAGCAAGGGTGGAGCATTGGCTGATCAGCAGAAAACAGAGAGGGATCCTATTCTGGCTGGCTGTCGGTTACCAGTGGAGTTCCACAGGAGTCGGTGTTGGGACCACTGCTTTTTACGATGTATGTGAATGAATTATTAGACTATGGGATTAATGGATTTGTGACTAAATTTGCCAATGAATCAAAGATAGGTGGAGGAGCAGGTAGTGTTGAGGAAACAGAGAGCATGCAGAGAGACTAGATAGTTTAGGGGAATGAGCAAAGAAGTAGAAAATGAAATACAATGTTGGAAAGTGTATGGTCATGCACTTCAGTGGAAGAAATAAATGGGCAGACTATTATTTAGATGGGGAGAGAATTCAAAATGCAGAGATACAAAGGGACTTGGGAATCCTTGTGCAGGATACCCTAATGGTTAACTTCCAGGTTGAATCGGTTGTGAAGAAGGTGTATGCAATGTTGGTATTCATTTCTAGAGGTATAGAATATAAGAGCAGGGATGTGATGTTGAGGCTCTATAGGGCACTCGTGAGATCACACTTGGAGTACTGTGTGGAGTACTCCTATATCTTATGGTCTTATAGACTTATGCATATTAAATTGTTAAATTAAAATAAGGAGTGCACAAGCAGAAATAAAAAAAGTAATGAGGTGGTACTCATGGGTTCAAAGCCCATTCAGAAATCAAATGGCTGAAGGGAAGAAGCTGTTCCTGAATCACTGACTGGGTGCCTTCAAGCTACTGTACCTCCTTCCTGATGGTAACAATGAGAAGGCGGTATGTCCTGAGTGGTAGGCGTCCATAATGATAGACACCCCACCTTTCAGAGGGACCACTCCTTAAAGATGTCTTGGATACTACAGAGGCAAGTACCTATGACAGAGCTGACTAAGTTTACAACTTTCTGCAGTCTACTTTGATCCTGTGCAGTAGATTCCACCCCCCCCACCCCCATAACAGATGGTCAGAATGCTCTCTACAAAACATCTGTAGAAGTTTTCAAGTGTTTTAGGTGATAAATTGAATCTCCATAAACTCCTAATGCAATATACCTGCTGTCTTGCCTTCTTTACAGTTGCATCGATATGTTGGGACCAGGTTAGGTCCTCAGAGTTATTCACACCCAGGAGCTTGAAACTGCTCACTCTCTCCACTTCTGATCTCTCTATGAGGATTGATTCATGTTACCTCAACTTACCCTTCCTGAAGTCCACAGTCAACTCTTTGGTCTTACTCACATTGAGTACAGAGTTGTTGCTGTGACACCACTCAACTAGCAGGTATATCTTGTTCCTGTACACCCACTCGTCACCATCTGAGATTCTACCAATGATCAGCAAATTTATAGATGGCATTTGAGCTATGCCTAGCCACACAGCCATGGATAAAGAGAGAGTAGAGCAGTGGACTAAGCACACATCCTTGAGGAGCACCAGTGTTGGGCAAGGTGGATCCACTTGCAGAGGGAGGTACGGTGGACCAGGTTCTGTAGCTTTTCAATCAGGAGAGTGAGAATGGTGGTGTTAAATGCTGAGCTATAGTCAATGTACAGCATCCTGATATAAGTATATTATCTTTATTATAGGTACAGTATCTTTACTGTAATGCCATAGGCTCTTAACGTTAAACAGCCTCATGTGTGGCACCTTGTCAAAGGCCTTCTGAAAATCCAAGTACACCACATCCACTGATTCCCCTTTGTCTATCCTCCTTGTTCCAAAAGATTTGTCAGGGAAAATTTTCCCTTAAGGAAACCATTCTGACTTTGACCTATTTTATCCTGTGCCTCCAAGTACCCTGTAACCATTTAACCAACCACTGAGGTCAGACTAACAGACCTATAATTTCCTGTCTTCTGCCTCTCTCTGTTTTTGAAGAGTGGAGTAACATTTGCAATTTTCCATTCCTCCAGAACCATGCCAGAATCAATTGAATTCAGGATCAATGAATTCAATTCAAAATTGAAGGATCAATACTAATGCGTCCATGTTCTCTTCAGTGACTTCTTTCAAAACCCTGGGGTGTACACCATCTGGCCCAGGTGACTTATCTACCTTCAGACCTTTCAGTTTCCCATGAACCTTCTCCCTGGTAATGGAAACATCACACACTTCTAACCCCTGCCACTCTCAAACTTCTGGCCTGCTGCACAGTGAAAAATTATACAAAATATTTATTCAGTTCTTCCACAATTTCCTTGTCCCCCATTACTACCTCTCCGGCATCATTTTTCCAGCGGTCCAATATCTACTCTCCCTCTCTTTCACATGCTGTTCATCAAAAGTAACTTCTAGTATCCTCTTTAATATTATTGGCTAGCTTACTTTCATATACGATCTTTTCCTTCTTTATGACTTTTTAGTTGCCTTTTGTTGGTTTTGAAGAGCCTCCCATTTTTCCAACTTCCCACTAATTTTTGCTCTATTATATGCCCTCTCTGACTATTACATTGGCTTTGACTTCTCTTGTCAGCCACGAAAATGTCATCCTGCATTTGGGATACTTCTTTCTTTTTGGGATGTATATATTTTATTGATCCCAGTAATTCTAGCTATTGCTGTTCTGCTATCATCCTTGCCAGTGTACTTTTCCGATCAATTTTGGCCAGTTTCACTCTCATGTCTCTGTAATTCCACTTATGCCACTGTAATACTGACTGCAGCCTCTCCTCAAATTTCAGGGTGAATATCTTATATTATGGTGATTTGTCCCTAAGGGTTCCTTTGCCTTAAATTCACCAATCAGTTCCAGTTCATTGCACAATACCCAATCCAGAATAGCTGATCCCCAGTGGGCTCAGCCACAAACTGCTCTAAAAAGCCATCTCATAGGCATTCTACAAATTCCTCCTCTTGCAATCCAGCAGCAACATGATTTTCCCAATCTACCTGCATATTGAAGTCCCCATGACTATCGTAGCATTACCCTTTTGGTATGAATTTTCTACCTCCCATTGTAATTTGTAGATCACATCTCTACCTCTGTTTGGGGGTCTGTACATAATTCCCATCAGGGTCTTTTTACCCTTGTAGTTCCTTAGTTCTACCCACAATGATTCAACACCTTTTGACCCTATGTCACCATCTTCTAATGACTTGATTTCTTTTGTTAACCAACAGAGTCATGCCACCCGCTCTGTCTACCTTCCTGTCCTTTTGATACAACATACTTTGGACATCAAGCTCCCAGCTATAATCTTCTTTCAGCCACGATTCAGTGATGTCTACAACATCATACATGCCAAATTGTAACTGTGCTACAAGTTCATCCAGCTTATTCAGTGTACTGTGCACATTCAAATATATATAACACCTTCAGTCCTGTGTTCACCCTTTTCAATTTTGTCCTCCTTTTACAATGCAGCTCATCCTCTTGACTGCAATTTTGCCCTATCATTAGCCTCTCCTTGCTCGCAGTCTCACTCCACACTGCCTCTGTTTGTAAACCAGCTACCTCATCCTCAGCTCAATCACTCCAGTTCCCATCCTCCTGCCAAATGAGCTTAAAAACTCACAAACAGCTTTGGCAAACCTGCCCGCAGGGACCTGCTCTGCGAGTACACAGCTCCTCTGTAGAGAAAGTTAAGTGCACCAAGTTCCTGGGAGTTCACGTCATGGATGACTTCATCTTAGCCCTTAATACCACCTTTGTGAACAAGAAGGCATTGCAGTGCCTCCACTTCTGAAGGAGATTGAGGCAAGTGACCCCCCGCCCCATTTTTACTTAATGTTATTGGAGCATCATTGAAAGCAGTTAAGAATTGGACCGGAATCCCTACAAAGGACTGTGAGAACAGCTGGAGAAACATTGTCTCATTTCACAGTATACATGTATATAGCTCAATTACAATAAACTGGACTTGAACTGACTTGATATTGGTCCCCCTCAGGTTCAAGTATAACCCGCTCCTTTTGTACAGGCTGTACCTTCCCTAGAAGAAATCCCAATGATCAATAAGTCTGAAACCCTGCCCCCTGTGTCAGTTCCTCAGCCATACGTTCATCTCCCTCTACCTATTAAATGCTCCCAATAGTGCGTATCTCAAATAGCCTCTGACAACCAGTTCAAGCTCTTGGCCTTCATGTGTGGCTTAGCTGCCAAGCCTGGCAGATCCATTTCTACTGACAGGAGAAGGGGCAAAGGTGGGTTACTGGTGCCTTAAAACCAGTTGCTTTGGGCAGATGGGGCTCATCAGCCTTGGTTGGCAGCTCATCTTGGAGAAGGAAAACTGATCTCAAACTTCCACTGCCTTGTAGCTGTACCCACTCATCTGGAAGGCTTCAGGAGCAGACCCCAAGAAAAACCTGAAGCTGGAAACCCTAAGGGCAGACTTACGTTGAGTTCAATGCTGACTGGCATCTCTGGTGCCAAACTGTACTGATCTCTGCCATTCCTTTGGATTAATCAGCTGCGTGGAGAGAAGGTTTCTGCTGCATGGGCATCAGCTTGCTCTCCATATCGTACTGTTCTGGCTTGCGTACCATGTAGACTGCTAAGGCGCAACTTCCATGGTCAACAGGTCTCGTGCTTCTCATTGAATCCACTTTACATCAAAATAAGTGTAGGAGGGAAAATGCATGCAATCAATGAAATAAATAGCTAGGAGTCCCTCAAAATAACAAGGCTCCTAATAGAACCAACCAAACATCAGCTGCTCACAGTGAGCCCTCACATCATTCCCCAGCTGAGCTGACTATAGAAGAACACAAGCCAATTCTTCCCACCTTAGAAAAGATATTCAGCAAGGAGACAAAAGATTTGCATTTACAGAACAGTTTTCACAATTTCTGGACATTACAGTTCATAATGAACTTTCAAAACATGGTCACTTTCACAAAGTGGGAAACGATTTAGCCAATTTGTATTTGACAAGTTCCCACAAACCACCAAATGAAAATGAGCAGAGGAACAACTTTTACATGAGACTGCTGGAGATCAATGTGACTGTACAGACTGAGCTGATTTAAGGCAGGAAAATGTTAGAAGGGGTTGTGCTTCTGCAGAGTCATTTGTGATTCTGGAGTGCACAAAGTATTTTATAAGAGTATAATACAAGTGACATACACAATTATCCTGTAGAAAACATAATTAAGGTCACATGGGGTGCAACTTTATAAGGCTTCAAGCTTACATCAAGTTCCCTCAGAATCAGATGAGGAGTAAAGTCCCTAGGTATAAATACCATGATAAATATGTCTGAACCATGAAGCAACAATCAATGTTGATCTTCCATAAGGTTCCTGAACTAACTGATCCCATCAGTCAGAACAGCAGCATAATCAGGCAGAAGATACCAAACTTGAAAGTAACATATCAAGAAGCTAAAGGACAGCTTCAATCCCACTCTTGAACAGACCACTTGAGGAGTAAGATGAACTCCTAACCTTACAATCTACCTCATTAAGGCCCATGCATCATAATGTCCACCTGCACTGCACTTTCTCTATAATTGAAATGGCAGCAGTGTGTTCTACATTCTGGTATTGTTTTTCTTTTGCACTCCCCTGACGAACTTGTATTTCAACATCATCATAATGGATCTTTTTCACATTATGTCAATGTACGAAACAATAATAAACCAATTCCAAAGAGTCCTGAGATTGTCTACCACTACTACACTCTTCTTCTCCTCTGCCTTCTGAACCACGGAGGCAGAGGTAGTGCCAGAGACACAGTCGCTGCATCTCTGATAGGTCGTCCCCACCCCCACACAACAGTATCCAAAGCTGAATACTTATTATTGAGGGGAACAGCCACAGGAGTATTCTGCACTGGCTACCGATTTCCTTTTCCTCTTTTGACAGTCACCAGGTATCTGCCTCCAGAAACTTTGAAATTACTACCTCTCTGTAGTCCCTAATTTTCACCTCCTCATTTTCCCATATAAGCCAAAAGGGTATTGACCTGCAACTCCACTTACTTAATATGGTCCCAAAGGAGCTGCAGCTCGGTGCACTTTATGTAGATGTAGCTATCAGGAAGACTGAAAGGCTCCCAGAGTTCCCACCTCTCACACAAAGAGCACATCACTAACCCTGGACTCATTCTCATGCACTAGCTGCTCACTAATAGCCAAAGAAAGAGAGAAAAATAATTATAGCTTACTTAGAGCATCTGTCTGTTCTCACAGAGGCCGGTTGAGCCAAAGCCTGACCACTCTAACATTATCCACTCACACAATGACCACTCCTACAATTCCAAACAATGTGTACAGGCATCCAGACAAACACAATTGTCTGAGAGAGGTAATTAGCAGCCACTGTATGTCAGCTGATTTTAACAGCTGCAAGATTATCGAGTACAGATGACTGGAGAACAATGGAGTTCAAGCTTGAATCTGTTGCTTCTTACAGCTCTTTAGATCCCAAATGGCTCAGGCCATTGGATCCCAGAATCAGAACAACACTTACAACAAGTGCCTCTTAGGAGCAAATTTCAAAACCCACTTTAAATGAGTATTTAGAAAATTAGTCCTTTTACTGTTTGAGGCTATGAAGCCACTTAGCAAAATTGTTAGAAGTATCACAGTTTTTGCAGGTAATGTTGCCTCTCTCTGCACTGTAAAACAATCATCCTTTGAGCTTGGATGAATGAGGGATGAGCTTGTATTCACAGTTTTCTTAAAGGGCTTGACAGGGATGGTGTTTCCCATGGCTGGGCTGTCCAAAAACAGGGATGACAGTCTCAAAATTAGAGTGCAGGAGGTGATAAATCTTTGTAATTCTCCACCCAGGTGGGCTGCAGAGTTGCTTAGTAATTTCAAGGATAAGATCAATAAATAGTTCAGAAGAGCTGAAGAACAGAGGAATAGCACAGGAATCCCTAAGTTACAGCAGTTCAAGCAATAGAAATTGTCCATTACAAAATTGTTTCACAAAACACTACCAAAAAGCTTTCAGATACCGAATAAAAACTTGTTCTTATGGAATTTATGATTTAAAAATATCAAAATAAACAGAAAATATGAAAGAAATAACAAATGTTGTCAACTTCTGTCAAGAGTTAGTGTTACAGAAAAGGCAACATGTGGTTTTCTAGGACCACAGTGTGAGGGTGTACTGTAGATAAAGTGGTGAGGCAGATCAGTCAGGACGTTATGAAATGGTAAGGCAGGTACTGGGGCTTGAATTACTTTTTCTATTTCTCCTTCTCATACCTCATGTTCAAAAGGAAGCGGTAACAGTAACGATACACAAATGTAACAACTAATGTTAGAGCTTAATACTAATCCCCATTCTTAATTTATGGACAGCTGCTTCCCTCTAGACAGCAAGTTCCATATTTCAAAATTTCTGATAAAGAAGTCTTTATTGAACAATGAATTATAAATTCTGTATTTGGTGGCCTGAGTTCCACACTCATACCTATCGGGGGAATATCATTAAAAACTATAGAACACCAAAAGATCTGGATAGAGTGGACATGGAGAGGATGCTCCTATTAGTTAGAAAGTCTAGGATGCAAGGCATAGCCTTAGAATAAAGGGATGCCCCTTTAAAACTGAGATGAGGGGGAATTTCTTCAGCCAGAGGGTGGTGGATTTGTGGAACTTACTTTATCGTAAGTCCAGCAGATTTTCCTCTTGGTTCTAAAATAACACTAAGTTAAGACAAACTTTGTCCAGTACGCATTTTACCAGCTGATTAGCTACTGGGCAAATTGACCACTTCCTGAAAAGCCATTGGCAGGACTCAGTTATAAAGTGCAAACATTCTGGACATCCAGATGGAGCCTTTACCAATTGTATAGACAGTACCTTCAGCCAGCAAGACAAACATGGACAGCCTCTGACCCCAACACCAAATGTTGAGAAAGTGGACATAGAACTAATCAATTTCTCATCATGTCAGTCTTTGGGAGATTTGGTAATATTTTCAAAAAAGTAAACTTTATCTCCACCACTGTTGTTTGAAAGAATTAGCAAATATGCTAAACTAAATCAAGACTACCCTTTTGCTAAGCCTGATGCTTAAGATGCAATGAACACTCACCTGTGATGCTTCTGGACAGGCTTCAGTTTCAGCCTCCAGTCAGATGGAGATTCCTCATCCTGAGCCCCGGTAATGATCTGTGGACTATAGGAGTAGTTCCCTGCAGGAGAAATGAGAAATAGTGCAACATGAACTAACAGTGTTTGAGGGCGCCATGTTCTCTGCCCACTGATCCAAGGAGAGTGGCAAAGGGAACATTTCGTCCAGCCGTTTCCATCACTCCTACATCACAAAATATTTTCCATATCTCTCATCCATTTACTGCACACATTACAAAGGGTTACAACCCTTGACAATATTTGTTGGATGGTTCACATTTTTCTTTACTTAGTTACATTTGATCTCATAAATATCATAAGAGTACATTTTTATTCAGAATTTACACTGTACTTCCATTCTTAACTTAAATGTGCAGGATGTAAGAAGCCACTGACAGTAGTGCATCATGGGACTATCTCTCCCGACCATCAAAAGAATCTACACAAGACACTGCCTCAAGGGGACAATACGTATCAACAAAGACTCCACCACCTAGCCCACACATCTTTTGCAGATACAATTGGTCAGGAGGTACAGAAGTCTAAAGACCCACATCACCGCATTTAAGAACAGTAATGCCCCTTCAACCATTCAGTTTCTGAACCAACCTTCACAACCTCAATAGAGCAACTTTGTACTACAATGGACTTTTTGTCTTAATTTTGTTCTTCCTTGTATAATTTTTGTGCAAATATATTTTCATTGCATCAGTACACACTTATATTCTTGTGAATATAACAATAAACTTGACTTCAATCTTGTCCTTGACTTCAGTTTCCTAGATCACATTCCACAGCCACCATACTTTCTCTTCACAAATCATGAGTCAATAGCAGTAATTAATATGCTCTTCAGATTGATCACTCTATTAAACCTCCATAAGACATAGGAGCAGAATTAGTGCATTAAGCCATCAAGTCTGCTCCACCATTCAATCACAACTGATTTATTATCCCTCTTAACCCTTTTCTCCTGCCTCTCCCCATAACATCTGACACCTTACTAATCAAGAAGCTATCAACCTCAGCTTTAAGTATACACAATAACTTGCCCTCCAAAGCAGTCTGTGACAATGAATTCTACAGATTCACCACTCTCTACCTAAACAAATTTCTCCTCATCTTTGTTCTAAAGGGATATCCTTCCATTCTGAAGTAATGCCCCCTGATTCTAGACTTCTGCACTGTTGGAAACATCCTTTCCACATCCACATCTGATATTTGCCTACGTTCACTAATCCAAAGACCATTCTCTCGATCACAGCCTTTGAAGATTGGCCTTGGAATTACTTTCTGCTACTTGTATCTTTCCTTTTTATTGAGTTCTTGGAATGCGGATATTGCTGCCAGGATTGAAATTTAGTGTCCAATCACATTATAACCCCATTTCAACTCATTACAAAGATTAACACTCAAGTATTACCTCTCAACAATAATGATCAGTTGGGCACAGAGAGGATGTATATTTATCTTTATTGGCTCTGTTCTCAAGCACGTGAATTTACACATCTGAATACCCATGTGCACAATCACTAGGTTTCCCTGGCCCTTCATGGACAGTTAAATAAGAGAAGTAATATCCAGGAAAGGGAGCCTACACTGGGCAGGCATTGCTCATGGTCCCTATCTGGTTGCCATGTGCCCAATATGGAGCCATCTTCAATGGTTGGTCTGACGAGAGTTGTTACTGCTTGTATTCCTGAAATGCTCCATTCAATTCTTTTCCTTATCAATCCATAATGTTTCCATTTTGTTGGCTCGAGGTCACCTGACTGAGTGCATCAATTTCTCATTGGATGTGGCCCAAATGCTACAAGTAGCATTGCTTTATGGCCTTTCCTCTCACCTTGTGCCTTAGGTGATCTCCTTTGCTTTTCTCCAAATCAGACTGGTTCAAACCAGTCCAACCAACTCACCCAAACACTGGGCCTCGCCAACCAGATCACAGGCTTTAAATATACACAAGTATCTGCAAGTCTGCCATTTTACATGATGAACAGCTTCTTATTTGAGAATGGTCTCAGGTTTAGCAGATCATTTACATAAATTCCTTATGTCCTCAGTCAACTGTTCTGATTAAGTTATCCCGAAGCAAAAATCAATTCACCAAACAGTTCACAAAATGGCAGCTGCAAGGATAGTCTCACAAAATGACTGCCTTCATTCCTGCCATCACATGGCAAGAACAAATATGTTTGCTTTGACTATTTCCACCGGCCCGACCTCATTCCTGTTCACTGATTTGAAGATTGTAGTTCTTTCTGACCAACAAACTGCTGCACTTTAGGGAGAAGATACTCACTGCTCTAGTGTGTGGTTAATAAAGAATAATCAAGAGATCCAGTGCTGTAACCCAGTGATAATGATGGAATGTCTGATATTTCTGTAGGTGTAGTGTTTCTATGGAGAATATCTCCATATTTCTGCCCACTCAACTTGAAACTGAAACATTACTTCTATTCATTTAAAAATAGTAAATAACTCTCTAAAGTTCTCCATGTTTCCTTTATTTCAATAGACAATAGGTGCAGAAGTAGACCATTCGGCCCTTTGAGCCTGCACCGCCATTCTGAGATCATGGCTGATCATCTACTATCAATACCCGGTTCCTGCCTTGTCCCTATATCCCTTGATTCCCCTATCCATAAGATACCTATCTAGCTCCTTCTTGAAAGCATCCAGAGAATTGGCCTCCACTGCCTACCGAGGCAGTGCATTCCAGACCCCCACAACTCTCTGGGAGAAGTTTTTCCTTAACTCTGTCCTAAATGACCTACCCCTTATTCTCAAACCATGCCCTCTGGTACTGGACTCTCCCAGCATCTGGAACATATTTTCTGCCTCGATCTTGTCCAATCTCTTAATAATCTTATATGTTGCAATCAGATCCCCTCTCAATCTCCTTAATTCCAGTGTGTACAAGCCCAGTCTCTCTAACCTCTCTGCATAAGACAGTCCAGACATCCCAGGAATTAACCTTGTGAATCCACACTGCACTTCCTCTACAGCCAGGATGTCCTTCCTTAACCCTGGAGACCAAAACTGTACACAATACTCCAGATGTGGTCTCACCAGGGCCCTGTACAAATGTAAAAGGATTTCCTTGCTCTTGTACTCAATTCCCTTTGTATTAAAGGCCAACATTCCATTAGCCTTCTTCACTGCCTGCTACACTTGCTCATTCACCTTCAGTGACTGATGAACAAAGACTCCTAGATCTCTTTGTATTTCTCCCTTACCTAACTCTACACTGTTCAGATAATAATCTGCCTTCCTGTTCTTACTCCCAAAGTAGATAACCTCACACTTATTCATATTAAACATCATCTGCCAAGTATCTGCCCAGTCACTCAGCCTATCCAAGTCACCCTGAATTCTCCTAACATACTCATCACATGTCACACTGCCACCCAGCTTAGTATCATCAGCAAACTTGCTGATGTTATTCTTAATGCCTTCATCTAAATCGTTGATGTAAGTCGTAAACAGCTGTGGTCCCAATACCGAGCCCTGTGGCACCCCACTAGTCACCACCTGCCATTCTGAGAAACACCCATTCACCACTACCCTTTGCTTTCTATCTGCCAACCAGTTTTCTATCCATGTCAATATCTTCCCCCCAATGCCATGAGTTCTGATTTTACCCACCAATCTCCTATGTGGGACCTTATCAAATGCCTTCTGAAAATCGAGGTAAACTACATCCACTGGATCTCCCTTGTCTAACTTCCTGGTTACATCCTCAAAAAACTCAAATAGATTAGTCAAGCATGATTTGCCCTTGGTAAATCCATGCTGGCTCTGCCCAATCCTATCACTGCTATCTAGATATGCCAATATTGCATCTTTAATAATGGACTCCAGCATCTTCCCCACTACTGATGTTAGGCTGACAGGACGATAGTTCTGTTTTCTCCCTCCCTCCTTTCTTAAAAAGTGGGATAACATTAGCCATTCTCCATTTCATTAGAGTTCCTTCCTTCATGTCTCCAGCTTTGTACATACGTTGCTAGGACTGGAGGGCTTAAGTTATGAGGAGAGGCAAGATAGGTCGGAATTGTTTTCCTCGGAGCAATGGAGGCTGAGGGGTGACCTTATGGAGGTTTATAGAATTATGAGCAGAATCAGTCAGGTAGATGATCACAGTGTTTTTCCCAGTTTAGGGGCATCTAAAGCTAGATGGCAAACAAGAGAAAATCTGCAGAAAATGGAAATCCAAGCAACACGCAAAAAATGCTGGAAGAACTTAGCAGGCCAGGCAATATCTATGGAAAAGAGTACAGTCAATGTTTCGGGCCAGGACCTGAGTACTGCCAAAGGGTCTTGGCCCGAAATGTCGACTGTATTCTTTTTCTTAGATGCTACCTGGTCTGCCAAGCTCCTCCAGCATTCTGTGTGTGTTGTTAGAACTAGATGGCACTAGTTTAAGGTGAGAGGACAAAAAAATGACTAGGCCCAATATTACTTGGATGCGAAATGGCTTGATGTGGCAACTGCTCTACACATGACCGCATGAAACTGCAAAGCTGTGCACACAGCTCAGCACACCCACAGAAACCAGTCTCTCCTCTATAGGCTATCTATCCTTATAACCATATAACAATTACAGCACAGAAAAAGGCCATCTTGGCCCTTCTAGTCCGTGTCGAACACTTACTCTCACCTAGTCCCACTGGCCCACACTCAGCCCATAACCTTCCATTCCCTTCCTGTCCATATACCTATCCAATTTTACTTTAAAAGACAATACCGAACCTGCCTCTACCACTTCTTACAGCCTTAATAAAATAGTCAGCATAATCAAAGACCCCACGCACTCCAGATATACTTTCTTCTCCCGTCTGGCAGAACGTACAAAAGCCTGAAGGCTCAAGGACAGCTTCTGCCCTTAGCCAATGTCAACAGGAAACAACATATCCAGATGCATAAACACAAGAGATGCAAGAAGCCTTGAGCAGCACACACAAAATGCTGGAGGAACTCAACAAGTAAGGTGGCATCTGTGGAGGGGAGTTGCTGAGACCCTTCATCAGGGCTGGAAAGGAAGGGGAGAAACATCAGAATAACGAGGTGAGGGGGTGGGTAGGAGTACAAGCTGGCAGGTGATTGATGAGACCAGGGGAAGACCAGTAGGTGAGGGAGAGGCATGAAGTAAGAAGCAGCGAGGTGATAGGTGGAAGAGGTAAAGAGCTGAAAAAGAAGAATCTTTTAGAAGAAGATAGTGGACAATCTATGAAAGGAAAGAAGGGCAACAGAAGGATGTAATGGTTAAGTGAGGAGAAGGCAAAGGTGAGAGGGTAACCAGAATGGGAATGGAACAGGATGGGTGGAGGAAATAATTAATTACCAGATGATAAGCTTCAAGTGTCCTCTCATTCATTTGAACAGACCCAAGCCTGCTCTGATAATCTACTCTCACAAGTCCACCCAACCATTGTTCCAGCAAATCTTCTCTGAGCTGCTTCCAATGCATGAACGTGAATACAAATTGACCAACAAAATATTTAACTGCCTAAGGAATATCGAGAATAGATGTCCAAAATTTGAGATAAGCTTAAATATATCAAAGTAAAAAATTATATGTTTTGTTAAAAAAGTAATATCATTTAATCATGATTGTCAAATTGCTATACAATAAAAAAGGAATTATATTTGTATCCTTGAACTGTATCACTCATGCTACAGGCACTGTAAATACTGTACCACTCATTGTGTACCATACACTAAATCACACTATATCACTCACTTGATCACCAGACACTACATTCTCAATATATCCCTCAGAAAAGGCATTGCTTTAAGTTGAGCATCACTGAATGTATATAAATTTTACTTTGACTTTGAAAGATTTAAGATATTACTTGAGGCTGAATATTATAATAGACTGTTTCTGTCAAGCGTAAAGATAAAACAGGAGTTGTTCCTCCCCTCTTGAACTCAACAACCATAAGACATATAAGCAGAATTAGGCCATTCAGCCCATTGAGTGTACTCTGTCATTTGATCATGCCTGATTTATTTTCCCTCTCAACCTCACTCTACTGTTTTCTACTTGTAACTTTTAACACCTTTACTAATTAAGACCTATAGAACTCCACCTTAAATCCTTCCAATGACTGGGCCTGCACAGCCATCTGTGGCAATGAATTCCACACAATTACCACTGTCTGGCTAAAGAAATTCCTCTGTTCTAAAGGGACATCCTTCTATTCTGAGTCTGTGCCCTCGGATCCTAGACTCCCACTATTGGAAAGATCTTTCCCACATCCACTCTGTCCAGGGCTTGCAATATACAGGGTTCAGTGAGTCCCCCCTCATTCTACTCAACTGCAGCGAGTACAGGCCTCAAACATTCCTCATATATTAACCCTCTCCAATGTCAGCACATCCCTTCTCAGATATGAGACCCAAAACTGCTCACAATACTTCAAATGTGGTCTGACTAGTGTCTTACAAAGCTTCATTGTTACACCCTTGCTTCTATTCTCTAATCCTGTTGAAATGAATGCTAACATTGCATCTGCCTTCCTTATTACCAACCCAACCTGCAAGGTAACCCTAAGTTATCTCCAGCAAGAGAAAATCTGCAGATGCTGGAAATCTGAGCAACACACACAAAATGCTGGAGGAACTCAGCAGGCCAGGCAGCATCTATGGAAAAGAGTACAGTCGACATTTCAGGCCAAGACCCTTCATCAGGACTTGAACGATTCAAAATGGTCTTGGCTCAAAACATCACCCGTACTTTTATCTATACTCTAGTTCCTCCAACATATTGAGTGAGTTCCTAACTTGTGTCCCAACTCTTCTTGCTCCTCCCATTTCTGTTTAGAAAATTTTCAGCGCCTTTGTTCCTTCTACCAAAGTACAGGATCATAAACTTCCTTATACTATAATCCATCTGCCACTTATCTGCGCTTTCTTCTAATCTGTCCAAGTCATTCCGTAGACTCTTGCTTCCTTTTAAACTGTCTCCTAGTAAAGACAATGAAATTCACTATCACTTCCCATGTACCAGGCAACGGTGATCCCTGCCCTCCTATATTCTTCCTTGACCTGGACTACATACAGCAGGAAAGGGAAAAGTATTGCCAATTCTGTCTCAGTTAAATGCTCCAATTCACTGGAAGTACAAGCAAAGCACACCCAGGACAATAACCCCAGTATTCAGGCCCTTCTTAGCATATTGAGCAGGCTACGTCACTCCTATACCCAGCAACGGTCTCTGACAACCGACTCTATGGTCCAAGTTCTGTGTATGAAGGAATTACCAGTCTGACAGAGGAAAGCATTCAAGGATGCACTCAAATCCTCTCTGGCAAAATTCAACATGTGCACTGTCTCCTGGGAATCTCTGGGCAATGAGAACATAAGAGTGCAGAAGGAACATTCAGGAGGGTATTGAGAACTTTACGTCAGTGTACAAGAAAGGTGGAAAGAATGCATCATTCCCCAAACCACTCACCCATCTATCCAATCAGTTCCCACACTTGCCTCATCAGACACCTCAGAACCCACAGATCTGGAACAGAGGAAAGTCACCCCCGACCCTGGGGAACTGCCGTAAAAAGTTTTGGGCTATGCTGAAGTAAGGTAAGGTTATTAGAAGTTGTACTTCTGCCAGTCTGCTATGTTTAGAGCTCAAAGGTGTATGGAGGTCATTTGATGGTCAGCGTCCTAAATAACAGGAGGAATTGACTGCACAGTTATACCCAGACAAGCACACAGCAAACTGTGAAATTAGGATTAGAAAGTGACTGTGTCACAAAGAATTTCTTACTATGTTGAGACAATCACAGAGTCGGTTACAAAGCAGCTGAAATCCATTAAATATGGGATAAATAGGAATTATAAACTAAAACAGGACAGTTCCCAGAATATCTAACACATTCATCTAATAAAATAACCAAACCAGTATTCTACTGTTCCACAGAAAGACCTTGAACTAAAGTCACTGCTATCTCACTGAACGCATAGGAGCCAAACTGCACACAGCAAGATCCCAAGAACAGTCAGATGATAATAAACAGATTGGGATAAACCTTCACAGTCCCCTGCCCCTAGAACTCTCACATTCAAAATGACTCCGGATAAGTTTAAAAATAAAAATTGTCAAACACATTTAAATTATGCCAATTTTAGTTGAGTTAAGTCATTAACCCTGACCAGAAGACCAAGACGAAGACCTTGCTCTTCTTCACAACAGGGCCATCAGATCTGTTTTATCAGCCGGAGATGGTGAACAACTCCTTACACTCTTCCACCTCCTTTTACAGTGCAGCACTCCCTCCTAACCAGCCTCCGATGCTCTTTAGATCACAAAGCGTTAAGACTCAGAAGAGACAATACTGGTCAATATGCTCAAAGTGCTGGAGAGTGTAGAGAGGAGATTCTCCTGGTTGTTGTCTGGAATGGAGCAATTATTGTTGAGGAGACACTGGAAAAGGTAGGTCTGTTTTTCCTTGAGCGGAGGAGGCTAAGAAGGAACATTATTGACAAATATAAAATAACGAGTGCTTCAGAAAGGGGAGACTGTTGGAAATGATTCCCCCATGAGAGATAGGAACATCTCCAGGACAGAAGTTTAAGCAAAGAGTTAAGAAATTTAGAAAGGGAAATGAGGAGTGGTAGCTACCTGAAAAGCACTGTCAGAAGCTGGATTACTGGCAGTTTTACGAAGTATCTAAATGAGGGCTTGAACTGCCTGGAACGTTGGGCTATGAACCAGTTGCTGGGAGATGAGTTTCATGCAGAAGTCAGCATGGTCAAGTTGGGCTGAATGGCATTCTTCCATGCTGCACAATTCTGTGAATCTAGGACTCTGTGAGTACCACACATCAAATGAGCTTAACCTCACAATCTTAAAACAATTTAACAATTGGAAACGAGAATAATTTGTTCAATATAATGTTTGATATGCTTTGCATTTCAGGATCCAAGCTGCAAGAGACGAACACTTCAGTCATTGTTTGATACCCAGAGGTAACAAGAGCTTCACTGCATAATCAAGTGGCATTGTTTTTAAAGAAATGTCCAGTGATCAGCTTTCAGGGTAACAGCGTGAGCTGCTAGATGCCAGGCCCATGCTGGCAAGGATTCAGGAAGCAACAGGAAGACCTTTGGTCGAGTTAGGACTGAAGTATGCAAATTAATTAACCAAGGCACTAGTTATCTGCGTGCACTTGACAGAGGTATTGCCTGTGTTTGTCTTTGCTGCTGCCTCCAACTAACCTATCTCACACGGTCAGTGATGACTCCACATATTTATCATCACAATATCCCACCTTCCCATGGTAACTGGAAACTGAATAAGCTCCCCAGTCTGCAATTAGTTTACCGTGACTGTTAATCAAAGAATCTTTGTTCCCATTTGAGTGTTTTTACAACCAATAACCCAAGGATCCAAAGATTTCCTAAGGAAGCATTTATGCCCCATGATGTTTTTGTGGGTTTTGAGGGAGATTAACTTCCAATTCCTGAGAAAATTGGCAGTTGCAACCTACACACCCTCTCCTTGATTGAAAGTTTGGATTTCCATTTGTGGGAGATAAAAGAAGAGTGGAGTTTGTTTACTTGGCTTTTTTTGGTTGTGTTAGGCAGCGTCGGGTAGCGTAGTGGTTAGCACACCTTACAGTACCACTAACCCAGGTTCAATTCCCATCGTTGCCTGTGAGGAGTTTATATGTTCTCCCCGTGACTGCACGTGTTTCCTCGGGGTGTTCTGGTTTCCTCCTACAGTCAGTAGGTCAATTGGTCATTGCAAATTGTCCTGTGATTAAGCTAGGATTAAATAGGGGGAATGCTGGGCAGCACAGCTTGAAGGGCTTGAGAGCGTTGTGTCAATAAATATCATAAGGTGTAGAAGCAGAGTTAGTCCAGTTCATAGACTTAGCTCCACCATTGAATCATGAATGATTTTTCAACACCGTTCCCTCCCCTTCTCCCTGTAGCCCTTCATTCTCTTCCCAAAGTGAATGATGATTGAAATCGTTAGGACAGCAGTGAATTCAATGTCTGCATTTAATACTTCTATTGATCACCTGACTACCTAGTATGGGATGCAGGGGTGTGGACACATACAAGTGTTAACATGCAGCCAGAGTGTATTATGAGATCTGAGTCATTCTTTCAGGGAAATTATGGGTTGGGCACAAAGCCAATGGCAGCTGGAAAGAGTCAACTATTTTGCAACCATTCCCACGCAGGACACAACAAGCATGAAGGACATTTACTCCTTCCACTAAATGCCACACAAGTTCAGCCACTTCATGGTTTGTGGAAGTTATACAAACCTCCTCTCGCTGTTCAGTCAGGCATCATTCATAGACAACCTGCCCCTAGCACTGCCCAAGCACTTATACAACGAGCTTCTGAGAAGAAGGTATACATGAAAGAGAAAGAGAGTTAGCTTTCCTTCAGAACTACAAAAGAGAGAATGTGAGTTGGTTTTCAGTTGCAAACAGGGTGGGCAGAGATGGGTACAACAGAGGGAATAGCTGTGATAGGCTGGAACATGATCCTAGACCCAATGCAATTTGCCTGCTGCCACAACAAGTCTACAGTGGAAGCAACTTCACTGGCTCTTCACTCGGCCTTGGCCCACCTGAAAAACAGCATACCTCCATCAGGCTGCTGTTTATTGATTACAACTTGGTGCTCAACAGCATCATCCCCTCACTTCGAATGAACAAGATTCAAAATCTGAACCTCTGTACCTTGATCCTTGACTTCCTCACCCAGAGACCATGATTAGTGTGGATGGGTAATAACATCTCGTCCTTGCTGACAATCAACACAGGCTTACCTCAGGGTACTTAACCCACTGTACTACTGTTTCTGTACCCTTACTCATGATTGTGTGGCCAGGCACAGCTCAAACGCCAACTTTAAATGTGCCAACTACACCACTTGTTCACAGAATCTTAGATGGTGACAAGGAGGTGTACAGGAGTGAGATCGATGAGCTGGCTGAGCGGTGTCACAATAACAACTGTACACTCAACGGCATCAAGACCAAAGAATTAATTGTGGACTTCAGGAAAGGGAAGTTGGGAGAACACACACCATTCGAGATGGAGGGGTCAGCAGTGGAAAGTGTGAGCAGTTCCAAGCTTCTGGGTGCAAACATCCCAGGAGGTCTATCCAAGGCCCAATGTATTGATGCAACCAGGAAAAAGGCATGCCAGAGCTACACTTCATTGGAAGTTTGAGGAGATTATCGGTAGCGCGATATCAATACGCAACAGCTTCTCCGGACTCTGGATTGGGGATTACCAAATGTTATGTGGTTTTTCTTGTGTGGTCTGTGTGCTTTTTCGTAATATCATTCCAGAGAACATTGTCTCATTTTTAACTGCATTGCATTTGTGGTTTAAAAATGACAATAAACTGAATCTGAATCTGAATCTGAGATTTGGTACGTCACCAAAGGCTCTAGGAAATTTCCACAGACGTACCGTGGAGAGCACTCTAACTGGTTGCATCTGCGGCTGGTACCGAAGCTTCGATGGGCAGATCGTAAAAGAGCTGCAGAGCATCTCAGCTCAGTCAGCTCCATCATGGGCACAAAAAATGTCTCCAAAAGGTGGCATCTATCATTCACCATCCAGGAAATGCCCTATTCTCATTACTACCATTGTGGAGGAGGTACAGAAGCCTGAAAGTTTTAGAAACAGCAGCTTTCCCTCCTCCATCAGATTTCTAAATGGCCAATGAACTCATGAACTCTACCTAGAAGATTGAGGGGGGATTTGATCGAGGTATTTAAAATTTTGAGAGGGATAGATAGAGTTGACGTGAACAGGCTGTTTCCATTGAGAGTAGGGGAGATTCAAACTAGAGGACATGATTTGAGAGTTAGGGGGCAGAAGTTTAAGGGAAACACAAGGGGGTATTTCTTTACTCAAAGTGTGATAGCTGTGTGGAATGAGCTTCCTGTAGAAGTAGTAGAGGCCAGTTCAGTTGTGTCATTTAAGGTAAAATTGGACAGGTATATGGACAGGAAAGGAGTGGAGGGTTATGGGCTGAGTGCTGGTAGGTGGGACTAGGTGAGATTAAGGGTTCGGCACGGACTAGGAGGGCCAAGATGGCCTGTTTCTGTGCTGTGATTGTTATATGGTTATATGGTTATATTTAAATCTGCTTCTATCGCAACTTATGGAATAGTTTTATCCCTTGCATTCTACTGCTCCCACAAAGACAACAAATTTCACAACATACGTCACTGATAATATAGCTGACTTTGATTCAGACCAAGTAAGTGTGGACAGTAGAATTAGATGGTGCTTCTTTGTCTCTGTTATTTAGGAAAAACCCCACAGGCCAGACTGTAGTAACAGAAAACAACAAGCCACATGATGACGGGCAGAACTGGCCAGTTCTGAAACAGAAAGAGAAAGTAAGTTACCTAAATTTGGAGATTTCGACATTGAACCTTGTGGTTGCTCTGTGCTCAGACAGAAAGAGGTATTGTCCCTGAAGTTTGCACCGTGCCTCATAATTACAGTGCAAGAGGCCACAGATAGAAAGATCAGAGTGGGAGTAGAATGGAAAATGAAGTGACAGGCAATTGAATGTTCAGGATCATCCGATTGAACTGAGCACAGGTGCTCTACAAAGCATTCCACCCAACCGGTGACTGATTTCTCCAATGCAGAGGCCACCGCATTGTGAACTTTCAGTGCAGTACCTGTGGCTGGAAGAAGTGCTGGCGATAAGTGCCGGTGGAGGACATCTCTGGTTAATACATAATCTGAACATAGAACAGGACCTTTGGCCCGTTATATTGTGCTGAACGAACTCAACTGGTAATTGAAACCCTAGAGGAATAATTCTCGTTGCCTTTACAATGTACATCTCCCTCCAATCTCTGCAAATTTATGTGCCTATTTAGAATCCTCTGTTGTATTTGCCTCCACTACCACTGCAGGCAGTGCATTCCGGACACCCATAATTTTCTGTGTAATAACTTGTAATAAATCTCCTTTAAACTTTGAAAGATGGCACCAGTCCAGAATTCCTTCTGAGCTCCTCCGATCCACCCAGCTGGAAAATGGGATATATCAATCAGTTTTCTTTTTACTATCTCAGTGTAATTACGTGCAGAACAACCTGTCCGGACGGCACACAAAAGCTTCTAACTGTACCTTGGTACAAATGACACCAATAAACTTAAACCAGTGCCAGGGATGAGCTCTGCAAATGTCAGACTGGCCCCAAGGGGTGAGAGAGAGGTGTTTGAGCTTCAACAGCAAGATGGATCACCAGTTCGGCTAACTGGAGGGACAACTAACCTTTATTGTTTGCCTTCTGGGCTGGGACTGGTGTACGACTGGTTGCTTCATTCATGTTGGAGGTTCTGTTCAATGAAGACCATGGTGTTAGGTTTGTTGCTGCCGGGTGGACCACCGCAGAACTGGCACTTCCTCTGCTGACTGCAGGCTCACAGCTCGAGACTGGCCTCCATTTGGTGTCCCTGGCCTGCCCACCTCGCCCCGAGTCCTGATCCTTCAGTCGGTCCGAGATCCTGGCTGCTTCCTTGCCACTTTGCGAGCTGTCTGCACTCAGCGTTATGGACTTGGTGGTGTGATAGCTGGTGTGTGGCTTGTCTGGAGATCTCTCTGCACTGAACAGTGGGGTCGAGGTGGAGTCTTGACTACAATTGTTGTTTTTGTCGAAAGGCAAAATCCTTTGGAAAACAGCACGAGCTTTCTCCTTGTCTGCCTCAGTGCTTGTTTTGATGGCTGGAGTGGGACTCTTCGCTACTGCACTGGCTTGCTCCTGCTTTGCAGGTGACCGCGGTTTCTGGCCCGTGATTTCTGTTGAACCCTGCCACCTCCGTCCAGCGTCCTGAGACTGGTGAGGGCTGACTGTGGTTCCCCTCTCAGGCGTCACCGAGCTCAGGAAGCGCTGCTTTGCAGCTTGGGTCCCTTCAGCCAAACCGCCCCCTGGCCTGAAAGTTGCCAGAGGGTGCTCAGGCTGCTTGCTGTTGGGTGTCACTGCCGCAGATGTGCTCACATGGCTGAACACAGGGCCGTGGATGGCTGGGGCTGGCTCATGGGTTCTGCTGTCCAGCTGCTTAGAGGGGATGGTGTATTGGGGACTGCTCTTCTCACGGTCGTTGGCTGAGTGGGTGATGCAGATGAAAGTCCCCGGCGTAGGCCCCGCCTTGTAGGCTCCAGCCATGAGCATGGTGGCACACTGCGTGCATCTGCAGAGGGTGATGGGGTGGAGAGAGAGCGGACACAGTGTAAGTGAGGGAACACAACTTTGGAGCTCGTTTGCAACACACAGGAGGAATAGAATTAGAATTTTATTTCTTAATTCCATCTCACAACTTGAAGGAGTAAAAATCTTCATGTTGCGTCTCCATCACTATGTACAAGCAACAAGTCGGGGAAGCTTTTGAGGACACTAAGATTGCATACACCATTGTTTAGTACACATGTATATAGTCAGAAACACAATCAGATCAGTGTACAGTCAGATACACAATCAGATCAGTGTACAGTCAGATACACAATCAGATCAGTGTACAGTCAGATATACAATCAGATCAGTGTACAGTCAGATACACAATCAGATCAGTGTACAGTCAGATATACAATCAGATCAGTGTACAGTCAGATACACAATCAGATCAATATACAGTCAGATACACAATCAGATCAATGTACAGTCAGATACACAATCAGATCAGTGTGTGTTGATAAATCTGATGGTCTGGTGAAAGAAGCTGTCCCACAGCCTGTTGGTCCTGGCCTTAATGCTGTGGTACTGTTTGTCAAGTGGAAGCAGCTGAAACAGCTTCAGTGAACTCGGGTCAGGCAGCTTCTATCGAGGTAAATGGCTAGTTGATGTGAGTTGGGAAGCTTCAAGACACCACCTTTCATCAAAGATCCCCACCCTCTAGGCCTTGCTGTCTCCTTGCAGCTGCTATTGGGCAGAAAGTATAGAACCCTGAATTCACACGCCACCTGGTTCAAGAACTCTGACTTTCCTTTAACCATTCAGTTCTTGAACCAACCTACACAACCCTAATCACTGCCCCAGCAGAGAAACACCACAACCACTTCACACATTTTTTTTTATATTCTAACTGTGTTCTTTCTAACATGTACAATTTATGTTTCTTGAGGATGTTGTGCATTTGCTGCTATGTGCATGCAAGTTGCATGCAACTCGTGCATGCAAGCACCTGTACACATGACAATAACTGCCAACTTTTCCACATAGACTGAAACATACAGGGGAGATAGTCAATATAGAGATGGAGCAAGAGCTGGCAGGTAATAGGTGGATCCAGGTGGCAGGTAGATGGAGGAGGGGTAGGTGGAAATAGCAACAGAATCTGGGAGGTGAAAGGCAGTAATGACAAATGGCTGGGGGTGGTGAAATCTGATGGGAGAGGAAGGTGTCACATGGAATAGAGGGAGGATGGTGGGAGGAGAAGATTGAAACAGTAAGGGAGGAGTGTGGAGGAGGGTAGAGTGGGTGGAGGAGGGGAATGAAACAGGGTGTTGTGGTCTGGGGGGTGAATGTAGGAAGAACTGGGTAAATCAGAACAGAAAATTGGAGGAGTTGTGGATGGAGCTGCAGGTTGTCGAAGGTTACAAGAGGACATAGACAGACTGCAGAGTTGGGCAGAAAAATGGCAGATGGAGTTCAATCCGGACAAGTGTGAGGTGATGCATTTTGGAAGGACAAACCGGAAGACTGAGTACAGGATTAGTGGTCAGTTACTTAAGAGTGTGGATGAACAAAGGGACCTTGGAGTTCAAATCCTCAAGATCACTGCGCAGGTTGATAGGGTAGTTAAGAAGGCCTATGGGATGCTAGGCTTCATTAATAGGGGGATTGAGTTCAAGAGTAGAGAGGTCATGTTGCAAATCTACAAATCTCTGGTGAGACCACACATACAGTATTATGTTCAATTCCGGTCACCTCATTATAGGAAGGATGTGGAAGCTATGGAGAGGGTGCAGAGGAGATTTACCAGGATGTTGCCTGGTTTGGAGAACAAGTCATATGAAGCAAGGTTAGCAGAACTGGGACTTTTCTCTTTGGAGCGTAGAAGAATGAGAGGGCACTTAGTATAGGTCTACAAGATTATGAGAGGCATAGGTAGGGTGGATAGTTCAGTACCTGTTTCCCAGGGCACCAATAGCAAACACCAGAGGGCATATGTACAAAATTAAGGGAGGGAAGTTTAGGGGAGACATCAGGGGTAAGTTATTTTACACAGAGGGTTGTGAGTGCCTGGAATGACTTGCCAGGGATGGTGGTGGAGGCTAAAACATTAGGGGTATTTAAGAGTCTCTTGGACAGGCACATGGATGAAGGAAAAAGAGGGTTATGGGGTAGTGTGGGTTTAGTACTTTTTTTAAAGAATTACACAACATGGAGGGCTAAAGGGCCTGTACTGTGTTGTAATGTTCTATGGTCCTATGGTTAAAGGGGGCAGTTTGCTGGAATTTGGATATTTCTGTGTTCATGTTATCAGCCTGTAGACAATTCAGGTGGAATGTGAGGTCCTGCTTCTAATCTTGGATTCTTTGCAAGCCCAACCTCCCTATCAATAGAGTGCCAATGTTCAGGGGTTCACAAGGTAAGGGCCAGCAGGCTCTATTTGCCATTTGTCCTTCACTCTCCTCAGTTCACCAATCACCTATAGTCTCCTGCCTCACCATTCCACCCTCCTCTTTATACCGGTCATCTTCCCTCTCAACTCTTAGCCCTGATGCAGGGTCTAAGACACAAAATGTCAATAATTCCTTTCCCACATGGAGGCAGCTTGACCCCCCAGTGTTGAAACTGCACCCTGGACCATAGGAGCTCAGATCACTGGGTGCCTGTTACTGTTCAGATGACAGAGCAGATCAGAAGAGGGATGGTCTCTCCGTCATTCCAGTTACAAATTGTATTTATGGTGTTCTCTTCCTACTGCTCCAGGAGCCTCTGCATCCAGCACATAGTTCTACATAGCTTCCACCATCTTCAACAGGATCCTATCACCAAACACATCTTTGCCTCCCCACCTCTATCCATGTTCCACTCTCTGTGATTCCCTTGTCCATTCTTCCCTCCCACTGACTTCCCTCCTGGGACATACCCATGCAAGCAAAACATGTGCTACCCCTCCATTCAAGGACCCAAACAGTCCTTCCTGATGAGGCAACACTTCACCTGCAAGTCTGTCAGGGTTATCCAGTCTTCCTGCTGCAGCCTCCTCTACATTGGTGAGACCCGACATAGACCGGGGGACCACTTTGTCGAGCACCTTCACTCTGTCCAAAACAGGGAGGATTTCCAGATGACCACCATCTCAATTCCACTCCACATTTCCATTCTGACATGTCAGTCCATGGTCTCCTCTACTGCCACAATGAGGCCCCTCTCAGATTGGAGATCAACACCTCACATCCCATTTGGGTAGCCTCCAACATAATAACATGAAAATCGATTTCTCCAACTTCTGATTATTTCTTTCCCTCCCCCTTCTCTCCATTTCCATTCTCCATTATGGCTCCCGTCTTCTCCTCATCTGTCTATCGCTCCATCTCTGGTGCCCACCTTCCCTTTCTCCCATGGTCCACTCTCCTCTCCTGTCAGATTGCTTCGTCTTCAGCCCCTTCACCTTTTCCACCTATCACTTCCATGTTGCTCACTTCATTCCCTCCCCCACCCTCCAGCCTTGCCCCTCACTGGCTTCACCAATCACCTGCCAGCTTGTACACCTCCCCTTCCCCCACCTTCTTATTCAGATTCCTTACTTTCCAGTCCTGATGAAGGGTCTCAGCCTGAAACATTGACCTTTCATTTGCCACCATAGATGCTGCCTGGCCCGTTGAATCCCTCCAGCATTTTGTGCATGTTACTCTGGACTTCAAGCACCTGCAGAGCCTCGTGAGTCTATGCTTCTCCTCTTCTTTCCTAGGCCTGGAGTACTGATGTTGAGGGTTGTTTTACATCAGCGGTTTAAGATGAGTGAAATGGTAACTGCTCCTTCATTTGGTGGTGGAAATGTATAAAGTAATTATCCATTCACCTTATGATCAGGGCTGTGCCATTTGAAGGCACTCCACAAGAAGGAATGCCCTTACCTGCTGCGCCAGGAAACGCAATTGAAAATTTTAAAGGTTGTAATTTTTTATTGCGAGGCAAGGGCATTAGGAACTGAGAAAAAGGAACAGCGAGAAAACCCCCAGCCTGCCCTACTATTCAATAGGGTCAGTACAGCTTTTACCAAATTTCTTTCATCAATGATGTGTTCAACTTGAAATTAACATCTGACACCGTATTGATTCCTGTTTGCAGGCTGACTCTAAATTTCCACTAACCTCTCGGTGAAAATGTTTCTCAATTTTCTGTCTGCACATGTCTTCATTCACCCATCAGTTCCTCTTAATGTCTTGAAGGCATTGATCAAATCACCCTTTAACCTTCTACATCTCAGGGGTACAACCCTGATTAATGCAGTTTCTCTTTGAAGTTTAACCCTTGGACCAGGTATCAATCTAGTAATCAATGCACATTGCACGCTTCATTGTTTTTCAAATCTCCACACTGCACATTATAGCAGAGAAATACTCTCTACATCTACAACTTCCTTCTTACAACTACTCACATTATCCATATAGGGCAGGGGTTCCCAACCCAGGGTCCACAGACCCTTTGCTTAATGGTATTGGTCCATGGCATAAAAAAGGGAGGGAACTCCAGTATAGGGCTTTGTATAGCTGCAACATAACTTCTTGCCTCTTGTATTGAAGATCTAAGGACCAATATTCCACTAAGCTTTGCAATTAGTTGAATTGGGCTTTAATGGCTGTAGGGCAGTTCTGCAATGCGTGCAACAGCATTCAAGACTTCCCACGGCAGGATGCTGCAATGTGGCAGTACAGAAAATACTGGAGATCAGATGCAGGCCACCTAAACATGTACTCTGTACCTGAGCCCATCATTGAATCTAGAGGCAGTTCACACATGGATGGGACAAAAAAGGTAAATGAAGACATGTGATTCACTTCTATTAAACTCTATCTTAATTAATATAAATTATTTTAATCAATACAACCAATTTACATCAGTGAATTGTAAGTGATGTTTTTATATACGTTTGTAATTTTAATTTTTATGAACTTTTTTGCCCATATTTGAAACTTCGTGGAGTCATTGTTGATTACATCCCATTCACCTGCACACCACTGCGTCACCACATCAAATAAATCCTGGTATTGGGAAAGGTCACATCCAGAGAGTGTTAAATGTAGACTCAGTGGATACTGGAACAAGGCAAGTAGATGGATTTATGGTACACATCAACCAGAATCTAAGACAGCAAGGGCTAGATTCAGTAGAGATCAAGGTGTTATTAAAGTGTTTAACAGCATGGGTACAGGGGGTGGAGATGCATCTCTACCAAAGGAGGTATAAGGCACTCCTTCCCTCCGCTAGCCTGCAGGTCACCCTTGGGCAAAGTGTAGAACCTGCTTATCCCACCCCCCCCACACATTGATCAGGGTCATGTGAAGCCATGGGAGCAGGTGGTGGATGGTCCTATGAGCAGCTGGTGCAAATCACACCCGGGTCATGCAACCACTGAACGCCAGGCAGACAATCTCTGAACAGAATTGATAATGGCTGCGGTCACCATCTTGTAAAGACACTGTCCATAAGAAGGCAATGGCAAACCACTTCTGTAGAAAAATTTGCCAAGTGCAGTCATGGTCATGAGACCATGATCACCTTCTTAAAACAGCATGGCACATTATGATGCTGATGGTGTTTAACAACATGCTGAGCTCTACTGAAGCTGTTACAAGATGTCCCATTCAGTATGAAATGCAGCAGAGGATTGCAGATACTGGAAACCCAGACAAAAACACAAAGAATACAAGCATCATTGGAGAGAGAAACTGAGTCAATGTTTTAGGTGAAGAGCCAGCTGGTGGTGCAGTGGTATCCACACCGGACTTCGAAGCGATTGGTTCTGTGTTCAAATCCGGCCAGCTCCTTGCAACTAGGCTAGCAACTCAGCCTCATAAAAACAGGCAAATGCCAAAGAAACAGCAAGGTTGCCACCTGATGCATCACAAGGCGCGTAGAGGAACAACCACAAGAAAAGTGAAGAACAAGTGTGTTTTATGTCGCAAGGTGGGAAAGGGTGAGAGGAGAAGAGGGAGATTCTGTGATAGGGTGACCAAAAGTAACAATTATTTTAAAAGCCAAAAGTTAGAGACAGAGAGAGGAAGCAGAAAAATTAAGTGGAACTGAAATATCTCACAAAAACAAAATGTGGCAGTGGCTTGCAACACAGAGAGTTTGCAATGTGTTGTGTCTAGATGGAAGGTGGATCTGTTCCTTGGACTTACATTGGTCAATATCAGAACAACATAGGAGTTTGAAGGTAGAAGTCAGGAAGGGAATGGGAGAGAATTCATGTTCCAAGCAACTGGAAGCTCATACATGCTTGTACACTGAATACAGGTGTTCTTGGAAAGCAATCTCCCAGTCTGTATTGGGTTGCTCCAGTGTAGGGGACATCAGATGGCCACACCGCCACAAACCCGGTGGTTCTGGTGGATGAGGTAGTGCAGTGGCTGCGGGTTTGTGGCGTGTGGCCAGAGTTAATACAGACTGAATACAGATGACCGGGTTGGGAGAAATGTAAATGAATTGCTGCTTCAGCTAGAAGGACCGCTTGGGAAGGGATGAGGAGCAAGGACAGGTGTTGCACTTCCTGCATTCAAATGGGACGGTGATGTGAGAAAGAGACTGGTTGGTGAAGATGGAAAATCGGATCGAGGAGTCATGAGGGAAATAGTTACGATAGAGTTCTGAAAGGGGAGTTATTCCCATGGTAGAATCCCATTGAAGGTGGCAGAAATGACAAAGGATAATCTGCTCAATGTGAAGGCTGGTTGCATGGAAGAGAAGAACAAAGGGAAAAGCTGATTTCAAACTGTGCTTCCGAAGACAAAGGACAACGTTTAGCCCACTGCTCTGATCCTATGTATAGTGCATGCAAAGGTCAGTTTTGTCTCACTCTGGTCTAATCAACCATTGCCCTCTACACCCTGGTCAACTCTGGGCTACAATTTGACATATCTCTGCATTCACCTCACTAATGTAAACACAAATGATCAAAGAGTTTACAGGAGGACTTCAAAGGAGAATGAGGGAGGGAGGTGAATGTTGTGAATTCCAGAGCTGGGAGCCTATTCAGTTAATGAGACAAGCAACAGATCTGGGCCCACTTCTTACCTGAAGCAGTTTCTGTGATAAAGTTTTCCATCGACCAAGTACCGTTGAACCAAGAGAACATTTTTTTTGCAGATGCCACAGCTACTGGTTAGGGTCCCTGACTTGCTTGATCTGTCTCCTGCATCACGAGCTGGAACCTTGTTCTAAAGAGAGGGGAAATGTCCACATTGCACATTAATTTCTCCAAGTGTCAGTCACAAGACCCTCCACAGTCTTCCCACAATTTGACTGCTTTGAGGATGAGAGATAGTTGACCTGAAACGGTGCTGCTCAGTGCACGGTTTACATTGCTGACAGAAGCACAACCAAAGAACCAACAACTCAGAGGCAGTTCACACTGCCAATAGAGGCTATAGGAAGTTCATGCAGAGCGATGGAATTGAAACAGAAAGTGACTATGAAACCCTCAGCCGATCTGGGAGAAATTTACCTCGCAGCAGAACTATGCATTGTGGTAATTGTGGGAGAGAAGTAAAACTGAAATCCACAGAATAATTTAAGAAAAATTTGATAGCAACAGACTGATAAAATGGAACTTCAACTCCATTTAGTTTGTAACATCACAAAGGCAAAGTTTTTTGTCTCTGACCCTCTTCACCAACTACGGGCAGCCTCTCCCACCGAGACACCCAGACCAGCGGTAAACGATAAACGGGTAGCTGAGAGTTAGTTGCTAATTAGTTTGTTAATGTCACATACCCTGTGATATAATTAAAAGCATCTGCAAGTCAATATCTGGCTATACTTATTATCCATACATGAGCACAGTGAGGTAGTACAAGAGAAAACAGAATGCAGAATATAATTTACGGAGGAAGTGCAGTGCAGGTCAACAATAAGTGGTAGATTAAGACATGAAAAGTTCAGCTTTATCATATAAAAGGACTGCTCAGGAGGATAGTAGTCGCCCTTGACCCAGGTGGCACATGTTCACAAGTTTTAGTATCTTTGGCTTGATGGGAGGGGGAGAAGGGACAATGACTGGGGTGGGAGGCATCCCTCATTATGTTATGAAAAGCATCCTGTCCAACTTGGTGTGGCAACTGCTCTGCTGCAGACATCAAGAAATTGCAGAGCATTGTGAACACAGCCCAGTCAACCAAGAAAACCACCCTCCTTTCCTTTGATTCCGTCTACACTTTCCACTGCCTCAGGAAAGCACCCAACATAATGAAAGACCCCTTCCACCCCGCTCATTTTCTCTTTACTCTTCTCCCATCAGGAGGAAGGTAGAAAAGCTTGAGTGTGTGTACCACCAGGCTCAAGGACAGCTTCGACCCTACTGTTATCAGAGATTTGAATGGGCCTCTTATGAACTCCCCATCACCCAGGACATGACCTCTTCTCATTGTTACTATCAGGAAGGAAGTACAGGAGCCTGAAGACACACTCAGTGACTCAGGTACAGCTTCTTCTCCTCTGCCATCAGAATTCTGAGTGGATATTGAACCCATGAACGCTACCTTCTACAAGCTTCTAATTTGTGGGCAGAACTGAAAAAACGTGTGCAAGCAAGGAGGCCTACAAACCTGACTCAGTTACACCAGTTCTGTCTGAAGGAGTGGAACAAAATTCCAGCAGCTTACTGTGAGGAGCTTGTGGAAGGCTGGCCAAAACGTTTGACCCAAGCTAAACAATTTCAAGGCAATGCTACCAAATACTAACAACGTGTATGTAAACTTCTGACCCAATGGGAAAGTGATGAAAGAAATAAAAGCTGAAATAAATCATTCTCTCTATTATTATTCTGACATTTCACATTCTTAAAATAAAATAGTAATCCTAACTGACCTAAGACAGGGAATGTTTTCTAGGATTAAGTGTCAGGAATTGTGAAAAACTGAGTTTAAATGTATTTGGCTAAGTTGTATATAAACTTCTGACTTCAACTGTATAGTTAAATTAAATATATATACTTACAGTAATTCACAGATTTTATTATGTATTGCTATGTACTGCTGCAGCATAATAACAAATTTCTGCCGGTAATGTTAAACGTGATTCAAGTTGTGAATGTGACTCTGAACTACTGATCTCTCTATCTACTTCACCATGGCCCTTGCACCTTATTATCTACTTGCACTATACTCTCCCTGTAACTGTAACACTATATTCTGCAGTGTTTTCCCCCTCTTTACTACCTTGATATACTTATGCATCAAATTAACTGTTTGGATGGCACGTACACAAAAGTTTTTCCACTGTATCTCGATGCATGTGACATTAATAAAGAATATAAGAAATAGAAGCAGGAGTAAGCCATCTGGCCCATCAAGGCTGCTCCACCATTCAATAAGATCATGGCTGATCTGGCCATGGACTCATCTCTACTTCCCTGCCTTTTCCCCTTAACACGTAATTCTCCTACTATGCAAAAATCTATCCGACCCTGTCTTAAATATATTTACTGAGGTAGCCTCCACTGCTTCATTGGGCAGGGAATTCCACAGATTCACCACTCTCTGGGAAAAGCAGTTCCTCCTCATCTCCATCCCGAATCTACACCCCTGCATATATGTTCCCTAGTTCTAATCTCACCTATCAGTGGACACAACTTTCCTGCCTCTATCGAATGTACCCCTTTCACAATTTTATATGTTTCTATAAGATCACCTCTCATTCCTCTGAATTCCAACGAGTACAGTCCCAGGTGACTCAATGTCTTCTCATAGTCTAATTCCCTCATCTCAACTTCACCTTCACCTTGAAAAACAAACTCCAGTTCTCTCACCACAGACACTGGCCAACTTGGATGCCACAGTTTCTGATCTTATATCAGATTTGCAGCAACCATCATTGTTTTCATAAACCAATTCAAGATCTCCATTAACTCTCCCCCAAGACTTCTCCAAGAACAATCCCAACATCTACTCATGAAGCTCTCTTCCCTAGTCTTCCAGTTAGTGGATCCTGCTTGCACAATGCGCAGATACGTTTCAAGTGCCTGGCCTCCAAAGTAATGCACCCTGATCTGGCAAGTTAGTGAAGCTCCCAGATTAACTGTAACAGCACTCACCGGCGTGGCGACCCGGCATGTTGCCGCAGCATGAGGCACTGGCTCATGGTTGTCAGTCCGTGTATTCTTAGGGTGTTTTGGCTTACTCTCAGGAGTCAGCCTCTTCTGCGCTGGCTCCTCACTCGAGTCAGTTGCAGGTCTTTTAATGTGAGCCATACCACCAACTGCAAGAGAGAAGAGCGACGTTAAAGGCAGAAAGTAAAATAAAAACTTATATAGTTTGGGCTTCAGTTTCGTGTGCTATCCAGGTGTAGCATGGTAGAATAGCAGCTAGTTCAACTCTCTACAGTGCCAACAATCATCAATCGGGGTTCAGTTCCCACCACCATCTGTACGTTCTCCCCATTATGGTTTGGCTTTCCATTTACACCCACTTTCCAAAGATGTACAGGCTAGGGTCAGGGTTACTAAGTTGTGGACATGCTATGCTGATCCTGAAGCATGGCAATACTTGTAGGCTGTCCCTGACACAGTTGCACTGTGTTGGTCGTTGGCACAAACAACTCATTCACTGTGTGTTTCAATATACGTGTGACAAATAAAACTAATATAACATGAAAGAAGAGAAGATAAAGGAGCAGAATTAGGCCATTTGGCCATCGAGCTGCTCTAGCATTCAATTATGGCTGATTTTTTAACCCCATTTTCCTGCCTTCTCCCCATATCCATTTGGCCCCCTGCCAATCAATCGACCCCAGAGATACAGAAAGAGATCCCGAGGAAACAGATGTTAAATTATATGTGGAAATGAATTTCCAGTTAGGTCACTGATGAGCTACAGAATTGGAAACGGATTATCTTTTATCTCTGGAATGTGGGTGTGGCTGGGAAAGACAGCATTTATTGCCCATCCCTAAATATCCTGGAGAAGGTGGTGGTGAGTTGCCTGCTTGAATCACAGAAGTCCTTCTGCAAAGGTGCTCCAGCAGTGCTGTTGGGGAAAGGAGTTCCAGAATTTATCCAGTGACATTGAAGAACAAATTATGTACTTCCAAATCTGGATGACGTGCGACTTGGAGGGGAACCTGCTGCTCTGCTGACCTTCTTGCCGGGAGAGGTCGCATGTTGGGGGTGTGCTGTCAGCAGAACCTGGGCCAATTACTGCAATGCATTTTGTAAATGGTTCACACTGAAGCCTGGCCTGCAATATCGCTTAAGCTTTGAAATACCCCCGCAAATCAGTCATTACACAGGTAAATAAATGCCAGCCTTCTTGCTGATTAAATAAAAGATTAAATAAATAGGTGCAAGATTAAATAAAACAGCTTAACAATCTAGTTGGATCACACGACAACTGCATGCTCAAACACGACCAGCTTGAATGTTGAGAACTGGAAAGAAACCGAAAGTAACATGCAGAAGAGTCTCGTTCAACCAAGTAGCTGTTCTTTCTGCTGTTCTCTTGACATTGACAGATGTTCTCTCGCAGAGACTGTGCCCCAGAAGGAGCTGTAACAAAAAGTCAGTGGCTTCAACCTGACTGGGGCCGATTCTCAGTGCTCATTGCCATTCTTACTCTCAGTAATCCAGAGAAAATCATGTTAACTGGTGCCTGTATTCATGCAACTCACAATAAGGGCTGTGGCCACATCCAGGCATGGATATTATCTGATGCTTTGCTATAATGTTGACTTCAAAACATCAGGGATGTTCACAAGGATGTTCAAATCCTCGAATGATCAGTGTTCAGCAAGATTGTGGCTACTCTGATCCTGACTTCAGTTTCATGTTCCTGTATGATCCCCAAAGCCTGCAGTCCCCAAACAAATCAAAGATCGGCACGTTTTAGCCCTGAATATACTCAGTAATTCAGTCTCCACTGGGGTACAGAATTCCAAAGACATTGACACAGAAATCATTTCTATTTCAAATGGCAGTTCCTTAGTCTAAAGCCATATCCACAACTTTCAATCCCCCTATCAGAAGGGTATCCTTGCTTTGTGGCTGCATCACTGTCTGGTATGGGGGGAGACTACTGCACAAGACTGTAAAAAGCTGCAGAGGGTTATAAATTTAGTCTGCTCCATCTTGAATACTAGCTTACAAAGTACCCAGGACGTCTTCAAGGAGCAGTGTCTCAGAAAGGCAGCGTCCAATATTAAGGACCTCCAGCACCCAGGGCATGCCCTTTTCTCACTGTTACCATCAAGTAGGAGGTACAGGAGCCTGAAGGCACACACTCAGTGATTCAGGAACAGCTTCTACCCCTCTGCCATCCGATTCATAAGTGGATACTGAACCCATGAACACGACCTCACTTTTTAATTATATACATTGTTTTTTGCACAATTTTAATCTATTCAATAATCATATACTGTAATTGATTGACATATTTATTATTATTATTTTTCTTCTTCTATATTATGTATAGCATTGAACTGCTGCTGCTAAATTAACAAATTTCACGATAGTAAACCTGATTTTGATTCTGATTCTGTAAGGAGACAATTCTCAAGGTTGAATATTGTATTGGTACTTTGATAATAGATGCTTTGTGAACTTTGAATCCTTGACCTCCTGAACGATGGGACACAATCAGTAAGGATAAATGCAACACCTCCAGCACTGATGTCTTCACAAGCCTCAACCCCTACTCGACCCTGTCGCAGTTGATTCTACCCTAACCCCATCCCCAGAGTTCGCAGTTGATAGTACCATAGCAGGCTCCATCTCAAAACATGGTAAGTCTGAGTACAGGAAGGAGATGCAGAGCCTGGTGACATCTTGCCCAGATACCAGCCTTTCCCTCAATACCTGCAAAACAATGAAACTGGTCATTGACTTCATGAAGTGGGCACATGCTTCTCTTTACACCAATGATGCTGAGTTCAATGGGTGGACAGTACCAACAACCTACGCTGGTCCAACTATATTGATGACTTGGCTAAAGAAGAAGGCTAAAAAGATTTAGCATGTCCCCTTTCACCCTCACCAACTTTTACTGATGCAACATAGAAAGCATCCTGTTTGGATGCATCACAACTTGGTATGGTTACCATTCTGCCCGTGACCACGGAGAGTTGTGGACACAACTCAGCACCACAGAAACCAATCTCCACCTACGTGGATTCTTTCTACATTTCCTGCTGCCTTGGTAAAGCAGCCAGCATAATCAAAGATAATCAAAGACCCCACCCACCACATTCACTCTTCCCCCATCTCCCATCAGGCACCTAACACCAGGCTATTCTAAAACCAGCTTCCCTAGTACGATAAGATGGACTCTTGACCTCACAATCTATCTCGCTATGACCTTGCACCTTATTGTCTATCTGCACTGCATTTTATTCCACAATGTTTTACCATTCTCCCTCTTACTACCTCAATGAGATGTTGTAATGAACTGATCTGTATGAGTTCTATGCAAGACAAGTTTTTGCTGTCCCTCAATAACTGTGACAATGACAAACCAATCTCATGAGTCAACCTGATGAAACTCTCTGAACTGCTGTTATTACAAGTATGACCCTCCCTTAACCAAGCTTCAAAATATTAACAAGAGAAAAGTTTGCAGATGCTGGAAATCCAAGCAGCACACACAAAATGCTGGAGGAACTCAGCAGGCCAGGCAGCATCCATGGCTCCAGAGAAAGATATTCAAATTTCAAAAGCAGAAGACTGTTGGGAGGGATTTGAGGGATAATGGAGCAAAGATAAGATGATTCAACCAGGTTCAAATTAAACAGCAGAATTGACACAATGGGAGGACAGATATGTGGAGCAAGATTGCCGCCTCCTCACCACCCGTAAGTGCGACCAATGTCACATCCAAGTCATATCATCCAGATTTGGAAACAAATCATTGCTCCTTCGCTGTTGCTGGTTCTAAATCCAGCCCCTCCCTTCCTCATATACCTGCAGAAGCACCATGGGCTGCGGACCCACTCACCCCGGGTGCAGTGAGCAGCACCACTGTTGTCACAGGGGGCGGATACTCACTGGGTGACCGGCCTGTGAAGAAATTATAGTACTGCGAGACGTAGGTCAGGATGCTCAGCCTGTCGGGGACTCTCAGCGCCACCATATCTTCTGCATCCAACAGTGCCGGGATGCCCAGCTCCTCCTCCGCCACGCGGAAAGCCTGGAAAAGTGAGCAAGACTTTAGCAAGCACCTTTGTAGGGTAATTGGTTTATTATTGTCCAGTGAGAAGCTCTTGTTTTTGTGTCAGCCAAACGGATTGTTCCAGTTGCTCATCTGTGTGTGATCAAAGCCACACTAACTGGGCACTCTCCCTGTAAGCATGACTAGAAATGTTAAATCTGAACTGTCCAGAACATTAGGCAAATCACATACATGGTTTACCCACCTGTAAGTGCACAGTCCATGATTGTAAAACAAGCTACATTAGCTTTTAAAATCAGGTTTGATTGCTTTAAAAGAATAACTGGATTTCCACACACCACCACAGATACAGTCTTGTATTTCTGCAGAGCTTCACAAGTATCAAACACTAGTCACTGGGTATCATCAACTATCCGCGTCTTGAGGAACTCTGTGGCTCAGAAGGGAAAGGGGAAGACGGGAAGTGGTGGTGATAGGGGATTCAATAGTTCGGGGAGCAGACAGGCGATTATGCTGACATGAAAAAGACTCCTGGATGGTTTGTTGCCTCCCTGGGGCCAGGGTCAGGGATGTCTCATATCAGATCCACAGCATTCTAATGGGTGAGGGTAAGTAGCCAGAAGTCATGGCACATATTGATACCAATAACGTAGGTAGGAAAAGGAGTGAGTTCCTGAAGAGTGAATATTGGGAGCTTGATAGGAAACTGAAAAGCAGAACTTCCAAAGTATTCATCTCCAAATCATGAACCATACACCAGTGATTCATTTTGGAAGGTCAATTAAAGGGTCAATTACAGGTTTCTTAGCAGTGTGGAGGAACGGGGGTTTTTGGGGCCCATGTCCATAGACCCCTCAAAGTTACCTCAAGGTTGTTATGAAAGTGTATGATGTCTTGGCCTTCACTAGTCAGGGAATGGGTTCAAGAATTTGAGCTAACTTTCCAGCTCTGTAAACCCCGGTTAGACCACATTTGGAATATTGTGTTCTGTTCTGGTCACCTCACTATAGGAAGGATGTAGAAGCTTTAGAGAGAGTGGAGAGGAGATGTAGCAGGATGCTGGCAAAGGGTTTTGGCCCTTTATTCCTATCCATAAATTCTGTCATTTTATGTGTGTTCACCAGGATGCTGCCTAGATCAGAGAGTACATCTAATGAGGGTAGGTTGTGTGAGCTAAGCATTTCTCTTAGGAGTGGAGGAGGAGATGATAAACAGGTGCAAGATGATAAGAGGCATAGGTCAAGTGAACAGCCAGAGACTTTTCCCTGGGCGGAAATGGCTAATGCAAGGAGGAATAGTTTTATGATGATTGTAGGAAAGTATTTGGGGATGTCAAAAGTAAGTTGTTTTTTTTACGGAGAGCTGTGGGTGCATGGAACATTCTGCCAGAGGCAATAGTAAAGGCAGATACATTGAGGATGTTTAAGAAACTTTTAGACAGGCAAGTGGATGATAAAAACTGATTGGCTATGTAGATGGGAAGAGTACATTGATCTTAGGCATTGATCTTATTGTCAAAGGCTCAGCACAATACCATGGGCCGAAGTGCCTGCACTGTGCTGCATTGTTCCATGTTCTACTGTAGGTTAAAAGCAGACTCCCCACACTTGACAACCAGCTCATTATTTAAGCCGAGGTTGAGCCTTGCTCCTTGGTCCGTATTTCCCCACCATGTTCACCAGCTGAGACATTGAAGCACTATTCCCAAAGATTTATTGCTCAAAATAATTGATATTTACATAGACCAATTCGCATGTCCTATTATATTTTAACTAATGACTCCAGGGCAAAGAAGCCACTAACAATTACAGTTTGGCAATTTCATTCCGAAATTGGTGCATTATTTAAAAACAGAGAAAAAAAGAACACAGTTAATTGATTTATGAAGCCCGTTGGAAAACGGTGCCAGATATAGAGGTGTTCCTTCCCTGTCGTATATCTAACATCTTTAGACTGGGTACTGATGAAATCATAGTAACCATGACCACTTGTCCGATATACAATTAATAACAAAACTATCTGCTTTGATGCAGAATTTAATTAATATTAGGACGATCCAATATTATTAATATCGGGATTATCCAAAGCACATTTATAATGATAGAATTCATCATTTGACAACCATTCACTTTCTGCTTATGAAAAATAATTATGAAAGGAGAAATCTATATGATTTGCTGATCAAATTTAATTCCTTCCTAGTGTGTGCTCCAACTTAACATATAACACTATCTTTTATTATTTTTCCCAAAACTTAATCTGAAAATTCTGTAATATTAAAAAGTAAACATTGCAATGTATCAATGACCTGCTTTCTGTTTAGTAAGATATGAAGTGCAAGGGTACAATTTCTGGCACAGCATCTTCAAGTATAGCAGTTGGAAAGGCGTTGGACCCAAACAAACCCATCGTCCATCAGTGATCTCTCACTGCCCTCTGGAAAGCTACAGGGAAATGTGGATGGAATGTTTCACTTGGTGTGGTCAAGGATGCTCCCACATCACCTAAAGATTTTCATACAGCCCAGTGGTTCTCTGGGCTGCTTCTTGATGTCCTTCTTTGAAAATCACCTGACACACACAAAATGCTGAAGGAACTCAGCAGACCAAACAGCACCTATGGAAAAGAGTGAAGAGTCGACATTTCAGGCCGAGACCCTTTTCAGGACTGGAAAAGGAGAAGTCAGAGTAAGAAGGTGGGGGGGAAGGGAGGAAGATGCCAGGTGATAGGTGAGATCGGGAGGTGGGGTTTGAAGTAAAGAGCTAGGAAGTCGATAGGTGAAACAGATAAAGGGCTGGAGGAGGGGGAATCTGATAAGATAGAGTAGAAAGCCATCGAAGAAAGGGAAGGGGAAGGAGCACAAGAGGGAGCTGATGGGTAGGTAAGGAGAGGGAAGCAAGAATGAGGAATGAGGAATGGTGAAGGAGAAGGGGCAGTTACTGGAAATTTGAGTAATCGATGTTCATGCAATCAGGTTAGAGGCTACCCAGACAAGATACAAAGTGTTGCTTCATTGCAGCAGTAGAGGAGGCCACAGATTGACAAATCGGAATGGGAATGGGAATGGGATTGGGTGGCTACAGCGAGATTCCACTTTTCTGGCAGACAGAGTGTAGGTGCTCGGCAATGAAGACTCCCAATCTACATCGGAGTTTGTCCGATATACAGGAGGCCGCACCAGGAGCACTGGATACAATAAGTGACCAAGCAGACTTACAGGAGACGTGTCGCCTTAAAACTACACTTGAAAAATCACGTGTTGTTTTAAAGAAAAATAAGTTTCATGGACACAATTGCCAACGCAAACAGTTTAATTCAGTATTTTATCAACTGAATTATCCATTTTAATGAGTTGAATTTTGACCCATTGACAGTGGTGGAATCTGAACTGTCTGTGGATTATTTCTAAATAATACAACCCTGCCCATCTGCGTGCAGAGACAAACAGATAAAGCTCAGTCAGAAAGTGAATTTGCCACGTGCTTATGATACCCACGTTCCTCCACAAAGTTCAGGATGGGAAAAGGAGCAGGATGTGAACTTGAACCCTGGGGAATTGGTCTCTGTGCGGGTGTTTCAGTGATTGGAGTACATTGCATCCAGTGGGAGTTCACGGGATTCAGAAGCAGACCCCTCCATTTGGACTAGAGAACTGACCTGGTGATTATGGAGGGACTGTGATTAAGAAGTTTTCCAGTGTTGGCAATGTGGTTGATAGGGAGGAATGAACTTTCCAATTGAGGGAGATATCAGAACGTTAAGCACCTTCACTCTGTCCTCTGCAGAATCTCCCGATGGTTACCCATTTCAGTCTGACTTCCCCTTCCCATTCTGACATATCTGTCCATGCTTCCTCTACTGCCACAATGAGGCCAAACTCAGGTTGGAAGAGCATGTCATATTCCACTTGGATAGCCTCCAACCTGATGACATGAATATCAATTTCTCTCACTGCTGTTAATTTCTTCCACCAACCCTAATTCTCAAGCTTTTTTTCCATTCCCCATTCTGGTTACCCTCTCAGCCTTTCTCTTCTCCTCACCCGCCCTCTTTTCCCCTCCTCCTTCCCTATCATCCATGGTCCACTGCCCTCTCCTATCAGATTCTTCCTTCATCAGCACTTTACCTCTTTCATTTATCCCCTCCCAGCTTCTTATTTCAATCCCTCCCTTCCCCCAACCACCCACCTTCCTCGTCACCTGGATTTACCTATCAACTGCCAGTTTGTACTCCTTCCCCTCCCTGCAACTTCTTATTATGGCCTCTGCCCCCTTCCTTTCCAGTCCTGATGAATGGTCTTGGTCCCGTAGATGTTGCCTGATTTACTGAGTTGCTCCAGCATTTTGTGCGTGTAGATATTAGTGGATTTCTTTAGTAGACATAAAAATGGGACTCAAATGGGAGAAGAATGAGAGGGGAACACATTGAGGGAGGGAAAACAAGGAGCGAGAATACAGGAGAATATGTAAGGGAAACAAGGGATTCCATGTCGACAACCTCTGACAGAAAAGAAAAGGTAAAGAGACTGGTTAAACACACTATAAGCCTACCTTTTATTGGCCCAGATATGCTATGGCAAATCCAGAATGCAGAAAATGTCACAGATAGTATTTTCAGTAAGTCAGTCACACTACAGGTTCAAAAAGGAAGAAGGGCATGCAGATAGCACAAGAGTCCCCTGTGGTCATGTCCCACTTAAACAGTGATATAGTTTTCAATACCATTAGGAAATTAAGCTCAGATGAAAGTAGCAGCCAAGTTTGTAGCCCCACTGTTGGCTCTAATGCACAGCAGCCAATCCAAGCAGTAGAGCTAGGGGATGCATTAATGGAGGAACAGATAGGCAACTCTGTGGATGAAAGCAAGTCAAAAATTATCTGTTGCCTCCTCAGTGCCGGGATCAAATACATCTCCAATCAGGTACAGAAAGTCTGATTGGGGAGGAAGAACAGCTAGAGAGCATGTGACCAACAGCTGAAGTGGAAAGAGGAATGAGGTCCTGCAAAATGAATTTAGGGAGTTAGGCAGAAACTTAAGCAAGAACTCTCAGGTCACCATACAAAGATTATTCCTTGTACAATAGGAGAATAGGACAGGTATTTGCTTGTCTAGTGAGCTGTTGCAGGATGGAGGGCTTTGAGTATTTGGATCACTGGGGTTACTTATGTCATGAGGGGCCTGTACAAAGAGTTCCAGTTGTCTATAAACTTGAAGGGACCAATATCCTTGCAGGGCTGTTTGCTCATTCTACTCAGAAGGATTTATCAGGGAAGGGTGTAAAGCACAGCAGCAATGCAGCAGGTGGGAAGAAAACGTGAAGATTAAATCAAGCAAGTCCAGTGGGCAAAACAGACAGAGGCATGGGACAGCTGGCAGGCTTAGCTGCAGTTTAATAGAAGGAACCTCACAGATAAGTCCAATAAGCTGAGAACATGGATCAGTACTTGGAATGATGATGTCACAGAAATGTGATTGAGGGAAGGGCAGGAATGGCATCTTAGTGTGTCATAGGGCATAGAAGTTACAGAAGTGATTTGGGGGAGCGGGGTGGTGGTGTATTACTTAGAGAGGATATCCTGAAGTTATTTGCCCATTAAACCATGTGATTAGAACTCAGGAATAAGAGAGGGCAATCACTTTGCTGGGGTTCTGCTGTTAGCCTCCCAATAGTCTGCAGGAATTATTGGACTAAATATATAAGCAAATTGTAGAAAGAAGTTAAAGCAATAGGATTACAGTAATGGGGAAATTTAACTTTCTCATTACAGAGATTCCTTAATGCAAGGGGCTCAGATAGACGGACATGAGGTATACTAAATTATGAGAGGTACAGGTGGGTAGGTATTTAGTACAGGGATCAAAAACAAGAATGTGAGAGTTTATATCTGCAACTTACTACCAGAGAAGGGGATGAAATCAAATGCAATCACTATGCTTTAAAATCATTTAGATTGGCAATTAAATAGGCAAAGGAAGGAAAGATACAAACCTTTTGCAACACATCGGCTGAGTGTGGATGGGCAAAAAGACATGGATGGTGTGGACCAAAGAGCTGCCTTCTGGGTAGAGTAACTCTATGGCACAGAATGCAAGAGTAGAGTTGTCATATGGATGTGGATATGAAGCACTGATTAGGCCACCGCTGATGCACCACACAAAAGGAGTGTCAGCCCCAGAGAGGGTGAGGAGGAGATGTGCAACGTGCTGCCAGGACTGGAGATTATTAACATGAAAGAGGGGCTGGCCAGGCTGAGGTTGATTATTCAGAAGAAAGGAGATTGTGGAAAGATTTAACCAAGCTATATAAGATTGGGACTTGACCTCGAGGACCTACTTTCCTCAGCAGTAATGCTGATGATGCGGGGTGAAGAATTAATGCTGTGGTAAAAAGTATTAGAGAGGAGTTGAGGAAACATTTACATTCCACCAGAAGATTATCAGTGTATGGTAGCCATTGTGTGAGTGAGTGCAGAGGCAGGACCCATATTTAAAATGCATGTTGGTGAACAACTAAAAACCCATGATCTACAAGGCCACAGGCTGAAAGCAGGCAAGCGAGATTATCCCAAATTGTTGCTTTTTGGACTGTATGAATGAGATGGATCCTGTAGTGGGAGAGTCTAAGACCAATGGAGACAGCTCAGAACAGAGGACCATCCTTTTAGAACAGAGATGAGGAGGAATTTTTTTTAGCCAGAGAGTGGTGAATCCGTGGAATACATTGCAACAGGCAGCTGTGGAGGCCAAGCCTTTATGTATACTTAAGACAAAGATTGATAGGTACTTGATTGTTCAAGTCTTGAAGGGATACAGGGAGAAGGCAGGAGATTGGAACTGAGAGGAAAATTGGATGAGCCATGATGAAATGGCAGAGCAGACTCGATGGGCCAAATGGCCTAATTCTGCTCCTGGACGTTACAGTCCTATGGATCAATGGCATACTCTCTGTGGCATGAATTTTTGGTGATTCTGAGGATATAGCAATCTGAGGATGAAGCACAATCCACCTTGTCATGACCCTTGTACCTCAGTACATTGCACTGTGCTGACACAATACTCTTATCCTGTTGTTGCCTTACCCTTTGTTCTACCTCAATAATCTTATATTTTTAAATATCTGTATGGGTGGTTTGAAAAACAAAGTTTTTCCACAGTATCACAACATAACAAATCAACTGCAAACATTAGATAGTATTGGATCAAAATAAATATCTTAGATTGTAGGCAAGCTGGAGGATCAAGCACAGCTCTGAATTCGGCAAAAAAGCAACAAGCCATTGCAAAGGAAAGTGATAGCACAAAACAGGTATCAAGTGAGATGTATAAACATGGACTGTAAAAGCTCACCTAATATGCATAGGGAAAAGATTAGATAAAGGTGAAAGTTAGGTGAATGAGCAAGTCCATGGTAGATGAAAGATAAAGTGGAAAAAGTGAGGTCATCCACATGCAAAGTACTATAGGATATTTTTATAAAATTAAAAAGTGCTGGTTTTGACAAATCTGTGTGCCTTTGTACACAATAAAAACATGCAGCAAGTAAATATTTGCCTTTACTGCAGACGGTTTGTGTACAACTGCAGAGATGGGTTGTTTCAATTGTATAGGACCCTGGTAAGACCACATTATAAGATCATACGACAATAAGATATAGGAGCAGAGTTAGGCCATTTGGCCCATTGAGTCTGCTCCACCATTCAATCATGACTCATCTTTTCTCCCCTCCTCAGCCCCACTCCCTGGCCTTCTCCCCATAACCTTTGATGCCATGTCCAATCAGGAACCTACCAAGCTCTGCCTTAAATACCTGACCTCCACAGCTGCCCATGGTAACAAATTCCACAACATCACCACCATCTGGCTAAAGTAATTTCCCTGCATCTCTGTTTTAAATAGATGCCCCTCTATCCTGAAGTTTGTCCTAGACTTCCAAACATTGGGAAACTGATTCCTAGGATGGATGGATAAAGCAGTCTGAGCAGTCTTTGTTTGAGTTTAGAAGGACTTAATCTCTTATTGATAGGTACAAAGTTCATAGCTGGGAGTTGACTATTGCTGTGGCTGGAGTGCCTGGATCCAAGAGTTCACAGCCTCCAAATACAGAGTCAGCTTTCCCAGACAATTATCTTCAGACAGAGGGAGCAAATCTTTGGAATTCTCTATTGAAAAGGGATGTGGAGGCTTTGTTACTGAATATCATGACGGGTCAGATATGGAGTGATAAGGGATTCCTGTACGAAGGTGGCACTAAGGTAAAAGATCTTCTATACTGTTATTGAGAGACAGAGTGGCAACGCCTATTCCTTATTTCCATTCCTTACTCCTTCTGTGCTGACTGGAGCAGAGAGAAGAGTCAGGAATTGCTGCCTGCAAGTAAGCCAGTGCATGAGGCACTTCTAGCATGTAAAGGATCATCTTTTTCTCAGCTTTTATCTTGCAGTATTATACCACAGACTAGTCGATGCCAATCATACAACAAAGCCTCCTGATTTACACATCAGGATTTTAAAGACAGCTTGGCCCTTCATCCACCCACACATCCAGATGCTTGACTTGAACAACATGTGTCTTTTGGACTAATCGGCACTTAATGTAAGCAATCACTTATTCATAATCCCCTGAGGACTTAATGCAATGTTGAAAAGTTGGAACAGTTTGTAAGTCCAGACCTACAAAAACACAATTTTGCAAGTTAAAAGCAAAGAAACTCTAGGACAGATGACCAGAAGATTGGGCAAAGAGGTACATTTTAAGAAGAACTTTAAAAGAGAAGAGGTGAGAAGGTGAAGGAAGAGTTTAAGATTTGGACAGCCAGATGAACAGCTACCAATGATAAGGCAGAGATGGTCAACACCACGACCTGAGAGGATGACTCTCCCTGCAAACCACGGCTCATCTACCACAAGTACCCCAAAGACGTAGACTCCCACAATGTATTATGTTCCAGACCATTTGCAACTGAACTCATCCACATGACAAACATCAAGCCTCCCCCATTGAACCCAAAACCTTTCTCTCCCCATCGATGCTACCTGACCAACTGTGTATCCCCAACATTTTCTCTGTTTAACTCAGATTTTCAGCATCTACAGGTTTTATTTGGCTTTTTACTTAACCCTGTACTTCCTTAACCATGTAAATACATGGAAAGCTAGGTGAGTACATGAGGGAGAAAGCAGTGAAAGGGTATTCTGACAGAGTAGGGGAGGGCTTCTTTTAACCTGGGCAAATGCCAGTAGTCTGAAAGGTTTAATATAAGGCAAGACACAAATAGCATTTACTGTTATTCTAAAAATGGTTGTTATTGTTCCTGGCCCTTGCTGAACTCATAGCAAAGGTCATCCAGCTTCACCTTGGCCCCTTTGCTCTTTTGGGCTTGGATGGAATTGGAAAAGAATAAAGTCAGATTTATCCTCGAGATCTGAATATTGTGTGGACTGAATAGAAGGTTATTTCTTTATTCTCTTCAGAAGGCATTATTTGCACACTGATCAGAGTTTAATATCTTAACTTTCAGTTCCAAGAATTTAGACTTAGATCTTTTTCGGAAATATATAAAGTTGATTAAGTCAAATTTACATCACATGTTGCAGAAATTTGAGGCATTTGGAGTTATTGCTTTGATTATCACGAATAACCGTCAGCTTTGGAAACTCCCTGCTCATTTGCACAAAATATATTTCTGCTGAATGCCAAATACATTTTACTTTGGGCTTTCAGTCACAAGACACTCCAAACTGAGCACAGGTTAGGAGGAGTCGTGTGTGAAGAAGTGGATTAATGTGACTAGGCGCAGTAATATGAAAGATCTGCTCAAATCAACTCCTTTGGGATTCATTGTTGGCATTGCAGAGGGTCCAGAGCAGGTTTACGATAATCATCCCAGGAATGAAAAGGTTAGCGTATTGGAAGTGTTTGATGGCCCTGGAGTTCAGAAGAATGAGGGGGAATCTTATTGAAGCCTACCAAATATTGAAAGGCCTAGATAGAAGGTGTTTCCAATAATGGGAGAGCCTTGGATGAGAGGGCAGAGCCTCAAAAAAGTAGGACATCCCATTGTAATAGAGATCAGGAGGAATTTCTTTTGCCAAAGGGTGGTGAATCTGTGCAATTCATTGCCACCTGTGTTTGTGGAGGCCATGCCATTAGGTATATTTAAAGCATAAGTTGATAACTACGTAATTAGTTGAAGGCATCACAGGTTATGGGGAGAAGGCAGGAGAATGGTGTTGAGAGGGAAAATAAACTGGCCATGATCAAATGAAGGAAAAAACTCAATGGGCCAAATGGCCTAAATTGGCTGCTATGATCAGAAGAATGCCTGTCTACAGGCCTGTCTGGTACTTTATCCTCCACAGGATTCACACTTTCAGTCACTGGTTCTTCAACTTTTTCACGTTCTCTAAGGATCAGAAGATCACCCATCTACAGACTACAGAACTCGCCATCTCCAGCAGGTATGGACATCTCCAGACCCCAACCCCAGCTGCCGACCTCAACGGTTCTATCGACCCCGAGCAGATTCAGAACCCGGACTTCACCGCCATCAATGGGGGTTCCAACGGCCTCGGACACCTTCAAACTGCCGACTGAGCAACCTCCAACTCCGACTCCGACTCCAGCCTTGACCTCCAGGTCTAACGACCCCGAGCAGATTCAGAACCCGGACTCAGATTCAGAACCATCAATGGGGGTTCCAACGGCCTCGGACGCCTTCAAACTGCCGACTGAGCAACCTCCAACTCTAACTCCAACTCCAGCCTTGACCTCCAGGTCGGGTTTTTACGTGGTGCCGCTGGAACCCCCGAAACCCCTACCCCCACCACCACTTTGCAATCCCATGTCTCTCAGGTCCCACCGCCAGCTCATGGGTCATCGGAGATTCCATCTTCCTTTCAACCCCACCTTCCCGGAACATTGCAACCCTCTCCTTTCCTCTCCTCTGACACTACCAACTACATTCCTCCCTCCAATCCCAGCTCTCATCTGCGCTGGGTCTTTACCATTCCCGCTTACCTTCCCCTCTCTGAGGAAAAATGTTCTGTCCTCAGTAAAGGCTTCACCTTTGTCCTCTTGCGTCCACACCTCAGTGAGTTCTGCGCCCGCCATGACGCTGAGCTTTTCTTACTCCACCTCCATCTCAGAGCCTACTTCTTTGGCATTGATAGTCCACCCTGCATAATGACTTCTTCTCCCATCTTCAACCCTCCTCCTCTTCCTGGACACTCTGCTCTGGTCTTCTGCCTGCTCTGGATCTTTCCAGGGAGTTCAAAAGCCTAATGGCCTGAGGGAAGAAGCTGTTTCCCATCCTGACCGTTCTTGTCTTTATGCATCAGAATCTCCTGCCTGACAGTAGAAAGTCAGAGGATGCTGGATGGACGGGTGGGATCCTTAATAACACTAAGGGCCATTCGTATGCAGTGCTCTTGATAAATGTTCCCCATGGATGGTAGGGAGTCTCCTATGATCCTCTTGGCCATTCTCACAGTCCTTTGTAAGGACTTCCAATCCTGTGCTCAGCTGCTCCCGTACCAGATGGAGTTACAGCTTGTCAGGACACTCCCAATGGAAGATTCAGTTAAGGTAGGGAGGAGAGAAGCCTCACATGCCTCAATCTCCTCAGGAAGTCGAGGTACTGCTATGCCTTCTTATTCAGGGAGGTTATATTAAGGGACCAGATGAGGTTATCTTTGATATGAACTGCCAGGAACTTGGTGCACTTGACTCTCTCTATGGAGGAGTCGTGTATGTGCAGACAGACTATGACCAGGATCCCATCACAGACAGAGGCATTGACACCCAGTGACCACAGTTTCCAGCGTACGATGGTGTTAAATGCTGAAGTGAAGTCTATAAACAATAGCCTGGCATATGAGACCCCATTTCCAGGTGTGACAGCACACAGTGGCACCACTCAAATGGATGACCCATCTTCGCCATCCGTGATTCGTCCAACAAAAGTAAAGTCGTAGTTGAATTTGAACATGGCATTGGAGCTGTGCTTAACCACACAGTCATGAGTGCATAGAGAATAGAGCAGGCGGCTAAACACACAGCCTTGAGGTGCACATCAAACATCTAGTTGTGGAGTGAGGTACAGAGGCCCAGGTCTTGGGATCTTGTGGAAAGCCCAACTAAAGGTCATGTAGACTACATCAAATACACAACTGCCTGTTATCATCCTGCTAGCAAGACTCTCCATGTTAACTTTTCAAAAGTTGGTCAAATAGTGGCTCAGCCCTGATTGTGGTGTTGATTGGTGTTAACTGATTAGTTACACATTCCTTTGTTTCTTTTGTGATTATTTTTCCTCCACTGACCTCCTCCACAATGACTTGGTCTATTCATTTCCCCCCTTTTGGCCAACAGAGTCACAGAAACAGGCCCTTCGGCCCATCCTGTCCATGCAGAAACATTTAAACTGCTTTGTCCCATCAACCTGTACCCAGACCATAGCCGTACATCTCTCCCATCCATGTACCAATCAAACTTCTCTTAAACGTTGAAATTAAAATGGCATCACCACTTGCTCAGGCAGCTTGTTCCACACTGTAGTTTCCAGGATTGTTCCTGTCTTCCTCTCCCTCACACCTCCATGAGTGTTGAAAGCTGCTCTTCAAACAAAGGTTCCCGTCATCAGTGTAGCTGTACAGTATTTGTGGAGAATTTATGTCTTGCATGAAAAGGCTGCTTCCTAGTCCCTGCGCTTTTTGCATGATCCTACACATCATCATTACACAAAAGGACATTTGGCCCATTATAGACACAGATTCACAGAGGTATACAGATGAAAACAAACCCTTTGGTCTAATTTGCCCATTCCAATTGTGTTGCCCACTGAGCTATTTTCATCTGCCTGTGTTTGGCCCACAGCCTCTGAGCCTCTCCTATCCATGTACGTATCTAGATTAATTTTATATGGTGTTAACACGCCTGTCTCAACTACAGTTTTTAACAGTTCGTTCCATATATCCTTTGAACGCAGAAGCAGCCCCTTATGTCCCTTTTAAATGCCTCATCTCCAATCTTAAACCTATGTCATTTCATTTTTAGCAACCCTTCCCTGGGAAAAAGATTATGCTTCACCCTGTGCATCATGATCTTATATACTTCTGTAAGGTCACATCAATTTGCCCTTCACTTTCCTTGGTCACTCTTCTTCCCATATGCCCATAACAGCCCTGGATTCTACCACTCAAACACATTTGGGGCAATTTCATCATCATCATCACCACCATTATGTGCTGTGGAGTAATTTACAGTGGCTAATTGACTCATGAACCTCGGGAAGATGGAGGAAACTGGATTGACTGGGGAAAAGCTACACGGTCACAGGATGATGTGTAAACTCCTTGCAGGGAGAAACTGAGGTCTCAACCAAACTTGAGTCACTCAGGCTATGTACACTCATTTTCCAAAAAGTCAGATTCTTGGGCCCAGAATCTGTAGCTGTACAGGAGTTGAAATGACTTCCTGCCATTATGGACTGGAAGAGAGCACAGTAACAAACAGACTGCAGTTATTTATTTGCTCAGCAACACGCAATAAGATCAAAGTTCAACCAGAATTGGCAGAACTGTGTGATGGAGCAAGTCATGCTGCCTTAATACTGTGAATGTAGGGATCTGCATTCCATCACCCCTCTACTAGAATGTTGCATCTCACCCTTTCCCAACCCCACTAATTTAAATGCAAGACAGAACATTAATCAAAGATGCACAGATAATTTTGAAATTGGGTTTTACAGTCACAATGTAGAATTAATTGCTGGAGTTGAGTAAAGACATAGGAGTCAAGCAACACACAAGATGCTGGAGGAACTCAGCAGGCCAGGCAGCATCTCTGGAAAAGAGGAAACGGCCAAAGTTTCAGCCGAGACCCTTCAACAGGACAGGAGAAAATATCAGAAGTCAGATTAAGAAGGTAAGGGAGGGGAGATAAAAATACCATATGGGGACAGAAGGCCATAGAAGAAAGGGAAGGGGAGGGAGCACCAGAGGAAGGTGATGGACAGGTAAGGAGATAAGGTGAGAGAAAGAGATGAGAAAGGCAATGGGGAATGGTGAAGGAGAGGAGGAGCCATTACCAAAAGTTTGAGAAATGGATGTTCATGCCATCAGGCTGGAGGCTACCTAGACAGAACATAAGGTGTTGCTCCATCACGACAGTAGAGGAGACTATGGACTGACATGTCAGAATGAAATGGGAAGTGGAATTAAAATGGCTGGCCACTGGGACATCCTGCTTTGTCTGGCAGACAGAGCGTAGGTGCTCGTCAAAGCAGTCTCCCAACTTACGTTGAGTCCCACTGATATACAGGAAGCCACACTGCGAACATCCGATACAGTAGGTGACCCCAACAGACTCACAGATGAAGTGTCAATTCACCTAGAAGGACAATTTGATGCCCTGAGAGAGGTGGTGTAGGGGCAGGTGCAGCACCTACTCTGATCGCAAGGATAAGTGCCAGGAGGGAGATCAGTGGGGAGGGATGAAGGATAAAGGAGTCGCATAGGGAGCAAACCCTGTGGAAAGTGGGGGGGGGTGGAATGGAAGATGTGCTTGGTGGTGGGAACCCATTGGAGATGGTGGGTCATGTAGTATTATGTGTTGAACGTGGAGGCTGGTGAGGTGGTAGGTGAAGACAAGAGGAAACCTACCCCCAGTGGGGTAGCAGGAGGATGGGGTGAGGGTGGACATGCACGAAATGAAAGAGGTGCAATTAAGAGCAGTATTGATGATAGAAGAAGGGAAGCCCCTTACTTTGAAGGAGGACATCTCCTTCGTTCTGGAATGTAAAGCTTCATCCTGAGAGCAGAGACGGAGGAATTGAGAGAAGAGGATGGCATATTTACAAGTAACAGGGCAGGAAGGGGTATAATTCAGGTAGTTGTGAGAGTCCGTGGGTTTACAATAGACATCAGTAGATAAGCTGTCTCCTGAGATAAAGATAGAGAGATCGAGAAGGGGGAGAGGGGTATCAGAAATGGACCAGATAAATTGGAGGGCAGGGTGGAAGATGGAGGAAGAGCTGATGAAGTCGATGAGCTCTGCATGGGTGCAGGAAGCAGCACCAATGCACCCGTCGATGTAACATGGGAAAAGATGGGGGGGGGGGGGGGGTGATCCAAGTGTAGGCTTGGAACATAAGACTTGTGCATAACATCAATCTTCTATTTTTTCCCTTCCATTTTCTGAATTTAAAATTTTTTTCATCCAGAATGATTCTAATTCTGATGAAGAATGATGGAGTAGAATATCATCTCTCTCTCCCTTGTTGACTCCTGGATATTTCGTATTTCACCTTGCCTTACTTCAGCAATAATTTTGCTTTCAAACTGAAGAAATTTAACAAGAAAATCTCAGTCTTTCAGACAGCATGTGCTACTTACCAACTTATTGTTTTCATAAACATTTTCTTTCTTAAGCGAATCAAAGTTTCTGCAATTGAAAGAGAATAGGATTCAATGTCACTGCCACACCTTAAACTGAATGTGCCTTTATACAAGATATTAACAATGCTTAGAAATTGCTTCAGGACATTTTACAGGGCTCACATTTGCACAGTCAAGAAAATGGCCTCTCCTGAGCATCTTTAAGAACAGGCAAGTGTAGTTCAGGCCTTGGTTGGTTGTAAGGACAGCCACCAGTGATGAAGCTGTGAGAATTACTAGTGACCACAGGCTTGGAATGGGAGATCTAGGAACATGGGGCAGATTACATGACCATGGAGGATCAGAGTTTGAAATTGAGATGGTACTAAGTCTGTCTAGGTTAACAAACACAAGTTTGATTGGGAAACAGGACAGGAACAATTCACAACAGAATTAACTGAATCCTGAGAACAGTGGTTAATACCCAGATTGATCAAGCAATACACTCAATTCTTTATACAGTACAGGTGGCAGACTGCAATTGCCCCCAAGCGAACCATAGTTAAGCAACGGTCTTCAGATGTCATTCCACTTCACACCCCCCACCTGCCTATCATCCTTTTCACATGGATCCCTCCACCTATCATCTGCCTGGTCTTGCTTCACCCTTTCCTCCCATCTTTTTATATTGACCTTCTCCATTCTATATTTGACCAGATGCAGGTTCTCAACTATGTATTTCCTTCCTGCTGCTGCCTCAATTTCTCCAGCTTTTGGTATTGCTCCAGATCCCAGCATCTACATTCTGAACCCAATTGCTAATCATTGAGTAGCTCCTTATTCCTACACCAATACCATCCCAACCAGTCATGACCTATGGGCATCCTGTCAACTGACTCCAGTATCTGGAGACACTGGCCCATCATGAACTGTTCAACACAAACTCCAGCATCACTCTGCAGGGGAAAGAGGCAGACACCAAGATGGAAGTCACTTTCTCACAAACCAATAGAAAATCCAAGTGGGATATTGGTATCACTGGTGAATTGAAGCATCTGAGCCTCAGTCTGGAGGTCTAGGCAATGAATTGACTTCTGGTCAAAAGTTCAATTGACTGATGACCTTTTCAAGATGCGGCTAAAGTCACATCTGTCAAAGAAGCAGGTGTGGAACATCCCAGAGCATTATCAATGAGAGAGGAGAGCCATGTTCCCAGGTCCCTGGGCAAGATTTCTCTCTTAATCAGGTCTTTCTGAGCTCACTGCTATGCACAACTGAGCTGGCATGTTCCTATTCCTAGAACAGCGATGTCCTAGGATCTCCAAAGGTAAAACTTAAATGTAAATTCTTTGTCTTGGAGTAAACCCACCACAACCACTAAACAGCATTGCAAGACCCTTAATTCATCACCCAAATATACCAGCACAATCGCACTGTGGTTACTGGCACTGTACTCAGTCTACCTCCATCCCAGAATCATGGATCTAAATGACCTTCACACAGGAATAGGATCTTTCACACATCTACACTGGACTTCAGTTAAAACATTGAGCTGACCAGAGCCAGGGGCAGAATTGAGAGCCTGTATAGCCATTCACACTAGTCTTGTGTATCTTACAGAAGCAAAATTACCCTGGTTAGCATTTGTCCTCCTTCCTTCAGATGCAGATTAAATCAGGGGATCAGAGGTACATCAGACAATCTGCTAACTACATCGAGTTTAACTTAATGGAGAGTCAGAGAACCATTAACCAGCGATCGAAAAAAATCACATAGCAGACTATGTCAAGATGCAGGAATTGTACAATTGACATGATTCAATGGCAGGAAATATCACCCAATTCATGATGCTCTGCAGGCAGCCATTTATAGCAAATTCATTGTTTTAAGCTGTAAGCCACTGCACATTGACAACTCCAGATGTACATACCACTATTTCTCCTGGGAGAAATATGATAAGCTGATCACAGGAGCCCTGCCTTAGAGGTGATAATTAAGGAAAATTCATCATTATTTCCCAGCACAACTGCACTGCGGTTACTGCCACTCTGCCCCGTCTACCTGCATCCCAGAACTGTGGATCTAAATGATCTCTACACAGGAGTGGGACCTTTCACACACCTTCACTGGTATAAATGAGTTAGATTTAATTTACCAACTGGCCCTCTGTAACAAAGCAGGGCCTTGGATATAAGATTACCTCAGCTGATACTCCAAATTCATGGAAAAAATTGGACAGTCAATGTTTAAAGTCAATTTCCTCGCTCTGGACTGGAAGTTCAGTCAGGTAGCCAGTATCAAGAGCTGCGAGGTGATAGGTGGGTCCAGGTGAGGAAGGGTGATAGGCGGTTGGGGAGGTGAAAGTTTGTGAACGGTATCACAGGTGGGGGGCGATAGGTAGAAGCGCCGAAGAGCTTAAGATGATGAAATCTGATGTAAGAGCAAGGCAGAGCAGGGAGTAAGAGAAGGGAAGTAGGGAGGAGAGAAGATGAAGGGTCTTGACCTGAAATATTGACTGTCCATTTCACTCCATAGATGCTGCGTGACCCATTGAACTCTTCCAGTGTTTTGTTTGTTGCTCCAGATTCCAGTATCTGCAGTCTCTTGTGCTCCATGATACTCTAAATCTACCCCCCCCCACCCCGCCCCACTTCTGATTAGTGGTCACTGAGTCAGAGTTTGGACCAGGAGGACCCTGGTTGGTTTGCCTTCACAATGCCTGGGTTAATAGTTTCAGTCAGTGCCTAATGAGGAGCAACATTCAGGCTGTTAGCTAAAGTGGCTTCCTCTCAGCATCTTGAGCGAGGAAGTTGTTCATTTCAGGCCTCACTCCAACAACTGAGGGCAGATCTACTCTGGATGCTTAAACCAGGAGTGAGTCACAGCTCCAGTGGAAAAAAAACATTAGGTCACCAGTCTTCCACGAACACCCCAGCTTTTCCAGGAAGTACAAACTAACCTCCCATACTAAAGGTAACAAACTGCTCCTATTTGGTTGAAACAATCATAGCTGCAATTACAAGAAAAAATTCCCTATAACCTCCCCACCCCCCAACAACCCACCAAGCCTCCTCCCACTGCTGCCCCAGGCTACTCTGTATCCAATCAGCCCAAACTCCAGTCACCAAGACATATGATGCACCTCCTGGACTGTCATCTCCACCAGCAGCAGATGTTCTCCCACCATTCCATATCAGAGGCACTGCTGCCCAGTGAGCCTCCAGCTACAACAATGGAACACCGGTAAGCCTTTGTACAGACAAAGACAGCCACCATTTTACCAGGGCAGTGGCAGCAAGGAGAAAGGCAGCCTGGAGGGTGCATGGCTCCACTTGGCAAGCTCAGAACTGGGTTGGTGAGGGTCAAGCTGGGCACCACAGTGGGGAGTGCAGGTCTTTGAGACGTGCAAAGAAACCAGAGTAGGCCAGGGCCGCCCATGCAGGCATATGGAAATCATACAAACTCCATGCAGATTGGACTTGGATCACCAGATCTGTGAGGCAAAAGCTCTACCTGCTGAGCCATCATAAACACACCTCATCATATGTCTCCTCTCAGATTGCATTCAGCATCCGTTCACACACGGAGAAACAAGAATCTGCAGGCACCTGAACCTGGAGTTACAATTAAATGCTAGAAAAAGTCGGCAGGTCAGGCAGCGCCTCAGGAGGGAAATGGATAGTTGACATTTCAGGTCTTGGTTATGGGTCTCAGCCTGCTCTATTGACTGACTATTTCCCATCACAGTTCTGCCGGACCTGCTGCGTTCCTCCAGCATTTAGTGTGTTGCAACATTTCACACATTTTGAGCTAAAGATAACGTTTTCCAATCCTGTCGGAGTTCTGGTCCATAGGATAGTTGGGACAAGCTTGGGTTTGGTTGAAATGAACTGGGAGAGGAGATGGAAGAAAGACACTGAAACGAAGCAAACATCATAACACACTCCATGCAGAAAAAGGTTGGGGTTATATTGTCTGGTTTGTCTGAGACGAGTAACTGGGATGATAGAAATACGTTAGAAAATAAGGTTCCGAGAATTATTGTATTGAGGAAAAGTGGGAGTTTGAATGGTCTCTAGAAGCTAAAAAAAGGGGAAATAAAGAAGAATGTGAAACAGAATCAAAAGGAGACAGAAATAACTGCAGATTCTGGAATCTGCATCAACAATCTGCTGGAAGCACTCAGTGGGTTGAGCAATATCTGTGGGAGGAAAAGAATTATTGACATTTTGGATTGAAAGCCTACATCAGGACTGAGAGAAGGCCAGGGTATAGAGAAGCTGGGAAATGAGGCTGGTGAAGGAGGACAGGCAGATCAAACCGGGGAGGGGAGGGGAGGGGGTGGAAGGCAGGATGATAGAAGGAAACAGACAAAGAAATAAGGAGTCAGGTTGGGGTGGAGGGTAAAGGTGGAGACCTGGGAAGGTGATTAGCATGAACACAAAGGCTGGAATCTGATAGTTAAATAAGGTAACAGTGGGAACCTTTAGAGGAGAGGTGAAGGACAAATAGAACTAGATAGAGGAGGGACTGAGAACTGTACATGAAATGGGGGGGGCAAGGGGATGAATCTGGTGAGGGATGGTGGCTGAAGAGAATCAAGTAGTGACTCCTCTGGGGAGTCCACAGTTGGATGCCACATCAGCATCATGTGCTGACTGTCCAAGATTGACACAGGCTCTACCTAGCAAGTTATGAAGGGCGGGAGGAATTCAAAATCCAGTTAATTGGTTAGAAACTTAGTTAAATTGTTTCACTCTTCCTCTTACTTGGAAAAGAGCAAGCAACATAGTCTACATCCTGGAGTACACATGTGGAACGTTAAATATGGAATAACTGCAGACCTTTAGAGCTCTCTGTGCTCCTTTAACTGCACTTGGGGTTCAAACCACACAGTTCCTACCCAAATGATGATTAAATCACAATTGTGTTTATGCCTCTGCACCCTGCCACCACTGACGTTGAGGACTTCAATCGTAGGAAAACAATTTTCAAGAAAAGTCCTGAGCACCTTTTGAGAGTTTAATGTGAGAGAGAGTTGCCCACGTTGCAAACAGTGACCAGGCTGGGAGCAGGACATACAGGTCACGGTGTACGTAAAGCTTGAAAGAGGAACATCACAGCACTTCAGCACTGAGGTGGTGGGACAGGAGAGGTCAGGAGGACAGTGGGAGAAGTGAGCTTACTCTGAAAAGGGGAGTGGAAGGGCCATTCTGAGATATGGGCACAGGAGGAGGTGGCAGATGGGGGGGTAGAGGGAATGGTAGGAAACAGTGAGAGAGGATCAGGTGGGTCTCAGAGGGGGGGCAGAGGAGATAGGAGATGGAAGTCAAGTAGGACGTGTGAGATGAAGGAGAGGGGAAGGGGGCGGGGCCGGGAGGGAAGATGGTGGGCGGGATTGGGAGGGAAGATAGTACGGTCTAAAATAAACAGGAGAAATTTTCCAGACATTCCTACTTCCCCACTAATCTCCCTCCTGGCACTTACCCCTGCAAGTGGCCTAATTGCTAAACTTGCCCATTCACCTCCTCGCTCACCTCCATTCAGGGCCCCAAACAGTCTTTCAGTGTGAGACCACACTTAACCTGCAAATCTACTGGGGACAGCTGGTGCTCCCAATGCAGCCCCCTCTAAATTGGTGAGATCCCTCACAAATTGGGGTCCGCTTCATCGAAAACCTCCACTCCATCCGCTACAAGCAAAACTTCCCGGTGGCCAAATATTTTAATTTTGATTCCCATTCCCATTCCAATGTGTGTCAAGATGAGGCCACCGTCAGGGTGGAGAAGCAACACTTTATACTCCATCTGGGTAGCCTCCAACCTGATGGCAGGGATACAGATTTGTCCTTCCACTAAATAAAACTGTTCACCTCCCCCCCCCCCATTTCTATTCCCTACTCTTCCCTCTTCTCACCTGCCTACCACCTCCCTCTGGGTCCCCACCTCCATCTTTTTCTCCTATGGTCGACTCTCCTCTCCTATCAGATTCCTTCTTCTCCAGCCCTTGACCTTTCCCTCCTACCTGGCTTCATCTATCACCTTCTAGCTATCCTTCTACCCCTCCCCCTTCCTTTCTATTCTGGCATCTTCCCCCTTCCTTTCCAGTCCTGAAGAAGGGTCTCAGCCCAAAACTTCGAATGTTTATTCTTTTCCATGGATGCTGCCTGACCTGTTGAGTTCCTCCAGCATTTTGTGGGATGATCTAACATCACATGGCAGATGAGCTCATTGTTGTCGTCACCTTTAGCTCCATAAAATGTGCAATGATTCACTGATGTACATCTGGAGAAAATCATCTGATACATGAGATTTTACGGTGCTCAGTATAAGCACATGCTGTGGTAGATTCCCCAGCTGCCCATGTAAAACACAGCTTGAAACAAAGAACACTAAACATTGAATGCACTGAAGGCTGGACAGAACCTCTCCATGACTAACGCTGCTCTTCAGTGGCTCACTGGGGGTGGCAGCAGGCATGGGAATCAGGAGCTAGGGTCACGTCACACCCCCGAGCGGCTGAAGGAGCAGGTCAAGTGTGGCAGCATTGGGAGTGAGGCCCAGAGCTGGAGCAACAGGCACAGGGGCAATAGAGTCAATGGGATCCAGCACACACCCTACAGAGATTCCAGTGCCATGTCTGTGCCCCCTACAGGTTACCATGCCAAGCGGGCTTCCTGGCCATTTATTATGCATCTCAACTTTATTCTCCCTGTAACATTTGATGCCTTACTAATCAATAACTTATCAACCTCATTTTAAATAAACACAGTGTTTTTGCCTCCACAGCTGTCTCTGACAATGAATCCAAAAACCTTTACTACCTCTGGCTAAAGCAGTTCACCCAAGAGACGTCCTTCTATTCTGAAGCTTTGTCCTCTGATCCTAGACTTTGCTACTATAAGAAACATCCTCTCCATATCCACTCTATCTCGACCTTTCAATATTCAATAGGTTTCAATGAAATCTTCTCCCCCTCATTATTCTAAACTCCAGTGAGTACTGGCCCAGGACCATCAAATGCTCCTCATAAGTTAATCCTTTCACACCCGGGATCATTCTCGTGACCTCCACTGGACCCTCTCCTATGCAAACACATCCTTTCTTAGCCCATATCTGCTCACAATACTTCAATATGGTCTGACCAACACCTTATAATGCTTCAGTATTATATCCTTGCTTGTATATTCTAGGCCTCTCAAAATGAATGCTAACATTGCAGTTACCTTCCTCGCCACCGACTCAACCTGGAATTAAACCTTTGGGAAATCTTGCAGGAGGACTTACAAGTCCCTTTTGCAGCTCTAATTTCTGAATTTTCTATCCATTTAGCCTATGTCTTTATTCCTACTACCAAAGTGCATGACTATATATTTCCCTACACTATACTATGTCCATCTGCCACTCTTTGCCCATTTTCCTGATCCAAGTCCTTCTGCAGCCTCCCTACTTCAACAGTACTGGCTGCTCCACCAACTTTGTATTGTCTGCAAACTTGGCCACAAAGCCATCAATTCTGTCATCCAAATAATTGATATATAATGTGAAAAGAAGCATTCCATCTCCAGTCCCTGCACAACACCACTAGTCACTGGCAGCCAACCAGAAAAAAATCCTTCATTCCCATTCTTTGCCTTCTGCCAGTCAGTCTTCTATCTATGCTAACATATTTCCTGTAATACCACAGGCTCTTATGTTGCTTACCAGCCTCGTGTGTGGCACTTTGTCAAAGGCCTTCTGAAAGGTCAAGTAAACAACATCCACTGACTCTCCTTTGTCTATCCTGCCTGTTATTTCCTCAAAGAATTCCAACAGATTTGTCAGGCAAGATTTCCTTTAAACCATTTTGTCATGTGCCTCTAAGAACTCTGAAACCTCATCCTTAATTTGTCTGCAGTTTCCTCAACACAGAGTTTGACTTGCTTCACCTTCCTGATAGACTGATGGAGATATTCTTCCCCTGATTTTCTGTGTGCTCGATGGGGCCAATGTGGGAACGGCAGACTCTACCACAAATTTGGCAGAGGTTCGCTGACAGCGAACCGGCTTCATGGGTTAGAGTGCTCCATCTGCCTCTTAAGCCTGTCCTCTGTGTACAGCCTCTTCTGTCGCACAATTCTTCATACCTCTGACATGTCCCTTCTCCACAGATTCTCAGGAGTCAATAAGGGCGTTATATTTCTTCAAGAAAACTTGAATCGTACTTAGAGCCCCAAAACTGGCAACCCTGACCGGGAGAGAAAGCTGACATGAGCTTATCAATTCTGCCTAAGATTTGAAAGATTTTGTGAATGAAGAGTTGAGGTTTCTCTCCAGTGCTTTGACAAGCCTACTATAGGTACTCTTAGTCACAAAAAGACAGAAAATGGGTTTGACTTCTTGATCTCCAAAAACTCCACTTATTTGAATGTAGTGGTAATTTTTGTTATGGATTTCCACATGACCGAGGGAAAGCTGCCAAGTTGTGGGACATGGTCCGCACTTTCAAGGATCCCATTGTGAACCTTTATTGTTGAACTGTGGGGAGAAATTGGTATTGAACCTTTGTTTTGGGAATGCTTTATGCATCCTCTCATCTGAATTAACAAGTAGCTGGAATTTAGCATCCAATTGTGCAAAAGTCCCCAGGGCCTGACAGAATATTCCCCAGGCTGCTCCACGAGGCAAGGGAAGAGATTGCTGAGCCTATGGCTAGGATCTTTATGTCCTCATTGTCCACGGGAATGGTACTGGAGGAAGGCAAATGCTGTCCCCTTGTTCAAAAAAGGTAGTAGGGATAGTCCAGGTAATTATAGACCAGTGAGCCTTACGTCTGTGGTGGGAAAGTTGTTGGAAAAGATCCTTAGAGATAGAATCTATGGGCATTTAGAGAATCATGGTCTGATCAGGGACAGTCAGCATGACTTTGAAGGGCAGATCATGTCTAACAAGCCTGATAAAGTTCTTTGGGGTGACCAGGCACATAGACAAGGGTAGTGCAGTGGATGTGATCTACATGGATTTTAGTAAGGCATTTGACAATGTTCCACACGGTAGGCTTATTCAGAAAGTCAGAAGGCATGGGATCCAGGGAAGTTTGGTGGATTCAGAATTGGCTTGCCTGCAGAAAGTAGAGGGTTGTGGTGGAGGGAGTACATTCAGATTGGAGGGTTGTGACTAGTGGAGTCCCACAAGGATCAGTTCTGGGACCTCTACTTTTCGTGATTTTTATTAACGACCTGGATGTGGGGGTAGAAGGGTGGGTTGGCAAGTTTGCAGACGACACAAAAGTTGGTGGTGGTGTAGATAGTGTAGACGATTGTCGAAGATTGCAGACAGACATTGAATGGATGCAGAAGTGGGCTGAGAAATGGCAGATGGAGTTCAACCCGGAGAAGTGTGAGGTGGTACACTTTGGAAGGACAAACTCCAGGGCAGAGTACAAAGTAAATGGCAGAATACTTGGTAGTGTGGAGGAGCAGAGGGATCTGGGGTACATGTCCACGGATCCCTGAAAGTTGCCTCACAGGTAGATAGGGTAGTTAAGAAAGCTTATGCAGTGTTAGCTTTCATAAATTGAGGTATAGAGTTTAAGAGTCACGATGTAATGATGCAGCTCTATAAAACTCTGGTTAGGCCACACGTGGAGTACTGTGTCCAGTTCTGGTCGCCTCAGTATAGGAAGGATGTGGAAGCACTGGAAAGGGTACAGAGGAGATTTACCAGGATGCTGCCTGGTTTAGAGAGAAAACATTATGATCAGAGATTAAGGGAGCTTAGGCTTTACTCTTTGGAGAGAAGGATGAGAGGAGACATGATAGAGGTATACAAGATATTAAGAGGAATAGATAGAGTGGACTGCCAGCATCTCTTCCCCAGGGCACCACTGCTCAATACAAGAGGATATGGCTTTAAGGTAAGGGGTGGGAAGTTCAAGGGGGATATTAGAGGAAGGTTTTTTATTCAGAGTGGTTAGTGCATGGAATGCACTGCCTGAGTCTGTGGTGGAGGCAGATACACTAGTGAAATTTAAGAGACTACTAGACAGGTATATGGAAGAATTTAAAGTGGAGGGTTATATGGGAGGCAGAGTTTAAGAGTCAGCACAACATTGTGGGCCGAAGGGCCTATACTGTGCTGCATTGCTCTATGTTCTACTAAAAGGGCAAGCATCACCTATGTAGTGCAGCTTGATGGTTGATGTTCGGGTGGCCTTAGTTCCAGAGCAGAGGCAATCCAGGGTGAATCTTTTGCCCATTTGTCCTGTAGATTAACCCTACTGCAGGGTGAAGTTAGTTGGAAGCGTGCAGCAAGAGAGCTTGGCGCAATAGCATAAAGTTGTTTGGCCCCTGTTTGCACAAAGACACCCATTCCCACCCTGCCAGTTTTAGAACGTGCTTCCAAGATGGACCTCTTTCCTCAATTTGCAGAAATATATGTACAAGCTGGCGTGATCCCTCTGGACAAGACTCTGGCTGGAGACAGGTCCATCATTACATGGGTGGGGCTGAAATTGTTTCATCTGACTGGACTAAAATACCATGCCCTATACTTTACCACTTTGTAACTGAACATGGGCACTAGCATGAACATTTAATGGGTTTATTTTCATTTTGTATTCATTCTCCTTAATTCTCTGGACTGAAGATACATCGGTACAGTGTAGGAACAGGCCCTTCACCCACAATGGCTGTGCCAGCCACGATGCCAAATTAAACTAAAACCTACCTGCCTGTACCAGGTCCATATTTCTCAATTCCCTTCCTGATTACTTTCATGTCTAAATGCTTCTTAAACTCAATTACTACTGCTCAACCACTACTACTCTTGGCAGTGTGTTCCAGGCATATATACTCTTTTTAAAAACTTTGTCCTGCGTATCCCTTCAGACATTGCACTTAAACCATGAACCTATGCCATCTAGTATTTGGCATTTCCACCCTCTGGAAAAAAACTGACTATTTACCCTATCTATACTTTTCATAATATTATAAACCTCTATCTGGTCTCCACTCAGCCTCCAACCCTTTCGAGAAAACTGCACAAATTATGCTAGTATTTCCTTATAGCTAACACTCTTCTGAACCCTCTTCAGAACTTCCACTTTCTTCCTGAAATGAGGCAACCTGAACTGTACACAATACTCCAGATGCAGACTAACCAAAGTATTATGCTGTTGCAACTTGACTAGATAATATAAGTGTTCCTCAATGGTCCAAGCAGTTAATAAAGAGACTATTCACTTCGCTGTATGGGGTGGGGGGGGCAGGGGCGAGGAGTGTAGTGACAAGAAAATCATGTGACCAATAGACACTGTGCAGAGCTAATGGCTGTGGGGTGTTGGGTATGACCAGAAGGATAAGGGGAATTGGAAATTAAGTTTCCAGTGATAGATATGATGGGTCAAAAGGCTTGATTCCGTGCTGCACTCCAGAGTTAATCATTCTTGTCACCTTTCAGATGGAAATTATGGTCCTTTTGCCTAAATGAGCTGGCACCTCCATAAACCACTCCTACCATCATGTGACCAACTACAAATAGACCTTGGTGTCATTTTCAGAGTGAGATCTTGCTGTGCACAGCAGTTAAGCTCATCTAAAAGAATTGCAGCAAATGAATTTCCACATGTCAGAGATGTTTATCTCTATGTTCCAAACACTTTAGTGTGCTTTCTGTATACTTAATGCTTAACATTAAATGTATTTACACAACTGGGAATAAGTGCAAAACAATGAAAAACAAAGGCTTATCAAACTTCATATTGTTGCGCTCAGTTACAGAGCTACAATCAGAAAACCCTGACACGGTAGATTATGTAACCATGGCAACTCAAGACTGAAATAAACGATACAGAGTGGTCTTGTATTCTTCAGCATCACCCTCCAAAGAAGAGCAACGGAGGTCTTTAACCAGAACTATCAACTGTTTCTCTCACTCTCTCTGTCCTACCTGACCTCCTGAGTATTTCCAGCATTTGTTGCTTTTATTTCTGATATCTAACCTCTGCTGGAGTTCTCCTGCAGCCTAAGTTGATACTTAGCCCAGAGTGTATAATGTCTATATACTTTGATAATAAATGTAATTTTTGAACTTTGAGAAACGGAGAGGACATTGCAATTTCTGGGAGCTTGCTCTGCACAGATTAGCTGTGTGCTCCCTGCAGTAATGGCAACACTTCAGAGAAGTGGCTTGTTGATTACAAAGTGTTTTGCTTAAACTGGAGTTGCACAAGGTATTGAAGAACCCATTCTTTTTAAGTCATAGCATGGAAGAGATGGGCCAAATGGCCTTCTTCCCTCTCATAAATTTCCTGTGATTTTGTGATTACCCATTTTTACAGCAGACCTTTCATGCAACAATTCCAAAAATGCAATTAAGTAAACAATCTCAGAAAGTTTCTCAACTTGCCCACAGGAAGAGCCATGCAAATTCAGGGAATGCGGAGAATGATGAATTTTAATTGCAAACCACAGATTGCACATCGGATGAAAGCTGGCTCAGAGCAACCCGTCGCCATCTGGGAGTTTAAAAACTGGATAAGAAGAATTAAATGGATGCAGCAATGCTTCTGCTGCCTTAAGAGCTTCCTACTTCTCACTTTCAGGAAATGACTTTCCACTGTAACATCAGTCAATGTGGAGCATGACTTTCCTACAGCAGGCCATTCAGTCTTCAGTATTGTCATGCCTAACAGTGCTGAGGCTCCATTTCTCCTCCTTTCCTTTATGTACCTAAATTTTAGTCCTGACAGTTTGATCACAGCATAGAACAGCAAAGATAGAACATAGAACGCAACACAGGAACAAACCCTTTGTCCCAAACTAATGAATATAGCAATTAAACCCTTCTGCTGCACAAGTAAATATCCCAAGATTGCCTGCTCATTTGTGTGCCCATCGAAGGGCATCATTCAAGATGTATTCAAACATCTCTCACATTTGCCTCCACTGCCACCCCTGGATGCGCATCCTAGGTCTCTACCACCCTTTATGTGAAAACATGCCCCACAAATTCACTCCCTCCCACTTTAAATGCATGCCCTACAGTGTTAGCCATTGCCATCATGGGAAAGGGATACCAAATGTCTACTCCATCTATGACTGTCATAATCTTATTAACTTCTGACAGGTCTCCACCTCAACCTTCACAGGTCCAGCGAAAACAACCCAAGTTTTTTCCCAAATGCTCCTTGGAGCACCTGCCCTCAATCCAGGCAGCATCCTAGTTAACCTCTTCTGCACCCTCATTACAGCTTCCACATCCTTCCTGTAAGGGAGGACCAGAACTGAATGTAGTACTCCATATGTAGCCAAGTCAGCAAGATAATTTTCCAACCCTTAAACTCAATGCCTCGATCAACAAAAGGTAAGCATGCCGTATCTATTCTTTACAAACACTTTCAAACTGTGCAGCCACTTTCAGGAAGCTAAGGACAGATTCCAAAACCTCTCTGTATACTAATGCTGTTAAGGGTCCTTCCATTAACAGTGGGCTGTCCTTTTACATTTGATCTCCGAAAGTGCAATACTTCAAATTTGGCTGGGTTAATTTCCATCTGCTGTTTCTCTGCCTATATGTGCAATTGATCTACATGCCACACTATCCCTTAGCAGTCTTCTAAACTATCCACATCACCAATCTTTACATTGTTTTCAAAGTTATTAACACATCCTCCTACGTTTTTATCCAGATCATTTATATATATCACCAACAGCAGAGGTCCCTGCAGAACACCACTAGTAATATGCACTTCGTCAGAATAAGTCACACTGACCACCGGCCTCTGTCTTCTAAGGGCATGCCAAATTCTTAATCAACATGGTTAAGTCACCGTAGACTCCATGCATCTTCATCTTCTGGGTAAGCCTCCCAGGATGGACCTTGTCAAATGGCGGACTAAAATCCATGTACACAACATCCACAATTCTACTTTTGTCAATCACTTTTGTTACTCAATCAAGTTAGGCAAACATAACCTGCCCCACTTTCTGTAGACCTTTCCATTCCTGAGCACCAAGCTGTGATATAACCAGTTAGGATCCAAAGAGACAACATTTTCCACATTAATGTAATCATTGCCTAGGAGGAGAAAGGAGAGCAGTGAGGTGGCATGATAGCACAAGTTAGTTTAACATCACTACAGCACTAACGACCTGTGTTCAGTTCCACCACTAAAACATCCTGAAAAATGTCTACCTGTATAGGCAGCATAGAAATAGGCCCTCCAGCCCACTGAGTCCATTCCAACCATCAACTATACACTAATCCTATTATTCCTCCAACATTCCTGCACCCACAAGATTCTTACCTACACACCAGGGACAACTCACAGTGGTCACTTAACCACCCAACACGTCTTTGGGATGTGGGGATAAAAAAAACAGCATCTGAAGGAAACCCAACATGGTCACAATGAAAATGTGCGAACTCCGCACAGACAGCAGACGAGGTCAGGATTTAATCCAGATTGCTGGAGCAGAAAGCAGCAGCCTCACCACTGTGCTGCCCTTCTCCCCACAAAAAAAGTGGTGCAGCAAATAAACCTGCTGCCTCATAGTGCCAGCAATCCAACGTCAATCCTGAGCTTGGATGGTACCTCTGTGGAGTTTGTATGTCCTCCCGTGACTGAGAGTTTCCTCCAGGTGCTCTGCATCACAAAGGTGTGTGTGTTGGTCGGGTAGATGGCCACTGTATATTTCCACTAATGTGTAGGTAAGTGGTAGAATCTGGGGAGAGTTGATGGGAATTTAGGGAGACTAAGTTATTGGGATTAGTGTAAATCAGGAGTTCCCAAACTTTTATTGTGCCATGGAACCTTACCATTAACCTCTAGATCACAGGTTGGGAACCCCCCCCCGACGTAGGTGGTCAGTGCAGACTAGGTAAAAGGGCCCATTCTTTGCTGCACTTTTCAATAGCTCTGCAAAAAGTCACTTCTGATTTAACTTTAGGTCACCTGTATCGAGGGGTGGTGTAGGCTTAAGGGATAGTGGCAAAGAGACCAGCCACACTGACCAGGCTGCCCCAGATGCCAAAACAAGCAAACTGTGCAAACTTCACTGCTAGTGCTCAGGAAACACAGGAGGGGAGGGGGTGTGGAGAATCAAGATTGGTTCCTCCAGCAGATACTTTTAGTGTGTCAAATGATCAAGAAACAACGTTAGTCTGTAAGGACAGGGAGTAATGGTGAATGTCTTTGGATACAGGCAGCAAAGCAGAGGATGAAAGCTGAAACATGGCATACAGCCCTCCTGTACCACAGCATAAATATGCTTAGAGCGTGGAATCCTGTCAGAGCACAGAGGATATCAATGTATCTTTGAAACTGTCTTCTGTGCTATCTGTAATAACTGACGGTTGTAATCTATTTATTTTTCCCTCCAGTGGATTGTGCATGTTTGTTTCCCCCCCCCCCCCCCCCCAAGGCTTCCATTCATATCTCAAGCATATGATCCAATAGGGCAGGACGGAATAAACTCAGTTCAACTCAATTTCCCTCGAGGACTGGCTAAGGTCTGGAACTGACGTAACTTCAGTTTCTGTCAGGTACTGTACGGCAGCCTTAATCTGATTGTAATCTGCTTTTCTTATGGTCTTTATCCTTTCTCAACATCTTAAATAAACCACAGTTAATGGAGGATGGAGTCTCACCAGCTCCTGTTCCTTCGCTGTGCTGACAGTTACAGCCTGAGAGGAAGGAGGCTTGGATTCCATCCCATTCCAGGTACCCAGCATGATGTTCCAGCCCAGCACGGACAGAGAAGTCAGACGTCGAGAGTTCTATTCTCAGGTTGCACAGCAGCACAATGCTTTACAGTACCAGCGACCTGGGTTCAATTGCCACCTCTTTCAGTAAGGAGTTTGTAATTTCTCCTCGAGACCATGTGGGCTTCATCTGGATGCTTTTGATTCCTCCAAAGACATGCCAGTTAATAGGTTTATAGGCATCCGTTAGTCTCATGAGACGGGCAGTTGCCCAAGCTGCAGGCCTTCCCCTCTCCACGCCACCGATGTTGTCCAAGGGAAGGGCACTAGGACCCAAGCAGCTTGGCACCGGTGACGTCACAGAGCAATGTGTTGTTAAGTGCCTTGCTCAAGGACACAAACATGCTGCCTCAGCTGAGGTTCGAACCAGTGACCTTCAGGTTACTAGTCCGATGCCTTGTCCACTAGGACACGCGCCAACACAGTAGGTTAATTAGTCATTATAAATTGTCCCATGATTAGGCTAGGGTTAAATTGGGGGTTCTGGGCAACACAGCTCAAAGGGCCAGATGGGGCTATTCCATTTTGCATCTCACTAAATAAATAAGATGTCATAATTCAGATAAGGCATTGAACTGAAGGATAATGAGATTACTCTTGGTGTCCTGGTGAACATTTATCCTGAAATTAAAAGTATTTGAACAAATGTCTTTTACACAGGAGTTTGAAAAAAGACTAACTGCTAGAGGACCTCAGTGGGTCAGGTGACATCTGTCGCGAGAAGTGGACAATCAATGTTTCAGATTGAGTTGCTTCATCTGGAATCAAGTGCAGATGAAGGGTCTCAATGCAAAAACTGTAAATGTCCATTTCTCTCCACAGATGCTGCCTGACCCTCTGAGTTCCTCCAGCCTTTTTTTGTATCAGATTCCAGCAGTGTCTCCTGGGTTGAGGAGAACGAGCCAGGGTTTGAACTCCTTCTGAACTCTGCTAAATCAACATCAATAAATCAGATTATAATAACTTCACTACTTTTGCCTTTTGTAAATTGAGTGCAGCACTTCCTACACTAGAAGAGGGGTCACCAAACTTTTTTGCACCACGGACCGGTTTAATATTGACAATATTCCTGCAGACCGACCGACCCAGGGTGGGGTGGGGGTATAGGTGATGTCAACTATAAGTGGCTAATACACTCAATTTTGTTTCGAAAAGGGTTTATCTAATGAATTTATTAAACACACAGCACATATTTTCCTCATATGGACATATAAAATCATTGCAACACACCAATACTGTATCGCTGAATCAGTGAGAGCCCTGGGCTTGTTTCCCTGCAACAAGATGGTCCCATCGAGGGGTGATGGGAGACAACGATGTCCAGTCTATTCCGCAATTTAGCTTTCGTGGCTCTCAGTACTCGCTTCAGCCCCGCTTGCTCATGTTTTTTCTGCTCAAAAAACTCAACAGTTTTGTCTTTAAGTGCAGGGTTCTTGGACTCCAGGTGCTGAAGCAGTTTTGAGGGCTTCATTAGACAGCCTCTAGACCTGAACTCCAGCCTCCCGCCTGCCCGCAGCAAGACACCTTGGCCAAGTGCGGCTGGTCGTGGGTGGGGTGAGAGGACAAAGTAATATTGCCAGGGCCACGGCAGTCGCAGTCCAGAGAGAACAACCGACCGAGTAAGGAGTGCGACAGGGCGTGTGCCTGCCCTCCTTGTAGGTAGGTAGAACCTATCGGCCGTCAAAAGTCTGGATCGAGGGATGACTTTCAGTAGATCACAGCAAGGTAGCTGCTCTGCTACTTACGAAACCTTGAGCCAGAATTAGGTCATTTTAGCACTGGGTTCCCCATGAACATTTGGTGTGCTAAACAGGTTTAGAGGTGCCCATCTGTCCGCGCTCTAGGCCAGTAGCAACAGCACTTCTCACCTGTCGCACGAGGCAGCTGGTTACCCAAGGCCAACCAGTGATCCCTGGCGCGAGGGTATCAATGCATTTAGGTGACTGATGACCTCGCGTGGGTAATGACCTCGTGTGCGTTCAAGTTCAACAGTGGGTGTGACAGGGAATGAGAAAAGATGCAGCTAACTCATATGGTTTCATATCACCAAATCATATTGTTTCCTCGCAGCCCAGTAGCTTATGTTTTGCAGCCCGGTATCGGTCCATCACCCAGTGGTTGGGGACCACTACACTAGAACACTGAGGACACTTCAAGAACTTAAAAACTGTTTCTCTCATCACAGATGCTGCCTGACCTGCTGAGTATTCCCAGCATTCTGTATTTAAGTTTTAAAAGTAAAGGCTGAGGCAAGCAGAAGAAAAATACAATACTTTCCTTCCTCTTCCTCTGAATCCAAGCAAATACAAAGTTCAGCAGGAAATCAAACTCTGGCCAACTTTCCTCAAATCAATATAGCCTAGCTTTATAAAGTATATCTTCTAAAATCCCTTCTCCACTTTAGCAAAAGGACAAACATGTGGTCATAAACCCAAGACTGATACAACAGGGCTCTCCCTCTGCAGCACACACAAAACGTTGGAGGGGACAGCAACGATGGAGATGAACAGACAGTCGTTGTTTCAGGCCGAGACCCTTCTTCGTGACTCCGCTACTTTACCTGTGACCCTGTAACACAGTCTCCCTCAAAGCATTTTTGTAATGACTACTTCAAGGAGAAAAAGCTAACCATATTTTTTTTAAAAAAGCAACTTGTAAAGACATGACACCCCTGTTGTCCTTTTCAAGGACGTCCCATGTTAGTTGAGTCAATTAGTACTTCCCAACTATAAAGAATGAGTCGATCCCTCCTCACCTGCATCCATCCATCACTTGCCTGTTTTCATCCCCTCGCTACTCTCTTTAGACTGGTTATTTCCCCTCTGTTTTTACATCCCAGTTAAAAGGTCTGGATCAGAAACATTGACTGTGCATTTCCCTCCATAGATGCTGCCTGACCTGCTGAGTTCCAACAGAGGCTTTTTTGTTAGAAACATAGAAAACCTACAGCACAATACAGGCCCTTCAGCCCATAAAGTTGTGCCGAACATGTCCCTACCCTAGAAATTACCAGACTTCCCCATAGCCTTCTATTTTTCTAAGCTCCATGTACCCATCTAAAAAGTCTCTTAAAAGACCCTATCATATCCACCTCCACCACCGTTGCCGGCAGCCCATTCCATGCACTCACCACTGTCTGCGTAAAAAACTTACCCTTGACATTTCCTCTGTACCTACTCCCCTGCACCTTAAACCTGTGTCTTCTTGTGGCAACCATTTCAGCCCCGGGAAAAAGCCTCTGACTATCCACACAATCAATGCCTCTCATCATCTTATACACCTCTATCAGGTCACCTCTATCGCTCCAAGGAGGAAAGGCCGAGTTCACTCAACCTCTTTTCATAAGGCAAGCTCCCCAATCCAGACAACATCCTTGTAAATCTTCTCTGCACCCTTTCTATGGTTTCCACATCCTTCCTATAATGAGGTGACCAGAATTGAGCACAGTATTCCAAGTGAGGTCTGACCAGGGTCCTATATACCTGCAACATTACCTTTCGGCTCCTGAATTCAATTCCACGATTAATGGCCAATACACTGTATGCCTTCTTAACCGCAGAGATAACCTGTGCAGCTGTTTTGAGTGTTCTATGGACTTGGACCCCAAGATCCCTCTGATCTTCCACATTGCCAAGAGTCTTACCATTAATACTATATTCTGCCATCATAGTTGACCCACCAAAATGTATCACCTCACACTTATCTGGGTTGAACTCCATCTGCCACTTCTCAGCCCAGTTTTGCATCCTATCAATGTCCCACTATAACTACTGACAGTCCTCCACACTATCCACAATACCTCCAAACTTTGTGTCAAGAGAAAACTTACTAACCCATCCTTTCACTTCCTCATTCAGGTTATTTATAAAGATCACAAAGATTAAGAGTCCCAGAACAGATCCCTGAGGCACATGACTGGTCACCATCCTCCATGCAGAATATGACCTGTCTACAACCACTCTTTGCCTTCTGTGGGCAAGCCACTTCTGGATCCACAAAGCAATGTCCCCTTGGATCCCATGCCTCCTTACTTTCTCAATAAGCCTTGCATGGGGTACTTTATCAAAAGCTTTGCTGAAATCCATATACATCTACTACTCCACCTTCATCAATATGTTTAGTCACATCCTCAAAAAATTCAATCAGGCTCATAAGGCACAATCTGCCCTTGACAAAGCCATGCTGGCTATTCCTAATCATATTATACCTCTCCAAATGTTCATAAATCCTACCTCTCAGGATCTTCTCTATCAACTTACCAACCACTGAGGTAAGACTCACTGGTCTATAATTTCCTGGGCTATCTCTGCTCACATTCTTGAATAAAGGAACCACATCCGCAACCCTCCAATCCTCCAGAAACTCTTCCATCCCCATTGATGATTCAAAGATTATTGCACAGCACAGCAATCTCCTCCCTCACCTCCCACAGTTGCCTGGGGTACATCTCATCCAGTCCTGGTGACTTGTCCAACTTGATACTTTCCAAAAGCTCCAGCACATCCTCTTTCTTAATATCTACATGCTCAAGCTTTTCAGTCTGCTGCAAGTCATCCCTACAATCACCAAGATCCTTTTCCATAGTGAATACTGAAGTATTCATTAAGTACCTCTGCTATTTCCTCCGGTTCCATACACACTTTCCCACTGTAGCACTTGATAGGTCCTATTCTTTTACATCTTATCCTCTTGCTCTTCACATACATGTAGAATGCCTTGGGGTTTTCCTTAATCCTGCCCACCAAGGCTTTCTCCTGGTCCCTTCTAGCTCTCCTAATTTCCTTCTTAAGCTCCTTCCTAGTCACTTTATAATCTTCTAGATCCCTAACATTACCTAACTCTCTGAACCTTTTGTAAGCTTTTCTTTTCTTGACTAGATTTTTACAACCTTTGTACACCATGGTTCCAGTACCCTACCATAACTTCCCTGTCTCATTAGAACATACCTATGCAGAACTCTACACAAATATCCCCTGAACATTTTCCACACTTCTTCCATTATGTTTCCCTGAGAACATCTGTTCTCAATTTAAGCTTCCAATTTCCTGCCTGATAGCCTCATAATTCCCCTTACTCCAATTAAACACTTTTCTAACTTGTCTGTTCCTATCTCTCTCCAATGCTATTGTAAAGGAGATAGAATTATGATCACTATCTCCAAAATGCTCTCCCACTGAGAGATCTGACACCAGGTTCATTTTCCAATACCAAATCAAGTACAGTCTTTCCTCTGTGTAGGCTTATCTACATATTGTGTCAAGAAACCTTCCTGAACACACCTAACAAACTCCATCCCATCTAAACCCCTTGCTTTGGGAGATGCCAATTGATATTTGGGAAATTAAAATCTCCCATCGAGACAACTGTTATTATTACACCTTTCCAGAATCTGTTTCCCTATCTGCTCCTCGATATCCCTGTTACTATTGGATGGACTATAAAAGAACACCCAGTAGTTATTGATCCCTTCCTGTTCCTAACCTCCACCCACAGAGACATTCCCTCCATGGCGTCCACCTTTTCTGCAACCGTGACACTATCTCTGATCAACAGTGCCACTCCCACACCTCTTTTGCCTCCCTCCCTGTCCTTTCATAAACATCTAAAACTGTCACTTGAAGTAACCAATCCTGTCCCTGAGCCATCCAAGTCTCTGTAATGGCCATCACATCATATCACCAATCCACGCTCTAAGCTCATCCGCTTTCTTGCTCCAGATTCCAGCATCTGCGATTCCTTCTATCTCTTAAGACTATGATAGCTAATTTATGCCAAGTGAGTTCCATGGAAAACCACGCTGATAACAACCAGATGTCCGTTGTAATAACACTGGGCAAGAAATAACATTGGCTAGGACATCAGAAATAACTCATTATTCTACTTTTCAATAGTAGCGCTCACACACAGTGTTCATGCTTCATCTGAAAGAGGGCACTTCCAACAGTGCAATACCCCCTCTGCAGGCCAGTGGAGCGAGACTCGAATTTCTGGTTTTCAACTCTGTACGAAGCTGGGAATATTCCTCCCTTCCAGTGACCAATCCCAAGCGCCATTGCCCCCCGATTTTAGCCTTGGATAGTTTCAACAGTGGGACAAAGTGTAAGCCCCTTTCCAAACAACCCGAATCTTAACCCTAGACTCCATCACAGATGCCAAGACCCCAGCTATGGGCACATACTTTGTGCACATATCCCGACCTTGACCCCCACAGCGTTTCCATGGCTGGGTGTGAGATTCGACACTTTCCAGAACTGTCCGGGGAACGCTCACTCCACCTGGCTACTGATCTCACGGGGTGAAACTTCACATTTGGGAGGGGTTGTGGGGGTGGGCCGATTGGATTAATTCAGACGACGGAATGTAGCCTTTTTAAATGCTGATTTACAGCTATTAGGCAATTTCGGAAACTTCAGCAGCCGAACCTCGCGGGAAAATCCGTGCAGCTGTTTGTCATTAGCCACACAACTGGCGCTAAACATAATCCTTTAAAACAAAAATATATCAGAAACATCTGTGGGCCGGGCAGCGCCAGTCACAAATCAAACTCGGCTACAGTAGCCAACACGCACACTTCTCTTCACTTGTAAGAGAATAGCCGTTCCGACTGATCCCATTACCTACGAGTTGCGGCGTTGAGCAAGAAAACGCCGGTCTCTCTCTCTCACGCACACACACAGAACTGACACACAGACAGGGAACTGACTCGGTCTACAACCAGCCCGGCCCCGGATTCACTGCCGAACAAGCCGCGACTCGCTCTCTCATTCCTCCAACACAGAAACACATTCTTATAGTTTTCTCTCTCCAGATCCGGGATAAAGACCGGTGTTCGTGACTAACTCACATAAGCTCGGGTCTGAAGTGGTGTAGGATGGCACAGAAAGCCAGCCCATCCCGCCAAGAGGTCGTCATGTTAGTGATCTCCACATCGCGATATCCCTCGCACTGTTTCTTACACCACTGCTGCAAGGCTTTAATCGCAGCCATGTGGAAACGAGGGAGCACCGAGATCAAATGACCGGCAAATCCGGGAGCTGCCGGAGTGAGAGGGAACGCGAGTGAGTAAGAGAAAGTGGGAGGAGACAGGCGAGAATGAGGGAGGCAAGGAGGAACTTGGAGACGGAGACTGGCAGGGAAAAGACAACGCCGAGCCGGCTGTACCGGAACAAACGCTCGGAGAAGGTGTCAGCGGCAGACAGCAGGGTACAACCGTGGAGAGGGGGTGAGTGGGTCTGGCCACATCCCCATAGGCTGCCTGATGCACAGGACCACACACAGCAACTCCGGTCAGACCCAAAACACGCACACCAAGAATTCCCCACATTCGGGATAAGATCAACACTGCCACCTATAAAAATTAGCCCGTCACCCTGATATAACGACAGCCCCTCCCACTCTGGCTGATAGTCTCTCCCACGCTATTTGACTCCGCCTATCCTGGGATAGGTCCTCCTACTCCAAAGAAACGGACACTCTCGCAATTAAATAATCTTAGCCCTCCCATACTGAGGGAAGATCTGCCCCTTCACTGTTATAACTAAAGCCCTTCCTATATTTAACCATAAAGTAACACAGCAAGGAAACGGGCCATTTGGCCCATTGCGCCCATGTTGCAAAGCACCTTTTACACTTCCATCATCATGTTAGTCCTTCCCACGTTTGAGTTGGGCAGCTAGTGATGGCAACCAGTTATCAATCCTTCCTCTGCCTACCAACCTGTATCTCCCTCTGCACCTACACTTTCCACTATTCTCTCATACCAACCCTCCCCCCATTTCCCTTCCTGACTCTCTATACACTATCCTGTTTATCTCCCACTACTAGTCTCACTTACCATAACATCCTTCCTCCTTGCCCTTCACACTTGCTACCCAACTATCACTGTCTCCTCCTGCACTATTCTCTCCAATCTCAACAGTGCCTCATCAACCCCTCAGCACCTTCAGATTCAAGAAGTGGGAGAAGGGATCAGCTTGTAGTTGAGGTATATGTGTCAGCCATTTTGTTGGACTGGGTCATTAGCTTGCTGCGTAATGCTGAACCGACCGACTTCCCTGCCCTTGGACAGTGAAAGACTTGTATCTTTCCTTTCCATTAATGGTTTCCACCTCAAATGAGTATTTTCCATTTTGAGAATTTTACGGCTTAATTGTTCTGTCAGTGGAAGTTATTAAATAAGGACTTGCACATATCACACCTTTCATGGTCTCAGGATGTTGCAAAGTGTCTTTCAGCCAGTGAAGTCCTTTTGAAACATAGTCACTTTTATAACAGAGGAACTGCAAGTCTCACTTACACAGAGGGAGGTCCAGTGAGATGATGAACTGCTAATTTCCTTCTCAAGAGTGCCCAGAGATTGCTTAAAGAATTCCCTGATGAATATAGGTTTACACACAAATTGAAGGATGGCACCTGATGGTGTAGCACTCTCTCAGCACCTTATTGAAGGACTTTGTGCACAAATATGTGCTCTAGGACTACTCACCCTGATAGCATTTACCATGGTATTGTACACTGTGGTCCAGATTTACATAATTAAGAAGAGAAATTACTTCCAGATGTTTCAATATTGATTTGTTTCACTTTGTAGAATCAATAGTGTCAAGCAACCTGAACTGAATTATGCAACTTTCTGTTCCAAACTTGTAGTAATATCACCAATTAAAGATTGGATTACAACCTAATTAATTACAAGAATAGCTTGCAAGTTTAAAGTAAACTGGTCACAATGTTTAACTTGTCACTGAGAAAACTGGAAGTATGAAAATTCAAAGTAGGGAACAGTGAGAAGAGCAGTTCATAACAACAACCCTTTCATCAGATGAACTCTCATCACAGATGTAAGGTTATTGAATGGAGCATTAAGTGATATTTTTAAAACTGTAAATGCCATGAAATTGAAACAAAAAACAGAGAATTTTGGAGGAAAAAACTCAGCAAGTCAGACAGCATTTGTGAAAGAGAAACAGTCAACATTATGTGTTTGTGACCTTTAATTCTGTTCTGTCTCCTCAGATGCATCCTGATTTCTAGAGTGTTTCAGAACACTAGATCGCTATTGTTAGGTTAAATATTGGTTTGGGGAGGAATACCAAAGTTACCACAACTATTAAAATTAAACCTACACCCTTCAAGAGCAAACTGCAAACATACTTTGTAATACAAGAAACCACCAGCTCTGTGCTTCAAAAGTCTTTGGATTCCAGTGTAGGTCCTTTGGGAACTTCAAGACCAAGGTTAACAAAGTTGTATTTGGTAAGTGACATTAAGGCAAGGAAACGGGTGAGTCACGGAGTTAGAACAGCCCTGTGGTGCCGAATGGCCGCATTCTGTTTCTTGGCAATTGAAGGTATTTTAAAATTATTAAAGGAATTGTTAACCAGGTGACCCTGGAGCCAGTGCATGGGATCCATTAGATGGTGCTGTTCCCTCAGAATGAATTAATCTACTGCAAGTTTGAGATTGACTGGCGCATGCATTAAATGGGCTCCTCTATTTAGTACATCACCACAGTCTCTTTTAGTCTAATGCCACACAGTTTTACATTTATGTTTAACATGTTGGATACCCTCCACACAATTAGTATTTGTCATAACACATGCACAGTTCTGTATCCGTTGCATAGAGTCACTTCTCGAAGAGCGCATCTGCTAAAGCCACTTCTGCTATCCGCAGGAGTTGTTGTGACGTTGTTCAATTAAACCTCAAGCAATGTCCTGCCAAAGAATTAAACATGTCATCCTCTCTCAGCCCTGGTGAAATCCAGTCCCTCAACTTCATTGTGTAGGTGTGGCTTACCATTGCTCATGCTCTCCCTAGTTTTCTGCAATCTCCTAGTGAGCTAATATCTGGTCTGGATGTTACACAATCCCTTTCTATAATATAGTGTCTTTGTGTTACAGGGCCTCCATGCACATTCTCTGGTTGTGTTGGACATTTTGTGCAGTCTCTCTCTCTGTGTACTCAACACTGTATGTCCATCCATTGCACAGTCTCTGTTGCAAGACCCTCTGAGAATGGTGCACGGTGCAACCAGTCTCTGACACCAGTGCTGGATGTCTTGCGGTCTGGCGACTCAGTTACAAATCATTATTGTTGACCTCATCAATTGTCTCTTGAGTCCCTGCAGAGACAGGAAGCAGTTGGGCGGCCCCACTGTGTATCTCGGCCTCATGTTTCCTCGCCTTTGCTCGGAGTGTGGAAATGCTGCAGCTGCGAATCTCCTTTGGATTGGGGCTTGGCCTGGAACTGTCTCTGATGCCCTGGACCACTGTCTGGAACGGGGGAGCAATTAGGTGTTCTCTTCGGTGTACCTGGGATTCAGGCCAGGAGAGGGTGGCTTTCTCCATCTTGTCAGTGACCACATCAACATTCAGACGGCCGCATTTCTCCTCCTCTGCACTGCTGCTTGCCTCGTGGGCTCTGCTCTTCTCCGAGGATCTGCTCTGCAGCTTTAACTGCCTCCTCATCTTAGCCCTGCGGTTCTGGAACCAAACCTGCAGAATAAATCCCTCAGTTAATTGTGGAATAATCTCATTACATTGTACTTAACTGCCCTAAGTTTCCCATAGAATACTGCACTGTCAGAGGCAATGAGCTGCAGGTGGGGTGTTAAACCAAGTCTAGCTGCCTGGTCAAGAGGACATAAAATAGCAACTCTCTACTTTAAAGAGGAACAGGGGAGTTCTCTGCTGTGTCCAGCCCAGTATTTATTCCTGGACCAACATTATTAAAATAAGAATCATCACCACCCTTTCTCCCTCTCTCCACAGATATGACTTTTTCTTCCTCTTTCTCTGCTGTTACAAGAGATAAGATTTTTTTTAGTTCTTCCTGAGAAGGCAGAGTCTATTTGTCCCATTGAGTTATTTCAGCTCTCACAACAATCCTGTCCATCACTATCTCTTTCTAATTTATTTTCTCCCCATAGTCCCATCAATTCCCCACATACAAACACCCACATTAGGGCAACTTACAGTAGTCAACTAGTGAATTAGCCTTATGATATGGTGTAGAGTCAGTAAAGGACCACTGGTCTATTTAGATCACCTTCTGCTTTCCATGTGGTTGCTGTGTTGTGTTGCCCCTATCAGAGAAAGGAGGGAAGTCGGGATGATGAATGAAATCAATTGCCACCTAGAAAGAAGGATTGATCTGGAACCATTACTAAAGCATTATTTCTAGTCTGATCAAATGTTCCAAACACTTGACTTTTAATCAGTCACATTCCCCTCTAGTCCAGCAAATTACTTCTGCTGAAGTGTCTATCTAATTCTCCTCTCAAGGCCTGAATGGCTTATTACCCATCTCTGCCCCTCTCAGCAGCTAAGTAGTTCCAGATGCTTGCTACTTTCTACAGTCAATAGTCCTTATTGCCTAACCCACCCTGTAACTTCAACTCATTACTTTGAGTTTGCACCTCCAGTCCTTGAACCGTTCACTAATGGGATTAGCCCTACAATTTTTATCTTGTCTAAATCACTCACATCTTGTCCACATCTCTCCACAGACTTCTTTGCTCCAAGAATAACCTCAGCATCTCATCTAACCATCTAGCTGAAATCCCTCATCCCCTGAAACCATCCTCATAGATCCGTTCTGTTCCTTCTCCAGGTCTTTCACATCCTTTCTGAAGTGTGGTGACCAGAAATGTTGCAACCCAAGAAGTGTTTCATAAACGATGTGATAAGCAGCAAGGAGAAAGGATCTTTTCTTGAAATTAGGGCTCAAATCAAAGTGATTAAAGTCAAAGATGAGTTTTTGTACAAGTACACAGGTACAGTGAGAAATTAGTAGGAGCAGCAAGTCTACAAATTATAACCATATAACAATTGCAGCACAGAAATAGACCATCTCAGCCCTTCTAGTCCGTGCCGACGCTTACTCTCATCTAGTCCCACTAACCCGCACTCAGCCCATAACCCTCCATTCCTTTCCTGTCTATATACCTATCCAATTTTACTTTAAATGACAATACCAAACCTACCTCTACCACTTCTACTGGAAGATCGTTCCACACGGAATACAAAAAATTACTCAAACATGAGGAAATCTGCAGATGCTGGAAATTCAAGCAACACACACAAAGTGCTGGTGGAACACAGCAGGCCAGGCAGCATCTATAGGGAGAAGCACTGTTGACATTTCGGGCTGAGAGCTTTCGTCAGGACTAACTGAAAGGAAAGATAGTAAGAGATTTGGAAGTAGGAGGGGTAGGGGGAAATGTGAAATGATAGGAGAAGACCAGAGGGGGTGGGGTGAAGCTAAGAGCTGGAAAGGTGATTGGCAAAAGGGATACAGAGCTGGAGAAGGGAAAGGATCATGGGACGGGAGGCCTAGGAAGAAAGAAAGGGGGAGGGGAGCACCAGAGGGAGATGGAGAACAGGCTAAGTGATGGGCAAAGAGAGAGAGAGAAAAAAAGGAGGGGGGGAAATAAATAAATCAGGGATGGGGTAAGAAGGGGAGGAGGGGCATTAACGGAAGTTAGGGAGATCAATGTTCATGCCATCAGGTTGGAGGCTACCCAGCCGGAATATCAGGTGTTGTTCCTTTAACCTGACGGTGGCTTCATCTTGACAGTAGAGGAGGCCATGGATAGACATATCAGAATGGGAATGGGACGTGCAATTAAAATGTGTGGCCACTGGGAGATCCTGCTTTCTCTGGCGGACCGGGCGTAGGTGTTCAGCGAAACAGTCTCCCAGTCTGCGTCAGGTCTCACCAATATACAAAAGGCCACACTGGGAGCACCGGGCGCAGTATACCACACCAGCCGACTCACAGGTGAAGTGTTGCCTCACCTGGAAGGACCATCTGGGGCCCTGAATGGTGGTGAGGGAGGAAGTGTAAGGGCAGGTGTAGCACTTGTTCCAATTACAAGCATAAGTGCCAGGAGGGAGATCGGTGGGAAGGGATGGGGAGGATGAATGGACAAGGGAGTCGCATAGGGAGTGATCCCTGTGGAAAGCAGAAAGGGGGAGGAGGAAAAGATGTACTTGGTAGTGGGATCCCGTTGGAGGTGGCAGAAGTTACGGAGAGTTATACGTTGGACCCGGAGGTAGGTGAGGACAAGGGGAATCCTATCCTGAGTTGGGTGGTGGGCAGATGGGGTGAGAGCAGATGTGCGGGAAATGGGAGAGATGCGTTTGAGAGCAGAGTTGATGGCGGACGAAGGGAAGCCCCTTTGTTTAAAAAAGGAAGACATCTCCTTCGTCCTGGAATGAAAAGCCTCATCCTGAGAGCAGATGCGGCGGAGACGGAGGAATTGTGAGAAGGGGATGGCATATTTGCAAGAGACAGGGTGGGAAGAGGAATAGTCCAGGTAGCTGTGAGAGTCTGTAGGCTTATAGTAGATATCAGTAGATAGGCCGTCCCCAGAGATGGAGACAGAAAGATCAAGAAAGGGGAGGGAGGTGTCGGAAATGGACCAGGTAAATTTGAGGGCAGGGTGAAAGTTGGAGGCAAAGTTAATGAAATCAACGAGCTCAGCATGTGTGCAGAAAGCAGCGCCAATGTAGTCGTCAATGAGGCAAAGGAAAAGTGGGGGACGGATACCCGTATAGGCTTGGAACATGGACTGTTCCACAAAGCCAACAAAAAGGCAGGCATAACTGGGACCCATACGGGTGCCCATGGCTACACCCTTGGTTTGAAGGAAGTGGGAGGAGCCAAAGAATAAATTATTGAGAGTAAGGACTAATTCAGCTAGACGGAGGAGAGTGGTGGTAGAGGGGAATTGGTTAGGTCTGGAATCCAAAAAGAAGCAAAGAGCTTTGAGACCATCCTGGTGGGGGATGGAGGTATATAGGGACTGGACGTCCATGGTGAAAGTTAGGCGGTTGGGGCAGGGAACTTAAAATCATTGAAAAAATTCAAAGCATGAGAAGAGTCATGAACATAGGTGGGAAGGGATTGATCAAGGGGGGGATAAAACAGTGTCAAGGTATTCAGAAATGAGTTTGGTGGGGCAGGAGCAAGCTGAGACAATCGGTCTACATGGGCAGGCAGGTTTGTGGATCTTGGGTAGGAGGTAGAAACGGGAAGTGCGGGGTGTGGGAACTATGAGGTTGGTGGCAGTGGATGGGAGATCCCCAGAGCTGATAAGGTTGATGATGGTGTGGGAGACGATGGCCTGGTGCTCCTTAGTGGGTTCATGATCAAATGGTAAATAAGAGAAGGTATCAGAGAGTTGTCTCTATGCCTCGGCAAGGTGGAGGTCAGTATGCCAGACAGTGCCCCCCCCCCCCTTATCAGCAGATTTTATAGTGAGGTTGGGATTGGTGCAGAGGGAGCGGAGAGCAGAGTGTTCAGAAGGAGTTAGATTGGAATTGGAACAAGGTGTGCTGATGTCGAGACAGTTGATGTCCCTTTGGCAGTTAGCAATAAAGAGATCCAGAGCAGGCAGAAGACCAGAGCGGGGTGTCCATGAAGAGGAGGAGGGTTGAAGATGGGAGAAGAGGTCATCGGTGGGGGAGGGAGAGTCCTTGCCAAAGAAGTAAGCTCGAAGACGGAGCCGACAGAAGAAGAGTTCGGCATCATGGCGTATGCGGAACTCGCTGAGGTGTGGGCAAAGGGGGACAAAGGTGAGGCCCTTAATGAGGACAGAGCGCTCTGCCTCAGAGAGTTGAAGGTTGGAGGGAATGGTAAAGGCGCAGCACGGATGAGAGCTGGGATGGGTGGGGTGGGGTGTAATCAAAAAAATTACTACTGGGTGTGGCTTACGGCCACTATAATAGTGAAGGAGTATTCGGCACAAAATAAATCAATAAATTGGACAATATTTAATGTGTATTGAGTAATAATCATGAGGAACTCCAATTTAGAACAATATGCTGAGGAACAAAATTGGACAAGGAGTTTTGTGTAACAATGAAAGGTGAATTAGGAATGTTGTAGCAAAGGATAATTAGCAGAAAACTCATTACAAAATGGGAACATCTCACATTTGCAAATTTGGAAGCGATATGGCAAACTTTGAAGCTGGATTCAAATTGAAACTTTTGATTCTAAGGAAGACCGGGAAATTAATAAGTTAACATTGAAAGAAATGATTCATTATTCTCAACATTCCCTTGAGAGCTAACGATTTCACAGAGGAGATGTTACATCCATACTTAATTAGAAATATTTAATACTAGATTCAAAGAGCCAATGTTTCTAAAACCAGGACATTGGGAGGGTTTTTAAATTTGCAAAGGATAACAAATAAATTGTGAATAGGAGAGAAAGAGAATATGAGGAATGAAATATGAAGTTAGACTGCAGGATCCACTGCAATTAGAAAAAGGAGAGACAGTCAAAAAAAATTGAGAACTTGGGAAGTACTTAGCAGGTCAAGCATCATCCATGGAGAGTTATTTAGAATCAGGCTCAAAAGAAATTAAAGCAGGAAACATAGCCAGGAACAAGAAATCTTAGTGAATATTCAATCATAAAAAAGAGAAGATATGCAGATGCTGGAAATCCAAGCAACACACACATTTTGGCCCGAAACATTGACTGTACTCTTTTCCTAGATGCTGCCTGGCCTGCTGAGTTCCACCAGCATTTTGTGTGTATTACATGGTGAGTATTGTTGGAATCTCAGATGAAGTATCTAGAGATCACTGTCTGTTGCCTGGATATTTTACACAAGAGACAATCACAGTATAGGCAGATACCACCTGAGGTTACATCATTGCCCCAATGTTTATCTCAATTTTTCTTACTGCAGTGCTACACCTCATCTCCAACAAACCTCCACAGGACAGTGGGAAACTGTTCAACAGCTACTGCCTTCACTACAGGGCCAAAATCAGCCTAAGCTCAACAGTCCAGCTGCAGTACACAGGTGACATTTATGACCACACACTGATTCCAAGTTCCTTCGGACACATTTGTTGAAGAATACAAGAGGGTACTCAATTTCTAAAATGCAAGTGATGTCTACCTGTAGTGGTAGTTAATAGTGTTATTCCTGTGCCACTCAGCTAGCCACTCCCATATGGGAGGAGTTCACATCCTGTACAAGCAAAGATATCAATGAAGTTCAGTCAAATATCCTGCATGCTGCTGTCCTGGTGTGGTCTGCACCATCCCTCAATAACAAATACAACATGGTGTCGGAAGTGGTTGATCGTCAATGAATTGATGCTACAAACCAAGTGGGATCCCCAACAAGACAATTTTCAGTAAGAATGTCCTTGTTGGCATATATCTATGACAAATATCCAAAGACTTCAACCTAAACTGTCTATGCCAGTTTGCTAACCTTGAGAGATGAGCTGAGAAAGACCAGGGTAACTAGGCAACGCCTTCGAGCAACACCCAAAAGTGGATGTACGGTAATAACCCGTAGGCCACTAGCCTGGGGAAGTGCACCGAGACACAGAGACAGCAGAGAACTCAGTCAAACTCTCAGGGTGAGAAAAGAAGACTTTTGTAGTCTAAATAAATAAAACAATAAATAAACAAACAGGAAAATGGAGCAAATATCTGCAGAACCTACATATCTAATAATGCCCCCCAAGACATTTGATTCCTCTAAACCAGGGTACTTTAGAGATGGCTCAGACACTTTGAGAGATTTAAGCTATCTCACTCAGCTTCAGAGGAGCATCAAGTAAGCACACTGATATACTGCATAGGTGACAAAGCAGATGACATCATGGGTGGATTAGGACTGACAGATGCTCAGAAAAAGGAATACTAAACACTGTGGACAAATTCAAAGAATATTTCAAAGGAAAGTGAAAGTCAGACTACTGTGCATATGGAAATCTGAGCAATGAGTTCATTAGAAACAGGATTGTGCCCAGGCTACTACACACCAAATTGTCAGCAAAACTTCAAGTGTAGGCAAATCTCACACTAGAAGAAGCCATTACTATGGTCAGGCAGAGTGAGAATGTTCATCAGCAACAGGCAGAACTCACGCATGAACCGACACTGACGTAAAGCTAGAAACCGTACAAAAAGAAGTTTACAAACGAGGTGCAGTCAGAAAGACTACAGAAAGAGGTGACAGCTAGAGCTGAGCTCAAACAAAACAGATAAGCAAAAACTAAGAGCAGGTAAAATGGCCAACTTCAGGAGAGGCAGCAAGTCTCCATTCCATATCAAAGAGCTCTGTCCAGCAAAAGAAGTGAAATGCGACCATGGAATAGAGTTGGCCATTATAAAAGCCAGTGTCGCTCAAAAGCCAAGAGGTGGAGCGGAGTAATGATGGCGATAAACGGTGATTGCTTCTTCAGAAACCTGCTCTCGGGGTCTCATAACTGACATTGTTGTTCAGCATGCCCAACGGCTCAGCCTAAGAGTCCATCTCAGATTCAGAAGCCTAGGATCTCAGGGCTGAGGAGATGGGCAGATGGAGGGTTGGTGTCATGGCAGAAGACCTGTGTGTCGTCAGGGGAGTTGGGATATCTGCTGTGGACTGGGAGACCCAAGATCTTTGAGATCTTCTGGCACAGAGCTCGAAAAGCGATGTAATGGGCTTTTAACATTGTAAACCAGTGAGTTGTTTGTTATGTCTCCCCATTCACTGGGAAAACAGAGACATCTCTTTCTCCCTTATCAGGGAGAGAGAGAATCTGTGATATTTCATAAACCGAATGAAACAAGAAGTCTTTGGAGTAACTGCAAGTCTGTGTCTTTGCTGTTGCTTTGCTTATGCCTGAGTTCTTGGTGACGGGTGACGGGTGTCGATGCTTTTTTTTGCTGGTGAAGGTTGGGGGAATTGTTGCTTGCTGCCACTTATGCACGGGAGAGAGGGGAGCTGGGGGGGAATTTGGGGTTCTAACATTTAACTGTCATTCATTCTTTGAGGCACTCCTCTGTTTTTGTCGATGGTTGCAAAGATAAAGCATTTCAGGATGTATATTGTATAAATTTCTCTAACATTAAATTGGACCTTTCAACCTTTGAAAACAGTTCTTCAGGAGGTCAAAGAAGACCATGATTCAAAGAGAGAGTTTTCTTGGGGCTCTAGTTGCAAATAGACAAGACTGGAGCACTACAGTTCAGTTGTAAAATGAGGCAGTGACATTCAAGATGGACACTGGGGCAGATATCACAGCCATCCATGAATGTATGTTACAAAATTGGCAAAGGAATCAGGCGTTATGCTAAATCCAACAAAGAGAATGCTCACGGGGCCAGTGAAACACAAGCCCAGTATGAAAGGAATGTTTACTAATTCCATCTGTAAAAATAAGAAACAGTTAAAAGAGGAACTCTATGTTATTCAGAATCTCTTCTCGTCACTACTGGGACGGCAGACCATTGCGAAGCTGAACCTCATCGCAAGGTTGGATTCACTGAACAATGTTCAGTGGCAGGAGAAGTACCCGGAGTTGTTCACAGGCCTGGGGATACTGAAAGCAGAGTACCTTATTCAACTGAGGCCAGGAGTGATGCCCTACTCTCTGCCCACAGTGAGATGTATACCAGTCCCATTGATGAACAAAGGGGTCAAAGGTGAACTTGAGACAACAGAGGCACTTGACCTCATAACTCAAGTGAATGGACCTACTAACTAGTGTGCTGACATTATTCCTGTTCCTAAGCCAGATGGTACGGTGAGGATCTGTATTGATCTAACAAAATTGAATAATGCACTGGGTGAGAGGAGTTTATTCTGCCCTCTATTGATCACACACTTAGTATGCTGGGTGGAGCAAAGGCCTTCACCAAAATAGATGCAAACTCAGGGTTCCGGCAGATCTGTTCAGCTCCTGAGTCACAGAAGCTCACAATCTTTATCACACCATATCAACGCTATGCCTTCAATTACTCCCTTTTGGTATCTCTGAATTGTTTCAGAAGACGATGAACCAAATTTTGGAGGGACTGGAAGGAGTAGACTGAACAATATATTCATCTCTGGAGGTTCAAGTGAGGAAGACGTCAAAGAGGGAAGGTGCCTTGGAGAAACTGAAACAGGAGGGAATCACCCAGAACCTGGAGATGGAGGCAGAATAAAGATGGCACTAAACGGCAACTCCTTTGCTTGCATCTTCGGAAACAGCTCTATTTCCATCTTTAATATCTTTATTCTTCCTTTCCAAGGTTCTTTTGAAGACCCTGACCTGGAGTTACACGCTGACTTCGGTTCTTTGTGGAAATGGGACTGGGTCCCAGGGTTTTAGGACTGGCTGTTGTTCGGCAGATCTGAAAGTCTGGCTCGTATTTGGAAGCCTAAGATCTCGGAGCTCTAGAAATGAGCGGATCAAGGGTTGGTGTTACAGCCAGAGACCTGTGTGTCATAGGGGGGAGTCGGGATATCTGCTGTGGGCCCAAAGACCTGGGATCTTTGCAATCTTCAGGCACAGAGCTCGAAAAATTCAATGTAACGGACTTTTAACATCATAGACCAGTGAGTTGTTTGTTATGTCTCCCCACTCACTGGGAAAACGGAAACACCTTTTTTAGGGAGAGAGAGAATCTGTGGTGTGTCGAATGCTGGTGTGAAACGCCAAGTCTTTGGGGTAACTGCGGGTCTGTGTCTTTGCTGTCACTTTGCTGATGTTGGAATGTGATGCTATTTTTTGCCGGCAAGGGAAAAGGGGGTCGTTGCCCGCTGCCGCTTACGCGCGGGAGGGAAAGCTGGGGGAGACTTTGGGGTTCTCAAGTTTAACTGTTGTTCATTCTTTGGGGTTCAAACCTCCTCTCTGTTTTTGTGGATGTTTGCAAAACCATTTCAGGATGTACATTGCATACATTTCTCTGACATTAAATTGGACCTTTGAATCTTTGAACCTTTGAACAAAAAGAAACGCAGATTTGCAAATTTGGAGGGATGCAACCAGATTCAGACAAACTGGCAGGAGTTCAGAACATGGAAGAAGCCATGATCCACAGTTTCCTTGGCATAGTAAGCCAGCTGGGAAAGTACATTCCAGATTTGACAGAGAAATCAAAACCACCTAGAGACATCCTCTCTGAGAGAAATGTCTGGGACAACACCACAGGAGAAGTCATTCTCATCACTTAAAGCACAGCTTATCTGTCCACCAATATTGGCATTCTTTGATCGGAACAAAGCAACCAAGGTCTCAGCAGATACCTCTTCCTTTGGCCTGGGGGAGTGCTCATGCGACACTGCAGTGGGGTATGGAAACCGGTGGCATATGTATCAAGAGCACTGACTCCCACTGAACAGCATCACGCCCAAATTGAAAAGGAGATGGTGGCTGTCGTGTGGCTTCGTTGTTCTTCAGATGCTACTTGATAGACACCAAATTCCTACTTGAAACAGACCAGAAGCCACTTGTCAGCCTCCTCAGCTCAAAACACTTGGATGACTTACCTCTGCGTCTGCAAAGATTCAGAATGAGGGTTATGCAATATTACTATGACATTGAGCATGTCCCTGGCAAATCTTTCACAACACCAGACACTCTGTCAAGGATGCCACACAAATGTGAGTGGACGGAAGCTGATTCCACCTCATGGAAGACACCAGCATCTACTTAGCTCAGGAACAGTATCTGAAAGCTTTCCTGCCTCACAGAGTAAATTCACACTGAATTGAAAAGGGATCAAATCTGCAGCGAGGTAATGCAATACTGTGAGCTTGGATGGACAGCTGTTCAAAAGGAGCTCATGAACTCAGACCTTACTGGCTTCATCATTTGCTGCTAAAGGGCGACAGACTCATCATTTCTGCTTCTATGCTCACCAAATCCACCAGGAAGTCAAAGCATTGAAACCAGCATCCTTGTGGTGGCCTGGTCTGAGCACACAGCTCAGAGATGATGTAAATCAATCCAGGAAACTGCACAAAATCACGCTGAGTCTCTCTGTCCCACAGAACTCCCAGACTTCCCAAGGCAAATTGCAAGCTCAGGCATTATTGAGCTGAAAAGAGACAAATATCTTCCCACTGTGAATTGCTACTCATGGGATGTTGAGGTGTCCGAGCCGTCATCTACAAACTCAGCAGCAGTTACACGGCACCTGAAAGTTGTATTCACTCACCATGGAATACCAGGGACACTTGTGACTGACAATAGTCCACAATTCAGCAATTCAGAATTGAAAGCCTTTGATTGGAACCATGAGTTCAAACACCAGACAGGCAGCCCACCTTACCTACAGGCCAACGGGGAAGTGGAAAGAGCTGTGCAAACTGTTAAAAGTCTCCTACCGAAGGAAAAAGACCCCTACAAAGCACTGCTAGCTATCGCTCTTCACCTCTTACGACGGCTACAGTCCATCAGAGCTGTCAATGGGCCAGAGACTGAGAACAAGCCTGTCTGTTCCTCCTTCCCTTCTCCACCTCACTTACCAGACTTAGACAAAGTGAGGAATTTTGAGACAACAGTGTGAGAAAATGAAGAGCATGCATGATCTCAGACACAGAGCAAAAACTTTGTTGTCACCCAGGAATGGTGAAGCTGTTTGGGTTTCAGACCCATTCAGCGAAGGAACAGCAGTCCATCAGCATGCACCACGATCGTTTCTGATCAGCACATCGCCAGGTGAAATCTGGCAGCATGGGTGTGTGTTCATGTGCCTTCGAAATCCATGAAAGGTAGAGAAAGAAATAGAGTGGCCTAAGCCTTATAATGAGGATCACCTACCGGAAGTGGATGCACCTGTCCAAGAATCTCCATTCACTCCAACACATCCAGGAACCTATGCTAGATCGGTCGTTTATCTGTCACACCGCCGAGATATACTCCATAGCCTAATACCTTTGGACAAGTGACTAAAGGGTCAGAGTAATACTTTCATTTTGCTGGAGTATTCAGGTATCTTCCCTGATGTGCATTAGAATTAGTGTTTCTTAAAAAGAGTTCTAATGTTGAAACCATTTCACAAAATGAGAGCTGTTCTTAAAAAAGTTAATTGTGGAGAAAAGAGGAGGGAAACAAAAAGAGAAAAGGACAGTTATGGTGTTGGCAATTCTTTTTTATACAAAGAAAGAGAAAGACAGTCATAAAGTTGACAATTATTTATATGTTTATATAAGGAGCATAATTTACAGGTTATGGGTAAAGTGAACTGAATCGCTCAATTTCAGTTACGATAATTTCAATGGAGTTCTCTAAACAAGAGGTGCTTACCTAATTTTTCCTTTTTTATCAAGAAGGGGAGATGTAGTGCTAGTTAATGGTGTTATTCGTGTGTCACTCAGTCAGCCACTCCCACCAGGGAGGAGTTCACATACTGTACAAACGATGAAGCTCAGTCGTGTATCCTGCACACTGGCATCCTGGTGTGCTCTGCAATATCCCTCAATAACAAACAAAACACTACCAGCCTGCCTGGACTGTATAACACTAGCTTCTAACAATAAAGGTTCTTGCAGACTACTTCCAAACTCTCAGGAGATAATCTCAAGGAAAGTTGACATTAACAATGGTTTGATATTCATAATCATCTTTGATATGCCAGCACCGCTTTTGTGTCAGATTGAGGATCAAGATGTTGAAGATCAAGACTTTAAACCTAGCACAAACCCATGGTCTGCAGGACAGCAGTTCCTCAAACTTTATTGTGCACAAGGAGAACGGTGTGGTCCCCAACACCAAACTGTTCTGAAGTTTGAACAAAGAAATGCCATTTTTATACTGACATTGACCAGCAAATACAGATATTGAACAATTGGTTACCTTATGCGTGTTCAAATTCCTTAATTGCATAATCAGTCACTAATCACCACCGTGGCAAATCGTGTACTAATGACTAATAGAATCTATGCATTAAAGGCTAATAATATTTCAGATTTAATAAAATAACTAAGCAATATTAAGTGTTCTCCTACAATCCTATGTTTGCATCTTTATCTTGTCTCGGTATGCCCAATTGGATCTGGTCCCCTACTGTGCAGAGTGAAACTATGCTCTGCAAACATCTTTCCTGCCTGGGCTGACTACACACTATCAGTAAACTACCCTTGCCTGTATATTACCTGAACCCTTTGTCTTGCTGCAGCTAGCACAACACACACACACACACACACACACACACACACACACACACACACACACACACACACACACACACACACACACACCCCCCCCCCCCCTTAGGAAATGGCCAAATGAACTTTCTCTGCTATGATTCCAAAGGAAGTGGAAGTATATTCTGTCTTAAATACGGAGACCAAAGCTATACACAGAACTCCAGCTGTGACCTCATAAGCTCACTGTAAGTGTTAGTCAAAACTTTCCTGCTGTACAGGAGGCCCCATATCTCAGTCTTAATTAATTGCTGTACCTCATACAGACTTTTTGAGCAGAACCCTTTGCACCACAACATTGTGCAGTCTCAAACCATTTAGAAATTTTGCATTTCATTTTTCCTTGCAAAATGGATATCAATCTCACTTTCTATATTATATACCATTCTGCCAATTTCTTTATCACGCACTGAACCTATTCATATCCCTCAGCTGGCTCTATGTGCCTTCCTCACAACTTGCTAACCTACTTATCTTTGTAAAAACAGCAACTATTGCCCCAGAACACACAATCCCTTCATCCGAATCATCAGTGTATGTTGTTAACAATCGAACCCTGTGGCACCCCTGTACTTATTGAACGTCAATCTAAAAATGATCCAAACTCTTTATTAATCACTCTCATATCATGCTCCCTACACTCACACCCCCTACACACTCAGTGACCCAGCCAGAGGGACACTCACACCCCCTACACACCCCCTATCATGAATAATCAGTGTATGTTGTAAACAATCAAACCCTGTGGCACCCTGTACTTATTGAATGTCAATCTAAAACTGATCCAAACTCTTTATTAATCACTCTCATATCATGCTCCCTAATTTATAGATCTCACAAATGGAAATCTGACTTCATGCAAATTCTCCCCTAAATTTTAAAGCATTTTTCAAGACGGGAAAGTTAGTTAAAGAAATGCAAGCATCTTTAGGAGTTCTAGAACAGGGATGATGGCTTCTTATTTCAAAGGACAATCAATCTTCAATAAAAAGGTCTTTATATGTAATCTCATATGCTAATCTTACAGATACAGGACTTCAAGTGTTCATGTTAATTTACCCTTATTGAAATTGTTCATTTCTAACTTTCATATTGAAAAAAATATTGGTTTATGGTCAGATCTTGGGAATGGAATTCTTACCTGCCTATTTATTTATCCCTAACCTCATCTTGTGCAGTAACCTTATATCTACCACCTTATTTCAAGCTCCTTGGTGTCAAGATCTTTGAGGATCTAACCTGGTCCCAACATTTTGATGCAGCTATGAAGAAGGCAAGACAGTGGCTATATTTCATTAGGAGTTTGAAGAGGTTTGGTTTGTCACCTAAAACACTTGAAAACTTCTATAGATGTACCATGGGGAGCATTCTAACAGACTACATCACTGACTGGTAAGGGGAGGGGGTGCAGAGGTTGCTAATGCACAGGACCAAAAGTAGCTATGGGAAGTTGTAAAATAAGTCAGCTCCATCTTGGGTACTAGCCTCTGTGGTTTTGAAGACATCTTCAAGGAGCATTGCCCCACAAAGGTGATGTCCATTGTTAAGGACCCCCATCATACAGCACAAGCCCTCTTTTCATTATTACCATCAGGAAGGAGGTACAGAAGGCTGAAGACACACACTCAGTGACTCAGGATCAGCTTCTTCCCCTCTGCCATCCGATTCCCAAATGGACTTTGAACCCATGAACACTACTTCACTTTTTCTATATATTATTTCAGTTTTGCACTATTTTTAATTTAAATATACATATATACATATTTACTTTATTGAATTACTTTATTATCTTTTCCTTCTACATTACCATGTATTACATTGAAATGTTGCTACTGAGTTAGCAAATTTCATGACACATGCCAGTGGTAATAAACCTGATTCTGATTCTGATTACTGAATGGTTTCTGGAACCAGTTACATAAAACTACAAGACATAGAAGTTTAATCTGTCCATTTGGCCTATCGAGTCTGCTCCACCATTTCATCATGGCTGATCCAGTTTTCCTCTCAACCCCTTTATCCAGCCTTTTATGCCCTGACTAATCAAGAAGCTATCATCTTTTGCCTTAAATATACCCAATGACCTGTGGCAAAGAATTCCACAGATTCACCACTCTCTAGCTGAAGATATTCCTCTCATCTCTGTTCTAAATGGATGTCCCTCTATTCTGAGGCTGTGCCCTCTGATCTTAGACTCCCCCATGAAAGGAAATATCCTCGCCACATCCTCTCTATCTAGGCCTTTCACCATTCAATAAGTTCCAGTGGGATCCTCCCATCCTCATTCTTCTAATTTCCAACAGGTACAGGCCCAGAGCCAACAAACACCCTCTCATTCCCGGAATCATTCTCACAAGCCTCCTCGGAACCATCTCCAATGTCAGCACATCCCTTCTAAGATAAAGAGTCCAAATCTGTTCACAATAGTCCAAGTGAAGCCTCACCAGTACCTTATAAAGCCTCATCATTACATCCCTGATCTTATATTATAATCCTCTCAAAATGAATGTTAATTTTGCATTTGTCCTCCTCACCAATGACTCAGCTTGCAAGTTAACCTTTAGAGAATCCTGCACAAGGACTCCCAAGTTCCTTTCCACCTTAGATCTTTGAATTTTCTGCCATTTAGTAGATACACTTCCTGACACTATATTCCATCTGCTACCTCTTTGCCCATTCTCTTAATCAGTCTCAGTCCGTCTGCAGCACTTCTGCTTCCTCGCCACTGTCTTAACAATCAACTCCAACATCTTCCCAACCGCTGACATCAGGCCAACTGGCCCATCATTTCTTTTCTTCTGCCTCTCTCCCTTCTAGAAGATTTTTGCAATTTTCCATTTCTCCAGAACAATGCCAGAATCTAGTGATTCTTGAAAGATCATTACTCATGCCTCCTCAATCACTTCAGCCATATCTTTTAGAACCATGGGGTGCTGTTCATCAAGGTGCAGGTGGCCTATCTACATTCAAACCTTTCAGTTTCCCAAGTACTTTCTCCCAAGTACTAAGAACTACACTCACTTCTGCCCCCTGAAACTCTCAAACTTCCGGCACACTGCTAGTGTCTTCCACTGTGAGGCTGATACACATGTACTTACTCAGTTCGTCTCCCGTTACGACCTCTCCTGCAAAATTTTCCAGTGGTTGCATATCTCCTCTTGCCTCTTTATATATCTGAAAAAGCTTTTAGTATCCTTGTTTATATTATTAGCTAGTTTACCTTCATATTTCATTTTTTCCCTCCCTATGCAATTTTTAGTTGCCTTCTGATTGTTTTTAAAAGTTTCCAACTCTCTAATATCCTATTAATTTTTGATCTATTATATGCCCTCTCTTTTGCTTTTATGTTGGCTTTGACTTGACTTGTCAGCCACAGTTGCCTCATCCACCCTTTAGAATACTTCTTCTTTGGGGTGTATCTATCCTAGGCATTCTGAATTCCTCCCAGAAACTCCAGCCATTGTTGTTCTGCCATCATCCCTGTTAGTGACCCCTTCCAATCAACTTTGGCCAGCTCCTTTCTCATGCCTTTGTAATTTCCTTTACTTCACTGTAATTATGATATATTTGACTTTAGCATCTCCCTCGAAGCACTGCATCCTAAGTGTTCCTTTATCTTTAGCTCCCTAATCAAATCTAGTTCATTATACACCCAGTGCAGATTAGCCTTTTCCCTAATAGGTTCAATCGCAAGCTGCTCTAAAAAGCTATGGAATTTATAGGCAAACTACAGATTCTATCTCTAGGGATCCTGCACCAACCTGATTTTCCCAATCTACCAGCATATTGAAATACCACATGTCTATCATAACATTGTCCTTTTGACTTGCTTTCTCTATCTCCCATTGTAATTTGTAGTCCACATCCTGGCTACTGTTCGGAGGCCTGGATATAACTCCCATCAAGGTCATTTTTACCATTGCAGTTTCTTAACTCTACCCACGTGGATTCTACGTCTTCTGATCCTATGTCACCTCTTTCTAAGGATTTGATTTCATTTTTTCCAACAGAGCCACACTACCCCCTCTGTCTACCTGCCTGTATTTTCAATACACAGTGTATCGTTGGATACATCGCATCTACTTGTTACCCTTTAGCCACTCTGTTTGATACATTTCTAGAGAACGCTAACAAATTGGTCAAACACAATTTTCTTTCCATCAAACCATTTGCTTAAAAGTGCTATTTTTTAATGCCCTGCTGTTGCTTCCTAAATATTCAGCTCCAGCATTTCCCCAATGACAGAGGTTGGGCTAATTGGCCTAATTAATACTAACACTCATTCAAGCACACATACATACACACACAGCACACACAAAGAAAACACTATATACATAATCCAGTATACAAAATAAAGTAGACATAGCACAGATAAGACACAGATGAACAGCACATACACAACATGTATATACAGAAACCCCACCTGTGTATGTACAGTAAACAAGCAATTCTCATAATTGCATATCCTCAGTTCATACAGAAACAGACACACAAACACCTCAACATTCATCATTCAAGCCTACATACACAGAGTTTGTACAGAAAACAGACGGAGACACACAAGCACGTACAGTGCCTCGGAACACCCGCAGTAGCCTACCTGTACCCTGGCCTCGATCAGGTCCAATCTGAGCGCCAGGGCCTCTCTCATGAAGACGTCTGGGTACTGTGTAGCCTTGAACGCTTTCTCCAGCTCTTCCAGCTGCCAACTGCTGTAGTTAGCCCGTGCTCGCCTCTGCTTCACCGGCTTTGACTCATCTGCATAGGGAGAGCAACAAGAGGCTTCTGTCCACACACTCAGATTATAAAGATGCACCTTTGTAGCTCCCTGCAGAGGATACTCAATCTGACAAGTCTTCAATGCAGAGGAACTGTAACACTGTGCATACGGGAACAAGGCCAGTGCTATCAGGGGAATGTTTTAGACATGGAGATGGTTTAACGACAAGGGTAGCTTGTCTGACCATACAGCTAATCGCAGCAACTTCACTGAAGTGTCAACTCTATTTGACATAAATACACCCCTAACTGGGAAAAGAATTTGACCTTGGCTAGGAGAGAGTTTGGCTATAAGTACGATGCACACAATGGCAGCCCCTCACTGCACCTCCTTACCCCAAACCGCCTACACTAAAGCCCACGGGATTGAGCGCCAATAGGGGAGCTGCAGCAACAAGTGTGTTGAGACCCTGTGCCCAAGGATGAAACTGTTTCCCCAGGACACGTGCAGAGGGATGACGGACTAGTCAGGGCATGAAAACACATAAACCTGCCTTTAGAGACGAGCAAAAAGTAAAACAGAAAACAATCAAAACCTGCTATGGGAATTCAGGAACTTTTATACATTCAGAGTGAAGGAGGAGACTATTCGGCCCATCGTCTCAATTCCAGCCAAAAACAATGGCTAATCCCACTTTCCTACTACACTACTGCTAGTCGTGAAGGTTTGGCTCCTCCGATGCTTATCCTCTGGTTCTTCCACCACCACCACTTTGGGCAAAGAGTTCCAGAATACCAGCATCCTCAGAGGAAATGATACTCAGAGCTCCCTCCAGTCCTACAACTAACTGGTGTCCCTCAGTCATGGACCTCCCTGCTGAGGGAAATGTATCTTGTCTAGTTATCTAGACCTTAAGTAATTGTATACATCCTGATTAAATCACACTTGATGGGGCCTTGCATTTTCCAGAGAAAATAATCCCAGACTAGAATCAGTAAAATTTTCCAACATTGCCATCATCTCCATAAATCAGAGAGGAACAGTGCCTCAGACTCCGCCTGGGTGGCCTACAACTGGACAGCATAAACACTGAATTCCCCAACTTCCAGCAAGTGCTCCCTCCTCTCCCTCCCTTTTCTCTCTGCTCCTGATCCCTATCCCGATCCGTTCCATCTGCCCATCACCCACAACTCCTCCCACAGGTTTCCATCCATGCTCACCTTCCTCTCCTATCAGATTTCGTCATCTTCAGCCCTCTGTCTCTTCCATCGATCACCAGCCGGCTCTTGCTCCTTTCCTCCCTTATCGTACCACCTATCTCCCCTCTCATTTCAGTCCAGATGAAAGGATGACTGCCCAATTCTCTCTACAGATGCTGCCTGACTTGTTGAGTTCCTCCAGTAATTTGCGTTGCTCCATATTCCAGAATTGGGAGACTCTTGCATCTTCATACATGTCTTCATCTCCACACAGGGATCTGTCACGTATTTCATGTGGAGTTGTGACCAGTAGTCCGGCAACAGTGCCAGGCTAATGTTTTATACAGTTATAGAGTTATCGAACATGCAGCTCAGAAACAGGCCTTTCAGACCATCAACCACCCAATTACTTCATCCTTTTATAATCCCCCACATTCCCATCAATTCTCCTCAAATTCTACACTCTCGGGGAAACTTACAGAGGCCAATTAGTTTAGCAACCCATGTGCCTTAGGGAGAGGGAGGAGGAGAAGGAGAAGGCGAGGGAGGAAGAGGGAAAGGGAGGTGGAGGGAGAAGGAAAGGGAGGGAGGAGGTGGAGAGAGAGAGGGAGGATCTCCCGGAGGTAACCCACATGGTCATGGGGAGAAAGTGCAAACTCCAGGATTGAACCCAGGTCAATGGACCTGTGAGGTAGCAGCCCTTATCACCGAACTACAGAGTTGCCCTGGTTTGAGATTTAATAAAAGTGCATCCAAACATCTTAACTGTGTCATCTGCATGTTCTCACTGATACTAGGTCTCATCTAGGTGTCTCAGTCATGCATTGTTTATCCTATATTCCCTTACCTGTTTGACCCCTACATGCCCAAGTCCATCAACTCACAGTTCCCTGGAGAGAATTGCTCTGAATTCTGCTGTGTTCACCAGATATGTACCATGCTGATGCCAATTAATCCCAACTACCACACTTTAGTTAAAATCATACACACAGTGGCTGCATTATTCGGTACCTCCTATACCGAACAAAGTGGCCACTGAGTGTACGTTCATGGTCTTCTGCTGCACTCCGTGGGTCATCGGGCTGTGCACTCAGAGATGCTCTTCTGTCGTAACGTGTGGTTATTTGTGTTACTTACACTTCCCTGTCAGCTTGAACCAGTCCAGCCATTCTCCTCTGATTACTCTCATTAACAAGGAGTCTCCACCTACAGAACTGCCGCCCACTGGATGTTTTTTCTGGTTTTTGCACCATTCTCTGTAAACGCTAGAGACTGTTGTGTGTGAAAATTAACCACCCCATCTGGTATCAACAATTATTCCACACTTCGGTCGCATTTCTTCCCCATTCTGATGTTTAGTCTGAACAATAACCGGACCTCTTGGCCATGTCTGCATGCTTTTATGTATTGAATTGGTGCTACATGATTGGCTGATTAGATATTTGCATTAACGAGCAGGTGTACCTAATACAGTGGGCACTAAGTGTAGATCTATCCCATGTTAAGCAATGGACTTAGCATGAAAACAACTGCTCACTTCCATGTTCCAAGTCACTAATTCATCCATCATTTGGAATTGTGCTTTCTGCTACAAGTTACAAATTTTGGATCCAATTTATCATTTTTTTTCTTGAATCATATTTTTTTATTATCTGTTGGTTGGGACTGTCCAGAACCTTCCCAAAGTAAATACAGAAGAGACCAAGTGAGGGTACGGTACTGAACTCTGGGGCTTGCCTGCTCTCCCCGGCTGCTCAGGGCTTGCTTCTACATTCCAAAAACATGCCGTCTGAAAGATTAAATTACTCTCAGTGTAGGTGAGTGTCAGGAGAATTAGGATAAAATATGGGATATGAGAGAGGATGTGTTACAGGGATATGAGGAAAACAGAGGGAATAAAGAGCTAATGGGATTGTTCTTTGAGGGCTGGTAAGTATCCGATGGCCAGATCAGCCTCTGCCATTATTGTTGTAAGATATAGAGAAGATAAATCTGCTGGCCTCAACAACCCTGCCATCACTGTTAAAGAGAAACCCTGCTAGAATTAAATAGGTTTAAAGAGCATAGATAACAATTAATATAATAAACCCTTGAAAGATCCAATGAAAGTGAAGAATAAGTACCCTAAAAATAAATTAATTATGAACCACATAAACCAAACCATATTAGATGTAAAAAAAATTTAACTCTCCAACAAGTTAAAAGCTAATCCAACATGACCAAAACTAAATTGCAAAACAAAGAATAAATACGGAGAGAGAAATATAAATAAAATTTAGACACATTGAAGAAAGTGATCAGGAAACAAAAATAATGTGGAAATATTGAAGAAGTGAAATATTAATTGCATAAAAGAATAACATTAAAAATATAAAACAGTTAAAACACAGACATCAATAAAGTATAAAACTAATCCAACAGTTAGACAAGGAAATTAAATATGAAGCAGGCATAATTATGAAGTATCAAGTTGATAATGCACATGGGAAAATACATTTTATACATAGAACAATAAATTAAACATGAATTTTAAAATACCCTCAAACAGATAAAACATAAAATAAATTAATGGAAAAATTAAACTAAAATAGTATGACAAATTGCAGAGTATGCAGAACAAGCAACCAATATAAACAGAGAAGGGAAAACTAAATTAAAATATAAAGCATACCGCCATGTAACCATATAAACAGAAAATAATTAACAGGAAAAGTGCAGTAATAGTACAGAGTGAATGTATGAAAGTTCAAACAGATAATAAGTAGGGTTTCCTTCACAAGTTCCACTGACTTAAAGATTTCATTACCAGACAGATATTTCACTCCCATCACCTTCACCATTTCAAAGGGAGCATTCCCTTTATGAGTCCCTGGTCCACAATTCAGTCCCTATCAAACGCTTCCAGTCTTATCGGCCCTTCACATGCTTTAGATGATCTAAGCAATGGGAACAACATGCATAAAACAGCACATCCTAACACCTTTACCATTGTTTTGGGAGATTTTAACCAGGCCAGTCTGAAAAAATCACTTGTGATTTCTGTGATCTCTGTCTCAGAGGCCGATGTTAGGCTGTTTTTAAAGAGAGTGAACTCTTGCAAGGCAGAAGGTCCCGATGGAGTACCTGGTAAGGCTCTGAAAACCTGTGGCAAGCCAACTAGCAGGAGTATTCAAGGACATTTTCAACCTCTCACTACTATGGGCAGAAGTTCCCATTTGCTTCAAAAAGGCAACAATTATACCAATGCCTAAGAAGAATAATGTGAGCTGCCTTAATGACTATCACCCAGTAGCACTCACATCGACAGTGATGAAATGCTTTGAGAGGTTGGTTATGACTAGACTGAACTCCTGTCACAACAGGTCAATGACCTATACAATCTCAGTGGCTCTCCACACAGTTTTAGACCACCTGGACAACACAAGCACCTATGTCAGGATACTGTTCATCAACTGTAGCTCTGCATTTAATACCAGCATTCCCACAATCCTGTTTGAGAAGTTGCAGAACCTGGGCCTCTGTACCTCCCTCTGCAATTGGATCCTCAACTTCTTAACTGGAAGACCACAATCTGTGCAGATCGGTGATAACATATCCCCTTCGCTGACAATCAACACTGGCACACCTCGAGGGTGTGTGCTTAGCCCACTGTTCTGCTCTCTATATACACATGACTGTGTGGCTAGGCATGGCTCAAATACCGTCTATAAATTTGCTAATGATACAACCATTGTTGGTAGAATCTCAGGTGGTGATGAGCGGGTGTACAGGATTGAGAAATGCCAACTAGTGGAGTAGTGCTGCAGCAACAACCTGGCGCTCAATGTCAGTAAGACAAAAGAGCTGATTGTGAACTTCAGGAAGGGTAAAATGAAGGAACACATACCAATCCTTAGAGAGGGATCAGAAGTGGAGAGAGTGAGGAGTTTCAAGTTCCTTGATGTCAAAATCTCTGAGGATCTAACCTGGTCCCAGCATATTGATGTAGTTATAAAGAAGGCAAGACAGTGGCTATACTTCATTAAGAGTTTGAAGAGATTTGGTACGTCAACAAATACACTCAAAAACTTCGATAGCTGTACCGTGGAGAGCATTCTGACAGGCTGCATCGCTGTCTGATATGGGGAGGGGCTACTGCACAGGACTGAAAGAAGTTACAGAGGGTTATAAATTTAGTCGACTCCATCTTGGTTACTCGCCTACAAAGTATCTTCGAGTAGCAGGGTCTTAGAAAGGCAGCATCCATTATTAAGGTCCTCCAGCACCCAGGGCATGCTCTTTTCTCTCTGATCCGTCAGGTAGTAGGTACAGAAGCCTGAAGGCACACATTCAGTGAGTCAGGATCAGCTTCTTCCCCTCTGCCATCCGATTCCTAAATGGACATTGAACCCGTGAACACTACCTCACTATTTTTAAAATACAGTATGTCACAACCACAGATTCGATAGCTCAGTAGATATGGAAATCACACTCGTGAATATACATGTGCCAGCTAATTATTATTTCATTGTGATAATATTTAACTCCATTCATTCCATCATAGTGTTTGTCAAGACTTGGACACAGCAACGCTTCGCTGCCTGCTTGCATTCTGCCTTGCCTGAGAAATTGGACTGTCAAGTCAACTGACTCTGAAGACGAGTGGTATTTGTTCTATTCTTAGTTGTTCTCTTCTCAGCAGTGTCAGCTTCATTTTCCATTTGAGAGTTTTAGTTAACGGCCCTTGGCTTAGTGTTTATTGTTTTATTTTCCCTCTAACAGGGATCGCATTAAAGTGTGTGAACTATCGACCCGCCTCAATTTCTCTCGCTCCGCACTTGGGCCATATCCGAACCTGGTGACATACTATTTCTATTTTTGAATGTTTTTCAATTTATTCAATATATGCATACTGTAATGGATTTACTTTTTTTTATATGTTTTCTCTCTTTTTTCTCTATTATGTATTTCAAGGAACTGCTGCTGCTAAGTTAACAAATTTCGCGTCACATGCCGGTGATAATAAACCTGATTCTGATTCTGATTCTGCATAAAAGGAGTGGCAACACCAGATCTTTCAGCTTTTCCCTTCCCACTATTCAGATTCACAGCAGTTACTCTGGGTGAATCATGATTGGGCTGTACTTCTTCCAATCAGGTGTACTAAATTCAGCATTAACTCCTCTGCACTGGAGAAATCAAAGGTAGATTGCATCATTGCTCTGCGTTCACAAGGGTCACAAGAGTGACAATGAGACTATTTCATGTCACTTTAATTCTCCATCCAACTCCCACTCTGACCTAGCTGTCTATTGCAATCTGCAGAGGCACAGCTAGACCTAGCCCAAGCTTGTGGGACATTACCACTTTTTGTATCTGGGCATTTCACTGCCTTTCAGGCTCAATATCAAATTCTCAAACTTTGCTCTTTTTTTATTTCCATTTGTCTATCAATTCCACCCGACATCCATCTGTGATCTTGGATCCATTTTCTCTATCAATGAGTACAGCCTGACTTGCTTGGTATGTCCCACATGCTTGCTAAATTTGACAGGTACTGCTGACAAAGAAGTATAATCTGCCTCAATCTGCCACACTAACCCATTTAGTCCCATTTTATCATGGATATGGGGTGCATGGGGTGCATGGGAGGGGTAGCACCTCTATATGGGGCTTTTCCACTTTAATATCTTTCACACACTGATTACATTGTGCAAAGAGGTCTGCTGGTGGCGCAGTGAGATCAGCACCAGGCTGAAGAACAGAGGTTCCCGAGTTCGATCCAGTGACAGGCTGCCCCCGAGTAAGCTCTCCATCCGTGCCAGGTTGATGTCAAGCTCGCAACTCAGCCTTGTAAAAAACACTGCCACCCTACACAATGTAGTCTTCCTCGGACCCCGAGAGGCAACCATTACTATCACAGATATTCCCTTTGTCCTATCCATCCCTCATCATCTGCTCTGCAAATAAAAAGTAACTACTTTCTTTCCTACTTCAGACAAAGGATCTTAGACCTGAAATGTTAACCATTCATTTTCCACCAGTGCTACTTGACTTGTTGAGTGTTTCCAGCACTTTCTGATTTTTAACTCAGGTTTTCAGCATCTGCAGCATTCTGATTTTTCACCGTTAAGTAGCTTCAGCATAAGAAATAAATGTCGAAACAGTAAACACATGAAATGTCAACATATCAAATATATGTTGTACCAAAAATATAAAGCAACAAAAACAGAGTAAATAAATACAGAGAAAATAAAGTATAAAACACAGATTTTAAGTTGCATTCTCTCAGGTCCCAGGGTCAGAGACGTTTCAGGTCAGGTGCAAAGCATTCCAAAGTGGGGGGATGAGCAACTGGAAGTCATGGTACATGTTGAGACCAACAACATAGATAGGAAAAGGGAAGAGTTCCTCAGGAGATAATATGGAGAGTGAGGTAGGACGCAGAAAAGCAGGACCTCAAGGATGGTACTCGCCAGATTACTTCCTGTGCCATGAGCCAGTGAGGGCAGGAATAATATGATATGTGTGGCTGAGGAATTGGTGCATGGAGCAGGGTTTCAAATTTGTGGATCACTGGGATCTCTACTGGGGAAGGTGTGATCTGTACAAAAGGGGCAGGTTACACCTAAACTTGAAGGAGCTCAATATCGTTGTGGTCTGGTTTGATAGAGCTTTTAGGGAGGGTTTATTTGATAGGGGGATGGGAATCTGAGTGATGGTTACAGAACGGAGCAGTTGGTGTAAAGGTAGTTGCAGCATGTAAAGTGACTGTGAGGGACGGAGGACAGTGGATTGGACTTCCTTACAGTCAGTTGGATGGGTTGCAACCTATCCATTTTAATGTGACAAGTATCAGGAACAAGGGTGATAAACCTAGAGCATGGATCAGTGCATAGAACTATGACGCTGTGGCCTTTACAAAGACTTGGCTGTCAGAAGGGCAGGAATAGTTGCTAGATGTTCTAAATTTAAGGTGTTTCTAAAGGGACAGAGTAAGAGGAAAACAAGATGAGGAGTAGCATTGCTAATCAGAGATAGTATCACAACTGCAGCAAGTAGTGGAGGGATTGACTACTGAGTCAGTATGGATGGAAGTCAGGAACAGGAAGGGAGTAATCACACTATTGGGAGTGTTCTCTAGACACCTCCAATAGTAACCGACACTCGGGAGCAGAGCAGGAGGCAGATTGTGGAAAGGTACAAAAATAACAGGGTTGTTGTCATGGGTGACTTCAGTTTTCCAGATATTGATTGATACCTCCTTAGAGTGAGGACAGAATTTGTTAGGTGTGTCCAGAAAGGATTCCTGACATGACCTTTCTGACAGGCTGACTAGAGGAGAAGCCATACTAGATCAGGTACGGGGCAATGAACCTGGTCAGATGACAGATCTCCTAGTGAGAGAGCATTTCAGAGACGGCAACCACAGTTCCTTTACTATAGCCTCAGACAGGGGTAGAAACAGACAGTATGTGGAAGTATTTAACTGGGGGAGGATGAATGATGCAGGAATGAGGCAGGAATTTGGGAGTATAAATTGGGAACAAATTTACTCAGGGAAATGCAAAACAGAAATGTGGAGATTGTTTAAGGAGCACGGCAGGCTGAATAGGTGTTGAGAAGAGATGTAGAACAACTATCTAGAGGAAGATAGAAAGGCTCTAGGGAGTTACAAGGTAGTCACAAAGGAGCTTAAGAATGGGTTTAGGAAAGCTAGGAGAGGACATGAGAAGTCCTTGGTGAGCAGGATTAACGAAAACTCCAAGGTGTTCTATATGAATGTGAAGAACAGGATGTTTACTAGAGTGAGGGTAGAATACGAATACCAAGGATCCACTGGGAAAGTTTTACAATATCATCAGCCCTCTACAAATCAAACATCCGGATGGTCTGTTCAGAATTACAGGAGATTTCGATCATGTTAACCTGCAAGGTATTTTATCCGAATTCCACCAGCATGTCGCCATGGTTACTGGGGAACAAACAAACTGTACCACGTTTATACAAACAGACATGATACTTACAAAGCCATCCCATGTCCTCACCTTGGCCGCTCTGACCACATCTCCATAATGTTAATCCCAGCATACCAACGTGCTGAAAATGGAGAAACCAGTCAAGAGGGCCATTGCTTATGGCCTAATGAGGCCACGTCTGTGTTTCAGGACTGTTTGAATGGACTAACCGGTAGATGTACAAGGAGGCCGCCACAAATGGAAAAGACATAGACCTTGAGGAATACGCCCTATCTGTCATCAGCTACACTGGTAAGTGTGTGGACTATGTCAATACCTCAAGAACAGAGGTGTGCTCCTTACTAAAAGCCTGGGACACTGCCTTCAAGTTTGGAGACAGAACAGCTCTCAGAGCACCCAGGCAAAGCCTCATCTTAGGCCTTTCGAGGGCAAAGATTCCCTACGCACAACAAGTTCTAGAACACATGACCCCAGGCGTTTGTGGCTGGGGATCAAGGACACGACTGACTATGCAAGGAGAAACAGTGTTAACTGCATCAGCGACGCCTCCCTCCCTGTCACTCCAAACATCCTTTATGCACACTTTGAGGCATGCAACACAACGCTGGCCACAAAAGCTGCCCCCTCTGTAGAATGACTCTGCAGAGATTCAACCCCAGTAAGGCTGCCAGGCCAGACAACTTCCCAGGCTGAGTGTGCAAACCAGCTCACTGACATCTTCAACACTTCACTCATCCAGACTGCTGTACCCACCTGTTTTAAATCAGCCACAACCATCCCTGTACCAAGGAACCCGACACCTTCAGAACCTGCCAACTGCTGCCCAGTGGCATTGATGCCAGTCATCAGGAAGTGCTTTCAACAGCTGGTAATGACACACATCAAAAACTCCTTTCCTGCAGCAATGGACGCTCATCAACTTGCTTACCAACAGAACCACTCTACAACAGATGTTATAGCATTTGTCATACACCTGGATCTGACACACTGAGAAAACAAGTACTCTTTGGTCAGAATGCTGATTCTGGATTTCAGTTCAGCATTCAAAACTATTGGACAAACAAAGCTTGGTGAACAAACTCCTCTCCACTGCACAGCTGGGTGTTGGACTTTCTAGCAACAGCTCCTCCCTCCCCATGATCCTCAGCATGGCTGCCCCCCCCCCGGGCTGTTTGCTGAGCCCATTGCTGCACACCCTGCTCACACATGACTGCACGGCCAAACAGCCAAGCAGCTGAGTAATTGTACTGCCGAGTTTGCTGATGACACGACAGTGGTGGGGTCATCACCAACGATGAGAAGGCCAAAGGAGGTGAGGTGGAAGATTTCGAGGCCTGGCGCCAGGCTGATCAGCTCTTCCTCAAAGTCAACAAGACAAAGGAGATGGATATCAAATTCAGGAGAACCCGCTCCACTCCTACCCCTCTTTACATCAGTGGTACTGCAGAGGAAACTGTGAACAGTTTCAAACTCCTGGGAGTGCACATCGCGCACAACCTCTCGTGGTCCCAGAAGATGGAAAATTCTAGGCAGCTTCGTGAGTAGGTTACATGGCTGGCACAACATTATGGGCCGAAGGGCCTGTGATGTGCTGTAAATTTCCATGTTTTATGTTCTATGTTCTATGTCCTACACAATCAAAAAATGTCACCAACGCCTCTACTTTCTGAGGAAGCAGAAGAGAGCTGGAGTATGCAAAGCAATACTTATATCTTTCTATATATACACAGAGCATCTGAACATCCTGCATCGCTGTGTAGAACCATAACGCATGCAGCGGATAGGAAAGCTCCGCAACAGGCTGCCAGAACTGCCCGGCACATCACCAATACCAATCTAGGCACCATCAAGGGCATGCGTACAGAAAAAGGCTAGCATTATCATGAAAGATCCCACCCACCCCGCTCATGGACTGTTTGTCCCAGTCCCAGCAGAAAGGAGGATGTGCTCGAGAAGCATTAGGATAGCCCTGGGGCCGAATGGCATGTACTCCAGGTTGCTGTGTGAGACTGCTGCACCTTTGGTATTAATCTTTGCGTCCTCACTGGCCACAAGAGTAATTCCAAATATTATTCCTTTGTTCAGGAAGATAATACTGATAACCTTGGGAATTATAGACAATGAGTCTTATTTCATTGGTGGGAAAGCTATTGGAAAGAATTTACAAGCATTTAGAGAAGCATAGTGTGATGAGGGTTAGCCAGCATGGCTTTGTGAGAGGCAGCCTGATTGAATACTTTGAAGAAGCAACAAAACAAATTGATGAAGCTAGAGCAGTGGATGTGGTGTGTATGGACTTTGGTAAGGCTTTTGATAAGGTTTGCCATGAGAGCTCATAAGAAAATCAAGAGAATATCATACAGGGAAACTTAACTATATGGATTTGGCATTGGCTTGCCCATATAAGGTAGAATGTGTAGTAGATGGAGATTATTCTGCCTGGAGATCAGTGACCACGGGAACCTCTGGTTGTCGTAGGATACAACGGAACATTGATAGGATGCAGAATTGGGTTGAAAATTTACAGATGGAGTTCACACTGGAGACATGTGATGTGACACATTTTAAAAGCTTAATGATATGTACAATGTCTTGTGTATGTGACTCAAAATGGCTTCTTTGGTTTGTTATGAGTAGGAATGCTTCTTTGTCTGATAAGTGTTTCTCTCGCAGTTGTTTAGCTTTAGACTTGCTGATATGGGGATTGTATTCATTTGTTAACCAATGGGGAATGTTATTTTGTCTTGTGAGGCTGGGAACTTGGGGGGGGGTTTCGCAGGTTTTCGAGAGAGTCAAGAGGAAGACGCCGAGGAAGGTGGACGTGCGCTGCACTGCTTGGTTGACCACCAGGGGTGGTCCCGGGTGCGAAGACTTGGAGGTCGGAGGCAAGCGACGAGGGGTCGAATGGTTCGATGGTTGTGCTCCAACAATGTGCACTAAACTGACTGAACTTTGATAAGTTGGCGCCTTTTGCTTTTTCTTTTTTTTCCTATATATTGTATTGCCTAGTACTCTTTTAGTTTTAGTAAACTCTTTAAAGTGTATTTCATAATGGTATCTGGTGTGAATTTGATACTGTGTGCGGGCACGAGACATAAACTTGATTCTCACAGCACCTGCGTGTATGGGAGGTGGGATTGGTGTGTGGCTGGATCTCCTTTTCCCCTAGACATATACCAGCCTGTTGGTTAAGTGTTACAGATAGGATTCTAACAGTATGGAGGAACAGATAGATCTTGGGATCCATGTCCATAGATTCCTCAAGGTTGTCCCACAAAGATGAGAGGGTGCTTAAGAAGGCATATAGTGTGTTGGCCTTCATTAGTTGGGGGGATTGAGTTCAAGAGCCAGGAAGTAAAGTTGCAGATCTATCAAACTGTGGTTCATTTCTGGTTGCCTCATTATAGTAGGATGTAGATGCAGAGGAGATTTACCAGGAGGTTGCCTGGATTAAAGAGCATGTCTTGTGAGTGTAGGTTGAATGACCTAAGGCTTTTCCCCTTGGAGAAAAGTTGAATGAAAGATGGCTTGATGGAGGTGCACAAGATGATAAGAGGCAAAGGTAAAGTGGACATCTAGAGATGTTTTCCCAGGAGTAGAAATGGCTAATACAAGGCGGTTAAGGTGTTTCAAGGTGATTGGAAGAAAGTATAATGGGGATGTCAGAGGTAGAGTTTTTACATAGAGAGTGGTGGGTGCAAGGAACACACTGTTGGGCATGGTGGTAGAGGCAGATAGATTAGGGACTTTAACATATTCTCAGACTGGCACTTAGATGAAAGAAAGGTTAGATTAATCTTAGAATAGGTTAAAAGTTTGGTACAACATCATGGGCTGAAGGGACTGTACTCTGTTGTAATGTTCTATATTCTTTAATACAAAAGATAAAACATTCAAACACAATGATCAAAATGCAAAATATAATTCATATAACACTCATCAAGCGATATATTTTAAGACTAAAGTGTTAAAAAAAAGGAAATATAAACTGTGATAAAATATCAGATTCAGGTATTGTATGAATTAGTTATAATATAGTGATCAAAATAATATGGAGCTGATGAAGTGGAGAATTGATTGAATAAAAAAGGAAGTAAAATATAGTCGATCAGCTGCAAGAAATAAACAGAGAGAACAGTAAGTAAGATTAAAGTGAAAAGATAGAAGAGATATATACTGAATGAAATATATTACAGGTTCGTGAAGAATGAAACATCCAATAAAATGCATTAGACCAAATGGACCAAGAGATGTAAACATGAGGCAGGCAACGCATGAAACTTCAAACAGATACGAACTCACTTTCGGAAATAAATCTAAAGTAAAAAATGCGTATAACAGAAACCTAATAAAAAAAGCAGAAAATGCTTGAAACACTCGGCAGGTCAAGTAGCATCTGTAGAGAAAGAAAGAGTTAACATTTTGGGTCAGATCCAAATGTTAATTCTGCCTCTCTCTCCACAGATGCTGCTTAACATACTGAACTGAAACTTGCAGAAAATTCTGACTTTATCACAACAAATAAAAACACTTACATTCTCCAGCAGAAATTAAACTGATCAAAGGTGAAAAGCACTGGAAACAAAATATAAACCATACTTAAAAGAAAACTATTATTAAAATGTAAAGTACAGAGATAGGATACACAACAGATAAGGTGCAAAAAATGAAAAATGAGCATAAAAGAAAATAAAACAGACAGAGAAGAGTCTGCACTGCTTAAACCAGACACTGTAAGTTTTTCTTTGTCTGGTAATGCACAACACACAACAGCAAATGGAAAGCCCATTTATTACTGGCCCAATTTTATTTTCCATTGAAGCCAAAGGAAAAGAAAACATCAGACAGGGGTATAAAGTTCTAATAAAATGCTGTTGACCTGAAACGTTTTGGAAATGGATTTGAAATGGTACAAAATTATATCAGTAGTCATTAAGGGAAAGAGCTCACAGTAAATGATTTGCCGTATTTCATTCGCACACCTATCATAATTCTGGATAACAGAAGTCTTTAAAGGTCTAGGATGGGGTCCACAGACTCCTCGGATAATGGTGAGGGTCCACGGCACAAAAAGGGTTGGGAACCCCTGCTCGAGAAGAACTGGTGTCTGCAGACAATAAACTAATTTCTCCATTCTCCACTCTTTTCCCTCTCATTCCATTCACTATTTATTCTCCTCGGTATTCACACACAGCTTCATTCGCATACTTTGGGTTCACTCTGTTCTCCGTTCAATACACAATCTGTATCCTCTTTCTGCCCAGTCCCCTCTCTGCTCACACCCTGTTCTGCTCACTCCTGGTTTTGCTCATTCTAAAATCCCAACCATTCTGACCACCCTCCACTCACTAACCTTTTTCTCACTCCATTTCCATGCCCTCTCCATTCACCCCCTTCATCGTTCAGTACCCTCTTTCTTTGTTCTTCTCTCTGTTTACCCATGTCTGTTCACTGAGCTCTCTCCTAATGGCCACATCCTTACTTTCTGTCCTTTCAACTCTATTTTCACGTAATTTTGCGTTCACCTGACTCCTACCACTCCAGCCTCCATCAATTTCACCCCACCTATTGACTCTCTTTCTCCGCATTGTATTCTCTGTTGTCTCACTCCATTCCCTTTCTGCTATTTGTTCACTTGGTTCACCCGCTTCCTGTTCCCTCTTTCCTGTCCCCTGCTGTTCTCTACACTGGTAGAATGTAGAACCGTACGACCCTTCAGCTCACAATGACTGTGCCAAACAATATCAAATTCAGCTAAGTCTCTTCTGCCGATACATGATCCCTATACTGTACCTTCATTCCCTCGTTCTACACTGAACATAGAACAGAGCAGCTCTGAACAGACCCTTCAGCCCACGATATTGTGCCTACCTTGATGACAATTTATACTAACCCGTGTATCATCCATATCCCTCCAATCCCTTCATCTTCATGTGTCCTTCTCAAAGCCTCTTAAACTCCACCTAAAATGCCTTCTTCCACTACTACCCCGGAAACCCATTTCAGACACCCACCCATCTTTGCAAAATAAAAGCTTGCCCTACCCATTATAAGACCATAAGGCATAAAGGCAGAATTAGGCCATTCAGCCCATTGAGTCTGCAATGGCTGATCCCGGATCCCGCTCAACCCCATACACCTGTTTCTTGTCATTTGTTTTGATGCCCCAACCGATCAGGAAGCGATCAACTTCCGCCTTAAAAATGCACACAGACTTGGCCTCCACCACAGTCTGTGCCATAGCATTCCACACATTTACTACCCTCTGGCTAAAAAAATTCCTCCTTACCTCTGATCAAGAGGGTCACCCCTCAATTTTGAGGCTGTGCCCTCTTGTTCTGGATACCCCCACAGCCACGCAAAGCTACCAAACACTCCTCATTGTTAACCCCTTCATTTTTGCAATCATCATCGTGAGGCTCCTCTGGACTCTCTCCAATGACAACATGTCCTGAGATATGAGGCCCAAAACAGCTGACACCTTTTTGCCCATTCTTCCAATTTGTCTAAGTCCTGCTGCAATTGCATTGCTTCGTCAGCACTACCTACCCCTCCACCTGTCTTCATATCATAGGCAAACCTTACCACAAAGTCATCAATTCCATTCTCTGAATTGGTGAAAAAAACAAGGTGAAAAGCTAACCCCCGACGAACACCACTAGTCACCGACAGCCAACCAGAAAAGGTCCCCTTTATTCCCACTTGCTGCCTCCTGCTCATCAGCCAGTCTACTATCCATGCCAGCATCTTTCCTGTAACATGATAGGATTTTATCTTGTTAAGCAGCCTCGTGTGGCACCTTATCAAATGCCTTCTGAAAATCCAAGTAAATGGCATCCACTACCTCTCCTTTGTCCATTCTGCTTGTTACGTCCTCAAAGAACTCCAACAGATTTGTCAGGCAAGATTTCCCTTCACAGAAACCATGCTGACTTTGACTTATTTTATCATTAGTCTCCAAGTACCTCAAAACCTCATCCTTAATAATAGTCTCCAACACTTTCCCAACCTCTGTGGTTAGGCTAATTAGCCTATAATTTCCTTTCTTTTGCCTTCTTAAAGAGTGGAGTGATACTTGTAATCTTCCAGTCTTCCAGGACCATGCCAGAATCAAGCAATTCTTGAAATATCATGACGAATGCATCTGTTATCTCTTCAGTAACCATTCTCAGGATCCTGGTATGTAGTCCATCTGGTCCAGATGACTTATCCACCTTAAGACCTTGGAATTTGCCTAGCACATTTTCCTTTGTAATAGTAATGGCACTCACTCCTGCTCCCCGACAATCACGGACCTCTAGCACACTGCTAGTGTCTTCCACAGTGAAGACAGATCTAAAGTACCCATTAAGTTCATCTGCCATGTCTTCATCCGCCGTTACTATCTCACCAGCATCATTTTCCAGTGGTCCAATATCAACTCTCACCTCCCTTTTACTTTATATATAACTGAAAAAAAAACTTTTGGTATCCTGCTTTATATTATTGGCTAGTCAGCTTCTAGTCAGAATGAATACACCACAGTTGTCACTGACTTCACCAATATCAAGACCTGTGTGGATGAATCCGTGCCTTCGAGAACATACTGGACATACCCAAACCAAAAGCCATGGTTGAGCGAGGAGATTTGCAGTCTGCTGAGGGCTTGATCTACGGCATTCAAGACTGGTGATCCGGAACTGTACAAGAAGTCCAGGTATGACCTAAGGAAGTCTATTTTAAGGGCGAGAAAACAGTTCCAATTGAGGTTAGAGACAGGATCGATGTATGTCGGCTCTGCTAGGGTTTGCAGGCCATTACTTCCTACAAAGCAAAACCAAACATTGTGAATGGCTATGATGCTTCACTCCGAAATGAGCTCAAAGCCTTTTATTTACACTTTGAAAGGGAAAATAAAACTACAGCTATGAGGATCCCTGCAGCATTTGGTGACCTGTGATCTCTGTCATGGAGGTCGACGTCAGAACATCTTTCAAGAAGGTGAAGCCTCACAAGGCATCAGGCCCCAATGATGTATGTACCTGTTAGGGCACTGAAAAGATGTGCCAACCAACCGGCAGGAGTGTTCAAGGACATCTTCAGTTTCTCACTACTGCAGTTGGAGGTTCCCACCCTCTTTAAAAGACTGACAATCATACCAGTGCCCAAGAAGAGCAGGGTGAGCTGCCTCAATGACTATCACCCAGTGGCTCTCATACCCTCTGCTTTGAAACACTTGGAGAGCTTGGCCATGGATAGAACCAACTCCTGCCTAAGTAAGGACATGGATCAGCTACAATTTACCTAGGTCTACAGCGGATGCAATCTCACTGGCTCTCCACTCAGCTTTGGATCACCTGGACAGTAGTAATTCTTACATCAGGCTGCTCTTTATTGATTACAGCTCAGTGTTCAACACAATCATACCCTTAGTTCTAACCAACAAGTTCCAAAACCTGGGCATCTGTACCTCCCTCTGCAAACAGTTCCTTGACTTCCTCACTGGGAGAACAGTCAGTTCAGATCAGAAACAACATCTCCTCATTAATGACAATCAACACTGGCCCACCTCGTGATTGTGTGGCTGGGCACAGCTCAAATGCCATCTATAAATATTCCAATGACACAGCTATAGTTGGCAGAATTTTTGATGGTGATGAGAAGGAGTGGGATAGATCACAGAAACAACCTTGCAGTCAATGTCAGTAAGACCAAGGAGTGATAGTGGACTCCAGGAAGGAGAAATCAAGGGAATAGACACCAGCCCTCATTGATGGATCAGAAGAGGAAAGGATCAGTAGTTTCAAGTTCTTGTGTGTCAACATTTCTGAGGGTCTATCCTGGGCCCAACATATCAATGCAATTACAAAGAAGGTGTGACAGCAGCTATATTTCATTAGGAACTTGTGGAGAACTGGTTTATCACTGAAGACACTTGCAAATTTTGACAGGTGTACTGTGGAGGGTTATTCTAACAGGCCGTAACACCCTCTGGTAAGGAAGGCCCATTACAGAGGATCAGAAAAGGCTATAGAAAGTTGTAAACTCTGCCAGCTCTATCATGGGCACCAGCCTCCCCAGCTTCGAGGACATCTTCAAAAGGTGATGCCTCAAAAAGGTGGCATCGATCATTAAGGACACCTATCAATCGGGACATGTCCTCGTCTCATTGATACCATCAAGGAGAAGGAACAGAGGCCTAAAGACACACAATCAGTGGTTCAGAAACAGTTTCTTTCCCTCTGCCATCAAATATCTGAATACCTCAGTATTTTGCCCTCTCTTTTTGCAATATGTATTTAATGGGATTTTTTTATATATACATAATGTAATTTTACAGTTTTTATTATGTACTGCAATGTTTTTCTGCCACAAAACAAAAAATATTATGACATATGCCAGTAATATGAAACCTGATTCTGATCTTTAACCTTCCACCTACCCTCAACCAAGAAATATTTCTGGCCTGCAGAAAAGATTCTGATTCTCTATAGTCTCACAGCATTTCATGGATCTCTATCAGGTCTGCACTCAGGCTCCAATGGTCTAGGGAGAACAACTCAAGTTTGTCAATGTTTCCTTAGATCACATACCCACAAATCACGGCAGCATCGAGTCCCTCTTAAAAGCCTCTAATCCATCTGCTTCCACCACTAACCTTGGCAGCCAGGTCCTGGCACCTACCACCCACTGGGTAAAGACTTGTCTGTTTATCCACAGGACGTTCACCACACTCTCTGCTCAGTTCACTCTCTCAGAACTCACTCAGAACTCACTCCACTTTCTGCTCAGTTCCCTCAATCAGAACTCACTCCACTCTCTACTCAGTTCCCTCAATCAGAACTCACTCCACTCTCTGCTCAGTTCCCTCAATCAGAACTCACTCCACTCTCGGCTCAGTTCACTCACTCAGAACTCACTCCTCTCTCGGCTCAGTTCACTCACTCAGAACTCACTCCACTCTCTGCTCAGTTCCCTCACTCAGAACTCACTCCGCTCTCTGCTCAGTACACTCACTCAGAACTCACTCCGCTCTCTGCTCAGTTCCCTCACTCAGAACTCACTCCACTCTCGGCTCAGTTCCCTCACTCAGAACTCACTCCACTCTCGGCTCAGTTCCCTCAATCAGAACTCACTCCACTCTCTACTCAGTTCCCTCAATCAGAACTCACTCCACTCTCTACTCAGTTCCCTCAATCAGAACTCACTCCACTCTCTGCTCAGTTCCCTCAATCAGAACTCACTCCACTCTCGGCTCAGTTCACTCACTCAGAACTCACTCCTCTCTCGGCTCAGTTCACTCACTCAGAACTCACTCCACTCTCTGCTCAGTTCCCTCACTCAGAACTCACTCCGCTCTCTGCTCAGTACACTCACTCAGAACTCACTCCGCTCTCTGCTCAGTTCCCTCACTCAGAACTCACTCCACTCTCGGCTCAGTTCACTCACTCAGAACTCACTCCACTCTCTGCTCAGTACACTCACTCAGAACTCACTCCGCTCTCTGCTCAGTTCCCTCACTCAGAACTCACTCCACTCTCGGCTCAGTTCACTCACTCAGAACTCACTCCGCTCTCTGCTCAGTACACTCACTCAGAACTCACTCCGCTCTCTGCTCAGTTCCCTCACTCAGAACTCACTCCACTCTCTGCTCAGTTCCCTCACTCAGAACTCACTCCACTCTCGGCTCAGTTCACTCACTCAGAACTCACTCCACTCTCGGCTCAGTTCACTCACTCAGAACTCACTCCACTCTCTGCTCAGTTCACTCACTCAGAACTCACTCCGCTTTCTGCTCAGTTCCCTCACTCAGAACTCACTCCACTCTCGGCTCAGTTCCCCCACTCAGAACTCACTCCACTCTCGGCTCAGTTCACTCTCTCAGAACTCACTCGGAAATCACTCCACTCTCGGCTCAGTTCACTCACTCAGAACTCACTCCACTCTCGGCTCAGTTCACTCACTCAGAACTCACTCCACTCTCTGCTCAGTTCACTCACTCAGAACTCACTCCACTCTCTGCTCAGTTCCCTCACTCAGAACTCACTCCACTCTCGGCTCAGTTCACTCACTCAGAACTCACTCCACTCTCTGCTCAGTTCCCTCACTCAGAACTCACTCCACTCTCTGCTCAGTTCCCTCACTCAGAACTCACTCCACTCTCTGCTCAGTTCCCTCAATCAGAACACTCTCGGCTCAGTTCACTCACTCAGAACTCACTCCACTCTCTGCTCAGTTCCCTCACTCAGAACTCACTCCACTCTCTGCTCAGTTCCCTCAATCAGAACTCACTCCACTCTCTGCTCAGTTCCCTCAATCAGAACTCACTCCACTCTCTGCTCAGTTCCCTCAATCAGAACTCACTCCACTCTCGGCTCAGTTCACTCACTCAGAACACTCTCGGCTCAGTTCACTCACTCAGAACTCACTCCACTCTCTGCTCAGTTCCCTCACTCAGAACTCACTCCACTCTCTGCTCAGTTCCCTCAATCAGAACTCACTCCACTCTCGGCTCAGTTCACTCACTCAGAACTCACTCCACTCTCTGCTCAGTTCACTCAATCAGAACTCACTCCACTCTCTGCTCAGTACACTCACTCAGAACTCACTCCACTCTCTGCTCAGTTCCCTCAATCAGAACTCACTCCACTCTCGGCTCAGTTCACTCACTCAGAACTCACTCCACTCTCTGCTCAGTTCACTCACTCAGAACTCACTCCGCTTTCTGCTCAGTTCCCTCACTCAGAACTCACTCCACTCTCGGCTCAGTTCACTCACTCAGAACTCACTCCACTCTCTGCTCAGTTCCCTCACTCAGAACTCACTCCACTCTCTGCTCAGTTCCCTCACTCAGAACTCACTCCACTCTCTGCTCAGTACACTCACTCAGAACTCACTCCGCTCTCTGCTCAGTTCCCTCACTCAGAACTCACTCCACTCTCGGCTCAGTTCACTCACTCAGAACTCACTCCACTCTCTGCTCAGTTCCCTCACTCAGAACTCACTCCACTCTCTGCTCAGTTCCCTCACTCAGAACTCACTCCACTCTCTGCTCAGTTCCCTCAATCAGAACACTCTCGGCTCAGTTCACTCACTCAGAACTCACTCCACTCTCTGCTCAGTTCCCTCACTCAGAACTCACTCCACTCTCTGCTCAGTTCCCTCAATCAGAACTCACTCCACTCTCTGCTCAGTTCCCTCAATCAGAACTCACTCCACTCTCTGCTCAGTTCCCTCACTCAGAACTCACTCCACTCTCTGCTCAGTTCACTCACTCAGAACTCACTCCACTCTCTGCTCAGTTCCCTCACTCAGAACTCACTCCACTCTCTGCTCAGTTCCCTCACTCAGAACTCACTCCACTCTCTGCTCAGTTCCCTCACTCAGAACTCACTCCACTCTCTGCTCAGTTCCCTCAATCAGAACTCACTCCACTCTCTGCTCAGTTCACTCAATCAGAACTCACTCCACTCTCTGCTCAGTTCCCTCAATCAGAACTCACTCCACTCTCTGCTCAGTTCCCTCAATCAGAACTCACTCCACTCTCTGCTCAGTTCCCTCAATCAGAACTCACTCCACTCTCTGCTCAGTTCCCCCACTCGGAAATCACTCCACTCTCTGCTCAGTTCACTCTCTCAGAACTCACTCGGAAATCACTCCACTCTCCGCTCAGTTCCCTCACTCAGAACTCACTCCACTCTCTGCTCAGTTCCCTCAATCAGAACTCACTCCACTCTCGGCTCAGTTCACTCACTCAGAACTCACTCCACTCTCGGCTCAGTTCACTCACTCAGAACTCACTCCACTCTCGGCTCCGTTCCCTCACTCAGAACTCACTCCACTCTCTGCTCAGTTCCCTCAATCAGAACACTCTCGGCTCAGTTCACTCACTCAGAACTCACTCCACTCTCGGCTCCGTTCCCTCAATCAGAACTCACTCCACTCTCTGCTCAGTTCCCTCAATCAGAACACTCTCGGCTCAGTTCACACACTCAGAACTCACTCCACTCTCAGCTCAGTTCACTCACTCAGAACTCACTCCACTCTCTGCTCAGTTCCCTCACTCAGAACTCACTCCACTCTCTGCTCAGTTCCCTCAATCAGAACTCACTCCACTCTCTGCTCAGTTCACTCACTCAAAACTCACTCCACTCTCTCTCAGTTCACACACTCAGAACTCACTCCACTCTCAGCTCAGTTCACTCACTCAGAACTCACTCCACTCTCGGCTCAGTTCACACACTCAGAACTCACTCCACTCTCTGCTCAGTTCACTCAATCAGAACTCACTCCACTCTCTGCTCAGTTCCCTCACTCAGAACTCACTCCACTCTCTGCTCAGTTCCCTCAATCAGAACTCACTCCACTCTCTGCTCAGTTCCCTCAATCAGAACTCACTCCACTCTCTGCTCAGTTCCCTCAATCAGAACTCACTCCACTCTCGGCTCAGTTCACTCACTCAGAACTCACTCCACTCTCTGCTCAGTACACTCACTCAGAACTCACTCCACTCTCTGCTCAGTTCCCTCAATCAGAACTCACTCCACTCTCTGCTCAGTTCACTCATTCAGAACTCACTCCACTCTCTGCTCAGTACACTCACTCAGAACTCACTCCACTCTCTGCTCAGTTCACTCACTCAGAACTCACTCCACTCTCTGCTCAGTTCCCTCACTCAGAACTCACTCCACTCTCTGCTCAGTTCCCTCAATCAGAACTCACTCCACTCTCTACTCAGTTCCCTCAATCAGAACTCACTCCACTCTCTGCTCAGTTCCCCCACTCGGAAATCACTCCACTCTCTGCTCAGTTCACTCTCTCAGAACTCACTCGGAAATCACTCCACTCTCCGCTCAGTTCCCTCACTCAGAACTCACTCCACTCTCTGCTCAGTTCCCTCAATCAGAACTCACTCCACTCTCGGCTCAGTTCACTCACTCAGAACTCACTCCACTCTCGGCTCAGTTCACTCACTCAGAACTCACTCCACTCTCGGCTCAGTTCACTCACTCAGAACTCACTCCACTCTCGGCTCAGTTCACTCACTCAGAACTCACTCCACTCTCGGCTCAGTTCCCTCACTCAGAACTCACTCCACTCTCTGCTCAGTTCCCTCAATCAGAACACTCTCGGCTCAGTTCACTCACTCAGAACTCACTCCACTCTCTGCTCAGTTCCCTCACTCAGAACTCACTCCACTCTCTGCTCAGTTCCCTCACTCAGAACTCACTCCACTCTCTGCTCAGTTCCCTCAATCAGATCTCACTCCACTCTCGGCTCAGTTCACTCACTCAGAACTCACTCCACTCTCTGCTCAGTTCCCTCACTCAGAACTCACTCCACTCTCTGCTCAGTTCCCTCAATCAGAACACTCTCGGCTCAGTTCACTCACTCAGAACTCACTCCACTCTCTGCTCAGTTCACTCATTCAGAACTCACTCCACTCTCTGCTCAGTTCCCTCAATCAGAACTCACTCCACTCTCGGCTCAGTTCACACACTCAGAACTCACTCCACTCTCAGCTCAGTTCACTCACTCAGAACTCACTCCACTCTCGGCTCAGTTCACACACTCAGAACTCACTCCACTCTCTGCTCAGTTCACTCACTCAGAACTCACTCCACTCTCGGCTCAGTTCCCTCACTCAGAACTCACTCCACTCTCTGCTCAGTTCACTCACTCAGAACTCACTCCACTCTCGGCTCAGTTCCCTCACTCAGAACTCACTCCACTCTCTACTCAGTTCCCTCACTCAGAACTTACTCCACTCTCTGCTCAGTTCCCTCACTCAGAACTCACTCCACTCTCTGCTCAGTTCCCTCACTCAGAACTCACTCCACTCTCTGCTCAGTTCCCTCAATCAGAACTCACTCCACTCTCTCTCAGTTCACACACTCAGAACTCACTCCACTCTCTGCTCAGTTCCCTCACTCAGAACTCACTCCACTCTCTGCTCAGTTCCCCCACTCGGAACTCACTCCACTCTCTGCTCAGTTCCCCCACTCGGAACTCACTCTGCTGTCTGCTCCGTTCACTCACTCAAAACTCACTCAGAACTCACTCCACTCTCTGCTCAGTTCACTCACTCAGAAATCACTCCTCTCTCTGCTCAGTTCACTCACTCAGAACTCACTCCACTCTCTGCTCAGTTCCCTCACTCAGAACTCACTCCACTTTCTGCTCAGTTCACTCACTCAAGACTCACTCCACTTTCTGCTCAGTTCACTCACTCAAAACTCACTCCACTCTCTGCTCAGTTCACTCACTCAAAACTCACTCTGCTCTCCCTCAATAGCTCATCATTCATCCTCGTCATTTGAAGTTTGTTTCTTCTCTCTCTCTCTCTCTCTCTCTCTCTCTCTCTCTCTCTCTCTCTCTATGCTTCAGTTTTTACATCTCCTGTACTCCAGCCCTTCGTCCTTGAGATCCACACTTCACCGCCTGGGCCATTAGTTTCTCAAACCTCCTGACCTTTTGTTGCTACATCCCACACTTTCTCCTTTGTCTCTGCAGTTAATGTCTTGTGTTGTCTGATTCCTTAACATCCCTGCTCTACATTTTCCTCTCGTTCACATATATTTCCACTCCAGTGCTCTCTCTCCTCACTAGTCCACACATATATCCCATCTCCCTCACTCACCCACAATCTCTTTACCCACCCTGATCACTTAAAGCTCATTTGAACACCCCTACACATTCTCTCTCACACATATACACTGACACATTTACACATAGGCACATTTTCTCATATTCACTCACAGAGAGTCACAAACATTCAAACACACGGCCTCACACGCATACACATGCATGTGTACAGAGACGTCCATATAGTCACACAAATACACCCAACCCAACAAACACACACACACACACACACACACACACACACACACACATATACAGACATACAAACACATGCATAATGAAATGCACACAGTCACAAACACACACTACATATACACACAAACACACTCACATACAAACACACATACACACACATACATACAAACACACATACATATTTCCGCCCCTCCATCAAACACCTCAGTTACACACATATTTCATCCAATCTCTCCAACTTTTCACATTTGCACAAACGGGTCTCTCATTCGCAGGGTAAGGGTAGCACATTCCCCTCCCCTCCCTCCCTTTCTCTCGTTCTCATTCTCACGCCTTCTCTCTCAAACCCACATTCGCAAACACGGATTCCTGGTATTTACAGTACATCCCCTCTCAACAGCACACTATCAAAATATTTCCCGATGCCCTTTCAGTCTCTCTATAAAATTCATGTAGCCTCCTTCTCTAACATACATACTCCCTCTTTCACCACTCTAATACTCTATCAATTTATAAAGCTCACACACTCCTAAATTCTCCGAATCCCATAGCCTCCTTCTCCCTTCCCCCCCCCCCCCAAAGATACACACCCTTTAATTTTCACCCCCTCTAACATTCAGGAGCTCTAAGTCGGTAACACTCAAAAACACTGTATTAAACTCTCCCCAAAACTCTCGTCACACTCCAAGGCGCTCATCCACCCTCTAACGCTCCTTCTTCCTCGAACACGTATTAACACTCACTCTCTCTAAAGCGACATGCTAATAAATGCATACTCCAATAGTCCCTAGCAGTCTCCCTGATTCTATTTCACTCTGCCTCTCTCTCTCTTTCCCACCTGCCTCCCCCTCCCTTTTCTCTGTCTGTCTGTCTCTCTCTCTCTCTCTTTCCCCCTCCCTCTGCCTCTCTCTCATAAACCCGCACTCTTACCGGGGTAGTCGGTAATTCCGGCCAATCCCGCCGCCTGCGTGGCGAGGAGAAGAGCCTGCTTGCAGGGCTCGGGCGGTACACAGCCTTGGAGCAGCCCATAGCTGAAGATGGGAGCGGGCGGCAAGAGAACGTTCGACAGGGAAGAGGCGACTCGGGTCGGGAAAACGGGACAGATGTGCCCCGCGTGCTGGGAGAAGATCCCGACTGGAATCTGGGGCAGTGAGTGTCCGGGACGGAACATGCTGGAGGTGCGACTGCGCTCCACCTGCCCAAGGTGGGTATGTGTTGGAGACAGCGGGTGGCGGGACTGAAATTCACCTGAAACTAACTTCAGGGAGTGAACTCCCTCTGGTACACGTCATGCCCGGAGTCCGCGGCTCCTACACACTTCAAAGCAGTCTTCAATCAACTGAGAGTCTTGGGTTTCTTTGTCAATAGCGCCAGCTCCATCTCCCGTCTTTGCAAAGACCCCGGCGAACTCTCCTCTCCCCCGAATCCACTCACAGCCATCGCCATAGCGTTCACCCCAACCCTCCCGGTACCCCACCTCATCCAACCCCTGTCCAGGTCAAAGCAGCCCCGAATCTCCCGCCCTGCTAGATTTAATAACGTCCCACAGCTCCACGCCTGTTTCCCATCACCTCACCCACTTGCCCTTGTTACCTTGGTCACTACCAAGATGTTCAATGGTCGATGTTTTCTACCAATCCCGGCTGTGCTCTGCCCAGCTTTGTCAATGGGTCGCTGAACATCCCGTTCAGACAGGGACCAGCTCCCACGAGGTTCCACTGGCCCGGCCCCGTGTCGGGACCGCTCGCCACCACCTATGTGAGCGAGAATCTGCAGTCGTGATGGAAGGTCTCGGCCCGAAACGTCGACCGTTTGCTCTTTTCCATAGGTGCTGCCCGACCTGCTGAATTCCTGCAGCATATTGTGTGTGTGTGTGTGTGTGTGTGTGTGTGTTGTTTGAATCCTCAACTCAATCTGGGTTTAATCCTGAGCTCTGCACCCAAGACAATGCCGGCGAGGGCAACCATCCCCCCCACCAACCAACACACACACACACACACACACACACACACACAGACACACACACACACACACACACACACACACACACACACACACACACACACAGACACACACACACACACACACACACACAGACACACACAGACACACACACACACAGACACACACACAAACAGACACACACACACAGACACACACACACACACAGACACACACACACACAGACACACACACACAGACACACACACACACACACACACACACAGACACACACACACACACACACAGACACACACAGACACACACACACAGACACACACAGACACACACACACACAGACACACACACACACACACAGACACACACACACACACAGACACATACAGACACACACACACACACACAGACACACACACACACACACACACACGGACACACACACAGACACACACACACAGACACACACAGACACACACACACACACACACACAGACACACACACACAGACACACACAGACACACACACAGACACACACACACGCAGACACACGCACACACACACACACACACAGACACACACAGACACACACACACACACACACACACACACACACACACACACACACACACACACACACACACACACCCGCCATCCTCGATATTGGAACAATCCCTGTTGAAGAAATTATCCAACTCGGCTAACCCATTCTATCACTGGCAGGTTCATCTCGCTAAGGTTTTTGCTCCAGTGTGGGTCTATCAGTTAGTTTTCAGAAACAAACGGAGAGCTTTGAGGACTCCTCGGCTTTTTTTTTCTCTCCAGTCCTGCCGAAAGGCCTCAGCCCGAAACGCCGACTGTACTCTTCTCCATAGATGCTGCCTGGCCTGCTGAGTTCCTCCAGCATCTTGTATATGTTGATGGGATTTCCGGCATCTTCAGATTTTCTCTTGTCTGTTACTGAAATCTGCCCTATTTCTAACTTCTTTCAAATCATCGGCTCGAAATGTTATTTTTCCTCTTGTAGAGTTATGCGCCCGGAAACAAGTCCTTCATCCCAGCCCTCCCATGCCGACCAAAATACAAATCTACCGTCCTCCCATTTTCTTGCATTTAACCCATATCAATGCATCTGCGTAAATGTCCTTTACACGTTGTAATTGTACCTATCGCAGTCACATCCGCAGGGAGCTCGTTCCATTTACCCACCATCCTCTGTGTGAAAACGCTGCCCTTCAGATCCCTTTTAACTTTTACCCTTCTCACCTTAAACCTATGTCCTCTAGTTTTAAACTGTCCTACCCTTGGAAAAAGACTGTGACCATTGTTTAGTAAAACACTCTAAGGTCACCTTTCAGCCTGCAGTGGTCCAGGGAAAAAGTCCCAGTCTGCAAGTGTACAACTCCCACGATTGTACAGTACCCGGAGACCATTCGGACTGGCTGAATCACCGTCTGGTATAGTTGAGTAGGGGGGGGGGGGCGACTGCACAGGATGGAAATAAGTTGCACAAACTTGTAAAATTAGTCAGCTCCATCATTGGCACCGGCCGCGTAGTATCCAAGACATCTTCAAGAAGCGATGCCCTAGTAAGGCGGCAACCACCCTCACCCAGGACATGTCCTCTTTTCATCATTATTATCAGGAAGGAGGTACAGGAGCCTGAAGACATACACTGAGTGATTCAGGAACAGCTTCTTCCCCTCTGCCAACTAAATGGACACTGAACCCATGAACAGTACCTCACTACTTTTTTAATTTATTTCTGTTTTTAACATTGCTTATTTAAACTTAACTATTTAATAGACATAAATACTTGCTGCAATTCAATTTTAACTGTATTTATTTATCATATATTTCATTGTACTGCTGGCGCAAAGTTAACAATTTTCACGACATATGCCAGTGGTATTAAATCTGATTCTGATTCAATGCAGTCTCTTTTCTTTTCAAGCCACCCCCCCCCCCACACACACACACACACACACAATTCCAGGTAACACCCTCGTAAACCTTTTCCTGTGCCGTTTCTGGTTTACGGTTAAAGACCCGCGCCGCACACGCCGTCGACTCGTCCAGTTACAACCTGACATCCTGACTCCTGCGCTCAATAACCCGCAGGATGAACGCGAGAGGAAACGCCTTCTTCATCCCTGACGTCTCTACTTTCAGGACACCCCAGGTCTCTCTGTCTGCAACTCTCCCAAGAGCCCCACCACTCACTATATAAAACTTGCCCTGTCCTAACTTCCCAAATTACAATCTCCCACAAACACTGCCTGACTTGCTGTGTTGTGTTCTTATTTCAGATTTCCACTGTTTGCTGTCATTTCCCCTTTATTTTTGTGGTACCTGAAGTATTTATCACCGTCAAATGTATTCTCTGAAGTTGCAATCACTTCAGCAGTAGGACTCCCACCGCTGGATCTCAATCCTAAAGGTACCCGGTCCCACGGCCAAGGTTTCAGTGGGATGTGAGCTGGTGGTTACAGCAACGATTCAGCTGTGTGGGAGGCCCGTCGTTTATCTAAGGAGTTTGAAGGAGGAGATTGCCGGAAAGTTATTTCGCAAGGAAACGGATCTTCTGGCCCACGGTGTCTTCTCGATATTCTGTACAGCTACTTATCACCATTAAAGAAGAACAGTTATCGTAACTCGCTGTTTGTGATCTTGCTTTACTGAATGATTGACTACATTTCTAAAATATCCCCTGGTCATTAAAAGCGCTCATTGTAACAAACTTACTCTTGGGCGTTAGGCTGAGAAACCCTGTCGATTGCCCCCTGGACAGTTGTTACATTACTGCCGCTGGGTGATCGTAAAATAATCGAAGGTGCTCCTGATTACATAGAAAATACCAATCCATTGTTATAGCATCTCAAGGTGAGTTTACATTGACCCGGAGTTATGCTGGGTTTGGTCACCCTGGGAGTCATAGAAAAATACAGCACAGAAACAGGCCCTTCGGCCCATCACAAATAGGAGAGAATCTGCCGATGCTGGAAGTCCAATCAGCGCAGACAAAATACTGGAGGAACTCAGCAGGCCTGGCAGCATCTATGGAAAAGAGAATGGTCCGAGCCGAGCCACTCCCATTGACCTGCACCTGGACCATAGACCTCCATACGGCTAGCATCCATGACCTCTTTCTTTGAAACGTTGAAATCGAGCTCGCATTCACCATTTGCGTTGGCAGCTCGTTCCACACTCTCACGACCCACTGTTCCCATAAACCTTTCACCTTTCACCCTTAACCCAGCCTCAGTGGGAAAAGCCTGCTTGTATTTTCCCTACCTATACACCTCATAATTGTGTGTACCTCTATTAAATAATCTCCACTATTCTACGTTCTAAGTAATAAAACTTGCAACCTATTCAATCTTTCCGTGTGGGACAAGGAACCAGTGTTACAGCTGCCCTTTAATTTAGTTTATCATGATCTTACTGCCCTGACCTCTGAACTGCCGTGTTTTGTTTTATGAACTGGGTTATATTGTATCATGCAGTGGCAGATTTACAAGCGTGGATTGGATTGGCAATGTAGCAGATTGTAAGCTATTAATTACAAGTTAGGTTTTGACATAGGTGTAGGTCTTCAAAGAATTCGGCTGAAATATATCAGATTACATTCGTAAAACCGCATTCAGATTTTAGTTTTGTATCCAATCTCTTGGTTTTTTTGCTCTTCAAGAGGAATTGTGGCTCCGCTTTTTGAACTTTTGCCATTTCGAATTTAAGTCTCAATCTTAAACTCAGACCTTAAGAGCGTTGCTATTGTTTGATTAGTTCACGATCAAGACGGTTCGACTGATGTAACAGGGCTTTAGCTCTCATTATCAATTTCAGTCAGTAGTTTTAAATCCGATTGCATGAACTGCATGCTTCAAGCAATAGTTTTAAAAAGTATACTGTAATTCTGCGTTCAAATGCATATCGGGGCGCAGATCGCTGTTGGTTCGCTGGAGTTCGGTGCAGTTAGCTATCACCAGGCTCCCAAATCCCGGCTATATTTTTGCGCGTCTTTTTATGCACTTTAGCCCCACCCAAAAACATGGTCAAGCGAGAGAAGGTGTTATCGAGTTGGAGAGTAAAATTAAATAAAGCAGATCCATTTGACTGCCACCACTCTCAAAAGCCGAGACTTTGACAATTTTAACTACTTGGAGCTCAGGAAGTGTGCATTTTAACCAGATTATTTTTGGGGATTCGCTCTGTTCTGTGACTTTGGAGAAGTAGTTGAATCAGTGTTACTAACAAACGACGCTGGAAGTTCGGTGAGGAGCGCGCTCTCCTAACTTTCGAAGCGGGATCGTCCCGAACCCTAACACAGTTATTAGATGTAATCAATCAGAATCAGACTCTGATTGGGTGAAGTAGCGTCGCGGGAAGATCATGTGCAGTAAATTATTTCATCTGTCATACCCTATATTTAGCTTTTAATGAACTTGATTTACAGGACGGTTTCTAGGTAATGCAACACGTTAAAGGCCAGGGCGCCCTCTCAAAATGCGACACGAGTCTTCCTTGCAAAACTCTTTGTGTGGTTCCAACAATAAGCATTGTGCTGACCAGTGAAATCCTCCTTCCCTGTGGCCCGGTTCACAGAGCGTCATTCCGGTGACATTCAGAATAGGCGCCATAGAAACAGGCGCTTCGACCCGACTTGAGCATGTCGACCGTGATCTAGTTTCATTTGCCTATATTCCTCTGAACATCCTCTAACCATATGTGCCTTCTCATTGTACCTGACTCCACAACCTCTGACATCTCACTCCATATACATAGCACCTTCTGTGCAAAAAAACTTTCTCCTCAAGACATTTTTAAATCTTTCCTCTCTAGGTTTAAACAAAGTACAAAGCCTATTTATTATTTATTATTAACCTACATAAACAACCCTCAGATTGATTTTCTTGTGGGCATACGCAGTAAATAGAAGAAACACAATAGAATCAATGAAATACTGCCCCCAACAAGACAGGCAAACAACCAACATGAAAAGGACACCAAAAAGGGCAAATACAAAAGAAAAATAATAAATAAATAAGCAATAAATATTGAGAACATGAGAGGAAGAGCCATTGAAAGTGAGTCCATAGGTTGAGTGATGGGGCAAGTGAAGTTATTCCCTCTGGTTCAGGAACCTGCTGGTTGAAAGATAATAGCTGTTCCTGAACCAGGAGGTGTGAATCCTGAGGTTCCTGTACCTTCTTCCTGCCCATGGCCTTGGTGATGGGGGTCCTTGATGATGGATGTTGCTTTCATGTGACAGTGCTCCATATGGAAGTACTCAGTGGTGGGAGGGCTTTACCCATGATGGCCATTATCCACTATTTTTTGTAGGATTTTTCATTCAGGGACATTGATGTTTCCATACCAGGCTGCGAAGCAACCAGTCAATATACTCTCCATCACACATTTGTAGAAGTTTGTCAAAGTGTTAGAGTCTTCACAAAGGAAGTAGAGATGTTGCCATGCTTTCTTTGTGACACCAAAAGGCTCAGTAAGTGTATTTGATACTTCTATTAAATTTGAAAAGATATGGAGACCATTTATTTAATATTTTCATATGATGTAATATGACCCTGTTTCAAGCCTATTTGTTTTTCCAGTTTTGATTTTATATATGTTGAGAGGATCCGAGTTCACGACACTGATGATTCTGTATTTTTGTGAGACATTATAAACAGCCTTTTTTTTCAGTTTTTCTTTTTTTCTTTTTTCCATTTTTTTCTCCTTATTAGCTATTAGATTATTAGATTAGTTTTTTTTGCATTTTTTTCTTTTTCTTTTTTCTGTTTATTTTTAATTACTTATTAGGATATACCTAGATTTGCCTTGTTTATTTATATATTGTATCGTTCATGATTTGAGAATACTCATTTATACTGTAATCATTGCTTATGTATTCTTTCATGTACAGTTGAAATGTGTACATTTGTAATCCCATTATCTATGTATCAATTGTATTTTGTTGATATTAATAACAATAATAAAAAGATTGAAAAAGAAGAAGGCTCAGTAAACTGATTTGAAAGCCTGGCTCTGTTATAGGAGTCCAACTGGACACACTGGAGGCTGTGGTAGAACAAAGGACCTTATGGAAAATCCTGACAATTCTGGACAATGTTTCCCAGCCTCTGCATGCCTCCTTGGCTGAACGTAGGAGCACTTTTAGTAACAGACAAAGACAATCGTGCTGCTCTAAAGAGCAGCATACAAGGTCATTCTTACCCTCGGCTATTAGGCTCTATAATGTGTCAACCTATAGCCAGGGAAGTGATGGTCCCCTCCTGTTAGGCTGTTTGTGGTAACTTATTTTTTATTCTTTCTACTTCTAATATATCTGTGCACCTGTAATGCTACTGTGACTCTGTAGTTTGCTTTGGGATCAATCAAGTGTCTATCTAATTGCAGTTATGTATTGGGCCTAAGACAGATCCTCTGAAGGATTCAAGGAATCCAAGGAATTTAAAACTGCTGACCCTCTCCACCTCTGATCCCCCAATGAGGACTGGCTCATGGACCTCTGGTTTTCTGTTCCTGAACTCAATAATCATCTCCTTGGCCTTGCTGACATTGAGTGAGAGGTTGGTGTTGAGGCACCACTCAGATTTTCCATCTCCCTCCTAATGCTGATTCATCACCACCTTCGATAGTGACAAGGGTGTTGTCAGCAAACTTCATTACAGCATCGGAGCTGCATTTAGCCTCACAGTTATCAGCATAAAGAGAGTAGAGCCGGAGGGTAAGCACCCAGCCTGGTGCGCCCGTGCTGATGGAGATTCTGGAGGAGATGTTGTTGCCAGTCTGAACTGAGTGGGGTCTGCAAGTGAGGAAATCGGGTATCCAGTTGCACAAGGAGGTATTGAGGCCAATGTCTTACTGATTTGTTTTCAGAGGATGATAGTACTGAATGCCAAGCTGTGATCAATAGAGAGCATCTGATGTCCAGGTTTGCTGCCCAGATGTACCAGGGTTGAGTGGAGAGCCAGTGAGACGGTAACTGCTGTGGACCTGCTGTGCCAGTAGGCAAAATGGAGTGGATCCAAGCTGCTTCTTGGGCAGGAGTTGATATGTTTCATCAGCAACCTCTCAAAGAGCCTCCTCACAGTGGATGTATGTGATATTGGATGATAGAGGCAAGTTACCACATTCTTCTTAGGCACCGGTAGAATTAAAGCCTGCTGGAAGCAGGTGGGTACCTCAGACTGCCGGTGAGAGGTTAAAGATATTGGTGAGCACTCCAGCACCCACCTGGGTTCATCCTCATGAAGGGTACTCTCGTGTCGGCTCCAGAGACTGAAATCACAGAGTCATCGGGGGCTGTGGAAGTTCAAAGGTTTCTAAGGTACATTTAATGTCAGAAAAATGTATACAATATACATCCAAAATGCTTTTTCTTCACAACCATGCATGAAAAACAGAGTGCCCCCAAAAAATGAATGATAGTTAAATGTCAGAACCCCAAAGTCCCCCCAGCTCCCCTCCCTCCCACACGTAAGCGGCAGCAAGCAACTACCCCCTCCCCCCACCAGTAAAAAAAGCATTGGCACCCCCCACTGAGCACTCAGGCATGAGCAAAGCAACAGCAAAGACACAGATTTGCAGTACCCCAACGACTACTCGTTCACCTGGTAACTTGACATACCACAGGCTCTCTTTTTCCCTAATAAGGGAGAAAGAGGTGTCTCCGTTTCACAGCGAGAGGGAAGACATAACAAACAGCTTGCTGGTTTACGATGTTAAAAGTCTGTTGCATCACTTTTTACAAGCTCTGTGCCAAAAGATCTCAGGCCTCTAGGCAAACAGCCTTAGATCTTCCATCTCCCACAACACACTGATCTCCTGCCCGGACAGCAACCTCCGATCCCCCCGTCTCCAGAGCCACCAGATCTCGGACCTCTTAGGCCGCATCCTTGGCACGTCGAATAACGGCCAGTCGTGAGACCCCGAGAGCGGGTCCCATTCCCGCAAAGAACCGAAGTCAGCGTGTAACTCTAGGTCAGGGTCTTCAAAAGAACCCCTGAAAGGGAAAAATAGAGCTTTTTCCGGAGATGGAAGCAAAGGAGTCGCTGTAGGCACTATTAATTCTTCTAAGCTCCTCCTCCAGGTGACAGTTAAAACAAGCATAAGAGGCATTGAGTTTATCTGGGAGCAAAGCCTTGTTGTCACCTGTGTCACTTGGATTCATTTTGTAAGAGGTAATACATTCAAACCCTGCCAGGCTGTCAAGCAACCTCCAATGACACAAGTTTGATCTGGAATTGCCACCTCGCATGTAAGTTGGCTTCCTGGAGATCGTACCTGGACCTCTTGTATCTTACTATCTCATAAGTCCTGAATGTCACTGATCTGGCACATGTTCATCTCATGTTTCATCCACGGCTTCTGGTTGGGGAAGACAGTAAATGATTTTGTGGAGACACACTCATGCACTACTGCTTTAATTAAGTCTATGACCACTGTGGTGAATTCATTCAGATCCTCCAATGAGTCCTTGAACACAGACCAGTCCCCTGACTTGAAGCAATCCCATAATCCCTCCTCTGCCTCAGACGACTCCCTCTCTGTTGTCCATTTCTCTGGATCCCAACTCTTTAGCCTCTGCCTCTACACATGTAGGAGGAGGACAGCCAGATGGTCAGATTTTCCGATATGCAGTCTCGGCATGGAATGGTAGGCATTCCTAATCATAGCACAGCAGTGGTCAAGTGTGTTGAAACTGGTTACAGGTGCTACAGGTTATATGCTAATGATAATCGGGCAGAGATTCCTTCAAACAAGCCTGATAGTCCCCAACTATGATTTGAAATCTGTCGGGGTGAGCAGTTTCTTGTTGGGTGATGAGTGCATTCAGTATCTGGAGTGCCTGGTTAACATTGGTTTTTGGTGGTATATATACTGCGGTTAGGACCATGGAGGAGAAGTTTCTTGTGAAGTAGAATGGTTGGCATTAAATTGTTAGATGTTAACGATCGGGACAACAAGAGTACAATAAGACCAAGGCTGCTGAGTCTAAGTACCATAGAGAGTTTATCATAAAACACAAACCCTCACCTTTCACCTTCTCTGAATCAACAGTTCAGTTCCAGCTGTGTATCAAGAAGCCCTTTGGTCTGATCACCAAGTTTGTCATGTTCAGAGTCAGCCACGTCTCCATGAAATACAGAACACAACTATTCCTCATTTCCCTCTCCTACAGAATTCTTGCCCTTTTTTTAAAACTTTTTAAACCTCTACAGTCACCCCTCAGCCTCTCTTGCTCCAGAAAACACAATCCCACCTTATCCAATCTCTCATAACTCAAGTCCTCCAGCCCCAGCGATATCCTTGTGAATCTTTTCTGTACACACATCTTTTGTGACAAACCAGAAATGCACACAATATTCCAGATGCAGCTCTCTCCAATGTTTTGTATCGAAGTAACTGTGTGCTGAGTCACACTCATGTTAAATGCCATCTCTTCCTGCCAAATTAACCCACCTTGTATACAAACCTTTCCTTGGTCACCCCTCTCTGGAATGCAAGAACTTTGACCTCTAATTTCTAACACACACCTCCTTACTTTAGTGCTCCCTTTGCATCCCCAGTCCCAGCTTAAATATTTCAACCACCCCACCTTCAAGAGAACACTTTTGCCTGCAAACTGCCTTGATTGCCAGAAGAACTGCTTTAGCTGTGTTAATTAGATGATCATTTATTTATTAAGACCAGGGATTTTTCCCTTCAAGTACTACCCTGGTACCTTTGACATCTGTCTGACAAATCGGATCACTCCTCAGTTTGAACTGTCATCTGAAAACCAGCCCTACCCAGTATTGACCTGGGGTTTTACTCCCATGTCTCTGGAAAAGGAAGAATTTGAAGTATGAGAAATAAAAGAATGAAGTTCACAAGTAATTGTAAAGACTATCTGGCAACCCAAAAACTTTGTGTGCTTGACCAACAGCATCTCAGCAGCCAAGGTACAAAAATCTCTGGCCTGGTTATTGAGAGAGTGGCAAGAGGTTATCAGCTGAATTGTGTGTGTGTGAGAGAGTTTGGTGCAGTTTTGTTTATGCAAGTGTACATGTTTGTGGGTGTATTTGAGAGTGTGTGTCTGAGAGAGAGAGTTCATGTTTACGAGCATATGAATGTGTGTTCAAGTGTGTGTTTATGAGTGAGTGTGTGAGAGGAGTGTATGTGTGTGTATGAGTGTGTGTGTTTGCGTATGTGCGTGTGCATTTGTGAGTGTGTGTATGAGTGTGTGCATGCGTGAGTGTGTGTATGAGTGTGTGTGTGTGAATGAGTGTGTGTGTTTGTGTATGTGTGTGTGCATGTGTGAGTGTGTGTATGTGTGTGTGCGTGTGTGTGTGTGTGTGTGTGTGTGTGTGTGTATGTGTGTGTGTGTGTGTGTGTGTGTGTGTGTGTGTGTGTGTATGTGTGTGTGTGCAGAAGGAACAATCCATACAGCCCGGCTGCACCGTCCAGTGACTGCTCCACACGTGGACTCACACGATGTTAATCTGAACCGGTGCAGACATACTTCGCTCTTCTATTCTTTCCTCCCATTAACTTATCAAATTGAACGATTCAGCACTCAGCATGGCAGTCAGCTTCGCATCCTTCTGAAGCTACTGAATTCTGGGTTTATTTTGTGTAATATTAGCTGACAAAGAGAGAAACTGCCCAGAAATGGTACTATGAAGCTGCAAAGTCCCCTGTGCCCATCTTCCAGTATAACTGGAAGATTGCTGCTGGAGGCTGCTGGAAGTTGGCCAGCAGGACATCAGTCAGTTTGCTGTCTACCACTGAAGACCGTTGTGTGCTACCTGCAGGGTTTCAGCAGCATTGTCCAGGAGGAATCCAGCACTAAACAGACAACGGCCCAGAAGGAATCCAGCATGGCCCACACAACGGCCCAGAAGGAATCCAGCACCACCCAGACAACGGCCCAAGAGGAATCCAGCATGGCCCAGACAACGGCCCAGAAGGAATCCAGCACTACCCAGACAACGGCCCAGAAGGAATCCAGCATGGCCCAGACAACGGCCCACAGACGGAATCCAGCATGTCCCAGACAACGGCCCAGAAGGAATCCAGCACTACCCAGACAAAGGCCTAGAAGGAATCCAGCACTACCCAGACAACGGCCCAGAAGGAATCCAGCATGGCCCAGACAATGGCCCTGAAGAAATCCAGCATGGCACAGACAACGGCCCAGAAGGAATCCAGCATGTCCCAGACAACGGCCCAGAAGGAATCCAGCATGGCACAGACAACGGCCCAGAAGGAATCCAGCATGGCCCAGACAACGGCCCAGAAGGAATCCAGCATGGCCCAGACAATGGCCCAGAAGGAATCCAGCATGGCCCAGACAACGGCCCAGAAGGAATCCAGCACTACCCAGACAACAGACCAAGAGCAATCCAACATGGCCCAGACAACGACCCAGAAGGAATCCAGCACTACCCAGAGAAAGGCCCAGAAGGAATCCAGCACTACCCAGACAACGGACCAGAAGGAATCCAGCATGGCCCAGACAACGGCCCAGAAGGAATCCATCATGGCGCAGACAAAGGCCCAGAAAGAATCCAGCATGGCCCAGATAACGGCCCAGAAGGAATCCAGCATGGCCCAGACAACGGCCCAGAAGGAATCCAGCATGGCCCAGACAACGGCCCAGAAGGAATCCAGCATGTCACAGACAACGGCCCAGAAGGAATCCAGCATGGCCCAGACAACGGCCCAGAAGGAATCCAGCATGGCCCAGACAATGGCCCAGAAGGAATCCAGCACTACCCAGACAACAGCCCAAGAGCAATCCAACATGGCCCAGACAACGACCCAGAAGGAATCCAGCACTACCAAGACAAAGGCCCAGAAGGAACCCAGCACTACCCAGACAACGGACCAGAAGGAATCCAGCATGGCGCAGACAAAGGCCCAGAAAGAATCCAGCATGGCCCAGATAACGGTCCAGAAGGAATCCAGCATGGCCCAGACAACGGCCCAGAAGGAATCCAGCATGCCCCAGACAACGGCCCAGAAGGAATCCAGCATGGCCCAGACAATGGCCCAGAAGAAATCCAGCACTACCCAGACAACGGCCCAGAAGGAATCCAGCATGGCCCAGACAACGGCCCAGAAGGAATCCAGCATGGCCCAGACAATGGCCCAGAAGGAATGCAGAACTACCCAGACAACGGCCCAGAAAGAATCCAGAATGGCCCAGACAAAGGCCCAGAAGTAATCCAGCAAGGCCCAGACAACGGCCCAGAAGGAATCCAGCATGGCCCAGACAACGGCCCAGAAGGAATCCAGCACTACCCAGACAAAGGCCCAGAAGGAATCCTGGATGGCCCAGAAAACGGCCCAGAAGGAATCCAGCACTACCCAGACAACAACCCAGAAGGAATCCAGCATGGCCCAGACAATGGCCCTGAAGGAATCCAGCATGGCCCAGATAACGGCCCAGAAGGAATCCAGCATGGCCCAGACAATGGCAGAGAAATTCAGCACTACCCATACAACGGCCCAGAAGGAATGCAGCATGGCCCAGACAATGGCCCAGAAGGAATCCAGCATGGCCAAGACAACGGCGCAGAAAAAATCCAGCACTACCCAGACAACGGCCCAAGAGGAATCCTGGATGGCCCAGACAACAGCCCTGAAGGAATCCAGCATCGCACAGACAACGGCCTAGAAGGAATCCAGCACGGCCCAGAATACGGCCCAGAAGGAATCCTGCATGGCACAGACAACGACCCAGAAGGAATCCAGCATGGACCAGACAACGGCCCAGAAGGAATCCAGCATGGCCCAGACAATGGCCCAGAAGGAATCCAGCATGGCCCAGACAACGGCCCAGAAGGAATCCAGCACAACCCAGACAACGGCCCGGAAGGAATCCAGCATGGCCCAGACAACGGCCCAAGAGGAATCCAGCACAACCCGGACAACGGCCCGGACGGAATCCAGCATGGCCCAGACAACGGCCAAAGAGGAATCCAGCATGGCCCAGACAACGGCCCAGAAGGAATCCAGCACTACCCAGACAACGGCCAGAAGGGATGCAGCACTACCCAGACAACGGCCCAGAAGGACTCCAGCATGGCACAGACAACGGCCCTGACGGAATCCAGCGTGGCCCAGACAACGGCCCAGAAGGAATCCAGCATGGCCCAGATAACAGCCCAGGAGGAATCCAGCATGGCCCAGACAGAATGCAACATGGCCCATACAGCGGCCCAGAAGGAATCCAGCACTAACCAGACAACGGCCCAGAAGGAATCCAGCATGGCCCAGACAATGGCCCAGAAGGAATTCAGCATGGCCCAGACAATGGCCCAGAAGGAATCCAGCATGGCCCAGACAGAATGCAACATGGCCCAGACAGCGGCCCAGAAGGAATCCAGCATGGCCCAGACAACGGCCCAGAAGGAATCCAGCATGGCCCAGACAATGGCCCAGAAGGAATCAAGCATGGCCCAGAAAATGGCCCAGAAGGAATCCAGCACTACCCAGACAACAGCCCAAGAGCAATCCAACATGGCCCAGACAACGACCCAGAAGGAATCCAGCACTACCAAGACAAAGGCCCAGAAGGAACCCAGCACTACCCAGACAACGGACCAGAAGGAATCCAGCATGGCGCAGACAAAGGCCCAGAAAGAATCCAGCATGGCCCAGATAACGGTCCAGAAGGAATCCAGCATGGCCCAGACAACGGCCCAGAAGGAATCCAGCATGGCCCAGACAACGGCCCAGAAGGAATCCAGCATGGCCCAGACAATGGCCCAGAAGAAATCCAGCACTACCCAGACAACGGCCCAGAAGGAATCCAGCATGGCCCAGACAACGGCCCAGAAGGAATCCAGCACAACCCAGACAACGGCCCGGAAGGAATCCAGCATGGCCCAGACAACGGCCCAAGAGGAATCCAGCACAACCCGGACAACGGCCCGGACGGAATCCAGCATGGCCCAGACAACGGCCAAAGAGGAATCCAGCATGGCCCAGACAACGGCCCAGAAGGAATCCAGCACTACCCAGACAACGGCCAGAAGGGATGCAGCACTACCCAGACAACGGCCCAGAAGGACTCCAGCATGGCACAGACAACGGCCCTGACGGAATCCAGCGTGGCCCAGACAACGGCCCAGAAGGAATCCAGCATGGCCCAGATAACAGCCCAGGAGGAATCCAGCATGGCCCAGACAGAATGCAACATGGCCCATACAGCGGCCCAGAAGGAATCCAGCACTAACCAGACAACGGCCCAGAAGGAATCCAGCATGGCCCAGACAATGGCCCAGAAGGAATTCAGCATGGCCCAGACAATGGCCCAGAAGGAATCCAGCATGGCCCAGACAGAATGCAACATGGCCCAGACAGCGGCCCAGAAGGAATCCAGCATGGCCCAGACAACGGCCCAGAAGGAATCCAGCATGGCCCAGACAATGGCCCAGAAGGAATCAAGCATGGCCCAGAAAATGGCCCAGAAGGAATCCAGCACTACCCAGACAACAGCCCAAGAGCAATCCAACATGGCCCAGACAACGACCCAGAAGGAATCCAGCACTACCAAGACAAAGGCCCAGAAGGAACCCAGCACTACCCAGACAACGGACCAGAAGGAATCCAGCATGGCGCAGACAAAGGCCCAGAAAGAATCCAGCATGGCCCAGATAACGGTCCAGAAGGAATCCAGCATGGCCCAGACAACGGCCCAGAAGGAATCCAGCATGGCCCAGACAACGGCCCAGAAGGAATCCAGCATGGCCCAGACAATGGCCCAGAAGAAATCCAGCACTACCCAGACAACGGCCCAGAAGGAATCCAGCATGCCCCAGACAACGGCCCAGAAGGAATCCAGCATGGCCCAGACAATGGCCCAGAAGGAATGCAGAACTACCCAGACAACGGCCCAGAAAGAATCCAGAATGGCCCAGACAAAGGCCCAGAAGTAATCCAGCAAGGCCCAGACAACGGCCCAGAAGGAATCCAGCATGGCCCAGACAACGGCCCAGAAGGAATCCAGCACTACCCAGACAAAGGCCCAGAAGGAATCCTGGATGGCCCAGAAAACGGCCCAGAAGGAATCCAGCACTACCCAGACAACAGCCCAGAAGGAATCCAGCATGGCCCAGACAACGGCCCAGAAGGAATCCAGCATGGCCCAGAGAATGGCAGAGAAATCCAGCACTACCCATACAACGGCCCAGAAGGAATGCAGCATGGCCCAGACAATGGCCCAGAAGGAATCCAGCATGGCCAAGACAACGGCGCAGAAAAAATCCAGCACTACCCAGACAACGGCCCAAGAGGAATCCTGGATGGCCCAGACAACAGCCCTGAAGGAATCCAGCATGGCCCAGACAGAATGCAACATGGCCCATACAGCGGCCCAGAAGGAATCCAGCACTAACCAGACAACGGCCCAGAAGGAATCCAGCATGGCCCAGACAATGGCCCAGAAGGAATCCAGCATGGCCCAGACAATGGCCCAGAAGGAATCCAGCATGGCCCAGACAGAATGCAACATGGCCCAGACAGCGGCCCAGAAGGAATCCAGCATGGCCCAGACAACGGCCCAGAAGGAATCCAGCATGGCCCAGACAATGGCCCAGAAGGAATCAAGCATGGCCCAGACAATGGCCCAGAAGGAATCCAGCACTACCCAGACAACAGCCCAAGAGCAATCCAACATGGCCCAGACAACGACCCAGAAGGAATCCAGCACTACCAAGACAAAGGCCCAGAAGGAACCCAGCACTACCCAGACAACGGACCAGAAGGAATCCAGCATGGCGCAGACAAAGGCCCAGAAAGAATCCAGCATGGCCCAGATAACGGTCCAGAAGGAATCCAGCATGGCCCAGACAACGGCCCAGAAGGAATCCAGCATGGCCCAGACAACGGCCCAGAAGGAATCCAGCATGGCCCAGACAATGGCCCAGAAGAAATCCAGCACTACCCAGTCAACGGCCCAGAAGGAATCCAGCATGCCCCAGACAACGGCCCAGAAGGAATCCAGCATGGCCCAGACAATGGCCCAGAAGGAATGCAGAACTACCCAGACAACGGCCCAGAAAGAATCCAGAATGGCCCAGACAAAGGCCCAGAAGTAATCCAGCAAGGCCCAGACAACGGCCCAGAAGGAATCCAGCATGGCCCAGACAACGGCCCAGAAGGAATCCAGCACTACCCAGACAAAGGCCCAGAAGGAATCCTGGATGGCCCAGAAAACGGCCCAGAAGGAATCCAGCACTACCCAGACAACAGCCCAGAAGGAATCCAGCATGGCCCAGACAACGGCCCAGAAGGAATCCAGCATGGCCCAGAGAATGGCAGAGAAATCCAGCACTACCCATACAACGGCCCAGAAGGAATGCAGCATGGCCCAGACAATGGCCCAGAAGGAATCCAGCATGGCCAAGACAACGGCGCAGAAAAAATCCAGCACTACCCAGACAACGGCCCAAGAGGAATCCTGGATGGCCCAGACAACAGCCCTGAAGGAATCCAGCATCGCACAGACAACGGCCTAGAAGGAATCCAGCACGGCCCAGAATACGGCCCAGAAGGAATCCTGCATGGCACAGACAACGACCCAGAAGGAATCCAGCATGGACCAGACAACGGCCCAGAAGGAATCCAGCATGGCCCAGACAATGGCCCAGAAGGAATCCAGCATGGCCCAGACAACGGCCCAGAAGGAATCCAGCACAACCCAGACAACGGCCCGGAAGGAATCCAGCATGACCCAGACAACGGCCCAAGAGGAATCCAGCACAACCCGGACAACGGCCCGGACGGAATCCAGCATGGCCCAGACAACGGCCCAAGAGGAATCCAGCATGGCCCAGACAACGGCCAGAAGGGATGCAGCACTACCCAGACAACGGCCCAGAAGGACTCCAGCATGGCACAGACAACGGCCCTGACGGAATCCAGCGTGGCCCAGACAACGGCCCAGAAGGAATCCAGCATGGCCCAGATAACAACCCAGGAGGAATCCAGCATGGCCCAGACAGAATGCAACATGGCCCATACAGCGGCCCAGAAGGAATCCAGCACTAACCAGACAACGGCCCAGAAGGAATCCAGCATGGCCCAGACAATGGCCCAGAAGGAATCCAGCATGGCCCAGACAATGGCCCAGAAGGAATCCAGCATGGCCCAGACAGAATGCAACATGGCCCAGACAGCGGCCCAGAAGGAATCCAGCATGGCCCAGACAACGGCCCAGAAGGAATCCAGCATGGCCCAGACAACGGCCGAAGAGGAATCCAGCACAACCCGGACAACGGCCCGGACGGAATCCAGCATGGCCCAGACAACGGCCCAAGAGGAATCCAGCATGGCCCAGACAACGGCCCAGAAGGAATCCAGCACTACCCAGACAACGGCCAGAAGGGATGCAGCACTACCCAGACAACGGCCCAGAAGGACTCCAGCATGGCACAGACAACGGCCCTGACGGAATCCAGCGTGGCCCAGACAACGGCCCAGAAGGAATCCAGCATGGCCCAGATAACAGCCCAGGAGGAATCCAGCATGGCCCAGACAGAATGCAACATGGCCCATACAGCGGCCCAGAAGGAATCCAGCACTAACCAGACAACGGCCCAGACGGACTCCAGCATGGCACAGACAACGGCCCTGACGGAATCCAGCGTGGCCCAGACAACGGCCCAGAAGGAATCCAGCATGGCCCAGATAACAGCCCAGGAGGAATCCAGCATGGCCCAGACAGAATGCAACATGGCCCAGACAGCGGCCCAGAAGGAATCCAGCATGGCCCAGACAACGGCCCGGAAGGAATCCAGCATGGCCCAGACAACGGCCCAAGAGGAATCCAGCACAACCCGGACAACGGCCCGGACGGAATCCAGCATGGCCCAGACAACGGCCCAAGAGGAATCCAGCATGGCCCAGACAACGGCCCAGAAGGAATCCAGCACTACCCAGACAACGGCCAGAAGGGATGCAGCACTACCCAGACAACGGCCCAGAAGGACTCCAGCATGGCACAGACAACGGCCCTGACGGAATCCAGCGTGGCCCAGACAACGGCCCAGAAGGAATCCAGCATGGCCCAGATAACAGCCCAGGAGGAATCCAGCATGGCCCAGACAGAATGCAACATGGCCCATACAGCGGCCCAGAAGGAATCCAGCACTAACCAGACAACGGCCCAGAAGGAATCCAGCATGGCCCAGACAATGGCCCAGAAGGAATCCAGCATGGCCCAGACAATGGCCCAGAAGGAATCCAGCATGGCCCAGACAGAATGCAACATGGCCCAGACAGCGGCCCAGAAGGAATCCAGCATGGCCCAGACAACGGCCCAGAAGGAATCCAGCATGGCCCAGACAATGGCCCAGAAGGAATCAAGCATGGCCCAGACAATGGCCCAGAAGGAATCCAGCACTACCCAGACAACAGCACAAGAGCAATCCAACATGGCCCAGACAACGACCCAGAAGGAATCCAGCACTACCAAGACAAAGGCCCAGAAGGAACCCAGCACTACCCAGACAACGGACCAGAAGGAATCCAGCATGGCGCAGACAAAGGCCCAGAAAGAATCCAGCATGGCCCAGATAACGGTCCAGAAGGAATCCAGCATGGCCCAGACAACGGCCCAGAAGGAATCCAGCATGGCCCAGACAACGGCCCAGAAGGAATCCAGCATGGCCCAGACAATGGCCCAGAAGAAATCCAGCACTACCCAGACAACGGCCCAGAAGGAATCCAGCATGCCCCAGACAACGGCCCAGAAGGAATCCAGCATGGCCCAGACAATGGCCCAGAAGGAATGCAGAACTACCCAGACAACGGCCCAGAAAGAATCCAGAATGGCCCAGACAAAGGACCAGAAGTAATCCAGCAAGGCCCAGACAGAATGCAACATGGCCCATACAGCGGCCCAGAAGGAATCCAGCACTAACCAGACAACGGCCCAGAAGGACTCCAGCATGGCACAGACAACGGCCCTGACGGAATCCAGCGTGGCCCAGACAACGGCCCAGAAGGAATCCAGCACTACCCAGACAAAGGCCCAGAAGGAATCCTGGATGGCCCAGAAAACGGCCCAGAAGGAATCCAGCACTACCCAGACAACGGCCCAGAAGGAATCCAGCGTGGCCCAGACAATGGCAGAGAAATCCAGCACTACCCATACAACGGCCCAGAAGGAATGCAGCATGGCCCAGACAATGGCCCAGAAGGAATCCAGCATGGCCAAGACAACGGCGCAGAAAAAATCCAGCACTACCCAGACAACGGCCCAAGAGGAATCCTGGATGGCCCAGACAACAGCCCTGAAGGAATCCAGCATCGCACAGACAACGGCCTAGAAGGAATCCAGCACGGCCCAGAATACGGCCCAGAAGGAATCCTGCATGGCACAGACAAAGACCCAGAAGGAATCCAGCATGGACCAGACAACGGCCCAGAAGGAATCCAGCATGGCCCAGACAATGGCCCAGAAGGAATCCAGCATGGCCCAGAAAACGGCCCAGAAGGAATCCAGCACTACCCAGACAACGGCCCAGAAGGAATCCAGCATGGCCCAGACAATGGCAGAGAAATCCAGCACTACCCATACAACGGCCCAGAAGGAATGCAGCATGGCCCAGACAATGGCCCAGAAGGAATCAGGCATGGCCAAGACAACGGCGCAGAAAAAATCCAGCACTACCCAGACAACGGCCCAAGAGGAATCCTGGATGGCCCAGACAACAGCCCTGAAGGAATCCAGCATGGCCCAGACAGAATGCAACATGGCCCATACAGCGGCCCAGAAGGAATCCAGCACTAACCAGACAACGGCCCAGAAGGAATCCAGCATGGCCCAGACAATGGCCCAGAAGGAATCCAGCATGGCCCAGACAATGGCCCAGAAGGAATCCAGCATGGCCCAGACAGAATGCAACATGGCCCAGACAGCGGCCCAGAAGGAATCCAGCATGGCCCAGACAACGGCCCAGAAGGAATCCAGCATGGCCCAGACAATGGCCCAGAAGGAATCAAGCATGGCCCAGACAATGGCCCAGAAGGAATCCAGCACTACCCAGACAACAGCCCAAGAGCAATCCAACATGGCCCAGACAACGACCCAGAAGGAATCCAGCACTACCAAGACAAAGGCCCAGAAGGAACCCAGCACTACCCAGACAACGGACCAGAAGGAATCCAGCATGGCGCAGACAAAGGCCCAGAAAGAATCCAGCATGGCCCAGATAACGGTCCAGAAGGAATCCAGCATGGCCCAGACAACGGCCCAGAAGGAATCCAGCATGGCCCATACAACGGCCCAGAAGGAATCCAGCATGGCCCAGACAATGGCCCAGAAGAAATCCAGCACTACCCAGTCAACGGCCCAGAAGGAATCCAGCATGCCCCAGACAACGGCCCAGAAGGAATCCAGCATGGCCCAGACAATGGCCCAGAAGGAATGCAGAACTACCCAGACAACGGCCCAGAAAGAATCCAGAATGGCCCAGACAAAGGCCCAGAAGTAATCCAGCAAGGCCCAGACAACGGCCCAGAAGGAATCCAGCATTACCCAGACAAAGGCCCAGAAGGAATCCTGGATGGCCCAGAAAACGGCCCAGAAGGAATCCAGCACTACCCAGACAACAGCCCAGAAGGAATCCAGCATGGCCCAGACAACGGCCCAGAAGGAATCCAGCATGGCCCAGAGAATGGCAGAGAAATCCAGCACTACCCATACAACGGCCCAGAAGGAATGCAGCATGGCCCAGACAATGGCCCAGAAGGAATCCAGCATGGCCAAGACAACGGCGCAGAAAAAATCCAGCACTACCCAGACAACGGCCCAAGAGGAATCCTGGATGGCCCAGACAACAGCCCTGAAGGAATCCAGCATCGCACAGACAACGGCCTAGAAGGAATCCAGCACGGCCCAGAATACGGCCCAGAAGGAATCCTGCATGGCACAGACAACGACCCAGAAGGAATCCAGCATGGACCAGACAACGGCCCAGAAGGAATCCAGCATGGCCCAGACAATGGCCCAGAAGGAATCCAGCATGGCCCAGACAACGGCCCAGAAGGAATCCAGCACAACCCAGACAACGGCCCGGAAGGAATCCAGCATGACCCAGACAACGGCCCAAGAGGAATCCAGCACAACCCGGACAACGGCCCGGACGGAATCCAGCATGGCCCAGACAACGGCCCAAGAGGAATCCAGCATGGCCCAGACAACGGCCAGAAGGGATGCAGCACTACCCAGACAACGGCCCAGAAGGACTCCAGCATGGCACAGACAACGGCCCTGACGGAATCCAGCGTGGCCCAGACAACGGCCCAGAAGGAATCCAGCATGGCCCAGATAACAACCCAGGAGGAATCCAGCATGGCCCAGACAGAATGCAACATGGCCCATACAGCGGCCCAGAAGGAATCCAGCACTAACCAGACAACGGCCCAGAAGGAATCCAGCATGGCCCAGACAATGGCCCAGAAGGAATCCAGCATGGCCCAGACAATGGCCCAGAAGGAATCCAGCATGGCCCAGACAGAATGCAACATGGCCCAGACAGCGGCCCAGAAGGAATCCAGCATGGCCCAGACAACGGCCCAGAAGGAATCCAGCATGGCCCAGACAACGGCCGAAGAGGAATCCAGCACAACCCGGACAACGGCCCGGACGGAATCCAGCATGGCCCAGACAACGGCCCAAGAGGAATCCAGCATGGCCCAGACAACGGCCCAGAAGGAATCCAGCACTACCCAGACAACGGCCAGAAGGGATGCAGCACTACCCAGACAACGGCCCAGAAGGACTCCAGCATGGCACAGACAACGGCCCTGACGGAATCCAGCGTGGCCCAGACAACGGCCCAGAAGGAATCCAGCATGGCCCAGATAACAGCCCAGGAGGAATCCAGCATGGCCCAGACAGAATGCAACATGGCCCATACAGCGGCCCAGAAGGAATCCAGCACTAACCAGACAACGGCCCAGAAGGACTCCAGCATGGCACAGACAACGGCCCTGACGGAATCCAGCGTGGCCCAGACAACGGCCCAGAAGGAATCCAGCATGGCCCAGATAACAGCCCAGGAGGAATCCAGCATGGCCCAGACAGAATGCAACATGGCCCAGACAGCGGCCCAGAAGGAATCCAGCATGGCCCAGACAACGGCCCGGAAGGAATCCAGCATGGCCCAGACAACGGCCCAAGAGGAATCCAGCACAACCCGGACAACGGCCCGGACGGAATCCAGCATGGCCCAGACAACGGCCCAAGAGGAATCCAGCATGGCCCAGACAACGGCCCAGAAGGAATCCAGCACTACCCAGACAACGGCCAGAAGGGATGCAGCACTACCCAGACAACGGCCCAGAAGGACTCCAGCATGGCACAGACAACGGCCCTGACGGAATCCAGCGTGGCCCAGACAACGGCCCAGAAGGAATCCAGCATGGCCCAGATAACAGCCCAGGAGGAATCCAGCATGGCCCAGACAGAATGCAACATGGCCCATACAGCGGCCCAGAAGGAATCCAGCACTAACCAGACAACGGCCCAGAAGGAATCCAGCATGGCCCAGACAATGGCCCAGAAGGAATCCAGCATGGCCCAGACAATGGCCCAGAAGGAATCCAGCATGGCCCAGACAGAATGCAACATGGCCCAGACAGCGGCCCAGAAGGAATCCAGCATGGCCCAGACAACGGCCCAGAAGGAATCCAGCATGGCCCAGACAATGGCCCAGAAGGAATCAAGCATGGCCCAGACAATGGCCCAGAAGGAATCCAGCACTACCCAGACAACAGCCCAAGAGCAATCCAACATGGCCCAGACAACGACCCAGAAGGAATCCAGCACTACCAAGACAAAGGCCCAGAAGGAACCCAGCACTACCCAGACAACGGACCAGAAGGAATCCAGCATGGCGCAGACAAAGGCCCAGAAAGAATCCAGCATGGCCCAGATAACGGTCCAGAAGGAATCCAGCATGGCCCAGACAACGGCCCAGAAGGAATCCAGCATGGCCCAGACAACGGCCCAGAAGGAATCCAGCATGGCCCAGACAATGGCCCAGAAGAAATCCAGCACTACCCAGACAACGGCCCAGAAGGAATCCAGCATGCCCCAGACAACGGCCCAGAAGGAATCCAGCATGGCCCAGACAATGGCCCAGAAGGAATGCAGAACTACCCAGACTACGGCCCAGAAAGAATCCAGAATGGCCCAGACAAAGGCCCAGAAGTAATCCAGCAAGGCCCAGACAGAATGCAACATGGCCCATACAGCGGCCCAGAAGGAATCCAGCACTAACCAGACAACGGCCCAGAAGGACTCCAGCATGGCACAGACAACGGCCCTGACGGAATCCAGCGTGGCCCAGACAACGGCCCAGAAGGAATCCAGCACTACCCAGACAAAGGCCCAGAAGGAATCCTGGATGGCCCAGAAAACGGCCCAGAAGGAATCCAGCACTACCCAGACAACGGCCCAGAAGGAATCCAGCATGGCCCAGACAATGGCAGAGAAATCCAGCACTACCCATACAACGGCCCAGAAGGAATGCAGCATGGCCCAGACAATGGCCCAGAAGGAATCCAGCATGGCCAAGACAACGGCGCAGAAAAAATCCAGCACTACCCAGACAACGGCCCAAGAGGAATCCTGGATGGCCCAGACAACAGCCCTGAAGGAATCCAGCATCGCACAGACAACGGCCTAGAAGGAATCCAACACGGCCCAGAATACGGCCCAGAAGGAATCCTGCATGGCACAGACAACGACCCAGAAGGAATCCAGCATGGACCAGACAACGGCCCAGAAGGAATCCAGCATGGCCCAGACAATGGCCCAGAAGGAATCCAGCATGGCCCAGACAACGGCCCAGAAGGAATCCAGCACAACCCAGACAACGGCCCGGAAGGAATCCAGCATGGCCCAGGCAACGGCCCAAGAGGAATCCAGCACAACCCGGACAACGGCCCGGACGGAATCCAGCATGGCCCAGACAACGGCCCAAGAGGAAACCAGCATGGCCCAGACAACGGCCCAGAAGGAATCCAGCACTACCCAGACAACGGCCAGAAGGAATCCAGCATGGCCCAGACAATGGCCCAGACAACGGCCCAGAAGGAATCCAGCATGGCCCAGACAGTGGCCCAGAAGGAATCCAGCACTACCCAGACAACGGCCCAAAAGGGATGCAGCACTACCCAGACAACGGCCCAGAAGGATTCCAGCATGGCCCAGACAACGGCCCTGACGGAATCCAGCGTGGCCCAGACAACGGCCCAGAAGGAATCCAGCATGGCCCAGATAACAGCCCAGGAGGAATCCAGCATGGCCCAGACAGAATGCAACATGGCCCAGACAGCGGCCCAGAAGGAATCCAGCACTAACCAGACAACGGCCCAGAAGGAATCCAGCATGCCCCAGACAACGGCCCAGAAGGAATCCAGCACTACCCAGACAACGGCCCAGAAGGAATCCAGCATTGCCCAGACAACGGCCCAGAAGGAATGCAGCACTACCCAGACAAAGGCCCAGAAGGAATCCAGCATGGCCAAGACAACGGCCCAGAAGGAATCCAGCCTGGCCCAGACAACGGCCCAGAAGGAATCCAGCATGGCACAGATAACGGCCCAGAAGGAATCCAGCATGGCGCAGACAATGGCCCAGAAATCCAGCACTACCCATACAACGGCCCAGAAGGAATGCAGCATGGCCCAGACAATGGCCCAGAAGGAATCCAGCATGGCCCAGACAATGGCCCAGAAGAAATCCAGCACTACCCAGACAACGGCCCAAGAGGAATCCTGGATGGCCCAGACAATGGCCCAGAAGGAATCCAGCACTACCCAGACAACAGCCAGGAAGGAATCCAGCATGGCCCAGACAACGGCCCAGGCGGAATCCAACATGGCACAGACAACGGCCCAGAAGGAATACAGCACTACCCAGACAACGGCCCAGAAGGAATCCAACACTACCCAGACAACGGCCCAGAAGGAATCCAGCATGGCACAGACAACGGCCCAGAAGGAATCCAGCACGGCCCAGACAACGGCCCAGAAGGAATCCAGCATGGCACAGACAAAGGCACAGAAGGAATCCAGCATGGACCAGACAACGGCCCAGAAGGAATCCAGCATGGCCCAGACAATGGCCCAAGAGGAATCCAGCATGGCCCAGACAACGGCCCAGAAAGAATCCAGCACTACCCAGGCAACCGCCCAGAAGGAATCCAGCACAACCCAGACAATGGCCCAAGAGGAATCCAGCATGGCCCAGACAATGGCCCAGAAGGAATCCAGCACTACCCAGACAACGGCCAGAAGGAATCCAGCATGGCCCAGACAATGGCCCAGACAACGGTCCAGAAGGAATCCAGCATGGCCCAGACAACGGCCCAGAATGAATCCAGCACGACCCAGACAACGGCCCAGAAGGAATGCAGCACTCCCCAGACAACGGCCCAGAAGGAATCCAGCATAGCCCAGACAATGGCCCAGAAGGAATCCAGCCTGGCCCAGACAATGGCCCAGAAGGAATCCAGCATGGCCCAGATAACGGCCCAGAAGGAATCCTGCATGGTCCAGACAATGGCCCAGAAGAAATCCAGCACTTCCCATACAACGGCCCAGAAGGAATGCAGCATGGCTAAAACAATGGCCCAGAAGGAATCCAGCATGGCCCAGACAATGGCCCAGAAGGAATCCAGCACTACCCAGACAACAGCCCAAGAGCAATCCAACATGGCCCAGACAACGACCCAGAAGGAATCCAGCACTACCCAGACAAAGGCCCAGAAGGAACCCAGCACTACCCAGACAACGGACCAGAAGGAATCCAGCATGGCGCAGACAAAGGCCCAGAAAGAATCCAGCATGGCCCAGATAACGGTCCAGAAGGAATCCAGCATGGCCCAGACAACGGCCCAGAAGGAATCCAGCATGGCCCAGACAACGGCCCAGAAGGAATCCAGCATGGCCCAGACAATGGCCCAGAAGAAATCCAGCACTACCCAGACAACGGCCCAGAAGGAATCCAGCATGGCCCAGACAACGGCCCAGAAGGAATCCAGCATGGCCCAGACAATGGCCCAGAAGGAATGCAGAACTACCCAGACAACGGCCCAGAAAGAATCCAGAATGGCCCAGACAAAGGCCCAGAAGTAATCCAGCAAGGCCCAGACAGTGGCCCAGAAGGAATCCAGCACTACCCAGACAACGGCCCAGAAGGAATCCTGGATGGCCCAGAAAACGGCCCAGAAGGAGTCCAGCACTACCCAGACAACAGCCCAGAAGGAATCCAGCATGGCCCAGACAATCGCCCTGAAGGAATCCAGCATGGCCCAGATAACGGCCCAGAAGGAATCCAGCATGGCCCTGACAATGGCAGAGAAATCCAGCACTACCCATACAACGGCCCAGAAGGAATGCAGCATGGCCCAGAGAATGGCCCAGAAGGAATCCAGCATGGCCAAGACAACGGCGCAGAAAAAATCCAGCACTACCCAGACAACGGCCCAAGAGGAATCCTGGATGGCCCAGACAATGGCCCAGAAGGAATCCAGCATGGCCCAGACAATGGCCCAGAAGGAATCCAGCATGGCCCAGACAACGGCCCAGAAGGAATCCAGCACAACCCAGACAACGGCCCGGAAGGAATCCAGCATGGCCCAGACAACGGCCCAAGAGGAATCCAGCACAACCCAGACAACGGCCCGGATGGAATCCAGCATGGCCCAGACAACGGCCCAAGAGGAATCCAGCATGGCCCAGACAACGGCCCAGAAGGAATCCAGCACTACCCAGACAACGGCCAGAAGGAATCCATCATGGCCCAGACAATGGCCCAGACAACGGCCCAGAAGGAATCCAGCATGGCCCAGACAGTGGCCCAGAAGGAATCCAGCACTACCCAGACAACGGCCCAGAAGGGATGCAGCACTACCCAGACAACGGCCCAGAAGGACTCCAGCGTGGCCCAGACAACGGCCCAGAAGGAATCCAGCATGGCCCAGATAACAGCCCAGGAGGAATCCAGCATGGCCCAGACAGAATGCAACATGGCCCAGACAGCGGCCCAGAAGGAATCCAGCACTAACCAGACAACGGCCCAGAAGGAATCCAGCATGGCCCAGACAACTGCCCAGAAGGAATCCAGCACTACCCAGACAACGGCCCAGAAGGAATCCAGCACGGCCCAGAATACGGCCCAGAAGGAATCCTGCATGGCACAGACAACGACCCAGAAGGAATCCAGCATGGACCAGACAACGGCCCAGAAGGAATCCAGCATGGCCCAGACAATGGCCCAGAAGGAATCCAGCATGGCCCAGACAACGGCCCAAGAGGAATCCAGCACAACCCAGACAACGGCCCGGACGGAATCCAGCATGGCCCAGACAACGGCCCAAGAGGAATCCAGCATGGCCCAGACAACGGCCCAGAAGGAATCCAGCACTACCCAGACAACGGCCAGAAGGAATCCAGCATGGCCCAGACAATGGCCCAGACAACGGCCCAGAAGGAATCCAGCATGGCCCAGACAGTGGCCCAGAAGGAATCCAGCACTACCCAGACAACGGCCCAGAAGGGATGCAGCACTACCCAGACAACGGCCCAGAAGGACTCCAGCATGGACCAGACAACGGCCCTGACGGAATCCAGCGTGGCCCAGACAACGGCCCAGAAGGAATCCATCATGGCCCAGATAACAGCCCAGGAGGAATCCAGCATGGCCCAGACAGAATGCAACATGGCCCAGACTGCGGCCCAGAAGGAATCCAGCACTAACCAGACAACGGCCCAGAAGGAATCCAGCATGGCCCAGACAACGGCCCAGAAGGAATCCAGCACTACCCAGACAACGGCCCAGAAGGAATCCAGCATTGCCCAGACAACGGCCCAGAAGGAATGCAGCACTACCCAGACAAAGGCCCAGAAGGAATCCAGCATGGCCAAGACAACGGCCCAGAAGGAATCCAGCCTGGCCCAGACAACGGCCCAGAAGGAATCCAGCATGGCACAGATAACGGCCCAGAAGGAATCCAGCATGGCCCAGACAATGGCCCAGAAATCCAGCACTACCCATACAACGGCCCAGAAGGAATGCAGCATGGCCCAGACAATGGCCCAGAAGAAATCCAGCACTACCCAGACAACGGCCCAAGAGGAATCCTGGATGGCCCAGACAATGGCCCAGAAGGAATCCAGCACTACCAAGACAACAGCCAGGAAGGAATCCAGCATGGCCCAGACAACGGCCCAGGCGGAATCCAACATGGCCCAGACAACGGCCCAGAAGGAATACAGCACTACCCAGACAACGGCCCAGAAGGAATCCAACACTACCCAGACAACGGCCCAGAAGGAATCCAGCATGGCACAGACAACGGCCCAGAAGGAATCCAGCACGGCCCAGACAACGGCCCAGAAGGAATCCAGCATGGCACAGACAAAGGCACAGAAGGAATCCAGCATGGACCAGAGAACGGCCCAGAAGGAATCCAGCATGGCCCAGACAATGGCCCAAGAGGAATCCAGCATGGCCCAGACAACGGCCCAGAAAGAATCCAGCACTACCCAGGCAACCGCCCAGAAGGAATCCAGCACAACCCAGACAATGGCCCAAGAGGAATCCAGCATGGCCCAGACAATGGCCCAGAAGGAATCCAGCACTACCCAGACAACGGCCAGAAGGAATCCAGCATGGCCCAGACAATGGCCCAGACAACGGTCCAGAAGGAATCCAGCACGACCCAGACAACGGCCAGAAGGAATCCAGCATGGCCCAGACAATGGCCCAGAATGAATCCAGCACGACCCAGACAACGGCCCAGAAGGAATGCAGCACTCCCCAGACAACGGCCCAGAAGGAATCCAGCATAGCCCAGACAATGGCCCAGAAGGAATCCAGCCTGGCCCAGACAATGGCCCAGAAGGAATCCAGCATGGCCCAGATAACTGCCCAGAAGGAATCCTGCATGGTCCAGACAATGGCCCAGAAGAAATCCAGCACTTCACATACAACGGCCCAGAAGGAATCCAGCATGGCCCAGACAACGGAGCAGAAGAAGTCCAGCGCTACCCAGGCAACGGCCCAAGAGGAGTCCTGGATGGCCTAGTCAATGGCCCAGAAGGAATCCAGCACTACCCAGAGAACAGCCCAGAAGGAATCCAGCATGGCCCAGACAACGGCCCAGACAAAATCCAACATGGCCCAGACAACGGCCCAGAAGGAATCCAGCACTACCCAGGCAACGGCCCAGAAGGAATCCAGCTCTATCCAGACAACGGACCTGAAGGAATCCAGCATGGCACAGTCAACGGGCCAGACAGAATCCAGCACGGTCCAGGCAACGGCCCAGAAGGAATCCAGCATGGCACAGACAACGGCCCAGAAGGAATCCAGCATGGACCAGACAACGGCCCAGAAGGAATCCAGCAAGACCCAGACAATGGCGCAGAAGTAATCCTGCATGGCCCAGACAATGGCCCAGAAGGAATCCAGCATTACCCAGACAACGGCACAGATGGAATCCAGCACAACCCAGACAACGGCCCAGAAGGAATCCAGCATGGCCCAGACAATGGCCCAGAAGGAATCCAGCACTACCCAGTCAACGGCCAGAAGTAATCCAGCATGGCCCAGACCATGGCTCAGACAACGGCCCAGAAGGAAAAGAGCATGGCCCAGACAACGGCCCAGAAGGAATCCAGCATGGCCCAGACAACGGCCCAGAAGGAATCCAGCATGTCCCAGATAACGGCCCAGAAGGAATCGAGCATGGCCGAGACAATGGCAGAGAAATCCAGCACTACCCATACAACGGCCCAGAAGGAATGCAGCATGGCCCAGACAATGGCCCAGAAGGAATCCAGCATGGCCAAGACAACGGCGCAGAAAAAATCCAGCACTACCCAGACAACGGCCCAAGAGGAATCCTGAATGGCCCAGACAACAGCCCTGAAGGAATCCAGCATCGCACAGACAACGGCCTAGAAGGAATCCAGCACGGCCCAGAATACGGCCCAGAAGGAATCCTGCATGGCACAGACAACGACCCAGAAGGAATCCAGCATGGACCAGACAACGGCCCAGAAGGAATCCAGCATTACCCAGACAACGGCACAGAAGGAATCCAGCATGGCCCAGACAATGGCCCAGAAGGAATCCAGCACTACACAGTCAACGGCCAGAAGTAATCCAGCATGGCCCAGACCATGGCTCAGACAACGGCCCAGAAGGAAACCAGCATGGCCCAGACAATGGCCCAGAAGGAATCCAGTACTACCCAGACAACGGCCCAGAAGGAATCCAGCATGGCCCAGACAACGGCCCAGAAGGAATCCAGCAAGGTCCAGACAACAGCCCAAAAGGAATCCAGCATAGCGCAGTCAATGGTCCAGAAAAAATCCAGCACTACCCAGACAACGGCCCAGAAGGAATCCAGCATGGCACAGACAACGGCCCAGAAGGAATCCAGCATGGCCCAGACAATGGCCCAGAAGGAAAACAGCATGACCCAGACAACGGCCCAGAAGGAATCCAGCTCTACCCAGACAATGGCCCAGAAGGATTCCAGCATGGCCCAGACAACAGCCCAAGAGGAATCCAGCATGGCCCAGACAACGGCCCAGAAGGAATTTAGCATGGCCCAGACAACGGCCCAGAAGGAATCCAGCGCTACCCAGACAATGACCCAGAAGGAATCCAGTGCTACCCAGACATTGGCCCAGAAGGAATCCAGCATGGCCCAGACAAAATCCCAGAAAGAATCCAGCATGGCCCAGATAACGGCCCAGAAGGAATCCAGCATGGCCCAGACAACGGCCCAGAAGGAATCCAGCATGGCCCAGACAACGGCCCAGAAGGAATCCAGCAGTACCCAGACAACGGCCCAGAAGGAATCCAGCATTGCCCAGACAAAGGCCCAGAAGGAATGCAGCACTACCCAGACAAAGGCCCAGAAGGAATCCAGCATGGCCAAGACAACGGCCCAGAAGGAATCCAGCCTGGCCCAGAAGGAATCCAGCATGGCACAGATAACGGCCCTGAAGGAATCCAGCATGGCCCAGATAACGGCCCAGAAGGAATCGAGCATGGCCCAGACAATGGCAGAGAAATCCAGCACTACCCATACAACGGCCCAGAAGGAATGCAGCATGGCCCAGACAATGGCTCAGAAGGAATCCAGCATGGCCAAGACAAAGGCGCAGAAAAAATCCAGCACTACCCAGACAACGGCCCAAGAGGAATCCTGAATGGCCCAGACAACAGCCCTGAAGGAATCCAGCATCGCACAGACAACGGCCTAGAAGGAATCCAGCACGGCCCAGAATACGGCCCAGAAGGAATCCTGCATGGCACAGACAACGACCCAGAAGGAATCCAGCATGGACCAGACAACGGCCCAGAAGGAATCCAGCATGGCCCAGACAATGGCCCAGAAGGAATCCAGCATGGCCCAGACAACGGCCCAGAAGGAATCCAGCACAACCCAGACAACGGCCCGGACGGAATCCAGCATGGCCCAGACAACGGCACAAGTGGAATCCAGCATGGCCCAGACAACGGCCCAGAAGGAATCCAGCACTACCCAGACAACGGCCAGAAGGAATCCATCATGGCCCATACAGTGGCCCAGAAGGAATCCAGCACTACCCAGACAACGGCCCAGAAGGGATGCAGCACTACCCAGACAACGGCCCAGAAGGACTCCAGCATGGCCCAGACAACGGCCCTGACGGAATCCAGCATGGCCCAGATAACAGCCCAGGAGGAATCCAGCATGGCCTAGACAGAATGCAACATGGCCCAGATAGCGGCCCAGAAGGAATCCAGCACTAACCAGACAACGGCCCAGAAGGAATCCAGCATGGCCCAGACAACGGCCCAGAAGGAATCCAGCACTACCCAGACAACGGCCCAGAAGGAATCCAGCATTGCCCAGACAACGGCCCAGAAGGAATGCAGCACTACCCAGACAAAGGCCCAGAAGGAATCCAGCATGGCCAAGACAACGGCCCAGAAGGAATCCAGCCTGGCCCAGACAACGGCCCAGAAGGAATCCAGCATGGCACAGATAACGGCCCAGAAGGAATCCAGCATGGCCCAGACAATAGCCCAGAAATCCAGCACTACCCATACAACGGCCCAGAAGGAATGCAGCATGGCCCAGACAATGGCCCAGAAGGAATCCAGCATGGCCCAGACAATGGCCCAGAAGAAATCCAGCACTACCCAGACAACGGCCCAAGAGGAATCCTGGATGGCCCAGACAATGGCCCAGAAGGAATCCAGCACTACCCAGACAACAGCCAGGATGGAATCCAGCATGGCCCAGACAACGGCCCAGGCGGAATCCAACATGGCCCAGACAACGGCCCAGAAGGAATACAGCACTACCCAGACAACGGCCCAGAAGGAATCCAACACTACCCAGACAACGGCCCAGAAGGAATCCAGCATGGCACAGACAACGGCCCAGAAGGAATCCAGCACGGCCCAGACAACGGCCCAGAAGGAATCCAGCATGGCACAGACAAAGGCACAGAAGGAATCCAGCATGGACCAGACAACGGCCCAGAAGGAATCCAGCATGGCCCAGACAATGGCCCAAGAGGAATCCAGCATGGCCCAGACAACGGCCCAGAAAGAATCCAGCACTACCCAGGCAACCGCCCAGAAGGAATCCAGCACAACCCAGACAATGGCCCAAGAGGAATCCAGCATGGCCCAGACAATGGCCCAGAAGGAATCCAGCACTACCCAGACAACGGCCAGAAGGAATCCAGCATGGCCCAGACAATGGCCCAGACAACGGTCCAGAAGGAATCCAGCATGGCCCAGACAATGGCCCAGAATGAATCCAGCACGACCCAGACAACGGCCCAGAAGGAATGCAGCACTCCCCAGACAACGGCCCAGAAGGAATCCAGCATGGCCCAGATAACGGCCCAGAAGGAATCCTGCATGGTCCAGACAATGGCCCAGAAGAAATCCAGCAGTTCCCATACAACGGCCCAGAAGGAATGCAGCATGGCTAAAACAATGGCCCAGAAGGAATCCCGCATGGCCCAGACAACGGCCCAGAAGAAATCCAGCGCTACCCAGGCAACGGCCCAAGAGGAGTCCTGGATGGCCTAGTCAACGGCCCAGACAAAATCCAACATGGCCCAGACAACGGCCCAGAAGGAATTCAGCACTACCCAGACAACGGCCCAGAAGGAATCCAGCTCTATCCAGACAACGGACCTGAAGGAATCCAGCATGGCACAGTCAACGGGCCAGACAGAATCCAGCACGGTCCAGGCAACGGCCCAGAAGGAATCCAGCATGGCACAGACAACGGCCCAGAAGGAATCCAGCATGGACCAGACAACGGCCCAGAAGGAATCCAGCAAGACCCAGACATTGGCGCAGAAGTAATCCTGCATGGCCCAGACAATGGCCCAGAAGGAATCCAGCATTACCCAGACAACGGCACAGAAGGAATCCAGCACAACCCAGACAACGGCCCAGAAGGAATCCAGCATGGCCCAGACAATGGCCCAGAAGGAATCCAGCACTACCCAGTCAACGGCCAGAAGTAATCCAGCATGGCCCAGACCATGGCTCAGACAACGGCCCAGAAGGAAACCAGCATGGCCCAGACAATGGCCCAGAAGGAATCCAGCACTACCCAGACAGCGGCCCAGAAGGAATCCAGCATGGCCCAGACATCGGCCCAGAAGGAATCCAGCAAGGTCCAGACAACAGCCCAAAAGGAATCCAGCATGGCGCAGTCAATGGTCCAGAAAAAATCCAGCACTACCCAGACATCGGCCCAGAAGGAATCCAGCATGGCACAGACAACGGCCCAGAAGGAATCCAGCATGGCCCAGACAATGGCCCAGAAGGAAAACAGCATGACCCAGACAACGGCCCAGAAGGAATCCAGCTCTACCCAGACAACGGCCCAGAAGGATTCCAGCATGGCCCAGACAACAGCCCAAGAGGAATCCAGCATGGCCCAGACAACGGCCCAGAAGGAATCCAGCATGGCCCAGACAACGGCCCGGAAGGAATCCAGCGCTACCCAGACAATGTCCCAGAAGGAATCCAGTGCTACCCAGACATTGGCCCAGAAGGAATCCAGCATGGCCCAGACAAAATCCCAGAAAGAATCCAGCATGGCCCAGATAACGGCCCAGAAGGAATCCAGCATGGCCCAGACAACGGCCCAGAAGGAATCCAGCATGGCACAGACAACGGCCCAGAAGGAATCCAGCACTACCCAGACAACGGCCCAGAAGGAATCCAGCATTGCCCAGACAACGGCCCAGAAGGAATGCTGCACTACCCAGACAAAGGCCCAGAAGGAATCCAGCATGGCCAAGACAACGGCCCAGAAGGAATCCAGCCTGGCCCAGACAACGGCCCAGAAGGAATCCAGCATGGCACAGATAACGGCCCAGAAGGAATCCAGCATGGCACAGACAATGGCCCAGAAATCCAGCACTACCCATACAACGGCCCAGAAGGAATGCAGCATGGCCCAGACAATGGCCCAGAAGGAATCCAGCATGGCCCAGACAATGGCCCAGAAGAAATCCAGCACTACCCAGACAACGGCCCAAGAGGAATCCTGGATGGCCCAGACAATGGCCCAGAAGGAATCCAGCACTACCCAGACAACAGCCAGGAAGGAATCCAGCATGGTCCAGACAACGGCCCAGGCGGAATCCAACATGGCCCAGACAACGGCCCAGAAGGAATACAGCACTACCCAGACAACGGCCCAGTAGGAATCCAACACTACCCAGACAACGGCCCAGAAGGAATCCAGCATGGCACAGACAACGGCCCAGAAGGAATCCAGCACGGCCCAGACAACGGCCCAGAAGGAATCCAGCATGGCACAGACAAAGGCACAGAAGGAATCCAGCATGGACCAGACAACGGCCCTGAAGGAATCCAGCATGGCCCAGACAATGGCCCAAGAGGAATCCAGCATGGCCCAGACAACGGCCCAGAAAGAATCCAGCACTACCCAGGGAACCGCCCAGAAGGAATCCAGCACAACCCAGACAATGGCCCAAGAGGAATCCAGCATGGCCCAGACAATTGCCCAGAAGGAATCCAGCACTACCAAGACAACGGCCAGAAGGAATCCAGCATGGCCCAGACAATGGCCCAGACAACGGTCCAGAAGGAATCCAGCATGGCCCAGACAATGGCCCAGAAGGAATCCAGCATGGCCCAGATAACGGCCCAGAAGGAATCCAGCATGGCCCAGACAATGGCAGCCAAATCCAGCACTACCCATACAACGGCACAGAAGGAATGCAGCATGGCCCAGACAAAGGCCCAGAAGGAATCCAGCATGGCCAAGACAACGGCCCAGAAGAAATCCAGCACTACCCAGACAACGGCCCAAGAGGAATCCTGGATGGCCCAGACAACGGCCTAGAAGGAATCCAGCACGGCCCAGATTACGGCCCAGAAGGAATCCAGCATTGCCCAGACAAAGGCACAGAAGGAATCCAGCATGGCCCAGTCAATGGCCCAGAAGAAATCCAGCACTACCCAGACAACGGCCCAGAAGGAATCCAGCACTAACCAGACAATGGCCCAGAAAAAATCCAGCACTACCCAGACAACGGCCCAGAAGGAATCCAGCATGGCACAGACAACGGCCCAGAAGGAATCCAGCATGGCCCAGACAATGGCCCAGAAGGAATCCAGCATGACCCAGACAACGGCCCAGAAGCAATCCAGCTCTACCCAGACAACGGCCCAGAAGGATTCCAGCATGGCCCAGACAACAGCCCAAGAGGAATCCAGCATGGCCCAGACAATGGCCCAGAAGGAATCCAGCATGGCCCAGACAATGGCCCAGAAGGAATCCAGCGCTACCCAGACAATGTCCCAGAAGGAATCCAGTGCTACCCAGACATTGGCCCAGAAGGAATCCAGCATGGCCCAGACAAAATCCCAGAAGGAATCCAGCATGGCCCAGACAAAGGCCCAGAAGGAATCCAGCATGTCCCAGACAACAGCCCAGAAGGAATCCAGCATGGCCCAGACAATGGCCCAGAAGAAATCCAGCACTACCCAGACAACGGCCCAGAAGGAATCCAGCACTAAAAAGACAACGGCCCAGAAGGAATCCAGCATGGCCCAGACAACGGCCCAGAAGGAATCCAGCACTACCCAGACAACGGCCCAGAAAAAATCCAGCATGGCCCAGACAACGGCCCAGAAGGAATGCAGCACTACCCAGACAGCGGCCCAGAAGGAATCCAGCATGGCACAGACAACGGCCCAGAAGGAATCCAGCATGGCCCAGACAATGGCCCAGAAGGAATCCAGCATGACCCAGACAACGGCCCAGAAGCAATCCAGCTCTACCCAGACAACGGCCCAGAAGGATTCCAGCATGGCCCAGACAACAGCCCAAGAGGAATCCAGCATGGCCCAGACAATGGCCCAGAAGGAATCCAGCATGGCCCAGACAATGGCCCAGAAGGAATCCAGCGCTACCCAGACAATGTCCCAGAAGGAATCCAGTGCTACCCAGACATTGGCCCAGAAGGAATCCAGCATGGCCCAGACAAAATCCCAGAAGGAATCCAGCATGGCCCAGACAAAGGCCCAGAAGGAATCCAGCATGTCCCAGACAACAGCCCAGAAGGAATCCAGCATGGCCCAGACAATGGCCCAGAAGAAATCCAGCACTACCCAGACAACGGCCCAGAAGGAATCCAGCACTAAACAGACAACGGCCCAGAAGGAATCCAGCATGGCCCAGACAACGGCCCAGAAGGAATCCAGCACTACCCAGACAACGGCCCAGAAAAAATCCAGCATGGCCCAGACAACGGCCCAGAAGGAATGCAGCACTACCCAGACAGCGGCCCAGAAGGAATCGAGCATGGCCCAGACAATGGCCCAGAAGGAATCCAGCATGGCCCAGAAAACGGCCCAGAAGGAATCCAGCATGGCCCAGACAACAGCCCAGAAGGAATCCAGCATGGCCCAGACAACGGCCCAGAAGGAATCCAGCATGGCCCAGACAACGGCCCAGAAGGAATGCAGCACTACCCAGACAGCGGCCCGGAAGGAATCCAGCATGGCCCAGACAACTGCCCAGAAGGAATGCAGCACTACCCAGACAGCGGCCCAGAAGGAATCCAGCATGGCGCAGACAACGGCCCAGAAGGAATCCAGCATGGCCCAGACAACGGTCCAGGGGGAATCAAGCATGGCCCAGACAATGGCCCAGAAGGAATCCAGCATGGCCCAGACAACAGCCCAGAAGGAATCCACCATGGCCCAGACAATGGCCCAGAAGGAATCCAGCATGGCCCAGACAATGGCCCAGAAGGAATCCAGCATGGCCCAGACAACGGCCCAGAAGGAATCCAGCACTACCCAGAAAACAGCCCAAGAGGAATCCAGCATGGCCCAGACAACGACCCAGAAGGAATCCAGCACTACCCAGGCAAAGGACCAGAAGGAATCCAGCACTACCCAGACAATGGCCCAGAAGGAATCCAGCATGGCCCAGACAACAGCCCAGAAGGAATCTAGCATGGCCCAGACAACGTCCCAGAAGGAATCCAGCATGGCCCAGACAACGGCCCAGAAGCAATCCAGCTCTACCCAGACAACGGCCCAGAAGGATTCCAGCATGGCCCAGACAACAGCCCAAGAGGAATCCAGCATGGCCCAGACAACGGCCCAGAAGGAATCCAGCATGGCCCAGACAATGGCCCAGAAGGAATCCAGCGCTACCCAGACAATGTCCCAGAAGGAATCCAGTGCTACCCAGACATTGGCCCAGAAGGAATCCAGCATGGCCCAGACAAAATCCCAGAAGGAATCCAGCATGGCCCAGACAAAGGCCCAGAAGGAATACAGCATGTCCCAGACAACAGCCCAGAAGGAATCCAGCATGGCCCAGACAATGGCCCAGAAGAAATCCAGCACTACCCAGACAACGGCCCAGAAGGAATCCAGCACTAAACAGACAACGGCCCAGAAGGAATCCAGCATGGCCCAGACAACGGCCCAGAAGGAATCCAGCACTACCCAGACAACGGCCCAGAAAAAATCCAGCATGGCCCAGACAACGGCCCAGAAGGAATGCAGCACTACCCAGACAGCGGCCCAGAAGGAATCGAGCATGGCCCAGACAATGGCCCAGAAGGAATCCAGCATGGCCCAGAAAACGGCCCAGAAGGAATCCAGCATGGCCCAGACAACAGCCCAGAAGGAATCCAGCATGGCCCAGACAACGGCCCAGAAGGAATCCAGCATGGCCCAGACAACGGCCCAGAAGGAATGCAGCACTACCCAGACAGCGGCCCGGAACGAATCCAGCATGGCCCAGACAACTGCCCAGAAGGAATGCAGCACTACCCAGACAGCGGCCCAGAAGGAATCCAGCATGGCGCAGACAACGGCCCAGAAGGAATCCAGCATGGCCCAGACAACGGTCCAGGGGTATCAAGCATGGCCCAGACAATGGCCCAGAAGGAATCCAGCATGGCCCAGACAACAGCCCAGAAGGAATCCAGCATGGCCCAGACAATGGCCCAGAAGGAATCCAGCATGGCCCAGACAATGGCCCAGAAGGAATCCAGCATGGCCCAGACAACGGCCCAGAAGGAATCCAGCACTACCCAGAAAACAGCCCAAGAGGAATCCAGCATGGCCCAGACAATGACCCAGAAGGAATCCAGCACTACCCAGGCAAAGGACCAGAAGGAATCCAGCATGGCCCAGACAACGGCCCAGAAGGAATGCAGCACTACCCAGACAACGGCCCAGAAGGAATCCAGCATGGCCCAGACAAAGGCACAGAAGGAATCCAGCATGGCCCAGACAACGGCCCAGAAGGAATCCAGCATGGCCCAGACAACGGCCATGAAGGAATCCAGCATGGCCCAGTCAATGGCCCAGAAGGTATCCATCACTAACCAGACAACGGCCCAGAAGGAATCCAGCATGGCCCAGACAACGGCCCAGAAGGAATCCAGCATGGCCCAGACAACGGCCCAGAAGGAATCCAGCATGGCCCAGAAAACGGCCCAGAAGGAATCCAGCATGGCCCACACAATGGCACAGAAATCCAGCACTACCCATACAACGGCCCAGAAGGAATGCAGCATGGCCAAGACAATGGCCCAGAAGGAATCCAGCATGGCCAAGACAACGGCACAGAAGAAATCCAGCACTACCCAGAGAACGGCTCAAGAGGAATCCTGGATGGCCCAGACAACGGCCCAGAAGGAATCCAGCATGGCCCAGATAACGGCCCAGAAGGAATCCAGCATGGCCCAGACAATGGCAGACAAATCCAGCACTACCCATACAACGGCACAGAAGGAATACAGCATGGCCCAGACAATGGCCCAGAAGGAATCCAGCATGGCCAAGACAACGGCCCAGAAAAAATCCAGCACTACCCAGACAACGGCCCAAGAGGAATCCTGGATGGCCCAGACAACAGCCCTGAAGGAATCCAGCATCGCCTAGACAACGGCCTAGAACGAATCCAGCACGGCCCAGATTACGGCCCAGAAGGAATCCAGCATGGCACAGACAACGGCCCAGAAGGAATCCAGCATGGAACAGACAACGGCCCAGAAGGAATCCAGCATGGCCCAGACAACGGCCCAGAAGGAATCCAGCATGGCCCAGACAATGGCCCAGAAGGAATCCATCATGACCCAGACAACGGCCCAGAAGGAATCCAGCACAACCCAGACAACGGCCCGGAAGGAATCCAGCATGGCCCAGACAACGGCCCAAGAGGAATCCAGCATGGCCCAGACAACGGCCCAGAAGGAATCCAGCACTACCCAGACAACGGCCAGAAGGAATCCAGCATGGCCCAGACAATGGCCCAGACAACGGCCCAGAAGGAATCCAGCATGGCCCAGACAGTGGCCCAGAAGGAATCCAGCACTACCCAGACAACGGCCCAGAAGGGATGCAGCACTACCCAGACAACGGCCCAGAAGGACTCCAGCATGGCCCAGACAACGGCCCTGACGGAATCCAGCGTGGCCCAGACAACGGCCCAGAAGGAATCCAGCATGGCCCAGATAAGAGCCCAAGAGGAATCCAGCATGGCCCAGACAGAATCCAACATGGCCCAGACAACGGCCCAGAAGGATTACAGCACTACCCTGACAAAGGCCCAGAAGGAATCCAGCACTACCCAGACAACGGCCCTGAAGGAATCCAGCATGGCACACACAACGTCCCAGAAGGAATCCAGCACGGCCCAGACAACGGCCCAGAAGGAATCCAGCATGGCCCAGACAACGGCCCAGAAGGAATCCAGCACTACCAAGACAACAGACCAAGAGGAATCCAGCATGGCCCAGACAACGACCCAGAAGGAATCCAGCACTACCCAGACAACGGCCCAGAAGGAATCCAGCATGGCCCAGACAAAGGCACAGAAGGAATCCAGCATGGCCCAGACAACGGCCCAGAAGGAATCCAGCATGGCCCAGACAACGGCCCTGAAGGAATCCAGCATGGCCCAGTCAATGGCCCAGAAGAAATCCAGCACTACCCAGACAACGGCCCAGAAGGAATTCAGCACTAACCAGACAACGGCCCAGAAGAAATCCAGCATGGCCCAGACAACGGCCCAGAAAGAATCCAGCACTAACCAGACAACGGCCCAGAAGGAATCCAGCATGGCCCAGACAACGGCCCAGAAGGAATCCAGCATGGCCCAGATAACGGCCCAGAAGGAATCCAGCATGGCCCAGACAAAGGCACAGAAGGAATCCAGCATGGCCAAGACAACGGCCCAGAAGGAATCCAGCACTAACCAGACAACGGCCCAGAAGGAATCCAGCATGGCCCAGACAACGGCCCAGAAGGAATCCAGCACTACCCAGACAACGGCCCAGAAGGAATCCAGCATGGCCCAGACAACGGCCCAGAAGGAATGCAGCACTACCCAGACAACGGCCCAGAAGGAATCCAGCATGGCCCAGACAAAGGCACAGAAGGAATCCAGCATGGCTCAGACAACGGCCCAGAAGGAATCCAGCATGGCCCAGACAACGGCCATGAAGGAATCCAGCATGGCCCAGTCAATGGCCCAGAAGAAATCCAGCACTACCCAGACAACGGCCCAGAAGGAATCCAGCACTAACCAGACAACGGCCCAGAAGGAATCCAGCATGGCCCAGACAACGGCCCAGAAGGAATCCAGCATTGCCCAGACAACGGCCCAGAAGGGATCCATCACTAACCAGACAACGGCACAGAAGGAATCCTGCACTACCCAGACAACAGCCCAGAAGGAATCCAGCATGGCCCAGACAACGGCCCAGGCGGAATCCAGCACTACCCAGACAACGGCCCAGAAGGAATGCAGCACTACCCAGACAACGGCCCAGAAGGAATCCAGCATGGCCCAGACAAAGGCACAGAAGGAATCCAGCATGGCTCAGACAACGGCCCAGAAGGAATCCAGCATGGCCCAGACAACGGCCATGAAGGAATCCAGCATGGCCCAGTCAATGGCCCAGAAGAAATCCAGCACTACCCAGACAACGGCCCAGAAGGAATCCAGCACTAACCAGACAACGGCCCAGAAGGAATCCAGCATGGCCCAGACAACGGCCCAGAAGGAATCCAGCATTGCCCAGACAACGGCCCAGAAGGGATCCATCACTAACCAGACAACGGCACAGAAGGAATCCTGCACTACCCAGACAACAGCCCAGAAGGAATCCAGCATGGCCCAGACAACGGCCCAGGCGGAATCCAGCACTACCCAGACAACGGCCCAGAAGGAATGCAGCATGGCCCAGACAATGGCCCTGAAGGAATCCGGCATGGCCCAGATAACGGCACAGAAGGAATCCAGCATGGCCCAGACAATGGCAGACAAATCCAGCACTACCCAAACAACGGCCCAGAAGGAATGCAGCATGGCCCAGACAATGGCCCAGAAGGAATCCAGCATGGCCAAGACAACGGCCCAGAAAAAATCCAGCACTACCCAGACAACGGCCCAAGAGGAATCCTGGATGGCCCAGACAACAGCCCTGAAGGAATCCAGCATCGCACAGACAACGGCCTAGAAGGAATCCAGCACTACCCAGACAACGGCCCAGAAGGAATTCAGCACTAACCAGACAACGGCCCAGAAGAAATCCAGCATGGCCCAGACAACGGCCCAGAAATAATCCAGCACTAACCAGACAACGGCCCAGAAGGAATCCAGCACTAACCAGACAATGGCCCAGAAGGAATCCAGCATGGCCCAGACAACGGCCCAGAAATAATCCAGCACTAACCAGACAACGGCCCAGAAGGAATCCAGCATGGCCCAGACAACGGCCCAGAAGGAATCCAGCATGGCCCAGACAATGGCACAGATATCCAGCACTACCCATACAAAGGCCCAGAAGGAATGCAGTAAGGCCCAGACAATGGCCCAGAAGGAAACCAGCATGGCCCAGACAAAGGCACAGAAGGAATCCAGCATGGCCCAGACAACGGCCCTGAAGGAATCCAGCATGGCCCAGTCAATGGCCCAGAAGAAATCCAGCACTACCCAGACAACAGCCCAGAAGGAATCCAGCACTAACCAGACAATGGCCCAGAAGGAATCCAGCATGGCCCAGACAACGGCCCAGAAATAATCCAGCACTAACCAGACAACGGCCCAGAAGGAATCCAGCATGGCCCAGACAACGGCCCAGAAGGAATCCAGCATGGCCCAGTCAATGGCCCAGAAGAAATCCAGCACTACCCAGACAACGGCCCAGAAGGAATTCAGCACTAACCAGACAACGGCCCAGAAGAAATCCAGCATGGCCCAGACAACGGCCCAGAAATAATCCAGCACTAACCAGACAACGGCCCAGAAGGAATCCAGCATGGCCCAGACAACGGCCCAGAAATAATCCAGCACTAACCAGACAACGGCACTGAAGGAATCCAGCATGGCCCAGTCAATGGCCCAGAAGAAATCCAGCACTACCCAGACAACAGCCCAGAAGGAATCCAGCACTAACCAGACAATGGCCCAGAAGGAATCCAGCATGGCCCAGACAACGGCCCAGAAATAATCCAGCACTAACCAGACAACGGCCCAGAAGGAATCCAGCATGGCCCAGACAACGGCCCAGAAGGAATCCAGCATGGCCCAGACAATGGCACTGAAATCCAGCACTACCCATACAAAGGCCCAGAAGGAATGCAGTAAGGCCCAGACAATGGCCCAGAAGGAAACCAGCATGGCCCAGACAAAGGCACAGAAGGAATCCAGCATGGCCCAGACAACGGCCCTGAAGGAATCCAGCATGGCCCAGTCAATGGCCCAGAAGAAATCCAGCACTACCCAGACAACAGCCCAGAAGGAATCCAGCACTAACCAGACAATGGCCCAGAAGGAATCCAGCATGGCCCAGACAACGGCCCAGAAGGGATCCAGCACTAACCAGACAACGGCCCAGAAGGAATCCAGCATGGCCCACACAACGGCCCAGAAGGAATCCAGCATGGCCCAGACAATGGCCCAGAAGGAATCCATCATGACCCAGACAACGGCCCAGAAGGAATCCAGCACAACCCAGACAACGGCCCGGAAGGAATCCAGCATGGCCCAGACAACGGCCCAGAAGGAATCCAGCATGGCCCAGACAATGGCCCAGAAGGAATCCATCATGACCCAGACAATGGCCCAGAAGGAATCCAGCACAACCCAGACAACGGCCCGGAAGGAATCCAGCATGGCCCAGACAACGGCCCAAGAGGAATACAGCATGGCCCAGACAACGGCCCAGAAGGAATCCAGCACTACCCAGACAACGGCCAGAAGGAATCCAGCATGGCCCAGACAATGGCCCAGACAACGGCCCAGAAGGAATCCAGCATGGCCCAGACAGTGGCCCAGAAGGAATCCAGCACTACCCAGACAACGGCCCAGAAGGGATGCAGCACTACCCAGACAACGGCCCAGAATTTTTCCAGCATGGCCCAGATAAGAGCCCAAGAGGAATCCAGCATGGCCCAGACAGAATCCAACATGGCCCAGACAACGGCCCAGAAGGATTACAGCACTACCCAGACAACGGCCCAGAAGGAATCCAGCACTACCCAGACAACGGCCCTGAAGGAATCCAGCATGGCACACACAACGTCCCAGAAGGAATCCAGCACGGCCCAGACAACGGCCCAGAAGGAATCCAGCATGGCCCAGACAACGGCACAGAAGGAATCCAGCACTACCAAGACAACAGACCAAGAGGAATCCAGCATGGCCCAGACAACGGCCCAGAAGGAATCCAGCACTACCCAGACAATGGCCCAGAAGGAATCCAGCATGGCCCAGACAAAGGCACAGAAGGAATCCAGCATGGCCCAGACAACGGCCCAGAAGGAATCCAGCATGGCCCAGACAACGGCCCTGAAGGAATCCAGCATGGCCCAGTCAATGGCCCAGAAGAAATCCAGCACTACCCAGACAACGGCCCAGAAGGAATTCAGCACTAACCAGACAACGGCCCAGAAGAAATCCAGCATGGCCCAGACAACGGCCCAGAAATAATCCAGCACTAACCAGACAACGGCCCAGAAGGAATCCAGCATGGCCCAGACAACGGCCCAGAAGGAATCCAGCATGGCCCAGACAATGGCACAGAAATCCAGCACTACCCATACAAAGGCCCAGAAGGAATGCAGTAAGGCCCAGACAATGGCCCAGAAGGAAACCAGCATGGCCCAGACAAAGGCACAGAAGGAATCCAGCATGGCCCAGACAACGGCCCTGAAGGAATCCAGCATGGCCCAGTCAATGGCCCAGAAAAAATCCAGCACTACCCAGACAACAGCCCAGAAGGAATCCAGCACTAACCAGACAATGGCCCAGAAGGAATCCAGCATGGCCCAGACAACGGCCCAGAAGGGATCCAGCACTAACCAGACAACGGCCCAGAAGGAATCCAGCATGGCCCAGACAACGGCCCAGATGAAATCCAGCACTACCCAGACAACGGCACAGAAGGAATCCAGCATGGCCCAGACAACGGCCCAGAAGGAATGCAGCACTACCCAGACAACGCCCCAGAAGGAATCCAGCATGGCCCAGACAACGGCGCAGAAGGAATCCAGCATGGCCCAGACAACGGCCCAGAAGGAATCCAGCATGGCCCAGATAACGGCCCAGAAGGAATCCATCATGGCCCAGACAATGGCACAGAAATCCAGCACCACCCATACAATGGCCCAGAAGGAATGCAGCAAGGCCCAGACAATGGCCCAGAAGGAATCCAGCATGGCCAAGACAACGGCCCAGAAGAAATCCAGCACTACCCAGAGAACGGCCCAAGAGGAATCCTGGATGGCCCAGACAACGGCGCAGAAGGAATCCAGCATGGCCCAGACAACGGCCCAGATGGAATCCAGCATGGCCCAGATAACGGCCCAGAAGGAATCCAGCATGGCCCAGACAATGGCACAGAAATCCAGCACTACCCATACAACGGCCCAGCAGGAATGCAGCAAGGCCCAGACAATGGCCCAGAAGGAATCCAGCATGGCCAAGACAACGGCCCAGAAGGAATCCAGCACTAACCAGACAACGGACCAGAAGGAATCCAGCATGGCCCAGACAACGGCCCAGAAGGAATCCAGCACTACCCAGACAACGGCCCAGAAGGAATCCAGCATGGCCCAGACAACGGCCCAGAAGGAATGCAGCATGGCCCAGACAAAGGCACAGAAGGAATCCAGCATGGCCCAGACAACGGCCCAGAAGGAATCCAGCATGGCCCAGACAACGGCCATGAAGGAATCCAGCATGGCCCAGTCAATGGCCCAGAAGAAATCCAGCACTACCCAGACAACGGCCCAGAAGGAATCCAGCACTAACCAGACAACGGCCCAGAAGGAATCCAGCATGTCCCAGACAACGGCCCAGAAGGAATCCAGCATTGCCCAGACAACGGCCCAGAAGGGATCCATCACTAACCAGACAACGGCACAGAAGGAATCCAGCATGGCCCAGACAACGGCCCAGAAGGAATCCAGCATGGCCCAGACAACGGCCCAGAAAGAATCCAGCACTAACCAGACAACGGCCCAGAAGGAATCCAGCATGGCCCAGACAACGGCCCAGAAGGAATCCAGCACTACCCAGACAACGGCCCAGAAGGAATCCAGCATGGCCCAGACAACGGCCCAGAAGGAATGCAGCATGGCCCAGACAAAGGCACAGAAGGAATCCAGCATGGCCCAGACAACGGCCCAGAAGGAATCCAGCATGGCCCAGACAACGGCCATGAAGGAATCCAGCATGGCCCAGTCAATGGCCCAGAAGAAATCCAGCACTACCCAGACAACGGCCCAGAAGGAATCCAGCACTAACCAGACAACGGCCCAGAAGGAATCCAGCATGTCCCAGACAACGGCCCAGAAGGAATCCAGCATTGCCCAGACAACGGCCCAGAAGGGATCCATCACTAACCAGACAACGGCACAGAAGGAATCCAGCATGGCCCAGACAACGGCCCAGAAGGAATCCAGCATGGCCCAGACAACGGCCCAGAAAGAATCCAGCACTAACCAGACAACGGCCCAGAAGGAATCCAGCATGGCCCAGACAACGGCCCAGAAGGAATCCAGCATGGCCCAGACAATGGCACAGAAATCCAGCACTACCCATACAAAGGCCCAGAAGGAATGCAGCAAGGCCCAGACAATGGCCCAGAAGGAAACCAGCATGGCCCAGACAAAGGCACAGAAGGAATCCAGCATGGCCCAGTCAACGGCCCTGAAGGAATCCAGCATGGCCCAGTCAATGGCCCAGAAGAAATCCAGCACTACCCAGACAACAGCCCAGAAGGAATCCAGCACTAACCAGACAATGGCCCAGAAGGAATCCAGCATGGCCCAGACAACGGCCCAGAAGGGATCCAGCACTAACCAGACAACGGCCCAGAAGGAATCCAGCATGGCCCAGACAACGGCCCAGATGAAATCCAGCACTACCCAGACAACGGCACAGAAGGAATCCAGCATGGCCCAGACAACGGCCCAGAAGGAATGCAGCACTACCCAGACAACGGCCCAGAAGGAATCCAGCATGGCCCAGACAACGGCGCAGAAGGAATCCAGCATGGCCCAGACAACGGCCCAGAAGGAATCCAGCATGGCCCAGATAACGGCCCAGAAGGAATCCAGCATGGCCCAGACAATGGCACAGAAATCCAGCACGACCCATACAATGGCCCAGAAGGAATGCAGCAAGGCCCAGACAATGGCCCAGAAGGAATCCAGCATGGCCAAGACAACGGCCCAGAAGAAATCCAGCACTACCCAGAGAACGGCCCAAGAGGAATCCTGGATGGACCAGACAACGGCGCAGAAGGAATCCAGCATGGCCCAGACAACGGCCCAGATGGAATCCAGCATGGCCCAGATAACGGCCCAGAAGGAATCCAGCATGGCCCAGACAATGGCACAGAAATCCAGCACTACCCATACAACGGCCCAGCAGGAATGCAGCAAGGCCCAGACAATGGCCCAGAAGGAATCCAGCATGGCCAAGACAACGGCCCAGAAGGAATCCAGCACTAACCAGACAACGGCACAGAAGGAATCCAGCATGGCCCAGACAACGGCCCAGAAGGAATCCAGCACTACCCAGACCACGGCCCAGAAGGAATCCAGCATGGCCCAGACAACGGCCCAGAAGGAATGCAGCATGGCCCAGACAAAGGCACAGAAGGAATCCAGCATGGCCCAGACAACGGCCCAGAAGGAATCCAGCATGGCCCAGACAACGGCCATGAAGGAATCCAGCATGGCCCAGTCAATGGCCCAGAAGAAATCCAGCACTACCCAGACAACGGCCCAGAAGGAATCCAGCACTAACCAGACAACGGCCCAGAAGGAATCCAGCATGTCCCAGACAACGGCCCAGAAGGAATCCAGCATTGCCCAGACAACGGCCCAGAAGGGATCCATCACTAACCAGACAACGGCACAGAAGGAATCCAGCATGGCCCAGACAACGGCCCAGAAGGAATCCAGCATGGCCCAGACAACGGCCCAGAAGGAATCCAGCATGGCCCAGATAACGGCCCAGAAGGAATCCAGCATGGCCCACACAATGGCACAGAAACCCAGCACTACCCATACAACGGCCCAGAAAGTATGCAGCATGGCCAAGACAATGGCCCAGAAGGAATCCAGCATGGCCAAGACAACGGCACAGAAGAAATCCAGCACTACCCAGAGAACGGCCCAAGAGGAATCCTGGATGGCCCAGACAACGGCCCAGAAGGAATCCTGCACTACCCAGACAACAGCCCAGAAGGAATCCAGCATGGCCCAGACAACGGCCCAGGCGGAATCCAGCACTACCCAGACAACGGCCCAGAAGGAATGCAGCATGGCCCAGACAATGGCCCTGAAGGAATCCAGCATGGCCCAGATAACGGCACAGAAGGAATCCAGCATGGCCCAGACAATGGCAGACAAATCCAGCACTACCCATACAACGGCCCAGAAGGAATGCAGCATGGCCCAGACAATGGCCCAGAAGGAATCCAGCATGGCCAAGACAACGGCCCAGAAAAAATCCAGCACTACCCAGACAACGGCCCAGAAGGGATGCAGCACTACCCAGACAACGGCCCAGAAGGACTCCAGCATGGCCCAGAATACGGCCCAGAAGGAATCCAGCATGGCACAGACAACGGCCCAGAAGGAATCCAGCATGGACCAGACAACGGCCTAGAAGGAATCCAGCACGGCCCAGAATACGGCCCAGAAGGAATCCAGCATGGCACAGACAATGGCCCAGAAGGAATCCAGCATGGACCAGACAACGGCCCAGAAGGAATCCAGCATGGCCCACACAACGGCCCAGAAGGAATCCAGCATGGCCCAGACAATGGCCCAGAAGGAATCCATCATGACCCAGACAACGGCCCAGAAGGAATCCAGCACAACCCAGACAACGGCCCGGAAGGAATCCAGCATGGCCCAGACAACGGCCCAAGAGTAATCCAGCATGGCCCAGACAACGGCCCAGAGGAATCCAGCACTACCCAGACAACGGCCAGAAGGAATCCAGCATGGCCCAGACAATGGCCCAGACAACGGCCCAGAAGGAATCCAGCATGGCCCAGACAGTGGCCCAGAAGGAATCCAGCACTACCCAGACAACGGCCCAGAAGGGATGCAGCACTACCCAGACAACGGCCCAGAAGGACTCCAGCATGGCCCAGACAACGGCCCTGACGGAATCCAGCGTGGCCCAGACAACGGCCCAGAAGGAATCCAGCATGGCCCAGATAAGAGCCCAAGAGGAATCCAGCATGGCCCAGACAGAATCCAACATGGCCCAGACAACGGCCCAGAAGGATTACAGCACTACCCAGACAACGGCCCAGAAGAAATCCAGCACTACCCAGACAACGGCCCTGAAGGAATCCAGCATGGCACACACAACGTCCCAGAAGGAATCCAGCACGGCCCAGACAACGGCCCAGAAGGAATTCAGCATGGCCCAGACAACGGCCCAGAAGGAATCCAGCACTACCAAGACAACAGACCAAGAGGAATACAGCATGGCCCAGACAACGACCCAGAAGGAATCCAGCACTACCCAGACAACGGCCCAGAAGGAATCCAGCACTACCCAGACAATGGCCCAGAAGGAATACAGCATGGCCCAGACAAAGGCACAGAAGGAATCCAGCATGGCCAAGACAACGGCCCAGAAGAAATCCAGCACTACCCAGACAACGGCCCAAGAGGAATCCTGGATGGCCCAGACAACAGCCCTGAAGGAATCCAGCATCGCACAGACAACGGCCTAGAAGGAATCCAGCACGGCCCAGAATACGGCCCAGAAGGAATCCAGCATGGCACAGACAACGGCCCAGAAGGAATCCAGCATGGACCAGACAACGGCCCAGAAGGAATCCAGCATGGCCCACACAACGGCCCAGAAGGAATCCAGCATGGCCCAGACAATGGCCCAGAAGGAATCCATCATGACCCAGACAACGGCCCAGAAGGAATCCAGCACAACCCAGACAACGGCCCGGAAGGAATCCAGCATGGCCCAGACAACGGCCCAAGAGTAATCCAGCATGGCCCAGACAACGGCCCAGAAGGAATCCAGCACTACCCAGACAACGGCCAGAAGGAATCCAGCATGGCCCAGACAATGGCCCAGACAACGGCCCAGAAGGAATCCAGCATGGCCCAGACAGTGGCCCAGAAGGAATCCAGCACTACCCAGACAACGGCCCAGAAGGGATGCAGCACTACCCAGACAACGGCCCAGAAGGACTCCAGCATGGCCCAGACAACGGCCCTGACGGAATCCAGCGTGGCCCAGACAACGGCCCAGAAGGAATCCAGCATGGCCCAGATAAGAGCCCAAGAGGAATCCAGCATGGCCCAGACAGAATCCAACATGGCCCAGACAACGGCCCAGAAGGATTACAGCACTACCCAGACAACGGCCCAGAAGAAATCCAGCACTACCCAGACAACGGCCCTGAAGGAATCCAGCATGGCACACACAACGTCCCAGAAGGAATCCAGCACGGCCCAGACAACGGCCCAGAAGGAATTCAGCATGGCCCAGACAACGGCCCAGAAGGAATCCAGCACTACCAAGACAACAGACCAAGAGGAATACAGCATGGCCCAGACAACGACCCAGAAGGAATCCAGCACTACCCAGACAACGGCCCAGAAGGAATCCAGCACTACCCAGACAATGGCCCAGAAGGAATACAGCATGGCCCAGACAAAGGCACAGAAGGAAACCAGCATGGCCCAGACAACGGCCCAGAAGGAATCCAGCATGGCCCAGACAACGGCCCTGAAGGAATCCAGCATGGCCCACTCAATGGCCCAGAAGAAATCCAGCACTACCCAGACAACGGCCCAGAAGGAATTCAGCACTAACCAGACAACCGCCCAAAAGAAATCCAGCATGGCCCAGACAACGGCCCAGAAGGAATCCAGCACTAACCAGACAACGGCCCAGAAGTAATCCAGCATGGCCCAGACAACGGCCCAGAAGGAATCCAGCATGGCCCAGATTACGGCCCAGAAGGAATCCAGCATGGCCCAGACAATGGCCCTGAAGGAATCCAGCATGGCCCAGACAACGGCCCTGAAGGAATCCAGCATGGCCCAGTCAATGGCCCAGAAGAAATCCAGCACTACCCAGACAACAGCCCAGAAGGAATCCAGCACTAACCAGACAACGGCCCAGAAGGAATCCAGCATGGCCCAGACAACGGCCCAGAAGGGATCCAGCACTAACCAGACAACGGCCCAGAAGGAATGCAGCATGGCCCAGACAATGGCCCAGAAGGAATCCAGCATGGCCAAGACAACGGCCCAGAAGAAATCCAGCACTGCCCAGACAACGGCCAAAGAGGAATCCTGGATGGCCCAGACAACAGCCCTGAAGGAATCCAGCATTGCACAGACAACGGCCTTGAAGGAATCCAGCACGGCCCAGAATACGGCCCAGAAGGAATCCAGCATGGCCCAGACAACGGCCCAGAAGGAATGCAGCACTACCCAGACAACGGGCCAGAAGGAATCCAGCATGGCCCAGACAAAGGCACAGAAGGAATCCAGCATGGCCCAGACAACGGCCCAGAAGGAATCCAGCATGGCCCAGACAACGGCCCTGAAGGGATCCAGCATGGCCCAGTCAATGGCCCAGAAGAAATCCAGCACTACCTAGACAACGGCCCTGAAGAAATCCAGCATCGCACAGACAACGGCCTAGAAGGAATCCAGCATGGCCCAGACAACGGCCCAGTAGGAAGCCAGCATGGCCCAGACAACGGCCCTGAAGGAATCCAGCATGGCCCAGATAACGGCCCAGAAGGAATCCAGCATGGCCCAGACAATGGCAGAGCAATCCAGCACTAGCCATACAACGGCACAGAAGGAATGCAGCATGGCCCGGACAATGGCCCAGAAGGAATCCAGCATGGCCAAGACAACGGCCCAGAAGAAATCCAGCACTACCCAGACAACGGCCCAAGAGGAATCCTGGATGGCCCAGACAACAGCCCTGAAGGAATCCAGCATCGCACAGACAACGGCCTAGAAGGAATCCAGCACGGCCCAGAATACGGCCCAGAAGGAATCCAGCATGGCACAGACAACGGCCCAGAAGGAATCCAGCATGGACCAGACAACGGCCCAGAAGGAATCCAGCATGGCCCAGACAACGGCCCAGAAGGAATCCAGCATGGCCCAGACAATGGCCAAGATGGAATCCAGCATGACCCAGACAACGGCCCAGAAGAAATCCAGCACAACCCAGACAACGGCCCGGAAGGAATCCAGCATGCCCCAGACAACGGCCCAAGAGGAATCCAGCATGGCCCAGACAACGGCCCAGAAGGAATCCAGCACTACCCAGACAACAGACCAAGAGGAATCCAGCATAGCCCAGACAACGACCCAGAAGGAATCCAGCACTACCCAGACAACGGCCCAGAAGTAATCCAGCACTACCCAGACAATGGCCCAGAAGGAATCCAGCATGGCCCAGACAACGGCCCAGAAGGAATCCAGCATGGCCCAGACAACGGCCCTGAAGGAATCCAGCATGGCCCAGTCAATGGCCCAGACGAAATCCAGCACTACCCAGACAACGGCCCAGAAAGAATCCAGCATGGCCCAGACAACGGTCCAGGGGGAATCGAGCATGGCCCAGACAATGGCCCAGAAGGAATCCAGCATGGCCCAGACAATGGCCCAGAAGGAATCCAGCACTACCCAGACAATGGCCCAGAAGGAATCCAGCACGACCCAGACCACAGCCCAAAAGGAATCCAGCATGGCCCAGACAAATTCCCAGAAAGAATCCAGCATAGACCAGTTAACGGCCCAGAAGGAATCCAGCATGGCCCAGACAAAGGCCCAGAAGGAATCCAGCATGGCAAAGACAACAGCCCAGAAGGAATCCAGCATGGCCCAGACAAAGGCCCAGAAGGAATCCAGCATGGCCCAGACAACGGCCCAGAAGGAATCCAGCATGGCCCAGACAACGGCCCTGAAGGAATCCAGCATGGCCCAGCCAACGGCCCAGAAGGAATCCAGCACTAACCAGACAACGGCCCAGAAGGAATCCAGCTTGGCCCAGTCAATGGCCCAGATGAAATCCAGCACTACCCAGAGAACAGCCCAGAAAGAATCCAGCACTAACCAGACAACGGCCCAGAAGGAATCCAGCATCACACAGACAACGGCCTAGAAGGAATCCAGCATGACCCAGACAACGGCCCAGAAGGAAGCTAGCATGGCCCAGACAACGGCCCTGAAGGAATCCAGCATGGCCCAGATAACGGCCCAGAAGGAATCCAGCATGGCCCAGACAATGGCAGAGAAATCCAGCACTACCCATACAACGGCCCAGAAGGAATGCAGCATGGCCCAGACAATGGCCCAGAAGGAATCCAGCATGGCCAAGACAACGGCCCAGAAGAAATCCAGCACTACCCAGACAACGGCCCAAGAGGAATCCTGGATGGCCCAGACAACAGCCCTGAAGGAATCCATCATCGCACAGACAACGGCCTAGAAGGAATCCAGCACGGCCCAGAATACGGCCCAGAAGGAATCCAGCATGGCCCAGACAACGGCCCAGAAGGAATCCAGCACTACCCAGACAACGGCCAGAAGGAATCCAGCATGGCCCAGACAATGGCCCAGACAACGGCCCAGAAGGAATCCAGCATGGCCCAGACAGTGGCCCAGAAGGAATCCAGCACTACCCAGACAACGGCCCAGAAGGGATGCAGCACTACCCAGACAACGGCCCAGAAGGACTCCAGCATGGCCCAGACAACGGCCCTGACGGAATCCAGCGTGGCCCAGACAACGGCCCAGAAGGAATCCAGCATGGCCCAGATAAGAGCCCAAGAGGAATCCAGCATGGCCCAGACAGAATCCAACATGGCCCAGACAACGGCCCAGAAGGATTACAGCACTACCCAGACAACGGCCCAGAAGAAATCCAGCACTACCCAGACAACGGCCCTGAAGGAATCCAGCATGGCACACACAACGTCCCAGAAGGAATCCAGCACGGCCCAGACAACGGCCCAGAAGGAATTCAGCATGGCCCAGACAACGGCCCAGAAGGAATCCAGCACTACCAAGACAACAGACCAAGAGGAATACAGCATGGCCCAGACAACGACCCAGAAGGAATCCAGCACTACCCAGACAACGGCCCAGAAGGAATCCAGCACTACCCAGACAATGGCCCAGAAGGAATACAGCATGGCCCAGACAAAGGCACAGAAGGAAACCAGCATGGCCCAGACAACGGCCCAGAAGGAATCCAGCATGGCCCAGACAACGGCCCTGAAGGAATCCAGCATGGCCCACTCAATGGCCCAGAAGAAATCCAGCACTACCCAGACAACGGCCCAGAAGGAATTCAGCACTAACCAGACAACCGCCCAAAAGAAATCCAGCATGGCCCAGACAACGGCCCAGAAGGAATCCAGCACTAACCAGACAACGGCCCAGAAGTAATCCAGCATGGCCCAGACAACGGCCCAGAAGGAATCCAGCATGGCCCAGATTACGGCCCAGAAGGAATCCAGCATGGCCCAGACAATGGCCCTGAAGGAATCCAGCATGGCCCAGACAACGGCCCTGAAGGAATCCAGCATGGCCCAGTCAATGGCCCAGAAGAAATCCAGCACTACCCAGACAACAGCCCAGAAGGAATCCAGCACTAACCAGACAACGGCCCAGAAGGAATCCAGCATGGCCCAGACAACGGCCCAGAAGGGATCCAGCACTAACCAGACAACGGCCCAGAAGGAATCCAACATGGCCCAGACAACGGCCCAGATGGAATCCAGCACTACCCAGACAACGGCACAGAAGGAATCAAGCATGGCCCAGACAACGGCCCAGAAGGAATGCAGCACTACCCAGACAACGGCCCAGAAGGAATCCAGCATGGCCCAGACAACGGCCCAGAAGGAATCCAGCATGGCCCAGACAACGGCCCAGAAGGAATCCAGCATGGCCCAGATAACGGCCCAGAAGGAATCCAGCATGGCCCAGACAATGGCACAGAAATCCAGCACTACCCATACAACGGCCCAGAAGGAATGCAGCAAGGCCCAGACAATGGCCCAGAAGGAATCCAGCATGGCCAAGACAACGGCCCAGAAGAAATCCAGCACTACTCAGAGAACGGCCCAAGAGGAATCCTGGATGGCCCAGTCAACGGCCCAGAAGGAATCCAGCACTACCCAGACAACAGCCCAGAAGGAATCCAGCATGGCCCAGACAACGGCCCAGGCGGAATCCAGCACTACCCAGACAACGGGCCCTGAAAAAATCCAGCATGGCCCAGATAACGGCCCCCAAGGAATACAGCATGGCCCAGACAATGGCAGAGAAATCCTGCACTACCCATACAACGGCCCAGAAGGAATGCAGCATGGCCCAGACAATGGCCCAGAAGGAATCCAGCATGGCCAAGACAACGGCCCAAAAGAAATCCAGCACTGCCCAGACAACGGCCAAAGAGGAATCCTGGATGGCCCAGACAACAGCCCTGAAGGAATCCAGCATTGCACAGACAACGGCCTTGAAGGAATCCAGCACGGCCCAGAATACGGCCCAGAAGGAATCCAGCATGGCCCAGACAACGGCCCAGAAGGAATGCAGCACTACCCAGACAACGGGCCAGAAGGAATCCAGCATGGCCCAGACAAAGGCACAGAAGGAATCCAGCATGGCCCAGACAACGGCCCAGAAGGAATCCAGCATGGCCCAGACAACGGCCCTGAAGGGATCCAGCATGGCCCAGTCAATGGCCCAGAAGAAATCCAGCACTACCTAGACAACGGCCCTGAAGAAATCCAGCATCGCACAGACAACGGCCTAGAAGGAATCCAGCATGGCCCAGACAACGGCCCAGTAGGAAGCCAGCATGGCCCAGACAACGGCCCTGAAGGAATCCAGCATGGCCCAGATAACGGCCCAGAAGGAATCCAGCATGGCCCAGACAATGGCAGAGCAATCCAGCACTAGCCATACAACGGCACAGAAGGAATGCAGCATGGCCCGGACAATGGCCCAGAAGGAATCCAGCATGGCCAAGACAACGGCCCAGAAGAAATCCAGCACTACCCAGACAACGGCCCAAGAGGAATCCTGGATGGCCCAGACAACAGCCCTGAAGGAATCCAGCATCGCACAGACAACGGCCTAGAAGGAATCCAGCACGGCCCAGAATACGGCCCAGAAGGAATCCAGCATGGCACAGACAACGGCCCAGAAGGAATCCAGCATGGACCAGACAACGGCCCAGAAGGAATCCAGCATGGCCCAGACAACGGCCCAGAAGGAATCCAGCATGGCCCAGACAATGGCCAAGATGGAATCCAGCATGACCCAGACAACGGCCCAGAAGAAATCCAGCACAACCCAGACAACGGCCCGGAAGGAATCCAGCATGCCCCAGACAACGGCCCAAGAGGAATCCAGCATGGCCCAGACAACGGCCCAGAAGGAATCCAGCACTACCCAGACAACAGACCAAGAGGAATCCAGCATAGCCCAGACAACGACCCAGAAGGAATCCAGCACTACCCAGACAACGGCCCAGAAGTAATCCAGCACTACCCAGACAATGGCCCAGAAGGAATCCAGCATGGCCCAGACAACGGCCCAGAAGGAATCCAGCATGGCCCAGACAACGGCCCTGAAGGAATCCAGCATGGCCCAGTCAATGGCCCAGACGAAATCCAGCACTACCCAGACAACGGCCCAGAAAGAATCCAGCATGGCCCAGACAACGGTCCAGGGGGAATCGAGCATGGCCCAGACAATGGCCCAGAAGGAATCCAGCATGGCCCAGACAATGGCCCAGAAGGAATCCAGCACTACCCAGACAATGGCCCAGAAGGAATCCAGCACGACCCAGACCACAGCCCAAAAGGAATCCAGCATGGCCCAGACAAATTCCCAGAAAGAATCCAGCATAGACCAGTTAACGGCCCAGAAGGAATCCAGCATGGCCCAGACAAAGGCCCAGAAGGAATCCAGCATGGCAAAGACAACAGCCCAGAAGGAATCCAGCATGGCCCAGACAAAGGCCCAGAAGGAATCCAGCATGGCCCAGACAACGGCCCAGAAGGAATCCAGCATGGCCCAGACAACGGCCCTGAAGGAATCCAGCATGGCCCAGCCAACGGCCCAGAAGGAATCCAGCACTAACCAGACAACGGCCCAGAAGGAATCCAGCTTGGCCCAGTCAATGGCCCAGATGAAATCCAGCACTACCCAGAGAACAGCCCAGAAAGAATCCAGCACTAACCAGACAACGGCCCAGAAGGAATCCAGCATCACACAGACAACGGCCTAGAAGGAATCCAGCATGACCCAGACAACGGCCCAGAAGGAAGCTAGCATGGCCCAGACAACGGCCCTGAAGGAATCCAGCATGGCCCAGATAACGGCCCAGAAGGAATCCAGCATGGCCCAGACAATGGCAGAGAAATCCAGCACTACCCATACAACGGCCCAGAAGGAATGCAGCATGGCCCAGACAATGGCCCAGAAGGAATCCAGCATGGCCAAGACAACGGCCCAGAAGAAATCCAGCACTACCCAGACAACGGCCCAAGAGGAATCCTGGATGGCCCAGACAACAGCCCTGAAGGAATCCATCATCGCACAGACAACGGCCTAGAAGGAATCCAGCACGGCCCAGAATACGGCCCAGAAGGAATCCAGCATGGCCCAGACAACGGCCCAGAAGGAATGCAGCACTACCCAGACAACGGGCCAGAAGGAATCCAGCATGGCCCAGACAAAGGCACAGAAGGAATCCAGCATGGCGCAGACAACGGCCCAGAAGGAATCCAGCATGGCCCAGATAACGGCCCAGGAGGAATCCACCATGGCCCAGACAGAATCCAACATGGCCCAGACAACGGCCCAGAAGGAATCCAGCACTACCCAGACAACAGACCAAGAGGAATCCAGCATGGCCCAGACAACGACCCAGAAGGAATCCAGCACTACCCAGACAACGGCCCAGAAGTAATCCAGCACTACCCAGACAATGGCCCAGAAGGAATCCAGCATGGCCCAGACAACGGCCCAGAAGGAATCCAGCATGGCCCAGACAACGGCCCTGAAGGAATCCAGCATGGCCCAGTCAATGGCCCAGAAGAAATCCAGCACTACCCAGACAACGGCCCAGAAAGAATCCAACATGTCCCAGACAACGGTCCAGGGGGAATCGAGCATGGCCCAGACAATGGCCCAGAAGGAATCCAGCATGGCCCAGACAACGGCTCAGAAGGAATCCAGCATGGCCCAGACAACGGCCCAGAAGGAATCCAGCTCTGCCCAGACAACGGCCCAGAAGGAATCCAGCACTGCCCAGACAACAGCCCAAGAGGAATCCAGCATGGCCCAGACAACAACCCAGAAGGAATCCAGCACTACCCAGACAACGACCCAGAAGGAATCCAGCACTACCCAGACCACGGCCCAGAAGGAATCCAGCACTAACCAGACAACGGCCCAGAAGGAATCCAGCATGGCCCAGACAAAATCCCAGAAAGAATCCAGCATGGACCAGTTAACGGTCCAGAAGGAATCCAGCATGGCCCAGACAAAGGCCCAGAAGGAATCCAGCATGGCAAAGACAACAGCCCAGAAGGAATCCAGCATGGCCCAGGCAACGGCCCAGAAGGAATCCAGCATGGCCCAGACAATGGCCCAGAAGAAATCCAGCACTACCCAGACAACGGCCCAGAAGGAATCCAGCACTAACCAGACAACGGCCCAGAAGGAATCCAGCATGGCCCTGTCAATGGCCCAGAAGAAATCCAGCACTGCCCAGACAACAGCCCAGAAGGAATCCAGCACTAACCAGACAACGGCCCAGATGGAATCCAGCATGGCCCAGACAACGGCCCAGAAGGAATCCAGCATGGCCCAGACAATGGCCAAGATGGAATCCAGCATGACCCAGACAACGGCCCAGATGGAATCCAGCATGGCCCAGACAACGGCCCAGAAGGAATCCAGCATGGCCCAGACAATGGCCAAGATGGAATCCAGCATGACCCAGACAACGGCCCAGAAGGAATCCAGCATGGCCCAGACAATGGCCCAGAAGGAATCCAGCATGGCCCAGACAATGGCCAAGATGGAATCCAGCATGACCCAGACAACGGCCCAGAAGAAATCCAGCACAACCCAGACAACGGCCCGGAAGGAATCCAGCATGGCCCAGACAACGGCCCAAGAGGAATCCAGCATGGCCCAGACAACGGCCCAGATGGAATCCAGCACTACCCAGACAACAGACCAAGAGGAATCCAGCATGGCCCAGACAACGACCCAGAAGGAATCCAGCACTACCCAGACAACGGCCCAGAAGTAATCCAGCACTACCCAGACAATGGCCCAGAAGGAATCCAGCATGGCCCAGACAACGGCCCAGAAGGAATCCAGCATGGCCCAGACAACGGCCCTGAAGGAATCCAGCATGGCCCAGTCAATGGCCCAGACGAAATCCAGCACTACCCAGACAACGGCCCAGAAAGAATCCAGCATGGCCCAGACAACGGTCCAGGGGGAATCGAGCATGGCCCAGACAATGGCCCAGAAGGAATCCAGCATGGCCCAGACAATGGCCCAGAAGGAATCCAGCACTACCCAGACAATGGCCCAGAAGGAATCCAGCACGACCCAGACCACAGCCCAAAAGGAATCCAGCATGGCCCAGACAAATTCCCAGAAAGAATCCAGCATAGACCAGTTAACGGCCCAGAAGGAATCCAGCATGGCCCAGACAAAGGCCCGGAAGGAATCCAGCATGGCAAAGACAACAGCCCAGAAGGAATCCAGCATGGCCCAGACAAAGGCCCAGAAGGAATCCAGCATGGCCCAGACAACGGCCCAGAAGGAATCCAGCATGGCCCAGACAACGGCCCTGAAGGAATCCAGCATGGCCCAGCCAACGGCCCAGAAGGAATCCAGCACTAACCAGACAACGGCCCAGAAGGAATCCAGCATGGCCCAACAATGGCCCAGAAGGAATCCAGCACTACCCAGACAACGGCCCAGAAAGGATGCAGCACTACCCAGACAACGGCCCAGAAGGAATCCAGCATGGCCCAGACAACTGCCCTGACGGAATCCAGCGTGGCCCAGACAACGGCCCAGAAGGAATCCAGCATGGCCCAGATAACGGCCCAGGAGGAATCCAGCATGGCCCAGACAGAAACCCAACATGGCCCAGACAACGGCCCAGAAGGAATCCAGCACTACCCAGACAACGGCCCAGAAGGAATCCAGCACTGCCCAGACAACGGCCCAGAAGGAATCCAGCATGGCCCAGACAACGGCCCTGAAGGAATCCAGCATGGCCCAGTCAATGGCCCAGAAGAAATCCAGCATGGCCCAGACAATGGCCCAGAAGGAATCCAGCATGGCCCAGACAAGGGCCCAGAAGGAATCCAGCATGGCCCAGACAACGGCCCAGAAGGAATCCAACAATACCCAGACAACAGCCCAAGAGGAATCCAGCATGGCCCAGACAACGATCAAGAAGGAATCCAGCACTAACCAGCCAACGGCCCAGAAGGAATCCAGCATGGCCCAGACAACGGCCCAGAAGGAATCCAGCACTAACCAGACCACGGCCCAGAAGGAATCCAGCATGGCCCAGACAAAATCCCAGAAAGAATCCAGCATGGACCAGTTAACGGCCCAGAAGGAATCCAGCATGGCCCAGACAACGGCCCAGAAGGAATCCAGCATGGCCCAGACAACGGCCCAGAAGGAATCCAGCATGGCCCAGACAATGGCCCAGAAGAAATCCAGCACTACCCAGACAACGGCCCAGAAGGAATCCAGCACTAACCAGACAACGGCCCAGAAGGAATCCAGCATGGCCCAGACAACGGCCCAGAAGGAATCCAGCACTACCCAGACAACGGCCCTGAAGGAATCCAGCATGGCCCAGACAACGGCCCACAAGGAATCCAGCACTAACCAGACAACGGCCCAGAAGGAATCCAGCATGGCCCAGTCAATGGCCCAGAAGAAATCCAGCACTACCCAGACAACGGCCCAGAAGGAATCCAGCACTAACCAGACAACGGCCCAGAAGGAATCCAACATGGCCCAGACAACGGCCCAGAAGGAATCCAGCACTACCCAGACAACAGACCAAGAGGAATCCAGCATGGCCCAGACAACGACCCAGAAGGAATCCAGCACTACCCAGACAACGGCCCAGAAGTAATCCAGCACTACCCAGACAATGGCCCAGAAGGAATCCAGCATGGCCCAGACAACGGCCCAGAAGGAATCCAGCATGGCCCAGACAACGGCCCTGAAGGAATCCAGCATGGCCCAGTCAATGGCCCAGAAGAAATCCAGCACTACCCAGACAACGGCCCAGAAAGAATCCAACATGTCCCAGACAACGGTCCAGGGGGAATCGAGCATGGCCCAGACAATGGCCCAGAAGGAATCCAGCATGGCCCAGACAACGGCTCAGAAGGAATCCAGCATGGCCCAGACAACGGCCCAGAAGGAATCCAGCTCTGCCCAGACAACGGCCCAGAAGGAATCCAGCACTGCCCAGACAACAGCCCAAGAGGAATCCAGCATGGCCCAGACAACAACCCAGAAGGAATCCAGCACTACCCAGACAACGACCCAGAAGGAATCCAGCACTACCCAGACCACGGCCCAGAAGGAATCGAGCACTAACCAGACAACGGCCCAGAAGGAATCCAGCATGGCCCAGACAAAATCCCAGAAAGAATCCAGCATGGACCAGTTAACGGTCCAGAAGGAATCCAGCATGGCCCAGACAAAGGCCCAGAAGGAATCCAGCATGGCAAAGACAACAGCCCAGAAGGAATCCAGCATGGCCCAGGCAACGGCCCAGAAGGAATCCAGCATGGCCCAGACAATGGCCCAGAAGAAATCCAGCACTACCCAGACAACGGCCCAGAAGGAATCCAGCACTAACCAGACAACGGCCCAGAAGGAATCCAGCATGGCCCTGTCAATGGCCCAGAAGAAATCCAGCACTGCCCAGACAACAGTCCAGAAGGAATCCAGCACTAACCAGACAACGGCCCAGATGGAATCCAGCATGGCCCAGACAACGGCCCAGAAGGAATCCAGCATGGCCCAGACAATGGCCAAGATGGAATCCAGCATGACCCAGACAACGGCCCAGAAGGAATCCAGCATGGCCCAGACAATGGCCCAGAAGGAATCCAGCATGGCCCAGACAATGGCCAAGATGGAATCCAGCATGACCCAGACAACGGCCCAGAAGAAATCCAGCACAACCCAGACAACGGCCCGGAAGGAATCCAGCATGGCCCAGACAACGGCCCAAGAGGAATCCAGCATGGCCCAGACAACGGCCCAGATGGAATCCAGCACTACCCAGACAACAGACCAAGAGGAATCCAGCATGGCCCAGACAACGACCCAGAAGGAATCCAGCACTACCCAGACAACGGCCCAGAAGTAATCCAGCACTACCCAGACAATGGCCCAGAAGGAATCCAGCATGGCCCAGACAACGGCCCAGAAGGAATCCAGCATGGCCCAGACAACGGCCCTGAAGGAATCCAGCATGGCCCAGTCAATGGCCCAGACGAAATCCAGCACTACCCAGACAACGGCCCAGAAAGAATCCAGCATGGCCCAGACAACGGTCCAGGGGGAATCGAGCATGGCCCAGACAATGGCCCAGAAGGAATCCAGCATGGCCCAGACAATGGCCCAGAAGGAATCCAGCACTACCCAGACAATGGCCCAGAAGGAATCCAGCACGACCCAGACCACAGCCCAAAAGGAATCCAGCATGGCCCAGACAAATTCCCAGAAAGAATCCAGCATAGACCAGTTAACGGCCCAGAAGGAATCCAGCATGGCCCAGACAAAGGCCCGGAAGGAATCCAGCATGGCAAAGACAACAGCCCAGAAGGAATCCAGCATGGCCCAGACAAAGGCCCAGAAGGAATCCAGCATGGCCCAGACAACGGCCCAGAAGGAATCCAGCATGGCCCAGACAACGGCCCTGAAGGAATCCAGCATGGCCCAGCCAACGGCCCAGAAGGAATCCAGCACTAACCAGACAACGGCCCAGAAGGAATCCAGCATGGCCCAACAATGGCCCAGAAGGAATCCAGCACTACCCAGACAACGGCCCAGAAAGGATGCAGCACTACCCAGACAACGGCCCAGAAGGAATCCAGCATGGCCCAGACAACTGCCCTGACGGAATCCAGCGTGGACCAGACAACGGCCCAGAAGGAATCCAGCATGGCCCAGATAACGGCCCAGGAGGAATCCAGCATGGCCCAGACAGAAACCCAACATGGCCCAGACAACGGCCCAGAAGGAATCCAGCACTACCCAGACAACGGCCCAGAAGGAATCCAGCACTGCCCAGACAACGGCCCAGAAGGAATCCAGCATGGCCCAGACAACGGCCCTGAAGGAATCCAGCATGGCCCAGTCAATGGCCCAGAAGAAATCCAGCATGGCCCAGACAATGGCCCAGAAGGAATCCAGCATGGCCCAGACAAGGGCCCAGAAGGAATCCAGCATGGCCCAGACAACGGCCCAGAAGGAATCCAACAATACCCAGACAACAGCCCAAGAGGAATCCAGCATGGCCCAGACAACGATCAAGAAGGAATCCAGCACTAACCAGCCAACGGCCCAGAAGGAATCCAGCATGGCCCAGACAACGGCCCAGAAGGAATCCAGCACTAACCAGACAACGGCCCAGAAGGAATCCAGCATGGCCCAGACAACGGCCCAGAAGGAATCCAGCACTACCCAGACAACGGCCCTGAAGGAATCCAGCATGGCCCAGACAACGGCCCACAAGGAATCCAGCACTAACCAGACAACGGCCCAGAAGGAATCCAGCATGGCCCAGTCAATGGCCCAGAAGAAATCCAGCACTACCCAGACAACAGCCCAGAAGGAATCCAGCACTAACCAGACAATGGCAAAGAAGGAATCCAGCATGGCCCAGAAAACGGCCCAGAAAACGGCCCAGAAGGAATGCAGCACTACCCAGACAACGGCCCAGAAGGAATCCAGCATGGCCCAGACAAAGGCACAGAAGGAATCCAGCACAACCCAGACAACGGCCCAGAAGGAATCCAGCATGGCCCATACAACGGCCCAGAAGGAATCCAGCATGGCTCAGACAACGGCCCAGAAGGAATGCAGCACTACCCAGACAACGGCCCAGAAGGAATCCAGCATGGCCCATGCAACGGCCCAGAAGGAATCCAGCATGGCCCAGACAACGGCCCAGAAGGAATGCAGCACTACCCAGACAACGGCCCAGAAGGAATCCAGCATGGCCCAGACAACGGCCCAGAAGGAATCCAGCATGGCCCAGACAACGCTCCAGAAGGAATCCAGCACTAACCAGACAATGGCCCAGAAGGAATTCAGCATGGCCCAAACAACGGCCCACAAGGAATCCAGCACTAACCAGACAACGGCCCAGAAGGAATCCAGCATGGCCCAGTCAATGGCCCAGAAGAAATCCAGCACTACCCAGACAACAGCCCAGAAGGAATCCAGCACTAACCAGACAACGGCCCAGAAGGAATCCAACATGGCCCAGAAAACGGCCCAGAAGGAATGCAGCCCTACCCAGACAACGGCCCAGAAGGAATCCAGCATGGCCCAGACAAAGGCACAGAAGGAATCCAGCACAACCCAGACAACGGCCCAGAAGGAATCCAGCATGGCCCAGACAACGGCCCAAGAGGAATCCAGCATGGCCCAGAAAACGGCCCAGAAGGAATCCAGCACTACCCAGACAACGGCCAGAAGGAATCCAGCATGGCCCAGACAATGGCCCAGACAACAGCCCAGAAGGAATCTAGCATGGCCCAACAATGGCCCAGAAGGAATCCAGCACTACCCAGACAACGGCCCAGAAAGGATGCAGCACTACCCAGACAACGGCCCAGAAGGAATCCAGCATGGCCCAGACAACTGCCCTGACGGAATACAGCGTGGCCCAGACAACGGCCCAGAAGGAATCCAGCATGGCCCAGATAACGGCCCAGGAGGAATCCAGCATGGCCCAGACAGAATCCAACATGGCCCAGACAACGGCCCAGAAGGAATCCAGCACTACCCAGACAACGGCCCAGAAGGAATCGAGCACTACCCAGACAACGGCCCAGAAGGAATCCAGCATGGCCCAGACAACGGCCCTGAAGGAATCCAGCATGGCCCAGTCAATGGCCCAGAAGAAATCCAGCATGGCCCAGACAATGGCCCAGAAGGAATCCAGCATGGCCCAGACAACGGCCCAGAAGGAATCCAGCATGGCCCAGACAACGGCCCAGAAGGAATCCAGCAATACCCAGACAACAGCCCAAGAGGAATCCAGCATGGCCCAGACAACGACCAAGAAGGAATCCAGCACTAACCAGCCAACGGCCCAGAAGGAATCCAGCATGGCCCAGACAACGGCCCAGAAGGAATCCAGCACTAACCAGACCACGGCCCAGAAGGAATCCAGCATGGCCCAGACAAAATCCCAGAAAGAATCCAGCATGGACCAGTTAACGGCCCAGAAGGAATCCAGCATGGCAAAGACAACAGCCCAGAAGGAATCCAGCATGGCCCAGACAACGGCCCAGAAGGAATCCAGCATGGCCCAGACAATGGCCCAGAAGAAATCCAGCACTACCCAGACAACGGCCCAGAAGGAATCCAGCACTAACCAGACAACGGCCCAGAAGGAATCCAGCATGGCCCAGACAACGGCCCAGAAGGAATCCAGCACTACCCAGACAACGGCCCAGAAGGAATCCAGCATGGCCCAGACAACGGCCCTGAAGGAATCCAGCATGGCCCAGTCAATGGCCCAGACGAAATCCAGCACTACCCAGACAACGGCCCAGAAAGAATCCAGCATGGCCCAGACAACGGTCCAGGGGGAATCGAGCCTGGCCCAGACAATGGCCCAGAAGGAATCCAGCATGGCCCAGACAATGGCCCAGAAGGAATCCAGCACTACCCAGACAATGGCCCAGAAGGAATCCAGCACGACCCAGACCACAGCCCAAAAGGAATCCAGCATGGCCCAGACAAATTCCCAGAAAGAATCCAGCATAGACCAGTTAACGGCCCAGAAGGAATCCAGCATGGCCCAGACAAAGGCCCAGAAGGAATCCAGCATGGCAAAGACAACAGCCCAGAAGGAATCCAGCATGGCCCAGACAAAGGCCCAGAAGGAATCCAGCATGGCCCAGACAACGGCCCAGAAGGAATCCAGCATGGCCCAGACAACGGCCCTGAAGGAATCCAGCATGGCCCAGCCAACGGCCCAGAAGGAATCCAGCACTAACCAGACAACGGCCCAGAAGGAATCCAGCTTGGCCCAGTCAATGGCCCAGATGAAATCCAGCACTACCCAGAGAACAGCCCAGAAAGAATCCAGCACTAACCAGACAACGGCCCAGAAGGAATCCAGCATCACACAGACAACGGCCTAGAAGGAATCCAGCATGGCCCAGACAACGGCCCAGAAGGAAGCCAGCATGGCCCAGACAACGGCCCTGAAGGAATCCAGCATGGCCCAGATAACGGCCCAGAAGGAATCCAGCATGGCCCAGACAATGGCAGAGAAATCCAGCACTACCCATACAACGGCCCAGAAGGAATGCAGCATGGCCCAGACAATGGCCCAGAAGGAATCCAGCATGGCCAAGACAACGGCCCAGAAGAAATCCAGCACTACCCAGACAACGGCCCAAGAGGAATCCTGGATGGCCCAGACAACAGCCCTGAAGGAGTCCATCATCGCACAGACAACGGCCTAGAAGGAATCCAGCACGGCCCAGAATACGGCCCAGAAGGAATCCAGCATGGCCCAGACAACGGCCCAGAAGGAATGCAGCACTACCCAGACAACGGGCCAGAAGGAATCCAGCATGGCCCAGACAAAGGCACAGAAGGAATCCAGCATGGCGCAGACAACGGCCCAGAAGGAATCCAGCATGGCCCAGATAACGGCCCAGGAGGAATCCACCATGGCCCAGACAGAATCCAACATGGCCCAGACAACGGCCCAGAAGGAATCCAGCACTACCCAGACAACAGACCAAGAGGAATCCAGCATGGCCCAGACAACGACCCAGAAGGAATCCAGCACTACCCAGACAACGGCCCAGAAGTAATCCAGCACTACCCAGACAATGGCCCAGAAGGAATCCAGCATGGCCCAGACAACGGCCCAGAAGGAATCCAGCATGGCCCAGACAACGGCCCTGAAGGAATCCAGCATGGCCCAGTCAATGGCCCAGAAGAAATCCAGCACTACCCAGACAACGGCCCAGAAAGAATCCAACATGTCCCAGACAACGGTCCAGGGGGAATCGAGCATGGCCCAGACAATGGCCCAGAAGGAATCCAGCATGGCCCAGACAACGGCTCAGAAGGAATCCAGCATGGCCCAGACAACGGCCCAGAAGGAATCCAGCTCTGCCCAGACAACGGCCCAGAAGGAATCCAGCACTGCCCAGACAACAGCCCAAGAGGAATCCAGCATGGCCCAGACAACAACCCAGAAGGAATCCAGCACTACCCAGACAACGACCCAGAAGGAATCCAGCACTACCCAGACAATGGCCCAGAAGGAATCCAGCACTACCCAGACCACGGCCCAGAAGGAATCCAGCACTAACCAGACAACGGCCCAGAAGGAATCCAGCATGGCCCAGACAAAATCCCAGAAAGAATCCAGCATGGACCAGTTAACGGTCCAGAAGGAATCCAGCATGGCCCAGACAAAGGCCCAGAAGGAATCCAGCATGGCAAAGACAACAGCCCAGAAGGAATCCAGCATGGCCCAGGCAACGGCCCAGAAGAAATCCAGCACTACCCAGACAACGGCCCAGAAGGAATCCAGCACTAACCAGACAACGGCCCAGAAGGAATCCAGCATGGCCCTGTCAATGGCCCAGAAGAAATCCTGCACTGCCCAGACAACAGCCCAGAAGGAATCCAGCACTAACCAGACAACGGCCCAGATGGAATCCAGCATGGCCCAGACAACGGCCCAGAAGGAATCCAGCATGGCCCAGACAATGGCCAAGATGGAATCCAGCATGACCCAGACAACGGCCCAGAAGGAATCCAGCATGGCCCAGACAATGGCCCAGAAGGAATCCAGCATGGCCCAGACAATGGCCAAGATGGAATCCAGCATGACCCAGACAACGGCCCAGAAGAAATCCAGCACAACCCAGACAACGGCCCGGAAGGAATCCAGCACTGCCCAGACAACAGCCCAGAAGGAATCCAGCACTAACCAGACAACGGCCCAGATGGAATCCAGCATGGCCCAGACAACGGCCCAGAAGGAATCCAGCATGGCCCAGACAATGGCCAAGATGGAATCCAGCATGACCCAGACAACGGCCCAGAAGGAATCCAGCATGGCCCAGACAATGGCCCAGAAGGAATCCAGCATGGCCCAGACAATGGCCAAGATGGAATCCAGCATGACCCAGACAACGGCCCAGAAGAAATCCAGCACAACCCAGACAACGGCCCGGAAGGAATCCAGCATGGCCCAGACAACGGCCCAAGAGGAATCCAGCATGGCCCAGACAACGGCCCAGATGGAATCCAGCACTACCCAGACAACAGACCAAGAGGAATCCAGCATGGCCCAGACAACGACCCAGAAGGAATCCAGCACTACCCAGACAACGGCCCAGAAGTAATCCAGCGCTACCCAGACAATGGCCCAGAAGGAATCCAGCATGGCCCAGACAACGGCCCAGAAGGAATCCAGCATGGCCCAGACAACGGCCCTGAAGGAATCCAGCATGGCCCAGTCAATGGCCCAGACGAAATCCAGCACTACCCAGACAACGGCCCAGAAAGAATCCAGCATGGCCCAGACAACGGTCCAGGGGGAATCGAGCATGGCCCAGACAATGGCCCAGAAGGAATCCAGCATGGCCCAGACAATGGCCCAGAAGGAATCCAGCACTACCCAGACAATGGCCCAGAAGGAATCCAGCACGACCCAGACCACAGCCCAAAAGGAATCCAGCATGGCCCAGACAAATTCCCAGAAAGAATCCAGCATAGACCAGTTAACGGCCCAGAAGGAATCCAGCATGGCCCAGACAAAGGCCCAGAAGGAATCCAGCATGGCAAAGACAACAGCCCAGAAGGAATCCAGCATGGCCCAGACAAAGGCCCAGAAGGAATCCAGCATGGCCCAGACAACGGCCCAGAAGGAATCCAGCATGGCCCAGACAACGGCCCTGAAGGAATCCAGCATGGCCCAGCCAACGGCCCAGAAGGAATCCAGCACTAACCAGACAACGGCCCAGAAGGAATCCAGCTTGGCCCAGTCAATGGCCCAGATGAAATCCAGCACTACCCAGAGAACAGCCCAGAAAGAATCCAGCACTAACCAGACAACGGCCCAGAAGGAATCCAGCATCACACAGACAACGGCCTAGAAGGAATCCAGCATGGCCCAGACAACGGCCCAGAAGGAAGCCAGCATGGCCCAGACAACGGCCCTGAAGGAATCCAGCATGGCCCAGATAACGGCCCAGAAATAATCCAGCATGGCCCAGACAATGGCAGAGAAATCCAGCACTACCCATACAACGGCCCAGAAGGAATGCAACATGGCCCAGACAATGGCCCAGTAGGAATCCAGCATGGCCAAGACAACGGCCCAGAAGAAATCCAGCACTACCCAGACAACGGCCCAAGAGGAATCCTGGATGCCCCAGACAACAGCCCTGAAGGAATCCAGCATCGCACAGACAACGGCCTAGAAGGAATCCAGCACGGCCCAGAATACGGCCCAGAAGGAATCCAGCATGGCACAGACAACTGCCCAGAAGGAATCCAGCATGGACCAGACAACGGCCCAGAAGGAATCCAGCATGGCCCAGACAACGGCCCAGAAGGAATCCAGCATGGCCCAGACTATGGCCCAGAAGGAATCCAGCATGACCCAGACAACGGCCCAGAAGGAATCCAGCACAACCCAGACAACGGCCCGGAAGGAATCCAGCATGGCCCAGACAACGGCCCAAGAGGAATCCAGCATGGCCCAGACAACGGCCCAGAAGGAATCCAGCACTACCCAGACAACGGCCAGAAGGAATCCAGCATGGCCCAGACAATGGCCCAGACAACGGCCCAGAAGGAATCCAGAATGGCCCAACAATGGCCCAGAAGGAATCCAGCACTACCCAGACAACGGCCCAGAAAGGATGCAGCACTACCCAGACAACGGCCCAGAAGGAATCCAGCATGGCCCAGACAACTGCCCTGACGGAATCCAGCGTGGCCCAGACAACGGCCCAGAAGGAATCCAGCATGGCCCAGATAACGGCCCAGGAGGAATCCAGCATGGCCCAGACAGAATCCAACATGGCCCAGACAACGGCCCAGAAGGAATCCAGCATGGCACAGACAACTGCCCAGAAGGAATCCAGCATGGACCAGACAACGGCCCAGAAGGAATCCAGCATGGCCCAGACAACGGCCCAGAAGGAATCCAGCATGGCCCAGACTATGGCCCAGAAGGAATCCAGCATGACCCAGACAACTGCCCAGAAGGAATCCAGCACAACCCAGACAACGGCCCGGAAGGAATCCAGCATGGCCCAGACAACGGCCCAAGAGGAATCCAGCATGGCCCAGACAACGGCCCAGAAGGAATCCAGCATGGCCCAGACAACGGCCCAAGAGGAATCCAGCATGTCCCAGAGAACGGCCCAGAAGGAATCCAGCACTACCCAGACAACGGCCAGAAGGAATCCAGCATGGCCCAGACAACGGCCCAAGAGGAATCCAGCATGGCCCAGACAACGGCCCAGAAGGAATGCAGCACTAACCAGACAACGGCCAGAAGGAATCCAGCATGGCCCAGACAATGGCCCAGACAACGGCCCAGAAGGAATCCAGCATGGCCCAACAATGGCCCAGAAGGAATCCAGCACTACCCAGACAACGGCCCAGAAAGGAGGCAGCACTACCCAGACAACGGCCCAGAAGGAATCCAGCATGGCCCAGACAACTGCCCTGACGGAATCCAGCGTGGCCCAGACAACGGCCCAGAAGGAATCCAGCATGGCCCAGATAACGGCCCAGGAGGAATCCAGCATGGCCCAGACAGAAACCCAACAAGGCCCAGACAACGGCCCAGAAGGAATCCAGCACTACCCAGACAACAGCCCAGAAGGAATCCAGCACTGCCCAGACAACGGCCCAGAAGGAATCCAGCATGGCCCAGACAACGGCCCTGAAGGAATCCAGCATGGCCCAGTCAATGGCCCAGAAGAAATCCAGCATGGCCCAGACAATGGCCCAGAAGGAATCCAGCATGGCCCAGACAAGGGCCCAGAAGGAATCCAGCATGGCCCAGACAACGGCCCAGAAGGAATCCAACAATACCCAGACAACAGCCCAAGAGGAATCCAGCATGGCCCAGACAACGATCAAGAAGGAATCCAGCACTAACCAGCCAACGGCCCAGAAGGAATCCAGCATGGCCCAGACAACGGCCCAGAAGGAATCCAGCACTAACCAGACCACGGCCCAGAAGGAATCCAGCATGGCCCAGACAAAATCCCAGAAAGAATCCAGCATGGACCAGTTAACGGCCCAGAAGGAATCCAGCATGGCCCAGACAAAGGCCCAGAAGGAATCCAGCATGGCAAAGACAACAGCCCAGAAGGAATCCAGCATGGCCCAGACAACGGCCCAGAAGGAATCCAGCATGGCCCAGACAATGGCCCAGAAGAAATCCAGCACTACCCAGACAACGGCCCAGAAGGAATCCAGCACTAACCAGACAACGGCCCAGAAGGAATCCAGCATGGCCCAGACAACGGCCCAGAAGGAATCCAGCACTACCCAGACAACGGCCCTGAAGGAATCCAGCATGGCCCAGACAACGGCCCACAAGGAATCCAGCACTAACCAGACAACGGCCCTGAAGGAATCCAGCATGGCCCAGTCAATGGCCCAGAAGAAATCCAGCACTACCCAGACAACAGCCCAGAAGGAATCCAGCACTAACCAGACAACGGCAAAGAAGGAATCCAGCATGGCCCAGAAAACGGCCCAGAAAACGGCCCAGAAGGAATGCAGCACTACCCAGACAACGGCCCAGAAGGAATCCAGCATGGCCCAGACAAAGGCACAGAAGGAATCCAGCACAACCCAGACAACGGCCCAGAAGGAATCCAGCATGGCCCATACAACGGCCCAGAAGGAATCCAGCATGGCTCAGACAACGGCCCAGAAGGAATGCAGCACTACCCAGACAACGGCCCAGAAGGAATCCAGCATGGCCCATGCAACGGCCCAGAAGGAATCCAGCATGGCCCAGACAACGGCCCAGAAGGAATGCAGCACTACCCAGACAACGGCCCAGAAGGAATCCAGCATGGCCCAGACAACGGCCCAGAAGGAATCCAGCATGGCCCAGACAACGGTCCAGAAGGAATCCAGCACTAACCAGACAATGGCCCAGAAGGAATTCAGCATGGCCCAAACAACGGCCCACAAGGAATCCAGCACTAACCAGACAACGGCCCAGAAGGAATCCAGCATGGCCCAGTCAATGGCCCAGAAGAAATCCAGCACTACCCAGACAACAGCCCAGAAGGAATCCAGCACTAACCAGACAACGGCCCAGAAGGAATCCAACATGGCCCAGAAAACGGCCCAGAAAGAATGCAGCATGGCCCAGACAAAGGCACAGAAGGAATCCAGCACAACCCAGACAACGGCCCAGAAGGAATCCAGCATGGCCCAGACAAAGGCACAGAAGGAATCCAGCACAACCCAGACAACGGCCCAGAAGGAATCCAGCATGGCCCAGACAACGGCCCAAGAGGAATCCAGCATGGCCCAGACAACGGCCCAGAAGGAATCCAGCACTACCCAGACAACGGCCAGAAGGAATCCAGCATGGCCCAGACAAAGGCAAAGAAGGAATCCAGCATGGCCCAGACAACGGCCCAGAAGGAATCCAGCATGGCCCAGACAACGGCCCAGAAGGAATCCAGCATGGCCCAGTCAATGGCCCAGAAGAAATCCAGCACTACCCAGACAACGGCCCTGAAAAAATCCAGCATCGCACAGACAACGGCCTAGAAGGAATCCAGCATGGCCAGACAACGGCCCAGAAGGAAGCCAGCATGGCCCAGACAACGGCCCTGAAGGAATCCAGCATGGCCTAGATAACGGCCCAGAAGGAATCCAGCATGGCCCAGACAATGGCAGAGAAATCCAGCACTACCCATACAACGGCCCAGAAGGAATGAAGCATGGCTCAGACAATGGCCCAGAAGGAATCCAGCATGGCCAAGACAACGGCCCAGAAGAAATCCAGCACTACCCAGACAACGGCCCTGAAGGAATCCAGCACTACCCAGACAACGGCCCAGAAGGAATCCAGCATGGCCCAGACAACGGCCCTGAAGGAATCCAGCATGGCCCAGTCAATGGCCCAGAAGAAATCCAGCATGGCCCAGACAATGGCCCAGAAGGAATCCTGCATGGCCCAGACAACGGCCCAGAAGGAATCCAGCATGGCCCAGACAACGGCCCAGAAGGAATCCAGCAATACCCAGACAACAGCCCAAGAGGAATCCAGCATGGCCCAGACAACGACCAAGAAGGAATCCAGCACTAACCAGCCAACGGCCCAGAAGGAATCCAGCATGGCCCAGACAACGGCCCAGAAGGAATCCAGCACTAACCAGACCACGGCCCAGAAGGAATCCAGCATGGCCCAGACAAAATCCCAGAAAGAATCCAGCATGGACCAGTTAACGGCCCAGAAGGAATCCAGCATGGCAAAGACAACAGCCCAGAAGGAATCCAGCATGGCCCAGACAACGGCCCAGAAGGAATCCAGCATGGCCCAGACAATGGCCCAGAAGAAATCCAGCACTACCCAGACAACGGCCCAGAAGGAATCCAGCACTAACCAGACAACGGCCCAGAAGGAATCCAGCATGGCCCAGACAACGGCCCTGAAGGAATCCAGCATGGCCCAGTCAATGGCCCAGAAGAAATCCAGCATGGCCCAGACAATGGCCCAGAAGGAATCCTGCATGGCCCAGACAACGGCCCAGAAGGAATCCAGCATGGCCCAGACAACGGCCCAGAAGGAATCCAGCAATACCCAGACAACAGCCCAAGAGGAATCCAGCATGGCCCAGACAACGACCAAGAAGGAATCCAGCACTAACCAGCCAACGGCCCAGAAGGAATCCAGCATGGCCCAGACAACGGCCCAGAAGGAATCCAGCACTAACCAGACCACGGCCCAGAAGGAATCCAGCATGGCCCAGACAAAATCCCAGAAAGAATCCAGCATGGACCAGTTAACGGCCCAGAAGGAATCCAGCATGGCAAAGACAACAGCCCAGAAGGAATCCAGCATGGCCCAGACAACGGCCCAGAAGGAATCCAGCATGGCCCAGACAATGGCCCAGAAGAAATCCAGCACTACCCAGACAACGGCCCAGAAGGAATCCAGCACTAACCAGACAACGGCCCAGAAGGAATCTAGCATGGCCCAGACAACGGCCCAGAAGGAATCCAGCACTACCCAGACAACGGCCCTGAAGGAATCCAGCATGGCCCAGACAACGGCCCACAAGGAATCCAGCACTAACCAGACAACGGCCCAGAAGGAATCCAGCATGGCCCAGTCAATGGCCCAGAAGAAATCCAGCACTACCCAGACAACTGCCCAGAAGGAATCCAGCACTAACCAGACAACGGCAAAGAAGGAATCCAGCATGGCCCAGAAAACGGCCCAGAAGGAATGCAGCATGGCCCAGACAATGGCACAGAAGGAATCCAGCACAACCCAGACAACGGCCCAGAAGGAATCCAGCATGGCCCATACAACGGCCCAGAAGGAATCCAGCATGGCCCAGACAACGGCCCAGAAGGAATGCAGCACTACCCAGACAACGGCCCAGAAGGAATCCAGCATGGCCCATACAACGGCCCAGAAGGAATCCAGCATGGCCCAGACAACGGCCCAGAAGGAATCCAGCATGGCCCAGACAACGGCCCAGAAGGAATCCAGCATGGCCCAGACAACGGCCCAGAAGGAATCCAGCATGGCCCAGACAACGGCCCTGAAGGAATCCAGCATGGCCCAGTCAATGGCCCAGAAGAAATCCAGCACTACCCAGACAACGGCCCAGAAAGAATCCAGCATGGCCCAGACAACGATCCATGGGGAATCGTGCATGGCCCAGACAACGGCCCAGAAAGAATCCAGCATGGCCCAGACAACGGCCCTGAAGGAATACAGCATGGCCCATTCAATGGCCCAGAAGAAATCCAGCACTACCCAGACAACGGCCCAGAAGGAATCCAGCACTAACCAGACAATGGCCCAGAAGGAATTCAGCATGGCCCAGACAACGGCCCACAAGGAATCCAGCACTAACCAGACAACGGCCCAGAAGGAATCCAGCATGGCCCAGTCAATGGCCCAGAAGAAATCCAGCACTACCCAGACAACAGCCCAGAAGGAATCCAGCACTAACCAGACAACGGCCCAGAAGGAATCCAACATGGCCCAGAAAACGGCCCAGAAGGAATGCAGCCCTACCCAGACAACGGCCCAGAAGGAATCCAGCATGGCCCAGACAAAGGCACAGAAGGAATCCAGCACAACCCAGACAACGGCCCAGAAGGAATCCAGCATGGCCCAGACAACGGCCCAGAAGGAATGCAGCACTACCCAAACAACAGCCCAGAAGGAATCCAGCACTACCCAGACAACGGCCCTGAAAAAATCCAGCATCGCACAGACAACGGCCTAGAAGGAATCCAGCATGGCCCAGACAACGGCCCTGAAGGAATCCAGCATTGTCCAGATAACGGCCCAGAAGGAATCAAGCATGGCACAGACAATGGCAGAGAAATCCAGCACTACCAATACAACGGCCCAGAAGGAATGCATCATGGCCCAGACAATGGCCCAGAAGGAATCCAGAATGGCCAAGACAACGGCCCAGAAGGAATCCAGCACGGCCCAGAATACGGCCCAGAAGGAATCCAGCATGGCCCAGTCAACGGCCCAGAAGGAATGCAGCATGGCCCAGACAAAGGCACAGAAGGAATCCAGCATGGCCCAGACAACGGCCCAGAAGGAATCCAGCATGACCCAGACAACGGGCCAGAAGGAATCCAGCATGGCCCAGTCAATGGCCCAGAAGAAATCCAGCACTACCCAGACGACGGCCCTGAAAAAATCCAGCACTACCCAGACAACGGCCCAGAAGGAATCCAGCACTAACCAGACAATGGCCCAGAAGGAATTCAGCATGGCCCAGACAACGGCCCACAAGGAATCCAGCACTAACCAGACAACGGCCCAGAAGGAATCCAGCATGGCCCAGTCAATGGCCCAGAAGTAATCCAGCACTACCCAGACAACAGCCCAGAAGGAATCCAGCACTAACCAGACAACGGCCCAGAAGGAATCCAACATGGCCCAGAAAACGGCCCAGAAGGAATGCAGCCCTACCCAGACAACGGCCCAGAAGGAATCCAGCATGGCCCAGACAAAGGCACAGAAGGAATCCAGCACAACCCAGACAACGGCCCAGAAGGAATCCAGCATGGCCCAGACAACGGCCCAGAAGGAATGCAGCACTACCCAAACAACAGCCCAGAAGGAATCCAGCACTACCCAGACAACGGCCCAGAAGGAATGCAGCACTACCCAGACAACGGCCCAGAAGGAATCCAGCATGGCCCAGACAAAGGCACAGAAGGAATCCAGCACAACCCAGACAACGGCCCAGAAGGAATCCAGCATGGCCCAGACAACGGCCCAGAAGGAATGCAGCACTACCCAAACAACAGCCCAGAAGGAATCCAGCACTACCCAGACAACGGCCCTGAAAAAATCCAGCATCGCACAGACAACGGCCTAGAAGGAATCCAGCATGGCCCAGACAACGGCCCTGAAGGAATCCAGCATTGACCAGATAACGGCCCAGAAGGAATCCAGCATGGCACAGACAATGGCAGAGAAATCCAGCTCTACCAATACAACGGCCCAGAAGGAATGCATCATGGCCCAGACAATGGCCCAGAAGGAATCCAGAATGGCCAAGACAACGGCCCAGAAGGAATCCAGCACGGCCCAGAATACGGCCCAGAAGGAATCCAGCATGGCCCAGACAACGGCCCAGAAGGAATGCAGCATGGCCCAGACAAAGGCACAGAAGGAATCCAGCATGGCCCAGACAACGGCCCAGAAGGAATCCAGCATGACCCAGACAACGGGCCAGAAGGAATCCAGCATGGCCCAGTCAATGGCCCAGAAGAAATCCAGCACTACCCAGACAACGGCCCTGAAAAAATCCAGCACTACCCAGACAACGGCCCAGAAGGAATCCAGCACTAACCAGACAATGGCCCAGAAGGAATTCAGCATGGCCCAGACAACGGCCCACAAGGAATCCAGCACTAACCAGACAACGGCCCAGAAGGAATCCAGCATGGCCCAGTCAATGGCCCAGAAGAAATCCAGCACTACCCAGACAACAGCCCAGAAGGAATCCAGCACTAACCAGACAACGGCCCAGAACGAATCCAACATGGCCCAGAAAACGGCCCAGAAGGAATGCAGCCCTACCCAGACAACGGCCCAGAAGGAATCCAGCATGGCCCAGACAAAGGCACAGAAGGAATCCAGCACAACCCAGACAACGGCCCAGAAGGAATCCAGCATGGCCCAGACAACGGCCCAGAAGGAATGCAGCACTACCCAAACAACAGCCCAGAAGGAATCCAGCACTACCCAGACAACGGCCCTGAAAAAATCCAGCATCGCACAGACAACGGCCTAGAAGGAATCCAGCATGGCCCAGACAACGGCCCTGAAGGAATCCAGCATTGTCCAGATAACGGCCCAGAAGGAATCCAGCATGGCACAGACAATGGCAGAGAAATCCAGCACTACCAATACAACGGCCCAGAAGGAATGCATCATGGCCCAGACAATGGCCCAGAAGGAATCCAGAATGGCCAAGACAACGGCCCAGAAGGAATCCAGCACGGCCCAGAATACGGCCCAGAAGGAATCCAGCATGGCCCAGACAACGGCCCAGAAGGAATGCAGCATGGCCCAGACAAAGGCACAGAAGGAATCCAGCATGGCCCAGACAACGGCCCAGAAGGAATCCAGCATGACCCAGACAACGGGCCAGAAGGAATCCAGCATGGCCCAGTCAATGGCCCAGAAGAAATCCAGCACTACCCAGACAACGGCCCTGAAAAAATCCAGCATCGCACAGACAACGGCCTAGACGGAATCCAGCATGGCCAGACAACGGCCCAGAAGGAAGCCAGCATGGCCCAGACAACGGCCCTGAAGGAATCCAGCATGGCCCAGATAACGGCCCAGAAGGAATCCAGCATGGCCCAGACAATGGCAGAGAAATTCAGCACTACCCATACAACGGCCCAGAAGGAATGCAGCATGGCCCAGACAATGGCCCAGAAGGAATCCAGCATGGCCAAGACAACGGCCCAGAAGAAATCCAGCACTACCCAGACAACGGCCCTAGAGGAATCCTGGATGACCCAGACAACAGCCCTGAAGGAATCCAGCATCGCACAGACAATGGCCTAGAAGGAATCCAGCACGGCCCAGAATACGGCCCAGAAGGAATCCAGCATGGCACAGACAACGGCCCAGAAGGAATCCAGCATGGACCAGACAACGGCCCAGAAGGAATCCAGCATGGCCCAGACAACGGCCCAGAAGGAATCCAGCATGGCCCAGACTATGGCCCAGAAGGAATCCAGCATGACCCAGACAACGGCCCAGAAGGAATCCAGCACAACCCAGACAACGGCCCGGAAAGAATCCAGCATGGCCCAGACAACGGCCCAAGAGGAATCCAGCATGGCCCAGACAACGTCCCAGAAGGAATCCAGCACTACCCAGACAACGGCCAGAAGGAATCCAGCACTAACCAGACCACGGCCCAGAAGGAATCCAGCATGGCCCAGACAAAATCCCAAAAAGAATCCAGCATGGACCAGTTAACGGCCCAGAAGGAATCCAGCATGGCCCAGACAAAGGCCCAGAAGGAATCCAGCATGGCAAAGACAACAGCCCAGAAGGAATCCAGCATGGCCCAGACAACGGCCCAGAAGGAATCCAGCATGGCCCAGACAATGGCCCAGAAGAAATCCAGCACTACCCAAACAACGGCCCAGAAGGATACCAGCACTAACCAGACAACGGCGCAGAAGGAATCCTGCATGGCCCAGACAACGGCCCAGAAGGAATCCAGCACTACCCAGACAACGGCCCTGAAGGAATCCAGCATGGCCCAGACAACGGCCCAGAAGGAATGCAGCACTACCCAGACAACGGCCCAGAAGGAATCCATCATGGCCCAGACAACGGCCCTGAAGGAATCCAGCATGGCCCTGTCAATGGCCCAGAAGAAATCCAGCACTACCCAGACAACGGCCCAGAAGGAATCCGGCAGTAACCAGACAACGGCCCAGAAGGAATCCAGCATGGCCCAGTCAATGGCCCAGCAGAAATCCAGCACTACCCAGACAACGGCCCAGAAGGAATCCAGCATGGCCCAGACAAAGGCAAAGAAGGAATCCAGCATGGCCCAGACAACGGCCCAGAAGGAATCCAGCATGGCCCAGACAACGGCCCAGAAGGAATCCAGCATGGCCCAGTCAATGGCCCAGAAGAAATCCAGCACTACCCAGACAACGGCCCAGAAGGAATCCAGCATGGCCCAGACAAAGGCAAAGAAGGAATCCAGCATGGCCCAGACAACGGCCCAGAAGGAATCCAGCATGGCCCAGACAACGGCCCAGAAGGAATCCAGCATGGCCCAGTCAATGGCCCAGAAGAAATCCAGCACTACCCAGACAACGGCCCTGAAAAAATCCAGCATCGCACAGACAACGGCCTAGAAGGAATCCAGCATGGCCAGACAACGGCCCAGAAGGAAGCCAGCATGGCCCAGACAACGGCCCTGAAGGAATCCAGCATGGCCTAGATAACGGCCCAGAAGGAATCCAGCATGGCCCAGACAATGGCAGAGAAATCCAGCACTACCCATACAACGGCCCAGAAGGAATGAAGCATGGCTCAGACAATGGCCCAGAAGGAATCCAGCATGGCCAAGACAACGGCCCAGAAGAAATCCAGCACTACCCAGACAACGGCCCTGAAGGAATCCAGCACTACCCAGACAACGGCCCAGAAGGAATCCAGCATGGCCCAGACAACGGCCCTGAAGGAATCCAGCATGGCCCAGTCAATGGCCCAGAAGAAATCCAGCATGGCCCAGACAATGGCCCAGAAGGAATCCTGCATGGCCCAGACAACGGCCCAGAAGGAATCCAGCATGGCCCAGACAACGGCCCAGAAGGAATCCAGCAATACCCAGACAACAGCCCAAGAGGAATCCAGCATGGCCCAGACAACGACCAAGAAGGAATCCAGCACTAACCAGCCAACGGCCCAGAAGGAATCCAGCATGGCCCAGACAACGGCCCAGAAGGAATCCAGCACTAACCAGACCACGGCCCAGAAGGAATCCAGCATGGCCCAGACAAAATCCCAGAAAGAATCCAGCATGGACCAGTTAACGGCCCAGAAGGAATCCAGCATGGCAAAGACAACAGCCCAGAAGGAATCCAGCATGGCCCAGACAACGGCCCAGAAGGAATCCAGCATGGCCCAGACAATGGCCCAGAAGAAATCCAGCACTACCCAGACAACGGCCCAGAAGGAATCCAGCACTAACCAGACAACGGCCCAGAAGGAATCTAGCATGGCCCAGACAACGGCCCAGAAGGAATCCAGCACTACCCAGACAACGGCCCTGAAGGAATCCAGCATGGCCCAGACAACGGCCCACAAGGAATCCAGCACTAACCAGACAACGGCCCAGAAGGAATCCAGCATGGCCCAGTCAATGGCCCAGAAGAAATCCAGCACTACCCAGACAACTGCCCAGAAGGAATCCAGCACTAACCAGACAACGGCAAAGAAGGAATCCAGCATGGCCCAGAAAACGGCCCAGAAGGAATGCAGCACTACCCAGACAACGGCCCAGAAGGAATCCAGCATGGCCCAGACAATGGCACAGAAGGAATCCAGCACAACCCAGACAACGGCCCAGAAGGAATCCAGCATGGCCCATACAACGGCCCAGAAGGAATCCAGCATGGCCCAGACAACGGCCCAGAAGGAATGCAGCACTACCCAGACAACGGCCCAGAAGGAATCCAGCATGGCCCATACAACGGCCCAGAAGGAATCCAGCATGGCCCAGACAACGGCCCAGAAGGAATCCAGCATGGCCCAGACAACGGCCCAGAAGGAATCCAGCATGGCCCAGACAGCGGCCCAGAAGGAATCCAGCATGGCCCAGACAACGGCCCTGAAGGAATCCAGCATGGCCCAGTCAATGGCCCAGAAGAAATCCAGCACTACCCAGACAACGGCCCAGAAAGAATCCAGCATGGCCCAGACAACGATCCATGGGGAATCGTGCATGGCCCAGACAACGGCCCAGAAAGAATCCAGCATGGCCCAGACAACGGCCCTGAAGGAATACAGCATGGCCCATTCAATGGCCCAGAAGAAATCCAGCACTACCCAGACAACGGCCCAGAAGGAATCCAGCACTAACCAGACAATGGCCCAGAAGGAATTCAGCATGGCCCAGACAACGGCCCACAAGGAATCCAGCACTAACCAGACAACGGCCCAGAAGGAATCCAGCATGGCCCAGTCAATGGCCCAGAAGAAATCCAGCACTACCCAGACAACAGCCCAGAAGGAATCCAGCACTAACCAGACAACGGCCCAGAAGGAATCCAACATGGCCCAGAAAACGGCCCAGAAGGAATGCAGCCCTACCCAGACAACGGCCCAGAAGGAATCCAGCATGGCCCAGACAAAGGCACAGAAGGAATCCAGCACAACCCAGACAACGGCCCAGAAGGAATCCAGCATGGCCCAGACAACGGCCCAGAAGGAATGCAGCACTACCCAAACAACAGCCCAGAAGGAATCCAGCACTACCCAGACAACGGCCCTGAAAAAATCCAGCATCGCACAGACAACGGCCTAGAAGGAATCCAGCATGGCCCAGACAACGGCCCTGAAGGAATCCAGCATTGTCCAGATAACGGCCCAGAAGGAATCAAGCATGGCACAGACAATGGCAGAGAAATCCAGCACTACCAATACAACGGCCCAGAAGGAATGCATCATGGCCCAGACAATGGCCCAGAAGGAATCCAGAATGGCCAAGACAACGGCCCAGAAGGAATCCAGCACGGCCCAGAATACGGCCCAGAAGGAATCCAGCATGGCCCAGTCAACGGCCCAGAAGGAATGCAGCATGGCCCAGACAAAGGCACAGAAGGAATCCAGCATGGCCCAGACAACGGCCCAGAAGGAATCCAGCATGACCCAGACAACGGGCCAGAAGGAATCCAGCATGGCCCAGTCAATGGCCCAGAAGAAATCCAGCACTACCCAGACGACGGCCCTGAAAAAATCCAGCACTACCCAGACAACGGCCCAGAAGGAATCCAGCACTAACCAGACAATGGCCCAGAAGGAATTCAGCATGGCCCAGACAACGGCCCACAAGGAATCCAGCACTAACCAGACAACGGCCCAGAAGGAATCCAGCATGGCCCAGTCAATGGCCCAGAAGTAATCCAGCACTACCCAGACAACAGCCCAGAAGGAATCCAGCACTAACCAGACAACGGCCCAGAAGGAATCCAACATGGCCCAGAAAACGGCCCAGAAGGAATGCAGCCCTACCCAGACAACGGCCCAGAAGGAATCCAGCATGGCCCAGACAAAGGCACAGAAGGAATCCAGCACAACCCAGACAACGGCCCAGAAGGAATCCAGCATGGCCCAGACAATGGCCCAGAAGAAATCCAGCACTACCCAAACAACGGCCCAGAAGGATACCAGCACTAACCAGACAACGGCGCAGAAGGAATCCTGCATGGCCCAGACAACGGCCCAGAAGGAATCCAGCACTACCCAGACAACGGCCCTGAAGGAATCCAGCATGGCCCAGACAACGGCCCAGAAGGAATGCAGCACTACCCAGACAACGGCCCAGAAGGAATCCATCATGGCCCAGACAACGGCCCTGAAGGAATCCAGCATGGCCCTGTCAATGGCCCAGAAGAAATCCAGCACTACCCAGACAACGGCCCAGAAGGAATCCGGCAGTAACCAGACAACGGCCCAGAAGGAATCCAGCATGGCCCAGTCAATGGCCCAGCAGAAATCCAGCACTACCCAGACAACGGCCCAGAAGGAATCCAGCATGGCCCAGACAAAGGCAAAGAAGGAATCCAGCATGGCCCAGACAACGGCCCAGAAGGAATCCAGCATGGCCCAGACAACGGCCCAGAAGGAATCCAGCATGGCCCAGTCAATGGCCCAGAAGAAATCCAGCACTACCCAGACAACGGCCCAGAAGGAATCCAGCATGGCCCAGACAAAGGCAAAGAAGGAATCCAGCATGGCCCAGACAACGGCCCAGAAGGAATCCAGCATGGCCCAGACAACGGCCCAGAAGGAATCCAGCATGGCCCAGTCAATGGCCCAGAAGAAATCCAGCACTACCCAGACAACGGCCCTGAAAAAATCCAGCATCGCACAGACAACGGCCTAGAAGGAATCCAGCATGGCCAGACAACGGCCCAGAAGGAAGCCAGCATGGCCCAGACAACGGCCCTGAAGGAATCCAGCATGGCCTAGATAACGGCCCAGAAGGAATCCAGCATGGCCCAGACAATGGCAGAGAAATCCAGCACTACCCATACAACGGCCCAGAAGGAATGAAGCATGGCTCAGACAATGGCCCAGAAGGAATCCAGCATGGCCAAGACAACGGCCCAGAAGAAATCCAGCACTACCCAGACAACGGCCCTGAAGGAATCCAGCACTACCCAGACAACGGCCCAGAAGGAATCCAGCATGGCCCAGACAACGGCCCTGAAGGAATCCAGCATGGCCCAGTCAATGGCCCAGAAGAAATCCAGCATGGCCCAGACAATGGCCCAGAAGGAATCCTGCATGGCCCAGACAACGGCCCAGAAGGAATCCAGCATGGCCCAGACAACGGCAGAGAAATCCAGCACTACCCATACAACGGCCCAGAAGGAATGAAGCATGGCTCAGACAATGGCCCAGAAGGAATCCAGCATGGCCAAGACAACGGCCCAGAAGAAATCCAGCACTACCCAGACAACGGCCCAAGAGGAATCCTGGATGGCCCAGACAACAGCCCTGAAGGAATCCAGCATCGCACAGACAACGGCGTAGAAGGAATCCAGCACGGCCCAGAATACGGCCCAGAAGGAATCCAGCATGGCACAGACAACGGCCCAGAAGGAATCCAGCATGGACCAGACAACGGCCCAGAAGGAATCCAGCATGGCCCAGACAACGGCCCAGAAGGAATCCAGCATGGCCCAGACTAGGGCCCAGAAGGAATCCAGCATGACCCAGACAACGGCCCAGAAGGAATCCAGCACAACCCAGACAACGGCCCGGAAGGAATCCAGCATGGCCCAGACAACGGCCCAAGAGGAATCCAGCATGGCCCAGACAACGGCCCAGAAGGAATCCAGCACTACCCAGACAACTGCCAGAAGGAATCCAGCATGGCCCAGACAATGGCCCAGAAGGAATCCAGGACTACCCAGACAACGGCTCGGAAAGGATGCAGCACTACCCAGACAACGGCCCAGAAGGAATCCAGCATGGCCCAGACAACTGCCCTGACGGAATCCAGCGTGGCCCAGACAACGGCCCAGAAGGAATCCAGCATGGCCCAGATAACGGCCCAGGAGGAATCCAGCATGGCCCAGACAGAATCCAACATGGCCCAGACAACGGCCCAGAAGGAATCCAGCACTACCCAGACAACGGCCCAGAAGGAATCCAGCACTACCCAGACAACGGCCCAGAAGGAATCCAGCATGGCCCAGACAACGGCCCTGAAGGAATCCAGCATGGCCCAGTCAATGGCCCAGAAGAAATCCAGCATGGCCCAGACAACAGCCCAGAAGGAATCCAGCCTGGCCCAGACAAATGGCCCAGAAGGAATCCAGCATGGCCCAGACAACGGCCCAGAAGGAATCCAGCATGGCCCAGACAACGGCCCAGAAGGAATCCAGCACTACCCAGACAACGGCCCAGAAGGAATCCAGCATGGCCCAGACAACGGCCCAGAAGGAATCCAGCACTAACCAGACCACGGCCCAGAAGGAATCCAGCATGGCCCAGACAAAACCCCAGAAAGAATCCAGCATGGACCAGTTAACGGCCCAGAAGGAATCCAGCATGGCCCAGACAAAGGCCCAGAAGGAATCCAGCATGGCAAAGACAACAGCCCAGAAGGAATCCAGCATGGCCCAGACAACGGCCCAGAAGGAATCCAGCATGGCCCAGACAGTGGCCCAGAAGAAATCCAGCACTACCCAGACAACGGCCCAGAAGGAATCCAGCACTAACCAGACAACGGCGCAGAAGGAATCCAGCATGGCCCAGACAACGGCCCAGAAGGAATCCAGCACTACCCAGACAACGGCCCTGAAGGAATCCAGCATGGCCCAGACAACGGCCCAGAAGGAATGCAGCACTACCCAGACAGCGGCCCAGAAGGAATCCATCATGGCCCAGACAACGGCCCTGAAGGAATTCAGCATGGCCCTGTCAATGGCCCAGAAGAAATCCACCACTACCCAGACAACGGCCCAGAAGGAATCCGGCACTAACCAGACAACGGCCCAAAAGGAATCCAGCATGGCCCAGTCAATGGCCCAGAAGAAATCCAGCACTACCCAGACAACGGCCCAGAAGGAATCCAGCATGGCCCAGACAAAGGCAAAGAAGGAATCCAGCATGGCCCAGACAACGGCCCAGAAAGAATCCAGCATGGCCCAGACATCGGCCCTGAAGGAATACAGCATGGCCCAGTCAATGGCCCAGAAGAAATCCAGCACTACCCAGACAACGGCCCAGAAGGAATCCAGCACTAACCAGACAATGGCCCAGAAGGAATTCAGCATGGCCCAGACAACGGCCCACAAGGAATCCAGCACTAACCAGACAACGGCCCAGAAGGAATCCAGCATGGCCCAGTCAATGGCCCAGAAGAAATCCAGCACCACCCAGACAACAGCCCAGAAGGAATCCAGCACTAACCAGACAGCGGCCCAGAAGGAATCCAGCATGGCCCAGAAAACGGCCCAGAAAACGGCCCAGAAGGAATACAGCACTACCCAGACAACGGCCCAGAAGGAATCCAGCATGGCCCAGACAAAGGCACAGAAGGAATCCAGCACAACCCAGACAACGGCCCAGAAGGAATCCAGCATGGCCCATACAACGGCCCAGAAGGAATCCAGCATGGCCCAGACAACGGCCCAGAAGGAATGCAGCACTACCCTGACAACGGCCCAGAAGGAATCCAGCATGGCCCATACAACGGCCCAGAAGGAATCCAGCATGGCCCAGACAACGGCCCAGAAGGAATGCAGCACTACCCAGACAACGGCCCAGAAGGAATCCAGCATGGCCCAGTCAACGGCCCAGAAGGAATCCAGCATGGCCCAGACAACGGCCCAGAAGGAATCCAGCATGGCCCAGACAACGGCCCTGAAGGAATCCAGCATGGCCCAGTCAACGGCCCAGAAGAAATCCAGCACTACCCAGACAACGGCCCAGAAAGAATCCAGCATGGCCCAGACAACGGTCCATGGGGAATCGAGCATGGCCCAGACAACGGCCCAGAAAGAATCCAGCATGGCCCAGACAAGGGCCCTGAAGGAATACAGCATGGCCCAGTCAATGGCCCAGAAGAAATCCAGCACTACCCAGACAACGGACCAGAAGGAATCCAGCACTAACCAGACAATGGCCCAGAAGGAATTCAGCATGGCCCAGACAACGGCCCACAAGGAATCCAGCACTAACCAGACAACGGCCCAGAAGGAATCCAGCATGGCCCAGTCAATGGCCCAGAAGAAATCCAGCACTACCCAGACAACAGCCCAGAAGGAATCCAGCACTAACCAGACAACGGCCCAGAAGGAATCCAGCTTGGCCCAGAAAACGGCCCAGAAGGAATGCAGCACTACCCAGACAACGGCCCAGAAGGAATCCAGCATGGCCCATACAACGGCCCAGAAGGAATCCAGCATGGCCCAGACAACGGCCCAGAAGGAATGCAGTACTACCCAGACAACGGCCCAGAAGGAATCCAGCATGGCCCAGACAACGGCCCAGAAGGAATCCAGCATGGCCCAGACAACGGCCCAGAAGGAATCCAGCACGGCCCAGATAACGGCCCAGAAGGAATCCAGCATGACCCAGACTACAGCCCAGAAGGAATCCAGCACTACCCAGACAATGGCCCAGAAGGAATCCAGCATGGCCCAGACAATGGCCCTGAAGGAATCCAGCATGGCCCAGTCAATGGCCCAGAAGAAATCCAGCATGGCCCAGACAACAGCCCAGAAGGAATCCAGCATGGCCCAGACAATGGCCCAGAAGGAATAAAGCATGGCCCAGACAACGGCCCAGAAGGAATCCAGCATGGCCCAGACAACGGCCCAGAAGGAATCCAGCATGGCCCAGACAACGGCCCAGAAGGAATCCAGCACTACCCAGACAACGGCCCAGAAGGAATCCAGCATGGCCCAGACAACGGCCCAGAAGGAATCCAGCACTAACCAGACCACGGCCCAGAAGGAATCCAGCATGGCCCAGACAAAACCCCAGAAAGAATCCAGCATGGCCCAGACAACGGCCCAGAAGGAATTCAGCATGGCCCAGACAACGGCCCACAAGGAATCCAGCACTAACCAGACAACGGCCCTGAAGGAATCCAGCATGGCCCAGTCAATGGCCCAGAAGAAATCCAGCACCACCCAGACAACAGCCCAGAAGGAATCCAGCACTAACCAGACAGCGGCCCAGAAGGAATCCAGCATGGCCCAGAAAACGGCCCAGAAAACGGCCCAGAAGGAATACAGCACTACCCAGACAACGGCCCAGAAGGAATCCAGCATGGCCCAGACAAAGGCACAGAAGGAATCCAGCATGGCCCAGACAATGGCCCAGAAGGAATCCAGCATGGCCCAGACAGAATGCAACATGGCCCAGACAACGGCCCAGAAGGAATCCAGCACGGCCCAGATAACGGCCCAGAAGGAATCCAGCATGACCCAGACTACAGCCCAGAAGGAATCCAGCACTACCCAGACAATGGCCCAGAAGGAATCCAGCATGGCCCAGACAATGGCCCTGAAGGAATCCAGCATGGCCCAGTCAATGGCCCAGAAGAAATCCAGCATGGCCCAGACAACAGCCCAGAAGGAATCCAGCATGGCCCAGACAATGGCCCAGAAGGAATAAAGCATGGCCCAGACAACGGCCCAGAAGGAATCCAGCATGGCCCAGACAACGGCCCAGAAGGAATCCAGCATGGCCCAGACAACGGCCCAGAAGGAATCCAGCACTACCCAGACAACGGCCCAGAAGGAATCCAGCATGGCCCAGACAACGGCCCAGAAGGAATCCAGCACTAACCAGACCACGGCCCAGAAGGAATCCAGCATGGCCCAGACAAAACCCCAGAAAGAATCCAGCATGGCCCAGACAACGGCCCAGAAGGAATTCAGCATGGCCCAGACAACGGCCCACAAGGAATCCAGCACTAACCAGACAACGGCCCTGAAGGAATCCAGCATGGCCCAGTCAATGGCCCAGAAGAAATCCAGCACCACCCAGACAACAGCCCAGAAGGAATCCAGCACTAACCAGACAGCGGCCCAGAAGGAATCCAGCATGGCCCAGAAAACGGCCCAGAAAACGGCCCAGAAGGAATACAGCACTACCCAGACAACGGCCCAGAAGGAATCCAGCATGGCCCAGACAAAGGCACAGAAGGAATCCAGCACAACCCAGACAACGGCCCAGAAGGAATCCAGCATGGCCCATACAACGGCCCAGAAGGAATCCAGCATGGCCCAGACAACGGCCCAGAAGGAATGCAGCACTACCCTGACAACGGCCCAGAAGGAATCCAGCATGGCCCATACAACGGCCCAGAAGGAATCCAGCATGGCCCAGACAACGGCCCAGAAGGAATGCAGCACTACCCAGACAACGGCCCAGAAGGAATCCAGCATGGCCCAGTCAACGGCCCAGAAGGAATCCAGCATGGCCCAGACAACGGCCCAGAAGGAATCCAGCATGGCCCAGACAACGGCCCTGAAGGAATCCAGCATGGCCCAGTCAACGGCCCAGAAGAAATCCAGCACTACCCAGACAACGGCCCAGAAAGAATCCAGCATGGCCCAGACAACGGTCCATGGGGAATCGAGCATGGCCCAGACAACGGCCCAGAAAGAATCCAGCATGGCCCAGACAAGGGCCCTGAAGGAATACAGCATGGCCCAGTCAATGGCCCAGAAGAAATCCAGCACTACCCAGACAACGGACCAGAAGGAATCCAGCACTAACCAGACAATGGCCCAGAAGGAATTCAGCATGGCCCAGACAACGGCCCACAAGGAATCCAGCACTAACCAGACAACGGCCCAGAAGGAATCCAGCATGGCCCAGTCAATGGCCCAGAAGAAATCCAGCACTACCCAGACAACAGCCCAGAAGGAATCCAGCACTAACCAGACAACGGCCCAGAAGGAATCCAGCTTGGCCCAGAAAACGGCCCAGAAGGAATGCAGCACTACCCAGACAACGGCCCAGAAGGAATCCAGCATGGCCCATACAACGGCCCAGAAGGAATCCAGCATGGCCCAGACAACGGCCCAGAAGGAATGCAGCACTACCCAGACAACGGCCCAGAAGGAATCCAGCATGGCCCAGACAACGGCCCAGAAGGAATCCAGCATGGCCCAGACAACGGCCCAGAAGGAATCCAGCACGGCCCAGATAACGGCCCAGAAGGAATCCAGCATGACCCAGACTACAGCCCAGAAGGAATCCAGCACTACCCAGACAATGGCCCAGAAGGAATCCAGCATGGCCCAGACAATGGCCCTGAAGGAATCCAGCATGGCCCAGTCAATGGCCCAGAAGAAATCCAGCATGGCCCAGACAACAGCCCAGAAGGAATCCAGCATGGCCCAGACAATGGCCCAGAAGGAATAAAGCATGGCCCAGACAACGGCCCAGAAGGAATCCAGCATGGCCCAGACAACGGCCCAGAAGGAATCCAGCATGGCCCAGACAACGGCCCAGAAGGAATCCAGCACTACCCAGACAACGGCCCAGAAGGAATCCAGCATGGCCCAGACAACGGCCCAGAAGGAATCCAGCACTAACCAGACCACGGCCCAGAAGGAATCCAGCATGGCCCAGACAAAACCCCAGAAAGAATCCAGCATGGACCAGTTAACGGCCCAGAAGGAATCCAGCATGGCCCAGACAAAGGCCCAGAAGGAATCCAGCATGGCAAAGACAACAGCCCAGAAGGAATCCAGCATGGCCCAGACAACGGCCCGGAAGGAATCCAGCATGGCCCAGACAATGGCCCAGAAGAAATCCAGCACTACCCAGACAACGGCCCAGAAGGAATCCAGCACTAACCAGACAACGGCGCAGAAGGAATCCAGCATGGCCCAGACAACGGCCCAGAAGGAATCCAGCACTACCCAGACAACGGCCCTGAAGGAATCCAGCATGGCCCAGACAACGGCCCAGAAGGAATGCAGCACTACCCAGACAGCGGCCCAGAAGGAATCCATCATGGCCCAGACAACGGCCCTGAAGGAATCCAGAATGGCCCTGTCAATGGCCCAGAAGAAATCCAGCACTACCCAGACAACGGCCCAGAAGGAATCCGGCACTAACCAGACAACGGCCCAAAAGGAATCCAGCATGGCCCAGTCAATGGCCCAGAAGAAATCCAGCACTACCCAGACAACGGCCCAGAAGGAATCCAGCATGGCCCAGACAAAGGCAAAGAAGGAATCCAGCATGGCCCAGACAACGGCCCAGAAAGAATCCAGCATGGCCCAGACATCGGCCCTGAAGGAATACAGCATGGCCCAGTCAATGGCCCAGAAGAAATCCAGCACTACCCAGACAACGGCCCAGACGGAATCCAGCACTAACCAGACAATGGCCCAGAAGGAATTCAGCATGGCCCAGACAAAGGCCCACAAGGAATCCAGCACTAACCAGACAACGGCCCAGAAGGAATCCAGCATGGCCCAGTCAATGGCCCAGAAGAAATCCAGCACCACCCAGACAACAGCCCAGAAGGAATCCAGCACTAACCAGACAGCGGCCCAGAAGGAATCCAGCATGGCCCAGAAAACGGCCCAGAAAACGGCCCAGAAGGAATACAGCACTACCCAGACAACGGCCCAGAAGGAATCCAGCATGGCCCAGACAAAGGCACAGAAGGAATCCAGCACAACCCAGACAACGGCCCAGAAGGAATCCAGCATGGCCCATACAACGGCCCAGAAGGAATCCAGCATGGCCCAGACAACGGCCCAGAAGGAATGCAGCACTACCCTGACAACGGCCCAGAAGGAATCCAGCATGGCCCATACAACGGCCCAGAAGGAATCCAGCATGGCCCAGACAACGGCCCAGAAGGAATGCAGCACTACCCAGACAACGGCCCAGAAGGAATCCAGCATGGCCCAGTCAACGGCCCAGAAGGAATCCAGCATGGCCCAGACAACGGCCCAGAAGGAATCCAGCATGGCCCAGACAACGGCCCTGAAGGAATCCAGCATGGCCCAGTCAACGGCCCAGAAGAAATCCAGCACTACCCAGACAACGGCCCAGAAGGAATCCAGCACTAACCAGACAATGGCCCAGAAGGAATTCAGCATGGCCCAGACAACGGCCCAGAAGGAATGCAGCACTACCCAGACAACGGCCCAGAAGGAATCCAGCATGGCCCATACAACGGCCCAGAAGGAATCTAGCTTGGCCCAGAAAACGGCCCAGAAGGAATGCAGCACTACCCAGACAACGGCCCAGAAGGAATCCAGCATGGCCCATACAACGGCCCAGAAGGAATCCAGCATGGCCCAGACAACGGCCCAGAAGGAATGCAGCACTACCCAGACAATGGCCCAGAAGGAATCCAGCATGGCCCAGACAACGGCCCAGAAGGAATCCAGCATGGCCCAGACAACGGCCCAGAAGGAATTCAGCATGGCCCAGACAACGGCCCAGAAGGAATGCAGCACTACCCAGACAACGGCCCAGAAGGAATCCAGCATGGCCCATACAACGGCCCAGAAGGAATCTAGCTTGGCCCAGAAAACGGCCCAGAAGGAATGCAGCACTACCCAGACAACGGCCCAGAAGGAATCCAGCATGGCCCATACAACGGCCCAGAAGGAATCCAGCATGGCCCAGACAACGGCCCAGAAGGAATGCAGCACTACCCAGACAATGGCCCAGAAGGAATCCAGCATGGCCCAGACAACGGCCCAGAAGGAATCCAGCATGGCCCAGACAACGGCCCAGAAGGAATCCAGCATGGCCCAGATAACGGCAAAGAAGGAATCCAGCATGACCCAGACTACAGCCCAGAAGGAATCCAGCACTACCCAGACAACGGCCCAGAAGGAATCCAGCATGGCCCAGACAATGGCCCAGAAGAAATCCAGCACTACCCAGACAACAGCCCAGAAGGAATCCAGCACTAAACAGACAACGGCCGAGAAGGAATCCAGCATGGCCCAGACAACCTCCCAGAAGGAATCCAGCATGGCACAGACAATGGCCCAGAAGGAATCCAGCATGGCCCAGACAGTGGCCCAGAAGGAATCCAGCATGGCCCAGACAACGGCACAGAAGGAATCCAGCGCTACCCAGACAACAGCCCAAGAGGAATCCAGCATGGCCCAGATAACAGCCCAGAAGGAATCCAGCATGGCCCAGACAACAGCCCAGAAGGAATCCAGCATGGCCCAGACAACAGCCCAGAAGGAATCCAGCACTACCCAGACAACAGCCCAGAAGGAATCCAGCACTACCCAGACAACGGCCCAGAAGGAATCCAGCACTACCCAAACAATGGCCCAGAAGGAATCCAGCACTACCCAGACCACGGCCCAGAAGGAATCCAGCATGGCCCAGACAAAAACCCAGAAAGAATCCAGCATGGACCAGATAACGGCCCAGAAGGAATCCAGCATGGCCCAGACAAAGGCCCAGAAGGAATCCAGCATGGCCCAGACTACAGCCCAGAAGGAAACCAGCACTACCCAGACAACAGCCCAGAAGGAATCCAGCACTACCCAGACAACAGCCCAGAACGAATCCAGCACTAACCAGACAAAGGCCCAGAAGTAATCCAGCATAGCCCAGACAACGGCCTAGAAGGAATCCAGCACTACCCAGACAACGGCCCAGAAGGAATCCAGCATGGCCCAGACAACGGCCCAGAAGGAATGCAGCACTACCCAGACAACGGCCCTGAAGGAATCCAGCATTGCCCAGACAAAGGCACAGATGGAATCCAGCATGGCCCAGACAACGGCCCAGAAGGAATCCAGCATGGCCCAGACAACGGCCCTGAAGGAATCCAGCATGGCCCAGTCAATGGCCCAGAAGAAATCCAGCACTACCCAGACAACGGCCCAGAAGGAATCCAGCACTAACCAGACAACGGCACAGAAGGAATCCAGCGCTACCCAGACAACAGCCCAAGAGGAATCCAGCATGGCCCAGACAACGGCCCAGAAAGAATCCAGCACTAACCAGACAACGGCACAGAAGGAATCCAGCGCTACCCAGACAACAGCCCAAGAGGAATCCAGCATGGCCCAGACAACAGCCCAGAAGGAATCCAGCATGGCCCAGACAACAGCCCAGAAGGAATCCAGCACTACCCAGACAACAGCCCAGAAGGAATCCAGCACTACCCAAACAATGGCCCAGAAGGAATCCAGCACTACCCAGACCACGGCCCAGAAGGAATCCAGCATGGCCCAGACAAAAACCCAGAAAGAATCCAGCATGGCCCAGATAACGGCCCAGAAGGAATCCAGCATGGCCCAGACAAAGGCCCAGAAGGAATCCAGCATGGCCCAGACTACAGCCCAGAAGGAAACCAGCACTACCCAGACAACAGCCCAGAAGGAATCCAGCACTACCCAGACAACAGCCCAGAAGGAATCCAGCACTAACCAGACAAAGGCCCAGAAGGAATCCAGCATAGCCCAGACAACGGCCCAGAAGGAATCCAGCACTACCCAGACAACGGCCCAGAAGGAATCCAGCATGGCCCAGACAACGGCCCAGAAGGAATGCAGCACTACCCAGACAACGGCCCAGAAGGAATCCAGCATTGCCCAGACAAAGGCACAGATGGAATCCAGCATGGCCCAGACAACGGCCCAGAAGGAATCCAGCCTGGCCCAGACAACGGCCCTGAAGGAATCCAGCATGGCCGAGACAATGGCCCAGAAGAAATCCAGCACTACCCAGACAACGGCCCAGAAGGAATCCAGCACTAACCAGACAATGGCACAGTAGGAATCCAGCATGGCCCAGACAAAATCCCAGAAAGAATCCAGCATGGCCCAGATAACGGCCCAGAAAGAATCCAGCATGGCCCAGACAACGGTCCAGAGGGAATCGAGCATGGCCCAGACAATGGCCCAGAAGGAATCCAGCATGGCCTAGACAAAGGCCCAGAAGGAATCCAGCATGGCCCAGACAACAGCCCAGAAGGAATCCAGCATGGCACAGACAATGGCCCAGAAGAAATCCAGCATGGCCCAGACAATGGCCCAGAAGGAATCCAGCATGGCCCAGACAACGGCACAGAAGGAATCCAGCGCTACCCAGACAACAGCCCAAGAGGAATCCAGCATGGCCCAGACAACAGCCCAGAAGGAATCCAGCATGGCCCAGACAACAGGCCAGAAGGAATCCAGAATGTCCCAGACAACAGCCCAGAAGGAAACCAGCATGGCCCAGACAATGGCCCAGAAGGAATCCAGCACTACCCAGACAACAGCCCAAGAGGAATCCAGCATGGCCCAGACAACAACCCAGAAGGAATCCTGCACTACCCAGACAACGGCCCAGAAGGAATCCAGCACTACCCAGACAATGGCCCAGAAGGAATCCAGCACTACCCGGACCACGGCCCAGAAGGAATCCAGCATGGCACAGACAAAAACCCAGAAAGAATCCAGCATGGCACAGATAACGGCCCAGAAGGAATCCAGCATGGCCCAGACAAAGGCCCAGAAGGAATTCATCATGGCCCAAACAACGGCCCAGAAGGAATCCAGCATGGCCCAGACAATGGCCCAGAAGAAATCCAGCACTACCCAGACAACAGCCCAGAAGGAATCCAGCACTAACCAGACAACGGCCCAGAAGGAATCCAGCATGGCCAAGACAACGGCCCAGAAGGAATCCAGCACTACCCAGACAACTGCCCAGAAGGAATCCAGCATGGCCCAGACAACGGCCCAGAAGGAATGCAGCACTACCCAGACAACGTCCCAGAAGGAATCCAGCTTTGCCCAGACAAAGGCACAGAAGGAATCCAGCATAGCCCAGACAACGGCCCAGAAGGAATGCAGCACTACCCTGACAACGGCCCAGAAGGAATCCAGCATGGCCCATACAACGGCCCAGAAGGAATCCAGCATGGCCCAGACAACGGCCCAGAAGGAATGCAGCACTACCCAGACAACGGCCCAGAAGGAATCCAGCATGGCCCAGACAACGGCCCAGAAGGAATCCAGCATGGCCCAGACAACGGCCCAGAAGGAATCCAGCATGGCCCAGACAACGTCCCTGAAGGAATCCAGCATGGCCCAGTCAATGGCCCAGAAGAAATCCAGCACTACCCAGACAACGGCCCAGAAAGAATCCAGCATGGCCCAGACAACGGTCCATGGGGAATCGAGCATGGCCCAGACAACGGCCCAGAAAGAATCCAGCATGGCCCAGACAAGGGCCCTGAAGGAATACAGTATGGCCCATTCAATGGCCCAGAAGAAATCCAGCACTACCCAGACAACGGCCCAGAAGGAATCCAGCACTAACCAGACAATGGCCCAGAAGGAATTCAGCATGGCCCAGACAACGGCCCACAAGGAATCCAGCACTAACCAGACAACGGCCCAGAAGGAATCCAGCATGGCCCAGTCAATGGCCCAGAAGAAATCCAGCACTACCCAGACAACAGCCCAGAAGGAATCCAGCACTAACCAGACAACGGCCCAGAAGGAATCCAGCTTGGCCCAGAAAACGGCCCAGAAGGAATGCAGCACTACCCAGACAACGGCCCAGAAGGAATCCAGCATGGCCCATACAACGGCCCAGAAGGAATCCAGCATGGCCCAGACAACGGCCCAGAAGGAATGCAGCACTACCCAGACAACGGCCCAGAAGGAATCCAGCATGGCCCAGACAACGGCCCAGAAGGAATCCAGCATGGCCCTAGATAACGGCCCAGAAGGAATCCAGCATGACCCAGACTACAGCCCAGAAGGAATCCAGCATGGCCCAGACAATGGCCCAGAAGAAATCCAGCAATACCCAGACAACAGCCCAGAAGGAATCCAGCACTAAACAGACAACGGCCGAGAAGGAATCCAGCATGGCCCAGACAACCTCCCAGAAGGAATCCAGCATGGCACAGACAATGGCCCAGAAGGAATCCAGCATGGCCCAGACAATGGCCCAGAAGGATTCCAGCATGGCCCAGACAACGGCACAGAAGGAATCCAGCGCTACCCAGACAACAGCCCAAGAGGAATCCAGCATGGCCCAGATAACAGCCCAGAAGGAATCCAGCATGGCCCAGACAACAGCCCAGAAGGAATCCAGCATGGCCCAGACAACAGCCCAGAAGGAATCCAGCACTACCCAGACAACAGCCAAGAAGGAATCCAGCACTACCCAGACAACGGCCCAGAAGGAATCCAGCACTACCCAAACAATGGCCCAGAAGGAATCCAGCACTACCCAGACCACGGCCCAGAAGGAATCCAGCATGGCCCAGACAAAAACCCAGAAAGAATCCAGCATGGCCCAGATAACGGCCCAGAAGGAATCCAGCATGGCCCAGACAAAGGCCCAGAAGGAATCCAGCATGGCCCAGACTACAGCCCAGAAGGAAACCAGTACTACCCAGACAACAGCCCAGAAGGAATCCAGCACTACCCAGACAACAGCCCAGAAGGAATCCAGCACTAACCAGACAAAGGCCCAGAAGGAATCCAGCATAGCCCAGACAACGGCCCAGAAGGAATCCAGCACTACCCAGACAACGGCCCAGAAGGAATCCAGCATGGCCCAGACAACGGCCCAGAAGGAATGCAGCACTACCCAGACAACGGCCCTGAAGGAATCCAGCATTGCCCAGACAAAGGCACAGTTGGAATCCAGCATGGCCCAGACAACGGCCCAGAAGGAATCCAGCATGGCCCAGACAACGGCCCTGAAGGAATCCAGCATGGCCCAGTCAATGGCCCAGAAGAAATCCAGCACTACCCAGACAACGGCCCAGAAGGAATCCAGCACTAACCAGACAACGGCACAGAAGGAATCCAGCGCTACCCAGACAACAGCCCAAGAGGAATCCAGCATGGCCCAGACAACGGCCCAGAAGGAATCCAGAACTAACCAGACAACGGCACAGAAGGAATCCAGCGCTACCCAGACAACAGCCCAAGAGGAATCCAGCATGGCCCAGACAACAGCCCAGAAGGAATCCAGCATGGCCCAGACAACAGCCCAGAAGGAATCCAGCACTACCCAGACAACAGCCCAGAAGGAATCCAGCACTACCCAGACAACGGCCCAGAAGGAATCCAGCACTACCCAAACAATGGCCCAGAAGGAATCCAGCACTACCCAGACCACGGCCCAGAAGGAATCCAGCATGGCCCAGACAAAAACCCAGAAAGAATCCTGCATGGCCCAGATAACGGCCCAGAAGGAATCCAGCATGGCCCAGACAAAGGCCCAGAAGGAATCCAGCATGGCCCAGACTACAGACCAGAAGGAAACCAGCACTACCCAGACAACAGCCCAGAAGGAATCCAGCACTACCCAGACAACAGCCCAGAAGGAATCCAGCACTAACCAGACAAAGGCCCAGAAGGAATCCAGCATAGCCCAGACAACGGCCCAGAAGGAATCCAGCACTACCCAGACAACGGCCCAGAAGGAATCCAGCATGGCCCAGACAACGGCCCAGAAGGAATGCAGCACTACCCAGACAACGGCCCAGAAGGAATCCAGCATTGCCCAGACAAAAGCACAGATGGAATCCAGCATGGCCCAGACAACGGCCCAGAAGGAATCCAGCCTGGCCCAGACAACGGCCCTGAAGGAATCCAGCATGGCCCAGTCAATGGCCCAGAAGAAATCCAGCACTACCCAGACAACGGCCCAGAAGGTATCCAGCACTAACCAGACAATGGCACAGAAGGAATCCAGCATGGCCCAGACAACGGCCCACAAGGAATCCAGCACTAACCAGACAACGGCCCAGAAGGAATCCAGCATGGCCCAGACAATGGCCCAGAAGAAATCCAGCACTACACAGACAACAGCCCAGAAGGAATGCAGCACTACCCAGACAACGGCCCAGAAGCAATCCAGCATGGCCCAGACAACGGTCCAGAGGGAATCGAGCATGGCCCAGACAATGGCCCAGAAGGAATCCAGCATGGCCTAGACAAAGGCCCAGAAGGAATCCAGCATGGCCCAGACAACAGCCCAGAAGGAATCCAGCATGGCACAGACAATGGCCCAGAAGAAATCCAGCATGGCCCAGACAATGGCCCAGAAGGAATCCAGCATGGCCCAGACAACGGCACAGAAGGAATCCAGCGCTACCCAGACAACAGCCCAAGAGGAATCCAGCATGGCCCAGACAAAAACCCAGAAAGAATCCTGCATGGCCCAGATAACGGCCCAGAAGGAATCCAGCATGGCCCAGACAAAGGCCCAGAAGGAATCCAGCATGGCCCAGACTACAGACCAGAAGGAAACCAGCACTACCCAGACAACAGCCCAGAAGGAATCCAGCACTACCCAGACAACAGCCCAGAAGGAATCCAGCACTAACCAGACAAAGGCCCAGAAGGAATCCAGCATAGCCCAGACAACGGCCCAGAAGGAATCCAGCACTACCCAGACAACGGCCCAGAAGGAATCCAGCATGGCCCAGACAACGGCCCAGAAGGAATGCAGCACTACCCAGACAACGGCCCAGAAGGAATCCAGCATTGCCCAGACAAAAGCACAGATGGAATCCAGCATGGCCCAGACAACGGCCCAGAAGGAATCCAGCCTGGCCCAGACAACGGCCCTGAAGGAATCCAGCATGGCCCAGTCAATGGCCCAGAAGAAATCCAGCACTACCCAGACAACGGCCCAGAAGGTATCCAGCACTAACCAGACAATGGCACAGAAGGAATCCAGCATGGCCCAGACAACGGCCCACAAGGAATCCAGCACTAACCAGACAACGGCCCAGAAGGAATCCAGCATGGCCCAGACAATGGCCCAGAAGAAATCCAGCACTACACAGACAACAGCCCAGAAGGAATGCAGCACTACCCAGACAACGGCCCAGAAGCAATCCAGCATGGCCCAGACAAATTCCCAGAAAGAATCCAGCATGGCCCAGATAACGGCCCAGAAAGAATCCAGCATGGCCCAGACAACGGTCCAGAGGGAATCGAGCATGGCCCAGACAATGGCCCAGAAGGAATCCAGCATGGCCTAGACAAAGGCCCAGAAGGAATCCAGCATGGCCCAGACAACAGCCCAGAAGGAATCCAGCATGGCACAGACAATGGCCCAGAAGAAATCCAGCATGGCCCAGACAATGGCCCAGAAGGAATCCAGCATGGCCCAGACAACGGCACAGAAGGAATCCAGCGCTACCCAGACAACAGCCCAAGAGGAATCCAGCATGGCCCAGACAACAGCCCAGAAGGAATCCAGCATGGCCCAGACAACAGGCCAGAAGGAATCCAGAATGGCCCAGACAACAGCCCAGAAGGAAACCAGCATGGCCCAGACAATGGCCCAGAAGGAATCCAGCATGGCCCAGACAATGGCCCAGAAGGAATCCAGCATGGCCCAGACAACGGCCCAGAAGGAATCCAGCACTACCCAGACAACAGCCCAAGAGGAATCCAGCATGGCCCAGACAACAACCCAGAAGGAATCCTGCACTACCCAGACAACGGCCCAGAAAAAATCCAGCACTACCCAGACAATGGCCCAGAAGGAATCCAGCACTACCCAGACCACGGCCCAGAAGGAATCCAGCATGGCCCAGACAAAAACCCAGAAAGAATCCAGCATGGCCCAGATAACGGCCCAGAAGGAATCCAGCATGGCCCAGACAAAGGCCCAGAAGGAATCCATCATGGCCCAAACAACGGCCCAGAAGGAATCCAGCATGGCCCAGACAATGGCCCAGAAGAAATCCAGCACTACCCAGACAACAGCCCAGAAGGAATCCAGCACTAACCAGACAACGGCCCAGAAGGAATCCAGCACTACCCAGACAACGGCCCAGAAGGAATCCAGCATGGCCCAGACAACGGCCCAGAAGGAATGCAGCACTACCCAGACAACGTCCCAGAAGGAATCCAGCTTTGCCCAGACAAAGGCACAGAAGGAATCCAGCATGGCCCAGACAAAGGCCCAGAAGGAATCCATCATGGCCCAAACAACGGCCAAGAAGGAATCCAGCATGGCCCAGACAATGGCCCAGAAGGAATCCAGCACTAACCAGACAACGGCCCAGAAGGAATCCAGCATGGCCAAGTCAACGGCCCAGAAGGAATCCAGCACTACCCAGACAACGGCCCAGAAGGAATCCAGCATGGCCCAGACAACGGCCCAGAAGGAATGCAGCACTACCCAGAAAACGTCCCAGAAGGAATCCAGCTTTGCCCAGACAAAGGCACAGAAGGAATCCAGCATAGCCCAGACAACGGCCCAGAAGGAATGCAGCACTACCCTGACAACGGCCCAGAAGGAATCCAGCATGGCCCATACAACGGCCCAGAAGGAATCCAGCATGGCCCAGACAACGGCCCAGAAGGAATGCAGCACTACCCAGACAACGGCCCAGAAGGAATCCAGCATGGCCCAGACAACGGCCCAGAAGGAATCCAGCATGGCCCAGACAACGGCCCAGAAGGAATCCAGCATGGCCCAGACAAAGGCCCAGAAGGAATCCTGCATGGCCCAGACTACAGCCCAGAAGGAAACCAGCACTACCCAGACAACAGCCCAGAAGGAATCCAGCACTACCCAGACTACAGCCCAGAAGGAATCCAGCACTAACCAGACAAAGGCCAAGAAGGAATCCAGCATAGCCCAGACAACGGCCCAGAAGGAATCCAGCACTACCCAGACAACGGCCCAGAAGGAATCCAGCATGGCCCGGACAACGGCCCAGAAGGAATGCAGCACTACCCAGACAACGGCCCAGAAGGAATCCAGCATTGCCCAGACAAAAGCACAGATGGAATCCAGCATGGCCCAGACAACGGCCCAGAAGGAATCCAGCCTGGCCCAGACAACGGCCCTGAAGGAATCCAGCATGGCCCAGTCAATGGCCCAGAAGAAATCCAGCACTACCCAGACAACGGCCCAGAAGGTATCCAGCACTAACCAGACAATGGCACAGAAGGAATCCAGCATGGCCCAGACAACGGCCCACAAGGAATCCAGCGCTAACCAGACAACGGCCCAGAAGGAATCCAGCATGGCCAAGACAATGGCCCAGAAGAAATCCAGCACTACACAGACAACAGCCCAGAAGGAATGCAGCACTACCCAGACAACGGCCCAGAAGCAATCCAGCATGGCCCAGACAAAATCCCAGAAAGAATCCAGCATGGCCCAGATAACGGCCCAGAAAGAATCCAGCATGGCCCAGACAACGGTCCAGAGGGAATCGAGCATGGCCCAGACAATGGCCCAGAAGGAATCCAGCATGGCCTAGACAAAGGCCCAGAACGAATCCAGCATGGCCCAGACAACAGCCCAGAAGGAATCCAGCATGGCACAGACAATGGCCCAGAATAAATCCAGCATGGCCCAGACAATGGCCCAGAAGGAATCCAGCATGGCCCAGACAACGGCACAGAAGGAATCCAGCGCTACCCAGACAACAGCCCAAGAGGAATCCAGCATGGCCCAGACAACAGCCCAGAAGGAATCCAGCATGGCCCAGACAACAGGCCAGAAGGAATCCAGAAAGGCCCAGACAACAGCCCAGAAGGAAACCAGCATGGCCCAGACAATGGCCCAGATGGAATCCAGCATGGCCCAGACAATGGCCCAGAAGGAATCCAGCATGGCCCAGACAACAGCCCAGAAGGAATCCAGCACTACCCAGACAACAGCCCAAGAGGAATCCAGCATGGCCCAGACAACAACCCAGAAGGAATCCTGCACTACCCAGACAACGGCCCAGAAGGTATCCAGCACTACCCAGACAATGGCCCAGATGGAATCCAGCACTACCCAGACCACGGCCCAGAAGGAATCCAGCATGGCCCAGTCAAAAACCCAGAAAGAATCCAGCATGGCCCAGATAACGGCCAAGAAGGAATCCAGCATGGCCCAGACAAAGGCCCAGAAGGAATCCATCATGGCCCAAACAACGGCCCAGAAGGAATCCAGCATGGCCCAGACAATGGCCCAGAAGAAATCCAGCACTACCCAGACAATAGCCCAGAAGGAATCCAGCACTAACCAGACAACGGCCCAGAAGGAATCCAGCACTACCCAGACAACGGCCCAGAAGGAATCCAGCATGGCCCAGACAACGGCCCAGAAGGAATGCAGCACTACCCAGACAACGTCCCAGAAGGAATCCAGCTTTGCCCAGACAAAGGCACAGAAGGAATCCAGCATGGCCCAGACAAAGGCCCAGAAGGAATCCATCATGGCCCAAACAACGGCCCAGAAGGAATCCAGCATGGCCCAGACAATGGCCCAGAAGAAATCCAGCACTACCCAGACAACAGCCCAGAAGGAATCCAGCACTAACCAGACAACGGCCCAGAAGGAATCCAGCATGGCCAAGACAACGGCCCAGAAGGAATCCAGCACTACCCAGACAACGGCCCAGAAGGAATCCAGCATGGCCCAGACAACGGCCCAGAAGGAATGCAGCACTACCCAGACAACGTCCCAGAAGGAATCCAGCTTTGCCCAGACAAAGGCACAGAAGGAATCCAGCATAGCCCAGACAACGGCCCAGAAGGAATGCAGCACTACCCTGACAACGGCCCAGAAGGAATCCAGCATGGCCCATACAACGGCCCAGAAGGAATCCAGCATGGCACAGACAATGGCCCAGAAGGAATCCAGCATGGCCCAGACAATGGCCCAGAAGGAATCCAGCTTGGCCCAGAAAACGGCCCAGAAGGAATGCAGCACTACCCAGACAACGGCCCAGAAGGAATCCAGCATGGCCCATACAACGGCCCAGAAGGAATCCAGCATGGCCCAGACAACGGCCCAGAAGGAATGCAGCACTACCCAGACAACGGCCCAGAAGGAATCCAGCATGGCCCAGACAACGGCACAGAAGGAATCCAGCATGGCCCAGATAACGGCCCAGAAGGAATCCAGCATGACCCAGACTACAGCCCAGAAGGAATCCAGCACTACCCAGACAACGGCCCAGAAGGAATCCAGCATGGCCCAGACAATGGCCCAGAAGAAATCCAGCAATACCCAGACAACAGCCCAGAAGGAATCCAGCACTAAACAGACAACGGCCGAGAAGGAATCCAGCATGGCCCAGACAACCTCCCAGAAGGAATCCAGCATGGCACAGACAATGGCCCAGAAGGAATCCAGCATGGCCCAGACAACGGCCCAGAAGGAATCCAGCATGGCCCAGACAACGGCCCTGAAGGAATCCAGCATGGCACAGACAATGGCCCAGAAGGAATCCAGCATGGCCCAGACAATGGCCCAGAAGGAATCCAGCTTGGCCCAGAAAACGGCCCAGAAGGAATGCAGCACTACCCAGACAACGGCACAGAAGGAATCCAGCATGGCCCATACAACGGCCCAGAAGGAATCCAGCATGGCCCAGACAACGGCCCAGAAGGAATGCAGCACTACCCAGACAACGGCCCAGAAGGAATCCAGCATGGCCCAGACAACGGCCCAGAAGGAATCCAGCATGGCCCAGATAACGGCCCAGAAGGAATCCAGCATGACCCAGACTACAGCCCAGAAGGAATCCAGCACTACCCAGACAACGGCCCAGAAGGAATCCAGCATGGCCCAGACAATGGCCCAGAAGAAATCCAGCAATACCCAGACAACAGCCCAGAAGGAATCCAGCACTAAACAGACAACGGCCGAGAAGGAATCCAGCATGGCCCAGACAACCTCCCAGAAGGAATCCAGCATGGCACAGACAATGGCCCAGAAGGAATCCAGCATGGCCCAGACAACGGCCCAGAAGGAATCCAGCATGGCCCAGACAACGGCCCTGAAGGAATCCAGCATGGCCCAGTCAATGGCCCAGAAGAAATCCAGCACTACCCAGACAACGGCCCAGAAAGAATCCAGCATGGCCCAGACAACGGTCCATGGGGAATCGAGCATGGCCCAGACAACGGCCCAGAAAGAATCCAGCATGGCCCAGACAAGGGCCCTGAAGGAATACAGCATGGCCCATTCAATGGCCCAGAAGAAATCCAGCACTACCCAGACAACGGCCCAGAAGGAATCCAGCACTAACCAGACAATGGCCCAGAAGGAATTCAGCATGGCCCAGACAACGGCCCACAAGGAATCCAGCACTAACCAGACAACGGCCCAGAAGGAATCCAGCATGGCCCAGTCAATGGCCCAGAAGAAATCCAGCACTACCCAGACAACAGCCCAGAAGGAATCCAGCACTAACCAGACAACGGCCCAGAAGGAATCCAGCTTGGCCCAGAAAACGGCCCAGAAGGAATGCAGCACTACCCAGACAACGGCCCAGAAGGAATCCAGCATGGCCCATACAACGGCCCAGAAGGAATCCAGCATGGCCCAGACAACGGCCCAGAAGGAATCCAGCACTACCCAGACAACGGCCCAGAAGGAATCCAGCATGGCCCGGACAACGGCCCAGAAGGAATGCAGCACTACCCAGACAACGGCCCAGAAGGAATCCAGCATTGCCCAGACAAAAGCACAGATGGAATCCAGCATGGCCCAGACAACGGCCCAGAAGGAATCCAGCCTGGCCCAGACAACGGCCCTGAAGGAATCCAGCATGGCCCAGTCAATGGCCCAGAAGAAATCCAGCACTACCCAGACAACGGCCCAGAAGGTATCCAGCACTAACCAGACAATGGCACAGAAGGAATCCAGCATGGCCCAGACAACGGCCCACAAGGAATCCAGCGCTAACCAGACAACGGCCCAGAAGGAATCCAGCATGGCCAACACAATGGCCCAGAAGAAATCCAGCACTACACAGACAACAGCCCAGAAGGAATGCAGCACTACCCAGACAACGGCCCAGAAGCAATCCAGCATGGCCCAGACAAAATCCCAGAAAGAATCCAGCATGGCCCAGATAACGGCCCAGAAAGAATCCAGCATGGCCCAGACAACGGTCCAGAGGGAATCGAGCATGGCCCAGACAATGGCCCAGAAGGAATCCAGCATGGCCTAGACAAAGGCCCAGAAGGAATCCAGCATGGCCCAGACAACAGCCCAGAAGGAATCCAGCATGGCACAGACAATGGCCCAGAAGAAATCCAGCATGGCCCAGACAATGGCCCAGAAGGAATCCAGCATGGCCCAGACAACGGCACAGAAGGAATCCAGCGCTACCCAGACAACAGCCCAAGAGGAATCCAGCATGGCCCAGACAACAGCCCAGAAGGAATCCAGCATGGCCCAGACAACAGGCCAGAAGGAATCCAGAAAGGCCCAGACAACAGCCCAGAAGGAAACCAGCATGGCCCAGACAATGGCCCAGATGGAATCCAGCATGGCCCAGACAATGGCCCAGAAGGAATCCAGCATGGCCCAGACAACAGCCCAGAAGGAATCCAGCACTACCCAGACAACAGCCCAAGAGGAATCCAGCATGGCCCAGACAACAACCCAGAAGGAATCCTGCACTACCCAGACAACGGCCCAGAAGGTATCCAGCACTACCCAGACAATGGCCCAGAAGGAATCCAGCACTACCCAGACCACGGCCCAGAAGGAATCCAGCATGGCCCAGACAAAAACCCAGAAAGAATCCAGCATGGCCCAGATAACAGCCCAGAAGGAATCCAGCATGGCCCAGACAAAGGCCCAGAAGGAATCCATCATGGCCCAAACAACGGCCCAGAAGGAATCCAGCATGGCCCAGACAATGGCCCAGAAGAAATCCAGCACTACCCAGACAACAGCCCAGAAGGAATCCAGCACTAACCAGACAACGGCCCAGAAGGAATCCAGCACTACCCAGACAACGGCCCAGAAGGAATCCAGCATGGCCCAGACAACGGCCCAGAAGGAATGCAGCACTACCCAGACAACGTCCCAGCAGGAATCCAGCTTTGCCCAGACAAAGGCACAGAAGGAATCCAGCATGGCCCAGACAAAGGCCCAGAAGGAATCCATCATGGCCCAAACAACGGCCCAGAAGGAATCCAGCATGGCCCAGACAATGGCCCAGAAGAAATCCAGCACTACCCAGACAACAGCCCAGAAGGAATCCAGCACTAACCAGACAACGGCCCAGAAGGAATCCAGCATGGCCAAGACAACGGCCCAGAAGGAATCCAGCACTACCCAGACAACGGCCCAGAAGGAATCCAGCATGGCCCAGACAACGGCCCAGAAGGAATGCAGCACTACCCAGACAACGTCCCAGAAGGAATCCAGCTTTGCCCAGACAAAGGCACAGAAGGAATCCAGCATAGCCCAGACAACGGCCCAGAAGGAATGCAGCACTACCCTGACAACGGCCCAGAAGGAATCCAGCATGGCCCATACAACGGCCCAGAAGGAATCCAGCATGGCACAGACAATGGCCCAGAAGGAATCCAGCATGGCCCAGACAATGGCCCAGAAGGAATCCAGCTTGGCCCAGTCAATGGCCCAGAAGAAATCCAGCACTACCCAGACAACGGCCCAGAAGGTATCCAGCACTAACCAGACAATGGCACAGAAGGAATCCAGCATGGCCCAGACAACGGCCCACAAGGAATCCAGCGCTAACCAGACAACGGCCCAGAAGGAATCCAGCATGGCCAACACAATGGCCCAGAAGAAATCCAGCACTACACAGACAACAGCCCAGAAGGAATGCAGCACTACCCAGACAACGGCCCAGAAGCAATCCAGCATGGCCCAGACAAAATCCCAGAAAGAATCCAGCATGGCCCAGATAACGGCCCAGAAAGAATCCAGCATGGCCCAGACAACGGTCCAGAGGGAATCGAGCATGGCCCAGACAATGGCCCAGAAGGAATCCAGCATGGCCTAGACAAAGGCCCAGAAGGAATCCAGCATGGCCCAGACAACAGCCCAGAAGGAATCCAGCATGGCACAGACAATGGCCCAGAAGAAATCCAGCATGGCCCAGACAATGGCCCAGAAGGAATCCAGCTTGGCCCAGAAAACGGCCCAGAAGTAATGCAGCACTACCCAGACAACGGCCCAGAAGGAATCCAGCATGGCCCATACAACGGCCCAGAAGGAATCCAGCATGGCCCAGACAACGGCCCAGAAGGAATGCAGCACTACCCAGACAACGGCCCAGAAGGAATCCAGCATGGCCCAGACAACGGCCCAGAAGGAATCCAGCATGGCCCAGATAACGGCCCAGAAGGAATCCAGCATGACCCAGACTACAGCCCAGAAGGAATCCAGCACTACCCAGACAACGGCCCAGAAGGAATCCAGCATGGCCCAGACAATGGCCCAGAAGAAATCCAGCAATACCCAGACAACAGCCCAGAAGAAATCCAGCACTAAACAGACAACGGCCGAGAAGGAATCCAGCATGGCCCAGACAACCTCCCAGAAGGAATCCAGCATGGCACAGACAATGGCCCAGAAGGAATCCAGCATGGCCCAGACAACGGCCCAGAAGGAATCCAGCATGGCCCAGACAACGGCCCTGAAGGAATCCAGCATGGCACAGACAATGGCCCAGAAGGAATCCAGCATGGCCCAGACAATGGCCCAGAAGGAATCCAGCTTGGCCCAGAAAACGGCCCAGAAGGAATGCAGCACTACCCAGACAACGGCACAGAAGGAATCCAGCATGGCCCATACAACGGCCCAGAAGGAATCCAGCATGGCCCAGACAACGGCCCAGAAGGAATGCAGCACTACCCAGACAACGGCCCAGAAGGAATCCAGCATGGCCCAGACAACGGCCCAGAAGGAATCCAGCATGGCCCAGATAACGGCCCAGAAGGAATCCAGCATGACCCAGACTACAGCCCAGAAGGAATCCAGCACTACCCAGACAACGGCCCAGAAGGAATCCAGCATGGCCCAGACAATGGCCCAGAAGCAATCCAGCAATACCCAGACAACAGCCCAGAAGGAATCCAGCACTAAACAGACAACGGCCGAGAAGGAATCCAGCATGGCCCAGACAACCTCCCAGAAGGAATCCAGCATGGCACAGACAATGGCCCAGAAGGAATCCAGCATGGCCCAGACAACGGCCCAGAAGGAATCCAGCATGGCCCAGACAACGGCCCTGAAGGAATCCAGCATGGCCCAGTCAATGGCCCAGAAGAAATCCAGCACTACCCAGACAACGGCCCAGAAAGAATCCAGCATGGCCCAGACAACGGTCCATGGGGAATCGAGCATGGCCCAGACAACGGCCCAGAAAGAATCCAGCATGGCCCAGACAAGGGCCCTGAAGGAATACAGCATGGCCCATTCAATGGCCCAGAAGAAATCCAGCACTACCCAGACAACGGCCCAGAAGGAATCCAGCACTAACCAGACAATGGCCCAGAAGGAATTCAGCATGGCCCAGACAACGGCCCACAAGGAATCCAGCACTAACCAGACAACGGCCCAGAAGGAATCCAGCATGGCCCAGTCAATGGCCCAGAAGAAATCCAGCACTACCCAGACAACAGCCCAGAAGGAATCCAGCACTAACCAGACAACGGCCCAGAAGGAATCCAGCTTGGCCCAGAAAACGGCCCAGAAGGAATGCAGCACTACCCAGACAACGGCCCAGAAGGAATCCAGCATGGCCCATACAACGGCCCAGAAGGAATCCAGCATGGCCCAGACAACGGCCCAGAAGGAATGCAGCACTACCCAGACAACGGCCCAGAAGGAATCCAGCATGGCCCAGACAACGGCCCAGAAGGAATCCAGCATGCCCCAGATAACGGCCCAGAAGGAATCCAGCATGACCCGGACTACAGCCCAGAAGGAATCCAGCACTACCAGACAACGGCCCAGAAGGAATCCAGCATGGCCCAGACAATGGCCCAGAAGAAATCCAGCAATACCCAGACAACAGCCCAGAAGGAATCCAGCACTAAACAGACAACGGCCGAGAAGGAATCCAGCATGGCCCAGACAACCTCCCAGAAGGAATCCAGCATGGCACAGACAATGGCCCAGAAGGAATCCAGCATGGCCCAGACAATGGCCCAGAAGGAATCCAGCATGGCCCAGACAACGGCACAGAAGGAATCCAGCGCTACCCAGACAACAGCCCAAGAGGAATCCAGCATGGCCCAGATAACAGCCCAGAAGGAATCCAGCATGGCCCAGACAACAGCCCAGAAGGAATCCAGCATAGCCCAGACAACAGCCCAGAAGGAATCCAGCACTACCCAGACAACAGCCCAGAAGGAATCCAGCACTACCCAGACAACGGCCCAGAAGGAATCCAGCACTACCCAAACAATGGCCCAGAAGGAATCCAGCACTACCCAGACCACGGCCCAGAAGGAATCCAGCATGGCCCAGACAAAAACCCAGAAAGAATCCAGCATGGCCCAGATAACGGCCCAGAAGGAATCCAGCATGGCCCAGACAAAGGCACAGAAGGAATCCAGCATAGCCCAGACAACGGCCCAGAAGGAATGCAGCACTACCCTGACAACGGCCCAGAAGGAATCCAGCATGGCCCATACAACGGCCCAGAAGGAATCCAGCATGGCCCAGACAACTGCCCAGAAGGAATGCAGCACTACCCAGACAACGGCCCAGAAGGAATCCAGCATGGCCCAGACAACGGCCCAGAAGGAATCCAGCATGGCCCAGACAACGGCCCAGAAGGAATCCAGCATGGCCCAGACAACGGCCCTGAAGGAATCCAGAATGGCCCAGTCAATGGCACCAGAAGAAATCCAGCACTACCCAGACAACGGCCCAGAAAGAATCCAGCATGGCCCAGACAACGGTCCATGGGGAATCGAGCATGGCCCAGACAACGGCCCAGAAAGAATCCAGCATGGCCCAGACAAGGGCCCTGAAGGAATACAGCATGGCCCATTCAATGGCCCAGAAGAAATCCAGCACAACCCAGACAACGGCCCAGAAGGAATCCAGCACTAACCAGACAATGGCCCAGAAGGAATCCAGCACTACCCAGACAACGGCCCAGAAGGAATCCAGCATGGCCCATACAACGGCCCAGAAGGAATCCAGCATGGCCCAGACAACGGCCCAGAAGGAATGCAGCACTACCCTGACAACGGCCCAGAAGGAATCCAGCATGGCCCATACAACGGCCCAGAAGGAATCCAGCATGGCCCAGACAACGGCCCAGAAGGAATCCAGCACTAACCAGACAATGGCCCAGAAGGAATTCAGCATGGCCCAGACAACGGCCCACAAGGAATCCAGCACTAACCAGACAACGGCCCAGAAGGAATTCAGCATGGCCCAGACAACGGCCCACAAGGAATCCAGCACTAACCAGACAACGGCCCAGAAGGAATCCAGCATGGCCCAGTCAATGGCCCAGAAGAAATCCAGCACTACCCAGACATCAGCCCAGAAGGAATCCAGCACTAACCAGACAACGGCCCAGAAGGAATCCAGCTTGGCCCAGAAAACGGCCCAGAAGGAATGCAGCACTACCCAGACAACGGCCCAGAAGGAATCCAGCATGGCCCATACAACGGCCCAGAAGGAATCCAGCATGGCCCAGACAACGGCCCAGAAGGAATGCAGCACTACCCAGACAACGGCCCAGAAGGAATCCAGCATGGCCCAGACAACGGCCCAGAAGGAATCCAGCATGCCCCAGATAACGGCCCAGAAGGAATCCAGCATGCCCCAGATAACGGCCCAGAAGGAATCCAGCATGACCCGGACTACAGCCCAGAAGGAATCCAGCACTACCAGACAACGGCCCAGAAGGAATCCAGCATGGCCCAGACAACGGCCCACAAGGAATCCAGCACTAACCAGACAACGGCCCAGAAGGAATTCAGCATGGCCCAGACAACGGCCCACAAGGAATCCAGCACTAACCAGACAACGGCCCAGAAGGAATCCAGCATGGCCCAGTCAATGGCCCAGAAGAAATCCAGCACTACCCAGACAACAGCCCAGAAGGAATCCAGCACTAACCAGACAACGGCCCAGAAGGAATCCAGCATGGCCCATACAACGGCCCAGAAGGAATCCAGCATGGCCCAGACAACGGCCCAGAAGGAATGCAGCACTACCCAGACAACGGCCCAGAAGGAATCCAGCATGGCCCAGACAACGGCCCAGAAGGAATCCAGCATGCCCCAGATAACGGCCCAGAAGGAATCCAGCATGACCCGGACTACAGCCCAGAAGGAATCCAGCACTACCAGACAACGGCCCAGAAGGAATCCAGCATGGCCCAGACAATGGCCCAGAAGAAATCCAGCAATACCCAGACAACAGCCCAGAAGGAATCCAGCACTAAACAGACAACGGCCGAGAAGGAATCCAGCATGGCCCAGACAACCTCCCAGAAGGAATCCAGCATGGCACAGACAATGGCCCAGAAGGAATCCAGCATGGCCCAGACAATGGCCCAGAAGGAATCCAGCATGGCCCAGACAACGGCACAGAAGGAATCCAGCGCTACCCAGACAACAGCCCAAGAGGAATCCAGCATGGCCCAGATAACAGCCCAGAAGGAATCCAGCACTACCAGACAACGGCCCAGAAGGAATCCAGCATGGCCCAGACAATGGCCCAGAAGAAATCCAGCAATACCCAGACAACAGCCCAGAAGGAATCCAGCACTAAACAGACAACGGCCGAGAAGGAATCCAGCATGGCCCAGACAACCTCCCAGAAGGAATCCAGCATGGCACAGACAACGGCCCAGAAGGAATCCAGCATGGCCCAGACAACGGCCCAGAAGGAATCCAGCATGCCCCAGATAACGGCCCAGAAGGAATCCAGCATGACCCGGACTACAGCCCAGAAGGAATCCAGCACTACCAGACAACGGCCCAGAAGGAATCCAGCATGGCCCAGACAACGGCCCACAAGGAATCCAGCACTAACCAGACAACGGCCCAGAAGTAATTCAGCATGGCCCAGACAACGGCCCACAAGGAATCCAGCACTAACCAGACAACGGCCCAGAAGGAATCCAGCATGGCCCAGTCAATGGCCCAGAAGAAATCCAGCACTACCCAGACAACAGCCCAGAAGGAATCCAGCACTAACCAGACAACGGCCCAGAAGGAATCCAGCATGGCCCATACAACGGCCCAGAAGGAATCCAGCATGGCCCAGACAACGGCCCAGAAGGAATGCAGCACTACCCAGACAACGGCCCAGAAGGAATCCAGCATGGCCCAGACAACGGCCCAGAAGGAATCCAGCATGCCCCAGATAACGGCCCAGAAGGAATCCAGCATGACCCGGACTACAGCCCAGAAGGAATCCAGCACTACCAGACAACGGCCCAGAAGGAATCCAGCATGGCCCAGACAATGGCCCAGAAGAAATCCAGCAATACCCAGACAACAGCCCAGAAGGAATCCAGCACTAAACAGACAACGGCCGAGAAGGAATCCAGCATGGCCCAGACAACCTCCCAGAAGGAATCCAGCATGGCACAGACAATGGCCCAGAAGGAATCCAGCATGGCCCAGACAATGGCCCAGAAGGAATCCAGCATGGCCCAGACAACGGCACAGAAGGAATCCAGCGCTACCCAGACAACAGCCCAAGAGGAATCCAGCATGGCCCAGATAACAGCCCAGAAGGAATCCAGCATGGCCCAGACAACAGCCCAGAAGGAATCCAGCATAGCCCAGACAACAGCCCAGAAGGAATCCAGCACTACCCAGACAACAGCCCAGAAGGAATCCAGCACTACCCAGACAACGGCCCAGAAGGAATCCAGCACTACCCAAACAATGGCCCAGAAGGAATCCAGCACTACCCAGACCACGGCCCAGAAGGAATCCAGCATGGCCCAGACAAAAACCCAGAAAGAATCCAGCATGGCCCAGATAACGGCCCAGAAGGAATCCAGCATGGCCCAGACAAAGGCACAGAAGGAATCCAGCATAGCCCAGACAACGGCCCAGAAGGAATGCAGCACTACCCTGACAACGGCCCAGAAGGAATCCAGCATGGCCCATACAACGGCCCAGAAGGAATCCAGCATGGCCCAGACAACTGCCCAGAAGGAATGCAGCACTACCCAGACAACGGCCCAGAAGGAATCCAGCATGGCCCAGACAACGGCCCAGAAGGAATCCAGCATGGCCCAGACAACGGCCCAGAAGGAATCCAGCATGGCCCAGACAACGGCCCTGAAGGAATCCAGAATGGCCCAGTCAATGGCACCAGAAGAAATCCAGCACTACCCAGACAACGGCCCAGAAAGAATCCAGCATGGCCCAGACAACGGTCCATGGGGAATCGAGCATGGCCCAGACAACGGCCCAGAAAGAATCCAGCATGGCCCAGACAAGGGCCCTGAAGGAATACAGCATGGCCCATTCAATGGCCCAGAAGAAATCCAGCACAACCCAGACAACGGCCCAGAAGGAATCCAGCACTAACCAGACAATGGCCCAGAAGGAATCCAGCACTACCCAGACAACGGCCCAGAAGGAATCCAGCATGGCCCATACAACGGCCCAGAAGGAATCCAGCATGGCCCAGACAACGGCCCAGAAGGAATGCAGCACTACCCTGACAACGGCCCAGAAGGAATCCAGCATGGCCCATACAACGGCCCAGAAGGAATCCAGCATGGCCCAGACAACGGCCCAGAAGGAATCCAGCACTAACCAGACAATGGCCCAGAAGGAATTCAGCATGGCCCAGACAACGGCCCACAAGGAATCCAGCACTAACCAGACAACGGCCCAGAAGGAATCCAGCATGGCCCAGTCAATGGCCCAGAAGAAATCCAGCACTAACCAGACAACGGCCCAGAAGGAATCCAGCTTGGCCCAGAAAACGGCCCAGAAGGAATGCAGCACTACCCAGACAACGGCCCAGAAGGAATCCAGCTTGGCCCAGAAAACGGCCCAGAAGGAATGCAGCACTACCCAGACAACGGCCCAGAAGGAATCCAGCATGGCCCATACAACGGCCCAGAAGGAATCCAGCATGGCCCACACAACGGCCCAGAAGGAATGCAGCACTACCCAGACAACGGCCCAGAAGGAATCCAGCATGGCCCAGACAACGGCCCAGAAGGAATTCAGCATGGCCCAGATAACGGCCCAGAAGGAATCCAGAATGACCCAGACTACAGCCCAGAAGGAATCCAGCACTACCCAGACAACGGCCCAGAAGGAATCCAGCATGGCCCAGACAATGGCCCAGAAGAAATCCAGCAATACCCAGACAACAGCCCAGAAGGAATCCAGCACTAAACAGACAACGGCCGAGAAGGAATCCAGCATGGCCCAGACAACCTCCAAGAAGGAATCCAGCTTGGCACAGACAATGGCCCAGAAGGAATCCAGCATGGCCCAGACAATGGCCCAGAAGGAATCCAGCATGGCCCAGACAACGGCACAGAAGGAATCCAGCGCTACCCAGACAACAGCCCAAGAGGAATCCAGCATGGCCCAGATAACAGCCCAGAAGGAATCCAGCATGGCCCAGACAACAGCCCAGAAGGAATCCAGCATGGCCCAGACAACAGCCCAGAACGAATCCAGCACTACCCAGACAACAGCCCAGAAGGAATCCAGCACTACCCAGACAACGGCCCAGAAGGAATCCAGCACTACCCAAACAATGGCCCAGAAGGAATCCAGCACTACCCAGACCACGGCCCAGAAGGAATCCAGCATGGCCCAGACAAAAACCCAGAAAGAATCCAGCATGGCCCAGATAACGGCCCAGAAGGAATCCAGCATGGCCCAGACAAAGGCCCAGAAGGATTCCAGCATGCCCAGACTACAGCCCAGAAGGAAACCAGCACTACCCAGACAACAGCCCAGAAGGAATCCAGCACTACCCAGACAACAGCCCAGAAGGAATCCAGCACTAACCAGACAAAGGCCCAGAAGGAATCCAGCATAGCCCAGACAACGGCCCAGAAGGAATCCAGCACTACCCAGACAACAGCCCAGAAGGAATCCAGCATGGCCCAGACAACGGCCCAGAAGGAATGCAGCACTACCCAGACAACGGCCCTGAAGGAATCCAGCATTGCCCAGACAAAGGCACAGATGGAATCCAGCATGGCCCAGACAACGGCCCAGAAGGAATCCAGCATGGCCCAGACAACGGCCCTGAAGGAATCCAGCATGGCCCAGTCAATGGCCCAGAAGAAATCCAGCACTACCCAGACAACGGCCCAGAACGAATCCAGCACTAGCCAGACAACGGCACAGAAGGAATCCAGCGCTACCCAGACAACAGCCCAAGAGGAATCCAGCATGGCCCAGACAACGGCCCAGAAGGAATCCAGCACTAACCAGACAACGGCACAGAAGGAATCCAGCGCTACCCAGACAACAGCCCAAGAGGAATCCAGCATGGCCCAGACAACAGCCCAGAAGGAATCCAGCATGGCCCAGACAATAGCCCAGAAGGAATCCAGCACTACCCAGACAACAGCCCAGAAGGAATCCAGCACTACCCAGACAACGGCCCAGAAGGAATCCAGCACTACCCAGACAACGGCCCAGAAGCAATCCAGCATGGCCCAGACAAAATCCCTGAAAGAATCCAGCATGGCCCAGACAACGGCCCAGAAGGAATCCAGCATGGCCCAGACAAAGGCCCAGAAGGAATCCAGCATGGCCCAGACTACAGCCCAGAAGGAAACCAGCACTACCCAGACAACAGACCAGAAGGAATCCAGCACTACCCAGACAACAGCCCAGAAGGAATCCAGCACTAACCAGACAAAGGCCCAGAAGGAATCCAGCATAGCCCAGACAACGGCCCAGAAGGAATCCAGCACTACCCAGACAACGGCCCAGAAGGAATCCAGCATGGCCCAGACAACGGCCCAGAAGGAATGCAGCACTACCCAGACAACGGCCCAGAAGGAATCCAGCATTGCCCAGACAAAAGCACAGATGGAATCCAGCATGGCCCAGACAACGGCCCTGAAGGAATCCAGCATGGCCCAGTCAATGGCCCAGAAGAAATCCAGCACTACCCAGACAACGGCCCAGAAGGTATCCAGCACTAACCAGACAATGGCACAGAAGGAATCCAGCATGGCCCAGACAACGGCCCACAAGGAATCCAGCACTAACCAGACAACGGCCCAGAAGGAATCCAGCATGGCCCAGACAAAATCCCAGAAAGAATCCAGCATGGCCCAGATAACGGCCCAGAAAGAATCCAGCATGGCCCAGACAACGGTCCAGAGGGAATCGAGCATGGCCCAGACAATGGCCCAGAAGGAATCCAGCATGGCCTAGACAAAGGCCCAGAAGGAATCCAGCATGGCCCAGACAACAGCCCAGAAGGAATCCAGCATGGCACAGACAATGGCCCAGAAGAAGTCCAGCATGGCCCAGACAATGGCCCAGAAGGAATCCAGCATGGCCCAGACAACGGCACAGAAGGAATCCAGCGCTACCCAGACAACAGCCCAAGAGGAATCCAGCATGGCCCAGACAACAGCCCAGAAGGAATCCAGCATGGCCCAGACAACAGGCCAGAAGGAATCCAGAATGGCCCAGACAACAGCCCAGAAGGAAACCAGCATGGCCCAGACAATGGCCCAGAAGGAATCCAGCATGGCCCAGACAATGGCCCAGAAGGAATCCAGCATGGCCCAGACAACGGCCCAGAAGGAATCCAGCACTACCCAGACAACAGCCCAAGAGGAATCCAGCATGGCCCAGACAACAACCCAGAAGGAATCCTGCACTACCCAGACAACGGCCCAGAAGGAATCCAGCACTACCCAGACAATGGCCCAGAAGGAATCCAGCACTACCCAGACCACGGCCCAGAAGGAATCCAGCATGGCCCAGACAAAAACCCAGAAAGAATCCAGCATGGCCCAGATAACGGCCCAGAAGGAATCCAGCATGGCCCAGGCAAAGGCCCAGAAGGAATCCATCATGGCCCAAACAACGGCCCAGAAGGAATCCAGCATGGCCCAGACAATGGCCCAGAAGAAATCCAGCACTACCCAGACAACAGCCCTGAAGGAATCCAGCACTAACCAGACAACGGCCCAGAAGGAATCCAGCACTACCCAGACAACGGCCCAGAAGGAATGGCCCAGACAACGGCCCAGAAGGAATGCAGCACTACCCAGACAACGTCCCAGAAGGAATCCAGCTTTGCCCAGACAAAGGCACAGAAGGAATCCAGCATGGCCCAGACAACGGCCCAGAAGAAATCCAGCACTACCCAGACAACAGCCCAGAAGGAATCCAGCACTAACCAGACAACGGCCCAGAAGGAATCCAACATGGCCCAGACAACGGCCCAGAAGGAATCCAGCACTACCCAGATAACGGCCCAGAATGAATCCAGCATGGCCCAGACAACGGCCCAGAAGGAATGCAGCACTACCCAGACAACGGCCCAGAAGGAATCCAGCATTGCCCAGACAAAGGCAAGGAAGGAATCCAGCATGGCCCAGACAACGGCTCAGAAGGAATCCAGCATGGCCCAGACAACGGCCCAGAAGGAATCCAGCATGGCCCAGTCAATGGCCCAGAAGAAATCCAGCACTACCCTGACAACGGCCCAGAAGGAATCCAGCACTAACCAGACAACGGCCCAGAAGGAATCCAGCATGGCCCAGACAATGTCCCAGAAGAAATCCAGCACTACCCAGACAACAGCCCAGAAGGAATCCAGCACTAACCAGACAACGGCCCAGAAGGAATCCAGCATGGCCCTGACAACAGCCCAGAAGGAATGCAGCACTACCCAGACAACGGCCCAGAAGGAATCCAGCATGGCCCAGACAAAGGCACAGAAGAAATCCAGCATGGCCCAGACAACGGCCCAGAAGGAATCCAGCATGGCCCATACAATGGCCCAGTAGGAATCCAGCATGGCCCAGACAACGGCCCAGAAGGAATGCAGCACTACCCAGACAACGGCCCAGAAGGAATCCAGCATGGCCCACACAACGGCCCAGAAGGAATACAGCACTAACCAGAAAACGGCCCAGAAGGAATCCAGCATGGCCCAGACAATGGCCCAGAAGAAATCCAGCACTACCCAGACAGCAGCCCAGAAGGAATCCAGCACTAACCAGACAACGGCCCAGAAGGAATCCAGCATGGCCCTGACAACGGCCCAGAAGGAATGCAGCACTACCCAGCCAACGGCCCAGAAGGAATCCAGCATGGCCCAGACAAAGTCACAGAAGAAATCCAGCATGGCCCAGACAACGGCCCAGAAGGAATCCAGCATGGCCCATACAATGGCCCAGAAGGAATCCAGCATGGCCCAGACAACGGCACAGAAGGAATGCAGCACTACCCAGACAACGGCCCAGAAGGAATCCAGCATGGCCCAGACAACGGCCCAGAAGGAATACATCACTAACCAGACAACGTCCCAGAAGGAATCCAGCATGGCCCAGACAACGGCCCAGAAGGAACCCATCATGGCCCAGACAACGGCCCAGAAGGAATCCAGCATGGCCCAGTCAATGGCCCAGAAGAAATCCAGCACTACCCAGACAACGGCCCAGAAGGAATCCAGCATGGCCCAGACAATGGCCCAGATGAAATCCAGCTCTACCCAGACAACGGCCCAGAAGGAATCCAGCACTAACCAGACAATGGCCCAGAAGGAATCCAGCATGGCCCAGACAACGGCCCAGAAGGAATCCAGCACTACCCAGACAACGGCCCTGAAGGAATCCAGCATGGCCCAGACAACGGCCCAGAAGGAATGCAGCGCTACCCAGACAACGGCCCAGAAGGAATCCAGCATGGCCCAGACAACGGCCCTGAAGGAATCCAGCATGCCCCAGTCAATGGCCCAGAAGAAATCCAGCACTACCCAGACAACGGCCCAGAAGGAATCCAGCACTAACCAGACAACGGCCCAGAAGGAATCCAGCATTGCCCAGACAATGGCCCAGAAGAAATCCAGCACTACCCAGACAACAGCCCAGAAGGAATCCAGCACTAACCAGACAACGGCCCAGAAGGAATCCAGCATGGCCCAGACAACGGCCCAGAAGGAATCCAACACTACCCAGACAACGGCCCAGAAGGAATCCAGCATGGCCCAGACAACGGCCCAGAAGGAATGCAGCACTACCCAGACAACGGCCGAGAAGGAATCCAGCATTGCCCAGACAAAGGCACAGAAGGAATCCAGCATGGCCCAGACAACGGCCCAGAAGGAATGCAGCACTACCCAGACAACGGCCCAGAAGGAATCCAGCATTGCCCAGACAAAGGGACAGAAGGAATCCAGCATGGCCCAGACAACGGCCCAGAAGAAATCCAGCACTATCCAGACAACAGCCCAGAAGGAATCCAGCAATAACCAGACAACGGCCAAGAAGGAATCCAGCATGGCCCAGACAACAGCCCAGAAGGAATCCAGCACTACCCAGACAACGGCCCAGAAGGAATCCAGCATGGCCCAGACAAAGGCCCAGAAGGAATGCAGCACTACCCAGACAACGGCCCTGAAGTAATCCAGCATTGCCCAGACAAAGGCACAGAAGGAATCCAGCATGGCCCAGACAACGGCCCAGAAGAAATCCAGCATGGTCCAGACAACGGCCCAGAAGGAATCCAGCATGGCCCAGACAATGGCCCAGAAGAAATCCAGCACTACCCAGACAACAGCCCAGAAGGAATCCAGCACTAACCAGACAACGGCCCAGAAGGAATCCAGCATGGCCCTGACAACGGCCCAGAAGGAATGCAGCACTACCCAGACAACGGCCCAGAAGGAATCCAGCATGGCCCAGACAAAGGCACAGAGGGAATCCAGCATGGCCCAGACAATGGCCCAGAAGGAATCCAGCATGGCCCAGACAACGGCACAGAAGGAATCCAGCGCTACCCAGACAACAGCCCAAGAGGAATCCAGCATGGCCCAGACAACAGCCCAGAAGGAATCTAGCATGGCCCAGACAACAGGCCAGAAGGAATCCAGAATGGCCCAGACAACAGCCCAGAAGGAAACCAGCATGGCCCAGACAATGGCCCAGAAGGAATCCAGCATGGCCCAGACAATGGCCCAGAAGGAATCCAGCATGGCCCAGACAACGGCCCAGAAGGAATCCAGCACTACCCAGACAACAGCCCAAGAGGAATTCAGCATGGCCCAGACAACAAACCAGAAGGAATCCTGCACTACCCAGACAACGGCCCAGAAGGAATCCAGCACTACCCAGACAATGGCCCAGAAGGAATCCAGCACTACCCAGACCACGGCCCAGAAGGAATCCAGCATGGCCCAGACAAAAACCCAGAAAGAATCCAGCATGGCCCAGATAACGGCCCAGAAGGAATCCAGCATGGCCCAGACAAAGGCCCAGAAGGAATCCATCATGGCCCAAACAACGGCCCAGAAGGAATCCAGCATGGCCCAGACAATGGCCCAGAAGAAATCCAGCACTACCCAGACAACAGCCCAGAAGGAATCCAGCACTAACCAGACAACGGCCCAGAAGGAATCCAGCACTACCCAGACAACGGCCCAGAAGGAATCCAGCATGGCCCAGACAACGGCCCAGAAGGAATGCAGCACTACCCAGACAACGTCCCAGAAGGAATCCAGCTTTGCCAAGACAAAGGCACAGAAGGAATCCAGCATGGCCCAGACAACGGCCCAGAAGAAATCCAGCACTACCCAGACAACAGCCCAGAAGGAATCCAGCACTAACCAGACAACGGCCCAGAAGGAATCCAGCATGGCCCAGACAACGGCCCAGAAGGAATCCAGCACTACCCAGATAACGGCCCAGAATGAATCCAGCATGGCCCAGACAACGGCCCAGAAGGAATGCAGCACTACCCAGACAACGGCCCAGAAGGAATCCAGCATTGCCCAGACAAAGGCAAGGAAGGAATACAGCATGGCCCAGACAACGGCTCAGAAGGAATCCAGCATGGCCCAGACAACGGCCCAGAAGGAATCCAGCATGGCCCAGTCAATGGCCCAGAAGAAATCCAGCACTACCCTGACAACGGCCCAGAAGGAATCCAGCACTAACCAGACAATGGCACAGAAGGAATCCAGCATGGCCCAGACAACGGCCCACAAGGAATCCAGCACTAACCAGACAACGGCCGAGAAGGAATCCAGCATGGCCCAGACAATGGCCCAGAAGAAATCCAGCACTACCCAGACAACAGCCCAGAAGGAATCCAGCACTAACCAGACAACGTCCCAGAAGGAATCCAGCATGGCCCAGACAACGGCCCAGAAGGAACCCATCATGGCCCAGACAACGGCCCAGAAGGAATCCAGCATGGCCCAGTCAATGGCCCAGAAGAAATCCAGCACTACCCAGACAACGGCCCAGAAGGAATCCAGCATGGCCCAGATGAAATCCAGCACTACCCAGACAACGGCCCAGAAGGAATCCAGCACTAACCAGACAACGGCCCAGAAGGAATCCAGCATGGCCCAGACAACGGCCCAGAAGGAATCCAGCACTACCCAGACAACGGCCCTGAAGGAATCCAGCATGGCCCAGACAACGGCCCAGAAGGAATGCAGCGCTTCCCAGACAACGGCCCAGAAGGAATCCAGCATGGCCCAGACAACGGCCCTGAAGGAATCCAGCATGCCCCAGTCAATGGCCCAGAAGAAATCCAGCACTACCCAGACAACGGCCCAGAAGGAATCCAGCACTAACCAGACAACGGCCCAGAAGGAATCCAGCATTGCCCAGACAACGGCCCAGAAGGAATCCAGCATGGCCCAGACAATGGCCCAGAAGAAATCCAGCACTACCCAGACAACAGCCCAGAAGGAATCCAGCACTAACCAGACAACGGCCCAGAAGGAATCCAGCATGGCCCAGACAACGGCCCAGAAGGAATCCAGCACTACCCAGACAACGGCCCAGAAGGAATCCAGCATGGCCCAGACAACGGCCCAGAAGGAATGCAGCACTACCCAGACAACGGCCGAGAAGGAATCCAGCATTGCCCAGACAAAGGCACAGAAGGAATCCAGCATGGCCCAGACAACGGCCCAGAAGGAATGCAGCACTACCCAGACAACGGCCCAGAAGGAATCCAGCATTGCCCAGAGAAAGGGACAGAAGGAATCCAGCATGGCCCAGACAACGGCCCAGAAGAAATCCAGCACTATCCAGACAACAGCCCAGAAGGAATCCAGCAATAACCAGACAACGGCCAAGAAGGAATCCAGCATGGCCCAGACAACAGCCCAGAAGGAATCCAGCACTACCCAGACAACGGCCCAGAAGGAATCCAGCATGGCCCAGACAAAGGCCCAGAAGGAATGCAGCACTACCCAGACAACGGCCCTGAAGGAATCCAGCATTGCCCAGACAAAGGCACAGAAGGAATCCAGCATGGCCCAGACAACGGCCCAGAAGAAATCCAGCATGGCCCAGACAACGGCCCAGAAGGAATCCAGCATGGCCCAGACAATGGCCCAGAAGAAATCCAGCACTACCCAGACAACAGCCCAGAAGGTATCCAGCACTAACCAGACAACGGCCCAGAAGGAATCCAGCATGGCCCTGACAATGGCCCAGAAGGAATGCAGCACTACCCAGACAACGGCCCAGAAGGAATCCAGCATGGCCCAGACAAAGGCACAGAAGAAATCTAGCATGGCCCAGACAACGGCCCAGAAGGAATCCAGCATGGCCCATACAATGGCCCAGAAGGAATCCAGCATGGCCCAGACAACGGCCCAGAAGGAATCCAGCACTAACCAGACAACGGCCCAGAAGGAATCCAGCATGGCCCAGACAACGGCCCAGAAGGAATCCAGCATGGCCCAGACAACGGACCAGAAGGAATCCAGCACTACCCAGACAACGGCCCTGAAGGAATCCAGCATGGCCCAGACAACGGCCCAGAAGGAATGCAGCACTACCCAGACAACGGCCCAGAAGGAATCCAGCATGGCCCAGACAACGGCCCTGAAGGAATCTAGCATGGCCCAGTCAATGGCCCAGAAGAAATCCAGCACTACCCAGACAACGGCCCAGAAGGAATCCAGCACGAACCAGACAACGGCCCAGAAGGAATCCAGCATGGCCCAGACAACGGCCCAGAAGGAATCCAGCATGGCCCAGACAATGGCCCAGAAGAAATCCAACACTACCCAGACAACAGCCCAGAAGGAATCCAGCACTAACCAGACAACGGCCCAGAAGGAATCCAGCATGGCCCAGACAACGGCCCAGAAGGAATCCAGCACTACCCAGACAACGGCCCAGAAGGAATCCAGCATTGCCCAGGCAACGGCCCAGAAGGAATGCAGCACTACCCAGACAACGGCCCAGAAGGAATCCAGCATTGCCCAGACAACGGCCCAGAAGGAATCCAGCACTACCCAGACAACGGGCCAGAAGGAATCCAGCATGGCCCAGACAACGGCCCAGAAGGAATGCAGCACTACCCAGACAACGGCCCAGAAGGAATCCAGCATTGCCCAGACAAAGGCACAGAAGGAATCCAGCATGGCCCAGACAACGGCCCAGAAGAAATCCAGCATGGCCCAGACAACGGCCCAGAAGAAATCCAGCACTACCCAGACAACGGCCCAGAAGGAATCCAGCACTAACCAGACAATGGCACAGAAGGAATCCAGCATGGCCCAGACAACGGCCCACAAGGAATCCAGCACTAACCAGACAACGGCCCAGAAGGAATCCAGCATGGCCCAGACAATGGCCCAGAAGAAATCCAGCACTACCCAGACAACGGCCCAGAAGGAATCCAGCATGGCCCTGACAACGGCCCAGAAGGAATGCAGCACTACCCAGACAACGGCCCAGAACGAATCCAGCATGGCCCAGACAAAGGCACAGAAGAAATCCAGCATGGCCCAGACAACGGCCCAGAAGGAATCCAGCATGGCCCATACAACGGCCCAGAAGGAATCCAGCATGGCCCAGACAACGGCCCAGATGCAATGCAGCACTACCCAGACAACGGCCCAGAAGGAATCCAGCATGGCCCAGACAACGGCCCAGAAGGAATCCAGCATGGCCCAGACAACGGCCCAGAAGGAATCCAGCATGGCCCAGACAAAGGCCCAGAAGGAATCCAGCATGGCCCAGACAACGGCCCAGAAGGAATCCATCGTGGCCCAGACAACGGCCCTGAAGGAATCCAGCATGGCCCAGTCAATGGCCCAGAAGAAATCCAGCACTACCCAGACAACGGCCCAGGAGGAATCCAGCATGGCCCAGACAACGGACCAGAAGGAATCCAGCACTACCCAGACAACGGCCCTGAAGGAATCCAGCATGGCCCAGACAACGGTCCAGAAGGAATGCAGCACTACCCAGACAACGGCCCAGAAGGAATCCAGCATGGCCCAGACAACGGCCCTGAAGGAATCCAGCATGGCCCAGACAACGGCCCAGAAGGAATCCAGCACTACCCAGACAACGGCCCAGAAGGAATCCAGCATGGCCCTGACAACGGCCCAGAAGGAATGCAGCACTACCCAGACAACGGCCCAGAAGGAATCCAGCATGGCCCAGACAAAGGCACAGAAGAAATCCAGCATGGCCCAGACAACGGCCCAGAAGGAATCCAGCATGGCCCATACAATGGCCCAGTAGGAATCCAGCATGGCCCAGACAACGGCCCAGAAGGAATGCAGCACTACCCAGACAACGGCCCAGAAGGAATCCAGCATGGCCCAGAAAAAGGCCCAGAAGGAATTCAGCACTACCCAGACAACAGCCCAAGAGGAATCCAGCATGGCCCAGACAACGACCCAGAAGGAATCCAGCACTACCCAGACAACGGCCCAGAAGGAATCCAGCATGGCCCAGACAACGGCCCAGAAGGAATGCAGCACTACCCAGACAACGGCCCAGAAGGAATCCAGCATTGCCCAGACAAAGGCACAGAAGGAATCCAGCATGGCCCAGACAACGGCCCAGAAGGAATACAGCACTACCCAGACAACGGCCCAGAAGGAATCCAGCATTGCCCAGAGAAAGGCACAGAAGGAATCCAGCATGGCCCAGACAACGGCCCAGAAGAAATCCAGCACTACGCAGACAACAGCCCAGAAGGAATCCAGCACTAACCAGACAACGGCCCAGAAGGAATACAGCATGGCGCAGACAAAGGCCCAGAAGGAATCCAGCACTACCCAGACAACGGCCCAGAAGGAATCCAGCATGGCCCAGACAACGGCCCAGAAGGAATGCAGCACTACCCAGACAACGGCCCAGAAGGAATCCACATTGCCCAGACAAAGGCACAGAAGGAAGCCAGCAAGGCCCAGACAACGGCCCAGAAGAATTCCAGCATGGCCCAGACAACGGCCCTGAAGGAATCCAGCATGGCCCAGTCAATGGCCCAGAAGAAATCCAGCACTACCTAGACAACGGCCCAGAAGGAATCCCGCACTAACCAGACAATGGCACAGAAGGAATCCAGCATGGCCCAGACAACGGCCCACAAGGAATCCAGCACTAACCAGACAACGGCCCAGAAGGAATCCAGCATGGCCCAGACAATGGCCCAGAAGAAATCCAGCACTACCCAGACAACAGCCCAGAAGGAATCCAGCACTAACCAGACAACGGCCCAGAAGGAATCCAGCATGGCCCAGACAACGGCCCAGAAGGAATGCAGCACTACCCAGACAACGGCCCAGAAGGAATCCAGCATGGCCCAGAAAAAGGCACAGAAAAAATACAGCATGGCCCAGACAACGGCCTAGAAGGAATCCAGCATGGCCCATACAACGGCCCAGAAGGAATCCAGCATGGCCCAGACAACGGCCCAGAAGGAATGCAGCACTACCCAGACAACGTCCCAGAAGGAATCCAGCATTGCCCAGACAAAGGCACAGAAGCAATCCAGCATGGCCCAGACAACGGCCCTGAAGGAATCCAGCATGGCCCAGTCAATGGCCCAGAAGAAATCCAGCACTACCCAGACAACGGCCCAGAAGGAATCCAGCACTAACCAGACAACGGCCCAGAAGGAATCCAGCATGGCCCAGACAGCGGCCCAGAAGGAATCCAGCATGGCCCAGACAATGTCCCAGAAGAAATCCAGCACTACCCAGACAACAGCCCAGAAGGAATCCAGCACTAACCAGACAACGGCCCAGAAGAAATCCAGCATGGCCCAGACAACGGCCCAGAAGGAATCCAGCACTACCCAGACAACGGCCCAGAAGGAATCCAGCATGGCCCAGACAACGGCCCAGAAGGAATGCAGCACTACCCAGACAACGACCCAGAAGGAATCCAGCATGGCCCAGACAAAGGCACAGAAGAAATCCAGCATGGCCCAGACAACGGCCCAGAAGGAATCCAGCATGGCCCATACAATGGCCCAGAATTAATCCAGCATGGCCCAGACAACGGCCCAGAAGGAATGCAGCACTACCCAGACAACGGCCCAGAAGGAATCCAGCATGGCCCAGACAACGGCCCAGAAGAAATACAGCACTAAGCAGACAACGGCCCAGAAGGAATCCAGCATGGCCCAGTCAATGGCCCAGAAGAAATCCAGCACTACCCAGACAACAGCCCAGAAGGAATCCAGCATGGCCCAGACAAACTCCCAGAAAGAATCCAGCATGGCCCAGATAACGGCCCAGAAGGAATCCAGCATGGCCCAGACAAAGGCCCAGAAGGAATCCAGCATGGCCCAGACAACGGCCCAGAAGGAATCCATCATGGCCCAGACAACGGCCCAGAAGGAATCCAGCATGGCCCAGACAACGGCCCAGAAGGAATCCAGCACTACTCAGACAACGGCCCAGAAGGAATCCAGCATGGCCCAGACAACGGCCCAGAAGGAATGCAGCACTACCCAGACAACGGCCCAGAAGGAATCCAGCATGGCCCAGACAAAGGCACAGAAGAAATCCAGCATGGCCCAGACAACGGCCCAGAAGGAATCCAGCATGGCCCATACAATGGCCCAGAATTAATCCAGCATGGCCCAGACAACGGCCCAGAAGGAATGCAGCACTACCCAGACAACGGCCCAGAAGGAATCCAGCATGGCCCAGACAACGGCCCAGAAGAAATACAGCACTAAGCAGACAACGGCCCAGAAGGAATCCAGCATGGCCCAGTCAATGGCCCAGAAGAAATCCAGCACTACCCAGACAACAGCCCAGAAGGAATCCAGCATGGCCCAGACAAACTCCCAGAAAGAATCCAGCATGGCCCAGATAACGGCCCAGAAGGAATCCAGCATGGCCCAGACAAAGGCCCAGAAGGAATCCAGCATGGCCCATACAATGGCCCAGAATTAATCCAGCATGGCCCAGACAACGGCCCAGAAGGAATGCAGCACTACCCAGACAACGGCCCAGAAGGAATCCAGCATGGCCCAGACAACGGCCCAGAAGAAATACAGCACTAAGCAGACAACGGCCCAGAAGGAATCCAGCATGGCCCAGTCAATGGCCCAGAAGAAATCCAGCACTACCCAGACAACAGCCCAGAAGGAATCCAGCATGGCCCAGACAAACTCCCAGAAAGAATCCAGCATGGCCCAGATAACGGCCCAGAAGGAATCCAGCATGGCCCAGACAAAGGCCCAGAAGGAATCCAGCATGGCCCAGACAACGGCCCAGAAGGAATCCATCATGGCCCAGACAACGGCCCAGAAGGAATCCAGCATGGCCCAGACAATGGCCCAGATGAAATCCAGCACTACCCAGACAACGGCCCAGAAGGAATCCAGCACTAACCAGACAACGGCCCTGGAGGAATCCAGCATGGCCCAGTCAATGGCCCAGAAGAAATCCAGCACTACCCAGACAACGGCCCAGAAGGAATCCAGCACTAACCAGACAACGGCCCAGAAGGAATCCAGCATGGCCCAGACAGCGGCCCAGAGGGAATCCAGCATGGCCCAGACAATGGCCCAGAAGAAATCCAGCACTACCCAGACAACAGCCCAGAAGGAATCCAGCACTAACCAGACAACGGCCCAGAAGGAATCCAGCATGGCCCAGACAACGGCCCAGAAGGAATCCAGCACTACTCAGACAACGGCCCAGAAGGAATCCAGCACTAACCAGACAACGGCCCAGAAGGAATCCAGCATGACCCTGACAACGGCCCAGAAGGAATGCAGCACTACCCAGTCAACGGCCCAGAAGGAATCCAGCATGGCCCAGACAAAGGCACAGAAGAAATCCAGCATGGCCCAGACAACGGCCCAGAAGGAATCCAGCATGGCCCATACAATGGCCCAGAAGGAATCCAGCATGGCCCAGACAACGGCCCAGAAGGACTGCAGCACTACCCAGACAACGGCCCAGAAGGAATCCAGCATGGCCCAGTCAATGGCCCAGAAGAAATCCAGCACTAACCAGACAACGGCCCAGAAGGAATCCACCATGGCCCTGACAACGGCCCAGAAGGAATTCAGAACTACCCAGACAACGGCCCAGAAGGAATCCAGCATGGCCCAGACAAAGGCACAGAAGAAATCCAGCATGGCACAGACAACGGCCCAGAAGGAATCCAGCACTACCCAGACAACGGCCCAGAAGGAATCCAGCATGGCCCAGACAACGGCCCAGAAGGAATGCAGCACTACCCAGACAACGGCCCAGAAGGAATCCAGCATGGCCCAGACAAAGGCACAGAAGAAATCCAACATGGCCCAGACAACGGCCCAGAAGGAATCCAGCATGGCCCATACAATGGCCCAGAATTAATCCAGCATGGCCCAGACAACGGCCCAGAAGGAATGCAGCACTACCCAGACAACGGCCCAGAAGGAATCCAGCACTAACCAGACAACGGCCCAGAAGGAATCCAGCATGACCCTGACAACGGCCCAGAAGGAATGCAGCACTACCCAGTCAACGGCCCAGAAGGAATCCAGCATGGCCCAGACAAAGGCACAGAAGAAATCCAGCATGGCCCAGACAACGGCCCAGAAGGAATCCAGCATGGCCCATACAATGGCCCAGAAGGAATCCAGCATGGCCCAGACAACGGCCCAGAAGGACTGCAGCACTACCCAGACAACGGCCCAGAAGGAATCCAGCATGGCCCAGACAATGGCCCAGAAGAAATCCAGCACTAACCAGACAACGGCCCAGAAGGAATCCACCATGGCCCTGACAACGGCCCAGAAGGAATGCAGAACTACCCAGACAACGGCCCAGAAGGAATCCAGCATGGCCCAGACAAAGGCACAGAAGAAATCCAGCATGGCACAGACAACGGCCCAGAAGGAATCCAGCACTACCCAGACAAAGGCCCAGAAGGAATCCAGCATGGCCCATACAACGGCGCAGAAGGAATCCAGCATGGCCCATACAACGGTGCAGAAGGAATCCAGCATGGCCCAGACAACGGCCCAGAAGGAATGCAGCACTACCCAGACAACGGCCCAGAAGGAATCCAGCATGGCCCAGACAACGGCCCAGAAGGAATCCAGAATGGCCCAGACAACGGCCCAGAAGGAATCCAGCATGGCCCAGACAAAGGCCCAGAAGGAATCCAGCATGGCCCAGACAACGGCCCAGAAGGAATCCATCATGGCCGTGACAACGGCCCAGAAGGAATCCAGCATGGCCCAGTCAAAGGCCCAGAAGAAATCCAGCACTACCCAGACAACGGCCCAGAAGGAATCCAGCATGCCCCAGACAACGGCCCAGAAGGAATCCAGCACTACCCAGACAACGGCCCAGGAGGAATCCAGCATGGCCCAGACAAAGGCACAGAAGGAATCCAGCATGGCCCAGACAACAGCCCAGAAGGAATACAGCACTACCCAGACAACGGCCCAGAAGGAATCCAGCATTGCCCAGAGAAAGGCACAGAAGGAATCCAGCATGGCCCAGACAACGGCCCAGAAGAAATCCAGCACTACCCAGACAACAGCCCAGAAGGAATCCAGCACTAACCAGACAACGGCCCAGAAGGAATCCAGCATGGCCCAGACAAAGGCCCAGAAAGAATCCAGCACTACCCAGACAACGGCCCAGAAGGAATCCAGCATGGCCCAGACAACGGCCCAGAAGGAATGCAGCACTACCCAGACAACGGCCCAGAAGGAATCCACATTCCCAGACAAAGGCACAGAAGGAATCCAGCAAGGCCCAGACAGCGGCCCAGAAGAATTCCAGCATGGCCCAGACAACGGCCCTGAAGGAATCCAGCATGGCCCAGTCAATGGCCCAGAAGAAATCCAGCACTACCCAGACAACGGCCCAGAAGGAATCCAGCACTAACCAGACAATGGCACAGAAGGAATCCATCATGGCCCAGACAACGGCCCACAAGGAATCCAGCACTAACCAGACAACGGCCCAGAAGGAATCCAGCATGGCCCAGACAATGGCCCAGATGAAATCCAGCACTACCCAGACAACAGCCCAGAAGGAATCCAGCACTACCCAGACAACGGCCCAGAAGGAATCCAGCATGGCCCAGACAACGGCCCAGAAGGAATGCAGCACTACCCAGACAACGGCCCAGAAGGAATCCAACATGGCCCAGACAAAGGCACAGAAGAAATCCAGCATGGCCCAGACAACGGCCTAGAAGGAATCCAGCATGGCCCATACAACGGCCCAGAAGGAATCCAGCATGGCCCAGACAAAGGCACAGAAGAAATCCAGAATGGCCCAGACAACGGCCCAGAAGGAATCCAGCATGGCCCATACCATGGCCCAGAAGGAATCCAGCATGGCCCAGACAACGGCCCAGAAGGACTGCAGCACTACCCAGACAACGGCCCAGAAGGAATCCAGCATGGCCCAGACAACGGCCCAGAAGGAATACAGCACTAAGCAGACAATGGCCCAGAAGGAATCCAGCATGGCCCAGACAACGGCCCAGAAGGAATCCAGCACTAACCAGACAACGGCCCAGAAGGAATCCAGCATGGCCCAGTCAATGGCCCAGAAGAAATCCATCACTACCCAGACAACATCCCAGAATGAATCCAGCATGGCCCAGACAAATTCCCAGAAAGAATCCAGCATGGCCCAGATAATGGCCCAGAAGGAATCCAGCATGGCCCAGACAAATGCCCAGAAGGAATCCAGCATGGCCCAGACAACGGCCCAGAAGGAATCCATCATGGCCCAGACAACGGCCCAGAAGGAATCCAGCATGGCCTAGTCAATGGCCCAGAAGAAATCCAGCACTACCCAGACAACGGCCCAGAAGGAATCCAGCATGGCCCAGACAATGGCCCAGATGAAATCCAGCACTACCCAGACAACGGCCCAGAAGGAATCCAGCACTAACCAGACAACGGCCCAGAAGGAATCCAGCATGGCCCAGACAACGGCCCAGAAGGAATCCAGCACTACCCAGACAACGGCCCTGAAGGAATCCAGCATGGCCCAGACAACGGCCCAGAAGGAATGCAGCACTACCCAGACAACGGCCCAGAAGGAATCCAGCACTAACCAGACAACGGCCCTGAAGGAATCCAGCATGGCCCAGTCAATGGCCCAGAAGAAATCCAGCACTACCCAGACAATGGCCCAGAAGGAATCCAGCACTAACCAGACAACGGCCCAGAAGGAATCCAGCATGGCCCAGACAGCGGCCCAGAGGGAAACCAGCATGGCCCAGACAATGGCCCAGAAGAAATCCAGCACTACCCAGACAACAGCCCAGAAGGAATCCAGCACTAACCAGACAACGGCCCAGAAGGAATCCAGCATGGCCCAGACAACGGCCCAGAAGGAATCCAGCACTACCCAGACAACGGCCCAGAAGGAATCCAGCATGGCCCAGACAACGGCCCAGAAGGAATGCAGCACTACACAGACAACGGCCCAGAAGGAATCCAGCATGGCCCAGACAAAGGCACAGAAGAAATCCAGCATGGCCCAGACAAAGGCCCAGAAGAAATCCAGCATGGCCCATACAATGGCCCAGAATTAATCCAGCATGGCCCAGACAACGGCCCAGAAGGAATGCAGCACTACCCAGACAACGGCCCAGAAGGAATCCAGCACTAACCAGACAACGGCCCAGAAGGAATCCAGCATGACCCTGACAACGGCCCAGAAGGAATGCAGCACTACCCAGACAACGGCCCAGAAGGTATCCAGCATGGCCCAGACAAAGGCACAGAAGAAATCCAGCATGGCCCAGACAACGGCCCAGAAGGAATCCAGCATGGCCCATACAATGGCCCAGAAGGAATCCAGCATGGCCCAGACAACGGCCCAGAAGGACTGCAGCACTACCCAGACAACGGCCCAGAAGGAATCCAGCATGGCCCACACAATGGCCCAGAAGAAATCCAGCACTAACCAGACAACGGCCCAGAAGGAATCCACCATGGCCCTGACAACGGCCCAGAAGGAATGCAGCACTACCCAGACAACGGCCCAGAAGGAATCCAGCATGGCCCAGACAAAGGCACAGAAGAAATCCAGCATGGCACAGACAACGGCCCAGAAGGAATCCAGCACTACCCAGACAAAGGCCCAGAAGGAATCCAGCATGGCCCATACAACGGCGCAGAAGGAATCCAGCATGGCCCATACAACGGCGCAGAAGGAATCCAGCATGGCCCAGACAACGGCCCAGAAGGAATGCAGCACTACCCAGACAACGGCCCAGAAGGAATCCAGCATGGCCCAGACAACGGCCCAGAAGGAATCCAGAATGGCCCAGACAACGGCCCAGAAGGAATCCAGCATGGCCCAGACAAAGGCCCAGAAGGAATCCAGCATGGCCCAGACAACGGCCCAGAAGGAATCCATCATGGCCCAGACAACGGCCCAGAAGGAATCCAGCATGGCCCAGTCAAAGGCCCAGAAGAAATCCAGCACTACCCAAACAACGGCCCAGAAGGAATCCAGCATGCCCCAGACAACGGCCCAGAAGGAATCCAGCACTACCCAGACAACGGCCCAGAAGGAATCCAGCATGGCCCAGACAACGGCCCAGAAGGAATGCAGCACTACCCAGACAACGGCCCAGAAGGAATCCAGCATTGCCCAGAGAAAGGCACAGAAGGAATCCAGCATGGCCCAGACAACGGCCCAGAAGAAATCCAGCACTACCCAGACAACAGCCCAGAAGGAATCCAGCACTAACCAGACAACGGCCCAGAAGGAATCCAGCATGGCCCAGACAAAGGCCCAGAAAGAATCCAGCATGGCCCAGACAACGGCCCAGAAGGAATCCAGCATGGCCCAGACAACGGCCCAGAAGGAATGCAGCACTACCCAGACAACGGCCCAGAAGGAATCCACATTCCCAGACAAAGGCACAGAAGGAATCCAGCAAGGCCCAGTCAACGGCCCAGAAGAATTCCAGCATGGCCCAGACAACGGCCCTGAAGGAATCCAGCCTGGCCCAGTCAATGGCCCAGAAGAAATCCAGCACTACCCAGACAACGGCCCAGAAGGAATCCAGCACTAACCAGACAATGGCACAGAAGGAATCCATCATGGCCCAGACAACGGCCCACAAGGAATCCAGCACTAACCAGACAACGGCCCAGAAGGAATCCAGCATGGCCCAGACAATGGCCCAGAAGAAATCCAGCACTACCCAGACAACAGCCCAGAAGGAATGCAGCACTACCCAGACAACGGCCCAGAAGGAATCCAGCATTGCCCAGACAAAGGCACAGAAGGAATCCAGCATGGCCCAGACAACGGCCCAGAAGGAATGCAGCACTACCCAGACAACGGACCAGAAGGAATCCAGCATTGCCCAGAGAAAGGCACAGAAGGAATCCAGCATGGCCCAGACAACGGCCCAGAAGAAATCCAGCACTACCCAGACAACAGCCCAGAAGGATTGCAGCACTAACCAGACAACGGCCCAGAAGGAATCCAGCATGGCCCAGACAAAGGCCCAGAAAGAATCCAGCATGGCCCAGACAACGGCCCAGAAGGAATCCAGCATGGCCCAGACAACGGCCCCGAAGGAATGCAGCACTACCCAGAAAACGGCCCAGAAGGAATCCAGCATGGCCCAGACAAAGGCACAGAAGAAATCCAGCATGGCCCAGACAACGGCCCAGAAGGAATGCAGCACTACCCAGACAACGGCCCAGAAGGAATCCAGCATGGCACAGACAAAGGCACAGAAGAAATCCAGCATGGCCCAGACAACGGCCCAGAAGGAATCCAGCATGGCCCATACAATGGCCCAGAATTAATCCAGCATGGCCCAGACAACGGCCCAGAAGGAATGCAGCACTACCCAGACAACGGCCCAGAAGGAATCCAGCACTAACCAGACAACGGCCCAGAAGGAATCCAGCATTACCCTGACAACGGCCCAGAAGGAATGCAGCACTACCCAGACAACGGCCCAGAAGGAATCCAGCATGGCCCAGACAAAGGCACAGAAGAAATCCAGCATGGCCCAGACAACGGCCCAGAAGGAATCCAGCATGGCCCATACAATGGCCCAGAAGGAATCCAGCATGGCCCAGACAACGGCCCAGAAGGACTGCAGCACTACCCAGACAACGGCCCAGAAGGAATCCAGCATGGCCCAGACAACGGCCCAGAAGGAATACAGCACTAAGCAGACAACGGCCCAGAAGGAATCCAGCATGGCCCAGACAACGGCCCAGAAGGAATCCAGCACTAACCAGACAACGGCCCAGAAGGAATCCAGCATGGCCCAGTCAATGGCCCAGAAGAAATCCAGCACTACCCAGACAACAGCCCAGAAGGAATCCAGCATGGCCCAGACAAACTCCCAGAAAGAATCCAGCATGGCCCAGATAACGGCCCAGAAGGAATCCAGCATGCCCCAGACAACGGCCCAGAAGGAATCCAGCACTACCCAGACAACGGCCCAGAAGGAATCCAGCATGGCCCAGACAACGGCCCAGAAGGAATGCAGCACTACCCAGACAACGGCCCAGAAGGAATCCAGCATTGCCCAGACAAAGGCACAGAAGGAATCCAGCATGGCCCAGACAACGGCCCAGAAGGAATGCAGCACTACCCAGACAACGGACCAGAAGGAATCCAGCATTGCCCAGAGAAAGGCACAGAAGGAATCCAGCATGGCCCAGACAACGGCCCAGAAGAAATCCAGCACTACCCAGACAACAGCCCAGAAGGATTGCAGCACTAACCAGACAACGGCCCAGAAGGAATCCAGCATGGCCCAGACAAAGGCCCAGAAAGAATCCAGCATGGCCCAGACAACGGCCCAGAAGGAATCCAGCATGGCCCAGACAACGGCCCAGAAGGAATGCAGCACTACCCAGACAACGGCCCAGAAGGAATCCACATTCCCAGACAAAGGCACAGAAGGAATCCAGCAAGGCCCAGACAACGGCCCAGAAGAATTCCAGCATGGCCCAGACAACGGCCCTGAAGGAATCCAGCATGGCCCAGTCAATGGCCCAGAAGAAATCCAGCACTACCCAGACAACGGCCCAGAAGGAATCCAGCACTAACCAGACAATGGCACAGAAGGAATCCATCATGGCCCAGACAACGGCCCACAAGGAATCCAGCACTAACCAGACAACGGCCCAGAAGGAATCCAGCATGGCCCAGACAATGGCCCAGAAGAAATCCAGCACTACCCAGACAACAGCCCAGAAGGAATCCAGCACTAACCAGACAACGGCCCAGAAGGAATCCAGCATGGCCCAGACAACGGCCCAGAAGGAATGCAGCACTACCCAGACAACGGCCCAGAAGGAATCCAGCATGGCCCAGACAAAGGCACAGAAGAAATCCAGCATGGCCCAGACAACGGCCTAGAAGGAATCCAGCATGGCCCATACAACGGCCCAGAAGGAATCCAGCATGGCCCAGACAACGGCCCAGAAGGAATGCAGCACTACCCAGACAACGGCCCAGAAGGAATCCAGCATTGCCCAGACAAAGGCACAGAAGCAATCCAGCATGGCCCAGACAACGGCCCTGAAGGAATCCAGCATGGCCCAGTCAATGGCCCAGAAGAAATCCAGCACTACCCAGACAACGGCCCAGAAGGAATCCAGCACTAACCAGACAACGGCCCAGTAGGAATCCAGCATGGCCCAGACAGCGGCCCAGAAGGAATCCAGCATGGCCCAGACAATGTCCCAGAAGAAATCCAGCACTACCCAGACAACAGCCCAGAAGGAATCCAGCACTAACCAGACAACGGCCCAGAAGGAATCCAGCATGGCCCAGACAACGGCCCAGAAGGAATCCAGCACTACCCAGACAACGGCCCAGAAGGAATCCAGCATGGCCCAGACAACGGCCCAGAAGGAATGCAGCACTACCCAGACAACGGCCCTGAAGGAATCCAGCATGGCCCAGACAAAGGCACAGAAGAAATCCAGCATGGCCCAGACAACGGCCCAGAAGGAATCCAGCATGGCCCATACAATGGCCCAGAATTAATCCAGCATGGCCCAGACAACGGCCCAGAAGGAATGCAGCACTACCCAGACAACGGCCCAGAAGGAATCCAGCACTAACCAGACAACGGCCCAGAAGGAATCCAGCATTACCCTGACAACGGCCCAGAAGGAATGCAGCACTACCCAGACAACGGCCCAGAAGGAATCCAGCATGGCCCAGACAAAGGCACAGAAGAAATCCAGCATGGCCCAGACAACGGCCCAGAAGGAATCCAGCATGGCCCATACAATGGCCCAGAAGGAATCCAGCATGGCCCAGACAACGGCCCAGAAGGACTGCAGCACTACCCAGACAACGGCCCAGAAGGAATCCAGCATGGCCCAGACAACGGCCCAGAAGGAATACAGCACTAAGCAGACAACGGCCCAGAAGGAATCCAGCATGGCCCAGACAACGGCCCAGAAGGAATCCCAGCACTAACCAGACAACGGCCCAGAAGGAATCCAGCATTGCCCAGACAAAGGCACAGAAGGAATCCAGCACTAACCAGACAACAGCCCAGAAGGAATCCAGCATGGCCCAGACAAACTCCCAGAAAGAATCCAGCATGGCCCAGATAACGGCCCCAGAAGGAATCCAGCATGGCCCAGACAAAGGCCCAGAAGGAATCCAGCATGGCCCAGACAACGGCCCAGAAGGAATCCATCATGGCCCAGACAACGGCCCAGAAGGAATCCAGCATGGCCCAGTCAATGGCCCAGAAGAAATCCAGCACTACCCAGACAACGGCCCAGAAGGAATCCAGCATGGCCCAGACAATGGCCCAGATGAAATCCAGCACTACCCAGACAACGGCCCAGAAGGAATCCAGCACTAACCAGACAACGGCCCAGAAGGAATCCAGCATGGCCCAGACAACGGCCCAGAAGGAATCCAGCACTACCCAGACAACGGCACTGAAGGAATCCAGCATGGCCCAGACAACGGCCCAGAAGGAATGCAGCACTACCCAGACAACGGCCCAGAAGGAATCCAGCACTAACCAGACAACGGCCCTGAAGGAATCCAGCATGGCCCAGTCAATGGCCCAGAAGAAATCCAGCACTACCCAGACAACGGCCCAGAAGGAATCCAGCACTAAGCAGACAACGGCCCAGAAGGAATCCAGCATGGCCCAGAGAGCGGCCCAGAGGGAATCCAGCATGGCCCAGACAATGGCCCAGAAGAAATCCAGCACTACCCAGACAACAGCCCAGAAGGAATCCAGCACTAACCAGACAACGGCCCAGAAGGAATCCAGCATGGCCCAGACAACGGCCCAGAAGGAATCCAGCACTACCCAGACAACGGCCCAGAAGGAATCCAGCATGGCCCAGACAACGGCCCAGAAGGAATGCAGCACTACCCAGACAACGGCCCAGAAGGAATCCAGCAAGGCCCAGACAAAGGCACAGAGATATCCAGCATGGCCCAGACAACGGCCCAGAAGGAATCCAGCATGGCCCATACAATGGCCCAGAATTAATCCAGCATGGCCCAGACAACGGCCCAGAAGGAATGCAGCACTACCCAGACAACGGCCCAGAAGGAATCCAGCACTAACCAGACAACGGCCCAGAAGGAATCCAGCATGACCCTGACAACGGCCCAGAAGGAATTCAGCACTACCCAGACAACGGCCCAGAAGGAATCCAGCATGGCCCAGACAAAGGCACAGAAGAAATCCAGCATGGCCCAGACAACGGCCCAGAAGGAATCCAGCATGGCCCTTACAATGGCCCAGAAGGAATCCAGCATGGCCCAGACAACGGCCCAGAAGGACTGCAGCACTACCCAGACAACGGCCCAGAAGGAATCCAGCATGGCCCAGACAACGGCCCAGAAGGAATACAGCACTAAGCAGACAACGGCCCAGAAGGAATCCAGCATGGCCCAGACAACGGCCCAGAAGGAATCCAGCACTAACCAGACAACGGCCCAGAAGGAATCCAGCATGGCCCAGTCAATGGCCCAGAAGAAATCCAGCACTACCCAGACAACAGCCCAGAAGGAATCCAGCATGGCCCAGACAAACTCCCAGAAAGAATCCAGCATGGCCCAGATAACGGCCCAGAAGGAATCCAGCATGGCCCAGACAAAGGCCCAGAAGGAATCCAGCATGGCCCAGACAACGGCCCAGAAGGAGTCCATCATGGCCCAGACAACGGCCCAGAAGGAATCCAGCATGGCCCAGTCAATGGCCCAGAAGAAATCCAGCACTACCCAGACAACGGCCCAGAAGGAATCCAGCATGGCCCAGACAATGGCCCAGATGAAATCCAGCACTACCCAGACAACGGCCCAGAAGGAATCCAGCACTAACCGGACAACGGACCAGAAGGAATCCAGCATGGCCCAGACAACGGCCCAGAAGGAATCCAGCACTACCCAGACAACGGCCCTGAAGGAATCCAGCATGGCCCAGACAACGGCCCAGAAGGAATGCAGCACTACCCAGACAACGGCCCAGAAGGAATCCAGCACTAACCAGACAACGGCCCTGAAGGAATCCAGCATGGCCCAGTCAATGGCCCAGAAGAAATCCAGCACTACCCAGACAACGGCCCAGAAGGAATCCAGCACTACCCAGACAACGGCCCTGAAGGAATCCAGCATGGCCCAGACAACGGCCCAGAAGGAATGCAGCACTACCCAGACAACGGCCCAGAAGGAATACAGCACTAAGCAGACAACGGCCCAGAAGGAATCCAGCATGGCCCATACAACGGCCCAGAAGGAATCCAGCACTACCCAGACAACGGCCCAGAAGGAATCCAGCATGCCCCAGACAACGGCCCAGAAGGAATCCAGCACTACCCAGACAACGGCCCAGAAGGAATCCAGCAGGGCCCAGACAACGGCCCAGAAAGAATCCAGCATGGCCCAGACAATGGCCCAGAAGAAATCCAGCACTACCCAGACAACAGCCCAGAAGGAATCCAACACTAACCAGACAACGGCCCAGAAGGAATCCAGCATGCCCCAGACAACGGCCCAGAAGGAATCCAGCACTACCCAGACAACGGCCCAGAAGGAATCCAACATGGCCCAGACAACGGCCCAGACGGAATGCAGCACTACCCAGACAACGGCCCAGATGGAATCCAGCATTGCCCAGACAAAGGCACAGAAGGAATCCAGCATGGCCCAGACAACGACCCAGAAGGAATGCAGCACTACCCAGACAACGGCCCAGAAGGAATCCAGCATTGCCCAGACAAAGGCACAGAAGGAATCCAGCATGGCCCAGTCAACGGCCCAGAAGAAATCCAGCACTACCCAGACAACAGCCCAGAAGGAATCCAGCACTAACCAGACAACGGCCCAGAAGGAATCCAGCATGGCCCAGACAACGGCCCAGAAGGAATCCAGCACTACCCAGACAACGGCCCAGAAGGAATCCAGCATGGCCCAGACAACGGCCCAGAAGGAATGCAGCACTACCCAGACAACGGCCCAGAAGGAATCCACATTGCCCAGACAAAGGCACAGAAGGAATCCAGCAAGGCCCAGACTACGGCCCAGAAGAAATCCAGCATGGCCCAGACAAAGGCCCTGAAGGAATCCAGCATGGCCCAGACAACGGCCCTGAAGGAATCCAGCATGGCCCAGTCAATGGCCCGAAGAAATCCAGCACTACCCAGACAACGGCCCAGAAGGAATCCAGCACTAACCAGACAACGGCCAAGAAGGAATCCAGCATGGCCCAGAAAACGGCCCTGAAAAAATCCAGCATGGCCCAGACAATGGCCCAGTAGAAATCCAGCACTAACCAGACAACAGCCCAGAAGGAATCCAGCACTAACCAGACAACGGCCCAGAAGGAATCCAGCATGCCCCAGACAACGGCCCAGAAGGAATCCAGCACTACCCAGACAACGGCCCAGAAGGAATCCAGCATGGCCCAGACAACGGCCCAGAAGGAATGCAGCACTACCCAGACAACGGCCCAGAAGGAATCCAGCATTGCCCGGACAAAGGCACAGAAGGAATCCAGCATGGCCCAGACAACGGCCCAGAAGGAATGCAGCACTACCCAGACAACGGCCCAGAAGGAATCCAGCATTGCCCAGACAAAGGCACAGAAGGAATCCAGCATGGCCCAGACAACGGCCCAGAAGAAATCCAGCACTACCCAGACAACAGCCCAGAAGGAATCCAGCACTAACCAGACAACGGCCCAGAAGGAATCCGGCATGGCCCAGACAACGGCCCAGAAGGAATCCAGCACTACCCAGACAACGGCCCAGAAGGAATCCAGCATGGCCCAGACAACGGCCCAGAAGGAATGCAGCACTACCCAGACAACGGCCCAGAAGAAATCCAGCACTACCCAGACAACGGCCCAGAAGGAATCCAGCACTAACCAGACAATGGCACAGAAGGAATCCAGCATGGCCCAGACAACGGCCCACAAGGAATCCAGCACTAACCAGACAACGGCCCAGAAGGAATCCAGCATGGCCCAGAAGAAATCCAGCACTACCCAGACAACAGTCCAGAAGGAATCCAGCACTAACCAGACAACGGCCCAGAAGGAATCCAGCATGGCCCAGACAACGGTCCAGAAGGAATGCAGCACTACCCACACAACGGCCCAGAAGGAATCCAGCATGGCCCAGACAAAGGCACAGAAGAAATCCAGCATGGCCCAGACAACGGCCCAGAAGGAATCCAGCATGGCCCATACAACGGCCCAGAAGGAATCCAGCATGGCCCAGACAACGGCCCAGAAGGAATGCAGCACTACCCAGACAAAGGCCCAGAAGGAATCCAGCATTGCCCAGACAAAGGCCCAGAAGGAATGCAGCACTACCCAGACAACGGCCCAGAAGGAATCCAGCATGGCCCAGACAACGGCCCTGAAGGAATCCAGCATGGCCCAGTCAATGGCCCAGATGAAATCCAGCACTACCCAGACAACGGCCCAGAAGGAATCCAGCTCTAACCAGACAACGGCCCAGAAGGAATCCAGCATGGCCCAGACAGCTGCCCAGAAGGAATCCAGCATGGCCCAGACAATGGCCCAGAAGAAATCCAGCACTACCCAGACAACAGCCCAGAAGGAATCCAGCACTAACCAGACAACGGCCCAGAAGGAATCCAGCATGGCCCAGACAACGGCCCAGAAGGAATGCAGCACTACCCACACAACGGCACAGCAGGAATGCAGCAAGGCCCAGACAACGGCCCAGAAGGAATCCAGCATGGCCCAGACAATGGCCCAGAAGAAATCCAGCACTACCCAGACAACAGCCCAGAAGGAATCCAGCACTAACCAGACAACGGCCCAGAAGGAATCCAGCATGGCCCAGACTACGGCCCAGAAGGAATGCAGCACTACCCACACAACGGCCCAGCAGGAATGCAGCAAGGCCCAGACAATGGCCCAGAAGGAATCCAGCATGGCCAAGACAACGGCCCAGAAGGAATCCAGCACTAACCAGACAACGGCCCAGAAGGAATCCAGCATGGCTCAGACAACGGCCCAGAAGGAATCCAGCACTACCCAGACAACGGCCCAGAAGGAATCCAGCATGGCCCAGACAACGGCCCAGAAGGAATGCAGCATGGCCCAGACAAAGGCACAGAAGGAATCCAGCATGGCCCAGACAACGGCCCAGAAGGAATCCAGCACTACCCAGACAACGGTCCAGAAGGAATCCAGCATGGCCCAGACAACGGTCCAGAAGGAATGCAGCACTACCCAGACAACGGCCCAGAAGGAATCCAGCATGGCCCAGTCAACGGCCCAGAAGAAATCCAGCACTACCCAGACAACAGCCCAGAAGGAATCAAGCACTAACCAGACAACGGCCCAGAAGGAATCCAGCATGGCCCAGACAACGGCCCAGAAGGAATCCAGCACTACCCACACAACGGCCCAGAAGGAATCCAGCATGGCCCAGACAACGGCCCAGAAGGAATGCAGCACTACCCAGACAACGGCCCAGAAGGAATCCATATTGCCCAGACAAAGGCACAGAAGGAATCCAGCAAGGCCCAGACAACGGCCCAGAAGAAATCCAGCATGGCCCAGACAACGGCCCTGAAGGAATCCAGCATGGCCCAGACAACGGCCCTGAAGGAATCCAGCATGGCCCAGTCAATGGCCCGAAGAAATCCAGCACTACCCAGACAACGGCCCAGAAGGAATCCAGCACTAACCAGACAACGGCCAAGAAGGAATCCAGCATGGCCCAGACAACGGCCCAGAAGGTATCCAGCACTAACCAGACAATGGCACAGAAGGAATCCAGCATGGCCCAGACAACGGCCCACAATTAATCCAGCACTAACCAGACAACGGCCCAGAAGGAATCCAGCATGGCCCAGACAATGGCCCAGAAGAAATCCAGCACTACCCAGACAACAGCCCAGAAGGAATCCAGCACTAACCAGACAACGGCCCAGAAGGAATCCAGCATGGCCCAGACAACGGCCCAGAAGGAATGCAGCACTACCCACACAACGGCCCAGAAGGAATCCAGCATGGCCCAGACAAAGGCACACAAGAAATCCAGCATGGCCCAGACAACGGCCCAGAAGGAATCCAGCATGGCCCATACAACGGCCCAGAAGGAATCCAGCATGGCCCAGACAACGGCCCAGAAGGAATGCAGCACTACCCAGACAACGGCCCAGAAGGAATCCAGCATTGCCCAGACAAAGGCACAGAAGCAATCCAGCATGGCCCAGACAACGGCCCAGAAGAAATCCAGCATGGCCCAGACAACGGCCCAGAAGGAATGCTGCACTACCCAGACAACGGCCCAGAAGGAATCCAGCATGGCCCAGACAACGGCCCTGAAGGAATCCAGCATGGCCCAGTCAATGGCCCAGAAGAAATCCAGCACTACCCAGACAACGGCCCAGAAGGAATCCAGCACTAACCAGACAACGGCCCAGAATGAATCCAGCATGGCCCAGACAGCGGCCCAGAAGGAATCCAGCATGGCCCAGTCAATGGCCCAGAAGAAATCCAGCACTACCCAGACAACAGCCCAGAAGGAATCCAGCACTAACCAGACAACGGCCCAGAAGGAATCCAGCATGGCCCAGACAACGGCCCAGAAGGAATGCAGCACTACCCACACAACGGCCCAGCAGGAATGCAGCAAGGCCCAGACAATGGCCCAGAAGGAATCCAGCATGGCCAAGACAACGGCCCAGAAGGAATCCAGCACTAACCAGACAACGGCCCAGAAGGAATCCAGCATGGCCCAGACAACGGCCCAGAAGGAATCCAGCACTACCCAGACAACGGCCCAGAAGGAATCCAGCATGGCCCAGACAACGGCCCAGAAGGAATGCAGCATGGCCCAGACAAAAGCAGAGAAGGAATCCAGCATGGCCCAGACAACGGCCCAGAAGGAATCCAGCACTACCCAGACAACGGCCCAGAAGGAATCCAGCATGGCCCAGACAACGGTCCAGAAGGAATGCAGCACTACCCAGAAAACGGCCCAGAAGGAATCCAGCATGGCCCAGTCAACGGCCCAGAAGAAATCCCGCACTAACCATACAACAGCCCAGAAGGAATCAAGCACTAACCAGACAAAGGCCCAGAAGGAATCCAGCATGGCCCAGACAACGGCCCTGAAGGAATCCAGCACTACCCAGACAACGGCCCAGAAGGAATCCAGCATTGCCCAGGCAACGGCCCAGAAGGAATGCAGCACTACCCAGACAACGGCCCAGAAGGAATCCACATTGCCCAGACAAAGGCACAGAAGGAATCCAGCAAGGCCCATACAACGGCCCAGAAGAAATCCAGCATGGCCCAGACAACGGCCCTGAAGGAATCCAGCATGGCCCAGACAACGGCCCTGAAGGAATCCAGCATGGCCCAGTAAATGGCCCGAAGAAATCCAGCACTACCCAGACAACGGCCCAGAAGGAATCCAGCACTAACCAGACAACGGCCAAGAAGGAATCCAGCACTAACCAGACAACGGCCCAGAAGGAATCCAGCATGCCCCAGACAACGGCCCAGAAGGAATCCAGCACTACCCAGACAACGGCCCAGAAGGAATCCAGCATGGCCCAGACAACGGCCCAGAAGGAATGCAGCACTACCCAGACAACGGCCCAGAAGGAATCCAGCATTGCCCGGACAAAGGCACAGAAGGAATCCAGCATGGCCCAGACAACGGCCCAGAAGGAATGCAGCACTACCCAGACAACGGCCCAGAAGGAATCCAGCATTGCCCAGACAAAGGCACAGAAGGAATCCAGCATGGCCCAGACAACGGCCCAGAAGAAATCCAGCACTACCCAGACAACAGCCCAGAAGGAATCCAGCACTAACCAGACAACGTCCCAGAAGGAATCCGGCATGGCCCAGACAACGGCCCAGAAGGAATCCAGCACTACCCAGACAACGGCACAGAAGGAATCCAGCATGGCCCAGACAACGGCCCAGAAGGAATGCAGCACTACCAAGACAACGGCCCAGAACGAATCCAGCATGGCCCAGACAACGGCCCTGAAGGAATCCAGCATGGCCCAGTCAATGGCCCAGAAGAAATCCAGCACTACCCAGACAACGGCCCAGAAAGAATCCAGCACTAACCAGACAACGGCCCAGAAGGAATCCAGCATGGCCCAGACAGCGGCCCAGAAGGAATCCAGCATGGCCCAGACAATGGCCCAGAAGAAATCCAGCACTACCCAGACAACAGCCCAGAAGGAATCCAGCACTAACCAGACAACGGCCCAGAAGGAATCCAGCATGGCCCAGACAACGGCCCAGAAGGAATCCAGCATGGCCCAGACAAAGGCCCAGAAGAAATCCAGCACTACCCAGACAACAGCCCAGAAGGAATCCAGCACTAACCAGACAACGTCCCAGAAGGAATCCAGCATGGCCCAGACAACGGCCCAGAAGGAATCCAGCATGGCCCAGACAATGGCCCAGAAGAAATCCAGCACTACCCAGACAACAGCCCAGAAGGAATCCAGCACTAACCAGAGAACGGCCCAGAAGGAATCCACAATGGCCCAGACAAAGGCCCAGAAGGAATGCAGCACTACCCACACAACGGCCCAGCAGGAATGCAGCAAGGCCCAGACAATGGCCCAGAAGGAATCCAGCATGGCCAAGACAACGGCCCAGAAGGAATCCAGCACTAACCAGACAACGGCCCAGAAGGAATCCAGCATGGCCCAGACAACGGCCCAGAAGGAATCCAGCACTACCCACACAACGGCCCAGAAGGAATCCAGCATGGCCCAGACAACGGCCCAGAAGGAATGCAGCACTACCCAGACAACCGCCCAGAAGGAATCCATATTGCCCAGACAAAGGCACAGAAGGAATCCAGCAAGGCCCAGACAACGGCCCAGAAGAAATCCAGCATGGCCCAGACAACGGCCCTGAAGGAATCCAGCATGGCCCAGACAACGGCCCTGAAGGAATCCAGCATGGCCCAGTCAATGGCCCGAAGAAATCCAGCACTACCCAGACAACGGCCCAGAAGGAATCCAGCACTAACCAGACAACGGCCAAGAAGGAATCCAGCACTAACCAGACAACGGCCCAGAAGGTATCCAGCACTAACCAGACAATGGCACAGAAGGTATCCAGCACTAACCAGACAATGGCACAGAAGGAATCCAGCATGGCCCAGACAACGGCCCACAATTAATCCAGCACTAACCAGACAACGGCCCAGAAGGAATCCAGCATGGCCCAGACAATGGCCCAGAAGAAATCCAGCACTACCCAGACAACAGCCCAGAAGGAATCCAGCACTAACCAGACAACGGCCCAGAAGGAATCCAGCATGGCCCAGACAACGGCCCAGAAGGAATGCAGCACTACCCACACAACGGCCCAGAAGGAATCCAGCATGGCCCAGACAAAGGCACACAAGAAATCCAGCATGGCCCAGACAACGGCCCAGAAGGAATCCAGCATGGCCCATACAACGGCCCAGAAGGAATCCAGCATGGCCCAGACAACGGCCCAGAAGGAATGCAGCACTACCCAGACAACGGCCCAGAAGGAATCCAGCATTGCCCAGACAAAGGCACAGAAGCAATCCAGCATGGCCCAGACAACGGCCCAGAAGAAATCCAGCATGGCCCAGACAACGGCCCAGAAGGAATGCTGCACTACCCAGACAACGGCCCAGAAGGAATCCAGCATGGCCCAGACAACGGCCCTGAAGGAATCCAGCATGGCCCAGTCAATGGCCCAGAAGAAATCCAGCACTACCCAGACAACGGCCCAGAAGGAATCCAGCACTAACCAGACAACGGCCCAGAATGAATCCAGCATGGCCCAGACAGCGGCCCAGAAGGAATCCGGCATGGCCCAGTCAATGGCCCAGAAGAAATCCAGCACTACCCAGACAACAGCCCAGAAGGAATCCAGCACTAACCAGACAACGGCCCAGAAGGAATGCAGCATGGCCCAGACAACGGCCCAGAAGGAATGCAGCACTACCCACACAACGGCCCAGCAGGAATGCAGCAAGGCCCAGACAATGGCCCAGAAGGAATCCAGCATGGCCAAGACAACGGCCCAGAAGGAATCCAGCACTAACCAGACAACGGCCCAGAAGGAATCCAGCATGGCCCAGACAACGGCCCAGAAGGAATCCAGCACTACCCAGACAACGGCCCAGAAGGAATCCAGCATGGCCCAGACAACGGCCCAGAAGGAATGCAGCATGGCCCAGACAAAGGCAGAGAAGGAATCCAGCATGGCCCAGACAACGGCCCAGAAGGAATCCAGCACTACCCAGACAACGGCCCAGAAGGAATCCAGCATGGCCCAGACAACGGTCCAGAAGGAATGCAGCACTACCCAGAAAACGGCCCAGAAGGAATCCAGCATGGCCCAGTCAACGGCCCAGAAGAAATCCAGCACTAACCATACAACAGCCCAGAAGGAATCAAGCACTAACCAGACAAAGCCCAGAAGGAATCCAGCATGGCCCAGACAACGGCCCTGAAGGAATCCAGCACTACCCAGACAACGGCCCAGAAGGAATCCAGCATTGCCCAGGCAACGGCCCAGAAGGAATGCAGCACTACCCAGACAACGGCCCAGAAGGAATCCACATTGCCCAGACAAAGGCACAGAAGGAATCCAGCAAGGCCCAGACAACGGCCCAGAAGAAATCCAGCATGGCCCAGACAACGGCCCTGAAGGAATCCAGCATGGCCCAGACAACGGCCCTGAAGGAATCCAGCATGGCCCAGTCAATGGCCCGAAGAAATCCAGCACTACCCAGACAACGGCCCAGAAGGAATCCAGCACTAACCAGACAACGGCCAAGAAGGAATCCAGCACTAACCAGACAACGGCCCAGAAGGAATCCAGCATGCCCCAGACAACGGCCCAGAAGGAATCCAGCACTACCCAGACAACGGCCCAGAAGGAATCCAGCATGGCCCAAACAACGGCCCAGAAGGAATGCAGCACTACCCAGACAACGGCCCAGAAGGAATCCAGCATTGCCCGGACAAAGGCACAGAAGGAATCCAGCATGGCCCAGACAACGGCCCAGAAGGAATGCAGCACTACCCAGACAACGGCCCAGAAGGAATCCAGCATTGCCCAGACAAAGGCACAGAAGGAATCCAGCATGGCCCAGACAACGGCCCAGAAGAAATCCAGCACTACCCAGACAACAGCCCAGAAGGAATCCAGCACTAACCAGACAACGTCCCAGAAGGAATCCGGCATGGCCCAGACAACGGCCCAGAAGGAATCCAGCACTACCCAGACAACGGCCCAGAAGGAATCCAGCATGGCCCAGACAACGGCCCAGAAGGAATGCAGCACTACCAAGACAACGGCCCAGAACGAATCCAGCATGGCCCAGACAACGGCCCTGAAGGAATCCAGCATGGCCCAGTCAATGGCCCAGAAGAAATCCAGCACTACCCAGACAACGGCCCAGAAAGAATCCAGCACTAACCAGACAACGGCCCAGAAGGAATGCAGCATGGCCCAGACAGCGGCCCAGAAGGAATCCAGCATGGCCCAGACAATGGCCCAGAAGAAATCCAGCACTACCCAGACAACAGCCCAGAAGGAATCCAGCACTAACCAGACAACGGCCCAGAAGGAATCCAGCATGGCCCAGACAACGGCCCAGAAGGAATCCAGCATGGCCCAGACAAAGGCCCAGAAGAAATCCAGCACTACCCAGACAACAGCCCAGAAGGAATCCAGCACTAACCAGACAACGTCCCAGAAGGAATCCAGCATGGCCCAGACAACGGCCCAGAAGGAATCCAGCATGGCCCAGACAATGGCCCAGAAGAAATCCAGCACTACCCAGACAACAGCCCAGAAGGAATCCAGCACTAACCAGAGAACGGCCCAGAAGGAATCCACAATGGCCCAGACAACGGCCCAGAAGGAATGCAGCACTACCCACACAACGGCCCAGCAGGAATGCAGCAAGGCCCAGACAATGGCCCAGAAGGAATCCAGCATGGCCAAGACAACGGCCCAGAAGGAATCCAGCACTAACCAGACAACGGCCCAGAAGGAATCCAGCATGGCCCAGACAACGGCCCAGAAGGAATCCAGCACTACCCAGACAACGGCCCAGAAGGAATCCAGCATGGCCCAGACAACGGCCCAGAAGGAATGCAGCATGGCCCAGACAAAGGCACAGAAGGAATCCAGCATGGTCCAGACAACGGCCCAGAAGGAATCCAGCACTACCCAGACAACGGCCCAGAAGGAATCCAGCATGGCCCAGACAACGGCCCAGAAGGAATGCAGCACTACCCACACAACGGCCCAGCAGGAATGCAGCAAGGCCCAGACAATGGCCCAGAAGGAATCCAGCATGGCCAAGACAACGGACCAGAAGGAATCCAGCACTAACCGGACAACGGCCCAGAAGGAATCCAGCATGGCCCAGACAACGGCCCAGAAGGAATCCAGCACTACCCAGACAACGGCCCAGAAGGAATCCAGCATGGCCCAGACAACGGCCCAGAAGGAATGCAGCATGGCCCAGACAAAGGCACAGAAGGAATCCAGCATGGCCCAGACAACGGCCCAGAAGGAATCCAGCACTACCCAGACAACGGCCCAGAAGGAATCCAGCATGGCACAGACAACGGTCCAGAAGGAATGCAGCACTACCCAGACAACGGCCCAGAAGGAATCCAGCATGGCCCAGTCAACGGCCCAGAAGAAATCCAGCACTACCCATACAACAGCCCAGAAGGAATCAAGCACTAACCAGACAACGGCCCAGAAGGAATCCAGCATGGCCCAGACAACGGCCCAGAAGGAATACAGCACTACCCAGACAACGGCCCAGAAGGAATCCAGCATGGCCCAGACAACCGCCCAGAAGGAATGCAGCACTACCCAGACAACGGCCCAGAAGGAATCCACATTGCCCAGACAAAGGCACAGAAGGAATCCAGCAAGGCCCAGACAACGGCCCAGAAGAAATCCAGCATGGCCCAGACAACGGCCCTGAAGGAATCCAGCATGGCCCAGACAACGGCCCTGAAAGAATCCAGCATGGCCCAATCAATGGCCCGAAGAAATCCAGCACTACCCAGACAACGGCCCAGAAGGAATCCAGCACTAACCAGACAACGGCCAAGAAGGAATCCAGCATGGCCCAGACAACGGCCCTGAAGGAATCCAGCATGGCCCAGACAATGGCCCAGAAGAAATCCAGCACTACCCAGACAACAGCCCAGAAGGAATCCAGCACTAACCAGACACCGGCCCAGAAGGAATCCAGCATGCCCCAGACAACGGCCCAGAAGGAATCCAGCACTACCCAGACAACGGCCCAGAAGGAATCCAGCATGGCCCAGACAACGGCCCAGAAGGAATGCAGCACTACCCAGACAACGGCCCAGAAGGAATCCAGCATTGCCCGGACAAAGGCACAGAAGGAATCCAGCATGGCCCAGACAACGGCCCAGAAGGAATGCAGCAATACCCAGACAACGGCCCAGAAGGAATCCAGCATTGCCCAGACAAAGGCACAGAAGGAATCCAGCATGGCCCAGACAACGGCCCAGAAGAAATCCAGCACTACCCAGACAACAGCCCAGAAGGAATCCAGCACTAACCAGACAACGTCCCAGAAGGAATCCGGCATGGCCCAGACAACGGCCCAGAAGGAATCCAGCACTACCCAGACAACGGCCCAGAAGGAATCCAGCATGGCCCAGACAACGGCCCAGAAGGAATGCAGCACTACCCAGACAACGGCCCAGAAGGAATCCACATTGCCCAGACAAAGGCACAGAAGGAATCCAGCAAGGCCCAGACAACGGCCCAGAAGAATTCCAGCATGGCCCAGACAACGGCCCTGAAGGAATCCAGCATGGCCCAGTCAATGGCCCAGAAGAAATCCAGCACTACCCAGACAACGGCCCAGAAGGAATCCAGCATGGCCCAGACAACGGCCCAGAAGGAATGCAGCATGGCCCAGACAAAGGCACAGAAGGAATCCAGCATGGTCCAGACAACGGCCCAGAAGGAATCCAGCACTACCCAGACAACGGCCCAGAAGGAATCCAGCATGGCCCAGACAACGGCCCAGAAGGAATGCAGCACTACCCACACAACGGCCCAGCAGGAATGCAGCAAGGCCCAGACAATGGCCCAGAAGGAATCCAGCATGGCCAAGACAACGGACCAGAAGGAATCCAGCACTAACCGGACAACGGCCCATAAGGAATCCAGCATGGCCCAGACAACGGCCCAGAAGGAATCCAGCACTACCCAGACAACGGCCCAGAAGGAATCCAGCATGGCCCAGACAACGGCCCAGAAGGAATGCAGCATGGCCCAGACAAAGGCACAGAAGGAATCCAGCATGGCCCAGACAACGGCCCAGAAGGAATCGAGCACTACCCAGACAACGGCCCAGAAGGAATCCAGCATGGCACAGACAACGGTCCAGAAGGAATGCAGCACTACCCAGACAACGGCCCAGAAGGAATCCAGCATGGCCCAGTCAACGGCACAGAAGAAATCCAGCACTACCCATACAACAGCCCAGAAGGAATCAAGCACTAACCAGACAACGGCCCAGAAGGAATCCAGCATGGCCCAGACAACGGCCCAGAAGGAATCCAGCACTACCCAGACAACGGCCCAGAAGGAATCCAGCATGGCCCAGACAACCGCCCAGAAGGAATGCAGCACTACCCAGACAACGGCCCAGAAGGAATCCACATTGCCCAGACAAAGGCACAGAAGGAATCCAGCAAGGCCCAGACAACGGCCCAGAAGAAATCCAGCATGGCCCAGACAACGGCCCTGAAGGAATCCAGCATGGCCCAGACAACGGCCCTGAAAGAATCCAGCATGGCCCAATCAATGGCCCGAAGAAATCCAGCACTACCCAGACAACGGCCCAGAAGGAATCCAGCACTAACCAGACAACGGCCAAGAAGGAATCCAGCATGGCCCAGACAACGGCCCTGAAAGAATCCAGCATGGCCCAGACAATGGCCCAGAAGAAATCCAGCACTACCCAGACAACAGCCCAGAAGGAATCCAGCACTAACCAGACACCGGCCCAGAAGGAATCCAGCATGCCCCAGACAACGGCCCAGAAGGAATCCAGCACTACCCAGACAACGGCCCAGAAGGAATCCAGCATGGCCCAGACAACGGCCCAGAAGGAATGCAGCACTACCCAGACAACGGCCCAGAAGGAATCCAGCATTGCCCGGACAAAGGCACAGAAGGAATCCAGCATGGCCCAGACAACGGCCCAGAAGGAATGCAGCACTACCCAGACAACGGCCCAGAAGGAATCCAGCATTGCCCAGACAAAGGCACAGAAGGAATCCAGCATGGCCCAGACAACGGCCCAGAAGAAATCCAGCACTACCCAGACAACAGCCCAGAAGGAATCCAGCACTAACCAGACAACGTCACAGAAGGAATCCGGCATGGCCCAGACAACGGCCCAGAAGGAATCCAGCACTACCCAGACAACGGCCCAGAAGGAATCCAGCATGGCCCAGACAACGGCCCAGAAGGAATGCAGCACTACCCAGACAACGGCCCAGAAGGAATCCACATTGCCCAGACAAAGGCACAGAAGGAATCCAGCAAGGCCCAGACAACGGCCCAGAAGAATTCCAGCATGGCCCAGACAACGGCCCTGAAGGAATCCAGCATGGCCCAGTCAATGGCCCAGAAGAAATCCAGCACTACCCAGACAACGGCCCAGAAGGAATCCAGCACTAACCAGACAATGGAACAGAAGGAATCCAGCATGGCCCAGACAACGGCCCACAAGGAATCCGGCACTAACCAGACAACGGCCCAGAAGGAATCTAGCATGGCCCAGACAATGGCCCAGAAGAAATCCAGCACTACCCACACAACAGCCCAGAAGGAATCCAGCACTAACCAGACAACGGCCCAGAAGGAATCCAGCATGGCCCAGACAACGGCCCAAAAGGAATGCAGCACTACCCACACAACGGCCCAGAAGGAATCCAGCATGGCCCAGACAAAGGCACAGAGGAAATCCAGCATGGCCCAGACAACGGCCCAGAAGGAATCCAGCACTACCCAGACAACGGCCCAGAAGGAATGCAGCATGGCCCAGACAAAGGCACAGAAGGAATCCAGCATGGCCCAGACAACGGCCCAGAAGGAATCCAGCACTACCCAGACAACGGCCCAGAAGGAATCCAGCATGGCCCAGACAATGGCCCAGAAGAAATCCAGCACTACCCAGACAACAGCCCAGAAGGAATCCAGCACTAACCAGACAACGGCCCAGAAGGAATCCAGCATGGCCCAGACAACGGCCCAGAAGGAATCCAGCATGGCCCAGACAATGGCCCAGAAGAAATCCAGCACTACCCAGACAACAGCCCAGAAGGAATCCAGGACTAACCAGACAACTTCCCAGAAGGAATCCAGCATGGCCCAGACAACGGCCCAGAAGGAATCCAGCCCTAACCAGAGAACGGCCCAGAAAGAATCCACAATGGCCCAGACAACGGCCCAGAAGGAATGCAGCACTACCCACACAACGGCCCAGCAGGAATGCAGCAAGGCCCAGACAATGGCCCAGAAGGAATCCAGCATGGCCAAGACAACGGCCCAGAAGGAATCCAGCACTAACCAGACAACGGCCCGGAAGGAATCCAGCATGGCCCAGACAACGGCCCAGAAGGAATGCAGCATGGCCCAGACAAAGGCACAGAAGGAATCCAGCATGGTCCAGACAACGGCCCAGAAGGAATCCAGCACTACCCAGACAACGGCCCAGAGGGAATCCAGCATGGCCCAGACAACGGCCCAGAAGGAATGCAGCACTACCCACACAACGGCCCAGCGGGAATGCAGCAAGGCCCAGACAATGGCCCAGAAGGAATCCAGCACTACCCAGACAACGGCCCAGAAGGAATCCAGCATGCCCCAGACAACGGCCCAGAAGGAATCCAGCACTACCCAGACAACGGCCCAGAAGGAATCCAGCATGGCCCAGACAACGGCCCAGAAGGAATGCAGCACTACCCAGACAACGGCCCAGAAGGAATCCAGCATTGCCCGGACAAAGGCACAGAAGGAATCCAGCATGGCCCAGACAACGGCCCAGAAGGAATGCAGCACTACCCAGACAACGGCCCAGAAGGAATCCAGCATTGCCCAGACAAAGGCACAGAAGGAATCCAGCATGGCCCAGACAACGGCCCAGAAGGAATCCAGCACTAACCAGACAACGTCCCAGAAGGAATCCAGCATGGCCCAGACAACGGCCCAGAAGGAATCCAGCATGGCCCAGACAATGGCCCAGAAGAAATCCAGCACTACCCAGACAACAGCCCAGAAGGAATCCAGCCCTAACCAGAGAACGGCCCAGAAGGAATCCACAATGGCCCAGACAACGGCCCAGAAGGAATGCAGCACTACCCACACAATGGCCCAGCAGGAATGCAGCAAGGCCCAGACAATGGCCCAGAAGGAATCCAGCATGGCCAAGACAACGGCCCAGAAGGAATCCAGCACTAACCAGACAACGGCCCAGAAGGAATCCAGCATGGCCCAGACAACGGCCCAGAAGGAATCCAGCACTACCCAGACAACGGCCCAGAAGGAATCCAGCATGGCCCAGACAACGGCCCAGAAGGAATGCAGCATGGCCCAGACAAAGGCACAGAAGGAATCCAGCATGGTCCAGACAACGGCCCAGAAGGAATCCAGCACTACCCAGACAACGGCCCAGAGGGAATCCAGCATGGCCCAGACAACGGCCCAGAAGGAATGCAGCACTACCCACACAACGGCCCAGCAGGAATGCAGCAAGGCTCAGACAATGGCCCAGAAGGAATCCAGCATGGCCAAGACAACGGACCAGAAGGAATCCAGCACTAACCGGACAACGGCCCAGAAGGAATCCAGCATGGCCCAGAAAACGGCCCAGAAGGAATCCAGCACTACCCAGACAACGGCCCAGAAGGAATCCAGCATGGCCCAGACAACGGCCCAGAAGGAATGCAGCATGGCCCAGACAAAGGCACAGAAGGAATCCAGCATGGCCCAGACAACGGCCCAGAAGGAATCCAGCACTACCCAGACAACGGCCCAGAAGGAATCCAGCATGGCACAGACAACGGTCCAGAAGGAATGCAGCACTACCCAGACAACGGCCCAGAAGGAATCCAGCATGGCCCAGTCAACGGCCCAGAAGAAATCCAGCACTACCCATACAACAGCCCAGAAGGAATCAAGCACTAACCAGACAACGGCCCAGAAGGAATCCAGCATGGCCCAGACAACGGCCCAGAAGGAATCCAGCACTACCCAGACAACGGCCCAGAAGGAATCCAGCATGGCCCAGACAACCGCCCAGAAGGAATGCAGCACTACCCAGACAACGGCCCAGAAGGAATCCACATTGCCCAGACAAAGGCACAGAAGGAATCCAGCAAGGCCCAGACAACGGCCCAGAAGAAATCCAGCATGGCCCAGACAACGGCCCTGAAGGAATCCAGCATGGCCCAGACAACGGCCCTGAAAGAATCCAGCATGGCCCAATCAATGGCCCGAAGAAATCCAGCACTACCCAGACAACGGCCCAGAAGGAATCCAGCACTAACCAGACAACGGCCAAGAAGGAATCCAGCATGGCCCAGACAACGGCCCAGAAGGAATCCAGCATGGCCCAGACAATGGCCCAGAAGAAATCCAGCACTACCCAGACAACAGCCCAGAAGGAATCCAGCCCTAACCAGAGAACGGCCCAGAAGGAATCCACAATGGCCCAGACAACGGCCCAGAAGGAATGCAGCACTACCCAGACAACGGCCCAGAAGGAATCCAGCATTGCCCAGACAAAGGCACAGAAGGAATCCAGCATGGCCCAGACAACGGCCCAGAAGGAATCCAGCACTAACCAGACAACGTCCCAGAAGGAATCCAGCATGGCCCAGACAACGGCCCAGAAGGAATCCAGCATGGCCCAGACAATGGCCCAGAAGAAATCCAGCACTACCCAGACAACAGCCCAGAAGGAATCCAGCCCTAACCAGAGAACGGCCCAGAAGGAATCCACAATGGCCCAGACAACGGCCCAGAAGGAATGCAGCACTACCCACACAACGGCCCAGCAGGAATGCAGCAAGGCCCAGACAATGGCCCAGAAGGAATCCAGCATGGCCAAGACAACGGCCCAGAAGGAATCCAGCACTAACCAGACAACGGCCCAGAAGGAAACCAGCATGGCCCAGACAACGGCCCAGAAGGAATCCAGCACTACCCAGACAACGGCACAGAAGGATTCCAGCATGGCCCAGACAACGGCCCAGAAGGAATGCAGCATGGCCCAGACAAAGGCACAGAAGGAATCCAGCATGGTCCAGACAACGGCCCAGAAGGAATCCAGCACTACCCAGACAACGGCCCAGAGGGAATCCAGCATGGCCCAGACAACGGCCCAGAAGGAATGCAGCACTACCCACACAACGGCCCAGCAGGAATGCAGCAAGGCCCAGACAATGGCCCAGAAGGAATCCAGCATGGCCAAGACAACGGTCCAGAAGGAATCCAGCACTAACCGGACAACGGCCCAGAAGGAATCCAGCATGGCCCAGACAACGGCCCAGAAGGAATCCAGCACTACCCAGACAACGGCCCAGAAGGAATCCAGCATGGCCCAGACAACGGCCCAGAAGGAATGCAGCATGGCCCAGACAAAGGCACAGAAGGAATCCAGCATGGCCCAGACAACGGCCCAGAAGGAATCCAGCACTACCCAGACAACGGCCCAGAAGGAATCCAGCATGGCACAGACAACGGTCCAGAAGGAATGCAGCACTACCCAGACAACGGCCCAGAAGGAATCCAGCATGGCCCAGTCAACGGCCCAGAAGAAATCCAGCACTACCCATACAACAGCCCAGAAGGAATCAAGCACTAACCAGACAACGGCCCAGAAGGAATCCAGCATGGCCCAGACAACGGCCCAGAAGGAATCCAGCACTACCCAGAAGGAATCCAGCATGGCCCAGACAACCGCCCAGAAGGAATGCAGCACTACCCAGACAACGGCCCAGAAGGAATCCACATTGCCCAGACAAAGGCACAGAAGGAATCCAGCAAGGCCCAGACAACGGCCCAGAAGAAATCCAGCATGGCCCAGACAACGGCCCTGAAGGAATCCAGCATGGCCCAGACAACGGCCCTGAAAGAATCCAGCATGGCCCAATCAATGGCCCGAAGAAATCCAGCACTACCCAGACAACGGCCCAGAAGGAATCCAGCACTAACCAGACAACGGCCAAGAAGGAATCCAGCATGGCCCAGACAACGGCCCTGAAGGAATCCAGCATGGCCCAGACAATGGCCCAGAAGAAATCCAGCACTACCCAGACAACAGCCCAGAAGGAATCCAGCACTAACCAGACACCGGCCCAGAAGGAATCCAGCATGCCCCAGACAACGGCACAGAAGGAATCCAGCACTACCCAGACAACGGCCCAGAAGGAATCCAGCATGGCCCAGACAACGGCCCAGAAGGAATGCAGCACTACCCAGACAACGGCCCAGAAGGAATCCAGCATTGCCCGGACAAAGGCACAGAAGGAATCCAGCATGGCCCAGACAACGGCCCAGAAGGAATGCAGCACTACCCAGACAACGGCCCAGAAGGAATCCAGCATTGCCCAGACAAAGGTACAGAAGGAATCCAGCATGGCCCAGACAACGGCCCAGAAGATATCCAGCACTACCCAGACAACAGCCCAGAAGGAATCCAGCACTAACCAGACAACGTCCCAGAAGGAATCCGGCATGGCCCAGACAACGGCCCAGAAGGAATCCAGCACTACCCAGACAACGGCCCAGAAGGAATCCAGCATGGCCCAGACAACGGCCCAGAAGGAATGCAGCACTACCCAGACAACGGCCCAGAAGGAATCCACATTGCCCAGACAAAGGCACAGAAGGAATCCAGCAAGGCCCAGACAACGGCCCAGAAGAATTCCAGCATGGCCCAGACAACGGCCCTGAAGGAATCCAGCATGGCCCAGTCAATGGCCCAGAAGAAATCCAGCACTACCCAGACAACGGCCCAGAAGGAATCCAGCACTAACCAGACAATGGCACAGAAGGAATCCAGCATGGCCCATACAACGGCCCACAAGGAATCCGGCACTAACCAGACAACGGCCCAGAAGGAATCTAGCATGGCCCAGACAATGGCCCAGAAGAAATCCAGCACTACCCACACAACAGCCCAGAAGGAATCCAGCACTAACCAGACAACGGCCCAGAAGGAATCCAGCATGGCCCAGACAACGGCCCAGAAGGAATGCAGCACTACCCACACAACGGCCTAGAAGGAATCCAGCATGGCCCAGACAAAGGCACAGAAGAAATCCAGCATGGCCCAGACAACGGCCCAGAAGGAATCCAGCACTACCCAGACAACGGCCCAGAAGGAATCCAGCATGGCCCAGACAACGGCCCAGAAGGAATGCAGCATGGCCCAGACAAAGGCACAGAAGGAATCCAGCATGGCCCAGACAACGGCCCAGAAGGAATCCAGCACTACCCAGACAACGGCCCAGAAGGAATCCAGCATGGCACAGACAACGGTCCAGAAGGAATGCAGCACTACCCAGACAACGGCCCAGAAGGAATCCAGCATGGCCCAGTCAACGGCCCAGAAGGAATCCAGCATGGCCCAGACAATGGCCCAGAAGAAATCCAGCACTACCCAGACAACAGCCCAGAAGGAATCCAGCCCTAACCAGAGAACGGCCCAGAAGGAATCCACAATGGCCCAGACAACGGCCCAGAAGGAATGCAGCACTACCCAGACAACGGCCCAGAAGGAATCCAGCATTGCCCAGACAAAGGCACAGAAGGAATCCAGCATGGCCCAGACAACGGCCCAGAAGGAATCCAGCACTAACCAGACAACGTCCCAGAAGGAATCCAGCATGGCCCAGACAACGGCCCAGAAGGAATCCAGCATGGCCCAGACAATGGCTCAGAAGAAATCCAGCACTACCCAGACAACAGCCCAGAAGGAATCCAGCCCTAACCAGAGAACGGCCCAGAAGGAATCCACAATGGCCCAGACAACGGCCCAGAAGGAATGCAGCACTACCCACACAACGGCCCAGCAGGAATGCAGCAAGGCCCAGACAATGGCCCAGAAGGAATCCAGCATGGCCAAGACAACGGCCCAGAAGGAATCCAGCACTAACCAGACAACGGCCCAGAAGGAAACCAGCATGGCCCAGACAACGGCCCAGAAGGAATCCAGCACTACCCAGACAACGGCACAGAAGGAATCCAGCATGGCCCAGACAACGGCCCAGAAGGAATGCAGCATGGCCCAGACAAAGGCACAGAAGGAATCCAGCATGGTCCAGACAACGGCCCAGAAGGAATCCAGCACTACCCAGACAACGGCCCAGAGGGAATCCAGCATGGCCCAGACAACGGCCCAGAAGGAATGCAGCACTACCCACACAACGGCCCAGCAGGAATGCAGCAAGGCCCAGACAATGACCCAGAAGGAATCCAGCATGGCCAAGACAACGGTCCAGAAGGAATCCAGCACTAACCGGACAACGGCCCAGAAGGAATCCAGCATGGCCCAGACAACGGCCCAGAAGGAATCCAGCACTACCCAGACAACGGCCCAGAAGGAATCCAGCATGGCCCAGACAACGGCCCAGAAGGAATGCAGCATGGCCCAGACAAAGGCACAGAAGGAATCCAGCATGGCCCAGACAACGGCCCAGAAGGAATCCAGCACTACCCAGACAACGGCCCAGAAGGAATCCAGCATGGCACAGACAACGGTCCAGAAGGAATGCAGCACTACCCAGACAACGGCCCAGAAGGAATCCAGCATGGCCCAGTCAACGGCCCAGAAGAAATCCAGCACTACCCATACAACAGCCCAGAAGGAATCAAGCACTAACCAGACAACGGCCCAGAAGGAATCCAGCATGGCCCAGACAACGGCCCAGAAGGAATCCAGCACTACCCAGACAACGGCCCAGAAGGAATCCAGCATGGCCCAGACAACCGCCCAGAAGGAATGCAGCACTACCCAGACAACGGCCCAGAAGGAATCCACATTGCCCAGACAAAGGCACAGAAGGAATCCAGCAAGGCCCAGACAACGGCCCAGAAGAAATCCAGCATGGCCCAGACAACGGCCCTGAAGGAATCCAGCATGGCCCAGACAACGGCCCTGAAAGAATCCAGCATGGCCCAATCAATGGCCCGAAGAAATCCAGCACTACCCAGACAACGGCCCAGAAGGAATCCAGCACTAACCAGACAACGGCCAAGAAGGAATCCAGCATGGCCCAGACAACGGCCCTGAAGGAATCCAGCATGGCCCAGACAATGGCCCAGAAGAAATCCAGCACTACCCAGACAACAGCCCAGAAGGAATCCAGCACTAACCAGACACCGGCCCAGAAGGAATCCAGCATGCCCCAGACAACGGCCCAGAAGGAATCCAGCACTACCCAGACAACGGCCCAGAAGGAATCCAGCATGGCCCAGACAACGGCCCAGAAGGAATGCAGCACTACCCAGACAACGGCCCAGAAGGAATCCAGCATTGCCCGGACAAAGGCACAGAAGGAATCCAGCATGGCCCAGACAACGGCCCAGAAGGAATGCAGCACTACCCAGACAACGGCCCAGAAGGAATCCAGCATTGCCCAGACAAAGGTACAGAAGGAATCCAGCATGGCCCAGACAACGGCCCAGAAGATATCCAGCACTACCCAGACAACAGCCCAGAAGGAATCCAGCACTAACTAGACAACGTCCCAGAAGGAATCCGGCATGGCCCAGACAACGGCCCAGAAGGAATCCAGCACTACCCAGACAACGGCCCAGAAGGAATCCAGCATGGCCCAGACAACGGCCCAGAAGGAATGCAGCACTACCCAGACAACGGCCCAGAAGGAATCCACATTGCCCAGACAAAGGCACAAAAGGAATCCAGCAAGGCCCAGACAACGGCCCAGAAGAATTCCAGCATGGCCCAGACAACGGCCCTGAAGGAATCCAGCATGGCCCAGTCAATGGCCCAGAAGAAATCCAGCACTACCCAGACAACGGCCCAGAAGGAATCCAGCACTAACCAGACAATGGCACAGAAGGAATCCAGCATGGCCCATACAACGGCCCACAAGGAATCCGGCACTAACCAGACAACGGCCCAGAAGGAATCTAGCATGGCCCAGACAATGGCCCAGAAGAAATCCAGCACTACCCACACAACAGCCCAGAAGGAATCCAGCACTAACCAGACAACGGCCCAGAAGGAATCCAGCATGGCCCAGACAACGGCCCAGAAGGAATGCAGCACTACCCACACAACGGCCTAGAAGGAATCCAGCATGGCCCAGACAAAGGCACAGAAGAAATCCAGCATGGCCCAGACAACGGCCCAGAAGGAATCCAGCACTACCCAGACAACGGCCCAGAAGGAATGCAGCATGGCCCAGACAAAGGCACAGAAGGAATCCAGCATGGCCCAGACAACGGCCCAGAAGGAATCCAGCACTACCCAGACAACGGCCCAGAAGGAATCCAGCATGGCCCAGACAACGGCCCAGAAGGAATGCAGCACTACCCACACAACGGCCCAGCAGGAATGCAGCAAGGCCCAGACAATGGCCCAGAAGGAATCCAGCATGGCCAAGACAACGGCCCAGAAGGAATCCAGCACTAACCAGACAACGGCCCAGAAGGAATCCAGCATGGCCCAGACAACGGCCCAGAAGGAATCCAGCACTACCCAGACAACGGCCCAGAAGGAATCCAGCATGGCCCAGACAACGGCCCAGAAGGAATGCAGCATGGCCCAGACAAAGGCACAGAAGGAATCCAGCATGGCCCAGACAACGGCCCAGAAGGAATCCAGCACTACCCAGACAACGGCCCAGAAGGAATCCAGCATGGCACAGACAACGGTCCAGAAGGAATGCAGCACTACCCAGACAACGGCCCAGAAGGTATCCAGCATGGCCCAGTCAACGGCCCAGAAGAAATCCAGCACTACCCATACAACAGCCCAGAAGGAATCAAGCACTAACCAGACAACGGCCTAGAAGGAATCCAGCATGGCCCAGACAACGGCCCAGAAGGAATCCAGCACTACCCAGACAACGGCCCAGAAGGAATCCAGCATGGCCCAGACAACCGCCCAGAAGGAATGCAGCACTACCCAGACAACGGCCCAGAAGGAATCCACATTGCCCAGACAAAGGCACAGAAGGAATCCAGCAAGGCCCAGACAACGGCCCAGAAGAAATCCAGCATGGCCCAGACAACGGCCCTGAAGGAATCCAGCATGGCCCAGACAACGGCCCTGAAAGAATCCAGCATGGCCCAATCAATGGCCCAAAGAAATCCAGCACTACCCAGACAACGGCCCAGAAGGAATCCAGCACTAACCAGACAACGGCCAAGAAGGAATCCAGCATGGCCCAGACAATGGCCCTGAAGGAATCCAGCATGGCCCAGACAATGGCCCAGAAGAAATCCAGCACTACCCAGACAACAGCCCAGAAGGAATCCAGCACTAACCAGACACCGGCCCAGAAGGAATCCAGCATGCCCCAGACAACGGCCCTGAAGGAATCCAGCACTACCCAGACAACGGCCCAGAAGGAATCCAGCATGGCCCAGACAACGGCCCAGAAGGAATGCAGCACTACCCAGACAACGGCCCAGAAGGAATCCAGCATTGCCCGGACAAAGGCACAGAAGGAATCCAGCATGGCCCAGACAACAGCCCAGAAGGAATGCAGCACTACCCAGACAACGGCCCAGAAGGAATCCAGCATTGCCCAGACAAAGGCACAGAAGGAATCCAGCATGGCCCAGACAACGGCCCAGAAGAAATCCAGCACTACCCAGACAACAGCCCAGAAGGAATCCAGCACTAACCAGACAACGTCCCAGAAGGAATCCAGCATGGCCCAGACAACGGCCCAGAAGGAATCCAGCACTACCCAGACAACGGCCCAGAAGGAATCCAGCATGGCCCAGACAACGGCCCAGAAGGAATGCAGCACTACCCAGACAACGGCCCAGAAGGAATCCACATTGCCCAGACAAAGGCACAGAAGGAATCCAGCAAGGCCCAGACAACGGCCCAGAAGAATTCCAGCATGGCCCAGACAACGGCCCTGAAGGAATCCAGCATGGCCCAGTCAATGGCCCAGAAGAAATCCAGCACTACCCAGACAACGGCCCAGAAGGAATCCAGCACTAACCAGACAATGGCACAGAAGGAATCCAGCATGGCCCAGACAACGGCCCACAAGGAATCCAGCACTAACCAGACAACGGCCCAGAAGGAATCCAGCATGGCCCAGACAATGGCCCAGAAGAAATCCAGCACTACCCACACAACAGCCCAGAAGGAATCCAGCACTAACCAGACAACGGCCCAGAAGGAATCCAGCATGGCCCAGACAACGGCCCAGAAGGAATGCAGCACTACCCACACAACGGCCCAGAAGGAATTCAGCATGGCCCAGACAAAGGCACAGAAGAAATCCAGCATGGCCCAGACAACGGCCCAGAAGGAATCCAGCACTACCCAGACAACGGCCCAGAAGGAATGCAGCATGGCCCAGACAAAGGCACAGAAGGAATCCAGCATGGCCCAGACAACGGCCCAGAAGGAATCCAGCACTACCCAGACAACGGCCCTGAAGGAATCCAGCATGGCCCAGACAACGGCCCAGAAGGAATGCAGCACTACCCACACAACGGCCCAGCAGGAATGCAGCAAGGCCCAGACAATGGCCCAGAAGGAATCCAGCATGGCCAAGACAACGGCCCAGAAGGAATCCAGCACTAACCAGACAACGGCCCAGAAGGAATCCAGCATGGCCCAGACAACGGCCCAGAAGGAATCCAGCACTACCCAGACAACGGCCCAGAAGGAATCCAGCATGGCCCAGACAACGGCCCAGAAGGAATGCAGCATGGCCCAGACAAAGGCACAGAAGGAATCCAGCATGGCCCAGACAACGGCCCAGAAGGAATCCAGCACTACCCAGACAACGGCCCAGAAGGAATCCAGCATGGCACAGACAACGGTCCAGAAGGAATGCAGCACTACCCAGACAACGGCCCAGAAGGAATCCAGCATGGCCCAGACAACGGTCCAGAAGGAATGCAGCACTACCCAGACAACAGCCCAGAAGGAATCCAGCATGGCCCAAAGGCACAGAAGAAATCCAGCATGGCCCAGACAACGGCCCAGAAGGAATCCAGCATGGCCCATACAATGGCCCAGAATTAATCCAGCATGGCCCAGACAACGGCCCAGATGGAATGCAGCACTACCCAGATAACGGCCCAGAAGGAATCCAGCACTAACCAGACAACGGCCCAGAAGGAATCCAGCATGACCCTGACAACGGCCCAGAAGGAATGCAGCACTACCCAGACAACGGCCCAGAAGGAATCCAGCATGGCCCAGACAAAGGCACAGAAGAAATCCAGCATGGCCCAGACAACGGCCCAGATGGAATCCAGCATGGCCCATACAATGGCCCAGAAGGAATCCAGCATGGCGCAGACAACGGCCCAGAAGGACTGCAGCACTACCCAGACAACGGCCCAGAAGGAATCCAACATGGCCCAGACAACGGCCCAGAAGGAATACAGCACTAAGCAGACAACGGCCCAGAAGGAATCCAGCATGGCCCAGACAACGACCCAGAAGGAATCCAGCACTAACCAGACAACGGCCCAGAAGGAATCCAGCATGGCTCAGTCAATGGCCCAGAAGAAATCCAGCACTACCCAGACAACAGCCCAGAAGGAATCCAGCATGGCCCAGACAAACTCCCAGAAAGAATCCAGCATGGCCCAGACAAAGGCCCAGAAGGAATCCAGCATGGCCCAGACAACAGCCCAGAAGGAATCCAGCACTAACCAGACAACGTCCCAGAAGGAATCCGGCATGGCCCAGACAACGGCCCAGAAGGAATCCAGCACGACCCAGACAACGGCCCAGAAGGAATCCAGCATGGCCCAGACAACGGCCCAGAAGGAATGCAGCACTACCCAGACAACGGCCCAGAAGGAATACACATTGCCCAGGCAAAGGCACAGAAGGAATCCAGCAAGGCCCAGACAACGGCCCAGAAGAATTCCAGCATGGCCCAGACAACTGCCCTGAAGGAATCCAGCATGGCCCAGTCAATGGCCCAGAAGAAATCCAGCACTACCCAGACAACGGCCCAGAAGGAATCCAGCACTAACCAGACAATGGCACAGAAGGAATCCAGCATGGCCCAGACAACGGCCCACAAGGAATCCAGCACTAACCAGACAACGGCCCAGAAGGAATCCAGCATGGCCCAGACAATGGCCCAGAAGAAATCCAGCACTACCCAGACAACAGCCCAGAAGGAATCCAGCACTAACCAGACAACGGCCCAGAAGGAATCCAGCAAGGCCCAGACAACGGCCCAGAAGGAATGCAGCACTACCCACACAACGGCCCAGAAGGAATCCAGCATGGCACAGACAAAGGCACAGAAGAAATCCAGCATGGCCCAGACAACGGCCCAGAAGGAATCCAGCATGGCCCATACATCGGCCCAGAAGGAATCCAGCATGGCCCAGACAACGGCCCAGAAGGAATGCAGCACTACCCAGACAACGGCCCAGAAGGAATCCAGCATTGCCCAGACAAAGGCACAGAAGCAATCCAGCATGGCCCAGACAACAGCCCAGAAGAAATCCAGCATGGCCCAGACAACGGCCCAGAAGGAATGCAGCACTACCCAGACAACGGCCCAGAAGGAATCCAGCATGGCCCAGACAACGGCCCTGAAGGAATCCAGCATGGCCCAGTCAATGGCCCAGAAGAAATCCAGCACTACCCAGACAACGGCCCAGAAGGAATCCAGCACTAACCAGACAACGGCCCAGAAGGAATCCAGCATGGCCCAGACAGCGGCCCAGAAGGAATCCAGCATGGCCCAGACAATGGCCCAGAAGAAATCCAGCACTACCCAGACAACAGCCCAGAAGGAATCCAGCACTAACCAGACAACGGCCCAGAAGGAATCCAGCATGGCCCAGACAACGGCCCAGAAGGAATCCAGCACTACCCAGACAACGGCCCAGAAGGAATCCAGCATGGCCCAGACAACTGTCCAGAAGGAATGCAGCACTACCCAGACGACGGCCCAGAAGGAATCCAGCATGGCCCAGACAAAGGCACAGAAGAAATCCAGCATGGCCCAGACAACGGCCCAGAAGGAATCCAGCATGGCCCATACAATGGCCCAGAATTAATCCAGCATGGCCCAGACAACGGCCCAGATGGAATGCAGCACTACCCAGACAACGGCCCAGAAGGAATCCAGCACTAACCAGACAACGGCCCAGAAGGAATCCAGCATGACCCTGACAACGGCCCAGAAGGAATGCAGCACTACCCAGACAACGGCCCAAAAAGGAATCCAGCATGGCCCAGACAAAGGCACAGAAGAAATCCAGCATGGCCCAGACAACAGCCCAGATGGAATCCAGCATGGCCCATACAATGGCCCAGAAGGAATCCAGCATGGCACAGACAACGGCCCAGAAGGACTGCAGCACTACCCAGACAACGGCCCAGAAGGAATCCAACATGGCCCAGACAACGGCCCAGAAGGAATACAGCACTAAGCAGACAACGGCCCAGAAGGAATCCAGCATGGCCCAGACAACGGCCCAGAAGGAATCCAGCACTAACCAGACAATGGCCCAGAAGGAATCCAGCATGGCCCAGTCAATGGCCCAGAAGAAATCCAGCACTACCCAGACAACAGCCCAGAAGGAATCCAGCACTAACCAGACAACGGCCCAGAAGGAATCCAGCAAGGCCCAGACAACGGCCCAGAAGGAATGCAGCACTACCCACACAACGGCCCAGAAGGAATCCAGCATGGCACAGACAAAGGCACAGAAGAAATCCAGCATGGCCCAGACAACGGCCCAGAAGGAATCCAGCATGGCCCATACATCGGCCCAGAAGGAATCCAGCATGGCCCAGACAACGGCCCAGAAGGAATGCAGCACTACCCAGACAACGGCCCAGAAGGAATCCAGCATTGCCCAGACAAAGGCACAGAAGCAATCCAGCATGGCCCAGACAACAGCCCAGAAGAAATCCAGCATGGCCCAGACAACGGCCCAGAAGGAATGCAGCACTACCCAGACAACGGCCCAGAAGGAATCCAGCATGGCCCAGACAACGGCCCTGAAGGAATCCAGCATGGCCCAGTCAATGGCCCAGAAGAAATCCAGCACTACCCAGACAACGGCCCAGAAGGAATCCAGCACTAACCAGACAACGGCCCAGAAGGAATCCAGCATGGCCCAGACAGCGGCCCAGAAGGAATCCAGCATGGCCCAGACAATGGCCCAGAAGAAATCCAGCACTACCCAGACAACAGCCCAGAAGGAATCCAGCACTAACCAGACAACGGCCCAGAAGGAATCCAGCATGGCCCAGACAACGGCCCAGAAGGAATCCAGCACTACCCAGACAACGGCCCAGAAGGAATCCAGCATGGCCCAGACAACTGTCCAGAAGGAATGCAGCACTACCCAGACGACGGCCCAGAAGGAATCCAGCATGGCCCAGACAAAGGCACAGAAGAAATCCAGCATGGCCCAGACAACGGCCCAGAAGGAATCCAGCATGGCCCATACAATGGCCCAGAATTAATCCAGCATGGCCCAGACAACGGCCCAGATGGAATGCAGCACTACCCAGACAACGGCCCAGAAGGAATCCAGCACTAACCAGACAACGGCCCAGAAGGAATCCAGCATGACCCTGACAACGGCCCAGAAGGAATGCAGCACTACCCAGACAACGGCCCAAAAAGGAATCCAGCATGGCCCAGACAAAGGCACAGAAGAAATCCAGCATGGCCCAGACAACAGCCCAGATGGAATCCAGCATGGCCCATACAATGGCCCAGAAGGAATCCAGCATGGCACAGACAACGGCCCAGAAGGACTGCAGCACTACCCAGACAACGGCCCAGAAGGAATCCAACATGGCCCAGACAACGGCCCAGAAGGAATACAGCACTAAGCAGACAACGGCCCAGAAGGAATCCAGCATGGCCCAGACAACGGCCCAGAAGGAATCCAGCACTAACCAGACAATGGCCCAGAAGGAATCCAGCATGGCCCAGTCAATGGCCCAGAAGAAATCCAGCACTACCCAGACAACAGCCCAGAAGGAATCCAGCATGGCCCAGACAAACTCCCAGAAAGAATCCTGCATGGCCCAGATAACGGCCCAGAAGGAATCCAGCATGGCCCAGACAAAGGCCCAGAAGGAATCCAGCATGGCCCAGACAACGGCCCAGAAGGAATCCATCATGGCCCAGACAACGGCCCAGAAGGAATCCAGCATGGCCCAGTCAATGGCCCAGAAGAAATGCAGCACTACCCAGACAACGGCCCAGAAGGAATCCAGCATGGCCCAGACAATGGCCCAGATGAAATCCAGCACTACCCAGACAACGGCCCAGAAGGAATCCAGCACTAACCAGACAACGGCCCAGAAGGAATCCAGCATGGCCCAGACAACGGCCCAGAAGGAATCCAGCACTACCCAGACAATGGCCCAGAAGAAATCCTGCACTACCTAGACAACAGCCCAGAAGGAATCCAGCAGTAACCAGACAACGGCCCAGAAGGAATCCAGCACTAACCAGACAACGGCCCAGAAGGAATCCAGCATGGCCCAGACAACGGCCCAGAAGGAATCCAGCACTACCCAGACAATGGCCCAGAAGAAATCCAGCACTACCTAGACAACAGCCCAGAAGGAATCCAGCAGTAACCAGACAACGGCCCAGAAGGAATCCAGCACTAACCAGACAATGGCACAGAAGGAATCCAGCATCGCCCAGACAACGGCCCACAAGGAATCCAGCACTAACCAGACAACGGCCCAGAAGGAATCCAGCATGGCCCAGACAATGGCCCAGAAGAAATCCAGCACTACCCAGACAACAGGCCAGAAGGAATCCAGCACTAACCAGACAACGGCCCAGAAGGAATCCACCATGGCCCTGACAACGGCCCAGAAGGAATGCAGCACTACCCAGACAACGGCCCAGAAGGAATCCAGCATGCCCCAGACAACGGCCCAGAAGGAATGCAGCACTACCCAGACAACGGCCCAGAAGGAATCCAGCATGGCCCAGACAACGGCACAGAAGGAATCCAGCATGGCCCAGACAACGGCACAGAAGGAATGCAGCTCAACCCAGACAACGTCCCAGAAGGAATCCAGCATTGCCCAGACAAAGGCACAGAAGGAATCCAGCATGGCCCAGACAACGGCCCAGAAGAAATCCAGCACTACCCAGACAACAGCCCAGAAGGAATCCAGCACTAACCAGACAACGGCCCAGAAGTAATCCAGCATGGCCCAGACAACGGCCCAGAAGGAATCCAGCACTACCCAGACAACGGCCCAGAAGGAATCCAGCATGGCCCAGACAACGGCCCAGAAGGAATGCAGCACTACCCAGACAACGGCCCAGAAGGAATCCACATTGCCCAGACAAAGGCACAGAAGGAATCCAGCAAGGCCCAGACAACGGCCCAGAAGAACTCCAGCATGGCCCAGACAACGGCCCAGAAGGAATCCAGCATGGCCCAGATAACGGCCCAGAAGGAATCCAGCACTACCCAGACAACGGCCCAGAAGGAATCCAGCATGGCCCATACAATGGCCCAGAAGGAATCCAGCATGGCCCAGACAACGGCCCAGACGGACTGCAGCACTACCCAGACAACGGCCCAGAAGGAATCCAGCATGGCCCAGACAACGGCCCAGAAGGAATACAGCACTAAGCAGACAACGGCCCAGAAGGAATCCAGCATGGCCCAGACAACGGCCCAGAAGGAATCCAGCACTAACCAGACAACGGCCCAGAAGGAATCCAGCATGGCCCAGTCAATAGCCCAGAAGAAATCCAGCACTACCCAGACAACAGCCCAGAAGGAATCCAGCATGGCCCAGACAAACTCCCAGAAAGAATCCAGCATGGCCCAGATAACGGCCCAGAAGGAATCCAGCATGGCCCAGACAAAGGCCCAGAAGGAATCCAGCATGGCCCAGACAACGGCCCAGAAGGAATCCATCATGGCCCAGACAACGGCCCAGAAGGAATCCAGCATGGCCCAGTCAATGGCCCAGAAGAAATCCAGCACTACCCAGTCAACGGCCCAGAAGGAATCCAGCATTGCCCAGACAAAGGCACAGAAGGAATCCAGCATGGCCCAGACAACTGCCCAGAAGGAATCCAGCACTAACCAGACAACGGCCCAGAAGGAATCCAGCATGGCCCAGACAACGGCCCAGAAGGAATCCAGCACTACCCAGACAACGGCCCAGAAGGAATCCAGCATGGCCCAGACAACGGCCCAGAAGGAATGCAGCACTACCCAGACAACGGCCCAGAAGGAATCCAGCATTGCCCAGACAAAGGCACAGAAGGAATCCAGCATGGCCCAGACAACGGCCCAGATGGAATGCAGCACTACCCAGAGAGCGGCCCAGAAGGAATCCAGCATTGCCCAGACAAAGACACAGAAGGAATCCAGTATGGCCCAGACAACGGCCCAGAAGAAATCCAGCACTACCCAGACAACAGCCCAGAAGGAATCCAGCACTAACCAGACAACGGCCCAGAAGGAATCCAGCATGGCCCAGACAACGGCCCAGAAGGAATCCAGCACTACCCAGACAACGGCCCAGAAGGAATCCAGCATGGCCCCGACAACGGCCCAGAAGGAATGCAGCACTACCCAGACAACGGCCCAGAAGGAATCCACATTGCCCAGACAAAGGCACAGAAGGAATCCAACAGGGCCCAGACAACGGCCCAGAAGAAATCCAGCATGGCCCAGACAACGGCCCTGAAGGAATCCAGCATGGCCCAGTCAATGGCCCAGAAGAAATCCAGCACTACCCAGACAACGGCCCAGAAGGAATCCAGCACTAACCAGACAATGGCACAGAAGGAATCCAGCATGGCCCAGACAACGGCCCACAAGGAATCCAGCACTAACCAGACAACGGCCCAGAAGGAATCCAGCATGGCCCAGACAATGGCCCAGAAGAAATCCAGCACTAACCAGACAACAGCCCAGAAGGAATCCTGCACTAACCAGACAACGGCCCAGAAGGAATCCAGCATAGCCCAGACAACGGCCCAGAAGGAATGCAGCACTACCCAGACAACGGCCCAGAAGGAATCCAGCATGGCCCAGACAACGGCCCAGAAGGAATCCAGCACTACCCAGACAACGGCCCTGAAGGAATCCAGCATGGCCCAGACAACGGCCCAGAAGGAATGCAGCACTACCCAGACAACGGCCCAGAAGGAATCCACATTGCCCAGACAAAGGCACAGAAGGAATCCAGCAAGGCCCAGACTACGGCCCAGAAGAAATCCAGCATGGCCCAGACAACGGCCCAGAAGGAATCCAGCATGGCCCAGATAACGGCCCAGAAGGAATCCAGCACTACCCAGACAACGGCCCAGAAGGAATCCAGCATGGCCCATACAATGGCCCAGAAGGAATCCAGCATGGCCCAGACAACGGCCCAGAAGGACTGCAGCACTACCCAGACAACGGCCCAGAAGGAATCCAGCATGGCCCAGACAACGGCCCAGAAGGAATACAGCACTAAGCAGACAACGGCCCAGAAGGAATCCAGCATGGCCCAGACAACGGCCCAGAAGGAATCCAGCACTAACCAGACAACGGCCCAGAAGAAATCCAGCATGGCCCAGTCAATGGCCCAGAAGAAATCCAGCACTACCCAGACAACAGCCCAGAAGGAATCCAGCATGGCCCAGACAAACTCCCAGAAAGAATCCAGCATGGCCCAGATAACGGCCCAGAAGGAATCCAGCATGGCCCAGACAAAGGCCCAGAAGGAATCCAGCATGGCCCAGACAACGGCCCAGAAGGAATCCATCATGGCCCAGACAACGGCCCAGAAGGAATCCAGCATGGCCCAGTCAATGGCCCAGAAGAAATCCAGCACTACCCAGTCAACAGCCCAGAAGGAATCCAGCATGGCCCAGACAATGGCTCAGATGAAATCCAGCACTACCCAGACAACGGCCCAGAAGGAATCCAGCACTAACCAGACAACGGCCCAGAAGGAATCCAGCATGGCCCAGACAACGGCCCAGAAGGAATCCAGCACTACCCAGACAACGGCCCTGAAGGAATCCAGCAAGGCTCAGTCAACGGCCCAGAAGGAATGCAGCACTACCCAGACAACGGCCCAGAAGGAATCCAGCACTAACCAGACAACGGCCCTGAAGGAATCCAGCATGGCCCAGTCAATGGCCCAGAAGAAATCCAGCACTACCCAGACAACGGCCAGAAGGAATCCAGCACTAACCAGACAACAGCCAAGAAGGAATCCAGCATGGCCCAGACAACGGCCCAGAAGGAATCCAGCATGGCCCAGACAATGGCCCAGAAGAAATCCAGCACTACCCAGACAACAGCCCAGAAGGAGTCCAGCACTAACCAGACAACGGCCCAGAAGGAATCCAGCATGCCCCAGACAACGGCCCAGAAGGAATCCAGCACTACCCAGACAACGGCGCAGAAGGAATCCAGCATGGCCCAGACAACGGCCCAGAAGGAATGCAGCACTACCCAGACAACGGCCCAGAAGGAATCCAGCATTGCCCAGACAAAGGCACAGAAGGAATCCAGCATGGCCCAGACAACGGCCCAGAAGGAATGCAGCACTACCCAGACAACGGCCCAGAAGGAATCCAGCATTGCCCAGACAAAGGCACAGAAGGAATCCAGCATGGCCCAGACAACGGCCCAGAAGAAATACAGCACTACCCAGACAACAGCCCAGAAGGAATCCAGCACTAACCAGACAACGGCCCAGATGGAATCCAGCATGGCCCAGACAACGGCCCAGAAGGAATCCAGCACTACCCAGACAACGGCCCAGAAGGAATCCAGCATGGCCCAGACAACGGCCCAGATGGAATGCAGCACTACCCAGACAACGGCCAGAAGGAATCCACATTGCCCAGACAAAGGCACAGAAGGAATCCAGCAAGGCCCAGACAACGGCCCAGAAGAAATCCAGCATGGCCCAGACAACGGCCCTGAAGGAATCCAGCATGGCCCAGACAACGGCCCTGAAGGAATCCAGCATGGCCCAGTCAATGGCCCAGAAGAAATCCAGCACTACCCAGACAACGGCCCAGAAGGAATCCAGCACTAACCAGACAACGGCCAAGAAGGAATCCAGCATGGCCCAGACAACGGCCCAGAAGGAATCCAGCATGGCCCAGACAATGGCCCAGAAGAAATCCAGCACTACCCAGACAACAGCCCAGAAGGAATCCAGCACTAACCAGACAACGGCCCAGAAGGAATCCAGCATGCCCCAGACAACGGCCCAGAAGGAATCCAGCACTACCCAGACAACAGCCCAGAAGGAATCCAGCATGGCCCAGACAACGGCCCAGAAGGAATGCAGCACTACCCAGACAACGGCCCAGAAGGAATCCAGCATTGCCCAGACAAAGGCACAGAAGGAATCCAGCATGGCCCAGACAACGGCCCAGATGGAATGCAGCACTACCCAGACAGCGGCCCAGAAGGAATCCAGCATTGCCCAGACAAAGGCACAGAAGGAATCCAGTATGGCCCAGACAACGGCCCAGAAGAAATCCAGCACTACCCAGACAACAGCCCAGAAGGAATCCAGCACTAACCAGACAACGGCCCAGAAGGAATCCAGCATGGCCCAGACAACGGCCCAGAAGGAATCCAGCACTACCCAGACAACGGCCCAGAAGGAATCCAGCATGGCCCCGACAACGGCCCAGAAGGAATGCAGCACTACCCAGACAACGGCCCAGAAGGAATCCACATTGCCCAGACAAAGGCACAGAAGGAATCCAGCAAGGCCCAGACAACGGCCCAGAAGAAATCCAGCATGGCCCAGACAACGGCCCTGAAGGAATCCAGCATGGCCCAGTCAATGGCCCAGAAGAAATCCAGCACTACCCAGACAACGGCCCAGAAGGAATCCAGCACTAACCAGACAATGGCACAGAAGGAATCCAGCATGGCCCAGACAACGGCCCACAAGGAATCCAGCACTAACCAGACAACGGCCCAGAAGGAATCCAGCATGGCCCAGACAATGGCCCAGAAGAAATCCAGCACTAACCAGACAACAGCCCAGAAGGAATCCTGCACTAACCAGACAACGGCCCAGAAGGAATCCAGCATAGCCCAGACAACGGCCCAGAAGGAATGCAGCACTACCCAGACAACGGCCCAGAAGGAATCCAGCATGGCCCAGACAAAGGCACAGACGAAATCCAGCATGGCCCAGACAACGGCCCAGAAGGAATCCAGCATGGCCCATACAACGGCCCAGAAGGAATCTAGCATGGCCCACACAACGGCCCAGAAGGAATGCAGCACTACCCAGACAACGGCCCAGAAGGAATCCAGCATTGCCCAGACAAAGGCACAGAAGCAATCCAGCATGGCCCAGACAACGGCCCAGAAGAAATCCAGCATGGCCCAGACAACGACCCTGAAGGAATCCAGCATGGCCCAGTCAATGGCCCAGAAGAAATCCAGCACTACCCAGACAACGGCCCAGAAGGAATCCAGCACTAACCAGACAATGGCACAGAAGGAATCCATCATGGCCCAGACAACGGCCCACGAGGAATCCAGCACTAACCAGACAACGGCCCAGAAGGAATCCAGCATGGCCCAGACAACGGCCCAGAAGGAATGCAGCACTACCCAGACAACGGCCCAGAAGGAATCCAGCATGGCCCAGACAACGGCCCAGAAGGAATCCAGCATTGCCCAGACAAAGGCACAGAAGCAATCCAGCATGGCCCAGACAACGGCCCAGAAGAAATCCAGCATGGCCCAGACAACGGCCGAGAAGGAATGCAGCACTACCCAGACAACGGCCCAGAAGGAATCCAGCATGGCCCAGACAACGGCCCTGAAGGAATCCAGCATGGCCCAGTCAATGGCCCAGAAGAAATCCAGCACTACCCAGACAACGGCCCAGAAGGAATCCAGCACTAACCAGACAACGGCCCAGAAGGAATCCAGCATGGCCCAGACAGCGGCCCAGAAGGAATCCAGCACTACCCAGACAACGGCCCAGAAGGAATCCAGCATGGCCCAGACAACGGCCCAGAAGGAATGCAGCACTACCCAGACAACGGCCCAGAAGGAATCCAGCATGACCCAGACAACGGCCCAGAAGGAATGCAGCACTACCCAGACAACGGCCCAGAAGGAATCCAGCACTAACCAGACAACGGCCCAGAAGAAATCCAGCATGGCCCAGACAACGGCCCAGAAAGAATCCAGCATGGCCCATACAACGGCCCAGAAGGAATCCAGCATGGCCCAGACAACGGCCCAGAAGGAATGCAGCACTACCCAGACAATGGCCCAGAAGGAATCCAGCATGGCCCAGACAATGGCCCAGAAGAAATCCAGCACTACCCAGACAACAGCCCAGAAGGAATCCAGCATGGCCCAGACAAACTCCCAGAAAGAATCCAGCATGGCCCAGATAACGGCCCAGAAGGAATCCAGCATGACCCAGACAAAGGCCCAGAAGGAATCCAGCATGGCCCAGACAACGGCCCAGATGGAATGCAGCACTACCCAGACAGCGGCCCAGAAGGAATCCAGCATTGCCCAGACAAAGGCACAGAAGGATTCCAGCATGGCCCAGACAACGGCCCAGATGGAATGCAGCACTACCCAGACAGCTGCCCAGAAGGAATCCAGCATTGCCCAGACAAAGGCACAGAAGGAATCCAGCATGGCCCAGTCAATGGCCCAGAAGAAATCCAGCACTACCCAGACAGCGGCCCAGAAGAAATCCAGCACTAACCAGACAATGGCACAGAAGGAATCCAGCATGGCCCAGACAACGGCCCAGAAGGAATCCATCATGGCCCAGACAACGGCCCAGAAGGAATCCAGCATGGCCCAGTCAATGGCCCAGAAGAAATCCAGCACTACCCAGTCAACAGCCCAGAAGGAATCCAGCATGGCCCAGACAATGGCTCAGATGAAATCCAGCACTACCCAGACAACGGCCCAGAAGGAATCCAGCACTAACCAGACAACGGCCCAGAAGGAATCCAGCATGGCCCAGACAACGGCCCAGAAGGAATCCAGCACTACCCAGACAACGGCCCTGAAGGAATCCAGCAAGGCTCAGTCAACGGCCCAGAAGGAATGCAGCACTACCCAGACAACGGCCCAGAAGGAATCCAGCACTAACCAGACAACGGCCCTGAAGGAATCCAGCATGGCCCAGTCAATGGCCCAGAAGAAATCCAGCACTACCCAGACAACGGCCAGAAGGAATCCAGCACTAACCAGACAACAGCCAAGAAGGAATCCAGCATGGCCCAGACAACGGCCCAGAAGGAATCCAGCATGGCCCAGACAATGGCCCAGAAGAAATCCAGCACTACCCAGACAACAGCCCAGAAGGAGTCCAGCACTAACCAGACAACGGCCCAGAAGGAATCCAGCATGCCCCAGACAACGGCCCAGAAGGAATCCAGCACTACCCAGACAACGGCGCAGAAGGAATCCAGCATGGCCCAGACAACGGCCCAGAAGGAATGCAGCACTACCCAGACAACGGCCCAGAAGGAATCCAGCATTGCCCAGACAAAGGCACAGAAGGAATCCAGCATGGCCCAGACAACGGCCCAGAAGGAATGCAGCACTACCCAGACAACGGCCCAGAAGGAATCCAGCATTGCCCAGACAAAGGCACAGAAGGAATCCAGCATGGCCCAGACAACGGCCCAGAAGAAATACAGCACTACCCAGACAACAGCCCAGAAGGAATCCAGCACTAACCAGACAACGGCCCAGATGGAATCCAGCATGGCCCAGACAACGGCCCAGAAGGAATCCAGCACTACCCAGACAACGGCCCAGAAGGAATCCAGCATGGCCCAGACAACGGCCCAGATGGAATGCAGCACTACCCAGACAACGGCCAGAAGGAATCCACATTGCCCAGACAAAGGCACAGAAGGAATCCAGCAAGGCCCAGACAACGGCCCAGAAGAAATCCAGCATGGCCCAGACAACGGCCCTGAAGGAATCCAGCATGGCCCAGACAACGGCCCTGAAGGAATCCAGCATGGCCCAGTCAATGGCCCAGAAGAAATCCAGCACTACCCAGACAACGGCCCAGAAGGAATCCAGCACTAACCAGACAACGGCCAAGAAGGAATCCAGCATGGCCCAGACAACGGCCCAGAAGGAATCCAGCATGGCCCAGACAATGGCCCAGAAGAAATCCAGCACTACCCAGACAACAGCCCAGAAGGAATCCAGCACTAACCAGACAACGGCCCAGAAGGAATCCAGCATGCCCCAGACAACGGCCCAGAAGGAATCCAGCACTACCCAGACAACAGCCCAGAAGGAATCCAGCATGGCCCAGACAACGGCCCAGAAGGAATGCAGCACTACCCAGACAACGGCCCAGAAGGAATCCAGCATTGCCCAGACAAAGGCACAGAAGGAATCCAGCATGGCCCAGACAACGGCCCAGATGGAATGCAGCACTACCCAGACAGCGGCCCAGAAGGAATCCAGCATTGCCCAGACAAAGGCACAGAAGGAATCCAGTATGGCCCAGACAACGGCCCAGAAGAAATCCAGCACTACCCAGACAACAGCCCAGAAGGAATCCAGCACTAACCAGACAACGGCCCAGAAGGAATCCAGCATGGCCCAGACAACGGCCCAGAAGGAATCCAGCACTACCCAGACAACGGCCCAGAAGGAATCCAGCATGGCCCCGACAACGGCCCAGAAGGAATGCAGCACTACCCAGACAACGGCCCAGAAGGAATCCACATTGCCCAGACAAAGGCACAGAAGGAATCCAGCAAGGCCCAGACAACGGCCCAGAAGAAATCCAGCATGGCCCAGACAACGGCCCTGAAGGAATCCAGCATGGCCCAGTCAATGGCCCAGAAGAAATCCAGCACTACCCAGACAACGGCCCAGAAGGAATCCAGCACTAACCAGACAATGGCACAGAAGGAATCCAGCATGGCCCAGACAACGGCCCACAAGGAATCCAGCACTAACCAGACAACGGCCCAGAAGGAATCCAGCATGGCCCAGACAATGGCCCAGAAGAAATCCAGCACTAACCAGACAACAGCCCAGAAGGAATCCTGCACTAACCAGACAACGGCCCAGAAGGAATCCAGCATAGCCCAGACAACGGCCCAGAAGGAATGCAGCACTACCCAGACAACGGCCCAGAAGGAATCCAGCATGGCCCAGACAAAGGCACAGACGAAATCCAGCATGGCCCAGACAACGGCCCAGAAGGAATCCAGCATGGCCCATACAACGGCCCAGAAGGAATCTAGCATGGCCCACACAACGGCCCAGAAGGAATGCAGCACTACCCAGACAACGGCCCAGAAGGAATCCAGCATTGCCCAGACAAAGGCACAGAAGCAATCCAGCATGGCCCAGACAACGGCCCAGAAGAAATCCAGCATGGCCCAGACAACGACCCTGAAGGAATCCAGCATGGCCCAGTCAATGGCCCAGAAGAAATCCAGCACTACCCAGACAACGGCCCAGAAGGAATCCAGCACTAACCAGACAATGGCACAGAAGGAATCCATCATGGCCCAGACAACGGCCCACGAGGAATCCAGCACTAACCAGACAACGGCCCAGAAGGAATCCAGCATGGCCCAGACAACGGCCCAGAAGGAATGCAGCACTACCCAGACAACGGCCCAGAAGGAATCCAGCATGGCCCAGACAACGGCCCAGAAGGAATCCAGCATTGCCCAGACAAAGGCACAGAAGCAATCCAGCATGGCCCAGACAACGGCCCAGAAGAAATCCAGCATGGCCCAGACAACGGCCGAGAAGGAATGCAGCACTACCCAGACAACGGCCCAGAAGGAATCCAGCATGGCCCAGACAACGGCCCTGAAGGAATCCAGCATGGCCCAGTCAATGGCCCAGAAGAAATCCAGCACTACCCAGACAACGGCCCAGAAGGAATCCAGCACTAACCAGACAACGGCCCAGAAGGAATCCAGCATGGCCCAGACAGCGGCCCAGAAGGAATCCAGCACTACCCAGACAACGGCCCAGAAGGAATCCAGCATGGCCCAGACAACGGCCCAGAAGGAATGCAGCACTACCCAGACAACGGCCCAGAAGGAATCCAGCATGACCCAGACAACGGCCCAGAAGGAATGCAGCACTACCCAGACAACGGCCCAGAAGGAATCCAGCACTAACCAGACAACGGCCCAGAAGAAATCCAGCATGGCCCAGACAACGGCCCAGAAAGAATCCAGCATGGCCCATACAACGGCCCAGAAGGAATCCAGCATGGCCCAGACAACGGCCCAGAAGGAATGCAGCACTACCCAGACAATGGCCCAGAAGGAATCCAGCATGGCCCAGACAATGGCCCAGAAGAAATCCAGCACTACCCAGACAACAGCCCAGAAGGAATCCAGCATGGCCCAGACAAACTCCCAGAAAGAATCCAGCATGGCCCAGATAACGGCCCAGAAGGAATCCAGCATGACCCAGACAAAGGCCCAGAAGGAATCCAGCATGGCCCAGACAACGGCCCAGATGGAATGCAGCACTACCCAGACAGCGGCCCAGAAGGAATCCAGCATTGCCCAGACAAAGGCACAGAAGGATTCCAGCATGGCCCAGACAACGGCCCAGATGGAATGCAGCACTACCCAGACAGCTGCCCAGAAGGAATCCAGCATTGCCCAGACAAAGGCACAGAAGGAATCCAGCATGGCCCAGTCAATGGCCCAGAAGAAATCCAGCACTACCCAGACAGCGGCCCAGAAGAAATCCAGCACTAACCAGACAATGGCACAGAAGGAATCCAGCATGGCCCAGACAACGGCCCACAAGGAATCCAGCACTAACCAGACAACGGCCCAGAAGGAATCCAGCATGGCCCAGACAATGGCCCAGAAGAAATCCAGCACTAACCAGACAACAGCCCAGAAGGAATCCTGCACTAACCAGACAACGGCCCAGAAGGAATCCAGCATGGCCCAGACAACGGCCCAGAAGGAATGCAGCACTACCCGGACAACGGCCCAGAAGGAATCCAGCATGGCCCAGACAAAGGCACAGAAGAAATCCAGCATGGCCCAGACAACGGCACAGAAGGAATCCAGCATGGCCCATACAACGGCCCAGAAGGAATCCAGCATGGCCCACACAACGGCCCAGAAGGAATGCAGCACTACCCAGACAACGGCCCAGAAGGAATCCAGCATTGCCCAGACAAAGGCACTGATGCAATCCAGCATGGCCCAGACAACGGCCCAGAAGAAAGCCAGCATGGCCCAGACAACGACCCTGAAGGAATCCAGCATGGCCCAGTCAATGGCCCAGAAGAAATCCAGCACTACCCAGACAACGGCCCAGAAGGAATCCAGCACTAACCAGACAATGGCACAGAAGGAATCCAGCATGGCCCAGACAACGGCCCACGAGGAATCCAGCACTAACCAGACAACGGCCCAGAAGGAATCCAGCATGACCCAGACAACGGCCCAGAAGGAATGCAGCACTACCCAGACAACGGCCCAGAAGGAATCCAGCATGGCGCAGACAAAGGCACAGAAGAAATCCAGCATGGCCCAGACAACGGCCCAGAAGGAATCCAGCATGGCCCATACAACGGCACAGAAGGAATCCAGCATGGCCCAGACAACGGCCCAGAAGGAATGCAGCACTACCCAGACAACGGCCCAGAAGGAATCCAGCATTGCCCAGACAGCGGCCCAGAAGGAATCCAGCACTACCAAGACAACGGCCCAGAAGGAATCCAGCATGGCCCAGACAACGGCCCAGAAGGAATGCAGCACTACCCAGACAACGGCCCAGAAGGAATCCAGCATTGCCCAGACAATGGCACAGAAGGAATCCAGCATGGCCCAGACAACGGCCCAGAAGAAATCCAGCATGGCCCAGACAACGGCCCTGAAGGAATCCAGCATGGCCCAGTCAATGGCCCAGAAGAAATCCAGCACTACCCAGACAACGGCCCAGAAGGAATCCAGCACTAACCAGACAATGGCACAGAAGGAATCCAGCATGGCCCAGACAACGGCCCACAAGGAATCCAGCACTAACCAGACAACGGCCCAGAAGCAATCCAGCATGACCCTGACAACGGCCCAGAAGGAATGCAGCACTACCCATACAATGGCCCAGAAGGAATCCAGCATGGCCCAGACAACGGCCCAGAAGGACTGCAGCACTACCCAGACAACGGCCCAGAAGGAATCCAACATGGCCCAGACAACGGCCCAGAAGGAATACAGCACTAAGCAGACAACGGCCCAGAAGGAATACAGCACTAAGCAGACAACGGCCCAGAAGGAATCCAGCATGGCCCAGACAACGGCCCAGAAGGAATCCAGCACTAACCAGACAACGGCCCAGAAGGAATCCAGCATGGCCCAGTCAATGGCCCAGAAGAAATCCAGCACTACCCAGACAACAGCCCAGAAGGAATCCAGCATGGCCCAGACAAACTCCCAGAAAGAATCCAGCATGGCCCAGATAACGGCCCAGAAGGAATCCAGCATGACCCAGACAAAGGCCCAGAAGGAATCCAGCATGGCCCAGACAACGGCCCAGATGGAATGCAGCACTACCCAGACAGCGGCCCAGAAGGAATCCAGCATTGACCAGACAAAGGCACAGAAGGATTCTAGCATGGCCCAGACAACGGCCCAGATGGAATGCAGCACTACCCAGACAGCGGCCCAGAAGGAATCCAGCATTGCCCAGACAAAGGCACAGAAGGAATCCAGCATGGCCCAGACAACGGCCCAGAAGAAATCCAGCACTACCCAGACAACAGCCCAGAAGGAATCCAGCACTAACCAGACAACGGCCCAGAAGGAATCCAGCACGGCCCAGACAACGGCCCAGAAGGAATGCAGCACTACCCAGACAACGGCCCAGAAGAAATCCACATTGCCCAGACAATGGCACAGAAGGAATCCAGCATGGCCCAGACAACGGCCCACGAGGAATCCAGCACTAACCAGACAACGGCCCAGAAGGAATCCAGCATGGCCCAGACAACGGCCCAGATGGAATGCAGCACTACCCAGACAACGGCCAGAAGGAATCCACATTGCCCAGACAAAGGCACAGAAGGAATCCAGCAAGGCCCAGACAACGGCCCAGAAGAAATCCAGCATGGCCCAGACAACGGCCCTGAAGGAATCCAGCATGGCCCAGACAACGGCCCTGAAGGAATCCAGCATGGCCCAGTCAATGGCCCAGAAGAAATCCAGCACTACCCAGACAACGGCCCAGAAGGAATCCAGCACTAACCAGACAACGGCCAAGAAGGAATCCAGCATGGCCCAGACAACGGCCCAGAAGGAATCCAGCATGGCCCAGACAATGGCCCAGAAGAAATCCAGCACTACCCAGACAACAGCCCAGAAGGAATCCAGCACTAACCAGACAACGGCCCAGAAGGAATCCAGCATGCCCCAGACAACGGCCCAGAAGGAATCCAGCACTACCCAGACAACAGCCCAGAAGGAATCCAGCATGGCCCAGACAACGGCCCAGAAGGAATGCAGCACTACCCAGACAACGGCCCAGAAGGAATCCAGCATTGCCCAGACAAAGGCACAGAAGGAATCCAGCATGGCCCAGACAACGGCCCAGATGGAATGCAGCACTACCCAGACAGCGGCCCAGAAGGAATCCAGCATTGCCCAGACAAAGGCACAGAAGGAATCCAGTATGGCCCAGACAACGGCCCAGAAGAAATCCAGCACTACCCAGACAACAGCCCAGAAGGAATCCAGCACTAACCAGACAACGGCCCAGAAGGAATCCAGCATGGCCCAGACAACGGCCCAGAAGGAATCCAGCACTACCCAGACAACGGCCCAGAAGGAATCCAGCATGGCCCCGACAACGGCCCAGAAGGAATGCAGCACTACCCATACAACGGCCCAGAAGGAATCCACATTGCCCAGACAAAGGCACAGAAGGAATCCAGCAAGGCCCAGACAACGGCCCAGAAGAAATCCAGCATGGCCCAGACAACGGCCCTGAAGGAATCCAGCATGGCCCAGTCAATGGCCCAGAAGAAATCCAGCACTACCCAGACAACGGCCCAGAAGGAATCCAGCACTAACCAGACAATGGCACAGAAGGAATCCAGCATGGCCCAGACAACGGCCCACAAGGAATCCAGCACTAACCAGACAACGGCCCAGAAGGAATCCAGCATGGCCCAGACAATGGCCCAGAAGAAATCCAGCACTAACCAGACAACAGCCCAGAAGGAATCCTGCACTAACCAGACAACGGCCCAGAAGGAATCCAGCATAGCCCAGACAACGGCCCAGAAGGAATGCAGCACTACCCAGACAACGGCCCAGAAGGAATCCAGCATGGCCCAGACAAAGGCACAGACGAAATCCAGCATGGCCCAGACAACGGCCCAGAAGGAATCCAGCATGGCCCATACAACGGCCCAGAAGGAATCTAGCATGGCCCACACAACGGCCCAGAAGGAATGCAGCACTACCCAGACAACGGCCCAGAAGGAATCCAGCATTGCCCAGACAAAGGCACAGAAGCAATCCAGCATGGCCCAGACAACGGCCCAGAAGAAATCCAGCATGGCCCAGACAACGACCCTGAAGGAATCCAGCATGGCCCAGTCAATGGCCCAGAAGAAATCCAGCACTACCCAGACAACGGCCCAGAAGGAATCCAGCACTAACCAGACAATGGCACAGAAGGAATCCATCATGGCCCAGACAACGGCCCACGAGGAATCCAGCACTAACCAGACAACGGCCCAGAAGGAATCCAGCATGGCCCAGACAACGGCCCAGAAGGAATGCAGCACTACCCAGACAACGGCCCAGAAGGAATCCAGCATGGCCCAGACAACGGCCCAGAAGGAATCCAGCATTGCCCAGACAAAGGCACAGAAGCAATCCAGCATGGCCCAGACAACGGCCCAGAAGAAATCCAGCATGGCCCAGACAACGGCCGAGAAGGAATGCAGCACTACCCAGACAACGGCCCAGAAGGAATCCAGCATGGCCCAGACAACGGCCCTGAAGGAATCCAGCATGGCCCAGTCAATGGCCCAGAAGAAATCCAGCACTACCCAGACAACGGCCCAGAAGGAATCCAGCACTAACCAGACAACGGCCCAGAAGGAATCCAGCATGGCCCAGACAGCGGCCCAGAAGGAATCCAGCACTACCCAGACAACGGCCCAGAAGGAATCCAGCATGGCCCAGACAACGGCCCAGAAGGAATGCAGCACTACCCAGACAACGGCCCAGAAGGAATCCAGCATGACCCAGACAACGGCCCAGAAGGAATGCAGCACTACCCAGACAACGGCCCAGAAGGAATCCAGCACTAACCAGACAACGGCCCAGAAGAAATCCAGCATGGCCCAGACAACGGCCCAGAAAGAATCCAGCATGGCCCATACAACGGCCCAGAAGGAATCCAGCATGGCCCAGACAACGGCCCAGAAGGAATGCAGCACTACCCAGACAATGGCCCAGAAGGAATCCAGCATGGCCCAGACAATGGCCCAGAAGAAATCCAGCACTACCCAGACAACAGCCCAGAAGGAATCCAGCATGGCCCAGACAAACTCCCAGAAAGAATCCAGCATGGCCCAGATAACGGCCCAGAAGGAATCCAGCATGACCCAGACAAAGGCCCAGAAGGAATCCAGCATGGCCCAGACAACGGCCCAGATGGAATGCAGCACTACCCAGACAGCGGCCCAGAAGGAATCCAGCATTGCCCAGACAAAGGCACAGAAGGATTCCAGCATGGCCCAGACAACGGCCCAGATGGAATGCAGCACTACCCAGACAGCTGCCCAGAAGGAATCCAGCATTGCCCAGACAAAGGCACAGAAGGAATCCAGCATGGCCCAGTCAATGGCCCAGAAGAAATCCAGCACTACCCAGACAGCGGCCCAGAAGAAATCCAGCACTAACCAGACAATGGCACAGAAGGAATCCAGCATGGCCCAGACAACGGCCCACAAGGAATCCAGCACTAACCAGACAACGGCCCAGAAGGAATCCAGCATGGCCCAGACAATGGCCCAGAAGAAATCCAGCACTAACCAGACAACAGCCCAGAAGGAATCCTGCACTAACCAGACAACGGCCCAGAAGGAATCCAGCATGGCCCAGACAACGGCCCAGAAGGAATGCAGCACTACCCGGACAACGGCCCAGAAGGAATCCAGCATGGCCCAGACAAAGGCACAGAAGAAATCCAGCATGGCCCAGACAACGGCACAGAAGGAATCCAGCATGGCCCATACAACGGCCCAGAAGGAATCCAGCATGGCCCACACAACGGCCCAGAAGGAATGCAGCACTACCCAGACAACGGCCCAGAAGGAATCCAGCATTGCCCAGACAAAGGCACAGATGCAATCCAGCATGGCCCAGACAACGGCCCAGAAGAAAGCCAGCATGGCCCAGACAACGACCCTGAAGGAATCCAGCATGGCCCAGTCAATGGCCCAGAAGAAATCCAGCACTACCCAGACAACGGCCCAGAAGGAATCCAGCACTAACCAGACAATGGCACAGAAGGAATCCAGCATGGCCCAGACAACGGCCCACGAGGAATCCAGCACTAACCAGACAACGGCCCAGAAGGAATCCAGCATGACCCAGACAACGGCCCAGAAGGAATGCAGCACTACCCAGACAACGGCCCAGAAGGAATCCAGCATGGCGCAGACAAAGGCACAGAAGAAATCCAGCATGGCCCAGACAACGGCCCAGAAGGAATCCAGCATGGCCCATACAACGGCACAGAAGGAATCCAGCATGGCCCAGACAACGGCCCAGAAGGAATGCAGCACTACCCAGACAACGGCCCAGAAGGAATCCAGCATTGCCCAGACAGCGGCCCAGAAGGAATCCAGCACTACCAAGACAACGGCCCAGAAGGAATCCAGCATGGCCCAGACAACGGCCCAGAAGGAATGCAGCACTACCCAGACAACGGCCCAGAAGGAATCCAGCATTGCCCAGACAAAGGCACAGAAGGAATCCAGCATGGCCCAGACAACGGCCCAGAAGAAATCCAGCATGGCCCAGACAACGGCCCTGAAGGAATCCAGCATGGCCCAGTCAATGGCCCAGAAGAAATCCAGCACTACCCAGACAACGGCCCAGAAGGAATCCAGCACTAACCAGACAATGGCACAGAAGGAATCCAGCATGGCCCAGACAACGGCCCACAAGGAATCCAGCACTAACCAGACAACGGCCCAGAAGCAATCCAGCATGACCCTGACAACGGCCCAGAAGGAATGCAGCACTACCCATACAATGGCCCAGAAGGAATCCAGCATGGCCCAGACAACGGCCCAGAAGGACTGCAGCACTACCCAGACAACGGCCCAGAAGGAATCCAACATGGCCCAGACAACGGCCCAGAAGGAATACAGCACTAAGCAGACAACGGCCCAGAAGGAATACAGCACTAAGCAGACAACGGCCCAGAAGGAATCCAGCATGGCCCAGACAACGGCCCAGAAGGAATCCAGCACTAACCAGACAACGGCCCAGAAGGAATCCAGCATGGCCCAGTCAATGGCCCAGAAGAAATCCAGCACTACCCAGACAACAGCCCAGAAGGAATCCAGCATGGCCCAGACAAACTCCCAGAAAGAATCCAGCATGGCCCAGATAACGGCCCAGAAGGAATCCAGCATGACCCAGACAAAGGCCCAGAAGGAATCCAGCATGGCCCAGACAACGGCCCAGATGGAATGCAGCACTACCCAGACAGCGGCCCAGAAGGAATCCAGCATTGACCAGACAAAGGCACAGAAGGATTCTAGCATGGCCCAGACAACGGCCCAGATGGAATGCAGCACTACCCAGACAGCGGCCCAGAAGGAATCCAGCATTGCCCAGACAAAGGCACAGAAGGAATCCAGCATGGCCCAGACAACGGCCCAGAAGAAATCCAGCACTACCCAGACAACAGCCCAGAAGGAATCCAGCACTAACCAGACAACGGCCCAGAAGGAATCCAGCACGGCCCAGACAACGGCCCAGAAGGAATGCAGCACTACCCAGACAACGGCCCAGAAGAAATCCACATTGCCCAGACAATGGCACAGAAGGAATCCAGCATGGCCCAGACAACGGCCCACGAGGAATCCAGCACTAACCAGACAACGGCCCAGAAGGAATCCAGCATGGCCCAGACAACGGCCCAGAAGGAATGCAGCACTACCCAGACAACGGCCCAGAAGGAATCCAGCATGGCCCAGACAACGGCCCAGAAGGAATCCAGCATTGCCCAGACAAAGGCACAGAAGGAATCCAGCATGGCCCAGACAACGGCCCAGAAGAAATCCAGCACTACCCAGACAACAGCCCAGAAGGAATCCAGCACTAACCAGACAACGGCCCAGAAGGAATCCAGCATGGCCCAGACAACGGCCCAGAAGCAATCCAGCACTACCCAGACAACGGCCCAGAAGGAATCCAGCATGGCCCAGACAACGGCCCAGAAGGAATGCAGCACTACCCAGACAACGGCCCAGAAGGAATCCACATTGCCCAGACAATGGCACAGAAGGAATCCAGCATGGCCCAGACAACGGCCCACGAGGAATCCAGCACTAACCAGACAACGGCCCAGAAGGAATCCAGCATGGCCCAGACAACGGCCCAGAAGGAATGCAGCACTACCCAGACAACGGCCCAGAAGGAATCCAGCATGGCCCAGACAACGGCCCAGAAGGAATCCAGCATTGCCCAGACAAAGGCACAGAAGCAATCCAGCATGGCCCAGACAACGGCCCAGAAGAAATCCAGCATGGCCCAGACAACGGCCGAGAAGGAATGCAGCACTACCCAGACAACGGCCCAGAAGGAATCCAGCATGGCCCAGACAACGGCCCAGAAGGAATCCAGCATGGCCCAGACAGCGGCCCAGAAGGAATCCAGCACTACCCAGACAACGGCCCAGAAGGAATCCAGCATGGCCCAGACAACGGCCCAGAAGGAATCCAGCACTACCCAGACAACAGCCCAGAAGGAATCCAGCATGGCCCAGACAACGGTCCAGAAGGAATGCAGCACTACCCAGACAACGGCCCAGAAGGAATCCAGCATGGCCCAGACAAAGGCACAGAAGAAATCCAGCATGGCCCAGGCAATGGCCCAGAAGAAATCCAGCACTAACCAGACAACAGCCCAGAAGGAATCCTGCACTAACCAGACAACGGCCCAGAAGGAATCCAGCATGGCCCAGACAACGGCCCAGAAGGAATGCAGCACTACCCGGACAACTGCCCAGAAGGAATCCAGCATGGCCCAGACAAAGGCACAGAAGAAATCCAGCATGGCCCAGACAACGGCACAGAAGGAATCCAGCATGGCCCATACAACGGCCCAGAAGGAATCCAGCATGGCCCACACAACGGCCCAGAAGGAATGCAGCACTACCCAGACAACGGCCCAGAAGGAATCCAGCATTGCCCAGACAAAGGCACAGAAGCAATCCAGCATGTCCCAGACAACGGCCCAGAAGAAAGCCAGCATGGCCCAGACAACGACCCTGAAGGAATCCAGCATGGCCCAGTCAATGGCCCAGAAGAAATCCAGCACTACCCAGACAACGGCCCAGAAGGAATCCAGCACTAACCAGACAATGGCACAGAAGGAATCCAGCATGGCCCAGACAACGGCCCACGAGGAATCCAGCACTAACCAGACAACGGCCCAGAAGGAATCCAGCATGACCCAGACAACGGCCCAGAAGGAATGCAGCACTACCCAGACAACGGCCCAGAAGGAATCCAGCATGGCCCAGACAAAGGCACAGAAGAAATCCAGCATGGCCCAGACAACGGCCCAGAAGGAATCCAGCATGGCCCATACAACGGCCCAGAAGGAATCCAGCATGGCCCAGACAACGGCCCAGAAGGAATGCAGCACTACCCAGACAACGGCCCAGAAGGAATCCAGCATTGCCCAGACAGCGGCCCAGAAGGAATCCAGCACTACCAAGACAACGGCCCAGAAGGAATCCAGCATGGCCCAGACAACAGCCCAGAAGGAATGCAGCACTACCCAGACAACGGCCCAGAAGGAATCCAGCATTGCCCAGACAAAGGCACAGAAGGAATCCAGCATGGCCCAGACAACGGCCCAGAAGAAATCCAGCATGGCCCAGACAACGGCCCTGAAGGAATCCAGCATGGCCCAGTCAATGGCCCAGAAGAAATCCAGCACTACCCTGACAACGGCCCAGAAGGAATCCAGCACTAACCAGACAATGGCACAGAAGGAATCCAGCATGGCCCAGACAACGGCCCACAAGGAATCCAGCACTAACCAGACAACGGCCCAGAAGCAATCCAGCATGACCCTGACAACGGCCCAGAAGGAATGCAGCACTACCCATACAATGGCCCAGAAGGAATCCAGCATGGCCCAGACAACGGCCCAGAAGGACTGCAGCACTACCCAGACAACGGCCCAGAAGGAATCCAACATGGCCCAGACAACGGCCCAGAAGGAATACAGCACTAAGCAGACAACGGCCCAGAAGGAATACAGCACTAAGCAGACAACGGCCCAGAAGGAATCCAGCATGGCCCAGACAACGGCCCAGAAGGAATCCAGCACTAACCAGACAACGGCCCAGAAGGAATCCAGCATGGCCCAGTCAATGGCCCAGAAGAAATCCAGCACTACCCAGACAACAGCCCAGAAGGAATCCAGCATGGCCCAGACAAACTCCCAGAAAGAATCCAGCATGGCCCAGATAACGGCCCAGAAGGAATCCAGCATGACCCAGACAAAGGCCCAGAAGGAATCCAGCATGGCCCAGACAACGGCCCAGATGGAATGCAGCACTACCCAGACAGCGGCCCAGAAGGAATCCAGCATTGACCAGACAAAGGCACAGAAGGATTCCAGCATGGCCCAGACAACGGCCCAGATGGAATGCAGCACTACCCAGACAGTGGCCCAGAAGGAATCCAGCATTGCCCAGACAAAGGCACAGAAGGAATCCAGCATGGCCCAGACAACGGCCCAGAAGAAATCCAGCACTACCCAGACAACAGCCCAGAAGGAATCCAGCACTAACCAGACAACGGCCCAGAAGGAATCCAGCATGGCCCAGACAACGGCCCAGAAGGAATCCAGCACTACCCAGACAACGGCCCAGAAGGAATCCAGCATGGCCCAGACAACGGCCCAGAAGGAATGCAGCACTACCCAGACAACGGCCCAGAAGAAATCCACATTGCCCAGACAATGGCACAGAAGGAATCCAGCATGGCCCAGACAACGGCCCACGAGGAATCCAGCACTAACCAGACAACGGCCCAGAAGGAATCCAGCATGGCCCAGACAACGGCCCAGAAGGAATGCAGCACTACCCAGACAACGGCCCAGAAGGAATCCAGCATGGCCCAGACAACGGCCCAGAAGGAATCCAGCATTGCCCAGACAAAGGCACAGAAGGAATCCAGCATGGCCCAGACAACGGCCCAGAAGAAATCCAGCACTACCCAGACAAAAGCCCAGAAGGAATCCAGCACTAACCAGACAACGGCCCAGAAGGAATCCAGCATGGCCCAGACAACGGCCCAGAAGGAATCCAGCACTACCCAGACAAAGGCCCAGAAGGAATCCAGTATGGCCCAGACAACGGCCCAGAAGGAATGCAGCACTACCCAGACAACGGCCCAGAAGGAATCCACATTGCCCAGACAATGGCACAGAAGGAATCCAGCATGGCCCAGACAACGGCCCACGAGGAATCCAGCACTAACCAGACAACGGCCCAGAAGGAATCCAGCATGGCCCAGACAACGGCCCAGAAGGAATGCAGCACTACCCAGACAACGGCCCAGAAGGAATCCAGCATGGCCCAGACAACGGCCCAGAAGGAATCCAGCATTGCCCAGACAAAGGCACAGAAGTAATCCAGCATGGCCCAGACAACGGCCCAGAAGAAATCCAGCATGGCCCAGACAACGGCCGAGAAGGAATGCAGCACTACCCAGACAACGGCCCAGAAGGAATCCAGCATGGCCCAGACAACGGCCCAGAAGGAATCCAGCATGGCCCAGACAGCGGCCCAGAAGGAATCCAGCACTACCCAGACAACGGCCCAGAAGGAATCCAGCATGGCCCAGACAACGGCCCAGAAGGAATCCAGCACTACCCAGACAACAGCCCAGAAGGAATCCAGCATGGCCCAGACAACGGTCCAGAAGGAATGCAGCACTACCCAGACAACGGCCCAGAATGAATCCAGCATGGCCCAGACAAAGGCACAGAAGAAATCCAGCATGGCCCAGACAACGGCCCAGAAGGAATCCAGCATGGCCCATACAATGGCCCAGAATTAATCCAGCATGGCCCAGACAACGGCCCAGATGGAATGCAGCACTACCCAGACAACGGACCAGAAGGAATCCAGCACTAACCAGACAACGGCCCAGAAGGAATCCAGCATGACCCTGACAACGGCCCAGAAGGAATGCAGCACTACCCAGACAACGGCCCAGAAGGAATCCAGCATGGCCCAGACAAAGGCACAGAAGAAATCCAGCATGGCCCAGACAACTGCCCAGATGGAATCCAGCATGGCCCATACAATGGCCCAGAAGGAATCCAGCATGGCCCAGACAACGGCCCAGAAGGACTGCAGCACTACCCAGACAACTGCCCAGAAGGAATCCAACATGGCCCAGACAACGGCCCAGAAGGAATACAGCACTAAGCAGACAACGGCCCAGATGGAATGCAGCACTACCCAGACAACGGACCAGAAGGAATCCAGCACTAACCAGACAACGGCCCAGAAGGAATCCAGCATGACCCTGACAACGGCCCAGAAGGAATGCAGCACTACCCAGACAACGGCCCAGAAGGAATCCAGCATGGCCCAGACAAAGGCACAGAAGAAATCCAGCATGGCCCAGACAACTGCCCAGATGGAATCCAGCATGGCCCATACAATGGCCCAGAAGGAATCCAGCATGGCCCAGACAACAGCCCAGAAGGACTGCAGCACTACCCAGACAACTGCCCAGAAGGAATCCAACATGGCCCAGACAACGGCCCAGAAGGAATACAGCACTAAGCAGACAACGGCCCAGAAGGAATCCAGCATGGCCCAGACAACGGCCCAGAAGGAATCCAGCACTAACCAGACAACGGCCCAGAAGGAATCCAGCATGGCCCAGACAAACTCCCAGAAAGAATCCAGCATGGCCCAGATAACGGCCCAGAAGGAATCCAGCATGACCCAGACAAAGGCCCAGAAGGAATCCAGCATGGCCCAGACAACGGCCCAGATGGAATGCAGCACTACCCAGACAGCGGCCCAGAAGGAATCCAGCATTGCCCAGACAAAGGCACAGAAGGATTCCAGCATGGCCCAGACAACGGCCCAGATGGAATGCAGCACTACCCAGACAGCGGCCCAGAAGGAATCCAGCATTGCCCAGACAAAGGCACAGAAGGAATCCAGCATGGCCCAGTCAATGGCCCAGAAGAAATCCAGCACTACCCAGACAACGGCCCAGAAGGAATCCAGCACTAACCAGACAATGGCACAGAAGGAATCCAGCATGGCCCAGACAACGGCCCACAAGGAATCCAGCACTAACCAGACAACGGCCCAGAAGGAATCCAGCATGGCCCAGACAATGGCCCAGAAGAAATCCAGCACTAACCAGACAACAGCCCAGAAGGAATCCTGCACTAACCAGACAACGGCCCAGAAGGAATCCAGCATGGCCCAGACAACGGCCCAGAAGGAATGCAGCACTACCCAGACAACGGCCCAGAAGGAATCCAGCATGGCCCAGACAAAGGCACAGAAGAAATCCAGCATGGCCCAGACAACGGCCCAGAAGGAATCCAGCATGGCCCATACAACGGCCCAGAAGGAATCCAGCATGGCCCAGACAACGGCCCAGAAGGAATGCAGCACTACCCAGACAACGGCCCAGAAGGAATCCAGCATTGCCCAGACAGCGGCCCAGAAGGAATCCAGCACTACCAAGACAACGGCCCAGAAGGAATCCAGCATGGCCCAGACAACGGCCCAGAAGGAATGCAGCACTACCCAGACAACGGCCCAGAAGGAATCCAGCATTGCCCAGACAAAGGCACAGAAGGAATCCAGCATGGCCCAGACAACGGCCCAGAAGAAATCCAGCATGGCCCAGACAACGGCCCTGAAGGAATCCAGCATGGCCCAGTCAATGGCCCAGAAGAAATCCAGCACTACCCTGACAACGGCCCAGAAGGAATCCAGCACTAACCAGACAATGGCACAGAAGGAATCCAGCATGGCCCAGACAACGGCCCACAAGGAATCCAGCACTAACCAGACAACGGCCCAGAAGCAATCCAGCATGACCCTGACAACGGCCCAGAAGGAATGCAGCACTACCCATACAATGGCCCAGAAGGAATCCAGCATGGCCCAGACAACGGCCCAGAAGGACTGCAGCACTACCCAGACAACGGCCCAGAAGGAATCCAACATGGCCCAGACAACGGCCCAGAAGGAATACAGCACTAAGCAGACAACGGCCCAGAAGGAATACAGCACTAAGCAGACAACGGCCCAGAAGGAATCCAGCATGGCCCAGACAACGGCCCAGAAGGAATCCAGCACTAACCAGACAACGGCCCAGAAGGAATCCAGCATGGCCCAGTCAATGGCCCAGAAGAAATCCAGCACTACCCAGACAACAGCCCAGAAGGAATCCAGCATGGCCCAGACAAACTCCCAGAAAGAATCCAGCATGGCCCAGATAACGGCCCAGAAGGAATCCAGCATGACCCAGACAAAGGCCCAGAAGGAATCCAGCATGGCCCAGACAACGGCCCAGATGGAATGCAGCACTACCCAGACAGCGGCCCAGAAGGAATCCAGCATTGACCAGACAAAGGCACAGAAGGATTCCAGCATGGCCCAGACAACGGCCCAGATGGAATGCAGCACTACCCAGACAGCGGCCCAGAAGGAATCCAGCATTGCCCAGACAAAGGCACAGAAGGAATCCAGCATGGCCCAGACAACGGCCCAGAAGAAATCCAGCACTACCCAGACAACAGCCCAGAAGGAATCCAGCACTAACCAGACAACGGCCCAGAAGGAATCCAGCATGGCCCAGACAACGGCCCAGAAGGAATCCAGCACTACCCAGACAACGGCCCAGAAGGAATCCAGCATGGCCCAGACAACGGCCCAGAAGGAATGCAGCACTACCCAGACAACGGCCCAGAAGAAATCCACATTGCCCAGACAATGGCACAGAAGGAATCCAGCATGGCCCAGACAACGGCCCACGAGGAATCCAGCACTAACCAGACAACGGCCCAGAAGGAATCCAGCATGGCCCAGACAACGGCCCAGAAGGAATGCAGCACTACCCAGACAACGGCCCAGAAGGAATCCAGCATGGCCCAGACAACGGCCCAGAAGGAATCCAGCATTGCCCAGACAAAGGCACAGAAGGAATCCAGCATGGCCCAGACAACGGCCCAGAAGAAATCCAGCACTACCCAGACAAAAGCCCAGAAGGAATCCAGCACTAACCAGACAACGGCCCAGAAGGAATCCAGCATGGCCCAGACAACGGCCCAGAAGGAATCCAGCACTACCCAGACAAAGGCCCAGAAGGAATCCAGTATGGCCCAGACAACGGCCCAGAAGGAATGCAGCACTACCCAGACAACGGCCCAGAAGGAATCCACATTGCCCAGACAATGGCACAGAAGGAATCCAGCATGGCCCAGACAACGGCCCACGAGGAATCCAGCACTAACCAGACAACGGCCCAGAAGGAATCCAGCATGGCCCAGACAACGGCCCAGAAGGAATGCAGCACTACCCAGACAACGGCCCAGAAGGAATCCAGCATGGCCCAGACAACGGCCCAGAAGGAATCCAGCATTGCCCAGACAAAGGCACAGAAGTAATCCAGCATGGCCCAGACAACGGCCCAGAAGAAATCCAGCATGGCCCAGACAACGGCCGAGAAGGAATGCAGCACTACCCAGACAACGGCCCAGAAGGAATCCAGCATGGCCCAGACAACGGCCCAGAAGGAATCCAGCATGGCCCAGACAGCGGCCCAGAAGGAATCCAGCACTACCCAGACAACGGCCCAGAAGGAATCCAGCATGGCCCAGACAACGGCCCAGAAGGAATCCAGCACTACCCAGACAACAGCCCAGAAGGAATCCAGCATGGCCCAGACAACGGTCCAGAAGGAATGCAGCACTACCCAGACAACGGCCCAGAAGGAATCCAGCATGGCCCAGACAAAGGCACAGAAGAAATCCAGCATGGCCCAGACAACGGCCCAGAAGGAATCCAGCATGGCCCATACAATGGCCCAGAATTAATCCAGCATGGCCCAGACAACGGCCCAGATGGAATGCAGCACTACCCAGACAACGGACCAGAAGGAATCCAGCACTAACCAGACAACGGCCCAGAAGGAATCCAGCATGACCCTGACAACGGCCCAGAAGGAATGCAGCACTACCCAGACAACGGCCCAGAAGGAATCCAGCATGGCCCAGACAAAGGCACAGAAGAAATCCAGCATGGCCCAGACAACTGCCCAGATGGAATCCAGCATGGCCCATACAATGGCCCAGAAGGAATCCAGCATGGCCCAGACAACGGCCCAGAAGGACTGCAGCACTACCCAGACAACTGCCCAGAAGGAATCCAACATGGCCCAGACAACGGCCCAGAAGGAATACAGCACTAAGCAGACAACGGCCCAGATGGAATGCAGCACTACCCAGACAACGGACCAGAAGGAATCCAGCACTAACCAGACAACGGCCCAGAAGGAATCCAGCATGACCCTGACAACGGCCCAGAAGGAATGCAGCACTACCCAGACAACGGCCCAGAAGGAATCCAGCATGGCCCAGACAAAGGCACAGAAGAAATCCAGCATGGCCCAGACAACTGCCCAGATGGAATCCAGCATGGCCCATACAATGGCCCAGAAGGAATCCAGCATGGCCCAGACAACGGCCCAGAAGGACTGCAGCACTACCCAGACAACTGCCCAGAAGGAATCCAACATGGCCCAGACAACGGCCCAGAAGGAATACAGCACTAAGCAGACAACGGCCCAGAAGGAATCCAGCATGGCCCAGACAACGGCCCAGAAGGAATCCAGCACTAACCAGACAACGGCCCAGAAGGAATCCAGCATGGCCCAGACAAACTCCCAGAAAGAATCCAGCATGGCCCAGATAACGGCCCAGAAGGAATCCAGCATGACCCAGACAAAGGCCCAGAAGGAATCCAGCATGGCCCAGACAACGGCCCAGATGGAATGCAGCACTACCCAGACAGCGGCCCAGAAGGAATCCAGCATTGCCCAGACAAAGGCACAGAAGGATTCCAGCATGGCCCAGACAACGGCCCAGATGGAATGCAGCACTACCCAGACAGCGGCCCAGAAGGAATCCAGCATTGCCCAGACAAAGGCACAGAAGGAATCCAGCATGGCCCAGTCAATGGCCCAGAAGAAATCCAGCACTACCCAGACAACGGCCCAGAAGGAATCCAGCACTAACCAGACAATGGCACAGAAGGAATCCAGCATGGCCCAGACAACGGCCCACAAGGAATCCAGCACTAACCAGACAACGGCCCAGAAGGAATCCAGCATGGCCCAGACAATGGCCCAGAAGAAATCCAGCACTAACCAGACAACAGCCCAGAAGGAATCCTGCACTAACCAGACAACGGCCCAGAAGGAATCCAGCATGGCCCAGACAACGGCCCAGAAGGAATGCAGCACTACCCGGACAACGGCCCAGAAGGAATCCAGCATGGCCCAGACAAAGGCACAGAAGAAATCCAGCATGGCCCAGACAACGGCACAGAAGGAATCCAGCATGGCCCATACAACGGCCCAGAAGGAATCCAGCATGGCCCACACAACGGCCCAGAAGGAATGCAGCACTACACAGACAACGGCCCAGAAGGAATCCAGCATTGCCCAGACAAAGGCACAGAAGCAATCCAGCATGGCCCAGACAACGGCCCAGAAGAAAGCCAGCATGGCCCAGACAACGACCCTGAAGGAATCCAGCATCGCCCAGTCAATGGCCCAGAAGAAATCCAGCACTACCCAGACAACGGCCCAGAAGGAATCCAGCACTAACCAGACAATGGCACAGAAGGAATCCAGCATGGCCCAGACAACGGCCCACGAGGAATCCAGCACTAACCAGACAATGGCCCAGAAGGAATCCAGCATGACCCAGACAACGGCCCAGAAGGAATGCAGCACTACCCAGACAACGGCCCAGAAGGAATCCAGCATGGCCCAGACAAAGGCACAGAAGAAATCCAGCATGGCCCAGACAACGGCCCAGAAGGAATCCAGCATGGCCCATACAACAGCCCAGAAGGAATCCAGCATGGCCCAGACAACGGCCCAGAAGGAATGCAGCACTACCCAGACAACGGCCCAGAAGGAATCCAGCATTGCCCAGACAGCGGCCCAGAAGGAATCCAGCACTACCCAGACAACGGCCCAGAAGGAATCCAGCATGGCCCAGACAACGGCCCAGAAGGAATGCAGCACTACCCAGACAACGGCCCAGAAGGAATCCAGCATTGCCCAGACAAAGGCACAGAAGGAATCCAGCATGGCCCAGACAACGGCCCAGAAGAAATCCAGCATGGCCCAGACAACGGCCCTGAAGGAATCCAGCATGGCCCAGTCAATGGCCCAGAAGAAATCCAGCACTACCCAGACAACGGCCCAGAAGGAATCCAGCACTAACCAGACAATGGCACAGAAGGAATCTATCATGGCCCAGACAACGGCCCACAAGGAATCCAGCACTAACCAGACAACGGCCCAGAAGGGATCCAGCATAGCCCAGGCAATGGCCCAGAAGAAATCCAGCACTAACCAGACAACAGCCCAGAAGGAATGCAGCACTACCCAGACAACGGCCCAGAAGCAATCCAGCATGGCCCAGACAAAATCCCAGAAAGAATCCAGCATGGCCCAGATAACGGCCCAGAAAGAATCCAGCATGGCCCAGACAACGGTCCAGAGGGAATCGAGCATGGCCCAGACAATGGCCCAGAAGGAATCCAGCATGGCCTAGACAAAGGCCCAGAAGGAATCCAGCATGGCCCAGACAACAGCCCAGAAGGAATCCAGCATGGCACAGACAATGGCCCAGAAGAAGTCCAGCATGGCCCAGACAACGGCACAGAAGGAATCCAGCATGGCCCATACAACGTCCCAGAAGGAATCCAGCATGGCCCACACAACGGCCCAGAAGGAATGCAGCACTACCCAGACAACGGCCCAGAAGGAATCCAGCATTGCCCAGACAAAGGCACAGAAGCAATCCAGCATGGCCCAGACAACGGCCCAGAAGATAGCCAGCATGGCCCAGACAACGACCCAGAAGGAATGCAGCACTACCGGACAACGGCCCAGAAGGAATCCAGCATGGCCCAGACAAAGGCACAGAAGAAATCCAGCATGGCCCAGACAACGGCACAGAAGGAATCCAGCATGGCCCATACAACGGCCCAGAAGGAATCCTGCACTAACCAGACAACGGCCCAGAAGGAATCCAGCATGGCCCAGACAACGGCCCAGAAGGAATGCAGCACTACCCGGACAACGGCCCAGAAGGAATCCAGCATGGCCCAGACAAAGGCACAGAAGAAATCCAGCATGGCCCAGACAACGGCACAGAAGGAATCCAGCATGGCCCATACAACGGCCCAGAAGGAATGCAGCACTACCCAGACAACGGCCCAGAAGGAATCCAGCATTGCCCAGACAAAGGCACAGAAGCAATCCAGCATGGCCCAGACAACGGCCCAGAAGAAAGCCAGCATGGCCCAGACAACGACCCTGAAGGAATCCAGCATCGCCCAGTCAATGGCCCAGAAGAAATCCAGCACTACCCAGACAACGGCCCAGAAGGAATCCAGCACTAACCAGACAATGGCACAGAAGGAATCCAGCATGGCCCAGACAACGGCCCACCAGGAATCCAGCACTAACCAGACAATGGCCCAGAAGGAATCCAGCATGACCCAGACAACGGCCCAGAAGGAATGCAGCACTACCCAGACAACGGCCCAGAAGGAATCCAGCATGGCCCAGACAAAGGCACAGAAGAAATCCAGCATGGCCCAGACAACGGCCCAGAAGGAATCCAGCATGGCCCATACAACAGCCCAGAAGGAATCCAGCATGGCCCAGACAAAGGCACAGAAGAAATCCAGCATGGCTCAGACAACGGCCCAGAAGGAATCCAGCATGGCCCATACAATGGCCCAGAATTAATCCAGCATGGCCCAGACAACGGCCCAGATGGAATGCAGCACTACCCAGACAACGGACCAGAAGGAATCCAGCACTAACCAGACAACGGCCCAGAAGGAATCCAGCATGACCCTGACAACGGCCCAGAAGGAATGCAGCACTACCCAGACAACGGCCCAGAAGGAATCCAGCAAGGCCCAGACAAAGGCACAGAAGAAATCCAGCATGGCCCAGACAACTGCCCAGATGGAATCCAGCATGGCCCATACAATGGCCCAGAAGGAATCCAGCATGGCCCAGACAACGGCCCAGAAGGACTGCAGCACTACCCAGACAACGGCCCAGAAGGAATCCAACATGGCCCAGACAACGGCCCAGAAGGAATACAGCACTAAGCAGACAACGGCCCAGAAGGAATCCAGCATGGCCCAGAGAACGGCCCAGAAGGAATCCAGCACTAACCAGACAACGGCCCAGAAGGAATCCAGCATGGCCCAGTCAATGGCCCAGAAGAAATCCAGCACTACCCAGACAACAGCCCAGAAGGAATCCAGCATGGCCCAGACAAACTCCCAGAAAGAATCCAGCATGGCCCAGATAACGGCCCAGAAGGAATCCAGCATGACCCAGACAAAGGCCCAGTAGGAATCCAGCATGGCCCAGACAACGGCCCAGATGGAATGCAGCACTACCCAGACAGCGGCCCAGAAGGAATCCAGCATTGCCCAGACAAAGGCACAGAAGGATTCCAGCATGACCCTGACAACGGCCCAGAAGGAATGCAGCACTACCCAGACAACGGCCCAGAAGGAATCCAGCAAGGCCCAGACAAAGGCACAGAAGAAATCCAGCATGGCCCAGACAACGGCCCAGAAGGAATCCAGCATGGCCCATACAACGGCCCAGAAGGAATCCAGCATGGCCCACACAACGGCCCAGAAGGAATGCAGCACTACCCAGACAACGGCCCAGAAGGAATCCAGCATTGCCCAGACAAAGGCACAGAAGCAATCCAGCATGGCCCAGACAACGGCCCAGAAGAAATCCAGCATGGCCCAGACAACGACCCTGAAGGAATCCAGCATGGCCCAGTCAATGGCCCAGAAGAAATCCAGCACTACCCAGACAACGGCCCAGAAGGAATCCAGCACTAACCAGACAATGGCACAGAAGGAGTCCAGCATGGCCCAGAAAACGGCCCACGAGGAATCCAGCACTAACCAGACAATGGCCCAGAAGGAATCCAGCATGACCCAGACAACGGCCCAGAAGGAATGCAGCACTACCCAGACAACGGCCCAGAAGGAATCCAGCATGGCCCAGACAACGGCCCTGAAGGAATCCAGCATGGCCCAGTCAATGGCCCAGAAGAAATCCAGCACTACCCAGACAACGGCCCAGAAGGAATCCAGCACTAACCAGACAACGGCCCAGAAGGAATCCAGCATGGCCCAGACAGCGGCCCAGAAGGAATCCAGCACTACCCAGACAACGGCCCAGAAGGAATCCAGCATGGCCCAGACAACGGCCCAGAAGGAATCCAGCACTACCCAGACAACAGCCCAGAAGGAATCCAGCATGGCCCAGACAACGGTCCAGAAGGAATGCAGCACTACCCAGACAACGGCCCAGAAGGAATCCAGCATGGCCCAGACAAAGGCACAGAAGAAATCCAGCATGGCTCAGACAACGGCCCAGAAGGAATCCAGCATGGCCCAGACAACGGCCCAGATGGAATGCAGCACTACCCAGACAACGGACCAGAAGGAATCCAGCACTAACCAGACAACGGCCCAGAAGGAATCCAGCATGACCCTGACAACGGCCCAGAAGGAATGCAGCACTACCCAGACAACGGCCCAGAAGGAATCCAGCAAGGCCCAGACAAAGGCACAGAAGAAATCCAGCATGGCCCAGACAACGGCCCAGAAGGAATCCAGCATGGCCCATACAACAGCCCAGAAGGAATCCAGCATGGCCCAGACAACGGCCCAGAAGGAATGCAGCACTACCCAGACAACGGCCCAGAAGGAATCCAGCATTGCCCAGACAGCGGCCCAGAAGGAATCCAGCACTACCCAGACAACGGCCCAGAAGGAATCCAGCATGGCCCAGACAACGGCCCAGAAGGAATGCAGCACTACCCAGACAACGGCCCAGAAGGAATCCAGCATTGCCCAGACAAAGGCACAGAAGGAATCCAGCATGGCCCAGACAACGGCCCAGAAGAAATCCAGCATGGCCCAGACAACGGCCCTGAAGGAATCCAGCATGGCCCAGTCAATGGCCCAGAAGAAATCCAGCACTACCCAGACAACGGCCCAGAAGGAATCCAGCACTAACCAGACAATGGCACAGAAGGAATCTATCATGGCCCAGACAACGGCCCACAAGGAATCCAGCACTAACCAGACAACGGCCCAGAAGGGATCCAGCATAGCCCAGGCAATGGCCCAGAAGAAATCCAGCACTAACCAGACAACAGCCCAGAAGGAATGCAGCACTACCCAGACAACGGCCCAGAAGCAATCCAGCATGGCCCAGACAAAATCCCAGAAAGAATCCAGCATGGCCCAGATAACGGCCCAGAAAGAATCCAGCATGGCCCAGACAACGGTCCAGAGGGAATCGAGCATGGCCCAGACAATGGCCCAGAAGGAATCCAGCATGGCCTAGACAAAGGCCCAGAAGGAATCCAGCATGGCCCAGACAACAGCCCAGAAGGAATCCAGCATGGCACAGACAATGGCCCAGAAGAAGTCCAGCATGGCCCAGACAACGGCACAGAAGGAATCCAGCATGGCCCATACAACGTCCCAGAAGGAATCCAGCATGGCCCACACAACGGCCCAGAAGGAATGCAGCACTACCCAGACAACGGCCCAGAAGGAATCCAGCATTGCCCAGACAAAGGCACAGAAGCAATCCAGCATGGCCCAGACAACGGCCCAGAAGATAGCCAGCATGGCCCAGACAACGACCCAGAAGGAATGCAGCACTACCGGACAACGGCCCAGAAGGAATCCAGCATGGCCCAGACAAAGGCACAGAAGAAATCCAGCATGGCCCAGACAACGGCACAGAAGGAATCCAGCATGGCCCATACAACGGCCCAGAAGGAATCCTGCACTAACCAGACAACGGCCCAGAAGGAATCCAGCATGGCCCAGACAACGGCCCAGAAGGAATGCAGCACTACCCGGACAACGGCCCAGAAGGAATCCAGCATGGCCCAGACAAAGGCACAGAAGAAATCCAGCATGGCCCAGACAACGGCACAGAAGGAATCCAGCATGGCCCATACAACGGCCCAGAAGGAATGCAGCACTACCCAGACAACGGCCCAGAAGGAATCCAGCATTGCCCAGACAAAGGCACAGAAGCAATCCAGCATGGCCCAGACAACGGCCCAGAAGAAAGCCAGCATGGCCCAGACAACGACCCTAAAGGAATCCAGCATCGCCCAGTCAATGGCCCAGAAGAAATCCAGCACTACCCAGACAACGGCCCAGAAGGAATCCAGCACTAACCAGACAATGGCACAGAAGGAATCCAGCATGGCCCAGACAACGGCCCACCAGGAATCCAGCACTAACCAGACAATGGCCCAGAAGGAATCCAGCATGACCCAGACAACGGCCCAGAAGGAATGCAGCACTACCCAGACAACGGCCCAGAAGGAATCCAGCATGGCCCAGACAAAGGCACAGAAGAAATCCAGCATGGCCCAGACAACGGCCCAGAAGGAATCCAGCATGGCCCATACAACAGCCCAGAAGGAATCCAGCATGGCCCAGACAAAGGCACAGAAGAAATCCAGCATGGCTCAGACAACGGCCCAGAAGGAATCCAGCATGGCCCATACAATGGCCCAGAATTAATCCAGCATGGCCCAGACAACGGCCCAGATGGAATGCAGCACTACCCAGACAACGGACCAGAAGGAATCCAGCACTAACCAGACAACGGCCCAGAAGGAATCCAGCATGACCCTGACAACGGCCCAGAAGGAATGCAGCACTACCCAGACAACGGCCCAGAAGGAATCCAGCAAGGCCCAGACAAAGGCACAGAAGAAATCCAGCATGGCCCAGACAACTGCCCAGATGGAATCCAGCATGGCCCATACAATGGCCCAGAAGGAATCCAGCATGGCCCAGACAACGGCCCAGAAGGACTGCAGCACTACCCAGACAACGGCCCAGAAGGAATCCAACATGGCCCAGACAACGGCCCAGAAGGAATACAGCACTAAGCAGACAACGGCCCAGAAGGAATCCAGCATGGCCCAGAGAACGGCCCAGAAGGAATCCAGCACTAACCAGACAACGGCCCAGAAGGAATCCAGCATGGCCCAGTCAATGGCCCAGAAGAAATCCAGCACTACCCAGACAACAGCCCAGAAGGAATCCAGCATGGCCCAGACAAACTCCCAGAAAGAATCCAGCATGGCCCAGATAACGGCCCAGAAGGAATCCAGCATGACCCAGACAAAGGCCCAGTAGGAATCCAGCATGGCCCAGACAACGGCCCAGATGGAATGCAGCACTACCCAGACAGCGGCCCAGAAGGAATCCAGCATTGCCCAGACAAAGGCACAGAAGGATTCCAGCATGACCCTGACAACGGCCCAGAAGGAATGCAGCACTACCCAGACAACGGCCCAGAAGGAATCCAGCAAGGCCCAGACAAAGGCACAGAAGAAATCCAGCATGGCCCAGACAACGGCCCAGAAGGAATCCAGCATGGCCCATACAACGGCCCAGAAGGAATCCAGCATGGCCCACACAACGGCCCAGAAGGAATGCAGCACTACCCAGACAACGGCCCAGAAGGAATCCAGCATTGCCCAGACAAAGGCACAGAAGCAATCCAGCATGGCCCAGACAACGGCCCAGAAGAAATCCAGCATGGCCCAGACAACGACCCTGAAGGAATCCAGCATGGCCCAGTCAATGGCCCAGAAGAAATCCAGCACTACCCAGACAACGGCCCAGAAGGAATCCAGCACTAACCAGACAATGGCACAGAAGGAGTCCAGCATGGCCCAGAAAACGGCCCACGAGGAATCCAGCACTAACCAGACAATGGCCCAGAAGGAATCCAGCATGACCCAGACAACGGCCCAGAAGGAATGCAGCACTACCCAGACAACGGCCCAGAAGGAATCCAGCATGGCCCAGACAACGGCCCTGAAGGAATCCAGCATGGCCCAGTCAATGGCCCAGAAGAAATCCAGCACTACCCAGACAACGGCCCAGAAGGAATCCAGCACTAACCAGACAACGGCCCAGAAGGAATCCAGCATGGCCCAGACAGCGGCCCAGAAGGAATCCAGCACTACCCAGACAACGGCCCAGAAGGAATCCAGCATGGCCCAGACAACGGCCCAGAAGGAATCCAGCACTACCCAGACAACAGCCCAGAAGGAATCCAGCATGGCCCAGACAACGGTCCAGAAGGAATGCAGCACTACCCAGACAACGGCCCAGAAGGAATCCAGCATGGCCCAGACAAAGGCACAGAAGAAATCCAGCATGGCTCAGACAACGGCCCAGAAGGAATCCAGCATGGCCCAGACAACGGCCCAGATGGAATGCAGCACTACCCAGACAACGGACCAGAAGGAATCCAGCACTAACCAGACAACGGCCCAGAAGGAATCCAGCATGACCCTGACAACGGCCCAGAAGGAATGCAGCACTACCCAGACAACGGCCCAGAAGGAATCCAGCAAGGCCCAGACAAAGGCACAGAAGAAATCCAGCATGGCCCAGACAACTGCCCAGATGGAATCCAGCATGGCCCATACAATGGCCCAGAAGGAATCCAGCATGGCCCAGACAACGGCCCAGAAGGACTGCAGCACTACCCAGACAACGGCCCAGAAGGAATCCAACATGGCCCAGACAACGGCCCAGAAGGAATCCAGCATGACCCAGACAAAGGCCCAGTAGGAATCCAGCATGGCCCAGACAACGGCCCAGATGGAATGCAGCACTACCCAGACAGCGGCCCAGAAGGAATCCAGCACTAACCAGACAACGGCCCAGAAGGAATCCAGCATGACCCTGACAACGGCCCAGAAGGAATGCAGCACTACCCAGACAACGGCCCAGAAGGAATCCTGCATTGCCCAGACAAAGGCACAGAAGCAATCCAGCATGGCCCAGACAACGGCCCAGAAGAAATCCAGCATGGCCCAGACAACGACCCTGAAGGAATCCAGCATGGCCCAGTCAATGGCCCAGAAGAAATCCAGCACTACCCAGACAACGGCCCAGAAGGAATCCAGCACTAACCAGACAATGGCACAGAAGGAGTCCAGCATGGCCCAGAAAACGGCCCACGAGGAATCCAGCACTAACCAGACAATGGCCCAGAAGGAATCCAGCATGACCCAGACAACGGCCCAGAAGGAATGCAGCACTACCCAGACAACGGCCCAGAAGGAATCCAGCATGGCCCAGACAACGGCCCTGAAGGAATCCAGCATGGCCCAGTCAATGGCCCAGAAGAAATCCAGCACTACCCAGACAACGGCCCAGAAGGAATCCAGCACTAACCAGACAACGGCCCAGAAGGAATCCAGCATGGCCCAGACAGCGGCCCAGAAGGAATCCAGCACTACCCAGACAACGGCCCAGAAGGAATCCAGCATGGCCCAGACAACGGCCCAGAAGGAATCCAGCACTACCCAGACAACAGCCCAGAAGGAATCCAGCATGGCCCAGACAACGGTCCAGAAGGAATGCAGCACTACCCAGACAACGGCCCAGAAGGAATCCAGCATGGCCCAGACAAAGGCACAGAAGAAATCCAGCATGGCTCAGACAACGGCCCAGAAGGAATCCAGCATGGCCCAGACAACGGCCCAGATGGAATGCAGCACTACCCAGACAACGGACCAGAAGGAATCCAGCACTAACCAGACAACGGCCCAGAAGGAATCCAGCATGACCCTGACAACGGCCCAGAAGGAATGCAGCACTACCCAGACAACGGCCCAGAAGGAATCCAGCAAGGCCCAGACAAAGGCACAGAAGAAATCCAGCATGGCCCAGACAACTGCCCAGATGGAATCCAGCATGGCCCATACAATGGCCCAGAAGGAATCCAGCATGGCCCAGACAACGGCCCAGAAGGACTGCAGCACTACCCAGACAACGGCCCAGAAGGAATCCAACATGGCCCAGACAACGGCCCAGAAGGAATCCAGCATGACCCAGACAAAGGCCCAGTAGGAATCCAGCATGGCCCAGACAACGGCCCAGATGGAATGCAGCACTACCCAGACAGCGGCCCAGAAGGAATCCAGCACTAACCAGACAACGGCCCAGAAGGAATCCAGCATGACCCTGACAACGGCCCAGAAGGAATGCAGCACTACCCAGACAACGGCCCAGAAGGAATCCAGCAAGGCCCAGACAAAGGCACAGAAGAAATCCAGCATGGCCCAGACAACTGCCCAGATGGAATCCAGCATGGCCCATACAACGGCCCAGAAGGAATCCAGCATGGCCCAGACAAAGGCACAGAAGAAATCCAGCATGGCCCAGACAACTGCCCAGATGGAATCCAGCATGGCCCATACAATGGCCCAGAAGGAATCCAGCATGGCCCAGACAACGGCCCAGAAGGACTGCAGCACTACCCAGACAACGGCCCAGAAGGAATCCAACATGGCCCAGACAACGGCCCAGATGGAATACAGCACTAAGCAGACAACGGCCCAGAAGGAATCCAGCATGGCCCAGACAACGGCCCAGAAGGAATCCAGCACTAACCAGACAACGGCCCAGAAGGAATCCAGCATAGCCCAGACAATGGCCCAGAAGAAATCCAGCACTAACCAGACAACAGCCCAGAAGGAATCCTGCACTAACCAGACAACGGCCCAGAAGGAATCCAGCATGGCCCAGACAACGTCCCAGAAGGAATGCAGCACTACCCAGACAACGGCCCAGAAGGAATCCAACATGGCCCAGACAAAGGCACAGAAGAAATCCAGCATGGCCCAGACAACGGCCCAGAAGGAATCCAGCATGGCCCATACAACGGCCCAGAAGGAATCCAGCATGGCCCACACAACGGCCCAGAAGGAATGCAGCATGGCCCACACAATGGCCCAGAAGAAATCCAGCACTACCCAGACAACGGCCCAGAAGGAATCCAGCACTAACCAGACAACGGCCCAGAAGGAATCCAGCATGGCCCAGACAGCGGCCCAGAAGGAATCCAGCACTACCCAGACAACGGCCCAGAAGGAATCCAGCATGGCCCAGACAACGGCCCAGAAGGAATCCAGCACTACCCAGACAACAGCCCAGAAGGAATCCAGCATGGCCCAGACAACGGTCCAGAAGGAATGCAGCACTACCCAGACAACGGCCCAGAAGGAATCCAGCATGGCCCAGACAAAGGCACAGAAGAAATCCAGCATGGCTCAGACAACGGCCCAGAAGGAATCCAGCATGGCCCAGACAACGGCCCAGATGGAATGCAGCACTACCCAGACAACGGACCAGAAGGAATCCAGCACTAACCAGACAACGGCCCAGAAGGAATCCAGCATGACCCTGACAACGGCCCAGAAGGAATGCAGCACTACCCAGACAACGGCCCAGAAGGAATCCAGCAAGGCCCAGACAAAGGCACAGAAGAAATCCAGCATGGCCCAGACAACTGCCCAGATGGAATCCAGCATGGCCCATACAATGGCCCAGAAGGAATCCAGCATGGCCCAGACAACGGCCCAGAAGGACTGCAGCACTACCCAGACAACGGCCCAGAAGGAATCCAACATGGCCCAGACAACGGCCCAGAAGGAATCCAGCATGACCCAGACAAAGGCCCAGTAGGAATCCAGCATGGCCCAGACAACGGCCCAGATGGAATGCAGCACTACCCAGACAGCGGCCCAGAAGGAATCCAGCACTAACCAGACAACGGCCCAGAAGGAATCCAGCATGACCCTGACAACGGCCCAGAAGGAATGCAGCACTACCCAGACAACGGCCCAGAAGGAATCCAGCATTGCCCAGACAAAGGCACAGAAGCAATCCAGCATGGCCCAGACAACGGCCCAGAAGAAATCCAGCATGGCCCAGACAACGACCCTGAAGGAATCCAGCATGGCCCAGTCAATGGCCCAGAAGAAATCCAGCACTACCCAGACAACGGCCCAGAAGGAATCCAGCACTAACCAGACAATGGCACAGAAGGAGTCCAGCATGGCCCAGAAAACGGCCCACGAGGAATCCAGCACTAACCAGACAATGGCCCAGAAGGAATCCAGCATGACCCAGACAACGGCCCAGAAGGAATGCAGCACTACCCAGACAACGGCCCAGAAGGAATCCAGCATGGCCCAGACAACGGCCCTGAAGGAATCCAGCATGGCCCAGTCAATGGCCCAGAAGAAATCCAGCACTACCCAGACAACGGCCCAGAAGGAATCCAGCACTAACCAGACAACGGCCCAGAAGGAATCCAGCATGGCCCAGACAGCGGCCCAGAAGGAATCCAGCACTACCCAGACAACGGCCCAGAAGGAATCCAGCATGGCCCAGACAACGGCCCAGAAGGAATCCAGCACTACCCAGACAACAGCCCAGAAGGAATCCAGCATGGCCCAGACAACGGTCCAGAAGGAATGCAGCACTACCCAGACAACGGCCCAGAAGGAATCCAGCATGGCCCAGACAAAGGCACAGAAGAAATCCAGCATGGCTCAGACAACGGCCCAGAAGGAATCCAGCATGGCCCAGACAACGGCCCAGATGGAATGCAGCACTACCCAGACAACGGACCAGAAGGAATCCAGCACTAACCAGACAACGGCCCAGAAGGAATCCAGCATGACCCTGACAACGGCCCAGAAGGAATGCAGCACTACCCAGACAACGGCCCAGAAGGAATCCAGCAAGGCCCAGACAAAGGCACAGAAGAAATCCAGCATGGCCCAGACAACTGCCCAGATGGAATCCAGCATGGCCCATACAATGGCCCAGAAGGAATCCAGCATGGCCCAGACAACGGCCCAGAAGGACTGCAGCACTACCCAGACAACGGCCCAGAAGGAATCCAACATGGCCCAGACAACGGCCCAGAAGGAATCCAGCATGACCCAGACAAAGGCCCAGTAGGAATCCAGCATGGCCCAGACAACGGCCCAGATGGAATGCAGCACTACCCAGACAGCGGCCCAGAAGGAATCCAGCACTAACCAGACAACGGCCCAGAAGGAATCCAGCATGACCCTGACAACGGCCCAGAAGGAATGCAGCACTACCCAGACAACGGCCCAGAAGGAATCCAGCAAGGCCCAGACAAAGGCACAGAAGAAATCCAGCATGGCCCAGACAACTGCCCAGATGGAATCCAGCATGGCCCATACAACGGCCCAGAAGGAATCCAGCATGGCCCAGACAAAGGCACAGAAGAAATCCAGCATGGCCCAGACAACTGCCCAGATGGAATCCAGCATGGCCCATACAATGGCCCAGAAGGAATCCAGCATGGCCCAGACAACGGCCCAGAAGGACTGCAGCACTACCCAGACAACGGCCCAGAAGGAATCCAACATGGCCCAGACAACGGCCCAGATGGAATACAGCACTAAGCAGACAACGGCCCAGAAGGAATCCAGCATGGCCCAGACAACGGCCCAGAAGGAATCCAGCACTAACCAGACAACGGCCCAGAAGGAATCCAGCATAGCCCAGACAATGGCCCAGAAGAAATCCAGCACTAACCAGACAACAGCCCAGAAGGAATCCTGCACTAACCAGACAACGGCCCAGAAGGAATCCAGCATGGCCCAGACAACGTCCCAGAAGGAATGCAGCACTACCCAGACAACGGCCCAGAAGGAATCCAACATGGCCCAGACAAAGGCACAGAAGAAATCCAGCATGGCCCAGACAACGGCCCAGAAGGAATCCAGCATGGCCCATACAACGGCCCAGAAGGAATCCAGCATGGCCCACACAACGGCCCAGAAGGAATGCAGCACTACCCAGACAACGGCCCAGAAGGAATCCAGCATTGCCCAGACAAAGGCACAGAAGCAATCCAGCATGGCCCAGACAACGGCCCAGAAGAAATCCAGCATGGCCCAGACAACGACCCTTAAGGAATCCAGCATGGCCCAGTCAATGGCCCAGAAGAAATCCAGCACTACCCAGACAACGGCCCAGAAGGAATCCAGCACTAACCAGACAATGGCACAGAAGGAGTCCAGCATGGCCCAGACAACGGCCCACGAGGAATCCAGCACTAACCAGACAATGGCCCAGAAGGAATCCAGCATGACCCAGACAACGGCCCAGAAGGAATGCAGCACTACCCAGACAACGGCCCAGAAGGAATCCAGCATGGCCCAGACAACGGCCCTGAAGGAATCCAGCATGGCCCAGTCAATGGCCCAGAAGAAATCCAGCACTACCCAGACAACGGCCCAGAAGGAATCCAGCACTAACCAGACAACGGCCCAGAAGGAATCCAGCATGGCCCAGACAGCGGCCCAGAAGGAATCCAGCACTACCCAGACAACGGCCCAGAAGGAATCCAGCATGGCCCAGACAACGGCCCAGAAGGAATCCAGCACTACCCAGACAACAGCCCAGAAGGAATCCAGCATGGCCCAGACAACGGTCCAGAAGGAATGCAGCACTACCCAGACAACGGCCCAGAAGGAATCCAGCATGGCCCAGACAAAGGCACAGAAGAAATCCAGCATGGCTCAGACAACGGCCCAGAAGGAATGCAGCACTACCCAGACAACGGCCCAGAAGGAATCCAGCATTGCCCAGACAAAGGCACAGAAGCAATCCAGCATGGCCCAGACAACGGCCCAGAAGAAAGCCAGCATGGCCCAGACAACGACCCTGAAGGAATCCAGCATCGCCCAGTCAATGGCCCAGAAGAAATACAGCACTACCCAGACAACGGCCCAGAAGGAATCCAGCACTAACCAGACAATGGCACAGAAGGAATCCAGCATGGCCCATACAACAGCCCAGAAGGAATCCAGCATGGCCCAGACAAAGGCACAGAAGAAATCCAGCATGGCTCAGACAACGGCCCAGAAGGAATCCAGCATGGCCCATACAATGGCCCAGAATTAATCCAGCATGGCCCAGACAACGGCCCAGATGGAATGCAGCACTACCCAGACAACGGACCAGAAGGAATCCAGCACTAACCAGACAACGGCCCAGAAGGAATCCAGCATGACCCTGACAACGGCCCAGAAGGAATGCAGCACTACCCAGACAACGGCCCAGAAGGAATCCAGCAAGGCCCAGACAAAGGCACAGAAGAAATCCAGCATGGCCCAGACAACTGCCCAGATGGAATCCAGCATGGCCCATACAATGGCCCAGAAGGAATCCAGCATGGCCCAGACAACGGCCCAGAAGGACTGCAGCACTACCCAGACAACGGCCCAGAAGGAATCCAACATGGCCCAGACAACGGCCCAGAAGGAATACAGCACTAAGCAGACAACGGCCCAGAAGGAATCCAGCATGGCCCAGAGAACGGCCCAGAAGGAATCCAGCACTAACCAGACAACGGCCCAGAAGGAATCCAGCATGGCCCAGTCAATGGCCCAGAAGAAATCCAGCACTACCCAGACAACAGCCCAGAAGGAATCCAGCATGGCCCAGACAAACTCCCAGAAAGAATCCAGCATGGCCCAGATAACGGCCCAGAAGGAATCCAGCATGACCCAGACAAAGGCCCAGTAGGAATCCAGCATGGCCCAGACAACGGCCCAGATGGAATGCAGCACTACCCAGACAGCGGCCCAGAAGGAATCCAGCATTGCCCAGACAAAGGCACAGAAGGATTCCAGCATGACCCTGACAACGGCCCAGAAGGAATGCAGCACTACCCAGACAACGGCCCAGAAGGAATCCAGCAAGGCCCAGACAAAGGCACAGAAGAAATCCAGCATGGCCCAGACAACGGCCCAGAAGGAATCCAGCATGGCCCATACAACGGCCCAGAAGGAATCCAGCATGGCCCACACAACGGCCCAGAAGGAATGCAGCACTACCCAGACAACGGCCCAGAAGGAATCCAGCATTGCCCAGACAAAGGCACAGAAGCAATCCAGCATGGCCCAGACAACGGCCCAGAAGAAATCCAGCATGGCCCAGACAACGACCCTGAAGGAATCCAGCATGGCCCAGTCAATGGCCCAGAAGAAATCCAGCACTACCCAGACAACGGCCCAGAAGGAATCCAGCACTAACCAGACAATGGCACAGAAGGAGTCCAGCATGGCCCAGAAAACGGCCCACGAGGAATCCAGCACTAACCAGACAATGGCCCAGAAGGAATCCAGCATGACCCAGACAACGGCCCAGAAGGAATGCAGCACTACCCAGACAACGGCCCAGAAGGAATCCAGCATGGCCCAGACAACGGCCCTGAAGGAATCCAGCATGGCCCAGTCAATGGCCCAGAAGAAATCCAGCACTACCCAGACAACGGCCCAGAAGGAATCCAGCACTAACCAGACAACGGCCCAGAAGGAATCCAGCATGGCCCAGACAGCGGCCCAGAAGGAATCCAGCACTACCCAGACAACGGCCCAGAAGGAATCCAGCATGGCCCAGACAACGGCCCAGAAGGAATCCAGCACTACCCAGACAACAGCCCAGAAGGAATCCAGCATGGCCCAGACAACGGTCCAGAAGGAATGCAGCACTACCCAGACAACGGCCCAGAAGGAATCCAGCATGGCCCAGACAAAGGCACAGAAGAAATCCAGCATGGCTCAGACAACGGCCCAGAAGGAATCCAGCATGGCCCAGACAACGGCCCAGATGGAATGCAGCACTACCCAGACAACGGACCAGAAGGAATCCAGCACTAACCAGACAACGGCCCAGAAGGAATCCAGCATGACCCTGACAACGGCCCAGAAGGAATGCAGCACTACCCAGACAACGGCCCAGAAGGAATCCAGCAAGGCCCAGACAAAGGCACAGAAGAAATCCAGCATGGCCCAGACAACTGCCCAGATGGAATCCAGCATGGCCCATACAATGGCCCAGAAGGAATCCAGCATGGCCCAGACAACGGCCCAGAAGGACTGCAGCACTACCCAGACAACGGCCCAGAAGGAATCCAACATGGCCCAGACAACGGCCCAGAAGGAATCCAGCATGACCCAGACAAAGGCCCAGTAGGAATCCAGCATGGCCCAGACAACGGCCCAGATGGAATGCAGCACTACCCAGACAGCGGCCCAGAAGGAATCCAGCACTAACCAGACAACGGCCCAGAAGGAATCCAGCATGACCCTGACAACGGCCCAGAAGGAATGCAGCACTACCCAGACAACGGCCCAGAAGGAATCCAGCAAGGCCCAGACAAAGGCACAGAAGAAATCCAGCATGGCCCAGACAACTGCCCAGATGGAATCCAGCATGGCCCATACAACGGCCCAGAAGGAATCCAGCATGGCCCAGACAAAGGCACAGAAGAAATCCAGCATGGCCCAGACAACTGCCCAGATGGAATCCAGCATGGCCCATACAATGGCCCAGAAGGAATCCAGCATGGCCCAGACAACGGCCCAGAAGGACTGCAGCACTACCCAGACAACGGCCCAGAAGGAATCCAACATGGCCCAGACAACGGCCCAGATGGAATACAGCACTAAGCAGACAACGGCCCAGAAGGAATCCAGCATGGCCCAGACAACGGCCCAGAAGGAATCCAGCACTAACCAGACAACGGCCCAGAAGGAATCCAGCATAGCCCAGACAATGGCCCAGAAGAAATCCAGCACTAACCAGACAACAGCCCAGAAGGAATCCTGCACTAACCAGACAACGGCCCAGAAGGAATCCAGCATGGCCCAGACAACGTCCCAGAAGGAATGCAGCACTACCCAGACAACGGCCCAGAAGGAATCCAACATGGCCCAGACAAAGGCACAGAAGAAATCCAGCATGGCCCAGACAACGGCCCAGAAGGAATCCAGCATGGCCCATACAACGGCCCAGAAGGAATCCAGCATGGCCCACACAACGGCCCAGAAGGAATGCAGCACTACCCAGACAACGGCCCAGAAGGAATCCAGCATTGCCCAGACAAAGGCACAGAAGCAATCCAGCATGGCCCAGACAACGGCCCAGAAGAAATCCAGCATGGCCCAGACAACGACCCTTAAGGAATCCAGCATGGCCCAGTCAATGGCCCAGAAGAAATCCAGCACTACCCAGACAACGGCCCAGAAGGAATCCAGCACGAACCAGACAATGGCACAGAAGGAGTCCAGCATGGCCCAGACAACGGCCCACGAGGAATCCAGCACTAACCAGACAATGGCCCAGAAGGAATCCAGCATGACCCAGACAACGGCCCAGAAGGAATGCAGCACTACCCAGACAACGGCCCAGAAGGAATCCAGCATGGCCCAGACAACGGCCCTGAAGGAATCCAGCATGGCCCAGTCAATGGCCCAGAAGAAATCCAGCACTACCCAGACAACGGCCCAGAAGGAATCCAGCACTAACCAGACAACGGCCCAGAAGGAATCCAGCATGGCCCAGACAGCGGCCCAGAAGGAATCCAGCACTACCCAGACAACGGCCCAGAAGGAATCCAGCATGGCCCAGACAACGGCCCAGAAGGAATCCAGCACTACCCAGACAACAGCCCAGAAGGAATCCAGCATGGCCCAGACAACGGTCCAGAAGGAATGCAGCACTACCCAGACAACGGCCCAGAAGGAATCCAGCATGGCCCAGACAAAGGCACAGAAGAAATCCAGCATGGCTCAGACAACGGCCCAGAAGGAATCCAGCATGGCCCATACAATGGCCCAGAATTAATCCAGCATGGCCCAGACAACGGCCCAGATGGAATGCAGCACTACCCAGACAACGGACCAGAAGGAATCCAGCACTAACCAGACAACGGCCCAGAAGGAATCCAGCATGACCCTGACAACGGCCCAGAAGGAATGCAGCACTACCCAGACAACGGCCCAGAAGGAATCCAGCAAGGCCCAGACAAAGGCACAGAAGAAATCCAGCATGGCCCAGACAACTGCCCAGATGGAATCCAGCATGGCCCATACAATGGCCCAGAAGGAATCCAGCATGGCCCAGACAACGGCCCAGAAGGACTGCAGCACTACCCAGACAACGGCCCAGAAGGAATCCAACAAGGCCCAGACAACGGCCCAGAAGGAATACAGCACTAAGCAGACAACGTCCCAGAAGGAATCCAGCATGGCCCAGAGAACGGCCCAGAAGGAATCCAGCACTAACCAGACAACGGCCCAGAAGGAATCCAGCATGGCCCAGTCAATGGCCCAGAAGAAATCCAGCACTACCCAGACAACAGCCCAGAAGGAATCCAGCATGGCCCAGACAAACTCCCAGAAAGAATCCAGCATGGCCCAGATAACGGCCCAGAAGGAATCCAGCATGACCCAGACAAAGGCCCAGTAGGAATCCAGCATGGCCCAGACAACGGCCCAGATGGAATGCAGCACTACCCAGACAGCGGCCCAGAAGGAATCCAGCATTGCCCAGACAAAGGCACAGAAGGATTCCAGCATGGCCCAGACAACGGCCCAGATGGAATGCAGCACTACCCAGACAGCGGCCCAGAAGGAATCCAGCATTGCCCAGACAAAGGCACAGAAGGAATCCAGCATGGCCCAGACAACGGCCCAGAAGAAATCCAGCACTACCCAGACAACAGCCCAGAAGGAATCCAGCACTAACCAGACAACGGCCCAGAAGGAATCCAGCATGGCCCAGACAACGGCCCAGAAGGAATCCAGCACTACCCAGACAACGGCCCAGAAGGAATCCAGCATGGCCCAGACAACGGCCCAGAAGGAATGCAGCACTACCCAAACAACGGCCCAGAAGGAATCCACATTGCCCAGACAAAGGCACAGAAGGAATCCAGCAAGGCCCAGACAACGGCCCAGAAGAAATCCAGCATGGCCCAGACAACGGCCCTGAAGGAATCCAGCATGGCCCAGTCAATGGCCCAGAAGAAATCCAGCACTACCCAGACAACGGCCCAGAAGGAATCCAGCACTAACCAGTCAATGGCACAGAAGGAATCCAGCATGGCCCAGACAACGGCCCACAAGGAATCCAGCACTAACCAGACAACGGCCCAGAAGGAATCCAGCATGGCCCAGACAATGGCCCAGAAGAAATCCAGCACTAACCAGACAACAGCCCAGAAGGAATCCTGCACTAACCAGACAACGGCCCAGAAGGAATCCAGCATGGCCCAGACAACGGCCCAGAAGGAATACAGCACTACCCGGACAACGGCCCAGAAGGAATCCAGCATGGCCCAGAATACGGCACAGAAGGAATCCAGCATGGCCCATACAACGGCCCAGAAGGAATCCAGCATGGCCCACACAACGGCCCAGAAGGAATGCAGCACTACCCAGACAACGGCCCAGAAGGAATCCAGCATTGCCCAGACAAAGGCACAGAAGAAATCCAGCATGGCTCAGACAACGGCCCAGAAGGAATCCAGCATGGCCCATACAATGGCCCAGAATTAATCCAGCATGGCCCAGACAACGGCCCAGATGGAATGCAGCACTACCCAGACAACGGACCAGAAGGAATCCAGCACTAACCAGACAACGGCCCAGAAGGAATCCAGCATGACCCTGACAACGGCCCAGAAGGAATGCAGCACTACCCAGACAACGGCCCAGAAGGAATCCAGCATGGCCCAGACAAAGGCACAGAAGGAATCCAGCATGGCCCACACAACGGCCCAGAAGGAATGCAGCACTACCCAGACAACGGCCCAGAAGGAATCCAGCATTGCCCAGACAAAGGCACAGAAGAAATCCAGCATGGCTCAGACAACGGCCCAGAAGGAATCCAGCATGGCCCATACAATGGCTCAGAAGGAATCCAGCATGGCCCAGACAACGGCCCAGAAGGACTGCAGCACTACCCAGACAACGGCCCAGAAGGAATCCAACATGGCCCAGACAACGGCCCAGAAGGAATACAGCACTAAGCAGACAACGGCCCAGAAGGAATCCAGCATGGCCCAGACAAACTCCCAGAAAGAATCCAGCATGGCCCAGATAACGGCCCAGAAGGAATCCAGCATGACCCAGACAAAGGCCCAGAAGGAATCCAGCATGGCCCAGACAACGGCCCAGATGGAATGCAGCACTACCCAGACAGCGGCCCAGAAGGAATCCAGCATTGCCCAGACAAAGGCACAGAAGGATTCCAGCATGGCCCAGACAACGGCCCAGATGGAATGCAGCACTACCCAGACAGTGGCCCAGAAGGAATCCAGCATTGCCCAGACAAAGGCACAGAAGGAATCCAGCATGGCCCAGACAACGGCCCAGAAGAAATCCAGCACTACCCAGACAACAGCCCAGAAGGAATCCAGCACTAACCAGACAACGGCCCAGAAGGAATCCAGCATGGCCCAGACAACGGCCCAGAAGGAATCCAGCACTACCCAGACAACGGCCCAGAAGGAATCCAGCATGGCCCAGACAACGGCCCAGAAGGAATGCAGCACTACCCAGACAACGGCCCAGAAGGAATCCACATTGCCCAGACAAAGGCACAGAAGGAATCCAGCAAGGCCCAGACAACGACCCAGAAGAAATCCAGCATGGCCCAGACAACGGCCCTGAAGGAATACAGCATGGCCCAGTCAATGGCCCAGAAGAAATCCAGCACTACCCAGACAACGGCCCAGAAGGAATCCAGCACTAACCAGTCAATGGCACAGAAGGAATCCAGCATGGCCCAGACAACGGCCCACAAGGAATCCAGCACTAACCAGACAACGGCCCAGAAGGAATCCAGCATGGCCCAGACAATGGCCCAGAAGAAATCCAGCACTAACCAGACAACAGCCCAGAAGGAATCCTGCACTAACCAGACAATGGCCCAGAAGGAATCCAGCATGGCCCAGACAACGGCCCAGAAGGAATACAGCACTACCCGGACAACGGCCCAGAAGGATTCCAGCATGGCCCAGACAACGGCCCAGATGGAATGCAGCACTACCCAGACAGTGGCCCAGAAGGAATCCAGCATTGCCCAGACAAAGGCACAGAAGGAATCCAGCATGGCCCAGACAACGGCCCAGAAGAAATCCAGCACTACCCAGACAACAGCCCAGAAGGAATCCAGCACTAACCAGACAACGGCCCAGAAGGAATCCAGCATGGCCCAGACAACGGCCCAGAAGGAATCCAGCACTACCCAGACAACGGCCCAGAAGGAATCCAGCATGGCCCAGACAACGGCCCAGAAGGAATGCAGCACTACCCAGACAACGGCCCAGAAGGAATCCACATTGCCCAGACAAAGGCACAGAAGGAATCCAGCAAGGCCCAGACAACGACCCAGAAGAAATCCAGCATGGCCCAGACAACGGCCCTGAAGGAATACAGCATGGCCCAGTCAATGGCCCAGAAGAAATCCAGCACTACCCAGACAACGGCCCAGAAGGAATCCAGCACTAACCAGTCAATGGCACAGAAGGAATCCAGCATGGCCCAGACAACGGCCCACAAGGAATCCAGCACTAACCAGACAACGGCCCAGAAGGAATCCAGCATGGCCCAGACAATGGCCCAGAAGAAATCCAGCACTAACCAGACAACAGCCCAGAAGGAATCCTGCACTAACCAGACAATGGCCCAGAAGGAATCCAGCATGGCCCAGACAACGGCCCAGAAGGAATACAGCACTACCCGGACAACGGCCCAGAAGGAATCCAGCATGGCCCAGAAAACGGCACAGAAGGAATCCAGCATGGCCCATACAACGGCCCAGAAGGAATCCAGCATGGCCCACACAACGGCCCAGAAGGAATGCAGCACTACCCAGACAACGGCCCAGAAGGAATCCAGCATTGCCCAGACAAAGGCACAGAAGCAATCCAGCATGGCCCAGACAACGGCCCAGAAGAAAGCCAGCATGGCCCAGACAACGACCCTGAAGGAATCCAGCATGGCCCAGTCAATGGCCCAGAAGAAATCCAGCACTACCCAGACAACGGCCCAGAAGGAATCCAGCACTAACCAGACAATGGCACAGAAGGAATCCAGCATGGCCCAGACAACGGCCCACGAGGAATCCAGCACTAACCAGACAACGGCCCAGAAGGAATCCAGCATGACCCAGACAACGGCCCAGAAGGAATGCAGCACTACCCAGACAACGGCCCAGAAGGAATCCAGCATGGCCCAGACAAAGGCACAGAAGAAATCCAGCATGGCCCAGACAACGGCCCAGAAGGAATCCAGCATGGCCCATACAACGGCCCAGAAGGAATCCAGCATGGCCCAGACAATGGCCCAGAAGGAATGCAGCAGTACCCAGACAACGGCCCAGAAGGAATCCAGCATTGCCCAGACAAAGGCACAGAAGCAATCCAGCATGGCCCAGACAACGGCCCAGAAGAAATCCAGCATGGCCCAGACAACGGCCCAGAAGGAATGCAGCACTACCCAGACAACGGCCCAGAAGGAATCCAGCATTGCCCAGACAACGGCCCTGAAGGAATCCAGCATGGCCCAGTCAATGGCCCAGAAGAAATCCAGCACTACCCAGACAACGGCCCAGAAGGAATCCAGCACTAACCAGACAACGGACCAGAAGGAATCCAGCATGGCCCAGACAGCGGCCCAGAAGGAATCCAGCACTAACCAGACAACGGCCCAGAAGGAATCCAGCATGGCCCAGACAACGGCCCAGAAGGAATCCAGCACTATCCAGACAACAGCCCAGAAGGAATCCAGCATGGCCCAGACAACGGTCCAGAAGGAATGCAGCACTACCCAGACAACGGCCCAGAAGGAATCCAGCATGGCCCAGACAAAGGCACAGAAGAAATCCAGCATGGCCCAGACAACGGCCCAGAAGGAATCCAGCATGGCCCATACAATGGCCCAGAATTAATCCAGCATGGCCCAGACAACGGCCCAGATGGAATGCAGCACTACCCAGACAACGGACCAGAAGGAATCCAGCACTAACCAGACAACGGCCCAGAAGGAATCCAGCATGACCCTGACAACGGCCCAGAAGGAATGCAGCACTACCCAGACAACGGCCCAGAAGGAATCCAGCATGGCCCAGACAAAGGCACAGAAGAAATCCAGCATGGCCCAGACAACTGCCCAGATGGAATCCAGGATGGCCCATACAATGGCCCAGAAGGAATCCAGCATGGCCCAGACAACGGCCCAGAAGGACTGCAGCACTACCCAGCAACGGCCCAGAAGGAATCCAACATGGCCCAGACAACGGCCCAGATGGAATACAGCACTAAGCAGACAACGGCCCAGAAGGAATCCAGCATGGCCCAGACAACGGCCCAGAAGGAATCCAGCACTAACCAGACAACGGCCCAGAAGGAATCCAGCATGGCCCAGTCAATGGCCCAGAAGAAATCCAGCACTTCCCAGACAACAGCCCAGAAGGAATCCAGCATGGCCCAGACAAACTCCCAGAAAGAATCCAGCATGGCCCAGATAACGGCCCAGAAGGAATCCAGCATGGCCCAGACAAAGGCCCAGAAGGAATCCATCATGGCCTAGACAACGGCCCAGAAGGAATCCAGCATGGCCCAGTCAATGGCCCAGAAGAAATCCAGCACTACCCAGACAACGGCCCAGAAGGGATCCAGCATGGCCCAGACAATGGCCCAGATGAAATCCAGCACTACCCAGACAACGGCCCTGAAGGAATCCAGCACTAACCAGACAACGGCCCAGAAGGAATCCAGCATGCCCCAGACAACGGCCCAGAAGGAATCCAGAACTACCCAGACAACGGCCCAGAAGGAATCCAGCATGGCCCAGACAACGGCCCAGAAGGAATGCAGCACTACCCAGACAACGGCCCAGAAGGAATCCAGCATTGCCCAGACAAAGGCACAGAAGGAATCCAGCATGGCCCAGGCAACGGCCCAGAAGGGATGCAGCACTACCCAGACAACGGCCCAGAAGGAATCCAGCATTGCCCAGACAAAGGCACAGAAGGAATCCAGCATGGCCCAGACAATGGCCCAGAAGAAATCCAGCACTACCCAGACAACAGCACAGAAGGAATCCAGCACTAACCAGACAACGGCCCAGAAGGAATCCAGCATGGCCCAGACAACGGCCCAGAAGGAATCCAGCACTACCCAGACAACGGCCCAGAAGGAATCCAGCATGGCCCAGACAACGGCCCAGAAGGAATACAGCACTACCCAGACAACGGCCCAGAAGGAATCCAAATTGCCCAGACAAAGGCACAGAAGGAATCCAGCAAGGCCCAGACAACGGCCCAGAAGAAATCCAGCATGGCCCAGACAACGGCCCAGAAGGAATCCAGCATGGCCCAGATAACGGCCCAGAAGTAATCCAGCATTGCCCAGACAATGGCACAGAAATCCAGCACTACCCAGACAACGGCCCAGAAGGAATCCAGCATGGCCCATACAATGGCCCAGAAGGAATCCAGCATGGCCCAGACAACGGCCCAGAAGGACTGCAGCACTACCCAGACAACGGCCCAGAAGGAATCCAGCATGGCCCAGACAACGGCCCAGAAGGAATACAGCACTAAGCAGACAACGGCCCAGAAGGAATCCAGCATGGCCCAGACAACGGCCCAGAAGGAATCCAGCACTAACCAGACAACGGCCCAGAAGGAATCCAGCATGGCCCAGTCAATGGCCCAGAAGAAATCCAGCACTACCCAGACAACAGCCCAGAAGGAATCCAGCATGGCCCAGACAAACTCCCAGAAAGAATCCAGCATGGCCCAGATAACGGCCCAGAAGGAATCCAGCATGGCCCAGACAACGGCCCAGAAGGAATCCATCATGGCCCAGACAACGGCCCAGAAGGAATCCAGCATGGCCCAATCAATGGCCCAGAAGTAATCCAGCACTACCCAGTCAACGGCCCAGAAGGAATCCAGCCTGGCCCAGACAATGGCCCAGATGAAATCCTGCACTACCCAGACAACGGCCCAGAAGGAATCCAGCACTAACCAGACAACGGCCCAGAAGGAATCCAGCATGGCCCAGACAACGGCCCAGAAGGAATCCAGCACTACCCAGACAACGGCCCTGAAGGAATCCAGCATGGCCCAGACAACGGCCCAGAAGGAATGCAGCACTACCCAGACAACGGCCCAGAAGTAATCCAGCACTACCCAGACAACGGCCCTGAAGGAATCCAGCCTGGCCCAGACAATGGCCCAGATGAAATCCTGCACTACCCAGACAACGGCCCAGAAGGAATCCAGCACTAACCAGACAACGGCCCAGAAGGAATCCAGCATGGCCCAGACAACGGCCCAGAAGGAATCCAGCACTACCCAGACAACGGCCCTGAAGGAATCCAGCATGGCCCAGACAACGGCCCAGAAGGAATGCAGCACTACCCAGACAACGGCCCAGAAGGAATCCAGCATGGCCCATACAACGGCCCAGAAGGAATCCAGCATGGCCCACACAACGGCCCAGAAGGAATGCAGCACTACCCAGACAACGGCCCAGAAGGAATCCAGCATTGCCCAGACAAAGGCACAGAAGCAATCCAGCATGGCCCAGACAACGGCCCAGAAGAAAGCCAGCATGGCCCAGACAACGACCCTGAAGGAATCCAGCATGGCCCAGTCAATGGCCCAGAAGAAATCCAGCACTACCCAGACAACGGCCCAGAAGGAATCCAGCACTAACCAGACAATGGCACAGAAGGAATCCAGCATGGCCCAGACAACGGCCCACGAGGAATCCAGCACTAACCAGACAACGGCCCAGAAGGAATCCAGCATGACCCAGACAACGGCCCAGAAGGAATGCAGCACTACCCAGACAACGGCCCAGAAGGAATCCAGCATGGCCCAGACAAAGGCACAGAAGAAATCCAGCATGGCCCAGACAACGGCCCAGAAGGAATCCAGCATGGCCCATACAACGGCCCAGAAGGAATCCAGCATGGCCCAGACAATGGCCCAGAAGGAATGCAGCAGTACCCAGACAACGGCCCAGAAGGAATCCAGCATTGCCCAGACAAAGGCACAGAAGCAATCCAGCATGGCCCAGACAACGGCCCAGAAGAAATCCAGCATGGCCCAGACAACGGCCCAGAAGGAATGCAGCACTACCCAGACAACGGCCCAGAAGGAATCCAGCATTGCCCAGACAACGGCCCTGAAGGAATCCAGCATGGCCCAGTCAATGGCCCAGAAGAAATCCAGCACTACCCAGACAACGGCCCAGAAGGAATCCAGCACTAACCAGACAACGGCCCAGAAGGAATCCAGCATGGCCCAGACAGCGGCTCAGAAGGAATCCAGCACTAACCAGACAACGGCCCAGAAGGAATCCAGCATGGCCCAGACAACGGCCCAGAAGGAATCCAGCACTATCCAGACAACAGCCCAGAAGGAATCCAGCATGGCCCAGACAACGGTCCAGAAGGAATGCAGCACTACCCAGACAACGGCCCAGAAGGAATCCAGCATGGCCCAGACAAAGGCACAGAAGAAATCCAGCATGGCCCAGACAACGGCCCAGAAGGAATCCAGCATGGCCCATACAATGGCCCAGAATTAATCCAGCATGGCCCAGACAACGGCCCAGATGGAATGCAGCACTACCCAGACAACGGACCAGAAGGAATCCAGCACTAACCAGACAACGGCCCAGAAGGAATCCAGCATGACCCTGACAACGGCCCAGAAGGAATGCAGCACTACCCAGACAACGGCCCAGAAGGAATCCAGCATGGCCCAGACAAAGGCACAGAAGAAATCCAGCATGGCCCAGATAACGGCCCAGAAGTAATCCAGCATTGCCCAGACAATGGCACAGAAATCCAGCACTACCCAGACAACGGCCCAGAAGGAATCCAGCATGGCCCATACAATGGCCCAGAAGGAATCCAGCATGGCCCAGACAACGGCCCAGAAGGACTGCAGCACTACCCAGACAACGGCCCAGAAGGAATCCAGCATGGCCCAGACAACGGCCCAGAAGGAATACAGCACTAAGCAGACAACGGCCCAGAAGGAATCCAGCATGGCCCAGACAACGGCCCAGAAGGAATCCAGCACTAACCAGACAACGGCCCAGAAGGAATCCAGCATGGCCCAGTCAATGGCCCAGAAGAAATCCAGCACTACCCAGACAACAGCCCAGAAGGAATCCAGCATGGCCCAGACAAACTCCCAGAAAGAATCCAGCATGGCCCAGATAACGGCCCAGAAGGAATCCAGCATGGCCCAGACAACGGCCCAGAAGGAATCCATCATGGCCCAGACAACGGCCCAGAAGGAATCCAGCATGGCCCAATCAATGGCCCAGAAGTAATCCAGCACTACCCAGTCAACGGCCCAGAAGGAATCCAGCCTGGCCCAGACAATGGCCCAGATGAAATCCTGCACTACCCAGACAACGGCCCAGAAGGAATCCAGCACTAACCAGACAACGGCCCAGAAGGAATCCAGCATGGCCCAGACAACGGCCCAGAAGGAATCCAGCACTACCCAGACAACGGCCCTGAAGGAATCCAGCATGGCCCAGACAACGGCCCAGAAGGAATGCAGCACTACCCAGACAACGGCCCAGAAGTAATCCAGCACTACCCAGACAACGGCCCTGAAGGAATCCAGCCTGGCCCAGACAATGGCCCAGATGAAATCCTGCACTACCCAGACAACGGCCCAGAAGGAATCCAGCACTAACCAGACAACGGCCCAGAAGGAATCCAGCATGGCCCAGACAACGGCCCAGAAGGAATCCAGCACTACCCAGACAACGGCCCTGAAGGAATCCAGCATGGCCCAGACAACGGCCCAGAAGGAATGCAGCACTACCCAGACAACGGCCCAGAAGGAATCCAGCATGGCCCATACAACGGCCCAGAAGGAATCCAGCATGGCCCACACAACGGCCCAGAAGGAATGCAGCACTACCCAGACAACGGCCCAGAAGGAATCCAGCATTGCCCAGACAAAGGCACAGAAGCAATCCAGCATGGCCCAGACAACGGCCCAGAAGAAAGCCAGCATGGCCCAGACAACGACCCTGAAGGAATCCAGCATGGCCCAGTCAATGGCCCAGAAGAAATCCAGCACTACCCAGACAACGGCCCAGAAGGAATCCAGCACTAACCAGACAATGGCACAGAAGGAATCCAGCATGGCCCAGACAACGGCCCACGAGGAATCCAGCACTAACCAGACAACGGCCCAGAAGGAATCCAGCATGACCCAGACAACGGCCCAGAAGGAATGCAGCACTACCCAGACAACGGCCCAGAAGGAATCCAGCATGGCCCAGACAAAGGCACAGAAGAAATCCAGCATGGCCCAGACAACGGCCCAGAAGGAATCCAGCATGGCCCATACAACGGCCCAGAAGGAATCCAGCATGGCCCAGACAATGGCCCAGAAGGAATGCAGCAGTACCCAGACAACGGCCCAGAAGGAATCCAGCATTGCCCAGACAAAGGCACAGAAGCAATCCAGCATGGCCCAGACAACGGCCCAGAAGAAATCCAGCATGGCCCAGACAACGGCCCAGAAGGAATGCAGCACTACCCAGACAACGGCCCAGAAGGAATCCAGCATTGCCCAGACAACGGCCCTGAAGGAATCCAGCATGGCCCAGTCAATGGCCCAGAAGAAATCCAGCACTACCCAGACAACGGCCCAGAAGGAATCCAGCACTAACCAGACAACGGCCCAGAAGGAATCCAGCATGGCCCAGACAGCGGCCCAGAAGGAATCCAGCACTAACCAGACAACGGCCCAGAAGGAATCCAGCATGGCCCAGACAACGGCCCAGAAGGAATCCAGCACTATCCAGACAACAGCCCAGAAGGAATCCAGCATGGCCCAGACAACGGTCCAGAAGGAATGCAGCACTACCCAGACAACGGCCCAGAAGGAATCCAGCATGGCCCAGACAAAGGCACAGAAGAAATCCAGCATGGCCCAGACAACGGCCCAGAAGGAATCCAGCATGGCCCATACAATGGCCCAGAATTAATCCAGCATGGCCCAGACAACGGCCCAGATGGAATGCAGCACTACCCAGACAACGGACCAGAAGGAATCCAGCACTAACCAGACAACGGCCCAGAAGGAATCCAGCATGACCCTGACAACGGCCCAGAAGGAATGCAGCACTACCCAGACAACGGCCCAGAAGGAATCCAGCATGGCCCAGACAAAGGCACAGAAGAAATCCAGCATGGCCCAGACAACTGCCCAGATGGAATCCAGCATGGCCCATACAATGGCCCAGAAGGAATCCAGCATGGCCCAGACAACGGCCCAGAAGGACTGCAGCACTACCCAGCAACGGCCCAGAAGGAATCCAACATGGCCCAGACAACGGCCCAGATGGAATACAGCACTAAGCAGACAACGGCCCAGAAGGAATCCAGCATGGCCCAGACAACGGCCCAGAAGGAATCCAGCACTAACCAGACAACGGCCCAGAAGGAATCCAGCATGGCCCAGTCAATGGCCCAGAAGAAATCCAGCACTTCCCAGACAACAGCCCAGAAGGAATCCAGCATGGCCCAGACAAACTCCCAGAAAGAATCCAGCATGGCCCAGATAACGGCCCAGAAGGAATCCAGCATGGCCCAGACAAAGGCCCAGAAGGAATCCAGCATGGCCCAGACAACGGCCCAGAAGGAATCCATCATGGCCTAGACAACGGCCCAGAAGGAATCCAGCATGGCCCAGTCAATGGCCCAGAAGAAATCCAGCACTACCCAGACAACGGCCCAGAAGGGATCCAGCATGGCCCAGACAATGGCCCAGATGAAATCCAGCACTACCCAGACAACGGCCCTGAAGGAATCCAGCACTAACCAGACAACGGCCCAGAAGGAATCCAGCATGCCCCAGACAACGGCCCAGAAGGAATCCAGAACTACCCAGACAACGGCCCAGAAGGAATCCAGCATGGCCCAGACAACGGCCCAGAAGGAATGCAGCACTACCCAGACAACGGCCCAGAAGGAATCCAGCATTGCCCAGACAAAGGCACAGAAGGAATCCAGCATGGCCCAGGCAACGGCCCAGAAGGGATGCAGCACTACCCAGACAACGGCCCAGAAGGAATCCAGCATTGCCCAGACAAAGGCACAGAAGGAATCCAGCATGGCCCAGACAATGGCCCAGAAGAAATCCAGCACTACCCAGACAACAGCACAGAAGGAATCCAGCACTAACCAGACAACGGCCCAGAAGGAATCCAGCATGGCCCAGACAACGGCCCAGAAGGAATCCAGCACTACCCAGACAACGGCCCAGAAGGAATCCAGCATGGCCCAGACAACGGCCCAGAAGGAATACAGCACTACCCAGACAACGGCCCAGAAGGAATCCAAATTGCCCAGACAAAGGCACAGAAGGAATCCAGCAAGGCCCAGACAACGGCCCAGAAGAAATCCAGCATGGCCCAGACAACGGCCCAGAAGGAATCCAGCATGGCCCAGATAACGGCCCAGAAGTAATCCAGCATTGCCCAGACAATGGCACAGAAATCCAGCACTACCCAGACAACGGCCCAGAAGGAATCCAGCATGGCCCATACAATGGCCCAGAAGGAATCCAGCATGGCCCAGACAACGGCCCAGAAGGACTGCAGCACTACCCAGACAACGGCCCAGAAGGAATCCAGCATGGCCCAGACAACGGCCCAGAAGGAATACAGCACTAAGCAGACAACGGCCCAGAAGGAATCCAGCATGGCCCAGACAACGGCCCAGAAGGAATCCAGCACTAACCAGACAACGGCCCAGAAGGAATCCAGCATGGCCCAGTCAATGGCCCAGAAGAAATCCAGCACTACCCAGACAACAGCCCAGAAGGAATCCAGCATGGCCCAGACAAACTCCCAGAAAGAATCCAGCATGGCCCAGATAACGGCCCAGAAGGAATCCAGCATGGCCCAGACAACGGCCCAGAAGGAATCCATCATGGCCCAGACAACGGCCCAGAAGGAATCCAGCATGGCCCAATCAATGGCCCAGAAGTAATCCAGCACTACCCAGTCAACGGCCCAGAAGGAATCCAGCCTGGCCCAGACAATGGCCCAGATGAAATCCTGCACTACCCAGACAACGGCCCAGAAGGAATCCAGCACTAACCAGACAACGGCCCAGAAGGAATCCAGCATGGCCCAGACAACGGCCCAGAAGGAATCCAGCACTACCCAGACAACGGCCCTGAAGGAATCCAGCATGGCCCAGACAACGGCCCAGAAGGAATGCAGCACTACCCAGACAACGGCCCAGAAGGAATCCAGCACTAACCAGACAACGGCCCTGAAGGAATCCAGCATGGCCCAATCAATGGCCCAGAAGAAATCCAGCACTACCCAGACAACGGCCCAGAAGGAATCCAGCACTAACCAGACAACGGCCAAGAAGGAATCCAGCATGGCCCAGACAACGGCCCAGAAGGAATCCAGCATGGCCCAGACAATGGCCCAGAAGAAATCCAGCACTACCCAGACAACAGACCCGAAGGAATCCAGCACTAACCAGACAACGGCCCAGAAGGAATCCAGCATGCCCCAGACAACGGCCCAGAAGGAATCCAGCACTACCCAGACAACGGCCCAGAATGAATCCAGCATGGCCCAGACAACGGCCCAGAATGAATGCAGCACTACCCAGACAACGGCCCAGAAGGAATCCAGCCTTGCCCAGACAAAGGCACAGAAGGAATCCAGCATGGCCCAGACAACGGCCCAGAAGGAATGCAGCACTACCCAGACAACGGCCCCGAAGGAATCCAGCATTGCCCAGACAAAGGCACAGAAGGAATCCAGCATGGCCCAGACAACGGCCCAGAAGAAATCCAGCACTACCCAGACAACAGCCCAGAAGGAATCCAGCACTAACCAGACAACGGCCCAGAAGGAATCCAGCATGCCCCAGACAACGTCCCAGAAGGAATCCAGCACTACCCAGACAACGGCCCAGAAGGAATCCAGCATGGCCCAGACAACGGCCCAGAAGGAATGCAGCACTAACCAGACAACGGCCCAGAAGGAATCCACATTGCCCAGACAAAGGCACAGAAGGAATCCAGCAAGGCCCAGACAACGGCCCAGAAGAAATCCAGCATGGCCCAGACAACGGCCCAAAAGGAATCCAGCATGGCCCAGATAACGGCCCAGAAGGAATCCAGCACTACCCAGACAACGGCCCAGAAGGAATCCAGCATGGCCCATACAATGGCCCAGAATTAATCCAGCATGGCCCAGACAACGGCCCAGAAGGAATCCAGCATGGCCCAGACAAAGGCCCAGAAGGAATCCAGCATGGCCCAGACAACCGCCCAGAAGGAATCCATCATGGCCCAGACAACGGCCCAGAAGGAATCCAGCACTACCCAGACAACGGCCCAGAAGGAATTCCACACTACCCGGACAACGGCCCAGAAGGAATCCAGCATGGCCCAGGCAAAGGTCCAGAAGGAATCCAGCATGGCCCAGACAAAGGCCCAGAAGGAATCCAGCATGGTCCAGACAACGGCCCAGAAGGAATCCAGCATGGCCCAGTCAATGGCCCAGAAAAATCCAGCACTACCCAGACAACGGCCCAGAAGGAATCCAGCATGGCCCAGACAATGGCCCAGATGAAATCCTGCACTACCGAGACAACGGCCCAGAAGGAATCCAGCACTAACCAGACAACGGCCCAGAAGGAATCCAGCATGGCCCAGACAACGGCCCAGAAGGAATCCAGCACTACCCAGACAACGGCCCTGAAGGAATCCAGCATGGCCCAGACAACGGCCCAGAAGGAATGCAGCACTACCCAGACAACGGCCCAGAAGGAATCCAGCACTAACCAGACAACGGCCCTGAAGGAATCCAGCATGGCCCAATCAATGGCCCAGAAGAAATCCAGCACTACCCAGACAACGGCCCAGAAGGAATCCAGCACTAACCAGACAACGGCCAAGAAGGAATCCAGCATGGCCCAGACAACGGCCCAGAAGGAATCCAGCATGGCCCAGACAATGGCCCAGAAGAAATCCAGCACTACCCAGACAACAGCCCAGAAGGAATCCAGCACTAACCGGACAACGGCCCAGAAGGAATCCAGCATGCCCCAGACAACGGCCCAGAAGGAATCCAGCACTACCCAGACAACGGCCCAGAAGGAATCCAGCATGGCCCAGACAACGGCCCAGAATGAATGCAGCACTACCCAGACAACGGCCCAGAAGGAATCCAGCATTGCCCAGACAAAGGCACAGAAGGAATCCAGCATGGCCCAGACAACGGCCCAGAAGGAATGCAGCACTACCCAGACAACAGCCCCGAAGGAATCCAGCATTGCCCAGACAAAGGCACAGAAGGAATCCAGCATGGCCCAGACAACGGCCCAGAAGAAATCCAGCACTACCCAGACAACAGCCCAGAAGGAATCCAGCACTAACCAGACAACGGCCCAGAAGGAATCCAGCATGCCCCAGACAACGGCCCAGAAGGAATCCAGCACTACCCAGACAACGGCCCAGAACGAATCCAGCATGGCCCAGACAACGGCCCAGAAGGAATGCAGCACTAACCAGACAACGGCCCAGAAGGAATCCACATTGCCCAGACAAAGGCACAGAAGGAATCCAGCAAGGCCCAGACAACGGCCCAGAAGAAATCCAGCATGGCCCAGACAACGGCCCAGAAGGAATCCAGCATGGCCCAGATAACGGCCCAGAAGGAATCCAGCACTACCCAGACAACGGCCCAGAAGGAATCCAGCATGGCCCATACAATGGCCCAGAATTAATCCAGCATGGCCCAGACAACGGCCCAGAAGGAATCCAGCATGGCCCAGACAAAGGCCCAGAAGGAATCCAGCATGGCCCAGACAACAGCCCAGAAGGAATCCATCATGGCCCAGACAACGGCCCAGAAGGAATCCAGCACTACCCAGACAACGGCCCAGAAGGAATTCCACACTACCCGGACAACGGCCCAGAAGGAATCCAGCATGGCCCAGGCAAAGGTCCAGAAGGAATCCAGCATGGCCCAGACAAAGGCCCAGAAGGAATCCAGCATGGTCCAGACAACGGCCCAGAAGGAATCCAGCATGGCCCAGTCAATGGCCCAGAAAAATCCAGCACTACCCAGACAACGGCCCAGAAGGAATCCAGCATGGCACAGACAACGGCCCAGAAGGAATCCAGCATGGCCCAGACAATGGCCCAGAAGGAATCCAGCATGACCCAGACAATGGCCCAGAAGGAATCCAGCTCTACCCAGTGAACGGCCCAGAAGGATTCCAGCATGGCCCAGACAACGGCCCAAGAGGAATCCAGCATGGCCCAGACAACGGCCCACTAGGAATCCAGCACAGCCCAGACAATGGCCCAGAAGGAATCCAGCATTACCCAGACAACGGTGCAGAAGGAATCCAGCACAAACCAGACAACGGCCCAGAAGGAATCCATCATGGCCCAGACAACAGCCCAGAAGGAATCCAGCATGGCCCAGACAACGGCCCAAGTGGAATCCAGCATGGCCCAGACAACGGCCCAGAAGGAATCCAGCATGGCCTAGACAATGGCCCAGAAGTAATCCAGCGCTACCCAGACAATGTCCCAGAAGGAATCCAGCGCAACCCAGACATTGGCCCAGAAAGAATCCAGCATGGCCCAGAGAACGGCCCAGGGGGAATCGAGCATGGCCCAGACAATGCCCAGAAGGAATCCAGCATGGCCCAGTCAACGGCCCAGAAGGAATCCAGCACTACCCAGACAACAGCCCGAAGGAATCCAGCATGGCCCAGACAACGGCCCAGGCGGAATCCAGCACTACCCAGACAACGGCCCTGAAAAATCCAGCATCGCACAGACAACGGAGTATTACGAATCCAGCATGCCCCAGACAACGTCCCAGAAGGAAGCCAGCATGGCCCAGACAACGGCCCAGAAGGAATCCAGCATGGCCCAGATAATGGCCCAGACGGAATCCAGCATGGCCCAGACAATGGCAGAGAAATCCAGCATACCCATACAACGGCCCAGAAGGAATCCAGCATGGCCCAGACAACGGCCCAGAAGGAATCCAGCATGGCCCAGAAGGAATCCAGCATTGCCCAGACAATGGCACAGAAATCCAGCACTGCCCACTCAACGGCCCAGAAGGAACCCAGCATGGCCTAGACAACGGTCCAGAAGGAATGCAGCACTACCCAGACAACGGCCCAGAAGGAATCCAGCATGGCCCAGACAACGGCCCAGAAGGAATGCAGCACTACCCAGACAACGGCCCAGAAGGAATCCAGCATTGCCCAGACAAAGGCACAGAAGGAATCCAGTATGGCCCAGACAACGGCCCAGAAGAAATCCAGCACTACCCAGACAACAGCCCAGAAGGAATCCAGCACTAACCAGCCAACGGCCCAGAAGGAATCCAGCATGGCCCAGACAACGACCCAGAAGGAATCCAGCACTACCCAGACAACGGCCCAGAAGGAATCCAGCATGGCCCAGACAACGGCCCAAAAGGATTGCAGTACTACCCAGACAACGGCCCAGAAGGAATCCAGCATGGCACAGACAATGGCCCAGAAGGAATCCAGCATTACCCAGACAACGGCACAGAAGGAATCCAGCACAACCCAGACAACGGCCCAGAAGGAATCCAGCATGGCCAAGACAATGGCCCAGAAGGAATCCAGCACTACCCAGTCAACGGCCAGAAGGAATCCAGCATGGCCCAGACCATGGCTCAGACAAAGGCCCAGAAGGAAACCAGCATGGCCCAGACAATGGCCCAGAAGGAATCCAGCACTACCCAGGCAACGGACCTGAAAGAATCCAGCATTGCACAGACAACGGGCCAGACGGAATCCAGCATGGCCCAGACAAAGGCCCAGAAGGAATCCAGCATGGCCCAGACAACGGCCCAGAAGGAATCCAGCATGGTCCAGACAACAGCCCAGAAGGAATCCAGCATGGCCCAGTCAATGGCCCAGAAAATATCCAGCACTACCCAGACAGCGGCCCTGAAGGAATCCAGCATGGCCCAGACAATGGCCCAGAAGGAATCCACCATGGCCCAGACAATGGCTCAGAAGGAATCCAGCGCTACCCCGACAATGTCCCAGAAGGAATCCAGCGCTACCCAGACATTGGCCCAGAAAGAATCCAGCATGGCCCAGACAACGGCCCAGGGGGAATCGAGCATGGCCCAGACAATGGCCCAGAAGGAATCCAGCATGGCCCAGACAACGGCCCAGAAGTAATCCAGCATGGCCCAGACAACAGCCCAGAAGGAATCCAGCATGGCCCAGACAATGGCCCAGAAGGAATCTAGCATGGCCCAGACAACAGCCCAAGAGGAATCCAGCATGGCCCAGACAACGACCCAGAAGGAATCCAGCACTACCCAGACAACGGCCCAGAAGGAATCCAGCACTACCCAGACAATGGCCCAGAAGGAATCCAGCACTACCCAGACCACGGCCCAGAAGGAATCCAGCATGACCCAGACAACAGCCCAGAAGGAATCCAGCATGGCCCAGACAACGGCCCAGGCGGAATCCAGCACTACCCAGACAACGGATCTGAAGGAATCCAACACTACCCAGACAACGGCCCAGAAGGAATCCAGCATGGCCCAGACAACGGCCCAGAAGGAATCCAGCACTACCCAGACAACGGACCTGAAAGAATCCAGCATGGCACAGACAACGGGCCAGACGGAATCCAGCACGGCCCAGACAACGGCCCAGAAGTAATCCAGCATGGCACAGACAATGGCCCAGAAGGAATCCAGCATGGACAAGACAACGGCCCAGAAGGAATCCAGCAAGACCCAGACAATGGCGCAGAAGTAATCCAGCATGTCTCAGACAATGGCTCAGACAACGGCCCAGAAGGAATCCAGCATGGGCCAGACAATGGCTCAGAAGGAATCCAGCAATACTCAGACAACGGCCCAGAAGGAATCCAACACTACCCAGACAACGGCGCAGAAGGAATCCAGCATGGCCTAGACAACGGCCCAGAAGGAATCCAGAACTAGCCGGTCAACGGCCAGAAGGAATCCAGCATGGCCCAGACAATGGCCCAGACAACGGCCCAGAAGGAATCCAGCATGGCCCAGACAATTGCCCAGAAGGAATCCAGCACTAATCAGACAACGGCCCAGAAGGAATCCAACACTACCCAAACAACGGCCCAGAAGGAATCCAGCATGGCCCAGACAACGGCCCAGAAGGAATCCAGCACTACCCAGACAACGGACCTGACGGAATCCAGCATGGCACAGGCAACGGGCCAGACGGAATCCAGCACGGCCCAGACAACGGCTCAGAAGGAATCCAGCATGGCACAGACAACGGCCCAGAAGGAATCCAGCATGGACCAGACAACGTCCCAGAAGGAATCCAGCAAGACCCAGACAATGGCCCAGAAGTAATCCAGCCTGGCCCAGACAATGGCCCAGAAGGAATCCAGCAGTACCCAGACAACGGCACAGAAGGAATCCAGCACAACCCAAACAACGGCCCAGAAGGAATCCAGCATGGACAAGACAACGGCCCACAAGGAATCCAGCAAGACCGAGACAATGGCCCAGAAGGAATCCAGCATTACCCAGACAACGGTGCAGAAGGAATCCAGCACAAACCAGACAACGGCCCAGAAGGAATCCAGCATGGCCCAGACAATGTCCCAGAAGGAATCCAGCACTACCCAGTCAACGGCCAGAAGGAATCCAGCATGGCCCAGACCATGGCTCAGACAACGGCCCAGAAGGAAACCAGCATGGCCTAGACAATGGCCCAGAAGTAATCCAGCGCTACCCAGACAATGTCCCAGAAGGAATCCAGCGCAACCCAGACATTGGCCCAGAAAGAATCCAGCATGGCCCAGAGAATGGCCCAGGGGGAATCGAGCATGGCCCAGACAATGGCCCAGAAGGAAACCAGCATGGCCCAGACAATGGCCCAGAAGGAATCCAGCTCTACCCAGACAACGGCCCAGAAGGATTCCAGCATGGCCCAGACAACGGCCCAAGAGGAATCCAGCATGGCCCAGACAATGGCCCAGAAGGAATCCAGCATTACCCAGACAACGGCACAGAAGGAATCCAGCACAACCCAGACAACGGCCAATAAGGAATCCAGCATGGCCAAGACAATGGCTCAGAAGGAATCCAGCACTACCCAGTCAACGGACAGAAGGAATCCAGCATGGCCCAGACCATGGCTCAGACAAAGTCCCAGAAGGAAACCAGCATGGCCCAGACAATGGCCCAGAAGGAATCCAACACTACCCAGGCAACGGCCCAGAAGGAATCAAACACTACCCAGACAACGGCCCAGAAGGAATCCAGCATGGCGCAGACAAAGGCCCAGAACGAATCCAGCATGGCCCAGACAACGGCCCAGAAGGAATCCAGCATGGTCCAGACAACAGCCCAGAAGGAATCCAGCACTACCCAGACAATGGCCCAGAAAAAATCCAGCACTACCCAGACAACGGCCCTGAAGGAATCCAGCATGGCACAGACAACGGCCCAGAAGGAATCCAGCATGGCCCAGACAATGGCCCAGAAGGAATCCAGCATGACCCAGACAACGGCCCAGAAGGAATCCAGCTCTACCCAGACATCAGCCCAGAAAGATTCCAGCATGGCCCAGACAACGGCCCAAGAGGAATCCAGCATGGCCCAGACAACGGCCCAGAAGGATTCCAGCATTGCCCAGACAATGGCCCAGAAGGAATCCAGCGCTACCCAGACAATGTCCCAGAAGGAATCCAGCGCTACCCAGACATTGGCCCAGAAAGAATCCAGCATGGCCCAGACAACGGCCCAGGGGGAATCGAGCATGGCCCAGACAATGGCCCAGAAGGAATCCAGCATGGCCCAGACAACGGCCCAGAAGGAATCCAGCATGGCCCAGACAAAGGCCCAGAAGGAATCTAGCATGGCCCAGACAACAGCCCAAGAGGAATCCAGCACGGCCCAGACAACGACCCAGAAGGAATCCAGCACTACCCAGACAACGGCCCAGAAGGAATCCAGCACTACACAGACAATGGCCCAGAAGGAATCCAGCACTACCCAGACCACGGACCAGAAGGAATCCAGCATGGCCCAGACAACAGCCCAGAAGGAATACAGCATGGCCCAGACAATGGCCCAGAAGGAATCCAGTGCTACCCAGACAATGTCCCAGAAGGAATCCAGCGCTACCCAGACAACGGCCCAGAAGGATTCCAGCATGGCCCAGACAATGGCCCAGAAGGAATCCAGCGCTACCCAGACAATGTCCCAGAAGGAATCCAGCGCTACCCAGACATTGGCCCAGAAAGAATCCAGCATGGCCCAGACAACGGCCAAGGGGGAATCGAGCATGGCCCAGACAATGGCCCAGAAGGAATCCAGCATGGCCCAGACAACGGCCCAGAAGGAATCCAGCATGGCCCAGACAAAGGCCCAGAAGGAATCTAGCATGGCCCAGACAACAGCCCAAGAGGAATCCAGCACGGCCCAGACAACGACCCAGAAGGAATCCAGCACTACCCAGACAACGGCCCAGAAGGAATCCAGCACTACACAGACAATGGCCCAGAAGGAATCCAGCACTACCCAGACCACGGACCAGAAGGAATCCAGCATGGCCCAGACAACAGCCCAGAAGGAATACAGCATGGCCCAGACAATGGCCCAGAAGGAATCCAGTGCTACCCAGACAATGTCCCAGAAGGAATCCAGCGCTACCCAGACAATGGCCCAGAAGGAATCCAGCATGGCCCAGACAACAGCCCAGAAGGAATCCAGCATGGCCCAGACAATGGCCCAGAAGGAATCTAGCATGGCCCAGACAACAGCCCAAGAGGAATCCAGCACGGCCCAGACAAAGACCCAGAAGGAATCCAGCACTACCCAGACAACGGCCCAGAAGGAATCCAGCACTACCCAGACAATGGCCCAGAAGGAATCCAGCACTACCCAGACCACGGACCAGAAGGAATCCAGCATGGCCCAGACAACAGCCCAGAAGGAATCCAGCATGGCCCAGACAACGGCCCAGGCGGAATCCAGCACTACCCAGACAACGGCCCTGAAGGAATCCAACACTACCCAGACAACGGCCCAGAAGGAATCCAGCATGGCCCAGACAACAGCCCAGAAAGAATCCAGCATGGCCCAGACAATGGCCCAGAAGGAATCTAGCATGGCCCAGACAACAGCCCAAGAGGAATCCAGCATGGCCCAGACAACGACCCAGAAGGAATCTAGCACTACCCAGACAACGGCCGAGAAGGTATCCAGCACTACCCAGACAATGGCCCAGAAGGAATCCAGCACTACCCAGACCACGGCCCAGAAGGAATCCAGCATGACCCAGACAACAGCCCAGAAGGAATCCAGCATGGCCCAGACAACGGCCCAGGCGGAATCCAGCACTACCCAGACAACGGCCCTGAAGGAATCCAACACTACCCAGACAACGGCCCAGAAGGAATCCAGCATGGCCCAGACAACGGCCCAGAAGGAATCCAGCACTACCCAGACAACGGACCTGAAAGAATCCAGCATGGCACAGACAACGGGCCAGACGGAATCCAGCATGGACAAGACAACAGCCCACAAGGAATCCAGCAAGACCCAGACAATGGCCCAGAAGTAATCCAGCATGTATCAGACAATGGCCCAGAAGGAATCCAGCATGGCCCAGACAACGGCCCAGGCGGAATCCAGCACTACCCAGACAACGGCCCTGAAGGAATCCAACACTACCCAGACAACGGCTCAGAAGGAATCCAGCATGGCCCAGACAACAGCCCAGAAAGAATCCAGCATGGCCCAGACAATGGCCCAGAAGGAATCTAGCATGGCCCAGACAACAGCCCAAGAGGAATCCAGCATGGCCCAGACAACGACCCAGAAGGAATCCAGCACTACCCAGACAACGGCCCAGAAGGAATCCAGCGCTACCCAGACAATGTCCCAGAAGGAATCCAGCGCTACCCAGACATTAGCCCAGAAAGAATCCAGCATGGCCCAGACAACGGCCCAGGGGGAATCGAGCATGGCCCAGACAATGGCCCAGAAGGAATCCAGCATGGCCCAGACAACGGCCCAGAAGGAATCCAGCATGGCCCAGACAAAGGCCCAGAAGGAATCCAGCATGGCCCAGACAACAGCCCAAGAGGAATCCAGCACGGCCCAGACAACGACCCAGAAGGAATCCAGCACTACCCAGACAACGGCCCAGAAGGAATCCAGCACTACACAGACAATGGCCCAGAAGGAATCCAGCACTACCCAGACCACGGACCAGAAGGAATCCAGCATGGCCCAGACAACAGCCCAGAAGGAATACAGCATGGCCCAGACAATGGCCCAGAAGGAATCCAGTGCTACCCAGACAATGTCCCAGAAGGAATCCAGCGCTACCAAGACAATGGCCCAGAAGGAATCCAGCATGGCGCAGACAACAGCCCAGAAGGAATCCAGCATGGCCCAGACAATGGCCCAGAAGGAATCTAGCATGGCCCAGACAACAGCCCAAGAGGAATCCAGCACGGCCCAGACAACGACCCAGAAGGAATCCAGCACTACCCAGACAACGGCCCAGAAGGAATCCAGCACTACCCAGACAATGGCCCAGAAGGAATCCAGCACTACCCAGACCACGGACCAGAAGGAATCCAGCATGGCCCAGACAACAGCCCAGAAGGAATCCAGCATGGCCCAGACAACGGCCCAGGCGGAATCCAGCACTACCCAGACAACGGCCCTGAAGGAATCCAACACTACCCAGACAACGGCCCAGAAGGAATCCAGCATGGCCCAGACAACAGCCCAGAAAGAATCCAGCATGGCCCAGACAATGGCCCAGAAGGAATCTAGCATGGCCCAGACAACAGCCCAAGAGGAATCCAGCATGGCCCAGACAACGACCCAGAAGGAATCCAGCACTACCCAGACAACGGCCCAGAAGGAATCCAGCACTACCCAGACAATGGCCCAGAAGGAATCCAGCACTACCCAGACCACGGCCCAGAAGGAATCCAGCATGACCCAGACAACAGCCCAGAAGGAATCCAGCATGGCCCAGACAACGGCCCAGGCGGAATCCAGCACTACCCAGACAACGGCCCTGAAGGAATCCAACACTACCCAGACAACGGCCCAGAAGGAATCCAGCATGGCCCAGACAACGGCCCAGAAGGAATCCAGCACTACCCAGACAACGGACCTGAAAGAATCCAGCATGGCACAGACAACGGGCCAGACGGAATCCAGCATGGACAAGACAACGGCCCACAAGGAATCCAGCAAGACCCAGACAATGGCCCAGAAGTAATCCAGCATGTCCCAGACAATGGCCTAGAAGGAATCCAGCATGGCCCAGACAACGGCCCAGGCGGAATCCAGCACTACCCAGACAACGGCCCTGAAGGAATCCAACACTACCCAGACAACGGCCCAGAAGGAATCCAGCATGGCCCAGACAACAGCCCAGAAAGAATCCAGCATGGCCCAGACAATGGCCCAGAAGGAATCTAGCATGGCCCAGACAACAGCCCAAGAGGAATCCAGCATGGCCCAGACAACGACCCAGAAGGAATACAGCACTACCCAGACAACGGCCCAGAAGGAATCCAGCACTACCCAGACAATGGCCCAGAAGGAATCCAGCACTACCCAGACCACGGCCCAGAAGGAATCCAGCATGACCCAGACAACAGCCCAGAAGGAATCCAGCATGGCCCAGACAATGGCCCAGGCGGAATCCAGCACTACCCAGACAACGGCCCTGAAGGAATCCAACACTACCCAGACAACGGCCCAGAAGGAATCCAGCATGGCCCAGACAACGGCCCAGAAGGAATCCAGCACTACCCAGACAACGGACTTGAAAGAATCCAGCATGGCACAGACAACGGGCCAGACGGAATCCAGCATGGACAAGACAACGGCCCACAAGGAATCCAGCAAGACCCAGAAAATGGCCCAGAAGTAATCCAGCATGTCCCAGACAATGGCCCAGAAGGAATCCAGCATTACCCAGACAACGGTGCAGAAGGAATCCAGCACAAACCAGACAACGGCCCAGAAGGAATCCAGCATGGCCCAGACAATGTCCCAGAAGGAATCCAGCACTACCCAGTCAACGGCCAGAAGGTATCCAGCATGGCCCAGACCATGGCTCAGACAACGGCCCAGAAGGAAACCAGCATGACCCAGACAATGGCCCAGCAGGAATCCAGCACTACCCAGACAACGGCCCAGAAGGAATTCAACACTACCCGGACAACGGCCCAGAAGGAATCCAGCATGGCCCAGGCAAAGGTCCAGAAGGAATCCAGCATGGCCCAGACAACGGCCCAGAAGGAATCCAGCATGGTCCAGACAACGGCCCAGAAGGAATCCAGCATGGCCCAGTCAATGGCCCAGAAAAATCCAGCACTACCCAGACAACGGCCCAGAAGGAATCCTGCATGGCACAGACAACGGCCCAGAAGGAATCCGGCATGGCCCAGACAATGGTCCAGAAGGAATCCAGCATGACCCAGACAACGGCCCAGAAGGAATCCAGCTCTACCCAGACAACGGCCCAGAAGGATTCCAGCATGGCCCAGACAACGGCCCAAGAGGAATCCAGCATGGCCCAGACAACGGCCCAGAAGGAATCCAGCATGGCCCAGACAATGGCCCAGAAGGAATCCAGCGCTACAAAGACAATGTCCCAGAAGGAATCCAGCGCTACCCAGACAATGTCCCAGAAGGAATCCAGCGCTACCCAGACATTGGCCCAGAATGAATCCAGCATGGCCCAGACTACGGCCCAGGGGGAATCGAGCATGGCCCAGACAATGGCCCAGAAGGAATCCAGCATGGCCCAGACAACGGCCCAGAAGGAATCCAGCATGGCCCAAACAACAGCCCAGAAGGAATCCAGCATGGCCCAGACAATGGCCCAGAAGGAATCCAGCATGGCCCAGACAATGGCCCAGAAGGAATCCAGCATCGCCCAGACAACGGCCCAGAAGGAATCCAGCACTACCCAGACAACAGCCCAAGAGGAATCCAGCATGGCCCAGACAACGACCCAGAAGGAATCCAGCACTACCCAGACAACGGCCCAGAAGGAATCCATCACTCCCCAGACCACGGCCCAGAAGGAATCCAGCACTACCCAGACCACGGCCCAGAAGGAATCCAGCATGGCCCAGACAAAATCCCGAAAGAATCCAGCATGGCCCAGATAACGGCCCAGAAGGAATCCAGCATGGCCCAGACAAAGGCCCAGAAGAAATCCAGCAAGACCCAGACAATGGCCCAGAAGTAATCCAGCATGGCCCAGACAATGGCCCAGAAGGAATCCAGCATTACCCAGACAACGGCACAGAAGGAATCCAGCACAACCCAGACAACGGCCCAGAAGGAATCCAGCATGGCCAAGACAATGGCTCAGAAGGAATCCAGCACTACCCAGTCAACGGACAGAAGGAATCCAGCATGGCCCAGACCATGGCTCAGACAAAGTCTCAGAAGGAAACCAGCATGGCCCAGACAATGGCCCAGAAGGAATCCAGCACTACCCATGCAACGGCCTAGAAGGAATCAAACACTACGCAGACAACGGCCCAGAAGGAATCCAGCATGGCCCAGACAAAGGCCCAGAAGGAATCCAGCATGGCCCAGACAACGGCCCAGAAGGAATCCAGCATGGTCCAGACAACAGCCCAGAAGGAATCCAGCATGGCCCAGTCAATGGCCCAGAAAAAATCCAGCACTACCCAGACAACCGTCCAGAAGGAATCCAGCATGGCACAGACAACGTCCCAGAAGGAATCCAGCATGGCCCAGACAACGTCCCAGAAGGAATCCAGCATGACCCAGACAACGGCCCAGAAGGAATCCAGCTCTACCCAGACAACAGCCCAGATGGATTCCAGCATGGCCCAGACAACGGCCCAAGAGGAATCCAGCATGGCCCAGACAACGGCCCTTAAGGAATCCAGCATGGCCCAGACATTGGCCCAGATAGAATCCTGCATGGCCCAGACAATGGCCCAGGGGGAATCGAGCATGGCCCAGACAATGGCCCAGAAGGAATCCAGCATGGCCCAGACAACGGCCCAGAAGTAATCCAGCATGGCCCAGAGAACAGCGCAGAAGGAATCCAGCATGGCCCAGACAATGGCCCAGAAGGAATCTAGCATGTCCCAGACAACAGCCCAAGAGGAATCCAGCACGGCCCAGACAACGACCCAGAAGGAATCCAGCACTACCCAGACAACGGCCCAGAAGGAATCCGGCACTACCCAGACAATGGCCCAGAAGGAATCCAGCACTACCCAGACCACGGACCTGAAGGAATCCAGCATGGCCCAGACAACAGCCCAGAAGGAATCCAGCATGGCCCAGACAATGGCCCAGAAGGAATCCAGCATGACCCAGACAACGGCCCAGAAGGAATCCAGCTCTACCCAGACAACGGCCCAGAAGGATTCCAGCATGGCCCAGACAACGGCCCAAGAGGAATCCAGCATGGCCCAGACAACGGCCCAGAAGGAATCCAGCATGGCCCAGACAATGGCCCAGAAGGAATCCAGTGCTACCCAGACAATGTCCCAGAAGGAATCCCGCGCTACCCAGACATTGGCCCAGAAAGAATCCAGCATGGCCCAGATAACGGCACAGGGGGAATCGAGCATGGCCCAGACAATGGCCCAGAAGGAATCCAGCATGGCCCAGACAACGGCCCAGAAGTAATCCAGCATGGCCCAGACAACAGCCCAGAAGGAATCCAGCATGGCCCAGACAATGGCCCAGAAGGAATCTAGCATGGCCCAGACAACAGCCCAAGAGGAATACAGCAGGGCCCAGACAACGACCCAGAAAGAATCCAGCACTACCCAGACAATGGCCCAGAAGGAATCCAGCACTACCCAGACCACGGACCAGAAGGAATCCAGCATGGCCCAGACAACAGCCCAGAAGGAATCCAGCATGGACCAGATAACGGCCCAGGCGGAATCCAGCACTACCCAGACAACGGCCCTGAAGGAATCCAACACTACCCAGACAACGGCCCAGAAGGAATCCAGCATGGCCCAGACAACGGCCCAGAAGGAATCCAGCACTACCCAGACAACGGACCTGAAAGAATCCAGCATGGCACAGACAACGGGCCAGACGGAATCCAGCACGGCCCAGACAACGGCCCAGAAGGAATCCAGCATGGCACAGACAATGGCCCAGAAGGAATCCAGCATGGACAAGACAACGGCCCAGAAGGAATCCAGCAAGACCCAGACAATGGCCCAGAAGTAATCCAGCATGTCCCAGACAATGGCCCAGACGGAATCAAGCATTACCCAGACAACGGTGCAGAAGGAATCCAGCACAACCAAGACAACTGCCCAGAAGGAAGCCAGCATGGCCCAGATAATGGCTCAGAAGGAATCCAGCATTACCCAGACAACGGTGCAGAAGGAATCCAGCATGGCCCAGACAACAGCCCAGAAGGAATCAAGCATGGCCCAGACAATGGCCCAGAAGGAATCCAGCATGGCCCAGACCACGGACCAGAAGGAATCCAGCATGGCCCAGACAACAGCCCAGAAGGAATCCAGCATGGCCCAGACAATGGCCCAGAAGGAATCCAGCATGACCCAGACAACGGCCCAGAAGGAATCCAGCTCTACCCAGACAACGGCCCAGAAGGATTCCAGCATGGCCCAGACAACGGCCCAAGAAGAATCCAGCATGGCCCAGACAACGGCCCAGAAGGAATCCAGCATGGCCCAGACAATGGCCCAGAAGGAATCCAGTGCTACCCAGACAATGTCCCAGAAGGAATCCAGCGCTACCCAGACATTGGCCCAGAAAGAATCCAGCATGGCACAGATAACGGCCCAGGGGGAATCGAGCATGGCCCAGACAATGGCCCAGAAGGAATCCAGCATGGCCCAGACAACGGCCCAGAAGTAATCCAGCATGGCCCAGACAACAGCCCAGAAGGAATCCAGCATGGCCCAGACAATGGCCCAGAAGGAATCTAGCATGGCCCAGACAACAGCCCAAGAGGAATCCAGCAGGGCCCAGACAACGACCCAGAAAGAATCCAGCACTACCCAGACAATGGCCCAGAAGGAATCCAGCACTACCCAGACCACGGACCAGAAGGAATCCAGCATGGCCCAGACAACAGCCCAGAAGGAATCCAGCATGGACCAGATAACGGCCCAGGCGGAATCCAGCACTACCCAGACAACGGCCCTGAAGGAATCCAACACTACCCAGACAACGGCCCAGAAGGAATCCAGCATGGCCCAGACAACGGCCCAGAAGGAATCCAGCACTACCCAGACAACGGACCTGAAAGAATCCAGCATGGCACAGACAACGGGCCAGACGGAATCCAGCACGGCCCAGACAACGGCCCAGAAGGAATCCAGCATGGCACAGACAATGGCCCAGAAGGAATCCAGCATGGACAAGACAACGGCCCAGAAGGAATCCAGCAAGACCCAGACAATGGCCCAGAAGTAATCCAGCATGTCCCAGACAATGGCCCAGACGGAATCAAGCATTACCCAGACAACGGTGCAGAAGGAATCCAGCACAACCAAGACAACTGCCCAGAAGGAAGCCAGCATGGCCCAGATAATGGCTCAGAAGGAATCCAGCATTACCCAGACAACGGTGCAGAAGGAATCCAGCATGGCCCAGACAACAGCCCAGAAGGAATCAAGCATGGCCCAGACAATGGCCCAGAAGGAATCCAGCATGGCCCAGACCACGGACCAGAAGGAATCCAGCATGGCCCAGACAACAGCCCAGAAGGAATCCAGCATGGCCCAGACAATGGCCCAGAAGGAATCCAGCATGACCCAGACAACGGCCCAGAAGGAATCCAGCTCTACCCAGACAACGGCCCAGAAGGATTCCAGCATGGCCCAGACAACGGCCCAAGAAGAATCCAGCATGGCCCAGACAACGGCCCAGAAGGAATCCAGCATGGCCCAGACAATGGCCCAGAAGGAATCCAGTGCTACCCAGACAATGTCCCAGAAGGAATCCAGCGCTACCCAGACATTGGCCCAGAAAGAATCCAGCATGGCACAGATAACGGCCCAGGGGGAATCGAGCATGGCCCAGACAATGGCCCAGAAGGAATCCAGCATGGCCCAGACAACGGCCCAGAAGTAATCCAGCATGGCCCAGACAACAGCCCAGAAGGAATCCAGCATGGCCCAGACAATGGCCCAGAAGGAATCTAGCATGGCCCAGACAACAGCCCAAGAGGAATCCAGCACGGCCCAGACAACGACCCAGAAAGAATCCAGCACTACCCAGACAATGTCCCAGAAGGAATCCAGCACTACCCAGACCACGGACCAGAAGGAATCCAGCATGGCCCAGACAACGGCCCAGAAGGAATCCAGCATGGCCCAGACAACGGCCCAGGCGGAATCCAGCACTACCCAGACAACGGCCCTGAAGGAATCCAACACTACCCAGACAACAGCCCAGAAGGAATCCAGCATGGCCCATACAACGGCCCAGAAGGAATCCAGCACTACCCAGACAACGGACCTGAAAGAATCCAGCATGGCACAGACAACGGGCCAGACGGAATCCAGCACGGCCCAGACAACGGCCCAGAAGGAATCCAGCATGGCACAGACAATGGCCCAGAAGGAATCCAGCATGGACAAGACAACGGCCCAGAAGGAATCCAGCAAGACCCAGACAATGGCCCAGAAGTAATCCAGCATGTCCCAGACAATGGCCCAGACGGAATCAAGCATTACCCAGACAACGGTGCAGAAGGAATCCAGCACAACCAAGACAACTGCCCAGAAGGAAGCCAGCATTGCCCAGACAATGGCCCAGAAGGAATCCAGCATTACCCAGACAACGGTGCAGAAGGAATCCAGCATGGCCCAGACAACAGCACAGAAGGAATCCAGCATGGCCCAGACAATGGCCCAGAAGGAATCTAGCATGGCCCAGACAACAGCCGAAGAGGAATCCAGCACGGCCCAGACAACGACCCAGAAGGAATCCAGCACTAACCAGACAACGGCCCAGAAGGAATCCAGCACTACCCAGACAATGGCCCAGAAGGAATCCAGCACTACCCAGACCACGGACCAGAAGGAATCCAGCATGGCCCAGACAACAGCCCAGAAGGAATCCAGCATGGCCCAGACAATGGCCCAGAAGGAATCCAGCATGACCCAGACAACGGCCCAGAAGGAATCCAGCTCTACCCAGACAACGGCCCAGAAGGATTCCAGCATGGCCCAGACAACGGCCCAAGAGGAATCCAGCATGGCCCAGACAACGGCCCAGAAGGAATCCAGCATGGCCCAGAAAATGTCCCAGAAGGAATCCAGCGCTACCCAGACATTGGCGCAGAAAGAATCCAGCATGGCCCAGACAACGGCACAGGGGGAATCGAGCATGGCCCAGACAATGGCCCAGAAGGAATCCAGCATGGCCCAGACAACAGCCCAGAAGGAATCCAGCATGGCCCAGACAATGGCCCAGAAGGAATCTAGCATGGCCCAGACAACAGCCCAAGAGGAATCCAGCACTGCCCAGACAAAGACCCAGAAGGAATCCAGCACTACCCAGACAATGGCCCAGAAGGAATCCAGCACTACCCAGACAATGGCCCAGAACGAATCCAGCACTACCCAGACGACGGACCAGAAGGAATCCAGCATGGCCCAGACAACAGCCCAGAAGGAATCCAGCATGGCCCAGACTACGGCCCAGGCGGAATCCAGCACTACCCAGACAACGGCCCTGAAGGAATCCAACACTACCCAGACAACGGCCCAGAAGGAATCCAGCATGGCCCAGACAACAGCCCAGAAGGATTCCAGCATGGCCCTGACAATGGCCCAGAAGGAATCTAGCATGGCCCAGACAACAGCCCAAGAGGAATCCAGCATGGCCCAGACAACGACCCAGAAGGAATCCAGCACTACCCAGACAACGGCCCAGAAGGAATCCAGCACTAACCAGACAATGGCCCAGAAGGAATCCAACACTACCCAGACCACGGCCCAGAAGGAATCCAGCATGACCCAGACAACAGCCCAGAAGGAATCCAGCATGGCCCAGACAACGGCCCAGACGGAATCCAGCACTACCCAGACAACGGCCCTGAAGGAATCCAACACTACCCAGACAACGGCCCAGAAGGAATCCAGCATGGCCCAGACAACGGCCCAGAAGGAATCTAGCACTACCCAGACAACGGACCTGAAAGAATCCAGCATTGCACACACAACGGGCCAGACGGAATCCAGCATGGATTAGACAAAGGCCCACAAGGAATCCAGCAAGACCCAGACAATGGCCCAGAAGTAATCCAGCATGTCCCAGTCAATGGCCCAGAAGGAATCCAGCATTACCCAGACAACGGTGCAGAAGGAATCCAGCACAAACCAGACAATGGCCCAGAAGGAATCCAGCATGGCCCAGACAATGTCCCAGAAGGAATCCAGCACTACCCAGTCAACGGCCAGAAGGAATCCAGCATGGCCCAACCATGGCTCAGACAATGGCCCAGAAGGAAACCAGCATGGCCCAGACAATGGCCCAGAAGGAATCCAGCACTACCCAGACAACGGCCCAGACGGAATCCAGCATGGCCCAGCAAAGGCCCAGAAGGAATCCAGCATGGCCCAGACAATGGCCCAGTAGGAAACCAGCATGGCCCAGACAATGGCCCAGAAGGAATCCAGCACTACCCAGACAACGGCCCAGAAGGATTCCAGCATGGCCCAGACAACGGCCCAGAAGGAATCCAGCATGGCCCAGGCAAAGGTCCAGAAGGAATCCAGCATGGCCCAGACAACGGCCCAGAAGGAATCCAGCATGGTCCAGACAACCGCCCAGAAGGAATCCAGCATGGCCCAGTGAATGGCCCAGAAGGAATCCAGCACTACCCAGACAACGGCCCAGAAGGAATTCAACACTACCCGGACAACTGCCCAGAAGGAATCCAGCATGGCCCAGACAACGGCCCAAGAGGAATCCAGCATGGCCCAGACAACGGCCCAGAAGGAATCCAGCATGGCCCAGACAATGGCCCAGAAGGAATCCAGCGCTACAAAGGCAATGTCCCAGAAGGTATCCAGCGATACCCAGACATTGGCCCGGAAAGAATCCAGCATGGCCCAGACAACGGCCCAGGGGGAATCGAGCATGGCCCAGACAATGGCCCAGATGGAATCCAGTTTGGCCCAGACAACGGCCCAGAAGGAATCCAGCATGGCCCAGACAACAGCCCAGAAGGAATCCAGCATGGCCCAGACAACGGCCCAAGAGGAATCCAGCATGGCCCAGACAACGGCCCAGAAGGAATCCAGCATGGCCCAGACAATGGCCCAGAAAGAATCCAGCGCTACCCAGACAATGTCCCAGAAGGAATCCAGCGCTACCCAGACATTGGCCCAGAAAGAATCCAGCATGGCCCAGACAACGGCCCAGGGGGAATCGAGCATGGCCCAGACAATGGCCCAGAAGGAATCCAGCATGGCCCAGACAACGGCCCAGAAGGAATCCAGCATGGCCCAGACAACAGCCCAGAAGGAATCCAGCATGGCCCAGACAATGGCCCAGAAGGAATCCAGCATGGCCCAGACAATGGCCCAGAAGGAATCCAGCATCGCCCAGACAACGGCCCAGAAGGAATCCAGCACTACCCAGACAACAGCCCAAGAGGAATCCAGCATGGACCAGACAACGACCCAGAAGGAATCCAGCACTACCCCGACAACGGCCCAGAAGGAATCCAGCACTACCCAGACCACGGCCCAGAAGGAATCCAGCATGGCCCAGACAAAATCCCGGAAAGAATCCAGCATGGCCCAGATAACGGCCCAGAAGGAATCCAGCATGGCCCAGACAAAGGCCCAGAAGAAATCCAGCATGGCCCAGACAACAGCCCAGAAGGAATCCAGCATGGACCAGACAACGTCCCAGAAGGAATCCAGCAAGACCCAGACAATGGCCCAGAAGTAATCCAGCATGGCCCAGACAATGGCCCAGAAGGAATCCAGCATTACCCAGACAACGGCCCAGAAAGAATCCAGCACAACCCAGACAACGGCCCAGAAGGAATCCAGCATGGCCAAGACAATGGCTCAGAAGGAATCCAGCACTACCCAGTCAACGGACAGAAGGAGTCCAGCATGGCCCAGACCATGGCACAGACAAAGTCCCAGAAGGAAACCAGCATGGCCGAGACAACGGCCCAGAAGTAATCCAGCATGGCCCAGACAACAGCCCAGAAGGAATCCAGCATGGCCCAGACAATGGCCCAGAAGGAATCTAGCATGGCCCAGACAACAGCCGAAGAGGAATCCAGCACGGCCCAGACAACGACCCAGAAGGAATCCAGCACGGCCCAGACAACGGCCCAGAAGGAATCCAGCACTACCCAGACAATGGCCCAGAAGGAATCCAGCACTACCCAGACCACGGACCAGAAGGAATCCAGCATGGCCCAGACAACAGCCCAGAAGGAATCCAGCATGGCCCAGACAACGGCCCAGGCGGAATCCAGCACTACCCACACAACGGCCCTGAAGGAATCCCACACTAACCAGACAACGGCCCAGAAGGAATCCAGCATGGCCCAGACAACGGCCCAGAAGGAATCCAGCACTACCCAGACAACGGACCTGAAAGAATCCAGCATGGCACAGACAACGGGCCAGACGGAATCCAGCACGGCCCAGACAACGGCCCAGAAGGAATCCAGCATGGCACAGACAATGGCCCAGAAGGAATCCAGCATGGACAAGACAACGGCCCAGAAGGAATCCAGCAAGACCCAGACAATGGCCCAGAAGTAATCCAGCATGTCCCAGACAATGGCCCAGAAGGAATCCAGCATTACCCAGACAACGGTGCAGAAGGAATCCAGCACAACCCAGACAACTGCCCAGAAGGAAGCCAGCATGGCCCAGACAATGGCCCAGAAGGAATCCAGCACTACCCAGTCAACGGCCAGAAGGAATCCAGCATGGCCCAGACCATGGCTCAGATAACGGCCCAGAAGGAAACCAGCATGGCCCAGACAATGGCCCAGAAGGAATCCAGCACTACCCAGACAACGGCCCAGAAGGAATCCAGCATGGCCCAGGCAAAGGTCCAGAAGGAATCCAGCATGGCCCAGACAACGGCCCAGAAGGAATCCAGCATGGTCCAGACAACGGCCCAGAAGGAATCCAGCATGGCCCAGTCAATGGCCCAGAAAACTCCAGCACTACCCAGACAACGGCCCAGAAGGAATCCAGCATGGCACAGGCAACGGCCCAGAAGGAATCCAGCATGGCCCAGACAATTGCCCAGAAGGAATCCAGCATGACCCAGACAACGGCCCAGAAGGAATCCAGCTCTACCCAGACAACGGCCCAGAAGGATTCCAGCATGGCCCAGACAATGGCCCAAGAGGAATCCAGCATGGCCCAGACAACGGCCCAGAAGGAATCCAGCATGGCCCAGACAATGGCCCAGATGGAATTCAGCGCTACCCAGACAATGTCCCAGAAGGAATCCAGCGCTACCGAGACATTGGCCCGGAAAGAATCCAGCATGGCCCAGACAATGGCCCAGGGGGAATCGAGCATGGCCCAGACAATGGCCCAGAAGGAATCCAGCATGGCCCAGACAACGGCCCAGAAGGAATCCAGCATGGCCCAGACAACAGCCCAGAAGGAATCCAGCATGGCCCAGACAATGGCCCAGAAGGAATCCAGCATGGCCCAGACAATGGCCCAGAAGGAATCCAGCATGGCCCAGACAACGGCACAGAAGGAATCCAGCACTACCCAGACAACAGCCCAAGAGGAATCCAGCATGGCCCAGACAATGACCCAGAAGGAATCCAGCACTACCCAGACAACGGACCAGAAGGAATCCAGCACTACCCAGACCACGGCCCAGAAGGAATCCAGCATGGCCCAGACAACAGCCCAGAAGGAATCCAGCATGGCCCAGACAATGGCCCAGAAGGAATCCTGCATGGCCCAGGCAATGGCCCAGAGGAAATCCAGCACTACCCAGACAACGGCCCAGAAGGAATCCAGCCCTAACCAGACAACGGCCCAGAAGGAATGCAGCACTACCCAGACAACGGCCCAGAAGGAATCCAGCATGGCCCAGACAAAGGCACAGAAGGAATCCAGCATGGCCCAGACAACGGCCCAGAAGGAATCCAGCATGGCCCAGACAATGGCCCTGAAGGAATCCAGCATGGCCCAGTCAATGGCCCAGAAGAAATCCAGCAGTACCCAGACAACGGCCCAGAAGGAATCCAGCACTAACCAGACAACGGCCCAGAAGGAATGCAGCACTACCCAGACAACGGCCCAGAAGGAATCCAGCATGGCCCAGACAAAGGCACAGAAGGAATCCAGCATGGCCCAGAAAAAGGCCCAGAAGGAATTCAGCACTACCCAGACAACAGCCCAAGAGGAATCCAGCATGGCCCAGACAACGACCCAGAAGGAATCCAGCACTACCCAGACAACGGCCCAGAAGGAATCCAGCACTACCCAGACCACGGCCCAGAAGGAATCCAGCATGGCACAGACAACGGGCCAGACGGAATCCAGCACGGCCCAGACAACGGCCCAGGAAGGAATCCAGCATGGCACAGACAATGGCCCAGAAGGAATCCAGCATGGACCAGACAACGGCCCAGAAGGAATCCAGCAAGACCTAGACAATGGCCCAGAAGTAATCCAGCATGTCCCAGACAATGGCCCAGAAGGAATCCAGCATTACCCAGACAACGGTGTAGAAGTAATCCAGCACAACCCAGACAACGGCCCAGAAGGAATCCAGCATGGCCCAGACAATGGCCCAGAAGGAATCCAGCACTACCCAGTCAACGGCCAGAAGGAATCCAGCATGGCCCAGACAATGGCCCAGACGGAATCCAGCACTACCCAGACAACGGCCCAGAAGGAATCCAACACTACCCAGACAACGGCCCAGAAGGAATCCAGCATGGCCCGGACAAAGGTCCAGACGGAATCCAGCATGGCCCAGACAACGGCCCAGAAGGAATCCAGCATGGCCCAGTCAATGGCCCAGAAAAATCCAGCACTACCCAGACAACGGCCCAGAAGGAATCCAGCATGGCACAGACAACGGCCCAGAAGGAATCCAGCATGGCCAGGACAATGGCCCAGAAGGAATCCAGCATGACCCAGACAACGGCCCAGAAGAATCCAGCTATACCCAGACAACGGCCCAGAAGGATTCCAGCATGGCCCAGACAACGGCCCAAGAGGAATCCAGCATGGCCCAGACAACGGCCCAGACGGAATCCAGCATAGCCCAGACAATGGCCCAGAAGGAATCCAGCGCTACCCAGACAATGTCCCAGAAGGAATCCAGCGCTACCCAGACATTAGCCCGGAAAGAATCCAGCATGGCCCAGACAACGGCCCAGGGGGAATCGAGCATGGCCCAGACAATGGCCCAGAAGGAATCCAGCATGGCCCAGACAACGGCCCAGAAGGAATCCATCATGGCCCAGACAACAGCCCAGAAGGAATCCAGCATGGCCCTGACAACGGCCCAAGAGGAATCCAGCATGGCCCAGACAACGGCCCAGAAGGAATCCAGCATGGCCCAGACAATGGCCCAGAAGTAATCCAGCATGGCCCAGACAACGGCCCAGAAAGAATCCAGCACTACCCAGACAACAGCCCAAGAGGAATCCAGCATGGCCCAGACAACGACCCAGAAGGAATCCAGCACTACCCAGACAACGGCCCAGAAGGAATCCAGCACTACCCAGACAATTGCCCAGAAGGAATCCAGCACTACCCAGACCACGGCCCAGAAGGAATCCAGCATGGCCCAGACAAAATCCCAGAAAGAATCCAGCATGGCCCAGATAACGGCCCAGAAGGAATCCAGCATGGCCCAGACAAAGGCGCAGAAGGAATCCAGCATGGCCCAGACAACAGCCCAGAAGGAATCCAGCATGGCCCAGACAACGGCCCAGAAGGAATCCAGCATGGCCCAGAGGAAATCCAGCACTTCCCAGACAACGGCCCAGAAGGAATCCAGCACTAACCAGACAGCAGCCCAGAAGGAATGCAGCACTACCCAGACAACGGCCCAGAAGGAATCCAGCATGGCCCAGACAAAGGCACAGAAGGAATCCAGCATGGCCCAGACAACGGCCCAAGAGGAATCCAGCATGGCCCAGACAACGGCCCAGAAGGAATCCAGCATGGCCCAGACAATGGCCCAGAAGGAATCCAGCGCTACCCAGACAATGTCCCAGAAGGAATCCAGCGCTACCCAGACATTGGCCCAGAAAGAATCCAGCATGGCCCAGACAACGGCCCAGGGGGAATCGAGCATGGCCCAGACAATGGCCCAGAAGGAATCCAGCATGGCCCAGACAACGGCCCAGAAGGAATCCAGCATGGCCCAGACAACAGCCCAGAAGGAATCCAGCATGGCCCAGACAATGGCCCAGAAGGAATCCAGCATGGCCCAGACAATGGCCCAGAAGGAATCCAGCATCGCCCAGACAACGGACCAGAAGGAATCCAGCACTACCCAGACAACAGCCCAAGAGGAATCCAGCATGGACCAGACAACGACCCAGAAGGAATCCAGCACTACCCCGACAACGGTCCAGAAGGAATCCAGCACTACCCAGACCACGGCCCAGAAGGAATCCAGCATGGCCCAGACAAAATCCCGGAAAGAATCCAGCATGGCCCAGATAACGGCCCAGAAGGAATCCAGCATGGCCCAGACAAAGGCCCAGAAGAAATCCAGCATGGCCCAGACAACAGCCCAGAAGGAATCCAGCATGGACCAGACAACGTCCCAGAAGGAATCCAGCAAGACCCAGACAATGGCCCAGAAGTAATCCAGCATGGCCCAGACAATGGCCCAGAAGGAATCCAGCATTACCCAGACAACGGCACAGAAAGAATCCAGCACAACCCAGACAACGGCCCAGAAGGAATCCAGCATGGCCAAGACAATGGCTCAGAAGGAATCCAGCACTACCCAGTCAACGGACAGAAGGAGTCCAGCATGGCCCAGACCATGGCTCAGACAAAGTCCCAGAAGGAAACCAGCATGGCCCAGACAACGGCCCAGAAGTAATCCAGCATGGCCCAGACAACAGCCCAGAAGGAATCCAGCATGGCCCGGACAATGGCCCAGAAGGAATCTAGCATGGCCCAGACAACAGCCCAAGAGGAATCCAGCACGGCCCAGACAACGACCCAGAAGGAATCCAGCACGGCCCAGACAACGGCCCAGAAGGAATCCAGCACTACCCAGACAATGGCCCAGAAGGAATCCAGCACTACCCAGACCACGGACCAGAAGGAATCCAGCATGGCCCAGACAACAGCCCAGAAGGAATCCAGCATGGCCCAGACAACGGCCCAGGCGGAATCCAGCATTACCCACACAACGGCCCTGAAGGAATCCCACACTAACCAGACAACGGCCCAGAAGGAATCCAGCATGGCCCAGACAACGGCCCAGAAGGAATCCAGCACTACCCAGACAACGGACCTGAAAGAATCCAGCATGGCACAGACAACGGGCCAGACGGAATCCAGCACGGCCCAGACAACGGCCCAGAAGGAATCCAGCATGGCACAGACAATGGCCCAGAAGGAATCCAGCATGGACAAGACAACGGCCCAGAAGGAATCCAGCAAGACCCAGACAATGGCCCAGAAGTAATCCAGCATGTCCCAGACAATGGCCCAGAAGGAATCCAGCATTACCCAGACAACGGTGCAGAAGGAATCCAGCACAACCCAGACAACTGCCCAGAAGGAAGCCAGCATGGCCCAGACAATGGCCCAGAAGGAATCCAGCACTACCCAGTCAACGGCCAGAAGGAATCCAGCATGGCCCAGACCATGGCTCAGATAACGGCCCAGAAGGAAACCAGCATGGCCCAGACAATGGCCCAGAAGGAATCCAGCACTACCCAGACAACGGCCCAGAAGGAATCCAGCATGGCCCAGGCAAAGGTCCAGAAGGAATCCAGCATGGCCCAGACAACGGCCCAGAAGGAATCCAGCATGGTCCAGACAACGGCCCAGAAGGAATCCAGCATGGCCCAGTCAATGGCCCAGAAAACTCCAGCACTACCCAGACAACGGCCCAGAAGGAATCCAGCATGGCACAGGCAACGGCCCAGAAGGAATCCAGCATGGCCCAGACAATTGCCCAGAAGGAATCCAGCATGACCCAGACAACGGCCCAGAAGGAATCCAGCTCTACCCAGACAACGGCCCAGAAGGATTCCAGCATGGCCCAGACAATGGCCCAAGAGGAATCCATCATGGCCCAGACAATGGCCCAGAAGGAATCCAGCATGGCCCAGACAACGGCCCAGAAGGAATCCAGCACTACCCAGACAACATCCCAAGAGGAATCCAGCATGGCCCAGACAACGACCCAGAAGGAATCCAGCACTACCCAGACAACGGACCAGAAGGAATCCAGCACTACCCAGACCACGGCCCAGAAGGAATCCAGCATGGCCCAGACAACAGCCCAGAAGGAATCCAGCATGGCCCAGACAATGGCCCAGAAGGAATCCAGCATGGCCCAGGCAATGGCCCAGAGGAAATCCAGCACTACCCAGACAACGGCCCAGAAGGAATCCAGCACTAACCAGACAACGGCCCAGAAGGAATGCAGCACTACCCAGACAACGGCCCAGAAGGAATCCAGCATGGCCCAGACAAAGGCACAGAAGGAATCCAGCATGGCCCAGACAACGGCCCAGAAGGAATCCAGCATGGCCCAGACAATGGCCCTGAAGGAATCCAGCATGGCCCAGTCAATGGCCCAGAAGAAATCCAGCAGTACCCAGACAACGGCCCAGAAGGAATCCAGCATGGCCCAGACAATGGCCCAAGAGGAATCCAGCATGGCCCAGACAACGGCCCAGAAGGAATCCAGCATGGCCCAGACAATGGCCCAGATGGAATTCAGCGCTACCCAGACAATGTCCCAGAAGGAATCCAGCGCTACCCAGACATTGGCCCGGAAAGAATCCAGCATGGCCCAGACAATGGCCCAGGGGGAATCGAGCATGGCCCAGACAATGGCCCAGAAGGAATCCAGCATGGACAGACAACGGCCCAGAAGGAATCCAGCATGGCCCAGACAACAGCCCAGAAGGAATCCAGCATGGCCCAGTCAATGGCCCAGAAGGAATCCAGCATGGCCCAGACAATGGCCCAGAAGGAATCCAGCATGGCCCAGACAACGGCCCAGAAGGAATCCAGCACTACCCAGACAACAGCCCAAGAGGAATCCAGCATGGCCCAGACAACGACCCAGAAGGAATCCAGCACTACCCAGACAACGGACCAGAAGGAATCCAGCACTACCCAGACCACGGCCCAGAAGGAATCCAGCATGGCCCAGACAACAGCCCAGAAGGAATCCAGCATGGCCCAGACAATGGCCCAGAAGGAATCCAGCATGGCCCAGGCAATGGCCCAGAGGAAATCCAGCACTACCCAGACAACGGCCCAGAAGGAATCCAGCACTAACCAGACAACGGCCCAGAAGGAATGCAGCACTACCCAGACAACGGCCCAAAAGGAATCCAGCATGGCCCAGACAAAGGCACAGAAGGAATCCAGCATGGCCCAGACAACGGCCCAGAAGGAATCCAGCATGGCCCAGACAATGGCCCTGAAGGAATCCAGCATGGCCCAGTCAATGGCCCAGAAGAAATCCAGCAGTACCCAGACAACGGCCCAGAAGGAATCCAGCACTAACCAAACAACGGCCCAGAAGGAATCCAGCATGGCCCAGAAGGAATCCAGCATGGCCCAGACAATGGCCCAGAAGGAATCCAGCATGGCCCAGAAAAAGGCCCAGAAGGAATTCAGCACTACCCAGACAACAGCCCAAGAGGAATCCAGCATGGCCCAGACAACGACCCAGAAGGAATCCAGCACTACCCAGACAACGGCCCAGAAGGAATCCAGCACTACCCAGACAATCGCCCAGAAGGAATCCAGCACTACGCAGACCACGGCCCAGATGGAATCCAGCATGGCCCAGACAAAATCCCAGAAAGAATCCAGCATGGCCCAGATAATGGCCGAGAAGGAATCCAGCATGGCCCAGACAACAGCCCAGAAGGAATCCAGCATGGCCCAGACAACGGCCCAGGCAGAATCCAGCACTACCCAGACAACCGCCCAGAAGGAATCCAGCATGGCCCAGACAACGGCCCAGAAGGAATCCAGCACTACCCAGACAACGGACCTGAAAGAATCCAGCATGGCACAGACAACGGGCCAGACGGAATCCAGCACGGCCCAGACAACGGCCCAGAAGGAATCCAGCATGGCACAGACAATGGCCCAGAAGGAATCCAGCATGGACCAGACAACGGCCCAGAAGGAATCCAGCAAGACCTAGACAATGGCCCAGAAGTAATCCAGCATGTCCCAGACAATGGCCCAGAAGGAATCCAGCATTACCCAGACAACGGTGTAGAAGTAATCCAGCACAACCCAGACAACAGCCCAGAAGGAATCCAGCATGGCCCAGACAATGGCCCAGAAGGAATCCAGCACTACCCAGTCAACGGCCAGAAGGAATCCAGAATGGCCCAGACAATGGCCCAGACGGAATCCAGCACTACCCAGACAACGGCCCAGAAGGAATCCAACACTACCCAGACAACGGCCCAGAAGGAATCCAGCATGGCCCGGACAAAGGTCCAGACGGAATCCAGCATGGCCCAGACAACGGCCCAGAAGGAATCCAGCATGGCCCAGTCAATGGCCCAGAAAAATCCAGCACTACCCAGACAACGGCCCAGAAGGAATCCAGCATGGCACAGACAATGGCCCAGAAGGAATCCAGCATGGCCAGGACAATGGCCAGAAGGAATCCAGCATGACCCAGACAACGGCCCAGAAGAATCCAGCTATACACAGACAACGGCCCAGAAGGATTCCAGTATGGCCCAGACAACGGCCCAAGAGGAATCCAGCATGGCCCAGACAACGGCCCAGACGGAATCCAGCATAGCCCAGACAATGTCCCAGAAGGAATCCAGCGCTACCCAGACATTGGCCCGGAAAGAATCCAGCATGGCCCAGACAACGGCCCAGGGGGAATCGAGCATGGCCCAGACAATGGCCCAGAAGGAATCCAGCATGGCCCAGACAACGGCCCAGAAGGAATCCATCATGGCCCAGACAACAGCCCAGAAGGAATCCAGCATGGCCCAGACAACGGCCCAAGAGGAATCCAGCATGGCCCAGACAACGGCCCAGAAGGAATCCAGCATGGCCCAGACAATGGCCCAGAAGTAATCCAGCATGGCCCAGACAACGGCCCAGAAAGAATACAGCACTACCCAGACAACAGCCCAAGAGGAATCCAGCATGGCCCAGACAACGACCCAGAAGGAATCCAGCACTACCCAGACAACGGCCCAGAAGGAATCCAGCACTACCCAGACAATGGCCCAGAAGGAATCCAGCACTACCCAGACCACGGCCCAGAAGGAATCCAGCATGGCCCAGACAAAATCCCAGAAAGAATCCAGCATGGCCCAGATAACGGCCCAGAAGGAATCCAGCATGGCCCAGACAACGGCCCAGAAGGAATCCAGCATGGCCCAGAGGAAATCCAGCACTTCCCAGACAACGGCCCAGAAGGAATCCAGCACTAACCAGACAACAGCCCAGAAGGAATGCAGCACTACCCAGACAACGGCCCAGAAGGAATCCAGCATGGCCCAGACAAAGGCACAGAAGGAATCCAGCATGGCCCAGACAACGGCCCAGAAGGAATCCAGCATGGCCCAGACAATGGCCCTGAAGGAATTCAGCATGGCCCAGTCAATGGCCCAGAAGAAATCCAGCACTACCCAGACAACGGCCCAGAAGGAATCCAGCACTAACCAGACAACGGCCCAGAAGGAATGCAGCACTACCCAGACAACGGCCCAGAAGGAATCCAGCATGGCCCAGACAATGGCACAGAAGGAATCCAGCATGGCCAGGACAATGGCCAGAAGGAATCCAGCATGACCCAGACAACGGCCCAGAAGAATCCAGCTATACCCAGACAACGGCCCAGAAGGATTCCAACATGGCCCAGACAACGGCCCAAGAGGAATCCAGCATGGCCCAGACAACGGCCCAGACGGAATCCAGCATAGCCCAGACAATGTCCCAGAAGGAATCCAGCGCTACCCAGACATTGGCCCGGAAAGAATCCAGCATGGCCCAGACAACGGCTCAGGGGGAATCGAGCATGGCCCAGACAATGGCCCAGAAGGAATCCAGCATGGCCCAGACAACGGCCCAGAAGGAATCCATCATGGCCCAGACAACAGCCCAGAAGGAATCCAGCATGGCCCAGACAACGGCCCAAGAGGAATCCAGCATGGCCCAGACAACGGCCCAGAAGGAATCCAGCATGGCCCAGACAAAGGCCCAGAAGTAATCCAGCATGGCCCAGACAACGGCCCAGAAAGAATACAGCACTACCCAGACAACAGCCCAAGAGGAATCCAGCATGGCCCAGACAACGACCCAGAAGGAATCCAGCACTACCCAGACAACGGCCCAGAAGGAATCCAGCACTACCCAGACAATGGCCCAGAAGGAATCCAGCACTACCCAGACCACGGCCCAGAAGGAATCCAGCATGGCCCAGACAAAATCCCAGAAAGAATCCAGCATGGCCCAGATAACGGCCCAGAAGGAATCCAGCATGGCCCAGACAACGGCCCAGAAGGAATCCAGCATGGCCCAGAGGAAATCCAGCACTTCCCAGACAACGGCCCAGAAGGAATCCAGCACTAACCAGACAACAGCCCAGAAGGAATGCAGCACTACCCAGACAACGGCCCAGAAGGAATCCAGCATGGCCCAGACAAAGGCACAGAAGGAATCCAGCATGGCCCAGACAACGGCCCAGAAGGAATCCAGCATGGCCCAGACAATGGCCCTGAAGGAATTCAGCATGGCCCAGTCAATGGCCCAGAAGAAATCCAGCACTACCCAGACAACGGCCCAGAAGGAATCCAGCACTAACCAGACAACGGCCCAGAAGGAATGCAGCACTACCCAGACAACGGCCCAGAAGGAATCCAGCATGGCCCAGACAATGGCACAGAAGGAAGCCAGCATGGCCTAGACAATGGCCCTGAAGGAATTCAGCATGGCCCAGTCAATGGCCCAGAAGAAATCCAGCACTACCCAGACAACGGCCCAGAAGGAATCCAGCACTAACCAGACAACGGCCCAGAAGGAATCCAGCATGGCCCAGACAACGGCCCAGAAGGAATCCAGCACTAACCAGACAACGGCCCAGAAGGAATCCAACATGGCCCAGTCAATAGCCCAGAAGAAATCCAGCACTACCCAGACAACAGCCCAGAAGGAAATCAGCATGGCCCAGACAACGGCCCAGAAGGAATCCATCACTACCCAGACAACGGCCCAGAAGGAATCCAGCATGGCCCACACAACGGCCCAGAAGGAATCCAGCACTACCCAGACAACGGCCCAGAAGGAATCCAGCATGGCCCACACAACGGACCAGAAGGAATCCAGCACTAACCAGACAACGGCCCAGAAGGAATCCAGCATGGCCCATACAACGGCCCAGAAGGAATCCAGCATGAACCAGACAAACTCCCAGAAAGAATCCAGCATGGCCCAGACAACGGCCCAGAAGGAATCCAGCATGGCCCAGACAAAGGCCCAGAAGGAATCCAGCATGGCCCAGACAACGGCCCAGAAGGAATCCAGCATGGCCCAGACAACGGACGAGAAGGAATCCAGCATAGCCCAGACAATGGCCCAGAAGAAATCCAGTACTACCCAGACAACGGCCCAGAAGGAATCCAGCACTACCCAGACAACGGCCCAGAAAGAATCCAGCATGGCCCAGACAATGGCCCAGAAGGAATCCAGCATGGCACAGACAACGGCCCAGAAAGAATCCAGCATGGCCCAGACAAATGCCCAGAAGGAATCCAGCATGGCCCAGACAACGGCCCAGAAGGAATCCAGCATGGCCCAGTCAATGGCCCAGAAGAAATCCAGCACTACCCAGACAACGGCCCAGAAGCAATCCAGCACTAACCAGACAACGGCCCAAAAGGAATCCAGCATGGCCCAGACAACGGCCCAGAATGAATCCAGCACTGACCAGACAATGGCACAGAAGGAATCCAGCATGGCCCAGTCAATGGACCTGAAGAAATCCAGCACTATCCAGACAACAGCCCAGAAGGAATCCAGCACTAACCAGACAACGGCCCAGAAGGAATCCAGCATGGCCCAGACAACGGCCCAGAAGGGATCCAGCACTAACCAGACAACGGCCCAGAAGGAATCCAGCATGGCCCATACAACGGCCCAGAAGGAATGCAGCATGGCCCAGACAATGGCCCAGAAGGAATCGAGCATGGCCAAGAGAACGGCCCAGGAGAAATCCAGCACTACCCAGACAATGGCCCAAGAGGAATCCTGGATGGCCCAGACAACGGCCCAGAAGGAATCCAGCACTACCCAAACAACAGCCCAGAAGGAATCCAGCATGGCCCAGACAACGGCCAAGGCGGAATCCAACATGGCCCAGACAACTGCCCAGAAGGAATCCAGCACTACCCAGACAACGGTCCAGAAGGAATCCAGCACTACCCAGACAACGGCCCTGAAGGAATCCAGCATGGCACACACAACTGCCCGGAAGGAATCCAGCACGGCCCAGACAACGGCCCAGAAGGAATCCAGCATGGCACAGACAACGGCACAGAAGGAATCCAGCATTACCCAGACAACGGTGCAGAAGGAATCCAGCACAACCCAGACAACGGCCCAGAAGGAATCCAGCATGGCCCAGACAACGGACCAGAAGGAATCCAGCACTACCCAGACAACGGACCTGAAAGAATCCAGCATGGCACAGACAACGGGCCAGACGGAATCCAGCACGGCCCAGACAACGGCCCAGAAGGAATCCAGCATGGCACAGACAATGGCCCAGAAGGAATCCAGCATGGACAAGACAACGGCCCAGAAGGAATCCAGCAAGACCCAGACAATGGCCCAGAAGTAATGCAGCATGTCCCAGACAATGGCCCAGAAGGAATCCAGCATTACCCAGACAACGGTGCAGAAGGAATCCAGCACAACCCAGACAACTGCTCAGAAGGAATCCAGCATGGCCCAGACAATGGCCCAGAAGGAATCCAGCACTACCCAGTCAACGGCCAGGAGGAATCCAGCATGGCCCAGACCATTGCTCAGACAACGGCCCAGAAGGAAACCAGCATGGCCCAGACAATGGCCCAGAAGGAATCCAGCACTACCCAGACAACGGCCCAGAAGGAATCCAACACTACCCAGACAACGGCCCAGAAGGAATCCAGCATGGCCCAGGCAAAGGTCCAGAAGGAATCCAGCATGGCCCAGACAACGGCCCAGAAGGAATCCAGCATGGTCCAGACAACGGCCCAGATGGAATACAGCATGGCCCAGTCAAGGGCCCAGAAAACTCCAGCACTACCCAGACAACGGCCCAGAAGGAATCCAGCATGGCACAGCTAACGGCCCAGAAGGAATCCAGCATGGCCCAGACAATGGCCCAGAAGGAATCCAGCATGACCCAGACAACGGCCCAGAAGGAATCCAGCTCTACCCAGACAACGGCCCAGAAGGATTCCAGCATGGCCCAGACAACGGCCCAAGTGGAATCCAGCATGGCCCAGACAGCGGCCCAGAAGATATCCAGCATGGCCCAGACAATGGCCCAGATGGAATCCAGCGCTACCCAGACAATGTCCCAGAAGGAATCCAGCGCTACCCAGACATTGGCCCGGAAAGAATCCAGCATGGCCCAGACAACGGCCCAGGGGGAATCGAGCATGGCCCAGACAATGGCCCAGAAGGAATCCAGCATGGCCCAGACAACGGCCCAGAAGGAATCCAGCATGGCCCAGACAACAGCCCAGAAGGAATCCAGCATGGCCCAGACAACGGCCCAGAAGGAATCCAGCACTACCCAGACAACAGCCCAGGAGGAATCCAGCATGGCCCAGACAACGACCCAGAAGGAATCCAGCACTACCCAGACAACGGCCCAGAAGGAATCCAGCACTACCCAGACCACGGCCCAGAAGGAATCCAGCATGGCCCAGATAACGGCCCAGAAGGAATCCAGCATGGCCCAGACAAAGGCCCAGAAGGAATCCAGCTTGGCCCAGACAACAGCCCAGAAGGAATCCAGCATGGCCCAGACAATGGCCCAGAAGGAATCCAGCATGGCCCAGATAATGGCCCAGAGGAAATCCAGCACTACCCAGACAACGGCCCAGAAGGAATCCAGCACTAACCAGACAACGGCCCAGAAGGAATGCAGCACTACCCAGACAACGGCCCAGAAGGAATCCAGCATGGCCCAGACAAAGGCACAGAAGGAATCCAGCATGGCCAGACAACGGCCCAGAAGGAATCCAGCATGGCCCAGACAATGGCCCTGAAGGAATCCAGCATGGCCCAGTCAATGGCCCAGAAGAAATCCAGCACTACCCAGACAACGACCCAGAAGGAATCCAGAACTACCCAGACAACGGCCCAGAAGGAATCCAGCACTACCCAGACAATCGCCCAGAAGGAATCCAGCACTACGCAGACCACGGCCCAGAAGGAATCCACCATGGCCCAGACAAAATCGCAGAAAGAATCCAGCATGGCCCAGATAATGGCCCAGAAGGAATCCAGCATGGCCCAGACAAGAGCCCAGAAGGAATCCAGAATGGCCCAGTCAATAGCCCAGAAGAAATCCAGCACTACCCAGACAACAGCCCAGAAGGAAATCAGCATGGCCCAGACAACGGCCCAGAAGGAATCCATCACTACCCAGACAACGGCCCAGAAGGAATCCAGCATGGCCCACACAACGGCCCAGAAGGAATCCAGCACTACCCAGACAACGGCCCAGAAGGAATCCAGCATGGCCCACACAACGGCCCAGAAGGAATCCAGCACTAACCAGACAACGGCCCAGAAGGAATCCAGCATGGCCCATACAACGGCCCAGAAGGAATCCAGCATGAACCAGACAAACTCCCAGAAAGAATCCAGCATGGCCCAGACAACGGCCCAGAAGGAATCCAGCATGGCCCAGACAAAGGCCCAGAAGGAATCCAGCATGGCCCAGACAACGGCCCAGAAGGAATCCAGCATGGCCCAGACAACTGACGAGAAGGAATCCAGCATAGCCCAGACAATGGCCCAGAAGAAATCCAGTACTACTCAGACAACGGCCCAGAAGGAATCCAGCACTAACCAGACAACGGCCCAGATGGAATCCACCATGGCCCAGACAACGGCCCAGAAGGAATCCAGCACTACCCAGACAACGGCCCAGAAAGAATCCAGCATGGCCCAGACAACGGCCCAGAAGGAATCCAGCATGGCACAGACAACGGCCCAGAAAGAATCCAGCATGGCCCAGACAAAGGCCCAGAAGGAATCCAGCATGGCCCAGTCAATGGCCCAGAAGAAATCCAGCACTACCCAGACAACGGCCCAGAAGGAATCCAGCACTAACCAGACAACGGCCCAAAAGGAATCCAGCATGGCCCCGACAAAGGCCCAGAAGGAATCCAGCATGGCCCAGTCAATGGCCCAGAAGAAATCCAGCACTACCCAGACAACGGCCCAGAAGCAGTCCAGCACTAACCAGACAACGGCCCAAAAGGAATCCAGCATGGCCCAGACAACGGCCCAGAATGAATCCAGCACTAACCAGACAACGGCCCAGAAGGAATCCAGCATGGCCCACACAACGGCCCAGAAGCAATCCAGCACTACCCAGACAACGGCCCAGAAGGAATCCAGCATGGCCCAGACAACGGCCCAGAAGGAATCCAGCATGGCCCAGACAATGGCCCTGAAGGAATCCAGCATGGCCCAGTCAATGGCCCAGAAGAAATCCAGCAGTACCCAGACAACGGCCCAGAAGGAATCCAGCATGGCCCAGACAATGGCCCAAGAGGAATCCAGCATGGCCCAGACAACGGCCCAGAAGGAATCCAGCATGGCCCAGACAATGGCCCAGATGGAATTCAGCGCTACACAGACAATGTCCCAGAAGGAATCCAGCGCTACCCAGACATTGGCCCGGAAAGAATCCAGCATGGCCCAGACAATGGCCCAGGGGGAATCGAGCATGGCCCAGACAATGGCCCAGAAGGAATCCAGCATGGCCCAGACAACGGCCCAGAAGGAATCCAGCATGGCCCAGACAACAGCCCAGAAGGAATCCAGCATGGCCCAGTCAATGGCCCAGAAGGAATCCAGCATGGCCCAGACAATGGCCCAGAAGGAATCCAGCATGGCCCAGACAACGGCCCAGAAGGAATCCAGCACTACCCAGACAACAGCCCAAGAGGAATCCAGCATGGCCCAGACAATGACCCAGAAGGAATCCAGCACTACCCAGACAACGGACCAGAAGGAATCCAGCACTACCCAGACCACGGCCCAGAAGGAATCCAGCATGGCCCAGACAACAGCCCAGAAGGAATCCAGCATGGCCCAGACAATGGCCCAGAAGGAATCCAGCATGGCCCAGGCAATGGCCCAGAGGAAATCCAGCACTACCCAGACAACGGCCCAGAAGGAATCCAGCACTAACCAGACAACGGCCCAGAAGGAATGCAGCACTACCCAGACAACGGCCCAGAAGGAATCCAGCATGGCCCAGACAAAGGCACAGAAGGAATCCAGCATGGCCCAGACAACGGCCCAGAAGGAATCCAGCATGGCCCAGACAATGGCCCTGAAGGAATCCAGCATGGCCCAGTCAATGGCCCAGAAGAAATCCAGCAGTACCCAGACAACGGCCCAGAAGGAATCCAGCACTAACCAAACAACGGCCCAGAAGGAATCCAGCATGGCCCAGAAGGAATCCAGCATGGCCCAGAAGGAATCCAGCATGGCCCAGACAATGGCCCAGAAGGAATCCAGCATGGCCCAGAAAAAGGCCCAGAAGGAATTCAGCACTACCCAGACAACAGCCCAAGAGGAATCCAGCATGGCCCAGACAACGACCCAGAAGGAATCCAGCACTACCCAGACAACGGCCCAGAAGGAATCCAGCACTACCCAGACAATCGCCCAGAAGGAATCCAGCACTACGCAGACCACGGCCCAGATGGAATCCAGCATGGCCCAGACAAAATCCCAGAAAGAATCCAGCATGGCCCAGATAACGGCCGAGAAGGAATCCAGCATGGCCCAGACAACAGCCCAGAAGGAATCCAGCATGGCCCAGACAACGGCCCAGGCAGAATCCAGCACTACCCAGACAACCGCCCAGAAGGAATCCAGCATGGCCCAGACAACGGCCCAGAAGGAATCCAGCACTACCCAGACAACGGACCTGAAAGAATCCAGCATGGCACAGACAACGGGCCAGACGGAATCCAGCACGGCCCAGACAACGGCCCAGAAGGAATCCAGCATGGCACAGACAATGGCCCAGAAGGAATCCAGCATGGACCAGACAACGTCCCAGAAGGAATCCAGCAAGACCTAGACAATGGCCCAGAAGTAATCCAGCATGTCCCAGACAATGGCCCAGAAGGAATCCAGCATTACCCAGACAACGGTGTAGAAGTAATCCAGCACAACCCAGACAACGGCCCAGAAGGAATCCAGCATGGCCCAGACAATGGCCCAGAAGGAATCCAGCACTACCCAGTCAACGGCCAGAAGGAATCCAGCATGGCCCAGACAATGGCCCAGACGGAATCCAGCACTACCCAGACAACGGCCCAGAAGGAATCCAACACTACCCAGACAACGGCCCAGAAGGAATCCAGCATGGCCCGGACAAAGGTCCAGACGGAATCCAGCATGGCCCAGACAACGGCCCAGAAGGAATCCAGCATGGCCCAGTCAATGGCCCAGAAAAATCCAGCACTACCCAGACAACGGCCCAGAAGGAATCCAGCATGGCACAGACAATGGCCCAGAAGGAATCCAGCATGGCCAGGACAATGGCCAGAAGGAATCCAGCATGACCCAGACAACGGCCCAGAAGAATCCAGCTATACCCAGACAACGGCCCAGAAGGATTCCAGCATGGCCCAGACAACGGCCCAAGAGGAATCCAGCATGGCCCAGACAACGGCCCAGACGGAATCCAGCATAGCCCAGACAATGGCCCAGAAGGAATCCAGCGCTACCCAGACAATGTCCCAGAAGGAATCCAGCGCTACCCAGACATTGGCCTGGAAAGAATCCAGCATGGCCCAGACAACGGCCCAGGGGGAATCGAGCATGGCCCAGACAATGGCCCAGAAGGAATCCAGCATGGCCCAGACAACGGCCCAGAAGGAATCCATCATGGCCCAGACAACAGCCCAGAAGGAATCCAGCATGGCCCAGACAACGGCCCAAGAGGAATCCAGCATGGCCCAGACAACGGCCCAGAAGGAATCCAGCATGGCCCAGACAATGGCCTAGAAGTAATCCAGCATGGCCCAGACAACGGCCCAGAAAGAATCCAGCACTACCCAGACAACAGCCCAAGAGGAATCCAGCATGGCCCAGACAACGACCCAGAAGGAATCCAGCACTACCCAGACAACGGCCCAGAAGGAATCCAGCACTACCCAGACAATGGCCCAGAAGGAATCCAGCACTACCCAGACCACGGCCCAGAAGGAATCCAGCATGGCCCAGACAAAATCCCAGAAAGAATCCAGCATGGCCCAGATAACGGCCCAGAAGGAATCCAGCATGGCCCAGACAACGGCCCAGAAGGAATCCAGCATGGCCCAGAGGAAATCCAGCACTTCCCAGACAACGGCCCAGAAGGAATCCAGCACTAACCAGACAACAGCCCAGAAGGAATGCAGCACTACCCAGACAACGGCCCAGAAGGAATCCAGCATGGCCCAGACAAAGGCACAGAAGGAATCCAGCATGGCCCAGACAACAGCCCAGAAGGAATCCAGCATGGCCCAGACAATGGCCCTGAAGGAATTCAGCATGGCCCAGTCAATGGCCCAGAAGAAATCCAGCACTACCCAGACAACGGCCCAGAAGGAATCCAGCACTAACCAGACAACGGCCCAGAAGGAATGCAGCACTACCCAGACAACGGCCCAGAAGGAATCCAGCATGGCCCAGACAATGGCACAGAAGGAAGCCAGCATGGCCTAGACAATGGCCCTGAAGGAATTCAGCATGGCCCAGTCAATGGCCCAGAAGAAATCCAGCACTACCCAGACAACGGCCCAGAAGGAATCCAGCACTAACCAGACAACGGCCCAGAAGGAATCCAGCATGGCCCAGACAACGGCCCAGAAGGAATCCAGCACTAACCAGACAACGGCCCAGAAGGAATCCAACATGGCCCAGTCAATAGCCCAGAAGAAATCCAGCACTACCCAGACAACAGCCCAGAAGGAAATCAGCATGGCCCAGACAACGGCCCAGAAGGAATCCATCACTACCCAGACAACGGCCCAGAAGGAATCCAGCATGGCCCACACAAAGGCCCAGAAGGAATCCAGCACTACCCAGACAACGGCCCAGAAGGAATCCAGCATGGCCCACACAACGGCCCAGAAGGAATCCAGCACTAACCAGACAACGGCCCAGAAGGAATCCAGCATGGCCCATACAACGGCCCAGAAGGAATCCAGCGTGAACCAGACAAACTCCCAGAAAGAATCCAGCATGGCCCAGACAACGGCCCAGAAGGAATCCAGCATGGCCCAGACAAAGGCCCAGAAGGAATCCAGCATGGCCCAGACAACGGCCCAGAAGGAATCCAGCATGGCCCAGACAACGGACGAGAAGGAATCCAGCATAGCCCAGACAATGGCCCAGAAGAAATCCAGTACTACCCAGACAACGGCCCAGAAGGAATCCAGCACTAACCAGACAACGGCCCAAATGGAATCCACCATGGCCCAGACAACGGCCCAGAAGGAATCCAGCACTACCCAGACAACGGCCCAGAAAGAATCCAGCATGGCCCAGACAACGGTCCAGAAGGAATCCAGCATGGCACAGACAACGGCCCAGAAAGAATCCAGCATGGCCCAGACAAATGCCCAGAAGGAATCCAGCATGGCCCAGACAACGGCCCAGAAGGAATCCAGCTTGGCCCAGTCATTGGCCCAGAAGAAATCCAGCACTACCCAGACAACGGCCCAGAAGCAATCCAGCACTAACCAGACAACGGCCCAAAAGGAATCCAGCATGGCCCAGACAACGGCCCAGAATGAATCCAGCACTAACCAGACAATGGCACAGAAGGAATCCAGCATGGCCCAGTCAATGGACCTGAAGAAATCCAGCACTATCCAGACAACAGCCCAGAAGGAATCCAGCACTAACCAGACAACGGCCCAGAAGGAATCCAGCATGGCCCAGACAACGGCCCAGAAGGGATCCAGCACTAACCAGACAACGGCCCAGAAGGAATCCAGCATGGCCCATACAACGGCCCAGAAGGAATGCAGCATGGCCCAGACAATGGCCCAGAAGGAATCGAGCATGGCCAAGAGAACGGCCCAGGAGAAATCCAGCACTACCCAGACAATGGCCCAAGAGGAATCCTGGATGGCCCAGACAACGGCCCAGAAGGAATCCAGCACTACCCAAACAACAGCCCAGAAGGAATCCAGCATGGCCCAGACAACGGCCCAGGCGGAATCCAACATGGCCCAGACAACTGCCCAGAAGGAATCCAGCACTACCCAGACAACGGTCCAGAAGGAATCCAGCACTACCCAGACAACGGCCCTGAAGGAATCCAGCATGGCACACACAACTGCCCGGAAGGAATCCAGCACGGCCCAGACAACGGCCCAGAAGGAATCCAGCATGGCACAGACAACGGCACAGAAGGAATCCAGCATTACCCAGACAACGGTGCAGAAGGAATCCAGCACAACCCAGACAACGGCCCAGAAGGAATCCAGCATGGCCCAGACAACGGACCAGAAGGAATCCAGCACTACCCAGACAACGGACCTGAAAGAATCCAGCATGGCACAGACAACGGGCCAGACGGAATCCAGCACGGCCCAGACAACGGCCCAGAAGGAATCCAGCATGGCACAGACAATGGCCCAGAAGGAATCCAGCATGGACAAGACAACGGCCCAGAAGGAATCCAGCAAGACCCAGACAATGGCCCAGAAGTAATGCAGCATGTCCCAGACAATGGCCCAGAAGGAATCCAGCATTACCCAGACAACGGTGCAGAAGGAATCCAGCACAACCCAGACAACTGCTCAGAAGGAATCCAGCATGGCCCAGACAATGGCCCAGAAGGAATCCAGCACTACCCAGTCAACGGCCAGGAGGAATCCAGCATGGCCCAGACCATGGCTCAGACAACGGCCCAGAAGGAAACCAGCATGGCCCAGACAATGGCCCAGAAGGAATCCAGCACTACCCAGACAACGGCCCAGAAGGAATCCAACACTACCCAGACAACGGCCCAGAAGGAATCCAGCATGACCCAGGCAAAGGTCCAGAAGGAATCCAGCATGGCCCAGACAACGGCCCAGAAGGAATCCAGCATGGTCCAGACAACGGCCCAGATGGAATACAGCATGGCCCAGTCAAGGGCCCAGAAAACTCCAGCACTACCCAGACAACGGCCCAGAAGGAATCCAGCATGGCACAGCTAACGGCCCAGAGGGAATCCAGCATGGCCCAGACAATGGCCCAGAAGGAATCCAGCATGACCCAGACAACGGCCCAGAAGGAATCCAGCTCTACCCAGACAACGGCCCAGAAGGATTCCAGCATGGCCCAGACAACGGCCCAAGTGGAATCCAGCATGGCCCAGACAGCGGCCCAGAAGATATCCAGCATGGCCCAGACAATGGCCCAGATGGAATCCAGCGCTACCCAGACAATGTCCCAGAAGGAATCCAGCGCTACCCAGACATTGGCCCAGAAAGAATCCAGCATGGCCCAGACAACGGCCCAGGGGGAATCGAGCATGGCCCAGACAATGGCCCAGAAGGAATCCAGCATGGCCCAGACAACGGCCCAGAAGGAATGCAGCATGGCCCAGACAACAGCCCAGAAGGAATCCAGCATGGCCCAGACAACGGCCCAGAAGGAATCCAGCACTACCCAGACAACAGCCCAGGAGGAATCCAGCATGGCCCAGACAACGACCCAGAAGGAATCCAGCACTACCCAGACAACGGCCCAGAAGGAATCCAGCACTACCCAGACCACGGCCCAGAAGGAATCCAGCATGGCCCAGATAACGGCCCAGAAGGAATCCAGCATGGCCCAGACAAAGGCCCAGAAGGAATCCAGCTTGGCCCAGACAACAGCCCAGAAGGAATCCAGCATGGCCCAGACAATGGCCCAGAAGGAATCCAGCATGGCCCAGATAATGGCCCAGAGGAAATCCAGCACTACCCAGACAACGGCCCAGAAGGAATCCAGCACTAACCAGACAACGGCCCAGAAGGAATGCAGCACTACCCAGACAACGGCCCAGAAGGAATCCAGCATGGCCCAGACAAAGGCACAGAAGGAATCCAGCATGGCCAGACAACGGCCCAGAAGGAATCCAGCATGGCCCAGACAATGGCCCTGAAGGAATCCAGCATGGCCCAGTCAATGGCCCAGAAGAAATCCAGCACTACCCAGACAACGACCCAGAAGGAATCCAGAACTACCCAGACAACGGCCCAGAAGGAATCCAGCACTACCCAGACAATCGCCCAGAAGGAATCCAGCACTACGCAGACCACGGCCCAGAAGGAATCCACCATGGCCCAGACAAAATCCCAGAAAGAATCCAGCATGGCCCAGATAATGGCCCAGAAGGAATCCAGCATGGCCCAGACAACAGCCCAGAAGGAATCCAGCATGGCCCAGTCAATAGCCCAGAAGAAATCCAGCACTACCCAGACAACAGCCCAGAAGGAAATCAGCATGGCCCAGACAACGGCCCAGAAGGAATCCATCACTACCCAGACAACGGCCCAGAAGGAATCCAGCATGGCCCACACAACGGCCCAGAAGGAATCCAGCACTACCCAGACAACGGCCCAGAAGGAATCCAGCATGGCCCACACAACGGCCCAGAAGGAATCCAGCACTAACCAGACAACGGCCCAGAAGGAATCCAGCATGGCCCATACAACGGCCCAGAAGGAATCCAGCATGAACCAGACAAACTCCCAGAAAGAATCCAGCATGGCCCAGACAACGGCCCAGAAGGAATCCAGCATGGCCCAGACAAAGGCCCAGAAGGAATCCAGCAAGACCCAGACAATGGCCCAGAAGTAATGCAGCATGTCCCAGACAATGGCCCAGAAGGAATCCAGCATTACCCAGACAACGGTTCAGAAGGAATCCAGCACAACCCAGACAACTGCTCAGAAGGAATCCAGCATGGCCCAGACAATGGCCCAGAAGGAATCCAGCACTACCCAGTCAACGGCCAGGAGGAATCCAGCATGGCCCAGACCATGGCTCAGACAACGGCCCAGAAGGAAACCAGCATGGCCCAGACAATGGCCCAGAAGGAATCCAGCACTACCCAGACAACGGCCCAGAAGGAATCCAACACTACCCAGACAACGGCCCAGAAGGAATCCAGCATGGCCCAGGCAAAGGTCCAGAAGGAATCCAGCATGGCCCAGACAACGGCCCAGAAGGAATCCAGCATGGTCCAGACAACGGCCCAGATGGAATACAGCATGGCCCAGTCAAGGGCCCAGAAAACTCCAGCACTACCCAGACAACGGCCCAGAAGGAATCCAGCATGGCACAGCTAACGGCCCAGAAGGAATCCAGCATGGCCCAGACAATGGCCCAGAAGGAATCCAGCATGACCCAGACAACGGCCCAGAAGGAATCCAGCTCTACCCAGACAACGGCCCAGAAGGATTCCAGCATGGCCCAGACAACGGCCCAAGTGGAATCCAGCATGGCCCAGACAGCGGCCCAGAAGATATCCAGCATGGCCCAGACAATGGCCCAGATGGAATCCAGCGCTACCCAGACAATGTCCCAGAAGGAATCCAGCGCTACCCAGACATTGGCCCGGAAAGAATCCAGCATGGCCCAGACAACGGCCCAGGGGGAATCGAGCATGGCCCAGACAATGGCCCAGAAGGAATCCAGCATGGCCCAGACAACGGCCCAGAAGGAATCCAGCATGGCCCAGACAACAGCCCAGAAGGAATCCAGCATGGCCCAGACAACGGCCCAGAAGGAATCCAGCACTACCCAGACAACAGCCCAGGAGGAATCCAGCATGGCCCAGACAACGACCCAGAAGGAATCCAGCACTACCCAGACAACGGCCCAGAAGGAATCCAGCACTACCCAGACCACGGCCCAGAAGGAATCCAGCATGGCCCAGATAACGGCCCAGAAGGAATCCAGCATGGCCCAGACAAAGGCCCAGAAGGAATCCAGCTTGGCCCAGACAACAGCCCAGAAGGAATCCAGCATGGCCCAGACAATGGCCCAGAAGGAATCCAGCATGGCCCAGATAATGGCCCAGAGGAAATCCAGCACTACCCAGACAACGGCCCAGAAGGAATCCAGCACTAACCAGACAACGGCCCAGAAGGAATGCAGCACTACCCAGACAACGGCCCAGAAGGAATCCAGCATGGCCCATACAACGGCCCAGAAGGAATCCAGCATGAACCAGACAAACTCCCAGAAAGAATCCAGCATGGCCCAGACAACGGCCCAGAAGGAATCCAGCATGGCCCAGACAAAGGCCCAGAAGGAATCCAGCAAGACCCAGACAATGGCCCAGAAGTAATGCAGCATGTCCCAGACAATGGCCCAGAAGGAATCCAGCATTACCCAGACAACGGTTCAGAAGGAATCCAGCACAACCCAGACAACTGCTCAGAAGGAATCCAGCATGGCCCAGACAATGGCCCAGAAGGAATCCAGCACTACCCAGTCAACGGCCAGGAGGAATCCAGCATGGCCCAGACCATGGCTCAGACAACGGCCCAGAAGGAAACCAGCATGGCCCAGACAATGGCCCAGAAGGAATCCAGCACTACCCAGACAACGGCCCAGAAGGAATCCAACACTACCCAGACAACGGCCCAGAAGGAATCCAGCATGGCCCAGGCAAAGGTCCAGAAGGAATCCAGCATGGCCCAGACAACGGCCCAGAAGGAATCCAGCATGGTCCAGACAACGGCCCAGATGGAATACAGCATGGCCCAGTCAAGGGCCCAGAAAACTCCAGCACTACCCAGACAACGGCCCAGAAGGAATCCAGCATGGCACAGCTAACGGCCCAGAAGGAATCCAGCATGGCCCAGACAATGGCCCAGAAGGAATCCAGCATGACCCAGACAACGGCCCAGAAGGAATCCAGCTCTACCCAGACAACGGCCCAGAAGGATTCCAGCATGGCCCAGACAACGGCCCAAGTGGAATCCAGCATGGCCCAGACAGCGGCCCAGAAGATATCCAGCATGGCCCAGACAATGGCCCAGATGGAATCCAGCGCTACCCAGACAATGTCCCAGAAGGAATCCAGCGCTACCCAGACATTGGCCCGGAAAGAATCCAGCATGGCCCAGACAACGGCCCAGGGGGAATCGAGCATGGCCCAGACAATGGCCCAGAAGGAATCCAGCATGGCCCAGACAACGGCCCAGAAGGAATCCAGCATGGCCCAGACAACAGCCCAGAAGGAATCCAGCATGGCCCAGACAACGGCCCAGAAGGAATCCAGCACTACCCAGACAACAGCCCAGGAGGAATCCAGCATGGCCCAGACAACGACCCAGAAGGAATCCAGCACTACCCAGACAACGGCCCAGAAGGAATCCAGCACTACCCAGACCACGGCCCAGAAGGAATCCAGCATGGCCCAGATAACGGCCCAGAAGGAATCCAGCATGGCCCAGACAAAGGCCCAGAAGGAATCCAGCTTGGCCCAGACAACAGCCCAGAAGGAATCCAGCATGGCCCAGACAATGGCCCAGAAGGAATCCAGCATGGCCCAGATAATGGCCCAGAGGAAATCCAGCACTACCCAGACAACGGCCCAGAAGGAATCCAGCACTAACCAGACAACGGCCCAGAAGGAATGCAGCACTACCCAGACAACGGCCCAGAAGGAATCCAGCATGGCCCAGACAAAGGCACAGAAGGAATCCAGCATGGCCAGACAACGGCCCAGAAGGAATCCAGCATGGCCCAGACAATGGCCCTGAAGGAATCCAGCATGGCCCAGTCAATGGCCCAGAAGAAATCCAGCACTACCCAGACAACGACCCAGAAGGAATCCAGAACTACCCAGACAACGGCCCAGAAGGAATCCAGCACTACCCAGACAATCGCCCAGAAGGAATCCAGCACTACGCAGACCACGGCCCAGAAGGAATCCACCATGGCCCAGACAAAATCCCAGAAAGAATCCAGCATGGCCCAGATAATGGCCCAGAAGGAATCCAGCATGGCCCAGACAACAGCCCAGAAGGAATCCAGCATGGCCCAGTCAATAGCCCAGAAGAAATCCAGCACTACCCAGACAACAGCCCAGAAGGAAATCAGCATGGCCCAGACAACGGCCCAGAAGGAATCCATCACTACCCAGACAACGGCCCAGAAGGAATCCAGCATGGCCCACACAACGGCCCAGAAGGAATCCAGCACTACCCAGACAACGGCCCAGAAGGAATCCAGCATGGCCCACACAACGGCCCAGAAGGAATCCAGCACTAACCAGACAACGGCCCAGAAGGAATCCAGCATGGCCCATACAACGGCCCAGAAGGAATCCAGCATGAACCAGACAAACTCCCAGAAAGAATCCAGCATGGCCCAGACAACGGCCCAGAAGGAATCCAGCATGGCCCAGACAAAGGCCCAGAAGGAATCCAGCATGGCCCAGACAACGGCCCAGAAGGAATCCAGCATGGCCCAGACAACTGACGAGAAGGAATCCAGCATAGCCCAGACAATGGCCCAGAAGAAATCCAGTACTACTCAGACAACGGCCCAGAAGGAATCCAGCACTAACCAGACAACGGCCCAGATGGAATCCACCATGGCCCAGACAACGGCCCAGAAGGAATCCAGCACTACCCAGACAACGGCCCAGAAAGAATCCAGCATGGCCCAGACAACGGCCCAGAAGGAATCCAGCATGGCACAGACAACGGCCCAGAAAGAATCCAGCATGGCCCAGACAAAGGCCCAGAAGGAATCCAGCATGGCCCAGTCAATGGCCCAGAAGAAATCCAGCACTACCCAGACAACGGCCCAGAAGCAATCCAGCACTAACCAGACAACGGCCCAAAAGGAATCCAGCATGGCCCCGACAAAGGCCCAGAAGGAATCCAGCATGGCCCAGTCAATGGCCCAGAAGAAATCCAGCACTACCCAGACAACGGCCCAGAAGCAGTCCAGCACTAACCAGACAACGGCCCAAAAGGAATCCAGCATGGCCCAGACAACGGCCCAGAATGAATCCAGCACTAACCAGACAACGGCCCAGAAGGAATCCAGCATGGCCCAGTCAATGGACCTGAAGAAATCCAGCACTACCCAGACAACAGCCCAGATGGAATCCAGCACTAACCAGACAACGGCCCAGAAGGAATCCAGCATGGCCCAGACAACGGCCCAGAAGGGATCCAGCACTAACCAGACAACGGCCCAGAAGGAATCGAGCATGGCCAAGAGAACGGCCCAGGAGAAATCCAGCACTACCCAGACAATGGACCAAGAGGAATCCTGGATGGCCCAGACAACGGCCCAGAAGGAATCCAGCACTACCCAAACAACAGCCCAGAAGGAATCCAGCATGGCCCAGACAACGGCCCAGGCGGAATCCAACATGGCCCAGACAACTGCCCAGAAGGAATCCAGCACTACCCAGACAACGGTCCAGAAGGAATCCAGCACTACCCAGACAACGGCCCTGAAGGAATCCAGCATGGCACACACAACGGCCCAGAAGGAATCCAGCACGGCCCATACAACGGCCCAGAAGGAATCCAGCATGGCACAGACAACGGCACAGAAGGAATCCAGCATTACCCAGACAACGGTGCAGAAGGAATCCAGCACAACCCAGACAACGGCCCAGAAGAAATCCAGCATGGCCCAGACAACGGACCAGAAGGAATCCAGCACTACCCAGACAACGGACCTGAAAGAATCCAGCATGGCACAGACAACGGGCCAGAGGGAATCCAGCACGGCCCAGACAACGGCCCAGAAGGAATCCAGCATGGCACAGACAATGGCCCAGAAGGAATCCAGCATGGACAAGACAACGGCCCAGAAGGAATCCAGCAAGACCCAGACAATGGCCCAGAAGTAATGCAGCATGTCCCAGACAATGGCCCAGAAGGAATCCAGCGCTACCCAGACAATGTCCCAGAAGGAATCCAGCGCTACCCAGACATTGGCCCAAAAAGAATCCAGCATGGCCCAGACAACGGCCCAGGGGGATTCGAGCATGGCCCAGAGAATGGCCCAGAAGGAATCCAGCATGGCCCAGACAACGGCCCAGAAGGAATCCAGCACGGCCCAGACAACAGCCCAGAAGGAATCCAGCATGGCCCAGACCACGGCCCAGAAGGAATCCAGCATGGCCCAGATAACGGCCCAGAAGGAATCCAGCATGGCCCAGACAAAGGCCCAGAAGGAATCCAGCTTGGCCCAGACAACAGCCCAGAAGGAATCCAGCATTACCCAGACAACGGTGCAGAAGGAATCCAGCACAACCCAGACAACTGCTCAGAAGGAATCCAGCATGGCCCAGACAATGGCCCAGAAGGAATCCAGCACTACCCAGTCAACGGCCAGAAGGAATCCAGCATGGCCCAGACCATGGCTCAGACAACGGCCCAGAAGGAAACCAGCATGGCCCAGACAATGGCCCAGAAGGAATCCAGCACTACCCAGACAACGGCCCAGAAGGAATCCAGCATGGCCTAGGCAAAGGTCCAGAAGGAATCCAGCATGGCCCAGACAACGGCCCAGAAGGAATCCAGCATGGTCCAGACAACGGCCCAGATGGAATACAGCATGGCCCAGTCAATGGCCCAGAAAACTCCAGCACTACCCAGACAACGGCCCAGAAGGAATCCAGCATGGCACAGGCAACGGCCCAGAAGGAATCCAGCATGGCCCAGACAATGGCCCAGAAGGAATCCAGCATGACCCAGACAACGGCCCAGAAGGAATCCAGCTCTACCCAGACAACGGCCCAGAAGGATTCCAGCATGGCCCAGACAACGGCCCAAGAGGAATCCAGCATGGCCCAGACAGCGGCCCAGAAGAAATCCAGCATGGCCCAGACAATGGCCCAGATGGAATCCAGCGCTACCCAGACAATGTCCCAGAAGGAATCCAGCGCTACCCAGACATTGGCCCGGATAGAATCCAGCATGGCCCAGACAACGGCCCAGGGGGATCGAGCATGGCCCAGACAATGGCCCAGAAGGAATCCAGCATGGCCCAGACAACAGCCCAGAAGGAATCCAGCATGGCCCAGACAACGGCCCAAGAGGAATCCAGCATGGCCCAGAGAACGGCCCAGAAGGAATCCAGCATGGCCCAGACAATGGCCCAGAAGGAATCCAGCGCTACCCAGACAATGTCCCAGAAGGAATCCAGCGCTACCCAGACATTGGCCCAAAAAGAATCCAGCATGGCCCAGACAACGGCCCAGGGGGATTCGAGCATGGCCCAGAGAATGGCCCAGAAGGAATCCAGCATGGCCCAGACAACGGCCCAGAAGGAATCCAGCACGGCCCAGACAACAGCCCAGAAGGAATCCAGCATGGCCCAGACCACGGCCCAGAAGGAATCCAGCATGGCCCAGATAACGGCCCAGAAGGAATCCAGCATGGCCCAGACAAAGGCCCAGAAGGAATCCAGCTTGGCCCAGACAACAGCCCAGAAGGAATCCAGCATGGCCCAGACAATGGCCCAGAAGGAATCCAGCATGGCCCAGATAATGGCCCAGAGGAAATCCAGCACTACCCAGACAACGGCCCAGAAGGAATCCAGCACTAACCAGACAACGGCCCAGAAGGAATGCAGCACTACCCAGACAACGGCCCAGAAGGAATCCAGCATGGCCCAGACAAAGGCACAGAAGGAATCCAGCATGGCCCAGACAACGGCCCAGAAGGAATCCAGCATGGCCCAGACAATGGCCCTGAAGGAATCCAGCATGGCCCAGTCAATGGCCCAGAAGAAATCCAGCACTACCCAGACAGCGGCCCAGAAGGAATCCAGCACTAACCAAACAACGGCCCAGAATGAATCCAGCATGGCCCAGACAATGGCCCAGAAGGAATCCAGCATGGCCCAGACAATGGCCCAGAAGGAATCCAGCATGGCCCAGAAAAAGGCCCAGAAGGAATCCAGCACTACCCAGACAACAGCCCAAGAGGAATCCAGCATGGCCCAGACAACGACCCAGAAGGAATCCAGAACTACCCAAACAACGGCCCAGAAGGAATCCAGCACTACCCAGACAATCGCCCAGAAGGAATCCAGCACTACGCAGAACACGGCCCAGAAGGAATCCACCATGGCCCAGACAAAATCCCAGAAAGAATCCAGCATGGCCCAGATAATGGCCCAGAAGGAATCCAGCATGGCCCAGACAACAGCCCAGAAGGAATCCAGCATGGCCCAGACAACGGCCCAGAAGGAATCCAGCACTACCCAGACAAAGGACCTGAAAGAATCCAGCATGGCACAGACAACGGGCCAGACGGAATCCAGCACGGCCCAGACAACGGCCCAGAAGGAATCCGGCATGGCACAGACAATGGCCCAGAAGGAATCCAGTATGGACCAGACAACGGCCCAGAAGTAATCCAGCACAACCCACACAACGGCCCAGAAGGAATCCAGCATGGCCCAGACAATGGCCCAGAAGGAATCCAGCACTACCCAGTCAACGGCCAGAAGGAATCCAGCATGGCCCAGACCATGGCTCAGACAACGGCCCAGAAGGAAACCAGCATGGCCCAGACAATGGCCCAGAAGGAATCCAGCACTACCCAGACAACGGCCCAGAAGGAATCCAACACTGCCCAGACAACGGCCCAGAAGGAATCCAGCATGGCCCAGACAAAGGTCCAGACGGAATCCAGCATGGCCCAGACAACGGCCCAGAAGGAATCCAGCATGGCCCAGTCAATGGCCCAGAAAAATCCAGCACTACCCAGACAACGGCCCAGAAGGAATCCAGCATGGCACAGACAACGGCCCAGAAGAAATCCAGCATGGCCAGGACAATGGCCCAGAAGGAATCCAGCATGACCCAGACAACGGCCCAGAAGGAATCCAGCTATACCCAGACAATGCCCAGAAGGATTCCAGCATGGCCCAGACAACGGCCCAAGAGGAATCCAGCATGGCCCAGACAACGGCCCAGAAGGAATCCAGCATAGCCCAGACAATGGCCCAGAAGGAATCCAGCATAGCCCAGACAATGGCCCAGAAGGAATCCAGCATGGCCCAGACAACGGCCCAAGAGGAATCCAGCATGGCCCAGACAACGGCCCAGGGGGAATCCAGCATGGCCCAGACAACGGCCCAAGAGGAATCCAGCATGGCCCAGACAACGGCCCAGGGGGAATCCAGCATGGCCCAGACAACAGCCCAGAAGGAATCCAGCATGGCCCAGACAACGGCCCAAGAGGAATCCAGCATGGCCCAGACAACGGCCCAGATGGAATCCAGCATGGCCCAGACAACAGCCCAGAAGGAATCCAGCATGGCCCAGACAATGGCCCAGAAGGAATCCAGCATGGCCCAGACAATGGCCCAGAAGGAATCCAGCATGGCCCAGACAACGGCCCAGAAGGAATCCAGCACTACCCAGAAAACAGCCCAAGAGGAATCCAGCATGGCCCAGACAACGACCCAGAAGGAATCCAGCACTACCCAGACAACGGCCCAGAAGGAATCCAGCACTACCCAGACAATGGCCCAGAAGAAATCCAGCACTACCCAGACCACAGCCCTGAAGGAATCCAGCATGGCCCAGACAAAATCCCAGAAAGAATCCAGCATGGCCCAGATAACGGCCCAGAAGGAATCCAGCATGGCCCAGACAAAGGCCCAGAAGGAATCCAGCATGGCCCAGACAACGGCCCAGAAGGAATCCAGCATGGCCCAGACAATGGCCCAGAGGAAATCCAGCACTACCCAGACAACGGCCCAGAAGGAATCCAGCACTAACCAGACAACGGCCCAGAAGGAATGCAGCACTACACAGACAACTGCCCAGAAGGAATCCAGCATGGCCCAGACAAAGGCACAGAAGGAATCCAGCATGGCCCAGACAACGGCCCAGAAGGAATCCAGCATGGCCCAGACAATGGCCCTGAAGGAATCCAGCATGGCTCAGTCAATGGCCCAGAAGAAATCCAGCACTACACAGACAACGGCCCAGAAGGAATCCAGCACTAACCAGACAACGGCCCAGAAGTAATCCAGCATGGCCCAGACAACGGCCCAGAAGGAATCCAGCACTAACCAGACATGGGCCCAGAAGGAATGCAGCATGGCCCAGTCAATAGCCCAGAAGAAATCCAGCACTACCCAGACAACAGCCAGAAGGAATCCAGCATGGCCCAGACAACGGCCAAGAAGGAATCCATCACTACCCAGACAACGGCCCAGAAGGAATCCAGCATGGCCCAGACAACGGCCCAGAAGGAATCCAGCATGGCCCAGTCAATGGCCCAGAAGAAATCCAGCACTACCCAGACAACGACCCAGAAGGAATCCAGAACTACCCAGACAACGGCCCAGAAGGAATCCAGCACTACCCAGACAATCGCCCAGAAGGAATCCAGCACTACGCAGACCACGGCCCAGAAGGAATCCACCATGGCCCAGACAAAATCCCAGAAAGAATCCAGCATGGCCCAGATAATGGCCCAGAAGGAATCCAGCATGGCCCAGACAACAGCCCAGAAGGAATCCAGCATGGCCCAGTCAATAGCCCAGAAGAAATCCAGCACTACCCAGACAACAGCCCAGAAGGAAATCAGCATGGCCCAGACAACGGCCCAGAAGGAATCCATCACTACCCAGACAACGGCCCAGAAGGAATCCAGCATGGCCCACACAACGGCCCAGAAGGAATCCAGCACTACCCAGACAACGGCCCAGAAGGAATCCAGCATGGCCCACACAATGGCCCAGAAGGAATCCAGCACTAACCAGACAACGGCCCAGAAGGAATCCAGCATGGCCCATACAACGGCCCAGAAGGAATCCAGCATGAACCAGACAAACTCCCAGAAAGAATCCAGCATGGCCCAGACAACGGCCCAGAAGGAATCCAGCATGGCCCAGACAAAGGCCCAGAAGGAATCCAGCATGGCCCAGACAACGGCCCAGAAGGAATCCAGCATGGCCCAGACAACGGACGAGAAGGAATCCAGCATAGCCCAGACAATGGCCCAGAAGAAATCCAGTACTACCCAGACAACGGCCCAGAAGGAATCCAGCACTAACCAGACAACGGCCCAGATGGAATCCACCATGGCCCAGACAACGGCCCAGAAGGAATCCAGCACTACCCAGACAACGGCCCAGAAAGAATCCAGCATGGCACAGACAACGGCCCAGAAAGAATCCAGCATGGCCCAGACAAATGCCCAGAAGGAATCCAGCATGGCCCAGACAACGGCCCAGAAGGAATCCAGCATGGCCCAGAAAAAGGCCCAAAAGGAATCCAGCACTACCCAGACAACAGCCCAAGAGGAATCCAGCATGGCCCAGACAACGACCCAGAAGGAATCCAGAACTACCCAGACAACGGCCCAGAAGGAATCCAGCACTACCCAGACAATCGCCCAGAAGGAATCCAGCACTACGCAGACCACGGCCCAGAAGGAATCCACCATGGCCCAGACAATATCCCAGAAAGAATCCAGCATGGCCCAGATAATGGCCCAGAAGGAATCCAGCATGGCCCAGACAACAGCCCAGAAGGAATCCAGCATGGCCCAGACAACGGCCCAGAAGGAATCCAGCACTACCCAGACAAAGGACCTGAAAGAATCCAGCATGGCACAGACAACGGGCCAGACGGAATCCAGCACGGCCCAGACAACGGCCCAGAAGGAATCCGGCATGGCACAGACAATGGCCCAGAAGGAATCCAGCATGGACCAGACAACGGCCCAGAAGTAATCCAGCACAACCCACACAACGGCCCAGAAGGAATCCAGCATGGCCCAGACAATGGCCCAGAAGGAATCCAGCACTACCCAGTCAACGGCCAGAAGGAATCCAGCATGGCCCAGACCATGGCTCAGACAACGGCCCAGAAGGAAACCAGCATGGCCCAGACAATGGCCCAGAAGGAATCCAGCACTACCCAGACAACGGCCCAGAAGGAATCCAACACTGCCCAGACAACGGCCCAGAAGGAATCCAGCATGGCCCAGACAAAGGTCCAGACGGAATCCAGCATGGCCCAGACAACGGCCCAGAAGGAATCCAGCATGGCCCAGTCAATGGCCCAGAAAAATCCAGCACTACCCAGACAACGGCCCAGAAGGAATCCAGCATGGCACAGACAACGGCCCAGAAGAAATCCAGCATGGCCAGGACAATGGCCCAGAAGGAATCCAGCATGACCCAGACAACGGCCCAGAAGGAATCCAGCTATACCCAGACAATGGCCCAGAAGGATTCCAGCATGGCCCAGACAACGGCCCAAGAGGAATCCAGCATGGCCCAGACAACGGCCCAGAAGAAATCCAGCATAGCCCAGACAATGGCCCAGAAGGAATCCAGCATAGCCCAGACAATGGCCCAGAAGGAATCCAGCATGGCCCAGACAACGGCCCAAGAGGAATCCAGCATGGCCCAGACAACGGCCCAGGGGGAATCCAGCATGGCCCAGACAACGGCCCAAGAGGAATCCAGCATGGCCCAGACAACGGCCCAGGGGGAATCCAGCATGGCCCAGACAACAGCCCAGAAGGAATCCAGCATGGCCCAGACAACGGCCCAAGAGGAATCCAGCATGGCCCAGACAACGGCCCAGAAGGAATCCAGCATGGCCCAGACAACAGCCCAGAAGGAATCCAGCATGGCCCAGACAATGGCCCAGAAGGAATCCAGCATGGCCCAGACAATGGCCCAGAAGGAATCCAGCATGGCCCAGACAACGGCCCAGAAGGAATCCAGCACTACCCAGAAAACAGCCCAAGAGGAATCCAGCATGGCCCAGACAACGACCCAGAAGGAATCCAGCACTACCCAGACAACGGCCCAGAAGGAATCCAGCACTACCCAGACAATGGCCCAGAAGAAATCCAGCACTACCCAGACCACAGCCCTGAAGGAATCCAGCATGGCCCAGACAAAATCCCCGAAAGAATCCAGCATGGCCCAGATAACGGCCCAGAAGGAATCCAGCATGGCCCAGACAAAGGCCCAGAAGGAATCCAGCATGGCCCAGACAACAGCCCAGAAGGAATCCAGCATGGCCCAGACAACGGCCCAGAAGGAATCCAGCATGGCCCAGACAATGGCCCAGAGGAAATCCAGCACTACCCAGACAACGGCCCAGAAGGAATCCAGCACTAACCAGACAACGGCCCAGAAGGAATGCAGCACTACACAGACAACGGCCCAGAAGGAATCCAGCATGGCCCAGACAAAGGCACAGAAGGAATCCAGCATGGCCCAGACAACGGCCCAGAAGGAATCCAGCATGGCCCAGACAATGGCCCTGAAGGAATCCAGCATGGCTCAGTCAATGGCCCAGAAGAAATCCAGCACTACACAGACAACGGCCCAGAAGGAATCCAGCACTAACCAGACAACGGCCCAGAAGGAATCCAGCATGGCCCAGACAACGGCCCAGAAGGAATCCAGCACTAACCAGACATGGGCCCAGAAGGAATCCAGCATGGCCCAGTCAATAGCCCAGAAGAAATCCAGCACTACCCAGACAACAGCCAGAAGGAATCCAGCATGGCCCAGACAACGGCCCAGAAGGAATCCATCACTACCCAGACAACGGCCCAGAAGGAATCCAGCATGGCCCAGACAACGGCCCAGAAGGAATCCAGCATGGCCCACACAACGGCCCAGAAGGAATCCAGCACTAACCAGACAAAGGCCCAGAAGGAATCCAGCATGGCCCATACAACGGCCCAGAAGGAATCCAGCATGAACCAGCCAAACTCCCAGAAAGAATCCAGCATGGCCCAGATAACGGCCCAGAAGGAATCCAGCATGGCACAGACAGAGGCCCAGAAGGAATCCAGCATGGCCCAGACAACGGCCGAGAAGGAATCCAGCATGGCCCAGACAAACGGCCGAGAAGGAATCCAGCATAGCCCAGACAATGGCCCAGAAGAAATCCAGCACTACCCAGAAAACGGCCCAGAAGGAATCCAGCACTAACCAGACAACGACCCAGATGGAATCCACCATGGCCCAGACAACGGCCCAGAAGGAATCCAGCACTACCCAGACAACGGCCCAGAAAGAATCCAGCATGGCCCAGACAACGGCCCAGAAGGAATCCAGCATGGCACAGACAACGGCCCAGAAAGAATCCAGCATGGCCCAGACAAAGGCCCAGAAGGAATCCAGCATGGCCCAGACAATGGCCCAGAAGGAATCCAGCATGGCCCAGTCAATGGCTCAGAAGAAATCCAGCACTACCCAGACAACGGCTCAGAAGGAATCCAGCACTAACCAGACAACGGCCCAAAAGGAATCCAGCATGGCCCTGACAACGGCCCAGAATGAATCCAGCACTAACCAGACAACAGCCCAGAAGGAATCCAGCATGGCCCAGTCAATGGACCTGAAGAAATCCAGCACTACCCAGACAACAGCCCAGAAGGAATCCAGCACTAACCAGACAACGGCCCAGAAGGAATCCAGCATGGCTCAGACAACGGCCCAGAAGGGATCCAGCACTAACCAGACAACGGCCCAGAAGGAATCCAGCATGGCCCATACAACGGCCCAGAAGGAATGCAGCATGGCCCAGACAATGGCCCAGAAGGAATCGAGCATGGCCAAGAGAACGGCCCAGGAGAAATCCAGCACTACCCAGACAATGGCCCAAGAGGAATCCTGGATGGCCCCCACAACGGCCCAGAAGGAATCTAGCACTACCCAAACAACAGCCCAGAAGGAATCCAGCATGGCCCAGACAACGGCCCAGGCCGAATCCAACATGGCCCAGACAACTGCCCAGAAGGAATCCAGCACTACCCAGACAACGGTCCAGAAGGAATCCAGCACTACCCAGACAACGGCCCTGAAGGAATCCAGCATGGCACACACAACGGCCCAGAAGGAATCCAGCACGGCCCAGAAGGAATCCAGCATGCCACAGACAACGGCCCAGAAGGAACCCAGCATGGACCAGACAACGGCCCAGAAGGAATCCAGCATGGCCCAGACAAAGGCCCAGAAGGAATCCAGCATGGCCCAGACAACGGCCCTGAAGGAGTCCAGCATGGCACACACAACGGCCCAGAAGGAATCCAGCACGGCCCAGACAACGGCCCAGAAGGAATCCAGCATGGCACTGACAACGGCCCAGAAGGAATCCAGCATGGACCAGACAACGGCCCAGAAGGAATCCAGCATGGCCCAGACAAAGGCCCAGAAGGAATCCAGCATGGCCCAGACAATGGCCCAGAAGGAATCCAGCATGACCCAGACAACGGCCCAGAAGGAATCCAGCATGGACCAGACAACGGCCTAAGAGGAATCCAGCATGGCCCAGACAACGGCCCAGAAGGAATCCAGCACTACCCAGACAACGGCCAGAAGGAATCCAGCATGGCCCAGACAACGGCCCAGAAGGAATCCAGCCTGGCCCAGACAACGGCCAAGAAGGAATCCAGCATGGCCCAGATAACGGCCCTGAAGGAATCCAGCACTACACAGACAACGGCCCAGATGGAATCCAGCATGGACCAGACAACGGCCCTGAAGGAATCCAGCCTGGCCCAGACAACGGCCCAGAAGGAATCCAGCATGGCCCAGACAATGGCCCAGTAGGAATCCAGCATGACCCAGACAACGGCCCAGAAGGAATCCAGCGCTACCCAGACAACGGCCCAGAAGGAATCCAGCATGGCCCAGACAACGGCCCAAGAGGAATCCAGCATGGCCCAGACAACGGACCAGAAGGAATCCAGCACTAGCCAGTCAATGACCAGAAGGAATCCAGCGTGGCCCAGACAATGGCCCAGACAACGTCCCAGAAGGAATCCACCATGGCCCAGACAATGGCTCAGAAGGAATCCAGCACTACTCAGACAACGGCCCAGAAGAAATCCAACACTACCCAGACAACGGCGCAGAAGTAATCCAGCATGGCCCAGACAACGGCCCAGAAGGAATCTAGAACTAGCCGGTCAACGGCCAGAAGGAATCCAGCATGGCCCAGACCATGGCTCAGACAAAGGCCCAGAAGGAAACCAGCATGGCCCAGACAATGTCCCAGAAGGAATCCAGCACTAATCAGACAACGGCCCAGAAGGAATCCTACACTACCCAGACAACGGCCCAGAAGGAATCCAGCATGGCCCTGACAAAGGCCAAGAAGGAATCCAGCATGGCCCAGACAACGGCCCAGAAGGAATCCAACATGGTCCAGAAAACGGCCCAGAAGGAATCCAGCATGGCCCAGTCAATGGCCCAGAAAAAATCCAGCACTACCCAGACTACGGCCCAGAAGGAATCCAGCATGGCACAGACAACGGCCCAGAAGGAATCCAGCATGGCCCAGACAATGGCCCAGAAGGAATCCAGCATGACCCAGACAACGGCCCAGAAGGAATCCAGCTCTACCCAGACAACGGCCCAGAAGGATTCCAGCATGGCCCAGACAACGACCCAGAAGGAATCCAGCATGGCCCAGACAATGGCCCAGAAGGAATCCAGCATGGCCCAGACAACGGCCCAGAAGGATTCCAGCATGGCCCAGACAATGGCCCAGAAGGAATCCAGCGCTACCCAGACAATGTCCCAGAAGGAATCCAGAGCTACCCAGACATTGGCGCAGAAAGAATCCAGCATGGCCCAGACAACGGCCCAGGGGGAATCGAGCATGGCCCAGACAATGGCCCAGGAATCCAGCATGGCCCAGACAATGGCCCAGAAGGAATCCAGCATGGCCCAGACAACAGCCCAGAAGGAATCCAGCATGGCCCAGACAATGGCCCAGAAGGAATCCAGCATGGCCCAGACAATGGCCCAGAAGGAATCCAGCATGGCCCAGACAACGGCCCAGAAGGAATCCAGCACTACCCAGACAACAGCCCAAGAGGAATCCAGCATTGCCCAGACAACGACCCAGAAGGAATCCAGCACTACCCAGACAACGGCCCAGAAGGAATCCAGCATGGCCCAGACAAAATCCCAGAAAGAATCCAGCATGGCCCAGATAACGGCCCAGAAGGAATCCAGCATGGTCCAGACAACAGCCAAAAGGAATCCAGCATGGCCCAGACAATGGCCCAGAAGGAATCCAGCATGACCCAGACAACGGCCCAGAAGGAATCCAGCATGACCCAGACAATGGCCCAGAAAAAATCCAGCACTACCCAGACAACGGCCCAGAAGGAATTCAGCATGGCACAGACAACGGCCCAGAAGGAATCCAGCATGGCCCAGACAATGGCCCAGAAGGAATCCAGCATGACCCAGACAACGGCCCAGAAGGAATCCAGCTCTACCCAGACAACGGCCCAGAAGAATTCCAGCACGGCCCAGACAACGGCCCAAGAGGAATCCAGCATGGCCCAGACAACGGCCCAGAAGGAATCCAGCATGGCCCAGACAATGGCCCAGAAGGAATCCAGCGCTACCCAGACAATGTCCCAGAAGGAATCCAGCGCTAACCAGACATTGGCCCAGAAAGAATCCAGCATGGCCCAGACAACGGCCCAGTGGGAATCGAGCATGGCCCAGACAATGGCCCAGATGGAATCCAGCATGACCCAGACAACGGCTCAGAAGTAATCCAGCATGGCCCAGACAACAGTCCAGAAGAAATCCAGCATGCCCAGACAATGGCCCAGAAGGAATCTAGCATGGCCCAGACAACAGCCCAAGAGGAATCCAGCATGGCCCAGACAACGACCCAGAAGGAATCCAGCACTACCCAGACAACGGCCAAGAAGGAATCCAGCACTACCCAGACAATGGCCCAGAAGGAATCCAGCACTACCCAGACCACAGCCCAGAAGGAATCCAGCATGGCCCAGACAACAGCCCAGAAGGAATCCAGCATGGCCCAGACAACGGCCCAGGCGGAATCCAGCACTACCCAGACAACGGCCCTGAAGGAATCCAACACTACCCAGACAACGGCCCAGAAGGAATCCAGCTTGGCCCAGACAACGGCCCAGAAGGAATCCAGCACTACCCAGACAACGGACCTGAAAGAATCCAGCATGGCACAGACAACGGGCCAGACGGAATCCAGCACAGCCCAGACAACGGCCCAGAAGGAATCCAGCATGTCACAGACAATGGCCCAGAAGGAATCCAGCATGGATAAGACAACGGCCCAGAAGGAATCCAGCAAGACCCAGACAATGGCCCAGAAGTAATCCAGCATGTCCCAGACAATGGCCCAGAAGGAATCCAGCATTACCCAGACAACGGTGCAGAAGGAATCCAGCACAGCCCAGACAACGGCACAGAAGGAATCCAGCATGGCCCAGACAATGGCCCAGAAGGAATCCAGCACTACCCAGTCAACGGCCAGAAGGAATCCAGCATGGCCCAGACCATGGCTCAGACAACGGCCCAGAAGGAAACCAACATGGCCCAGACAATGGCCCAGAAGGAATCCAGCACTACCCAGACAACGGCCCAGAAGGAATCCAACACTACCCAGACAACGGCCCAGAAGGAATCCAGCACTAACCAGACAACGGCCCAGAAGGAATCCAGCATGGCCCAGACAACGGCCCAGAAGGAATCCAGCACTAACCAGACATGGGCCCAGAAGGAATCCAGCATGGCCCAGTCAATAGCCCAGAAGAAATCCAGCACTACCCAGACAACAGCCAGAAGGAATCCAGCATGGCCCAGACAACGGCCCAGAAGGAATCCATCACTACCCAGACAACGGCCCAGAAGGAATCCAGCATGGCCCAGACAACGGCCCAGAAGGAATCCAGCATGGCCCACACAACGGCCCAGAAGGAATCCAGCACTAACCAGACAACGGCCCAGAAGGAATCCAGCATGGCCCATACAACGGCCCAGAAGGAATCCAGCATGAACCAGCCAAACTCCCAGAAAGAATCCAGCATGGCCCAGATAACGGCCCAGAAGGAATCCAGCATGGCCCAGACAGAGGCCCAGAAGGAATCCAGCATGGCCCAGACAACGGCCGAGAAGGAATCCAGCATGGCCCAGACAAACGGCCGAGAAGGAATCCAGCATAGCCCAGACAATGGCCCAGAAGAAATCCAGCACTACCCAGAAAACGGCCCAGAAGGAATCCAGCACTAACCAGACAACGGCCCAGATGGAATCCACCATGGCCCAGACAACGGCCCAGAAGGAATCCAGCACTACCCAGACAACGGCCCAGAAAGAATCCAGCATGGCCTAGACAACGGCCCAGAAGGAATCCAGCATGGCACAGACAACGGCCCAGAAAGAATCCAGCATGGCCCAGACAAAGGCCCAGAAGGAATCCAGCATGGCCCAGACAATGGCCCAGAAGGAATCCAGCATGGCCCAGTCAATGGCCCAGAAGAAATCCAGCACTACCCAGACAACGGCCCAGAAGGAATCCAGCACTAACCAGACAACGGCCAAAAAGGAATCCAGCATGGCCCAGACAACGGCCCGGAATGAATCCAGCACTAACCAGACAACAGCCCAGAAGGAATCCAGCATGGCCCAGTCAATGGACCTGAAGAAATCCAGCACTACCCAGACAACAGCCCAGAAGGAATCCAGCACTAACCAGACAACGGCCCAGAAGGAATCCAGCATGGCTCAGACAACGGCCCAGAAGGGATCCAGCACTAACCAGACAACGGCACAGAAGGAATCCAGCATGGCCCATACAACGGCCCAGAAGGAATGCAGCATGGCCCAGACAAAGGCCCAGAAGGAATCGAGCATGGCCAAGAGAACGGCCCAGGAGAAATCCAGCACTACCCAGACAATGGCCCAAGAGGAATCCTGGATGGCCCCCACAACGGCCCAGAAGGAATCCAGCACTACCCAAACAACAGCCCAGAAGGAATCCAGCATGGCCCAGACAACGGCCCAGGCCGAATCCAACATGGCCCAGACAACTGCCCAGAAAGAATCCAGCATGGCCCAGACAAACGGCCGAGAAGGAATCCAGCATAGCCCAGACAATGGCCCAGAAGAAATCCAGCACTACCCAGAAAACGGCCCAGAAGGAATCCAGCACTAACCAGACAACGGCCCAGATGGAATCCACCATGGCCCAGACAACGGCCCAGAAGGAATCCAGCACTACCCAGACAACGGCCCAGAAAGAATCCAGCATGGCCTAGACAACGGCCCAGAAGGAATCCAGCATGGCACAGACAACGGCCCAGAAAGAATCCAGCATGGCCCAGACAAAGGCCCAGAAGGAATCCAGCATGGCCCAGACAATGGCCCAGAAGGAATCCAGCATGGCCCAGTCAATGGCCCAGAAGAAATCCAGCACTACCCAGACAACGGCCCAGAAGGAATCCAGCACTAACCAGACAACGGCCAAAAAGGAATCCAGCATGGCCCAGACAACGGCCCGGAATGAATCCAGCACTAACCAGACAACAGCCCAGAAGGAATCCAGCATGGCCCAGTCAATGGACCTGAAGAAATCCAGCACTACCCAGACAACAGCCCAGAAGGAATCCAGCACTAACCAGACAACGGCCCAGAAGGAATCCAGCATGGCTCAGACAACGGCCCAGAAGGGATCCAGCACTAACCAGACAACGGCACAGAAGGAATCCAGCATGGCCCATACAACGGCCCAGAAGGAATGCAGCATGGCCCAGACAAAGGCCCAGAAGGAATCGAGCATGGCCAAGAGAACGGCCCAGGAGAAATCCAGCACTACCCAGACAATGGCCCAGAAGGAATCCAGCACTAACCAGACAACGGCCAAAAAGGAATCCAGCTTGGCCCAGACAACGGCCCAGAAGGAATCCAGCACTACCCAGACAACGGACCTGAAAGAATCCAGCATGGCACAGACAACGGGCCAGACGGAATCCAGCACAGCCCAGACAACGGCCCAGAAGGAATCCAGCATGGCACAGACAATGGCCCAGAAGGAATCCAGCATGGACAAGACAACGGCCCAGAAGGAATCCAGCAAGACCCAGACAATGGCCCAGAAGTAATCCAGCATGTCCCAGACAATGGCCCAGAAGGAATCCAGCATTACCCAGACAACGGTGCAGAAGGAATCCAGCACAGCCCAGACAACGGCACAGAAGGAATCCAGCATGGCCCAGACAATGGCCCAGAAGGAATCCAGCACTACCCAGTCAACGGCCAGAAGGAATCCAGCATGGCCCAGACCATGGCTCAGACAACGGCCCAGAAGGAAACCAACATGGCCCAGACAATGGCCCAGAAGGAATCCAGCACTACCCAGACAACGGCCCAGAAGGAATCCAACACTACCCAGACAACGGCCCAGAAGGAATCCAGCACTAACCAGACAACGGCCCAGAAGGAATCCAGCATGGCCCAGACAACGGCCCAGAAGGAATCCAGCACTAACCAGACATGGGCCCAGAAGGAATCCAGCATGGCCCAGTCAATAGCCCAGAAGAAATCCAGCACTACCCAGACAACAGCCAGAAGGAATCCAGCATGGCCCAGACAACGGCCCAGAAGGAATCCATCACTACCCAGACAACGGCCCAGAAGGAATCCAGCATGGCCCAGACAACGGCCCAGAAGGAATCCAGCATGGCCCACACAACGGCCCAGAAGGAATCCAGCACTAACCAGACAACGGCCCAGAAGGAATCCAGCATGGCCCATACAACGGCCCAGAAGGAATCCAGCATGAACCAGCCAAACTCCCAGAAAGAATCCAGCATGGCCCAGATAACGGCCCAGAAGGAATCCAGCATGGCCCAGACAGAGGCCCAGAAGGAATCCAGCATGGCCCAGACAACGGCCGAGAAGGAATCCAGCATGGCCCAGACAAACGGCCGAGAAGGAATCCAGCATAGCCCAGACAATGGCCCAGAAGAAATCCAGCACTACCCAGAAAACGGCCCAGAAGGAATCCAGCACTAACCAGACAACGGCCCAGATGGAATCCACCATGGCCCAGACAACGGCCCAGAAGGAATCCAGCACTACCCAGACAACGGCCCAGAAAGAATCCAGCATGGCCTAGACAACGGCCCAGAAGGAATCCAGCATGGCACAGACAACGGCCCAGAAAGAATCCAGCATGGCCCAGACAAAGGCCCAGAAGGAATCCAGCATGGCCCAGACAATGGCCCAGAAGGAATCCAGCATGGCCCAGTCAATGGCCCAGAAGAAATCCAGCACTACCCAGACAACGGCCCAGAAGGAATCCAGCACTAACCAGACAACGGCCAAAAAGGAATCCAGCATGGCCCAGACAACGGCCCGGAATGAATCCAGCACTAACCAGACAACAGCCCAGAAGGAATCCAGCATGGCCCAGTCAATGGACCTGAAGAAATCCAGCACTACCCAGACAACAGCCCAGAAGGAATCCAGCACTAACCAGACAACGGCCCAGAAGGAATCCAGCATGGCTCAGACAACGGCCCAGAAGGGATCCAGCACTAACCAGACAACGGCACAGAAGGAATCCAGCATGGCCCATACAACGGCCCAGAAGGAATGCAGCATGGCCCAGACAAAGGCCCAGAAGGAATCGAGCATGGCCAAGAGAACGGCCCAGGAGAAATCCAGCACTACCCAGACAATGGCCCAAGAGGAATCCTGGATGGCCCCCACAACGGCCCAGAAGGAATCCAGCACTACCCAAACAACAGCCCAGAAGGAATCCAGCATGGCCCAGACAACGGCCCAGGCCGAATCCAACATGGCCCAGACAACTGCCCAGAAAGAATCCAGCATGGCCCAGACAAACGGCCGAGAAGGAATCCAGCATAGCCCAGACAATGGCCCAGAAGAAATCCAGCACTACCCAGAAAACGGCCCAGAAGGAATCCAGCACTAACCAGACAACGGCCCAGATGGAATCCACCATGGCCCAGACAACGGCCCAGAAGGAATCCAGCACTACCCAGACAACGGCCCAGAAAGAATCCAGCATGGCCTAGACAACGGCCCAGAAGGAATCCAGCATGGCACAGACAACGGCCCAGAAAGAATCCAGCATGGCCCAGACAAAGGCCCAGAAGGAATCCAGCATGGCCCAGACAATGGCCCAGAAGGAATCCAGCATGGCCCAGTCAATGGCCCAGAAGAAATCCAGCACTACCCAGACAACGGCCCAGAAGGAATCCAGCACTAACCAGACAACGGCCAAAAAGGAATCCAGCATGGCCCAGACAACGGCCCGGAATGAATCCAGCACTAACCAGACAACAGCCCAGAAGGAATCCAGCATGGCCCAGTCAATGGACCTGAAGAAATCCAGCACTACCCAGACAACAGCCCAGAAGGAATCCAGCACTAACCAGACAACGGCCCAGAAGGAATCCAGCATGGCTCAGACAACGGCCCAGAAGGGATCCAGCACTAACCAGACAACGGCACAGAAGGAATCCAGCATGGCCCATACAACGGCCCAGAAGGAATGCAGCATGGCCCAGACAAAGGCCCAGAAGGAATCGAGCATGGCCAAGAGAACGGCCCAGGAGAAATCCAGCACTACCCAGACAATGGCCCAAGAGGAATCCTGGATGGCCCCCACAACGGCCCAGAAGGAATCCAGCACTACCCAAACAACAGCCCAGAAGGAATCCAGCATTGCCCAGACAACGGCCCAGGCCGAATCCAACATGGCCCAGACAACTGCCCAGAAGGAATCCAGCACTACCCAGACAACGGTCCAGAAGGAATCCAGCACTACCCAGACAACGGCCCTGAAGGAATCCAGCATGGCACACACAACGGCCCAGAAGGAATCCAGCACGGCCCAGACAACGGCCCAGAAGGAATCCAGCATGCCACAGACAACGGCCCAGAAGGAACCCAGCATGGACCAGACAACGGCCCAGAAGGAATCCAGCATGGCCCAGACAAAGGCCCAGAAGGAATCCAGCATGGCCCAGACAACGGCCCTGAAGGAGTCCAGCATGGCACAAACAACGGCCCAGAAGGAATCCAGCACGGCCCAGACAACGGCCCAGAAGGAATCCAGCATGGCACTGACAACGGCCCAGAAGGAATCCAGCATTGACCAGACAACGGCCCAGAAGGAATCCAGCATGGCCCAGACAAAGGCCCAGAAGGAATCCAGCATGGCCCAGACAATGGCCCAGAAGGAATCCAGCATGACCCAGACAACGGCCCAGAAGGAATCCAGCATGGCCCAGACAACGGCCTAAGAGGAATCCAGCATGGCCCAGACAACGGCCCAGAAGGAATCCAGCACTACCCAGACAACGGCCAGAAGGAATCCAGCATGGCCCAGACAACGGCCCAGAAGGAATCCAGCCTGGCCCAGACAACGGCCAAGAAGGAATCCAGCATGGCCCAGATAACGGCCCTGAAGGAATCCAGCACTACACAGACAACGGCCCAGATGGAATCCAGCATGGACCAGACAACGGCCCTGAAGGAATCCAGCCTGGCCCAGACAACGGCCCAGAAGGAATCCAGCATGGCCCAGACAATGGCCCAGTAGGAATCCAGCATGACCCAGACAACGGCCCAGAAGGAATCCAGCGCTACCCAGACAACGGCCCAGAAGGAATCCAGCATGGCCCAGACAACGGCCCAAGAGGAATCCAGCATGGCCCAGACAACGGACCAGAAGGAATCCAGCACTAGCCAGTCAATGACCAGAAGGAATCCAGCGTGGCCCAGACAATGGCCCAGACAACGTCCCAGAAGGAATCCAGCATGGCCCAGACAATAGCTCAGAAGGAATCCAGCACTACTCAGACAACGGCCCAGAAGAAATCCAACACTACCCAGACAACGGCGCAGAAGTAATCCAGCATGGCCCAGACAACGACCCAGAAGGAATCCAGCATGGCCCAGACAACGGCCCAGAAGGAATCCATCACTACCCAGACAACGGCCCAGAAGGAATCCAGCATGGCCCAGACAACGGCCCAGAAGGAATCCAGCATGGCCACACAACGGCCCAGAAGGAATCCAGCACTAACCAGACAACGGCCCAGAAGGAATCCAGCATGGCCGATACAACGGCCCAGAAGGAATCCAGCATGAACCAGCCAAACTCCCAGAAAGAATCCAGCATGGCCCAGATAACGGCCCAGAAGGAATCCAGCATGGCCCAGACAGAGGCCCAGAAGGAATCCAGCATGGCCCAGACAACGGCCGAGAAGGAATCGAGCATGGCCCAGACAAACGGCCGAGAAGGAATCCAGCATAGCCCAGACAATGGCCCAGAAGAAATCCAGCACTACCCAGAAAACGGCCCAGAAGGAATCCAGCACTAACCAGACAACGGCCCAGATGGAATCCACCATGGCCCAGACAACGGCCCAGAAGGAATCCAGCACTACCCAGACAACGGCCCAGAAAGAATCCAGCATGGCCCAGACAACGGCCCAGAAGGAATCCAGCATGGCACAGACAACGGCCCAGAAAGAATCCAGCATGGCCCAGACAAAGGCCCAGAAGGAATCCAGCATGGCCCAGACAATGGCCCAGAAGGAATCCAGCATGGCCCAGTCAATGGCCCAGAAGAAATCCAGCACTACCCAGACAACGGCCCAGAAGGAATCCAGCACTAACCAGACAACGGCCCAAAAGGAATCCAGCATGGCCCAGACAACGGCCCAGAATGAATCCAGCACTAACCAGACAACGGCCCAGAAGGAATCCAGCATGGCCCAGTCAACGGCCCAGAAGGAATCCAACATGGCCCAGTCAATGGCCCAGAAGAAATCCAGCACTACCCAGACAACGACCCAGAAGGAATCCAGCAATACCCAGACAATCGCCCAGAAGGAATCCAGCACTACGCAGACCCCGGCCCAGAAGGAATCCACCATGGCCCAGACAAAATCCCAGAAAGAATCCAGCATGGCCCAGATAATGGCCCAGAAGGAATCCAGCATGGCCCAGACAACAGCCCAGAAGGAATCCAGCATGGCCCAGTCAATAGCCCAGAAGAAATCCAGCACTACCCAGACAACAGCCCAGAAGGAAATCAGCATGGCCCAGACAACGGCCCAGAAGGAATCCATCACTACCCAGACAACGGCCCAGAAGGAATCCAGCATGGCCCACACAACGGCCCAGAAGGAATCCAGCACTACCCAGACAACGGCCCAGAAGGAATCCAGCATGGCCCACACAACGGCCCAGAAGGAATCCAGCACTAACCAGACAACGGCCCAGAAGGAATCCAGCATGGCCCATACAACGGCCCAGAAGTAATCCAGCATGAACCAGACAAACTCCCAGAAAGAATCCAGCATGGCCCAGACAACGGCCCAGAAGTTATCCAGCATGGCCCAGACAAAGGCCCAGAAGGAATCCAGCATGGCCCAGACAACGGCCCAGAAGGAATCCAGCATGGCCCAGACAACGGACGAGAAGGAATCCAGCATAGCCCAGACAATGGCCCAGAAGAAATCCAGTACTACCCAGACAACGGCCCAGAAGGAATCCAGCACTAACCAGACAACGGCACAGATGGAATCCACCATGGCCCAGACAACGGCCCAGAAGGAATCCAGCACTACCCAGACAACGGCCCAGAAAGAATCCAGCATGGCCCAGACAACGGCCCAGAAGGAATCCAGCATGGCACAGACAACGGCCCAGAAAGAATCCAGCATGGCCCAGACAAATGCCCAGAAGGAATCCAGCATGGCCCAGACAACGGCCCAGAAGGAATCCAGCATGGCCCAGAAAAAGGCCCAAAAGGAATCCAGCACTACCCAGACAACAGCCCAAGAGGAATCCAGCATGGCCCAGACAACGACCCAGAAGGAATCCAGAACTACACAGACAACGGCACAGAAGGAATCCAGCACTACCCAGACAATCGCCCAGAAGGAATCCAGCATTACGCAGACCACGGCCCAGAAGGAATCCACCATGGCCCAGACAAAATCCCAGAAAGAATCCAGCATGGCCCAGATAATGGCCCAGAAGGAATCCAGCATGGCCCAGACAACAGCCCAGAAGGAATCCAGCATGGCCCAGACAACGGCCCAGAAGGAATCCAGCACTACCCAGACAAAGGACCTGAAAGAATCCAGCATGGCACAGACAACGTGCCAGACGGAATCCAGCACGGCCCAGACAACGGCCCAGAAGGAATCCGGCATGGCACAGACAATGGCCCAGAAGGAATCCAGCATGGACCAGACAACGGCCCAGAAGTAATCCAGCACAACCCACACAACGGCCCAGAAGGAATCCAGCATGGCCCAGACAACGGCCCAGAAGGAATCCAGCATGAACCAGACAAACTCCCAGAAAGAATCCAGCATGGCCCAGACAACGGCCCAGAAGTTATCCAGCATGGCCCAGACAAAGGCCCAGAAGGAATCCAGCATGGCCCAGACAACGGCCCAGAAGGAATCCAGCATGGCCCAGACAACGGACGAGAAGGAATTCAGCATAGCCCAGACAATGGCCCAGAAGAAATCCAGTACTACCCAGACAACGGCCCAGAAGGAATCCAGCACTAACCAGACAACGGCCCAGATGGAATCCACCATGGCCCAGACAACGGCCCAGAAGGAATCCAGCACTACCCAGACAACGGCCCAGAAAGAATCCAGCATGGCCCAGACAACGGCCCAGAAGGAATCCAGCATGGCACAGACAACGGCCCTGAAAGAATCCAGCATGGCCCAGACAAATGCCCAGAAGGAATCCAGCATGGCCCAGACAACGGCCCAGAAGGAATCCAGCATGGCCCAGAAAAAGGCCCAAAAGGAATCCAGCACTACCCAGACAACAGCCCAAGAGGAATCCAGCATGGCCCAGACAACGACCCAGAAGGAATCCAGAAATACACAGACAACGGCCCAGAAGGAATCCAGCACTACCCAGGCAACGGCCCAGAAAGAATCCAGCATGGCCCAGACAAATGCCCAGAAGGAATCCAGCATGGCCCAGACAACGGCCCAGAAGGAATCCAGCATGGCCCAGAAAAAGGCCCAAAAGGAATCCAGCACTACCCAGACAACAGCCCAAGAGGAATCCAGCATGGCCCAGACAACGACCCAGAAGGAATCCAGAAATACACAGACAACGGCCCAGAAGGAATCCAGCACTACCCAGACAATCGCCCAGAAGGAATCCAGCACTACGCAGACCACGGCCCAGAAGGAATCCACCATGGCCCAGACAAAATCCCAGAAAGAATCCAGCATGGCCCAGATAATGGCCCAGAAGGAATCCAGCATGGCCCAGACAACAGCCCAGAAGGAATCCAGCATGGCCCAGACAACGGCCCAGAAGGAATCCAGCACTACCCAGACAAAGGACCTGAAAGAATCCAGCATGGCACAGACAACGGGCCAGACGGAATCCAGCACGGCCCAGACAACGGCCCAGAAGGAATCCGGCATGGCACAGACAATGGCCCAGAAGGAATCCAGCATGGACCAGACAACGGCCCAGAAGTAATCCAGCACAACCCACACAACGGCCCAGAAGGAATCCAGCATGGCCCAGACAATGGCCCAGAAGGAATCCAGCACTACCCAGTCAACGGCCAGAAGGAATCCAGCATGGCCCAGACCATGGCTCAGACAACGGCCCAGAAGGAAACAAGCATGGCCCAGACAATGGCCCAGAAGGAATCCAGCACTACCCAGACAACGGCCCAGAAGGAATCCAACACTGCCCAGACAACGGCCCAGAAGGAATCCAGCATGGCCCAGACAAAGGTCCAGACGGAATCCAGCATGGCCCAGACAACGGCCCAGAAGGAATCCAGCATGGCCCAGTCAATGGCCCAGAAAAATCCAGCACTACCCAGACAACGGCCCAGAAGGAATCCAGCATGGCACAGACAACGGCCCAGAAGAAATCCAGCATGGCCAGGACAATGGCCCAGAAGGAATCCAGCAACACCCAGACAACGGCCCAGAAGGAATCCAGCTATACCCAGACAATGGCCCAGAAGGATTCCAGCATGGCCCAGACAACGGCCCAAGAGGAATCCAGCATGGCCCAGACAACGGCCCAGAAGGAATCCAGCATAGCCCAGACAATGGCCCAGAAGGAATCCAGCATAGCCCAGACAATGGCCCAGAAGGAATCCAGCATGGCCCAGACAACGGCCCAAGAGGAATCCAGCATGGCCCAGACAACGGCCCAGGGGGAATCCAGCATGGCCCAGACAACGGCCCAAGAGGAATCCAGCATGGCCCAGACAACGGCCCAGGGGGAATCCAGCATGGCCCAGACAACAGCCCAGAAGAAATCCAGCATGGCCCAGACAACGGCCCAAGAGGAATCCAGCATGGCCCAGACAACGGCCCAGAAGGAATCCAGCATGGCCCAGACAACAGCCCAGAAGGAATCCAGCATGGCCCAGACAATGGCCCAGAAAGAATCCAGCATGGCCCAGACAATGGCCCAGAAGGAATCCAGCATGGCCCAGACAACGGCCCAGAAGGAATCCAGCACTACCCAGAAAACAGCCCAAGAGGAATCCAGCATGGCCCAGACAACGACCCAGAAGGAATCCAGCACTACCCAGACAACGGCCCAGAAGGAATCCAGCACTACCCAGACAATGGCCCAGAAGAAATCCAGCACTACCCAGACCACAGCCCTGAAGGAATCCAGCATGGCCCAGACAAAATCCCAGAAAGAATCCAGCATGGCCCAGATAACGGCCCAGAAGGAATCCAGCATGGCCCAGACAAAGGCCCAGAAGGAATCCAGCATGGCCCAGACAACAGCCCAGAAGGAATCCAGCATGGCCCAGACAACGGCCCAGAAGGAATCCAGCATGGCCCAGACAATGGCCCAGAGGAAATCCAGCACTACCCAGACAACGGCCCAGAAGGAATCCAGCACTAACCAGACAACGGCCCAGAAGGAATGCAGCACTACACAGACAACGGCCCAGAAGGAATCCAGCATAGCCCAGACAATGGCCCAGAAGGAATCCAGCATAGCCCAGACAATGGCCCAGAAGGAATCCAGCATGGCCCAGACAACGGCCCAGAAGGAATCCAGCATGGCCCAGACAATGGCCCTGAAGGAATCCAGCATGGCTCAGTCAATGGCCCAGAAGAAATCCAGCACTACACAGACAACGGCCCAGAAGGAATCCAGCACTACCCAGACAACAGCCAGAAGGAATCCAGCATGGCCCATACAACGGCCCAGAAGGAATCCATCACTACCCAGACAATGGCCCAGAAGGAATCCAGCATGGCCCAGACAACGGCCCAGAAGGAATCCAGCATGGCCCACACAACGGCCCAGAAGGAATCCAGCACTAACCAGACAACGGCCCAGAAGGAATCCAGCATGGCCCATACAACGGCCCAGAAGGAATCCAGCATGAACCAGCCAAACTCCCAGAAAGAATCCAGCATGGCCCAGATAACGGCCCAGAAGGAATCCAGCATGGCTCAGACAGAGGCCCAGAAGGAATCCAGCATGGCCCAGACAACGGCCGAGAAGGAATCCAGCATGGCCCAGACAAACGGCCGAGAAGGAATCCAGCATAGCCCAGACAATGGCCCAGAAGAAATCCAGCACTACCCAGAAAACGGCCCAGAAGGAATCCAGCACTAACCAGACAACGGCCCAGATGGAATCCACCATGGCCCAGACAACGGCCCAGAAGGAATCCAGCACTACCCAGACAACGGCCCAGAAAGAATCCAGCATGGCCTAGACAACGGCCCAGAAGGAATCCAGCATGGCACAGACAACGGCCCAGAAAGAATCCAGCATGGCCCAGACAAAGGCCCAGAAGGAATCCAGCATGGCCCAGACAATGGCCCAGAAGGAATCCAGCATGGCCCAGTCAATGGCTCAGAAGAAATCCAGCACTACCCAGACAACGGCTCAGAAGGAATCCAGCACTAACCAGACAACGGCCCAAAAGGAATCCAGCATGGCCCAGACAACGGCCCAGAATGAATCCAGCACTAACCAGACAACAGCCCAGAAGGAATCCAGCATGGCCCAGTCAATGGACCTGAAGAAATCCAGCACTACCCAGACAACAGCCCAGAAGGAATCCAGCACTAACCAGACAACGGCCCAGAAGGAATCCAGCATGGCTCAGACAACGGCCCAGAAGGGATCCAGCACTAACCAGACAACGGCCCAGAAGGAATCCAGCATGGCCCATACAACGGCCCAGAAGGAATGCAGCATGGCCCAGACAATGGCCCAGAAGGAATCGAGCATGGCCAAGAGAACGGCCCAGGAGAAATCCAGCACTACCCAGACAATGGCCCAAGAGGAATCCTGGATGGCCCCCACAACGGCCCGGAAGGAATCCAGCACTACCCAAACAACAGCCCAGAAGGAATCCAGCATGGCCCAGACAACGGCCCAGGCCGAATCCAACATGGCCCAGACAACTGCCCAGAAGGAATCCAGCACTACCCAGACAACGGTCCAGAAGGAATCCAGCACTACCCAGACAACGGCCCTGAAGGAATCCAGCATGGCACACACAACGGCCCAGAAGGAATCCAGCACGGCCCAGAAGGAATCCAGCATGCCACAGACAACGGCCCAGAAGGAACCCAGCATGGACCAGACAACGGCCCAGAAGGAATCCAGCATGGCCCAGACAAAGGCCCAGAAGGAATCCAGCATGGCCCAGACAACGGCCCTGAAGGAGTCCAGCATGGCACACACAACGGCCCAGAAGGAATCCAGCACGGCCCAGACAACGGCCCAGAAGGAATCCAGCATGGCACTGACAACGGCCCAGAAGGAATCCAGCATGGACCAGACAACGGCCCAGAAGGAATCCAGCATGGCCCAGACAAAGGCCCAGAAGGAATCCAGCATGGCCCAGACAATGGCCCAGAAGGAATCCAGCATGACCCAGACAACGGCCCAGAAGGAATCCAGCATGGCCCAGACAACGGCCTAAGAGGAATCCAGCATGGCCCAGACAACGGCCCAGAAGGAATCCAGCACTACCCAGACAACGGCCAGAAGGAATCCAGCATGGCCCAGACAACGGCCCAGAAGGAATCCAGCCTGGCCCAGACAACGGCCAAGAAGGAATACAGCATGGCCCAGATAACGGCCCTGAAGGAATCCAGCACTACACAGACAACGGCCCAGATGGAATCCAGCATGGACCAGACAACGGCCCTGAAGGAATCCAGCCTGGCCCAGACAACGGCCCAGAAGGAATCCAGCACTAACCAGACAACGGCCCAGAAGGAATCCAGCATGGCCCATACAACGGCCCAGAAGGAATCCAGCATGAACCAGCCAAACTCCCAGAAAGAATCCAGCATGGCCCAGATAACGGCCCAGAAGGAATCCAGCATGGCTCAGACAGAGGCCCAGAAGGAATCCAGCATGGCCCAGACAACGGCCGAGAAGGAATCCAGCATGGCCCAGACAAACGGCCGAGAAGGAATCCAGCATAGCCCAGACAATGGCCCAGAAGAAATCCAGCACTACCCAGAAAACGGCCCAGAAGGAATCCAGCACTAACCAGACAACGGCCCAGATGGAATCCACCATGGCCCAGACAACGGCCCAGAAGGAATCCAGCACTACCCAGACAACGGCCCAGAAAGAATCCAGCATGGCCTAGACAACGGCCCAGAAGGAATCCAGCATGGCACAGACAACGGCCCAGAAAGAATCCAGCATGGCCCAGACAAAGGCCCAGAAGGAATCCAGCATGGCCCAGACAATGGCCCAGAAGGAATCCAGCATGGCCCAGTCAATGGCTCAGAAGAAATCCAGCACTACCCAGACAACGGCTCAGAAGGAATCCAGCACTAACCAGACAACGGCCCAAAAGGAATCCAGCATGGCCCAGACAACGGCCCAGAATGAATCCAGCACTAACCAGACAACAGCCCAGAAGGAATCCAGCATGGCCCAGTCAATGGACCTGAAGAAATCCAGCACTACCCAGACAACAGCCCAGAAGGAATCCAGCACTAACCAGACAACGGCCCAGAAGGAATCCAGCATGGCTCAGACAACGGCCCAGAAGGGATCCAGCACTAACCAGACAACGGCCCAGAAGGAATCCAGCATGGCCCATACAACGGCCCAGAAGGAATGCAGCATGGCCCAGACAATGGCCCAGAAGGAATCGAGCATGGCCAAGAGAACGGCCCAGGAGAAATCCAGCACTACCCAGACAATGGCCCAAGAGGAATCCTGGATGGCCCCCACAACGGCCCGGAAGGAATCCAGCACTACCCAAACAACAGCCCAGAAGGAATCCAGCATGGCCCAGACAACGGCCCAGGCCGAATCCAACATGGCCCAGACAACTGCCCAGAAGGAATCCAGCACTACCCAGACAACGGTCCAGAAGGAATCCAGCACTACCCAGACAACGGCCCTGAAGGAATCCAGCATGGCACACACAACGGCCCAGAAGGAATCCAGCACGGCCCAGAAGGAATCCAGCATGCCACAGACAACGGCCCAGAAGGAACCCAGCATGGACCAGACAACGGCCCAGAAGGAATCCAGCATGGCCCAGACAAAGGCCCAGAAGGAATCCAGCATGGCCCAGACAACGGCCCTGAAGGAGTCCAGCATGGCACACACAACGGCCCAGAAGGAATCCAGCACGGCCCAGACAACGGCCCAGAAGGAATCCAGCATGGCACTGACAACGGCCCAGAAGGAATCCAGCATGGACCAGACAACGGCCCAGAAGGAATCCAGCATGGCCCAGACAAAGGCCCAGAAGGAATCCAGCATGGCCCAGACAATGGCCCAGAAGGAATCCAGCATGACCCAGACAACGGCCCAGAAGGAATCCAGCATGGCCCAGACAACGGCCTAAGAGGAATCCAGCATGGCCCAGACAACGGCCCAGAAGGAATCCAGCACTACCCAGACAACGGCCAGAAGGAATCCAGCATGGCCCAGACAACGGCCCAGAAGGAATCCAGCCTGGCCCAGACAACGGCCAAGAAGGAATACAGCATGGCCCAGATAACGGCCCTGAAGGAATCCAGCACTACACAGACAACGGCCCAGATGGAATCCAGCATGGACCAGACAACGGCCCTGAAGGAATCCAGCCTGGCCCAGACAACGGCCCAGAAGGAATCCAGCATGGCCCAGACAATGGCCCAGTAGGAATCCAGCATGACCCAGACAACGGCCCAGAAGGAATCCAGCGCTACCCAGACAACGGCCCAGAAGGAATCCAGCATGGCCCAGACAACGACCCAGAAGGAATCCAGCATGGCCCAGACAATGGCCCAGACAACGCCCCAGAAGGAATCCAGCATGGCCCAGACAATGGCTCAGAAGGAATCCAGCACTACTCAGACAACGGCCCAGAAGAAATCCAACACTACCCAGACAACGGCGCAGAAGTAATCCAGCATGGCCCAGACAACGGCCCAGAAGGAATCTAGAACTAGCCGGTCAACGGCCAGAAGGAATCCAGCATGGCCCAGACCATGGCTCAGACAAAGGCCCAGAAGGAAACCAGCATGGCCCAGACAATGGCCCAGAAGGAATCCAGCACTAATCAGACAACGGCCCAGAAGGAATCCTACACTACCCAGACAACGGCCCAGAAGGAATCCAGCATGGCCCTGACAAAGTCCAAGAAGGAATCCAGCATGGCCCAGACAACGGCCCAGAAGGAATCCAACATGGTCCAGAAAACGGCCCAGAAGGAATCCAGCATGGCCCAGTCAATGGCCCAGAAAAAATCCAGCACTACCCAGACTACGGCCCAGAAGGAATCCAGCATGGCACAGACAACGGCCCAGAAGGAATCCAGCATGGCCCAGACAATGGCCCAGAAGGAATCCAGCATGACCCAGACAACGGCCCAGAAGGAATCCAGCTCTACCCAGACAACGGCCCAGAAGGATTCCAGCATGGCCCAGACAACGACCCAGAAGGAATCCAGCATGGCCCAGACAATGGCCCAGAAGGAATCCAGCATGGCCCAGACAACGGCCCAGAAGGAATCCAGCATGGCCCAGACAATGGCCCAGAAGGAATCCAGCGCTACCCAGACAATGTCCCAGAAGGAATCCAGCGCTACCCAGACATTGGCGCAGACAGAATCCAGCATGGCCCAGACAACGGCCCAGGGGGAATCGAGCATGGCCCAGACAATGGCCCAGGAATCCAGCATGGCCCAGACAATGGCCCAGAAGGAATCCAGCATGGCCCAGACAACAGCCCAGAAGGAATCCAGCATGGCCCAGACAATGGCCCAGAAGGAATCCAGCATGGCCCAGACAATGGCCCAGAAGGAATCCAGCATGGCCCAGACAACGGCCCAGAAGGAATCCAGCACTACCCAGACAACAGCCCAAGAGGAATCCAGCATTGCCCAGACAACGACCCAGAAGGAATCCAGCACTACCCAGACAACGGCCCAGAAGGAATCCAGCATGGCCCAGACAAAATCCCAGAAAGAATCCAGCATGGCCCAGATAACGGCCCAGAAGGAATCCAGCATGGTCCAGACAACAGCCCAGAAGGAATCCAGCATGGCCCAGACAATGGCCCAGAAGGAATCCAGCATGACCCAGACAACGGCCCAGAAGGAATCCAGCATGAACCAGACAATGGCCCAGAAAAAATCCAGCACTACCCAGACAACGGCCCAGAAGGAATTCAGCATGGCACAGACAATGGCCCAGAAGGAATCCAGCATGGCCCAGACAATGGCCCAGAAGGAATCCAGCATGACCCAGACAACGGCCCAGAAGGAATCCAGCTCTACCCAGACAACGGCCCAGAAGAATTCCAGCACGGCCCAGACAACCCCCCAAGAGGAATCCAGCATGGCCCAGACAACGGCCCAGAAGGAATCCAGCATGGCCCAGACAATGGCCCAGAAGGAATCCAGCGCTACCCAGACAATGTCCCAGAAGGAATCCAGCGCTAACCAGACATTGGCCCAGAAAGAATCCAGCATGGCCCAGACAACGGCCCAGTGGGAATCGAGCATGGCCCAGACAATGGCCCAGATGGAATCCAGCATGACCCAGACAACGGCTCAGAAGTAATCCAGCATGGCCCAGACAACAGCCCAGAAGAAATCCAGCATGCCCAGACAATGGCCCAGAAGGAATCTAGCATGGCCCAGACAACAGCCCAAGAGGAATCCAGCATGGCCCAGACAACGACCCAGAAGGAATCCAGCACTACCCAGACAACGGCCAAGAAGGAATCCAGCACTACCCAGACAATGGCCCAGAAGGAATCCAGCATGGCCCAGACAACAGCCCAGAAGGAATCCAGCATGGCCCAGACAACGGCCCAGGCGGAATCCAGCACTACCCAGACAACGGCCCTGAAGGAATCCAACACTACCCAGACAACGGCCCAGAAGGAATCCAGCTTGGCCCAGACAACGGCCCAGAAGGAATACAGCACTACCCAGACAACGGACCTGAAAGAATCCAGCATGGCACAGACAACGGGCCAGACGGAATCCAGCACAGCCCAGACAACGGCCCAGAAGGAATCCAGCATGGCACAGACAATGGCCCAGAAGGAATCCAGCATGGACAAGACAACGGCCCAGAAGGAATCCAGCAAGACCCAGAGAATGGCCCAGAAGTAATCCAGCATGTCCCAGACAATGGCCCAGAAGGAATCCAGCATTACCCAGACAACGGTGCAGAAGGAATCCAGCACAGCCCAGACAACGGCACAGAAGGAATCCAGCATGGCCCAGACAATGGCCCAGAAGGAATCCAGCACTACCCAATCAACGGCCAGAAGGAATCCAGCATGGCCCAGACCATGGCTCAGACAACGGCCCAGAAGGAAACCAACATGGCCCAGACAATGGCCCAGAAGGAATCCAGCACTACCCAGACAACGGCCCAGAAGGAATCCAACACTACCCAGACAACGGCCCAGAAGGAATCCAGCACTAACCAGACAACGGCCCAGAAGGAATCCAGCATGGCCCAGACAACGGCCCAGAAGGAATCCAGCACTAACCAGACATGGGCCCAGAAGGAATCCAGCATGGCCCAGTCAATAGCCCAGAAGAAATCCAGCACTACCCAGACAACAGCCAGAAGGAATCCAGCATGGCCCAGACAACGGCCCAGAAGGAATCCATCACTACCCAGACAACGGCCCAGAAGGAATCCAGCATGGCCCACACAACGGCCCAGAAGGAATCCAGCACTAACCAGACAACGGCCCAGAAGGAATCCAGCATGGCCCATACAACGGCCCAGAAGGAATCCAGCATGAACCAGCCAAACTCCCAGAAAGAATCCAGCATGGCCCAGATAACGGCCCAGAAGGAATCCAGCATGGCCCAGACAGAGGCCCAGAAGGAATCCAGCATGGCCCAGACAACGGCCGAGAAGGAATCCAGCATGGCCCAGACAAACGGCCGAGAAGGAATCCAGCATAGCCCAGACAATGGCCCAGAAGAAATCCAGCACTACCCAGAAAACGGCCCAGAAGGAATCCAGCACTAACCAGACAACGGCCCAGATGGAATCCACCATGGCCCAGACAACGGCCCAGAAGGAATCCAGCACTACCCAGACAACGGCCCAGAAAGAATCCAGCATGGCCTAGACAACGGCCCAGAAGGAATCCAGCATGGCACAGACAACGGCCCAGAAAGAATCCAGCATGGCCCAGACAAAGGCCCAGAAGGAATCCAGCATGGCCCAGACAATGGCCCAGAAGGAATCCAGCATGGCCCAGTCAATGGCCCAGAAGAAATCCAGCACTACCCAGACAACGGCCCAGAAGGAATCCAGCACTAACCAGACAACGGCCCAAAAGGAATCCAGCATGGCCCAGACAACGGCCCGGAATGAATCCAGCACTAACCAGACAACAGCCCAGAAGGAATCCAGCATGGCCCAGTCAATGGACCTGAAGAAATCCCGCACTACCCAGACAACAGCCCAGAAGGAATCCAGCACTAACCAGACAACGGCCCAGAAGGAATCCAGCATGGCTCAGACAACGGCCCAGAAGGGATCCAGCACTAACCAGACAACGGCCCAGAAGGAATCCAGCATGGCCCATACAACGGCCCAGAAGGAATGCAGCATGGCCCAGACAAAGGCCCAGAAGGAATCGAGCATGGCCAAGAGAACGGCCCAGGAGAAATCCAGCACTACCCAGACAATGGCCCAAGAGGAATCCTGGATGGCCCCCACAACGGCCCAGAAGGAATCCAGCACTACCCAAACAACAGCCCAGAAGGAATCCAGCATGGCCCAGACAACGGCCCAGGCCGAATCCAACATGGCCCAGACAACTGCCCAGAAGGAATCCAGCACTACCCAGACAACGGTCCAGAAGGAATCCAGCACTACCCAGACAACGGCCCTGAAGGAATCCAGCATGGCACACACAACGGCCCAGAAGGAATCCAGCACGGCCCAGACAACGGCCCAGAAGGAATCCAGCATGCCACAGACAATGGCCCAGAAGGAACCCAGCATGGACCAGACAACGGCCCAGAAGGAATCCAGCATGGCCCAGACAAAGGCCCAGAAGGAATCCAGCATGGCCCAGACAACGGCCCTGAAGGAGTCCAGCATGGCACAAACAACGGCACAGAAGGAATCCAGCACGGCCCAGACAACGGCCCAGAAGGAATCCAGCATGGCCCAGACAATGGCCCAGAAGGAATCCAGCATGACCCAGACAACGGCCCAGAAGGAATCCAGCTCTACCCAGACAACGGCCCAGAAGGATTCCAGCATGGCCCAGACAACGACCCAGAAGGAATCCAGCATGGCCCAGACAATGGCCCAGAAGGAATCCAGCATGGCCCAGACAACGGCCCAGAAGGAATCCAGCATGGCCCAGACAATGGCCCAGAAGGAATCCAGCGCTACCCAGACAATGTCCCAGAAGGAATCCAGCGCTACCCAGACATTGGCGCAGACAGAATCCAGCATGGCCCAGACAACGGCCCAGGGGGAATCGAGCATGGCCCAGACAATGGCCCAGGAATCCAGCATGGCCCAGACAATGGCCCAGAAGGAATCCAGCATGGCCCAGACAACAGCCCAGAAGGAATCCAGCATGGCCCAGACAATGGCCCAGAAGGAATCCAGCATGGCCCAGACAATGGCCCAGAAGGAATCCAGCATGGCCCAGACAACGGCCCAGAAGGAATCCAGCACTACCCAGACAACAGCCCAAGAGGAATCCAGCATTGCCCAGACAACGACCCAGAAGGAATCCAGCACTACCCAGACAACGGCCCAGAAGGAATCCAGCATGGCCCAGACAAAATCCCAGAAAGAATCCAGCATGGCCCAGATAACGGCCCAGAAGGAATCCAGCATGGTCCAGACAACAGCCCAGAAGGAATCCAGCATGGCCCAGACAATGGCCCAGAAGGAATCCAGCATGACCCAGACAACGGCCCAGAAGGAATCCAGCATGAACCAGACAATGGCCCAGAAAAAATCCAGCACTACCCAGACAACGGCCCAGAAGGAATTCAGCATGGCACAGACAATGGCCCAGAAGGAATCCAGCATGGCCCAGACAATGGCCCAGAAGGAATCCAGCATGACCCAGACAACGGCCCAGAAGGAATCCAGCTCTACCCAGACAACGGCCCAGAAGAATTCCAGCACGGCCCAGACAACCCCCCAAGAGGAATCCAGCATGGCCCAGACAACGGCCCAGAAGGAATCCAGCATGGCCCAGACAATGGCCCAGAAGGAATCCAGCGCTACCCAGACAATGTCCCAGAAGGAATCCAGCGCTAACCAGACATTGGCCCAGAAAGAATTCAGCATGGCCCAGACAACGGCCCAGTGGGAATCGAGCATGGCCCAGACAATGGCCCAGATGGAATCCAGCATGACCCAGACAACGGCTCAGAAGTAATCCAGCATGGCCCAGACAACAGCCCAGAAGAAATCCAGCATGCCCAGACAATGGCCCAGAAGGAATCTAGCATGGCCCAGACAACAGCCCAAGAGGAATCCAGCATGGCCCAGACAACGACCCAGAAGGAATCCAGCACTACCCAGACAACGGCCAAGAAGGAATCCAGCACTACCCAGACAATGGCCCAGAAGGAATCCAGCATGGCCCAGACAACAGCCCAGAAGGAATCCAGCATGGCCCAGACAACGGCCCAGGCGGAATCCAGCACTACCCAGACAACGGCCCTGAAGGAATCCAACACTACCCAGACAACGGCCCAGAAGGAATCCAGCTTGGCCCAGACAACGGCCCAGAAGGAATACAGCACTACCCAGACAACGGACCTGAAAGAATCCAGCATGGCACAGACAACGGGCCAGACGGAATCCAGCACAGCCCAGACAACGGCCCAGAAGGAATCCAGCATGGCACAGACAATGGCCCAGAAGGAATCCAGCATGGACAAGACAACGGCCCAGAAGGAATCCAGCAAGACCCAGACAATGGCCCAGAAGTAATCCAGCATGTCCCAGACAATGGCCCAGAAGGAATCCAGCATTACCCAGACAACGGTGCAGAAGGAATCCAGCACAGCCCAGACAACGGCACAGAAGGAATCCAGCATGGCCCAGACAATGGCCCAGAAGGAATCCAGCACTACCCAATCAACGGCCAGAAGGAATCCAGCATGGCCCAGACCATGGCTCAGACAACGGCCCAGAAGGAAACCAACATGGCCCAGACAATGGCCCAGAAGGAATCCAGCACTACCCAGACAACGGCCCAGAAGGAATCCAACACTACCCAGACAACGGCCCAGAAGGAATCCAGCACTAACCAGACAACGGCCCAGAAGGAATCCAGCATGGCCCAGACAACGGCCCAGAAGGAATCCAGCACTAACCAGACATGGGCCCAGAAGGAATCCAGCATGGCCCAGTCAATAGCCCAGAAGAAATCCAGCACTACCCAGACAACAGCCAGAAGGAATCCAGCATGGCCCAGACAACGGCCCAGAAGGAATCCATCACTACCCAGACAACGGCCCAGAAGGAATCCAGCATGGCCCACACAACGGCCCAGAAGGAATCCAGCACTAACCAGACAACGGCCCAGAAGGAATCCAGCATGGCCCATACAACGGCCCAGAAGGAATCCAGCATGAACCAGCCAAACTCCCAGAAAGAATCCAGCATGGCCCAGATAACGGCCCAGAAGGAATCCAGCATGGCCCAGACAGAGGCCCAGAAGGAATCCAGCATGGCCCAGACAACGGCCGAGAAGGAATCCAGCATGGCCCAGACAAACGGCCGAGAAGGAATCCAGCATAGCCCAGACAATGGCCCAGAAGAAATCCAGCACTACCCAGAAAACGGCCCAGAAGGAATCCAGCACTAACCAGACAACGGCCCAGATGGAATCCACCATGGCCCAGACAACGGCCCAGAAGGAATCCAGCACTACCCAGACAACGGCCCAGAAAGAATCCAGCATGGCCTAGACAACGGCCCAGAAGGAATCCAGCATGGCACAGACAACGGCCCAGAAAGAATCCAGCATGGCCCAGACAAAGGCCCAGAAGGAATCCAGCATGGCCCAGACAATGGCCCAGAAGGAATCCAGCATGGCCCAGTCAATGGCCCAGAAGAAATCCAGCACTACCCAGACAACGGCCCAGAAGGAATCCAGCACTAACCAGACAACGGCCCAAAAGGAATCCAGCATGGCCCAGACAACGGCCCGGAATGAATCCAGCACTAACCAGACAACAGCCCAGAAGGAATCCAGCATGGCCCAGTCAATGGACCTGAAGAAATCCCGCACTACCCAGACAACAGCCCAGAAGGAATCCAGCACTAACCAGACAACGGCCCAGAAGGAATCCAGCATGGCTCAGACAACGGCCCAGAAGGGATCCAGCACTAACCAGACAACGGCCCAGAAGGAATCCAGCATGGCCCATACAACGGCCCAGAAGGAATGCAGCATGGCCCAGACAAAGGCCCAGAAGGAATCGAGCATGGCCAAGAGAACGGCCCAGGAGAAATCCAGCACTACCCAGACAATGGCCCAAGAGGAATCCTGGATGGCCCCCACAACGGCCCAGAAGGAATCCAGCACTACCCAAACAACAGCCCAGAAGGAATCCAGCATGGCCCAGACAACGGCCCAGGCCGAATCCAACATGGCCCAGACAACTGCCCAGAAGGAATCCAGCACTACCCAGACAACGGTCCAGAAGGAATCCAGCACTACCCAGACAACGGCCCTGAAGGAATCCAGCATGGCACACACAACGGCGCAGAAGGAATCCAGCACGGCCCAGACAACGGCCCAGAAGGAATCCAGCATGCCACAGACAATGGCCCAGAAGGAACCCAGCATGGACCAGACAACGGCCCAGAAGGAATCCAGCATGGCCCAGACAAAGGCCCAGAAGGAATCCAGCATGGCCCAGACAACGGCCCTGAAGGAGTCCAGCATGGCACAAACAACGGCACAGAAGGAATCCAGCACGGCCCAGACAACGGCCCAGAAGGAATCCAGCATGGCACTGACAACGGCCCAGAAGGAATCCAGCATGGACCAGACAATGGCCCAGATGGAATCCAGCATGACCCAGACAACGGCTCAGAAGTAATCCAGCATGGCCCAGACAACAGCCCAGAAGAAATCCAGCATGCCCAGACAATGGCCCAGAAGGAATCTAGCATGGCCCAGACAACAGCCCAAGAGGAATCCAGCATGGCCCAGACAACGACCCAGAAGGAATCCAGCACTACCCAGACAACGGCCAAGAAGGAATCCAGCACTACCCAGACAATGGCCCAGAAGGAATCCAGCATGGCCCAGACAACAGCCCAGAAGGAATCCAGCATGGCCCAGACAACGGCCCTGAAGGAATCCAACACTACCCAGACAACGGCCCAGAAGGAATCCAGCTTGGCCCAGACAACGGCCCAGAAGGAATCCAGCACTACCCAGACAACGGACCTGAAAGAATCCAGCATGGCACAGACAACGGGCCAGACGGAATCCAGCACAGCCCAGACAACGGCCCAGAAGGAATCCAGCATGGCACAGACAATGGCCCAGAAGGAATCCAGCATGGACAAGACAACGGCCCAGAAGGAATCCAGCAAGACCCAGACAATGGCCCAGAAGTAATCCAGCATGTCCCAGACAATGGCCCAGAAGGAATCCAGCATTACCCAGACAACGGTGCAGAAGGAATCCAGCACAGCCCAGACAGCGGCACAGAAGGAATCCAGCATGGCCCAGACAATGGCCCAGAAGGAATCCAGCACTACCCAGTCAACGGCCAGAAGGAATCCAGCATGGCCCAGACCATGGCTCAGACAACGGCCCAGAAGGAAACCAACATGGCCCAGACAATGGCCCAGAAGGAATCCAGCACTACCCAGACAACGGCCCAGAAGGAATCCAACACTACCCAGACAACGGCCCAGAAGGAATCCAGCACTAACCAGACAACGGCCCAGAAGGAATCCAGCATGGCCCAGACAACGGCCCAGAAGGAATCCAGCACTAACCAGACATGGGCCCAGAAGGAATCCAGCATGGCCCAGTCAATAGCCCAGAAGAAATCCAGCACTACCCAGACAACAGCCAGAAGGAATCCAGCATGGCCCAGACAACGGCCCAGAAGGAATCCATCACTACCCAGACAACGGCCCAGAAGGAATCCAGCATGGCCCAGACAACGGCCCAGAAGGAATCCAGCATGGCCCACACAACGGCCCAGAAGGAATCCAGCACTAACCAGACAACGGCCCAGAAGGAATCCAGCATGGCCCATACAACGGCCCAGAAGGAATCCAGCATGAACCAGCCAAACTCCCAGAAAGAATCCAGCATGGCCCAGATAACGGCCCAGAAGGAATCCAGCATGGCCCAGACAGAGGCCCAGAAGGAATCCAGCATGGCCCAGACAACGGCCGAGAAGGAATCCAGCATGGCCCAGACAAACGGCCGAGAAGGAATCCAGCATAGCCCAGACAATGGCCCAGAAGAAATCCAGCACTACCCAGAAAACGGCCCAGAAGGAATCCAGCACTAACCAGACAACGGCCCAGATGGAATCCACCATGGCCCAGACAACGGCCCAGAAGGAATCCAGCACTACCCAGACAACGGCCCAGAAAGAATCCAGCATGGCCTAGACAACGGCCCAGAAGGAATCCAGCATGGCACAGACAACGGCCCAGAAAGAATCCAGCATGGCCCAGACAAAGGCCCAGAAGGAATCCAGCATGGCCCAGACAATGGCTCAGAAGGAATCCAGCATGGCCCAGACAATGGCTCAGAAGGAATCCAGCATGGCCCAGTCAATGGCCCAGAAGAAATCCAGCACTACCCAGACAACGGCCCAGAAGGAATCCAGCACTAACCAGACAACGGCCCAAAAGGAATCCAGCATGGCCCAGACAACGGCCCAGAAGGAATCCAGCATGGCCCAGACAACGGCCCTGAAGGAGTCCAGCATGGCACAAACAACGGCACAGAAGGAATCCAGCACGGCCCAGACAACGGCCCAGAAGGAATCCAGCATGGCACTGACAACGGCCCAGAAGGAATCCAGCATGGACCAGACAATGGCCCAGATGGAATCCAGCATGACCCAGACAACGGCTCAGAAGTAATCCAGCATGGCCCAGACAACAGCCCAGAAGAAATCCAGCATGCCCAGACAATGGCCCAGAAGGAATCTAGCATGGCCCAGACAACAGCCCAAGAGGAATCCAGCATGGCCCAGACAACGACCCAGAAGGAATCCAGCACTACCCAGACAACGGCCAAGAAGGAATCCAGCACTACCCAGACAATGGCCCAGAAGGAATCCAGCATGGCCCAGACAACAGCCCAGAAGGAATCCAGCATGGCCCAGACAACGGCCCAGGCGGAATCCAGCACTACCCAGACAACGGCCCTGAAGGAATCCAACACTACCCAGACAACGGCCCAGAAGGAATCCAGCTTGGCCCAGACAACGGCCCAGAAGGAATCCAGCACTACCCAGACAACGGACCTGAAAGAATCCAGCATGGCACAGACAACGGGCCAGACGGAATCCAGCACAGCCCAGACAACGGCCCAGAAGGAATCCAGCATGGCACAGACAATGGCCCAGAAGGAATCCAGCATGGACAAGACAACGGCCCAGAAGGAATCCAGCAAGACCCAGACAATGGCCCAGAAGTAATCCAGCATGTCCCAGACAATGGCCCAGAAGGAATCCAGCATTACCCAGACAACGGTGCAGAAGGAATCCAGCACAGCCCAGACAGCGGCACAGAAGGAATCCAGCATGGCCCAGACAATGGCCCAGAAGGAATCCAGCACTACCCAGTCAACGGCCAGAAGGAATCCAGCATGGCCCAGACCATGGCTCAGACAACGGCCCAGAAGGAAACCAACATGGCCCAGACAATGGCCCAGAAGGAATCCAGCACTACCCAGACAACGGCCCAGAAGGAATCCAACACTACCCAGACAACGGCCCAGAAGGAATCCAGCACTAACCAGACAACGGCCCAGAAGGAATCCAGCATGGCCCAGACAACGGCCCAGAAGGAATCCAGCACTAACCAGACATGGGCCCAGAAGGAATCCAGCATGGCCCAGTCAATAGCCCAGAAGAAATCCAGCACTACCCAGACAACAGCCAGAAGGAATCCAGCATGGCCCAGACAACGGCCCAGAAGGACTCCATCACTACCCAGACAACGGCCCAGAAGGAATCCAGCATGGCCCAGACAACGGCCCAGAAGGAATCCAGCATGGCCCACACAACGGCCCAGAAGGAATCCAGCACTAACCAGACAACGGCCCAGAAGGAATCCAGCATGGCCCATACAACGGCCCAGAAGGAATCCAGCATGAACCAGCCAAACTCCCAGAAAGAATCCAGCATGGCCCAGATAACGGCCCAGAAGGAATCCAGCATGGCCCAGACAGAGGCCCAGAAGGAATCCAGCATGGCCCAGACAACGGCCGAGAAGGAATCCAGCATGGCCCAGACAAACGGCCGAGAAGGAATCCAGCATAGCCCAGACAATGGCCCAGAAGAAATCCAGCACTACCCAGAAAACGGCCCAGAAGGAATCCAGCACTAACCAGACAACGGCCCAGATGGAATCCACCATGGCCCAGACAACGGCCCAGAAGGAATCCAGCACTACCCAGACAACGGCCCAGAAAGAATCCAGCATGGCCTAGACAACGGCCCAGAAGGAATCCAGCATGGCACAGACAACGGCCCAGAAAGAATCCAGCATGGCCCAGACAAAGGCCCAGCAGGAATCCAGCATGGCACAGACAATGGCCCAGAAGGAATCCAGCATGGCCCAGTCAATGGCCCAGAAGAAATCCAGCACTACCCAGACAACGGCCCAGAAGGAATCCAGCACTAACCAGACAACGGCCCAAAAGGAATCCAGCATGGCCCAGACAACGGCCCGGAATGAATCCAGCACTAACCAGACAACAGCCCAGAAGGAATCCAGCATGGCCCAGTCAATGAACCTGAAGAAATCCAGCACTACCCAGACAACAGCCCAGAAGGAATCCAGCACTAACCAGACAACGGCCCAGAAGGAATCCAGCATGGCTCAGACAACGGCCCAGAAGGGATCCAGCACTAACCAGACAACGGCCCAGAAGGAATCCAGCATGGCCCATACAACGGCCCAGAAGGAATGCAGCATGGCCCAGACAAAGGCCCAGAAGGAATCGAGCATGGCCAAGAGAACGGCCCAGGAGAAATCCAGCACTGCCCAGACAATGGCCCAAGAGGAATCCTGGATGGCCCCCACAACGGCCCAGAAGGAATCCAGCACTACCCAAACAACAGCCCAGAAGGAATCCAGCATGGCCCAGACAACGGCCCAGGCCGAATCCAACATGGCCCAGACAACTGCCCAGAAGGAATCCAGCACTACCCAGACAACGGTCCAGAAGGAATCCAGCACTACCCAGACAACGGCCCTGAAGGAATCCAGCATGGCACACACAACGGCCCAGAAGGAATCCAGCACGGCCCAGACAACGGCCCAGAAGGAATCCAGCATGCCACAGACAACGGCCCAGAAGGAACCCAGCATGGACCAGACAACGGCCCAGAAGGAATCCAGCATGGCCCAGACAAAGGCCCAGAAGGAATCCAGCATGGCCCAGACAACGGCCCTGAAGGAGTCCAGCATGGCACAAACAACGGCCCAGAAGGAATCCAGCACGGCCCAGACAACGGCCCAGAAGGAATCCAGCATGGCACTGACAACGGCCCAGAAGGAATCCAGCATGGACCAGACAACGGCCCAGAAGGAATCCAGCATGGCCCAGACAAAGGCCCAGAAGGAATCCAGCATGGCCCAGACAATGGCCCAGAAGAAATCCAGCATGACCCAGACAACGGCCCAGAAGGAATCCAGCATGGCCCAGACAACGGCCTAAGAGGAATCCAGCATGGCCCAGACAACGGCCCAGAAGGAATCCAGCACTACCCAGACAACGGCCAGAAGGAATCCAGCATGGCCCAGACAACGGCCCAGAAGGAATCCAGCCTGGCCCAGACAACGGCCAAGAAGGAATCCAGCATGGCCCAGATAACGGCCCTGAAGGAATCCAGCACTACACAGACAGCGGCCCAGAAGGAATCCAGCATGGCCCATACAACGGCCCAGAAGGAATCCAGCATGAACCAGCCAAACTCCCAGAAAGAATCCAGCATGGCCCAGATAACGGCCCAGAAGGAATCCAGCATGGCCCAGACAGAGGCCCAGAAGGAATCCAGCATGGCCCAGACAACGGCCGAGAAGGAATCCAGCATGGCCCAGACAAACGGCCGAGAAGGAATCCAGTATAGCCCAGACAATGGCCCAGAAGAAATCCAGCACTACCCAGAAAACGGCCCAGAAGGAATCCAGCACTAACCAGACAACGGCCCAGATGGAATCCACCATGGCCCAGACAACGGCCCAGAAGGAATCCAGCACTACCCAGACAACGGCCCAGAAAGAATCCAGCATGGCCTAGACAACGGCCCAGAAGGAATCCAGCATGGCACAGACAACGGCCCAGAAAGAATCCAGCATGGCCCAGACAAAGGCCCAGAAGGAATCCAGCATGGCCCAGACAATGGCCCTGAAGGAATCCAGCATGGCCCAGTCAATGGCCCAGAAGAAATCCAGCACTACCCAGACAACGGCCCAGAAGGAATCCAGCACTAACCAGACAACGGCCCAAAAGGAATCCAGCATGGCCCAGACAACGGCCCGGAATGAATCCAGCACTAACCAGACAACAGCCCAGAAGGAATCCAGCATGGCCCAGTCAATGGACCTGAAGAAATCCAGCACTACCCAGACAACAGCCCAGAAGGAATCCAGCACTAACCAGACAACGGCCCAGAAGGAATCCAGCATGGCTCAGACAACAGCCCAGAAGGGATCCAGCACTAACCAGACAACGGCCCAGAAGGAATCCAGCATGGCCCATACAACGGCCCAGAAGGAATGCAGCATGGCCCAGACAAAGGCCCAGAAGGAATCGAGCATGGCCAACAGAACGGCCCAGGAGAAATCCAGCACTGCCCAGACAATGGCCCAAGAGGAATCCTGGATGGCCCCCACAACGGCCCAGAAGGAATCCAGCACTACCCAAACAACAGCCCAGAAGGAATCCAGCATGGCCCAGACAACGGCCCAGGCCGAATCCAACATGGCCCAGACAACTGCCCAGAAGGAATCCAGCACTACCCAGACAACGGTCCAGAAGGAATCCAGCACTACCCAGACAACGGCCCTGAAGGAATCCAGCATGGCACACACAACGGCCCAGAAGGAATCCAGCACGGCCCAGACAACGGCCCAGAAGGAATCCAGCATGCCACAGACAACGGCCCAGAAGCAACCCAGCATGGACCAGACAACGGCCCAGAAGGAATCCAGCATGGCCCAGACAAAGGCCCAGAAGGAATCCAGCATGGCCCAGACAACGGCCCTGAAGGAGTCCAGCATGGCACAAACAACGGCCCAGAAGGAATCCAGCACGGCCCAGACAACGGCCCAGAAGGAATCCAGCATGGCACTGACAACGGCCCAGAAGGAATCCAGCATGGACCAGACAACGGCCCAGAAGGAATCCAGCATGGCCCAGACAAAGGCCCAGAAGGAATCCAGCATGGCCCAGACAATGGCCCAGAAGGAATCCAGCATGACCCAGACAACGGCCCAGAAGGAATCCAGCATGGCCCAGACAACGGCCTAAGAGGAATCCAGCATGGCCCAGACAACGGCCCAGAAGGAATCCAGCACTACCCAGACAACGGCCAGAAGGAATCCAGCATGGCCCAGACAACGGCCCAGAAGGAATCCAGCCTGGCCCAGACAACGGCCAAGAAGGAATCCAGCATGGCCCAGATAACGGCCCTGAAGGAATCCAGCACTACACAGACAACGGCCCAGATGGAATCCAGCATGGACCAGACAACGGCCCTGAAGGAATCCAGCCTGGCCCAGACAACGGCCCAGAAGGAATCCAGCATGGCCCAGACAATGGCCCAGTAGGAATCCAGCATGACCCAGACAACGGCCCAGAAGGAATCCAGCGCTACCCAGACAACGGCCCAGAAGGAATCCAGCATGGCCCAGACAACGGCCCAAGAGGAATCCAGCATGGCCCAGACAACGGACCAGAAGGAATCCAGCACTAGCCAGACAATGACCAGAAGGAATCCAGCGTGGCCCAGACAATGGCCCAGACAACGTCCCAGAAGGAATCCAGCATGGCCCAGACAATGGCTCAGAAGGAATCCAGCACTACTCAGACAACGGCCCAGAAGAAATCCAACACTACCCAGACAACGGCGCAGAAGTAATCCAGCATGGCCCAGACAACGGCCCAGAAGGAATCTAGAACTAGCCGGTCAACGGCCAGAAGGAATCCAGCATGGCCCAGACCATGGCTCAGACAAAGGCCCAGAAGGAAACCAGCATGGCCCAGACAATGGCCCAGAAGGAATCCAGCACTAATCAGACAACGGCCCAGAAGGAATCCTACACTACCCAGACAACGGCCCAGAAGGAATCCAGCATGGCCCTGACAAAGGCCAAGAAGGAATCCAGCATGGCCCAGACAACGGCCCAGAAGGAATCCAACATGGTCCAGAAAACGGCCCAGAAGGAATCCAGCATGGCCCAGTCAATGGCCCAGAAAAAATCCAGCACTACCCAGACTACGGCCCAGAAGGAATCCAGCATGGCACAGACAACGGCCCAGAAGGAATCCAGCATGGCCCAGACAATGGCCCAGAAGGAATCCAGCATGACCCAGACAACGGCCCAGAAGGAATCCAGCTCTACCCAGACAACGGCCCAGAAGGATTCCAGCATGGCACAGACAACGACCCAGAAGGAATCCAGCATGGCCCAGACAATGGCCCAGAAGGAATCCAGCATGGCCCAGACAACGGCCCAGAAGGAATCCAGCATGGCCCAGACAATGGCCCAGAAGGAATCCAGCGCTACCCAGACAATGTCCCAGAAGGAATCCAGCGCTACCCAGACATTGGCGCAGAAAGAATCCAGCATGGCCCAGACAACGGCCCAGGGGGAATCGAGCATGGCCCAGACAATGGCCCAGGAATCCAGCATGGCCCAGACAATGGCCCAGAAGGAATCCAGCATGGCCCAGACAACAGCCCAGAAGGAATCCAGCATGGCCCAGACAATGGCCCAGAAGGAATCCAGCATGGCCCAGACAATGGCCCAGAAGGAATCCAGCATGGCCCAGACAACGGCCCAGAAGGAATCCAGCACTACCCAGACAACAGCCCAAGAGGAATCCAGCATTGCCCAGACAACGACCCAGAAGGAATCCAGCACTACCCAGACAACGGCCCAGAAGGAATCCAGCATGGCCCAGACAAAATCCCAGAAAGAATCCAGCATGGCCCAGATAACGGCCCAGAAGGAATCCAGCATGGTCCAGACAACAGCCCAGAAGGAATCCAGCATGGCCCAGACAATGGCCCAGAAGGAATCCAGCATGACCCAGACAACGGCCCAGAAGGAATCCAGCATGACCCAGACAATGGCCCAGAAAAAATCCAGCACTACCCAGACAACGGCCCAGAAGGAATTCAGCATGGCACAGACAACGGCCCAGAAGGAATCCAGCATGGCCCAGACAATGGCCCAGAAGGAATCCAGCATGACCCAGACAACGGCCCAGAAGGAATCCAGCTCTACCCAGACAACGGCCCAGAAGAATTCCAGCATGGCCCAGACAACGGCCCAAGAGGAATCCAGCATGGCCCAGACAATGGCCCAGAAGGAATCCAGCGCTACCCAGACAATGTCCCAGAAGGAATCCAGCGCTAACCAGACATTGGCCCAGAAAGAATCCAGCATGGCCCAGACAACGGCCCAGTGGGAATCGAGCATGGCCCAGACAATGGCCCAGATGGAATCCAGCATGACCCAGACAACGGCTCAGAAGTAATCCAGCATGGCCCAGACAACAGCCCAGAAGAAATCCAGCATGCCCAGACAATGGCCCAGAAGGAATCTAGCATGGCCCAGACAACAGCCCAAGAGGAATCCAGCATGGCCCAGACAACGACCCAGAAGGAATCCAGCACTACCCAGACAACGGCCAAGAAGGAATCCAGCACTACCCAGACAATGGCCCAGAAGGAATCCAGCACTACCCAGACCACAGCCCAGAAGGAATCCAGCATGGCCCAGACAACAGCCCAGAAGGAATCCAGCATGGCCCAGACAACGGCCCAGGCGGAATCCAGCACTACCCAGACAACGGCCCTGAAGGAATCCAACACTACCCAGACAACGGCCCAGAAGGAATCCAGCATGGCCCAGACAACGGTCCAGAAGGAATCCAGCACTACCCAGACAACGGACCTGAAAGAATCCAGCATGGCACAGACAACGGGCCAGACGGAATCCAGCACAGCCCAGACAACGGCCCAGAAGGAATCCAGCATGGCACAGACAATGGCCCAGAAGGAATCCAGCATGGACAAGACAACGGCCCAGAAGGAATCCAGCAAGACCCAGACAATGGCCCAGAAGTAATCCAGCATGTCCCAGACAATGGCCCAGAAGGAATCCAGCATTACCCAGACAATGGTGCAGAAGGAATCCAGCACAGCCCAGACAACGGCACAGAAGGAATCCAGCATGGCCCAGACAATGGCCCAGAAGGAATCCAGCACTACCCAGTCAACGGCCAGAAGGAATCCAGCATGGCCCAGACCATGGCTCAGACAACGGCCCAGAAGGAAACCAACATGGCCCAGACAATGGCCCAGAAGGAATCCAGCACTACCCAGACAACGGCCCAGAAGGAATCCAACACTACCCGGACAACGGCCCAGAAGGAATCCAGCATGGCCCAGGCAAAGTTCCGGAAGGAATCCAGCATGGCCCAGACAACGGCCCAGAAGGAATCCAGCATGGTCCAGACAACGGCCCAGAAGAAATCCAGCATGGCCCAGTCAATGGCCCAGAAAAATCCAGCACTACCCAGACAACGGCCCAGAAGGTATCCAGCATGGCACAGGCAACGGCCCAGAAGGAATCCAGCATGGCCCAGACAAAATCCCAGAAAGAATCCAGCATGGCCCAGATAACGGCCCAGACAACGGCCCAAAAGGAATCCAGCATGGCCCAGACAATTGCCCAGAAGGAATCCAGCACTAATCAGACAACGGCCCAGAAGGAATCCAACACTACCCAGACAACGGCCCAGAAGGAATCCAGCTTGGCCCAGACAACGGCCCAGAAGGAATCCAGCACTACCCAGACAATGGACCTGACGGAATCCAGCATGGCACAGACAACAAGCCAGACGGAATCCAGCACTACCCAGACAACGGCCCAGAAGGAATCCAGCATGGCCCAGACAACAGACCAGAAGGAATCCTGCATGGCCCAGAAGGAATCCAGCATGGCCCAGACAACGACCCAGAAGGAATCCAGCACTACCCGGACAACGGCCCAGAAGGAATCCAGCACTACCCAGACTACGGCCCAGAAGGAATCCAGCATGGCCCAGACAAAATCCCAGAAAGAATCCAGCATTGCCCAGATAACGGCCCAGAAGGAATCCAGCATGGCCCAGACAAAGGCCCAGAAGGAATCCAGCATGGCCCAGACAACAGCCCAGAAGGAATCCAGCATGGCCCAGACAACGGCCCAGAAGGAATCCAGCATGGCCCAGACAATGGCCCAGAGGAAATCCAGCACTACCCAGACAACGGCCCAGAAGGTATCCAGCATGGCACAGGCAACGGCCCAGAAGGAATCCAGCATGGCCCAGACAAAATCCCAGAAAGAATCCAGCATGGCCCAGATAACGGCCCAGACAACGGCCCAAAAGGAATCCAGCATGGCCCAGACAATTGCCCAGAAGGAATCCAGCACTAATCAGACAACGGCCCAGAAGGAATCCAACACTACCCAGACAACGGCCCAGAAGGAATCCAGCTTGGCCCAGACAACGGCCCAGAAGGAATCCAGCACTACCCAGACAATGGACCTGACGGAATCCAGCATGGCACAGACAACAAGCCAGACGGAATCCAGCACTACCCAGACAACGGCCCAGAAGGAATCCAGCATGGCCCAGACAACAGACCAGAAGGAATCCTGCATGGCCCAGAAGGAATCCAGCATGGCCCAGACAACGACCCAGAAGGAATCCAGCACTACCCGGACAACGGCCCAGAAGGAATCCAGCACTACCCAGACTACGGCCCAGAAGGAATCCAGCATGGCCCAGACAAAATCCCAGAAAGAATCCAGCATTGCCCAGATAACGGCCCAGAAGGAATCCAGCATGGCCCAGACAAAGGCCCAGAAGGAATCCAGCATGGCCCAGACAACAGCCCAGAAGGAATCCAGCATGGCCCAGACAACGGCCCAGAAGGAATCCAGCATGGCCCAGACAATGGCCCAGAGGAAATCCAGCACTACCCAGACAACGGCCCAGAAGGAATCCAGCACTAACCAGACAACGGTCCAGAAGGAATGCAGCACTACCCAGACAACGGCCCAGAAGGAATCCAGCATGGCCCAGACAATGGCACAGAAGGAATCCAGCATGGCCCAGACAACGGCCCAGAAGGAATCCAGCATGGCCCAGACAATGGCCCTGAAGGAATCCAGCATGGCCCAGTCAATGGCCCAGAAGAAATCCAGCACTACCCAGACAACGGCCCAGAAGGAATCCAGCACTAACCAGACAACGGCCCAGAAGGAATCCAGCATGGCCCAGACAATGGCCCAGAAGGAATCCAGCATGGCCCTGACAATGGCCCGGAAGGAATCCAGCATGGCCCAGAAAAAGGCCCAGAAGGAATCCAGCACTACCCAGACAACAGCCCAAGAGGAATCCAGCATGGCCCAGACAACGACCCAGAAGGAATCCAGCACTACCCAGACAACGGCCCAGAAGGAACCCAGCACTACCCAGACAATGGCCCAGAAGGAATCCAGCACTACCCAGACCACGGCCCAGAAAGAATCCAGCATGGCTCAGATAACGGCCCAGAAGGAATCCAGCATGGCCCAGACAACAGCCCAGAAGGAATCCAGCATGGCCCAGACAACGGCCCAGGCAGAATCCAGCACTACAAAGACAACGGCCCTGAAGGAATCCAACACTACCCAGACAACGGACCTGAAAGAATCCAGCATGGCACAGACAACGGGCCAGACGGAATCCAGCACGGCCCAGACAACGGCCCAGAAGGAATCCAGCTTGGCACAGACAATGGCCCAGAAGGAATCCAGCATGGACCAGACAACGGCCCAGAAGGAATCCAGCAAGACCCAGACAATGGCCCAGAAGTAATCCAGCATGTCCCAGACAATGGCCCAGAAGGAATCCAGCACTACCCAGTCAACGGCCAGAAGGAATCCAGCATGGCCCACACAATGGCTCAGACAACGGCCCAGAAGGAAACCAGCATGGCCCAAACAATGGCCCAGAAGGAATCCAGCACTACCCAGACAACGGCCCAGAAGGAATCCAACACAACCCAGACAACGGCCCAGAAGGAATCCAGCTTGGCACAGACAATGGCCCAGAAGGAATCCAGCATGGACCAGACAACGGCCCAGAAGGAATCCAGCAAGACCCAGACAATGGCCCAGAAGTAATCCAGCATGTCCCAGACAATGGCCCAGAAGGAATCCAGCATTACCCAGACAACGGTGCAGAAGGAATCCAGCACAACCCAGACAACGGCCCAGAAGGAATCCAGCATGGCCCAGACAATGGCACAGAAGGAATCCAGCACTACCCAGTCAACGGCCAGAAGGAATCCAGCATGGCCCACACAATGGCTCAGACAACGGCCCAGAAGGAAACCAGCATGGCCCAAACAATGGCCCAGAAGGAATCCAGCACTACCCAGACAACGGCCCAGAAGGAATCCAACACAACCCAGACAACGGCCCAGAAGGAATCCAGCATGGCCCAGACAAAGGTCCAGAAGGAATCCAGCATGGCCCAGACAACGGCCCAGAAGGAATCCAGCATGGCCCAGTCAATGACCCAGAAAAATCCAGCACTACCCAGACAACGGCCCAGAAGGAATCCAGCATGGCACAGACAACGGCCCAGAAGGAATCCAGCATGGCCCAGACAACGGCCCAGAAGGAATCCAGCACTACCCAGACAACAGCACAAGAGGAATCAGGCATGGCCCAGACAACGACCCAGAAGGAATCCAGCACTACCCAGAAAACGGCCCAGAAGGAATCCAGCACTACCCAGACTACGGCCCAGAAGGAATCCAGCTTGGCCCAGACAACGGCCCAGAAGGAATCCAGCACTACCCAGACAATGGACCTGACGGAATCCAGCATGGCCCAGACAACAGACCAGAAGGAATCCTGCATGGCCTAGAAGGAATCCAGCATGGCCCAGACAACGACCCAGAAGGAATCCAGCACTACCCGGACAACGGCCCAGAAGGAATCCAGCACTACCCAGACTACGGCCCAGAAGGAATCCAGCATGGCCCAGACAAAATCCCAGAAAGAATCCAGCATTGCCCAGATAACGGCCCAGAAGGAATCCAGCATGGCCCAGACAAAGGCCCAGAAGGAATCCAGCATGGCCCAGACAACAGCCCAGAAGGAATCCAGCATGGCCCAGACAACGGCCCAGAAGGAATCCAGCATGGCCCAGACAATGGCCCAGAGGAAATCCAGCACTACCCAGACAACGGCCCAGAAGGAATCCAGCACTAACCAGACAACGGTCCAGAAGGAATGCAGCACTACCCAGACAACGGCCCAGAAGGAATCCAGCATGGCCCAGACAATGGCACAGAAGGAATCCAGCATGGCCCAGACAACGGCCCAGAAGGAATCCAGCATGGCCCAGACAATGGCCCTGAAGGAATCCAGCATGGCCCAGTCAATGGCCCAGAAGAAATCCAGCACTACCCAGACAACGGCCCAGAAGGAATCCAGCACTAACCAGACAACGGCCCAGAAGGAATCCAGCATGGCCCAGACAATGGCCCAGAAGGAATCCAGCATGGCCCTGACAATGGCCCGGAAGGAATCCAGCATGGCCCAGAAAAAGGCCCAGAAGGAATCCAGCACTACCCAGACAACAGCCCAAGAGGAATCCAGCATGGCCCAGACAACGACCCAGAAGGAATCCAGCACTACCCAGACAACGGCCCAGAAGGAACCCAGCACTACCCAGACAATGGCCCAGAAGGAATCCAGCACTACCCAGACCACGGCCCAGAAAGAATCCAGCATTGCTCAGATAACGGCCCAGAAGGAATCCAGCATGGCCCAGACAACAGCCCAGAAGGAATCCAGCATGGCCCAGACAACGGCCCAGGCAGAATCCAGCACTACAAAGACAACGGCCCTGAAGGAATCCAACACTACCCAGACAACGGACCTGAAAGAATCCAGCATGGCACAGACAACGGGCCAGACGGAATCCAGCACGGCCCAGACAACGGCCCAGAAGGAATCCAGCTTGGCACAGACAATGGCCCAGAAGGAATCCAGCATGGACCAGACAACGGCCCAGAAGGAATCCAGCAAGACCCAGACAATGGCCCAGAAGTAATCCAGCATGTCCCAGACAATGGCCCAGAAGGAATCCAGCACTACCCAGTCAACGGCCAGAAGGAATCCAGCATGGCCCACACAATGGCTCAGACAACGGCCCAGAAGGAAACCAGCATGGCCCAAACAATGGCCCAGAAGGAATCCAGCACTACCCAGACAACGGCCCAGAAGGAATCCAACACAACCCAGACAACGGCCCAGAAGGAATCCAGCATGGCCCAGACAAAGGTCCAGAAGGAATCCAGCATGGCCCAGACAACGGCCCAGAAGGAATCCAGCATGGCCCAGTCAATGACCCAGAAAAATCCAGCACTACCCAGACAACGGCCCAGAAGGAATCCAGCATGGCACAGACAACGGCCCAGAAGGAATCCAGCATGGCCCAGACAACGGCCCAGAAGGAATCCAGCACTACCCAGACAACAGCACAAGAGGAATCCAGCATGGCCCAGACAACGACCCAGAAGGAATCCAGCACTACCCAGAAAACGGCCCAGAAGGAATCCAGCACTACCCAGACTACGGCCCAGAAGGAATCCAGCATGGCCCAGACAAAATCCCAGAAAGAATCCAGCATGGCCCAGATAACGGCCCAGACAACGGCCCAAAAGGAATCCAGCATGGCCCAGACAATTGCCCAGAAGGAATCCAGCACTAATCAGACAACGGCCCAGAAGGAATCCAACACTACCCAGACAACGGCCCAGAAGGAATCCAGCTTGGCCCAGACAACGGCCCAGAAGGAATCCAGCACTACCCAGACAATGGACCTCACGGAATCCAGCATGGCACAGACAACAAGCCAGACGGAATCCAGCACTACCCAGACAACGGCCCAGAAGGAATCCAGCATGGCCCAGACAACAGACCAGAAGGAATCCTGCATGGCCCAGAAGGAATCCAGCATGGCCTTGACAACGACCCAGAAGGAATCCAGCACTACCCGGACAACGGCCCAGAAGGAATCCAGCACTACCCAGACTACGGCCCAGAAGGAATCCAGCATGGCCCAGACAAAATCCCAGAAAGAATCCAGCATTGCTCAGATAACGGCCCAGAAGGAATCCAGCATGGCCCAGACAAAGGCACAGAAGGAATCCAGCATGGCCCAGACAACAGCCCAGAAGGAATCCAGCATGGCCCAGACAACGGCCCAGAAGGAATCCAGCATGGCCCAGACAATGGCCCAGAGGAAATCCAGCACTACCCAGACAACGGCCCAGAAGGAATCCAGCACTAACCAGACAACGGTCCAGAAGGAATGCAGCACTACCCAGACAACGGCCCAGAAGGAATCCAGCATGGCCCAGACAATGGCACAGAAGGAATCCAGCATGGCCCAGACAACGGCCCAGAAGGAATCCAGCATGGCCCAGACAATGGCCCTGAAGGAATCCAGCATGGCCCAGTCAATGGCCCAGATGAAATCCAGCACTACCCAGACAACGGCCCAGAAGGAATCCAGCACTAACCAGACAACGGCCCAGAAGGAATCCAGCATGGCCCAGACAATGGCCCAGAAGGAATCCAGCATGGCCCTGACAATGGCCCGGAAGGAATCCAGCATGGCCCAGAAAAAGGCCCAGAAGGAATCCAGCACTACCCAGACAACAGCCCAAGAAGAATCCAGCATGGCCCAGACAACGACCCAGAAGGAATCCAGCACTACCCAGACAACGGCCCAGAAGTAACCCAGCACTACCCAGACAATGGCCCAGAAGGAATCCAGCACTACCCAGACCACGGCCCAGAAAGAATCCAGCATGGCCCAGATAACGGCCCAGAAGGAATCCAGCATGGCCCAGACAACAGCCCAGAAGGAATCCAGCATGGCCCAGACAACGGCCCAGGCAGAATCCAGCACTACAAAGACAACGGCCTTGAAGGAATCCAACATTACCCAGACAACGGACCTGAAAGAATCCAGCATGGCACAGACAACGGGCCAGACGGAATCCAGCACGGCCCAGACAACGGCCCAGAAGGAATCCAGCATGGCACAGACAATGGCCCAGAAGGAATCCAGCATGGACCAGACAACGGCCCAGAAGGAATCCAGCAAGACCCAGAAAATGGCCCAGAAGTAATCCAGCATGTCCCAGACAATGGCCCAGAAGGAATCCAGCATTACCCAGACAACGGTGCAGAAGGAATCCAGCACAACCCAGACAACGGCCCAGAAGGAATCCAGCATGGCCCAGACAATGGCCCAGAATGAATCCAGCACTACCCAGTCAACGGCCAGAAGGAATCCAGCATGGCCCACACAATGGCTCAGACAACGGCCCAGAAGGAAACCAGCATGTCCCAAACAATGGCCCAGAAGGAATCCAGCACTACCCAGACAACGGCCCAGATGGAATCCAACACAACCCAGACAACGGCCCAGAAGGAATCCAGCATGGCCCAGACAAAGGTCCAGAAGGAATCCAGCATGGCCCAGACAACGGCCCAGAAGGAATCCAGCATGGCCCAGTCAATGGCCCAGAAAAATCCAGCACTACCCAGACAACGGCCCAGAAGGAATCCAGCATGGCACAGACAACGGCCCAGAAGGAATCCAGCATGGCCCAGACAATGGCCCAGAAGGAATCCAGCACTACCCAGACAACAGCCCAAGAGGAATCCAGCATGGCCCAGACAACGACCCAGAAGGAATCCAGCACTACCCAGAAAACGGCCCAGAAGGAATCCAGCACTACCCAGACTACGGCCCAGAAGGAATCCAGCATGGCCCAGACAAAATCCCAGAAAGAATCCAGCATGGCCCAGATATCGGCCCAGACAACGGCCCAAAAGGAATCCAGCATGGCCCAGACAATTGCCCAGAAGGAATCCAGCACTAATCAGACAACGGCCCAGAAGGAATCCAACACTACCCAGTCAACGGCCCAGAAGGAATCCAGCTTGGCCCAGACAACGGCCCAGAAGGAATCCAGCACTACCCAGACAATGGACCTGACGGAATCCAGCATGGCACAGACAACGGGCCAGACGGAATCCAGCACTACCCAGACAACGGACCTGAAAGAATCCAGCATGGCACAGACAACGGGCCAGACGGAATCCAGCACAGCCCAGACAACGGCCCAGAAGGAATCCAGCATGGCACAGACAATGGCCCAGAAGGAATCCAGCATGGACAAGACAACGGCCCAGAAGGAATCCATCAAGACCCAGACAATGGCCCAGAAGTAATCCAGCATGTCCCAGACAATGGCCCAGAAGGAATCCAGCATTACCCAGACAACGGTGCAGAAGGAATCCAGCACAACCCAGACAACGGCCCAGAAGGAATCCAGCATGGCCCAGACAATGGCCCAGAAGGAATCCAGCACTACCCAGTCAACGGCCAGAAGGAATCCAGCATGGCCCAGACCATGGCTCAGACAACGGCCCAGAAGGAAACCAACATGGCCCAGACAATGGCCCAGAAGGAATCCAGCACTACCCAGACAACGGCCCAGAAGGAATCCAACACTACCCAGACAACGGCCCAGAAGGAATCCAGCATGGCCCAGGCAAAGGTCCAGAAGGAATCCAGCATGGCCCAGACAACGGCCCAGAAGGAATCCAGCATGGTCCAGACAACGGCCCAGAAGGAATCCAGCATGGCCCAGCCAATGGCCCAGAAAAATCCAGCACTACCCAGACAACGGCCCAGAAGGAATCCAGCATGGCACAGGCAACGGCCCAGAAGGAATCCAGCATGGCCCAGACAATGGCCCAGAAGGAATCCAGCATGACCCAGACAACGGCCCAGAAGGAATCCAGCTCTACCCAGACAACGGCCCAGAAGGATTCCAGCATGGCCCAGACAACGGCCCAAGAGGAATCCAGCATGGCCCAGACAACGGACCAGAAGGAATCCAGCATGGCCCAGACAATCGCCCAGATGGAATCCAGCGCTACCCAGACAATGTCCCAGAAGGAATCCAGCGCTACCCAGACATTGGCCAGGAAAGAATCCAGCCTGGCCCAGACAACGGCCCAGGGGGAATCGAGCATGGCCCAGACAATGGCCCAGAAGGAATCCAGCATGGCCCAGACAACGGCCCAGAAGGAATCCAGCATGGCCCAGACAACAGCCCAGAAGGAATCCAGCATGGCCCAGACAACGGCCCAAGTGGAATCCAGCATGGCCCAGACAACGGCCCAGAAGGAATCCAGCATGGCCCAGGCAATGGCCCAGAAGGAATCCAGCGCTACCCAGACAATGTCCCAGAAGGAATCCAGCGCTACCCAGACATTGGCCCAGAAAGAATCCAGCATGGCCCAGACAACGGCCCAGGGGGAATCGAGCATGGCCCAGACAATGGCCCAGAAGGAATCCAGCATGGCCCAGACAACGGCCCAGAAGGAATCCAGCATGGCCCAGACAACAGACCAGAAGGAATCCTGCATGGCCCAGAAGGAATCCAGCATGGCCCAGACAACGGCCCAGAAGGAATCCAGCACTACCCAGACAACAGCCCAAGAGGAATCCAGCATGGCCCAGACAACGACCCAGAAGGAATCCAGCATGGCCCAGACAATGGCCCAGAAGGAATCCAGCATGGACCAGACAACAGCCCAGAAGGAATCCAGCAAGACCCAGACAATGGCCCAGAAGGAATCCAGCATTACCCAGACAACGGTGCAGAAGGAATCCAGCACAACCCAGACATCGGCCCAGAAGGAATCCAGCATGGCCCAGACAATGGCCCAGAAGGAATCCAGCACTACCCAGTCAACGGCCAGAAGGAATCCAGCATGGCCCACACAATGGCTCAGACAACGGCCCAGAAGGAAACCAGCATGGCCCAAACAATGGCCCAGAAGGAATCCAGCACTACCCAGACAACGGCCCAGAAGGAATCCAACACAACCCAGACAACGGCCCAGAAGGAATCCAGCATGGCCCAGACAAAGGTCCAGAAGGAATCCAGCATGGCCCAGACAACGGCCCAGAAGGAATCCAGCATGGCCCAGTCAATGGCCCAGAAAAATCCAGCACTACCCAGACAACGGCCCAGAAGGAATCCAGCATGGCACAGACAACGGCCCAGAAGGAATCCAGCATGGCCCAGACAATGGCCCAGAAGGAATCCAGCACTACCCAGACAACAGCCCAAGAGGAATCCAGCATGGCCCAGACAACGACCCAGAAGGAATCCAGCACTACCCAGAAAACGGCCCAGAAGGAATCCAGCACTACCCAGACTACGGCCCAGAAGGAATCCAGCATGGCCCAGACAAAATCCCAGAAAGAATCCAGCATGGCCCAGATAACGGCCCAGACAACGGCCCAAAAGGAATCCAGCATGGCCCAGACAATTGCCCGGAAGGAATCCAGCACTAATCAGACAACGGCCCAGAAGGAATCCAACACTACCCAGACAACGGCCCAGAAGGAATCCAGCTTGGCCCAGACAACGGCCCAGAAGGAATCCAGCACTACCCAGACAATGGACCTGACGGAATCCAGCATGGCACAGACAACGGGCCAGACGGAATCCAGCACTACCCAGACAACGGACCTGAAAGAATCCAGCATGGCACAGACAACGGGCCAGACGGAATCCAGCACAGCCCAGACAACGGCCCAGAAGGAATCCAGCATGGCACAGACAATGGCCCAGAAGGAATCCAGCATGGACAAGACAACGGCCCAGAAGGAATCCAGCAAGACCCAGACAATGGCCCAGAAGTAATCCAGCATGTCCCAGACAATGGCCAGAAGGAATCCAGCATTACCCAGACAACGGTGCAGAAGGAATCCAGCACAACCCAGACAACGGCCCAGAAGGAATCCAGCATGGCCCAGACAATGGCCCAGACGGAATCCAGCACTACCCAGTCAACGGCCCAGAAGGAAACCAACATGGCCCAGACAATGGCCCAGAAGGAATCCAGCATGGCCCAGACAAAGGCACAGAAGGAATCCAGCATGGCCCAGACAACGACCCAGAAGGAATCCAGCATGGCACAGGCAACGTCCCAGAAGGAATCCAGCATGGCCCAGACAATGGCCCAGAAGGAATCCAGCATGACCCAGACAACGTCCCAGAAGGAATCCAGCTCTACCCAGACAACGGCCCAGAAGGATTCCAGCATGGCCCAGACAACGGCCCAAGAGGAATCCAGCATGGCCCAGACAACGGACCAGAAGGAATCCAGCATGGCCCAGACAATGGCCCAGATGGAATCCAGCGCTACCCAGACAATGTCCCAGAAGGAATCCAGCGCTACCCAGACATTGGCCCGGAAAGAATCCAGCATTACCCAGACAACGGTGCAGAAGGAATCCAGCACAACCCAGACAACGGCCCAGAAGGAATCCAGCATGGCCCAGACAATGGCCCAGAAGGAATCCAGCACTACCCAGTCAACGGCCAGAAGGAATCCAGCATGGCCCACACAATGGCTCAGACAACGGACCAGAAGGAAACCAGCATGGCCCAAACAATGGCCCAGAAGGAATCCAGCATGTCCCAGACAATGGCCCAGAAGGAATCCAGCATTACCCAGACAACGGTGCAGAAGGAATCCAGCACAACCCAGACAACGGCCCAGAAGGAATCCAGCATGGCCCAGACAATGGCCCAGAAGGAATCCAGCACTACCCAGTCAACGGCCAGAAGGAATCCAGCATGGCCCACACAATGGCTCAGACAACGGACCAGAAGGAAACCAGCATGGCCCAAACAATGGCCCAGAAGGAATCCAGCACTACCCAGACAACGGCCCAGAAGGAATCCAACACAACCCAGACAACGGCCCAGAAGGAATCCAGCATGGCCCAGACAAAGGTCCAGAAGGAATCCAGCATGGCCCAGACAACGGCCCAGAAGGAATCCAGCATGGCACAGACAACGGCCCAGAAGGAATCCAGCATGGCCCAGACAACGGCCCAGAAGGATTCCAGCACTACCCAGACAACAGCCCAAGAGGAATCCAGCATGGCCCAGACAACGACCCAGAAGGAATCCAGCACTACCCAGAAAACGGCCCAGAAGGAATCCAGCACTACCCAGACTACGGCCCAGAAGGAATCCAGCATGGCCCAGACAAAATCCCAGAAAGAATCCAGCATGGCCCAGATAACGGCCCAGACAACGGCCCAAAAGGAATCCAGCATGGCCCAGACAATTGCCCAGAAGGAATCCAGCACTAATCAGACAACGGCCCAGAAGGAATCCAACACTACCCAGACAACGGCCCAGAAGGAATCCAGCTTGGCCCAGACAACGGCCCAGAAGGAATCCAGCACTACCCAGACAATGGACCTGACGGAATCCAGCATGGCACAGACAACGGGCCAGACGGAATCCAGCATGGACAAGACAACGGCCCAGAAGGAATCCAGCAAGACCCAGACAATGGCCCAGAAGTAATCCAGCATGTCCCAGACAATGGCCCAGAAGGAATCCAGCATTACCCAGACAACGGTGCAGAAGGAATCCAGCACAACCCAGACAACGGCCCAGAAGGAATCCAGCATGGCCCAGACAATGGCCCAGACGGAATCCAGCACTACCCAGTCAACGGCCAGAAGGAATCCAGCATGGCCCAGACCATGGCTCAGACAACGGCCCAGAAGGAAACCAACATGGCCCAGACAATGGCCCAGAAGGAATCCAGCACTACCCAGACAACGGCCCAGAAGGAATCCAACACTACCCAGACAACGGCCCAGAAGGAATCCAGCATGGCCCAGGCAAAGGTCCAGAAGGAATCCAGCATGGCCCAGACAACGGCCCAGAAGGAATCCAGCATGGTCCAGACAACGGACCAGAAGGAATCCAGCATGGCCCAGTCAATGGCCCAGAAAAATCCAGCACTACCCAGTCAACGGCCCAGAAGGAATCCAGCATGGCACAGGCAACGGCCCAGAAGGAATCCAGCATGGCCCAGACAATGGCCCAGAAGGAATCCAGCATGACCCAGACAACGGCCCAGAAGGAATCCAGCTCTACCCAGACAACGGCCCAGAAGGATTCCAGCATGGCCCAGACAAAGGCCCAAGAGGAATCCAGCATGGCCCAGACAACGGACCAGAAGGAATCCAGCATGGCCCAGACAATGGCCCAGATGGAATCCAGCGCTACCCAGACAATGTCCCAGAAGGAATCCAGCGCTACCCAGACATTGGCCCGGAAAGAATCCAGCCTGGCCCAGACAACGGCCCAGGGTGAATCGAGCATGGCCCAGACAATAGCCCAGAAGGAATCCAGCATGGCCCAGACAACGGCCCAGAAGGAATCCAGCATGGCCCAGACAACAGCCCAGAAGGAATCCAGCATGGCCCAGGCAATGGCCCAAGAGGAATCCAGCATGGCCCAGACAACGGCCCAGAAGGAATCCAGCATGGCCCAGGCAATGGCCCAGAAGGAATCCAGCGCTACCCAGACAATGTCCCAGAAGGAATCCAGCGCTACCCAGACATTGGCCCAGAAAGAATCCAGCATGGCCCAGACAACGGCCCAGGGGGAATCGAGCATGGCCCAGACAATGGCCCAGAAGGAATCCAGCATGGCCCAGACAACGGCCCCGAAGGAATCCAGCATGGCACAGACAACAGACCAGAAGGAATCCTGCATGGCCCAGAAGGAATCCAGCATGGCACAGACAATGGCCCAGAAGGAATCCAGCATGGCCCAGACAACGGCCCAGAAGGAATCCAGCACTACCCAGACAACAGCCCAAGAGGAATCCAGCATGGCCCAGACAACGACCCAGAAGGAATCCAGCACTACCCAGACAACGGCCCAGAAGGAATCCAGCACTACCCAGACCACGGCCCAGAAGGAATCCAGCATGGCCCAGACAACGGCCCAGAAGGAATCCAGCACTACCCAGACAACAGCCCAAGAGGAATCCAGCATGGCCCAGACAACGACCCAGAAGGAATCCAGCACTACCCAGACAACGGCCCAGAAGGAATCCAGCACTACCCAGACTACGGCCCAGAAGGAATCCAGCATGGCCCAGACAAAATCCCAGAAAGAATCCAGCATGGCCCAGATAACGGCTCAGAAGGAATCCAGCATGGCCCAGACAAAGGCCCAGAAGGAATCCAGCATTGCCCAGACAACAGACCAGAAGGATTCCAGCATGGCCCAGACAACGGCCCAGAAGGAATCCAGCATGGCCCAGACAATGGCCCAGAGGAAATCCAGCACTACCCAGACAACGGCCCAGAAGGAATCCAGCACTAACCAGACAACGGCCCAGAAGTAATGCAGCACTACCCAGACAACGGCCCAGAAGGAATCCAGCACTACCCAGACAACGGCCCAGAAGGAATACAACACTACCCAGACAACGGCCCAGAAGGAATCCAGCATGGCCCAGACAAAGGTCCAGAAGGAATCCAGCATGGCCCTGACAACGGCCCAGAAGGAATCCAGCATGGCCCAGACAACGGCCCAGAAGGAATCCAGCACTACCCAGACAACAGCCCAAGAGGAATCCAGCATGGCCCAGACAACGGCCCAGAAGGAATCCAGCACTACCCAGACTACGGCCCAGAAGGAATCCAGCATGGCCCAGACAAAATCCCAGAAAGAATCCAGCATGGCCCAGATAACGGCCCAGACAACGGCCCAAAAGGAATCCAGCATGGCCCAGACAATTGCCCAGAAGGAATCCAGCACTAATCAGACAACGGCCCAGAAGGAATCCAACACTACCCAGACAACGGCCCAGAAGGAATCCAGCTTGGCCCAGACAACGGCCCAGAAGGAATCCAGCACTACCCAGACAATGGACCTGACGGAATCCAGCATGGCACAGACAACGGGCCAGACGGAATCCAGCACTACCCAGACAACGGACCTGAAAGAATCCAGCATGGCACAGACAACGGGCCAGACGGAATCCAGCACAGCCCAGACAACGGCCCAGAAGGAATCCAGCATGGCACAGACAATGGCCCAGAAGGAATCCAGCATGGACAAGACAACGGCCCAGAAGGAATCCAGCAAGACCCAGACAATGGCCCAGAAGTAATCCAGCATGTCCCAGACAATGGCCAGAAGGAATCCAGCATTACCCAGACAACGGTGCAGAAGGAATCCAGCACAACCCAGACAACGGCCCAGAAGGAATCCAGCATGGCCCAGACCATGGCTCAGACAGCGGCCCAGAAGGAAACCAACATGGCCCAGACAATGGCCCAGAAGGAATCCAGCACTACCCAGACAACGGCCCAGAAGGAATCCAACACTACCCAGACAACGGCCCAGAAGGAATCCAGCATGGCCCAGGCAAAGGTCCAGAAGGAATCCAGCATGGCCCAGACAAAGGCCCAGAAGGAATCCAGCATGGTCCAGAAGGAATCCAGCATGGCCCAGACAATGGCCCAGAAGGAATCCAGCATGGCCCAGACAACGGCCCAGAAGGAATCCAGCACTACCCAGACAACAGCCCAAGAGGAATCCAGCATGGCCCAGACAACGACCCAGAAGGAATCCAGCATGGCCCAGACAATGGCCCAGAAGGAATCCTGCATGGACCAGACAACGGCCCAGAAGGAATCCAGCAAGACCCAGACAATGGCCCAGAAGTAATCCAGCATGTCCCAGACAATGGCCCAGAAGGAATCCAGCATTACCCAGACAACGGTGCGGAAGGAATCCAGCACAACCCAGACAACGGCCCAGAAGGAATCCAGCATGGCCCAGACAATGGCCCAGAAGGAATCCAGCACTACCCAGTCAACGGCCAGAAGGAATCCAGCATGGCCCACACAATGGCTCAGACAACGGCCCAGAAGGAAACCAGCATGGCCCAAACAATGGCCCAGAAGGAATCCAGCACTACCCAGACAACGGCCCAGAAGGAATCCAACACAACCCAGACAACGGCCCAGAAGGAATCCAGCATGGCCCAGACAAAGGTCCAGAAGGAATCCAGCATGGCCCAGACAACGGCCCAGAAGGAATCCAGCATGGCCCAGTCAATGGCCCAGAAAAATCCAGCACTACCCAGACAACGGCCCAGAAGGAATCCAGCATGGCACAGACAACGGCCCAGAAGGAATCCAGCATGGCCCAGACAACGGCCCAGAAGGATTCCAGCACTACCCAGACAACAGCCCAAGAGGAATCCAGCATGGCCCAGACAACGACCCAGAAGGAATCCAGCACTACCCAGAAAACGGCCCAGAAGGAATCCAGCACTACCCAGACTACGGCCCAGAAGGAATCCAGCATGGCCCAGACAAAATCCCAGAAAGAATCCAGCATGGCCCAGATAACGGCCCAGACAACGGCCCAAAAGGAGTCCAGCATGGCCCAGACAATTGCCCAGAAGGAATCCAGCACTAATCAGACAACGGCCCAGAAGGAATCCAACACTACCCAGACAACGGCCCAGAAGGAATCCAGCTTGGCCCAGACAACGGCCCAGAAGGAATCCAGCACTACCCAGACAATGGACCTGACGGAATCCAGCATGGCACAGACAACGGGCCAGACGGAATCCAGCATGGACAAGACAACGGCCCAGAAGGAATCCAGCAAGACCCAGACAATGGCCCAGAAGTAATCCAGCATGTCCCAGACAATGGCCCAGAAGGAATCCAGCATTACCCAGACAACGGTGCAGAAGGAATCCAGCACAACCCAGACAACGGCCCAGAAGGAATCCAGCATGGCCCAGACAATGGCCCATACGGAATCCAGCACTACCCAGTCAACGGCCAGAAGGAATCCAGCATGGCCCAGACCATGGCTCAGACAACGGCCCAGAAGGAAACCAACATGGCCCAGACAATGGCCCAGAAGGAATCCAGCACTACCCAGACAACGGCCCAGAAGGAATCCAACACTACCCAGACAACGGCCCAGAAGGAATCCAGCATGGCCCAGGCAAAGGTCCAGAAGGAATCCAGCATGGCCCAGACAACGGCCCAGAAGGAATCCAGCATGGTCCAGACAACGGCCCAGAAGGAATCCAGCATGGCCCAGTCAATGGCCCAGAAAAATCCAGCACTACCCAGTCAACGGCCCAGAAGGAATCCAGCATGGCACAGGCAACGGCCCAGAAGGAATCCAGCATGGCCCAGACAATGGCCCAGAAGGAATCCAGCATGACCCAGACAACGGCCCAGAAGGAATCCAGCTCTACCCAGACAACGGCCCAGAAGGATTCCAGCATGGCCCAGACAAAGGCCCAAGAGGAATCCAGCATGGCCCAGACAACGGACCAGAAGGAATCCAGCATGGCCCAGACAATGGCCCAGATGGAATCCAGCGCTACCCAGACAATGTCCCAGAAGGAATCCAGCGCTACCCAGACATTGGCCCGGAAAGAATCCAGCCTGGCCCAGACAACGGCCCAGGGTGAATCGAGCATGGCCCAGACAATAGCCCAGAAGGAATCCAGCATGGCCCAGACAACGGCCCAGAAGGAATCCAGCATGGCCCAGACAACAGCCCAGAAGGAATCCAGCATGGCCCAGGCAATGGCCCAAGAGGAATCCAGCATGGCCCAGACAACGGCCCAGAAGGAATCCAGCATGGCCCAGGCAATGGCCCAGAAGGAATCCAGCGCTACCCAGACAATGTCCCAGAAGGAATCCAGCGCTACCTAGACATTGGCCCAGAAAGAATCCAGCATGGCCCAGACAACGGCCCAGGGGGAATCGAGCATGGCCCAGACAATGGCCCAGAAGGAATCCAGCATGGCCCAGACAACGGCCCAGAAGGAATCCAGCATGGCACAGACAACAGACCAGAAGGAATCCTGCATGGCCCAGAAGGAATCCAGCATGGCACAGACAATGGCCCAGAAGGAATCCAGCATGGCCCAGACAACGGCCCAGAAGGAATCCAGCACTACCCAGACAACAGCCCAAGAGGAATCCAGCATGGCCCAGACAACGACCCAGAAGGAATCCAGCACTACCCAGACAACGGCCCAGAAGGAATCCAGCACTACCCAGACCACGGCCCAGAAGGAATCCAGCATGGCCCAGACAACGGCCCAGAAGGAATCCAGCACTACCCAGACAACAGCCCAAGAGGAATCCAGCATGGCCCAGACAACGACCCAGAAGGAATCCAGCACTACCCAGACAACGGCCCAGAAGGAATCCAGCACTACCCAGACTACGGCCCAGAAGGAATCCAGCATGGCCCAGACAAAATCCCAGAAAGAATCCAGCATGGCCCAGATAACGGCCCAGAAGGAATCCAGCATGGCCCAGACAAAGGCCCAGAAGGAATCCAGCATTGCCCAGACAACAGACCAGAAGGAATCCAGCATGGCCCAGACCATGGCTCAGACGGAATCCAGCACTACCCAGTCAACGGCCAGAAGGAATCCAGCATGGCCCAGACCATGGCTCAGACAGCGGCCCAGAAGGAAACCAACATGGCCCAGACAATGGCCCAGAAGGAATCCAGCACTACCCAGACAACGGCCCAGAAGGAATCCAACACTACCCAGACAACGGCCCAGAAGGAATCCAGCATGGCCCAGGCAAAGGTCCAGAAGGAATCCAGCATGGCCCAGACAAAGGCCCAGAAGGAATCCAGCATGGTCCAGAAGGAATCCAGCATGGCCCAGACAATGGCCCAGAAGGAATCCAGCATGGCCCAGACAACGGCCCAGAAGGAATCCAGCACTACCCAGACAACAGCCCAAGAGGAATCCAGCATGGCCCAGACAACGACCCAGAAGGAATCCAGCATGGCCCAGACAATGGCCCAGAAGGAATCCTGCATGGACCAGACAACGGCCCAGAAGGAATCCAGCAAGACCCAGACAATGGCCCAGAAGTAATCCAGCATGTCCCAGACAATGGCCCAGAAGGAATCCAGCATTACCCAGACAACGGTGCGGAAGGAATCCAGCACAACCCAGACAACGGCCCAGAAGGAATCCAGCATGGCCCAGACAATGGCCCAGAAGGAATCCAGCACTACCCAGTCAACGGCCAGAAGGAATCCAGCATGGCCCACACAATGGCTCAGACAACGGCCCAGAAGGAAACCAGCATGGCCCAAACAATGGCCCAGAAGGAATCCAGCACTACCCAGACAACGGCCCAGAAGGAATCCAACACAACCCAGACAACGGCCCAGAAGGAATCCAGCATGGCCCAGACAAAGGTCCAGAAGGAATCCAGCATGGCCCAGACAACGGCACAGAAGGAATCCAGCATGGCCCAGTCAATGGCCCAGAAAAATCCAGCACTACCCAGACAACGGCCCAGAAGGAATCCAGCATGGCACAGACAACGGCCCAGAAGGAATCCAGCATGGCCCAGACAACGGCCCAGAAGGATTCCAGCACTACCCAGACAACAGCCCAAGAGGAATCCAGCATGGCCCAGACAACGACCCAGAAGGAATCCAGCACTACCCAGAAAACGGCCCAGAAGGAATCCAGCACTACCCAGACTACGGCCCAGAAGGAATCCAGCATGGCCCAGACAAAATCCCAGAAAGAATCCAGCATGGCCCAGATAACGGCCCAGACAACGGCCCAAAAGGAGTCCAGCATGGCCCAGACAATTGCCCAGAAGGAATCCAGCACTAATCAGACAACGGCCCAGAAGGAATCCAACACTACCCAGACAACGGCCCAGAAGGAATCCAGCTTGGCCCAGACAACGGCCCAGAAGGAATCCAGCACTACCCAGACAATGGACCTGACGGAATCCAGCATGGCACAGACAACGGGCCAGACGGAATCCAGCATGGACAAGACAACGGCCCAGAAGGAATCCAGCAAGACCCAGACAATGGCCCAGAAGTAATCCAGCATGTCCCAGACAATGGCCCAGAAGGAATCCAGCATTACCCAGACAACGGTGCAGAAGGAATCCAGCACAACCCAGACAACGGCCCAGAAGGAATCCAGCATGGCCCAGACAATGGCCCATACAGAATCCAGCACTACCCAGTCAACGGCCAGAAGGAATCCAGCATGGCCCAGACCATGGCTCAGACAACGGCCCAGAAGGAAACCAACATGGCCCAGACAATGGCCCAGAAGGAATCCAGCACTACCCAGACAACGGCCCAGAAGGAATCCAACACTACCCAGACAACGGCCCAGAAGGAATCCAGCATGGCCCAGGCAAAGGTCCAGAAGGAATCCAGCATGGCCCAGACAACGGCCCAGAAGGAATCCAGCATGGTCCAGACAACGGCCCAGAAGGAATCCAGCATGGCCCAGTCAATGGCCCAGAAAAATCCAGCACTACCCAGTCAACAGCCCAGAAGGAATCCAGCATGGCACAGGCAACGGCCCAGAAGGAATCCAGCATGGCCCAGACAATGGCCCAGAAGGAATCCAGCATGACCCAGACAACGGCCCAGAAGGAATCCAGCTCTACCCAGACAACGGCCCAGAAGGATTCCAGCATGGCCCAGACAAAGGCCCAAGAGGAATCCAGCATGGCCCAGACAACGGACCAGAAGGAATCCAGCATGGCCCAGACAATGGCCCAGATGGAATCCAGCGCTACCCAGACAATGTCCCAGAAGGAATCCAGCGCTACCCAGACATTGGCCCGGAAAGAATCCAGCCTGGCCCAGACAACGGCCCAGGGTGAATCGAGCATGGCCCAGACAATAGCCCAGAAGGAATCCAGCATGGCCCAGACAACGGCCCAGAAGGAATCCAGCATGGCCCAGACAACAGCCCAGAAGGAATCCAGCATGGCCCAGGCAATGGCCCAAGAGGAATCCAACATGGCCCAGACAACGGCCCAGAAGGAATCCAGCATGGCCCAGGCAATGGCCCAGAAGGAATCCAGCGCTACCCAGACAATGTCCCAGAAGGAATCCAGCGCTACCCAGACATTGGCCCAGAAAGAATCCAGCATGGCCCAGACAACGGCCCAGGGGGAATCGAGCATGGCCCAGACAATGGCCCAGAAGGAATCCAGCATGGCCCAGACAACGGCCCAGAAGGAATCCAGCATGGCACAGACAACAGACCAGAAGGAATCCTGCATGGCCCAGAAGGAATCCAGCATGGCACAGACAATGGCCCAGAAGGAATCCAGCATGGCCCAGACAACGGCCCAGAAGGAATCCAGCACTACCCAGACAACAGCCCAAGAGGAATCCAGCATGGCCCAGACAACGACCCAGAAGGAATCCAGCACTACCCAGACAACGGCCCAGAAGGAATCCAGCACTACCCAGACCACGGCCCAGAAGGAATCCAGCATGGCCCAGACAACGGCCCAGAAGGAATCCAGCACTACCCAGACAACAGCCCAAGAGGAATCCAGCATGGCCCAGACAACGACCCAGAAGGAATCCAGCACTACCCAGACAACGGCCCAGAAGGAATCCAGCACTACCCAGACTACGGCCCAGAAGGAATCCAGCATGGCCCAGACAAAATCCCAGAAAGAATCCAGCATGGCCCAGATAACGGCCCAGAAGGAATCCAGCATGGCCCAGACAAAGGCCCAGAAGGAATCCAGCATTGCCCAGACAACAGACCAGAAGGAATCCAGCATGGCCCAGACAACGGCCCAGAAGGAATCCAGCATGGCCCAGACAATGGCCCAGAGGAAATCCAGCACTACCCAGACAACGGCCCAGAAGGAATCCAGCACTAACCAGACAACGGCCCAGAAGTAATGCAGCACTACCCAGACAACGGCCCAGAAGGAATCCAGCATGGCCCAGACAAAGGCACAGAAGGAATCCAGCATGGCCCAGACAACGGCCCAGAAGGAATCCAGCATGGCCCAGACAATGCCCCTGAAGGAATCCAGCATGGCCCAGTCAATGGCCCAGAAGAAATCCAGCACTACCCAGACAACGGCCCAGAAGGAATCCAGCACTAACCAGACAACGGCCCAGAAGGAATCCAGCATGGCCCAGACAATGGTCCAGTAGGAATCCAGCATGGCCCAGGCAATGGCCCAGAAGGAATCCAGCATGGCCCAGAAAAAGGCCCAGAAGGAATCCAGCACTACCCAGACAACAGCCCAAGAGGAATCCAGCATGGCCCAGACAACGACCCAGAAGGAATCCAGCACTACCCAGACAACGGCCCAGAAGGAATCCAGCACTACCCAGACAATGGCCCAGAAGGAATCCAGCACTACCCAGACCACGGCCCAGAAGGAATCCAGCATGGCCCAGACAACAGCCCAGAAGGAATCCAGCATGGCCCAGACAACGGCCCAGGCAGAATCCAGCACTACCCAGACAACGGCCCTGAAGGAATCCAACACTACCCAGACAACGGACCTGAAAGATTCCAGCATGGCACAGACAACGGGCCAGACGGAATCCAGCACGGCCCAGACAACGGCCCAGAAGGAATCCAGCATGGCACAGACAACGGCCCAGAAGGAATCCAGCAAGACCCAGACAATGGCCCAGAAGTAATCCAGCATGTCCCAGACAATGGCCCAGAAGGAATCCAGCATTACCCAGACAACGGTGCAGAAGGAATCCAGCACAACCCAGACAACAGCCCAGAAGGAATCCAGCATGGCCCAGACAATGGCCCAGAAGGAATCCAGCACTACCCAGTCAACGGCCAGAAGGAATCCAGTATGGCCCACACAATGGCTCAGACAACGGCCCAGAAGGAATCCAGCACTACCCAGACAACGGCCCAGAAGGAATCCAACACTACCCAGACAACGGCCCAGAAGGAATCCAGCATGGCCCAGACAAAGGTCCAGAAGGAATCCAGCATGGCCCTGACAACGGCCCAGAAGGAATCCAGCATGGCCCAGTCAATGGCCCAGAAAAATCCAGCACTACCCAGACAACGGCCCAGAAGGAATCCAGCATGGCACAGACAACGGCCCAGAAATAATCCAGCATGGACCAGACAACGGCCCAGAAGGAATCCAGCAAGACCCAGACAACGGCCCAGAAGGAATCCAGCACTACGCAGACAACAGCCCAAGAGGAATCCAGCATGGCCCAGACAACGACCCAGAAGGAATCCAGCACTACCCAGACAACGGCCCAGAAGGAATCCAGCACTACCCAGACTACGGCCCAGAAGGAATCCAGCATGGCCCAGACAAAATCCCAGAAAGAATCCAGCATTGCCCAGATAACGGCCCAGAAAGAATCCAGCATGGCCCAGACAAAGGCCCAGAAGGAATCCAGCATGGCCCAGACAACAGCCCAGAAGGAATCCAGCATGGCCCAGACAACGGCCCAGAAGGAATCCAGCATGGCCCAGACAATGGCCCAGAGGAAATCCAGCACTACCCAGACAACGGCCCAGAAGGAATCCAGCACTAACCAGACAACGGCCCAGAAGGAATGCAGCACTACCCAGACAACGGCCCAGAAGGAATCCAGCATGGCCCAGACAAAGGCACAGAAGGAATCCAGCATGGCCCAGACAACGGCCCAGAAGGAATCCAGCACTACCCAGACAACGGCCCAGAAGGAATCCAGCACTAACCAGACAACGGCCCAGAAGGAATCCAGCATGGCCCAGACAATGGCCCAGAAGGAATCCAGCATGGCCCAGACAAAGGTCCAGAAGGAATCCAGCATGGCCCTGACAACGGCCCAGAAGGAATCCAGCATGGCCCAGTCAATGGCCCAGAAAAATCCAGCACTACCTAGACAACGGCCCAGAAGGAATCCAGCATGGCACAGACAACGGCCCAGAAGGAATCCAGCATGGACCAGACAACGGCCCAGAAGGAATCCAGCAAGACCCAGACAACGGCCCAGAAGGAATCCAGCACTACCCAGACAACAGCCCAAGAGGAATCCAGCATGGCCCAGACAACGACCCAGAAGGAATCCAGCACTACCCAGACTACGGCCCAGAAGGAATCCAGCATGGCCCAGACAAAATCCCAGAAAGAATCCAGCATTGCCCAGATAACGGCCCAGAAAGAATCCAGCATGGCCCAGACAAAGGCCCAGAAGGAATCCAGCATGGCCCAGACAACAGCCCAGAAGGAATCCAGCATGGCCCAGACAACGGCCCAGAAGGAATCCAGCATGGCCCAGACAATGGCCCAGAGGAAATCCAGCACTACCCAGACAACGGCCCAGAAGGAATCCAGCACTAACCAGACAACGGCCCAGAAGGAATGCAGCACTACCCAGACAACATCCCAGAAGGAATCCAGCATGGCCCAGACAAAGGCACAGAAGGAATCCAGCATGGCCCAGACAACGGCCCAGAAGTAATCCAGCATGGCCCAGACAATGGCCCTGAAGGAATCCAGCATGGCCCAGTCAATGGCCCAGACGAAATCCAGCACTACCCAGACAACGGCCCAGAAGGAATCCAGCACTAACCAGACAACGGCCCAGAAGGAATCCAGCATGGCCCAGACAATGGCCCAGAAGGAATCCAGCATGGCCCAGACAATGGCCCGGAAGGAATACAGCATGGCCCAGAAAAAGACCCAGAAGTAATCCAGCACTACCCAGACAATAGCCCAAGAGGAATCCAGCATGGCCCAGACAACGACCCAGAAGGATTCCAGCACTACCCAGGCAACGGCCCAGAAGGAATCCAGCACTACCCAGACAATGGCCCAGAAGGAATCCAGCACTACCCAGACCACGGCCCAGAAGGAATCCAGCATGGCCCAGACAAAATCCAAGAAAGAATCCAGCATGGCCCAGATAACGGCCCAGAAGGAATCCGGCATGGCCCAGACAACAGCCCAGAAGGAATCCAGCATGGCCCAGACAACGGCCCAGGCAGAATCCAGCACTACCCAGACAAAGGCCCTGAAGGAATCCAACACTACCCAGACAACGGACCTGAAAGAATCCAGCATGGCACAGACAACGGGCCAGACGGAATCCAGCACGGCCCAGAAGGAATCCAGCATGGCACAGACAATGGCCCAGAAGTAATCCAGCATGTCCCAGACAGTGGCCCAGAAGGAATCCAGCATTACTCAGACAACGGCCCAGAAGGAAACCAGCATGGCCCAGACAATGGCCCAGAAGGAATCCAGCACTACCCAGACAACGGCCCAGAAGGAATCCAACACTACCCAGACAACGGCCCAGAAGGAATCCAGCATGGCCCAGACAAAGTTCCAGAAGGAATCCAGCATGGCCCAGACAACGGCCCAGAAGGAATCCAGCATGGCCCAGTCAATGGCCCAGAAAAATCCAGCACTACCCAGACAACGGCCCAGAAGGAATCCAGCATGGCACAGACAACGGCCCAGAAGGAATCCAGCATGGCCCAGACAACGGCCCAGGCAGAATCCAGCACTACCCAGACAACGGCCCTGAAGGAATCCAACACTACCCAGACAACGGACCTGAAAGAATCCAGCATGGCACAGACAACGGGCCAGACGGAATCCAGCACGGCCCAGACAACGGCCCAGAAGGAATCCAGCATGGCACAGACAATGGCCCAGAAGGAATCCAGCATGGACCAGACAACGGCCCAGAAGGAATCCAGCAAGATCCAGACAATGGCCCAGAAGTAATCCAGCATGTCCCAGACAGTGGCCCACAAGGAATCCAGCATTACCCAGACAACGGTGCAGAAGGAATCCAGCACAACCCAGACAACGGCCCAGAAGGAATCCAGCATGGCCCAGACAACGGCCCAGAAGTAATCCAGCATGGCCCAGACAATGGCCCAGAAGGAATCCAGCATGGCCCAGTCAATGGCCCAGAAGAAATCCAGCACTACCCAGACAACGGCCCAGAAGGAATCCAGCACTAACCAGACAACGGCCCAGAAGGAATCCAGCATGGCCCAGACAATGGCCCAGAAGGAATCCAGCATGGCCCAGACAATGGCCCGGAAGGAATCCAGCATGGCCCAGTCAATGGCCCAGAAGAAATCCAGCACTACCCAGACAACGGCCCAGAAGGAATCCAGCACTAACCAGACAACGGCCCAGAAGGAATCCAGCATGGCCCAGACAATGGCCCAGAAGGAATCCAGCATGGCCCAGACAAAGGTCCAGAAGGAATCCAGCATGGCCCTGACAACGGCCCAGAAGGAATCCAGCATGGCCCAGACAAAATCCCAGAAAGAATCCAGCATTGCCCAGATAACGGCCCAGAAAGAATCCAGCATGGCCCAGACAAAGGCCCAGAAGGAATCCAGCATGGCCCAGACAACAGCCCAGAAGGAATCTAGCATGGCCCAGACAACGGCCCTGAAGGAATCCAGCATGGCCCAGACAATGGCCCAGAGGAAATCCAGCACTACCCAGACAACGGCCCAGAAGGAATCCAGCACTAACCAGACAACGGCCCAGAAGGAATCCAGCATGGCCCAGACAAAATCCCAGAAAGAATCCAGCATTGCCCAGATAACGGCCCAGAAAGAATCCAGCATGGCCCAGACAAAGGCCCAGAAGGAATCCAGCATGGCCCAGACAACAGCCCAGAAGGAATCCAGCATGGCCCAGACAACGGCCCAGAAGGAATCCAGCATGGCCCAGACTACGGCCCAGAAGGAATCCAGCATGGCCCAGACAAAATCCCAGAAAGAATCCAGCATTGCCCAGATAACGGCCCAGAAAGAATCCAGCATGGCCCAGACAAAATCCCAGAAAGAATCCAGCATTGCCCAGATAACAGCCCAGAAAGAATCCAGCATGGCCCAGACAAAGGCCCAGAAGGAATCCAGCATGGCCCAGACAACAGCCCAGAAGGAATCCAGCATGGCCCAGACAATGGCCCAGAGGAAATCCAGCACTACCCAGACAACGGCCCAGAGGGAATCCAGCACTAACCAGACAACGGCCCAGAAGGAATCCAGCATGGCCCAGACAAAATCCCAGAAAGAATCCAGCATTGCCCAGATAACGGCCCAGAAAGAATCCAGCATGGCCCAGACAAAGGCCCAGAAGGAATCCAGCATGGCCCAGACAACAGCCCAGAAGGAATCCAGCATGGCCCAGACAACGGCCCAGAAGGAATCCAGCATGGCCCAGACTACGGCCCAGAAGGAATCCAGCATGGCCCAGACAAAATCCCAGAAAGAATCCAGCATTGCCCAGATAACGGCCCAGAAAGAATCCAGCATGGCCCAGACAAAGGCCCAGAAGGAATCCAGCATGGCCCAGACAACAGCCCAGAAGGAATCCAGCATGGCCCAGACAACGGCCCAGAAGGAATCCAGCATGGCCCAGACAATGGCCCAGAGGAAATCCAGCACTACCCAGACAACGGCCCAGAAGGAATCCAGCACTAACCAGACAACGGCCCAGAAGGAATGCAGCACTACCCAGACAACGGCCCAGAAGGAATCCAGCATGGCCCAGACAAAGGCACAGAAGGAATCCAGCATGGCCCAGACAACGGCCCAGAAGGAATCCAGCATGGCCCAGACAATGGCCCTGAAGGAATCCAGCATGGCCCAGTCAATGGCCCAGAAGAAATCCAGCACTACCCAGACAACGGCCCAGAAGGAATCCAGCACTAACCAGACAACGGCCCAGAAGGAATCCAGCATGGCCCAGACAATGGCCCAGAAGGAATCCAGCATGGCCCAGACAAAGGTCCAGAAGGAATCCAGCATGGCCCTGACAACGGCCCAGAAGGAATCCAGCATGGCCCAGTCAATGGCCCAGAAAAATCCAGCACTACCCAGACAACGGCCCAGAAGGAATCCAGCATGGCACAGACAACGGCCCAGAAGGAATCCAGCATGGACCAGACAACGGCCCAGAAGGAATCCAGCAAGACCCAGACAACGGCCCAGAAGGAATCCAGCACTACCCAGACTACGGCCCAGAAGGAATCCAGCATGACCCAGACAAAATCCAAGAAAGAATCCAGCATGGCCCAGATAACGGCCCAGAAGGAATCCGGCATGGCCCAGACAACAGCCCAGAAGGAATCCAGCATGGCCCAGACAACGGCCCAGGCAGAATCCAGCACTACCCAGACAACGGCCCTGAAGGAATCCAACACTACCCAGACAACGGACCTGAAAGAATCCAGCATGGCACAGACAACGGGCCAGACGGAATCCAGCATGTCCCAGACAGTGGCCCAGAAGGAATCCAGCATGTCCCAGACAGTGGCCCACAAGGAATCCAGCATTACCCAGACAACGGTGCAGAAGGAATCCAGCACAACCCAGACAACGGCCCAGAAGGAATCCAGCATGGCCCAGACAATGGCCCAGAAGGAATCCAGCACTACCCAGACAACGGCCCAGAAGGAATCCAACACTACCCAGACAACGGCCCAGAAGGAATCCAGCATGGCCCAGACAAACGTCCAGAAGGAATCCAGCATGGCCCAGACAACGGCCCAGAAGGAATCCAGCATGGCACAGTCAATGGCCCAGAAAAATCCAGCACTACCCAGACAACGGCCCAGAAGGAATCCAGCATGGCACAGACAACGGCCCAGAAGGAATCCAGCATGGCCCAGACAACGGCCCAGAAGGAATCCAGCACTACCCAGACAACAGCCCAAGAGGAATCCAGCATGGCCCAGACAACGACCCAGAAGGAATCCAGCACTACCCAGACAACGGCCCAGAAGGAATCCAGCACTACCCAGACTACGGCCCAGAAGGATTCCAGCATGGCCCAGACAAAATCCCAGAAAGAATCCAGCATGGCCCAGATAACGGCCCAGAAGGAATCCAGCATGGCCCAGACAATTGCCCAGAAGGAATCCAGCACTAATCAGACAACGGCCCAGAAGGAATCCAGCATGGCCCAGACAAACGTCCAGAAGGAATCCAGCATGGCCCAGACAACGGCCCAGAAGGAATCCAGCATGGCACAGTCAATGGCCCAGAAAAATCCAGCACTACCCAGACAACGGCCCAGAAGGAATCCAGCATGGCACAGACAACGGCCCAGAAGGAATCCAGCATGGCCCAGACAACGGCCCAGAAGGAATCCAGCACTACCCAGACAACAGCCCAAGAGGAATCCAGCATGGCCCAGACAACGACCCAGAAGGAATCCAGCACTACCCAGACAACGGCCCAGAAGGAATCCAGCACTACCCAGACTACGGCCCAGAAGGATTCCAGCATGGCCCAGACAAAATCCCAGAAAGAATCCAGCATGGCCCAGATAACGGCCCAGAAGGAATCCAGCATGGCCCAGACAATTGCCCAGAAGGAATCCAGCACTAATCAGACAACGGCCCAGAAGGAATCCAACACTACCCAGACAACGGCCCAGAAGGAATCCAGCTTGGCCCAGACAACGGCCCAAAAGGAATCCAGCACTACCCAGACAATGGACCTGACGGAATCCAGCATGGCACAGACAACGGGCCAGACGGAATCCAGCACGACCCAGACAACGGACCTGAAAGAATCCAGCATGGCACAGACAACGGGCCAGACGGAATCCAGCACAGCCCAGACAACGGCCCAGAAGGAATCCAGCATGGCACAGACAATGGCCCAGAAGGAATCCAGCATGGACAAGACAACGGCCCAGAAGGAATCCAGCAAGACACAGACAATGGCCCAGAAGTAATCCAGCATGTCCCAGAAAATGGCCCAGAAGGAATCCAGCATTACCCAGACAACGGTGCAGAAGGAATCCAGCACAAGCCAGACAACGGCCCAGAAGGAATCCAGCATGGCCCAGACAATGGCCCAGAAGGAATCCAGCACTACCCAGTCAACGGCCAGAAGGAATCCAGCATGGCCCAGACCATGGCTCAGACAACGGCCCAGAAGGAAACCAACATGGCACAGACAATGGCCCAGAAGGAATCCAGCACTACCCAGTCAACGGCCAGAAGGAATCCAGCATGGCCCAGACCATGGCTCAGACAACGGCCCAGAAGGAAACCAACATGGCTCAGACAACGGCCCAGAAGGAAACCAGCATGGCCCAGACAATGGCCCAGAAGGAATCCAGCACTACCCAGACAACGGCCCAGAAGGAATCCAGTATGGCACAGACAACGGCCCAGAAGGAATCCAGCATGGCCCAGACAACGGCCCAGGCAGAATCCAGCACTACCCAGACAACGGCCCTGAAGGAATCCAACACTACCCAGACAACGGACCTGAAAGAATCCAGCATGGCACAGACAACGGGCCAGACGGAATCCAGCACGGCCCAGACAACGGCCCAGAAGGAATCCAGCATGGCACAGACAATGGCCCAGAAGGAATCCAGCATGGACCAGACAACGGCCCAGAAGGAATCCAGCAAGATCCAGACAATGGCCCAGAAGTAATCCAGCATGTCCCAGACAGTGGCCCACAAGGAATCCAGCATTACCCAGACAACGGTGCAGAAGGAATCCAGCACAACCCAGACAACGGCCCAGAAGGAATCCAGCATGGCCCAGACAATGGCCCAGAAGGAATCCAGCACTACCCAGACAACGGCCCAGAAGGAATCCAACACTACCCAGACAACGGCCCAGAAGGAATCCAGCATGGCCCAGACAAACGTCCAGAAGGAATCCAGCATGGCCCAGACAACGGCCCAGAAGGAATCCAGCATGGCACAGTCAATGGCCCAGAAAATCCAGCACTACCCAGACAACGGCCCAGAAGGAATCCAGCATGGCACAGACAACGGCCCAGAAGGAATCCAGCATGGCCCAGACAACGGCCCAGAAGGAATCCAGCACTACCCAGACAACAGCCCAAGAGGAATCCAGCATGGCCCAGACAACGACCCAGAAGGAATCCAGCACTACCCAGACAACGGCCCAGAAGGAATCCAGCACTACCCAGACTACGGCCCAGAAGGATTCCAGCATGGCCCAGACAAAATCCCAGAAAGAATCCAGCATGGCCCAGATAACGGCCCAGAAGGAATCCAGCGTGGCCCAGACAATTGCCCAGAAGGAATCCAGCACTAATCAGACAACGGCCCAGAAGGAATCCAACACTACCCAGACAACGGCCCAGAAGGAATCCAGCTTGGCCCAGACAACGGCCCAAAAGGAATCCAGCACTACCCAGACAATGGACCTGACGGAATCCAGCATGGCACCGACAACGGGCCAGACGGAATCCAGCACGACCCAGACAACGGACCTGAAAGAATCCAGCATGGCACAGACAACGGGCCAGATGGAATCCAGCACAGCCCAGACAACGGCCCAGAAGGAATCCAGCATGGCACAGACAATGGCCCAGAAGGAATCCAGCATGGACAAGACAACGGCCCAGAAGGAATCCAGCAAGACACAGACAATGGCCCAGAAGTAATCCAGCATGTCCCAGAAAATGGCCCAGAAGGAATCCAGCATTACCCAGACAACGGTGCAGAAGGAATCCAGCACAAGCCAGACAACGGCCCAGAAGGAATCCAGCATGGCCCAGACAATGGCCCAGAAGGAATCCAGCACTACCCAGTCAACGGCCAGAAGGAATCCAGCATGGCCCAGACCATGGCTCAGACAACGGCCCAGAAGGAAACCAACATGGCCCAGACAATGGCCCAGAAGGAATCCAGCACTACCCAGACAACGGCCCAGAAGGAATCCAACACTACCCAGACAACGGCCCAGAAGGAATCCAGCATGGCCCAGGCAAAGGTCCAGAAGGAATCCAACATGGCCCAGACAACGGCCCAGAAGGAATCCAGCATGGTCCAGACTACGGCCCAGAAGGAATCCAGCATGGCCCAGTCAATGGCCCAGAAAAATCCAGCACTACCCAGACAACGGCCCAGAAGGAATCCAGCATGGCACAGGCAACGTCCCAGAAGGAATCCAGCATGGCCCAGACAATGGCCCAGAAGGAATCCAGCATGACCCAGACAACGTCCCAGAAGGAATCCAGCTCTACCCAGACAACGGCCCAGAAGGATTCCAGCATGGCCCAGACAACGGCCCAAGAGGAATCCAGCATGGCCCAGACAACGGCCCAGAAGGAATCCAGCATGGCCCAGACAATGGCCCAGATGGAATCCAGCGCTACCCAGACAATGTCCCAGAAGGAATCCAGCGCTACCCAGACATTGGCCCAGAAAGAATCCAGCCTGGCCCAGACAATGGCCCAGAAGGAATCCAGCATGACCCAGACAACGGCCTAGAAGGAATCCACCATGGCCCAGACAACGGCCCAAGAGGAATCCAGCATGGCCCAGACAACGGACCAGAAGGAATCCAGCATGGCCCAGAAGGAATCCAGCGCTATCCAGACAATGTCCCAAAAGGAATCCAGCGCTACCCAGACATTGGCCCAGAAAGAATCCAGCATGGCCCAGACAACGGCCCAGAAGGAATCCAGCATGGCCCAGACAACAGACCAGAAGGAATTCTGCATGGCCCAGAAGGAATCCAGCATGGCCCAGACAATGGCCCAGAAGGAATCCAGCATGGCCCAGACAACGGCCCAGAAGGAATCCAGCACTACCCAGACAACAGCCAAAGAGGAATCCAGCATGGCCCAGACAACGACCCAGAAGGAATCCAGCACTACCCAGACAACGGCCCAGAAGGAATCCAGCACTACCCAGACTACGGCCCAGAAGGAATCCAGCATGGCCCAGACAAAATCCCAGAAAGAATCCAGCATGGCACAGATAACGGCCCAGAAGGAATCCAGCATGGCTCAGACAAAGGCCCAGAAGGAATCCAGCATGGCCCAGACAACAGCCCAGAAGGAATCCAGCATGGCCCAGACAATGGCCCAGAGGAAATCCAGCACTACCCAGACAACGGCCCAGAAGGAATCCAGCACTAACCAGACAACGGCCCAGAAGGAATGCAGCACTACCCAGACAACGGCCCAGAAGGAATCCAGCATGGCCCAGACAAAGGCACAGAAGGAATCCAGCATGGCCCAGACAACGGCCCAGAAGGAATCCAGCATGGCCCAGACAATGCCCCTGAAGGAATCCAGCATGGCCCAGTCAATGGCCCAGAAGAAATCCAGCACTACCCAGACAACGGCCCAGAAGGAATCCAGCACTAACCAGACAACGGCCCAGAAGGAATCCAGCATGGCCCAGACAATGGCCCAGAAGGAATCCAGCATGGTCCAGACTACGGCCCAGAAGGAATCCAGCATGGCCCAGTCAATGGCCCAGAAAAATCCAGCACTACCCAGACAACGGCCCAGAAGGAATCCAGCATGGCACAGGCAACGTCCCAGAAGGAATCCAGCATGGCCCAGACAATGGCCCAGAAGGAATCCAGCATGACCCAGACAACGTCCCAGAAGGAATCCAGCTCTACCCAGACAACGGCCCAGAAGGATTCCAGCATGGCCCAGACAACGGCCCAAGAGGAATCCAGCATGGCCCAGACAACGGCCCAGAAGGAATCCAGCATGGCCCAGACAATGGCCCAGATGGAATCCAGCGCTACCCAGACAATGTCCCAGAAGGAATCCAGCGCTACCCAGACATTGGCCCGGAAAGAATTCAGCCTGGCCCAGACAACGGCCCAGAAGGAATCCAGCATGACCCAGACAACGGCACAGAAGGAATCCAGCATGGCCCAGAAAACGGCCCAAGAGGAATCCAGCATGGCCCAGACAACGGACCAGAAGGAATCCAGCATGGCCCAGAAGGAATCCAGCGCTATCCAGACAATGTCCCAGAAGGAATCCAGCGCTACCCAGACATTGGCCCAGAAAGAATCCAGCATGGCCCAGACAACCGCCCAGGGGGAATCGAGCATGGCCCAGACAATGGCCCAGAAGGAATCCAGCATGGCCCAGACAACGGCCCAGAAGGAATCCAGCATGGCCCAGACAATGGCCCAGAAGGAATCCAGCATGACCCAGACAACGTCCCAGAAGGAATCCAGCTCTACCCAGACAACGGCCCAGAAGGATTCCAGCATGGCCCAGACAACGGCCCAAGAGGAATCCAGCATGGCCCAGACAACGGCCCAGAAGGAATCCAGCATGGCCCAGACAATGGCCCAGATGGAATCCAGCGCTACCCAGACAATGTCCCAGAAGGAATCCAGCGCTACCCAGACATTGGCCCAGAAAGAATCCAGCCTGGCCCAGACAATGGCCCAGAAGGAATCCAGCATGACCCAGACAACGGCCTAGAAGGAATCCACCATGGCCCAGACAACGGCCCAAGAGGAATCCAGCATGGCCCAGACAACGGACCAGAAGGAATCCAGCATGGCCCAGAAGGAATCCAGCGCTATCCAGACAATGTCCCAAAAGGAATCCAGCGCTACCCAGACATTGGCCCAGAAAGAATCCAGCATGGCCCAGACAACGGCCCAGAAGGAATCCAGCATGGCCCAGACAACAGACCAGAAGGAATTCTGCATGGCCCAGAAGGAATCCAGCATGGCCCAGACAATGGCCCAGAAGGAATCCAGCATGGCCCAGACAACGGCCCAGAAGGAATCCAGCACTACCCAGACAACAGCCAAAGAGGAATCCAGCATGGCCCAGACAACGACCCAGAAGGAATCCAGCACTACCCAGACAACGGCCCAGAAGGAATCCAGCACTACCCAGACTACGGCCCAGAAGGAATCCAGCATGGCCCAGACAAAATCCCAGAAAGAATCCAGCATGGCACAGATAACGGCCCAGAAGGAATCCAGCATGGCTCAGACAAAGGCCCAGAAGGAATCCAGCATGGCCCAGACAACAGCCCAGAAGGAATCCAGCATGGCCCAGACAATGGCCCAGAGGAAATCCAGCACTACCCAGACAACGGCCCAGAAGGAATCCAGCACTAACCAGACAACGGCCCAGAAGGAATGCAGCACTACCCAGACAACGGCCCAGAAGGAATCCAGCATGGCCCAGACAAAGGCACAGAAGGAATCCAGCATGGCCCAGACAACGGCCCAGAAGGAATCCAGCATGGCCCAGACAATGCCCCTGAAGGAATCCAGCATGGCCCAGTCAATGGCCCAGAAGAAATCCAGCACTACCCAGACAACGGCCCAGAAGGAATCCAGCACTAACCAGACAACGGCCCAGAAGGAATCCAGCATGGCCCAGACAATGGCCCAGAAGGAATCCAGCATGGTCCAGACTACGGCCCAGAAGGAATCCAGCATGGCCCAGTCAATGGCCCAGAAAAATCCAGCACTACCCAGACAACGGCCCAGAAGGAATCCAGCATGGCACAGGCAACGTCCCAGAAGGAATCCAGCATGGCCCAGACAATGGCCCAGAAGGAATCCAGCATGACCCAGACAACGTCCCAGAAGGAATCCAGCTCTACCCAGACAACGGCCCAGAAGGATTCCAGCATGGCCCAGACAACGGCCCAAGAGGAATCCAGCATGGCCCAGACAACGGCCCAGAAGGAGTCCAGCATGGCCCAGACAATGGCCCAGATGGAATCCAGCGCTACCCAGACAATGTCCCAGAAGGAATCCAGCGCTACCCAGACATTGGCCCGGAAAGAATTCAGCCTGGCCCAGACAACGGCCCAGAAGGAATCCAGCATGACCCAGACAACGGCACAGAAGGAATCCAGCATGGCCCAGAAAACGGCCCAAGAGGAATCCAGCATGGCCCAGACAACGGACCAGAAGGAATCCAGCATGGCCCAGAAGGAATCCAGCGCTATCCAGACAATGTCCCAGAAGGAATCCAGCGCTACCCAGACATTGGCCCAGAAAGAATCCAGCATGGCCCAGACAACCGCCCAGGGGGAATCGAGCATGGCCCAGACAATGGCCCAGAAGGAATCCAGCATGGCCCAGACAACGGCCCAGAAGGAATCCAGCACTACCCAGACTACGGCCCAGAAGGAATCCAGCATGGCCCAGACAAAATCCCAGAAAGAATCCAGCATGGCACAGATAACGGCCCAGAAGGAATCCAGCATGGCCCAGACAAAGGCCCAGAAGGAATCCAGCATGGCCCAGCCAATGGCCCAGAAGGAATCCAGCATGGCCCAGGCAAAGGTCCAGAAGGAATCCAACATGGCCCAGACAACGGCCCAGAAGGAATCCAGCATGGCCCAGACAATGGCCCGGAAGGAATCCAGCATGGCCCAGGCAAAGGTCCAGAAGGAATCCAACATGGCCCAGACAACGGCCCAGAAAGAATCCAGCATGGTCCAGACTACGGCCCAGAAGGAATCCAGCATGGCCCAGTCAATGGCCCAGAAAAATCCAGCACTACCCAGACATTGGCCCAGAAAGAATCCAGCATGGCCCAGAGAACGGCCCAGGGGGAATCGAGCATGGGCCAGACAATGGCCCAGAAGGAATCCAGCATGGCCCAGACAATGGCCCAGAAGGAATCCAGCATGGCCCAGACAACAGACCAGAAGGAATTCTGCATGGCCCAGAAGGAATCCAGCATGGCCCAGTCAATGGCCCAGAAGGAATCCAGCATGGCCCAGACAACGGCCCAGAAGGAATCCAGCACTACCCAGACAACAGCCAAAGAGGAATCCAGCATGGCCCAGACATCGACCCAGAAGGAATCCAGCACTACCCAGACAACGGCCCAGAAGGAATCCAGCACTACCCAGACTACGGCCCAGAAGGAATCCAGCATGGCCCAGACAAAATCCCAGAAAGAATCCAGCATGGCACAGATAACGGCCCAGAAGGAATCCAGCATGGCCCAGACAACGGCCCAGAAGGAATCCAGCACTAACCAGACAACGGCCCAGAAGGAATGCAGCACTACCCAGACAACGGCCCAGAAGGAATCCAGCATGGCCCAGACAAAGGCACAGAAGGAATCCAGCATGGCCCAGACAACGGCCCAGAAGGAATCCAGCATGGCCCAGACAATGCCCCTGAAGGAATCCAGCATGGCCCAGTCAATGGCCCAGAAGAAATCCAGCACTACCCAGACAACGGCCCTGAAGGAATCCAGCACTAACCAGACAACGGCCCAGAAAGAATCCAGCATGGCCCAGAGAATGGCCCAGAAGGAATCCAGCATGGCCCAGACAATGGCCCAAGAGGAATCCAGCATGGCCCAGACAACGACCCAGAAGGAATCCAGCACTACCCAGACAACGGCCCAGAAGGAATCCAGCACTACCCAGACAATGGCCCAGAAGGAATCCAGCACTACCCAGACCACGGCCCAGAAGGAATCCAGTATGGCCCAGACAACAGCCCAGAAGGAATCCAGCATGGCCCAGACAACGGCCCAAGAGGAATCCAGCATGGCTCAGACAACGGACCAGAAGGAATCCAGCATGGCCCAGAAGGAATCCAGCGCTATCCAGACAATGTCCCAGAAGGAATCCAGCGCTACCCAGACATTGGCCCAGAAAGAATCCAGCATGGCCCAGACAACGGCCCAGGGGGAATCGAGCATGGCCCAGACAATGGCCCAGAAGGAATCCAGCATGGCCCAGACAACGGCCCAGAAGGAATCCAGCATGGCCCAGACAACAGACCAGAAGGAATTCTGCATGGCCCAGAAGGAATCCAGCATGGCCCAGACAATGGCCCAGAAGGAATCCAGCATGGCCCAGACAACGGCCAAGAAGGTATCCAGCACTACCCAGACAACAGCCAAAGAGGAATCCAGCATGGCCCAGACAACGGCCCAGAAGGAATCCAGCACTACCCAGACTACGGCCCAGAAGGAATCCAGCATGGCCCAGACAAAATCCCAGAAAGAATCCAGCATGGCACAGATAACGGCCCAGAAGGAAACCAGCATGGCTCAGACAAAGGCCCAGAAGGAATCCAGCATGGCCCAGACAACAGCCCAGAAGGAATCCAGCATGGCCCAGACAATGGCCCAGAGGAAATCCAGCACTACCCAGAAAACGGCCCAGAAGGAATCCAGCACTAACCAGACAACGGCCCAGAAGGAATGCAGCACTACCCAGACAACGGCCCAGAAGGAATCCAGCATGGCCCAGACAAAGGCACAGAAGGAATCCAGCATGGCCCAGACAACGGCCCAGAAGGAATCCAGCATGGCCCAGACAATGCCCCTGAAGGAATCCAGCATGGCCCAGTCAATGGCCCAGAAGAAATCCAGCACTACCCAGACAACGGCCCAGAAGGAATCCAGCACTAACCAGACAACGGCCCAGAAAGAATCCAGCATGGCCCAGAGAATGGCCCAGAAGGAATCCAGCATGGCCCAGACAATGGCCCAAGAGGAATCCAGCATGGCCCAGACAACGACCCAGAAGGAATCCAGCACTACCCAGACAACGGCCCAGAAGGAATCCAGCACTACCCAGACAATGGCCCAGAAGGAATCCAGCACTACCCAGACCACGGCCCAGAAGGAATCCAGTATGGCCCAGACAACAGCCCAGAAGGAATCCAGCATGGCCCAGACAACGGCCCAAGAGGAATCCAGCATGGCTCAGACAACGGACCAGAAGGAATCCAGCATGGCCCAGAAGGAATCCAGCGCTATCCAGACAATGTCCCAGAAGGAATCCAGCGCTACCCAGACATTGGCCCAGAAAGAATCCAGCATGGCCCAGACAACGGCCCAGGGGGAATCGAGCATGGCCCAGACAATGGCCCAGAAGGAATCCAGCATGGCCCAGACAACGGCCCAGAAGGAATCCAGCATGGCCCAGACAACAGACCAGAAGGAATTCTGCATGGCCCAGAAGGAATCCAGCATGGCCCAGACAATGGCCCAGAAGGAATCCAGCATGGCCCAGACAACGGCCAAGAAGGTATCCAGCACTACCCAGACAACAGCCAAAGAGGAATCCAGCATGGCCCAGACAACGGCCCAGAAGGAATCCAGCACTACCCAGACTACGGCCCAGAAGGAATCCAGCATGGCCCAGACAAAATCCCAGAAAGAATCCAGCATGGCACAGATAACGGCCCAGAAGGAAACCAGCATGGCTCAGACAAAGGCCCAGAAGGAATCCAGCATGGCCCAGACAACAGCCCAGAAGGAATCCAGCATGGCCCAGACAATGGCCCAGAGGAAATCCAGCACTACCCAGAAAACGGCCCAGAAGGAATCCAGCACTAACCAGACAACGGCCCAGAAGGAATGCAGCACTACCCAGACAACGGCCCAGAAGGAATCCAGCATGGCCCAGACAAAGGCACAGAAGGAATCCAGCATGGCCCAGACAACGGCCCGGAAGGAATCCAGCATGGCCCAGACAATGCCCCTGAAGGAATCCAGCATGGCCCAGTCAATGGCCCAGAAGAAATCCAGCACTACCCAGACAACGGCCCAGAAGGAATCCAGCACTAACCAGACAACGGCCCAGAAGGAATCCAGCATGGCCCAGACAATGGCCCAGAAGGAATCCAGCATGGCCCAGGCAAAGGTCCAGAAGGAATCCAACATGGCCCAGACAACGGCCCAGAAGGAATCCAGCATGGTCCAGACTACGGCCCAGAAGGAATCCAGCATGGCCCAGTCAATGGCCCAGAAAAATCCAGCACTACCCAGACAACGGCCCAGAAGGAATCCAGCATGGCACAGGCAACGTCCCAGAAGGAATCCAGCATGGCCCAGACAATGGCCCAGAAGGAATCCAGCATGACCCAGACAACGTCCCAGAAGGAATCCAGCTCTACCCAGACAACGGCCCAGAAGGATTCCAGCATGGCCCAGACAACGGCCCAAGAGGAATCCAGCATGGCCCAGACAACGGCCCAGAAGGAATCCAGCATGGCCCAGACAATGGCCCAGATGGAATCCAGCGCTACAAAGACAATGTCCCAGAAGGAATCCAGCGCTACCCAGACATTGGCCCGGAAAGAATCCAGCCTGGCCCAGACAACGGCCCAGAATGAATCCAGCATGACCCAGACAACGGCCCAGAAGGAATCCAGCATGGCCTAGAAAACGGCCCAAGAGGAATCCAGCATGGCCCAGACAACGGACCAGAAGGAATCCAGCATGGCCCAGAAGGAATCCAGCGCTATCCAGACAATGTCCCAGAAGGAATCCAGCGCTACCCAGACATTGGCCCAGAAAGAATCCAGCATGGCCCAGACAACGGCCCAGGGGGAATCGAGCATGGCCCAGACAATGGCCCAGAAGGAATCCAGCATGGCCCAGACAACGGCCCAGAAGGAATCCAGCATGGCCCAGACAACAGACCAGAAGGAATTCTGCATGGCCCAGAAGGAATCCAGCATGGCCCAGACAATGGCCCAGAAGGAATCCAGCATGGCCCAGACAACGGCCCAGAAGGAATCCAGCACTACCCAGAAAACAGCCAAAGAGGAATCCAGCATGGCCCAGACAACGACCCAGAAGGAATCCAGCACTACCCAGACAACGGCCCAGAAGGAATCCAGCACTACCCAGACTACAGCCCAGAAGGAATCCAGCATGGCCCAGACAAAATCCCAGAAAGAATCCAGCATGGCACAGATAACGGCCCAGAAGGAATCCAGCATGGCCCAGACAAAGGCCCAGAAGGAATCCAGCATGGCCCAGACAACAGCCCAGAAGGAATCCAGCATGGCCCAGACAATGGCCCAGAGGAAATCCAGCACTACCCAGACAACGGCCCAGAAGGAATCCAGCACTAACCAGACAACGGCCCAGAAGGAATGCAGCACTACCCAGACAACGGCCCGGAAGGAATCCAGCATGGCCCAGACAAAGGCACAGAAGGAATCCAGCATGGCCCAGACAACGGCCCAGAAGGAATCCAGCATGGCCCAGACAATGCCCCTGAAGGAATCCAGCATGGCACAGTCAATGGCCCAGAAGAAATCCAGCACTACCCAGACAACGGCCCAGAAGGAATCCAGCACTAACCAGACAACGGCCCAGAAGGAATCCAGCATGGCCCAGACAATGGCCCAGAAGGAATCCAGCATGGCCCAGACAATGGCCCAAGAGGAATCCAGCATGGCCCAGACAACGACCCAGAAGGAATCCAGCACTACCCAGACAACAGCCAAAGAGGAATCCAGCATGGCCCAGACAACGACCCAGAAGGAATCCAGCACTACCCAGACAACGGCCCAGAAGGAATCCAGCACTACCCAGACTACGGCCCAGAAGGAATCCAGCATGGCCCAGACAAAATCCCAGAAAGAATCCAGCATGGCACAGATAACGGCCCAGAAGGAAACCAGCATGGCTCAGACAAAGGCCCAGAAGGAATCCAGCATGGCCCAGACAACAGCCCAGAAGGAATCCAGCATGGCCCAGACAATGGCCCAGAGGAAATCCAGCACTACCCAGAAAACGGCCCAGAAGGAATCCAGCACTAACCAGACAACGGCCCAGAAGGAATGCAGCACTACCCAGACAACGGCCCAGAAGGAATCCAGCATGGCCCAGACAAAGGCACAGAAGGAATCCAGCATGGCCCAGACAACGGCCCGGAAGGAATCCAGCATGGCCCAGACAATGCCCCTGAAGGAATCCAGCATGGCCCAGTCAATGGCCCAGAAGAAATCCAGCACTACCCAGACAACGGCCCAGAAGGAATCCAGCACTAACCAGACAACGGCCCAGAAGGAATCCAGCATGGCCCAGACAATGGCCCAGAAGGAATCCAGCATGGCCCAGGCAAAGGTCCAGAAGGAATCCAACATGGCCCAGACAACGGCCCAGAAGGAATCCAGCATGGTCCAGACTACGGCCCAGAAGGAATCCAGCATGGCCCAGTCAATGGCCCAGAAAAATCCAGCACTACCCAGACAACGGCCCAGAAGGAATCCAGCATGGCACAGGCAACGTCCCAGAAGGAATCCAGCATGGCCCAGACAATGGCCCAGAAGGAATCCAGCATGACCCAGACAACGTCCCAGAAGGAATCCAGCTCTACCCAGACAACGGCCCAGAAGGATTCCAGCATGGCCCAGACAACGGCCCAAGAGGAATCCAGCATGGCCCAGACAACGGCCCAGAAGGAATCCAGCATGGCCCAGACAATGGCCCAGATGGAATCCAGCGCTACAAAGACAATGTCCCAGAAGGAATCCAGCGCTACCCAGACATTGGCCCGGAAAGAATCCAGCCTGGCCCAGACAACGGCCCAGAAGGAATCCAGCATGACCCAGACAACGGCCCAGAAGGAATCCAGCATGGCCTAGAAAACGGCCCAAGAGGAATCCAGCATGGCCCAGACAACGGACCAGAAGGAATCCAGCATGGCCCAGAAGGAATCCAGCGCTATCCAGACAATGTCCCAGAAGGAATCCAGCGCTACCCAGACATTGGCCCAGAAAGAATCCAGCATGGCCCAGACAACGGCCCAGGGGGAATCGAGCATGGCCCAGACAATGGCCCAGAAGGAATCCAGCATGGCCCAGACAACGGCCCAGAAGGAATCCAGCATGGCCCAGACAACAGACCAGAAGGAATTCTGCATGGCCCAGAAGGAATCCAGCATGGCCCAGACAATGGCCCAGAAGGAATCCAGCATGGCCCAGACAACGGCCCAGAAGGAATCCAGCACTACCCAGAAAACAGCCAAAGAGGAATCCAGCATGGCCCAGACAACGACCCAGAAGGAATCCAGCACTACCCAGACAACGGCCCAGAAGGAATCCAGCACTACCCAGACTACAGCCCAGAAGGAATCCAGCATGGCCCAGACAAAATCCCAGAAAGAATCCAGCATGGCACAGATAACGGCCCAGAAGGAATCCAGCATGGCCCAGACAAAGGCCCAGAAGGAATCCAGCATGGCCCAGACAACAGCCCAGAAGGAATCCAGCATGGCCCAGACAATGGCCCAGAGGAAATCCAGCACTACCCAGACAACGGCCCAGAAGGAATCCAGCACTAACCAGACAACGGCCCAGAAGGAATGCAGCACTACCCAGACAACGGCCCGGAAGGAATCCAGCATGGCCCAGACAAAGGCACAGAAGGAATCCAGCATGGCCCAGACAACGGCCCAGAAGGAATCCAGCATGGCCCAGACAATGCCCCTGAAGGAATCCAGCATGGCACAGTCAATGGCCCAGAAGAAATCCAGCACTACCCAGACAACGGCCCAGAAGGAATCCAGCACTAACCAGACAACGGCCCAGAAGGAATCCAGCATGGCCCAGACAATGGCCCAGAAGGAATCCAGCATGGCCCAGACAATGGCCCAAGAGGAATCCAGCATGGCCCAGACAACGACCCAGAAGGAATCCAGCACTACCCAGACAACGGCCCAGAAGGAATCCAGCACTACCCAGACAATGGCCCAGAAGGAATCCAGCACTACCCAGACCACGGCCCAGAAGGAATCCAGTATGGCCCAGAAGGAATCCAGCATGGCCCAGACAACGGCCCAGGCAGAATCCAGCACTACCCAGACAACGGCCCTGAAGGAATCCAACACTACCCAGACAACGGACCTGAACGAATCCAGCATGGCACAGACAACGGGCCAGACGGAATCCAGCACGGCCCAGACAACGGCCCAGAAGGAATCCAGCATGGCACAGACAATGGCCCAGAAGGAATCCAGCATGGCCCAGACAACGGCCCAGAAGGAATCCAGCATGGCCCAGACAACAGACCAGAAGGAATTCTGCATGGCCCAGAAGGAATCCAGCATGGCCCAGACAATGGCCCAGAAGGAATCCAGCATGGCCCAGACAACGGCCCAGAAGGAATCCAGCACTACCCAGACAACAGCCAAAGAGGAATCCAGCATGGCCCAGACAAAATCCCAGAAAGAATCCAGCATGGCACAGATAACGGCCCAGAAGGAAACCAGCATGGCTCAGACAAAGGACCAGAAGGAATCCAGCATGGCCCAGACAACAGCCCAGAAGGAATCCAGCATGGCCCAGACAATGGCCCAGAGGAAATCCAGCACTACCCAGAAAACGGCCCAGAAGGAATCCAGCACTAACCAGACAACGGCCCAGAAGGAATGCAGCACTACCCAGACAACGGCCCAGAAGGAATCCAGCATGGCCCAGACAAAGGCACAGAAGGAATCCAGCATGGCCCAGACAACGGCCCAGAAGGAATCCAGCATGGCCCAGACAATGCCCCTGAAGGAATCCAGCATGGCCCAGTCAATGGCCCAGAAGAAATCCAGCACTACCCAGACAACGGCCCAGAAGGAATCCAGCACTAACCAGACAACGGCCCAGAAGGAATCCAGCATGGCCCAGACAATGGCCCAGAAGGAATCCAGCATGGCCCAGGCAAAGGTCCAGAAGGAATCCAACATGGCCCAGACAACGGCCCAGAAGGAATCCAGCATGGTCCAGACTACGGCCCAGAAGGAATCCAGCATGGCCCAGTCAATGGCCCAGAAAAATCCAGCACTACCCAGACAACGGCCCAGAAGGAATCCAGCATGGCACAGGCAACGTCCCAGAAGGAATCCAGCATGGCCCAGACAATGGCCCAGAAGGAATCCAGCATGACCCAGACAACGTCCCAGAAGGAATCCAGCTCTACCCAGACAACGGCCCAGAAGGATTCCAGCATGGCCCAGACAACGGCCCAAGAGGAATCCAGCATGGCCCAGACAACGGCCCAGAAGGAATCCAGCATGGCCCAGACAATGGCCCAGATGGAATCCAGCGCTACAAAGACAATGTCCCAGAACGAATCCAGCGCTACCCAGACATTGGCCCGGAAAGAATCCAGCCTGGCCCAGACAACGGCCCAGAAGGGATCCAGCATGACCCAGACAACGGCCCAGAAGGAATCCAGCATGGCCTAGAAAACGGCCCAAGAGGAATCCAGCATGGCCCAGACAACGGACCAGAAGGAATCCAGCATGGCCCAGAAGGAATCCAGCGCTATCCAGACAATGTCCCAGAAGGAATCCAGCGCTACCCAGACATTGGCCCAGAAAGAATCCAGCATGGCCCAGACAACGGCCCAGGGGGAATCGAGCATGGCCCAGACAATGGCCCAGAAGGAATCCAGCATGGCCCAGACAACGGCCCAGAAGGAATCCAGCATGGCCCAGACAACAGACCAGAAGGAATTCTGCATGGCCCAGAAGGAATCCAGCATGGCCCAGACAATGGCCCAGAAGGAATCCAGCATGGCCCAGACAACGGCCCAGAAGGAATCCAGCACTACCCAGAAAACAGCCAAAGAGGAATCCAGCATGGCCCAGACAACGACCCAGAAGGAATCCAGCACTACCCAGACAACGGCCCAGAAGGAATCCAGCACTACCCAGACTACAGCCCAGAAGGAATCCAGCATGGCCCAGACAAAATCCCAGAAAGAATCCAGCATGGCACAGATAACGGCCCAGAAGGAATCCAGCATGGCCCAGACAAAGGCCCAGAAGGAATCCAGCATGGCCCAGACAACAGCCCAGAAGGAATCCAGCATGGCCCAGACAATGGCCCAGAGGAAATCCAGCACTACCCAGACAACGGCCCAGAAGGAATCCAGCACTAACCAGACAACGGCCCAGAAGGAATGCAGCACTACCCAGACAACGGCCCGGAAGGAATCCAGCATGGCCCAGACAAAGGCACAGAAGGAATCCAGCATGGCCCAGACAACGGCCCAGAAGGAATCCAGCATGGCCCAGACAATGCCCCTGAAGGAATCCAGCATGGCACAGTCAATGGCCCAGAAGAAATCCAGCACTACCCAGACAACGGCCCAGAAGGAATCCAGCACTAACCAGACAATGGCCCAGAAGGAATCCAGCATGGCCCAGACAATGGCCCAGAAGGAATCCAGCATGGCCCAGACAATGGCCCAAGAGGAATCCAGCATGGCCCAGACAACGACCCAGAAGGAATCCAGCACTACCAAGACAACGGCCCAGAAGGAATCCAGCACTACCCAGACAATGGCCCAGAAGGAATCCAGCACTACCCAGACCACGGCCCAGAAGGAATCCAGTATGGCCCAGAAGGAATCCAGCATGGCCCAGACAACGGCCCAGGCAGAATCCAGCACTACCCAGACAACGGCCCTGAAGGAATCCAACACTACCCAGACAACGGACCTGAACGAATCCAGCATGGCACAGACAACGGGCCAGACGGAATCCAGCACGGCCCAGACAACGGCCCAGAAGGAATCCAGCATGGCGCAGACAATGGCCCAGAAGGAATCCAGCATGGCCCAGACAACGGCCCAGAAGGAATCCAGCATGGCCCAGACAACAGACCAGAAGGAATTCTGCATGGCCCAGAAGGAATCCAGCATGGCCCAGACAATGGCCCAGAAGGAATCCAGCATGGCCCAGACAACGGCCCAGAAGGAATCCAGCACTACCCAGACAACAGCCAAAGAGGAATCCAGCATGGCCCAGACAACGACCCAGAAGGAATCCAGCACTACCCAGACAACGGCCCAGAAGGAATCCAGCACTACCCAGACTACGGCCCAGAAGGAATCCAGCATGGCCCAGACAAAATCCCAGAAAGAATCCAGCATGGCACAGATAACGGCCCAGAACGAATCCAGCATGGCCCAGACAAAGGCCCAGAAGGAATCCAGCATGACCCAGACAACAGCCCAGAAGGAATCCAGCATGGCCCAGACAATGGCCCAGAGGAAATCCAGCACTACCCAGACAACGGCCCAGAAGGAATCCAGCACTAACCAGACAACGGCCCAGAAGGAATGCAGCACTACCCAGACAACGGCCCAGAAGGAATCCAGCATGGCCCAGACAAAGGCACAGAAGGAATCCAGCATGGCCCAGACAACGGCCCAGAAGGAATCCAGCATGGCCCAGACAATGCCCCTGAAGGAATCCAGCATGGCCCAGTCAATGGCCCAGAAGAAATCCAGCACTACCCAGACAACGGCCCAGAAGGAATCCAGCACTAACCAGACAACGGCCCAGAAGGAATCCAGCATGGCCCAGACAATGGCCCAGAAGGAATCCAGCATGTCCCAGACAATGGCCCAAGAGGAATCCAGCATGGCCCAGACAACGACCCAGAAGGAATCCAGCACTACCCAGACAACGGCCCAGAAGGAATCCAGCACTACCCAGACAATGGCCCAGAAGGAATCCAGCACTACCCAGACCACGGCCCAGAAGGAATCCAGTATGGCCCAGACAACAGCCCAGAAGGAATCCAGCATGGCCCAGACAACGGCCCAGGCAGAATCCAGCACTACCCAGACAACGGCCCTGAAGGAATCCAACACTACCCAGACAACGGACCTGAACGAATCCAGCATGGCACAGAAAACGGGCCAGACGGAATCCAGCACGGCCCAGACAACGGCCCAGAAGGAATCCAGCATGGCACAGACAATGGCCCAGAAGGAATCCAGCATGGCCCAGACAACGACCCAGAAGGAATCCAGCACTACCCAGACAACGGCCCAGAAGGAATCCAGCACTACCCAGACAACGGACCAGAAGGAATGCAGCACTACCCAGACAACGGCCCAGAAGCAATCCAGCATGGCCCAGACAAAGGCACAGAAGGAATCCAGCATGGCCCAGTCAACGGCCCAGAAGGAATCCAGCATGGCCCAGACAAAATCCCAGAAAGAATCCAGCATGGCACAGATAACGGCCCAGAAGGAATCCAGCATGGCCCAGACAAAGGCCCAGAAGGAATCCAGCATGGCCCAGACAACAGCCCAGAAGGAATCCAGCATGGCCCAGACAATGGCCCAGAGGAAATCCAGCACTACCCAGACAACGGCCCAGAAGGAATCCAGCACTAACCAGACAACGGACCAGAAGGAATGCAGCACTACCCAGACAACGGCCCAGAAGCAATCCAGCATGGCCCAGACAAAGGCACAGAAGGAATCCAGCATGGCCCAGTCAACGGCCCAGAAGGAATCCAGCATGGCCCAGACAATGCCCCTGAAGGAATCCAGCATGGCCCAGTCAATGGCCCAGAAGAAATCCAGCACTACCCAGACAACGGCCCAGAAGGAATCCAGCACTAACCAGACAACGGCCCAGAAGGAATCCAGCATGGCCCAGACAATGGCCCAGAAGGAATCCAGCATGGCCCAGACAATGGCCCAAGAGGAATCCAGCATGGCCCAGACAACGACCCAGAAGGAATCCAGCACTACCCAGACAACGGCCCAGAAGGAATCCAGCACTACCCAGACAATGGCCAGGAAGGAATCCAGCACTACCCAGACCACGGCCCAGAAGGAATCCAGTATGGCCCAGACAACAGCCCAGAAGGAATCCAGCATGGCCCAGACAACGGCCCAGGCAGAATCCAGCACTACCCAGACAACGGCCCTGAAGGAATCCAACACTACCCAGACAACGGACCTGAACGAATCCAGCATGGCACAGACAACGGGCCAGACGGAATCCAGCACGGCCCAGACAACGGCCCAGAAGGAATCCAGCATGGCACAGACAATGGCCCAGAAGGAATCCAGCATGGACCAGACAATGGCCCAGAAGGAATCCAGCATTACCCAGACAACGGCCCAGAAGGAATCCAGCATGGCCCAGACAATGGCCCAGAAGGAATCCAGCACTACCCAGTCAACGGCCAGAAGGAATCCAGCATGGCCCACACAATGGCTCAGACAACGGCCCAGAAGGAAACCAGCATGGCCCAGACAATGGCCCAGAAGGAATCCAGCACTACCCAGACAACGGCCCAGAAGGAATCCAACACTACCCAGACAACGGCCCAGAAGGAATCCAGCATGGCCCAGACAAAGGTCCAGAAGGAATCCAGCATGGCCCAGACAACGGCCCAGAAGGAATCCAGCATGGCCCAGTCAATGGCCCAGAAAAATCCAGCACTACCCAGACAACGGCCCAGAAGGAATCCAGCATGGCACAGACAACGGCCCTATAGGAATCCACATGCCCAGACAACGGCCCAGAAGGAATCCAGCACTACCCAGACAACAGCCCAAGAGGAATCCAGCATGGCCCAGACAACGACCCAGAAGGAATCCAGCACTACCCAGACAACGGCCCAGAAGGAATCCAGCACTACCCAGACAACGGCCCAGAAGGAATCCAGCATGGCCCAGACAAAAACCCAGAAAGAATCCAGCATGGCCCAGATAACGGCCCAGACAACGGCCCAGAAGGAATCCAGCATGGCCCAGACAATTGCCCAGAAGGAATCCAGCACTAATCAGACAACGGCCCAGAAGGAATCCAACACTACCCAGACAACGGCCCAGAAGGAATCCAGCATGGCCCAGACAACGGCCCAGAAGGAATCCAGCTCTACCCAGACAACGGACCTGACGGAATCCAGCATGGCACAGACAACGGGCCAGATGGAATCCAGCACAGCCCAGTCAACGGCCCAGAAGGAATCCAGCATGGCACAGACAACGGCCCAGAAGGAATCCAGCAATGACCAGACAACGTCCCAAAAGGAATCCAGCAAGACCCAGACAATGGCCCAGAAGTAATCCAGCATGGCCCAGACAATGGCCCAGAATGAATTCAGCATTACCCAGACAACGGTGCAGAAGGAATCCAGCACAACCCAGACAATGGCCCAGAAGGAATCCAGCATGGCCCAGACTATGGCTCAGACAAAAGCCCAGAAGGAAACCAGCATGGCCCAGACAATGGCCCAGAAGGAATCCAGCACTACCCAGACAACGGCCCAGAAGGAATCAAACACTACCCAGACAACGGCCCAGAAGGAATCCAGCATGGCCCAGACAAAGGCCCAGAAGGAATCCAGCATGGCCCAGACAACGGCCCAGAAGGAATCCAGCATGGTCCAGACAACGGCCCAGAAGGAATCCAGCATGGCCCAGTCAATGGCCCAGAAAAAATCCAGCACTACCCAAACAACGGCCCAGAAGGAATCCAGCATGGCACAGACAACGGCCCAGAAGGAATCCAGCATGGCCCAGACAATGGCCCAGAAGGAATCCAGCATGACCCAGACAACGGCCCAGAAGGAGTCCAGCTCTACCCAGACAACGGCCCAGAAGGATTCCAGCATGGCCCAGACAACGGCCCAAGAGGAATCCAGCATGGCCCAGACAACGGCCCAGAAGGAATCCAGCATGGCCCAGACAATGGCCCAGAAAGAATCCAGCGCTACCCAGACAATGTCCCAGAAGGAATCCAGCGCTACCCAGACATTGGCCCAGAAAGAATCCAGCATGGCCCAGACAACGGCCCAGGGGGAATCGAGCATGGCCCAGACAATGGCCCAGACAACGGCCCAGAAGGAATCCAGCATGGCCCAGACAACGGCCCAGAAGGAATCCAGCACTACCCAGACAATGGCCCAGAAGGAATCCAGCATGGCCCAGACAATGGCCCAGAAGGAATCCAGCATGGCCCAGACAACGGCCCAGAAGGAATCCAGCACTACCCAGACAACAGACCAAGAGGAATCCAGCATTGCCCAGACAACGACCAAGAAGGAATCCAGCACTACCCAGCCAACGGCCCAGAAGGAATCCAGCACTACCCAGACAATGGCCCAGAAGGAATCCAGCACTACCCAGACCACGGCCCAGAAGGAATCCAGCATGGCCCAGACAAAATCCCAGAAAGAATCCAGTATGTCGCAGATAACGGCCCAGAAGGAATCCAGCATGGCCCAGACAACAGCCCAGAAAGAATCCAGCATGGCACGGACAACGGGCCAGACAGTATCCAGCACTACCCAGACAACGGCCCTGAAGGAATCCAACACTACCCAGACAACGGCCCAGAAGGAATCCAGCAAGACCCAGACAATGGCCCAGAAGTAACCCAGCATGTCCCAGACAATGGCCCAGAAGGAATCCAGCATTACCCAGACAACGGTGCAGAAGGAATCCAGCACAACCCAGACAACGGCCCAGAAGGAATCCAGCATGGCCCAGACAATGGCCCAGAAGGAATCCAGCACTACCCAGTCAACGGCCAGAAGGAATCCAGCATGGCCCACACAATGGCTCAGACAACGGCCCAGAAGGAAACCAGCATGGCCCAGACAATGGCCCAGAAGGAATCCAGCACTACCCAGACAACGGCCCAGAAGGAATCCAACACTACCCAGACAACGGCCCAGAAGGAATCCAGCATGGCCCAGACAAAGGTCCAGAAGGAATCCAGCATGGCCCAGACAACGGCCCAGAAGGAATCCAGCATGGCCCAGTCAATGGCCCAGAAAAATCCAGCACTACCCAGACAACGGCCCAGAAGGAATCCAGCATGGCACAGACAACGGCCCAGAAGGAATCCACATGCCCAGACAACGGCCCAGAAGGAATCCAGCACTACCCAGACAACAGCCCAAGAGGAATCCAGCATGGCCCAGACAACGACCCAGAAGGAATCCAGCACTACCCAGACAACGGCCCAGAAGGAATCCAGCACTACCCAGACTACGGCCCAGAAGGAATCCAGCATGGCCCAGACAAAATCCCAGAAAGAATCCAGCATGGCCCAGATAACGGCCCAGACAACGGCCCAGAAGGAATCCAGCATGGCCCAGACAATTGCCCAGAAGGAATCCAGCACTAATCAGACAACGGCCCAGAAGGAATCCAACACTACCCAGACAACGGCCCAGAAGGAATCCAGCTTGGACCAGACAACGGCCCAGAAGGAATCCAGCTCTACCCAGACAACGGACCTGACGGAATCCAGCATGGCACAGACAACGGGCCAGACGGAATCCAGCACAGCCCAGTCAACGGCCCAGAAGGAATCCAGCATGGCACAGACAAAGGCACAGAAGGAATCCAGCAATGACCAGACAACGTCCCAAAAGGAATCCAGCAAGACCCAGACAATGGCCCAGAAGTAATCCAGCATGGCCCAGACAATGGCCCAGAAGGAATTCAGCATTACCCAGACAACGGTGCAGAAGGAATCCAGCACAACCCAGACAATGGCCCAGAAGGAATCCAGCATGGCCCAGACTATGGCTCAGACAAAAGCCCAGAAGGAAACCAGCATGGCCCAGACAATGGCCCAGAAGGAATCCAGCACTACCCAGACAACGGCCCAGAAGGAATCAAACACTACCCAGACAACGGCCCAGAAGGAATCCAGCATGGCCCAGACAAAGGCCCAGAAGGAATCCAGCATGGCACAGACAACGGCCCAGAAGGAATCCAGCATGGTCCAGACAACGGCCCAGAAGGAATCCAGCATGGCCCAGTCAATGGCCCAGAAAAAATCCAGCACTACCCAGACAACGGCCCAGAAGGAGTCCAGCTCTACCCAGACAACGGCCCAGAAGGATTCCAGCATGGCCCAGACAACGGCCCAAGAGGAATCCAGCATGGCCCAGACAACGGCCCAGAAGGAATCCAGCATGGCCCAGACAATGGCCCAGAAGGAATCCAGCGCTACCCAGACAATGTCCCAGAAGGAATCCAGCGCTACCCAGACATTGGCCCAGAAAGAATCCAGCATGGCCCAGACAACGGCCCAGGGGGAATCGAGCATGGCCCAGACAATGGCCCAGACAACGGCCCAGAAGGAATCCAGCATGGCCCAGACAACGGCCCAGAAGGAATCCAGCACTACCCAGACAATGGCCCAGAAGGAATCCAGCATGGCCCAGACAATGGCCCAGAAGGAATCCAGCATGGCCCAGACAACGGCCCAGAAGGAATCCAGCACTACCCAGACAACAGCCCAAGAGGAATCCAGCATTGCCCAGACAACGACCCAGAAGGAATCCAGCACTACCCAGCCAACGGCCCAGAAGGAATCCAGCACTACCCAGACAATGGCCCAGAAGGAATCCAGCACTACCCAGACCACGGCCCAGAAGGAATCCAGCATGGCCCAGACAAAATCCCAGAAAGAATCCAGTATGGCCCAGATAACGGCCCAGAAGGAATCCAGCATGGCCCAGACAACAGCCCAGAAAGAATCCAGCATGGCACAGACAACGGGCCAGAAGGAATCCAGCACTACCCAAACAACAGCCCAGAAGGAATCCAGCATGGCCCAGACAACGGCCCAGGCGGAATCCAACATGGCCCAGACAACTGCCCAGAAGGAATCCAGCACTACCCAGACAACGGTCCAGAAGGAATCCAGCTCTACCCAGACAACGGACCTGACGGAATCCAGCATGGCACAGACAACGGGCCAGACGGAATCCAGCACAGCCCAGTCAACGGCCCAGAAGGAATCCAGCATGGCACAGACAACGGCCCAGAAGGAATCCAGCAATGACCAGACAACGTCCCAAAAGGAATCCAGCAAGACCCAGACAATGGCCCAGAAGTAATCCAGCATGGCCCAGACAATGGCCCAGAATGAATTCAGCATTACCCAGACAACGGTGCAGAAGGAATCCAGCACAACCCAGACAATGGCCCAGAAGGAATCCAGCATGGCCCAGACTATGGCTCAGACAAAAGCCCAGAAGGAAACCAGCATGGCCCAGACAATGGCCCAGAAGGAATCCAGCACTACCCAGACAACGGCCCAGAAGGAATCAAACACTACCCAGACAACGGCCCAGAAGGAATCCAGCATGGCCCAGACAAAGGCCCAGAAGGAATCCAGCATGGCCCAGACAACGGCCCAGAAGGAATCCAGCATGGTCCAGACAACGGCCCAGAAGGAATCCAGCATGGCCCAGTCAATGGCCCAGAAAAAATCCAGCACTACCCAAACAACGGCCCAGAAGGAATCCAGCATGGCACAGACAACGGCCCAGAAGGAATCCAGCATGGCCCAGACAATGGCCCAGAAGGAATCCAGCATGACCCAGACAACGGCCCAGAAGGAGTCCAGCTCTACCCAGACAACGGCCCAGAAGGATTCCAGCATGGCCCAGACAACGGCCCAAGAGGAATCCAGCATGGCCCAGACAACGGCCCAGAAAGAATCCAGCATGGCCCAGACAATGGCCCAGAAAGAATCCAGCGCTACCCAGACAATGTCCCAGAAGGAATCCAGCGCTACCCAGACATTGGCCCAGAAAGAATCCAGCATGGCCCAGACAACGGCCCAGGGGGAATCGAGCATGGCCCAGACAATGGCCCAGACAACGGCCCAGAAGGAATCCAGCATGGCCCAGACAACGGCCCAGAAGGAATCCAGCACTACCCAGACAATGGCCCAGAAGGAATCCAGCATGGCCCAGACAATGGCCCAGAAGGAATCCAGCATGGCCCAGACAACGGCCCAGAAGGAATCCAGCACTACCCAGACAACAGACCAAGAGGAATCCAGCATTGCCCAGACAACGACCCAGAAGGAATCCAGCACTACCCAGCCAACGGCCCAGAAGGAATCCAGCACTACCCAGACAATGGCCCAGAAGGAATCCAGCACTACCCAGACCACGGCCCAGAAGGAATCCAGCATGGCCCAGACAAAATCCCAGAAAGAATCCAGTATGTCGCAGATAACGGCCCAGAAGGAATCCAGCATGGCCCAGACAACAGCCCAGAAAGAATCCAGCATGGCACAGACAACGGGCCAGACAGTATCCAGCACTACCCAGACAACGGCCCTGAAGGAATCCAACACTACCCAGACAACGGCCCAGAAGGAATCCAGCAAGACCCAGACAATGGCCCAGAAGTAACCCAGCATGTCCCAGACAATGGCCCAGAAGGAATCCAGCATTACCCAGACAACGGTGCAGAAGGAATCCAGCACAACCCAGACAACGGCCCAGAAGGAATCCAGCATGGCCCAGACAATGGCCCAGAAGGAATCCAGCACTACCCAGTCAACGGCCAGAAGGAATCCAGCATGGCCCACACAATGGCTCAGACAACGGCCCAGAAGGAAACCAGCATGGCCCAGACAATGGCCCAGAAGGAATCCAGCACTACCCAAACAACGGCCCAGAAGGAATCCAACACTACCCAGACAACGGCCCAGAAGGAATCCAGCATGGCCCAGACAAAGGTCCAGAAGGAATCCAGCATGGCCCAGACAACGGCCCAGAAGGAATCCAGCATGGCCCAGTCAATGGCCCAGAAAAATCCAGCACTACCCAGACAACGGCCCAGAAGGAATCCAGCATGGCACAGACAACGGCCCAGAAGGAATCCACATGCCCAGACAACGGCCCAGAAGGAATCCAGCACTACCCAGACAACAGCCCAAGAGGAATCCAGCATGGCCCAGACAACGACCCAGAAGGAATCCAGCACTACCCAGACAACGGCCCAGAAGGAATCCAGCACTACCCAGACTACGGCCCAGAAGGAATCCAGCATGGCCCAGACAAAATCCCAGAAAGAATCCAGCATGGCCCAGATAACGGCCCAGACAACGGCCCAGAAGGAATCCAGCATGGCCCAGACAATTGCCCAGAAGGAATCCAGCACTAATCAGACAACGGCCCAGAAGGAATCCAACACTACCCAGACAACGGCCCAGAAGGAATCCAGCTTGGACCAGACAACGGCCCAGAAGGAATCCAGCTCTACCCAGACAACGGACCTGACGGAATCCAGCATGGCACAGACAACGGGCCAGACGGAATCCAGCACAGCCCAGTCAACGGCCCAGAAGGAATCCAGCATGGCACAGACAAAGGCCCAGAAGGAATCCAGCAATGACCAGACAACGTCCCAAAAGGAATCCAGCAAGACCCAGACAATGGCCCAGAAGTAATCCAGCATGGCCCAGACAATGGCCCAGAAGGAATTCAGCATTACCCAGACAACGGTGCAGAAGGAATCCAGCACAACCCAGACAATGGCCCAGAAGGAATCCAGCATGGCCCAGACTATGGCTCAGACAAAAGCCCAGAAGGAAACCAGCATGGCCCAGACAATGGCCCAGAAGGAATCCAGCACTACCCAGACAACGGCCCAGAAGGAATCAAACACTACCCAGACAACGGCCCAGAAGGAATCCAGCATGGCCCAGACAAAGGCCCAGAAGGAATCCAGCATGGCACAGACAACGGCCCAGAAGGAATCCAGCATGGTCCAGACAACGGCCCAGAAGGAATCCAGCATGGCCCAGTCAATGGCCCAGAAAAAATCCAGCACTACCCAGACAACGGCCCAGAAGGAGTCCAGCTCTACCCAGACAACGGCCCAGAAGGATTCCAGCATGGCCCAGACAACGGCCCAAGAGGAATCCAGCATGGCCCAGACAACGGCCCAGAAGGAATCCAGCATGGCCCAGACAATGGCCCAGAAGGAATCCAGCGCTACCCAGACAATGTCCCAGAAGGAATCCAGCGCTACCCAGACATTGGCCCAGAAAGAATCCAGCATGGCCCAGACAACGGCCCAGGGGGAATCGAGCATGGCCCAGACAATGGCCCAGACAACGGCCCAGAAGGAATCCAGCATGGCCCAGACAACGGCCCAGAAGGAATCCAGCACTACCCAGACAATGGCCCAGAAGGAATCCAGCATGGCCCAGACAATGGCCCAGAAGGAATCCAGCATGGCCCAGACAACGGCCCAGAAGGAATCCAGCACTACCCAGACAACAGCCCAAGAGGAATCCAGCATTGCCCAGACAACGACCCAGAAGGAATCCAGCACTACCCAGCCAACGGCCCAGAAGGAATCCAGCACTACCCAGACAATGGCCCAGAAGGAATCCAGCACTACCCAGACCACGGCCCAGAAGGAATCCAGCATGGCCCAGACAAAATCCCAGAAAGAATCCAGTATGGCCCAGATAACGGCCCAGAAGGAATCCAGCATGGCCCAGACAACAGCCCAGAAAGAATCCAGCATGGCACAGACAACGGGCCAGAAGGAATCCAGCACTACCCAAACAACAGCCCAGAAGGAATCCAGCATGGCCCAGACAACGGCCCAGGCGGAATCCAACATGGCCCAGACAACTGCCCAGAAGGAATCCAGCACTACCCAGACAACGGTCCAGAAGGAATCCAGCACTACCGAGACAACGGCCCTGAAGGAATCCAGCATGGCACACACAACGGCCCAGAAGGAATCCAGCACGGCCCAGACAACGGCCCAGATAGAATCCAGCATGGCCCAGACAACGGCCCTGAAGGAATCCAGCCTGGCCCAGACAACGGCCCAGAAGGAATCCAGCATGGCCCAGACAACGGCCCAGACAACGGCCCAGAAGGAATTCAGCCTGGTCCAGACAACGGCCAAGAAGGAATCCAGCATGGCCCAGATAACAGCCCTGAAGGAATCCAGCACTACACAGACAACGGCCCAGATGGAATCCAGCATGGCCCAGACAACAGCACTGAAGGTATCCAGCCTCTCCCAGACAACAGCCCAGAAGAAATCCAGCATGGCCCAGACAATGGCCCAGTAGGAATCCAGCATGACCCAGACAACGGCCCAGAAGGAATCCAGCGCTACCCAGACAACGGCCCAGAAGGAATCCAGCATGGCCCAGACTAAGGCTCAGACAAAGGCCCAGAAGGAAACCAGCATGGCCCAGACAATGGCCCAGAAGGAATCCAGCACTACCCAGACAACGGCCCAGAAGGAATCCAGCATGGCCCAGACAAAGGCCCAGAAGGAATCCAGCATGGCCCAGACAACGGCCCAGAAGGAATCCAGCATGGTCCAGACAACGGCCCAGAAGGAATCCAACATGGCCCAGTCAATGGCCCAGAAAAAATCCAGCTCTACCCAAACAACGGCCCAGAAGGAATCCAGCATGGCCCAGACAATGGCCCAGAAGGAATCCAGCATGACCCAGACAACGGCCCAGAAGGAATCCAGCTCTACCCAGACAACGGCCCAGAAGGATTCCAGCATGGCCCAGACAACGGCCCAAGAGGAATCCAGCATGGCCCAGACAACGGCCCAGAAGGAATCCAGCATGGCCCAGACAATGGCCCAGAAGGAATCCAGCGCTACCCAGACAATGTCCCAGAAGGAATCCAGCGCTACCCAGACATTGGCCCAGAAAGAATCCAGCATGGCCCAGACAACGGCCCAGGGGGAATCGAGCATGGCCCAGACAATGGCCCAGACAACGGCCCAGAAGGAATCCAGCATGGCCCAGACAACGGCCCAGAAGGAATCCAGCACTACCCAGACAATGGCCCAGAAGGAATCCAGCATGGCCCAGACAATGGCCCAGAAGGAATCCAGCATGGCCCAGACAACGGCCCAGAAGGAATCCAGCACTACCCAGACAACAGCCCAAGAGGAATCCAGCATTGCCCAGACAACGACCCAGAAGGAATCCAGCACTACCCAGACAACGGCCCAGAAGGAATCCAGCACTACCCAGACCACGGCCCAGAAGGAATCCAGCACTACCCAGACCACGGCCCAGAAGGAATCCAGCATGGCCCAGACAAAATCCCAGAAAGAATCCAGTATGGCCCAGATAAAGGCACAGAAGGAATCCAGCATGGCCCAGATAACAGCCCAGAAAGAATCCAGCATGGCACAGACAACGGGCCAGACGGTATCCAGCACTACCCAGACAACGGCCCTGAAGGAATCCAACGCTACCCAGACAACGGCCCAGAAGGAATCCAGCATGGCCCAGACAACGGCCCAGAAGGAATCCAACACTACCCAGACAATGGCCCAAGAGGAATCCAGCATGGCCCAGACAACGGTCCAGAAGGAATCCAGCACTACCCAGACAACGGCCCTGAAGGAATCCAGCCTGGCCCAGACAACGGCCCAGAAAGAATCCAGCATGGCCCAGACAATGGCCCAGTAGGAATCCAGCATGACCCAGACAACGGCCCAGAAGGAATCCAGCGCTACCCAGACAACGGCCCAGAAGGAATCCAGCATGGCCCAGACAACGGCCCAAGAGGAATCCAGCATGGCCCAGACAACGGCCCAGAAGGAATCCAGCACTACCCAAACAACAGCCCAGAAGGAATCCAGCATGGCCCAGACAACGGCCCAGGCGGAATCCAACATGGCCCAGACAACTGCCCAGAAGGAATCCAGCACTACCCAGACAACGGTCCAGAAGGAATCCAGCACTACCCAGACAACGGCCCTGAAGGAATCCAGCATGGCACACACAACGGCCCAGAAGGAATCCAGCACGGCCCAGACAACGGCCCAGATGGAATCCAGCATGGCCCAGACAACGGCCCTGAAGGAATCCAGCCTGGCCCAGACAACGGCCCAGAAGGAATCCAGCATGGCCCAGACAACGGCCCAGACAACGGCCCAGAAGGAAATCAGCCTGGTCCAGACAACGGCCAAGAAGGAATCCAGCATGGCCCAGATAACGGCCCTGAAGGAATCCAGCACTACACAGACAACGGCCCAGATGGAATCCAGCATGGCCCAGACAACGGCCCTGAAGGAATCCAGCCTCTCCCAGACAACAGCCCAGAAGGAATCCAGCATGGCCCAGACAATGGCCCAGTAGGAATCCAGCATGACCCAGACAACGGCCCAGAAGGAATCCAGCGCTACCCAGACAACGGCCCAGAAGGAATCCAGCATGGCCCAGACAACGGCCCAAGAGGAATCCAGCATGGCCCAGACAACGGCCCAGAAGGAATCCAGCACTAGCCAGTCAATGACCAGAAGGAATCCAGCATGGCCCAGACAATGGCCCAGACAACGGCCCAGAAGGAATCCAGCATGGCCCAGACAATGGCTCAGAAGGAATCCAGCACTACTCAGACAACTGCCCAGAAGGAATCCAACACTACCCAGACAACGGCGCAGAAGGAATCCAGCATGGCCCAGACAACGGCCCAGAAGGAATCCAGAACTGGCCGGTCAACGGCCAGAAGGAATCCAGCACTACCCAGACAACGGACCTGAATGAATCCAGCATGGCACAGACAACGGGCCAGACGGAATCCAGCACGGCCCAGACAACGGCCCAGAAGGAATCCAGCATGGCACAGACAACGGCCCAGAAGGAATCCAACATGGACCAGACAAAGTCCCAAAAGGAATCCAGCAAGACCCAGACAATGGCCCAGAAGTAATCCAGCATGGCCCGGACAATGGCCCAGAAGGAATCCAGCATTACCCAGACAACGGCACAGAAGGAATCCAGCACAACCCAGACAACTGCCCAGAAGGAATCCAGCATGGCCAAGACAATGGCCCAGAAGGAATCCAGCACTACCCAGTCAATGGCCAGAAGGAATCCAGCATGGCCCAGACCATGGCTCAGACAAAGGCCCAGAAGGAAACCAGCATGGCCCAGACAATGGCCCAGAAGGAATCCAGCACTACCCAGACAACGGCCCAGAAGGAATCAAACACTACCCAGACAACGGCCCAGAAGGAATCCAGCATGGCCCAGACAACGGCCCAAGAGGAATCCAGCATGGCCCAGACAACGGCCCAGAAGGAATCCAGCACTACCCAAACAACAGCCCAGAAGGAATCCAGCATGGCCCAGACAACGGCCCAGGCGGAATCCAACATGGCCCAGGCAACTGCCCAGAAGGAATCCAGCACTACCCAGACAACGGTCCAGAAGGAATCCAGCACTACCCAGACAACGGCCCTGAAGGAATCCAGCATGGCACACACAACGGCCCAGAAGGAATCCAGCACGGCCCAGACAACGGCCCTGAAGGAATCCATCCTGGCCCAGGCAACGGCCCAGAAGGAATCCAGCATGGCCCAGACAACGGCCCAGACAATGGCCCAGAAGGAATCCAGCATGGTCCAGACAATGGCCCAGAAGGAATCCAGCATGGCCCAGTCAATGGCCCAGAAAAAATCCAGCACTACCCAGACAACGGCCCAGAAGGAATCCAGCATGGCACAGACAACGGCCCAGAAGGAATCCAGCATGGCCCAGACAATGGCCCAGAAGGAATCCAGCATGACCCAGACAACGGCCCAGAAGGAATCCAGCTCTACCCAGACAACGGCCCAGAAGGATTCCAGCATGGCCCAGACAACGGCCCAAGAGGAATCCAGCATGGCCCAGACAACGGCCCAGAAGGAATCCAGCATGGCCCAGACAATGGCCCAGAAGGAATCCAGCGCTACCCAGACAATGTCCCAGAAGGAATCCAGCGCTACCCAGACATTGGCCCAGAAAGAATCCAGCATGGCCCAGACAACAGCCCAGAAGGAATCCAGCATGGCCCAGACAACAGCCCAGAAGGAATCTAGCATGGCCCAGACAACAGCCCAGAAGGAATCCAGCATGGCCCAGACAACGGCCCAGGCGGAATCCAGCACTACCCAGACAACGGCCCTGGAGGAATCCAACACTACCCAGACAACGGCCCAGAAGGAATCCAGCATGGCTCAGACAACGGCCCAGAAGGAATCCAGCACTACCCAGACAACGGACCTGAAAGAATCCAGCATGGCACAGACAACGGGCCAGACGGAATCCAGCTCTACCCAGACAACGGCCCAGAAGGATTCCAGCATGGCCCAGACAACGGCCCAAGAGGAATACAGCATGGCCCAGACAACGGCCCAGAAGGAATCCAGCATGGCCCAGACAATGGCCCAGAAGGAATCCAGCGCTACCCAGACAATGTCCCAGAAGGAATCCAGAGCTACCCAGACATTGGCCCAGAAAGAATCCAGCATGGCCCAGACAACGGCCCAGAAGGAATCCAGCATGGCCCAGACAACAGCCCAGAAGGAATCCAGCATGGCCCAGACAACAGCCCAGAAGGAATCCAGCATGGCCCAGACAATGGCCCAGAAGGAATCCAGCATGGCCCAGACAATGGCCCAGAAGGAATCCAGCATGGCCCAGACAACGGCCCAGAAGGAATCCAGCACTACCCAGACAACAGCCCAAGAGGAATCCAGCATTGCCCAGACAACGACCCAGAAGGAATCCAGCACTACCCAGACAACGGCCCAGAAGGAATCCAGCACTACCCAGACAATGGCCCAGAAGGAATCCAGCACTACCCAGACCACGGCCCAGAAGGAATCCAGCATGGCCCAGACAAAATCCCAGAAAGAATCCAGCATGGCCCAGATAACGGCCCACAAGGAATCCAGCATGGCCTAGACAACGCCCCGGGCGGAATCCAGCACTACCCAGACAACGGCCCTGAAGGAATCCAACACTACCCAGACAACGGCCCAGAAGGAATCCAGCATGGCCCAGACAACGGCCCAGAAGGAATCCAGCATTGCCCAGACAACGACCCAGAAGGAATCCAGCACTACCCAGACAACGGCCCAGAAGGAATCCAGCACTACCCAGACAATGGCCCAGAAGGAATCCAGCACTACCCAGACCACGGCCCCGAAGGAATCCAGCATGGCCCAGACAAAATCCCAGAAAGAATCCAGCATGGCCCAGATAACGGCCCAGAAGGAATCCAGCACTACCCAGACAACGGCCCTGAAGGAATCCAACACTACCCAGACAACGGCCCAGAAGGAATCCAGCATGGCCCAGACAACGGCCCAGAAGGAATCCAGCTCTACCCAGACAACGGACCTGAAAGAATCCAGCTCTACCCAGACAACGGCCCAGAAGGATTCCAGCATGGCCCAGACAACGGCCCAAGAGGAATCCAGCATGGCCCAGACAACGGCCCAGAAGGAATCCAGCATGGCCCAGACAATGGCCCAGAAGGAATCCAGCGCTACCCAGACAATGTCCCAGAAGGAATCCAGCGCTACCCAGACATTGGCCCAGAAAGAATCCAGCATGGCCCAGACAACAGCCCAGAAGGAATCCAGCATGGCCCAGACAACAGCCCAGAAGGAATCTAGCATGGCCCAGACAACAGCCCAGAAGGAATCCAGCATGGCCCAGACAACGGCCCAGGCGGAATCCAGCACTACCCAGACAACGGCCCTGGAGGAATCCAACACTACCCAGACAACGGCCCAGAAGGAATCCAGCATGGCTCAGACAACGGCCCAGAAGGAATCCAGCACTACCCAGACAACGGACCTGAAAGAATCCAGCATGGCACAGACAACGGGCCAGACGGAATCCAGCTCTACCCAGACAACGGCCCAGAAGGATTCCAGCATGGCCCAGACAACGGCCCAAGAGGAATACAGCATGGCCCAGACAACGGCCCAGAAGGAATCCAGCATGGCCCAGACAATGGCCCAGAAGGAATCCAGCGCTACCCAGACAATGTCCCAGAAGGAATCCAGAGCTACCCAGACATTGGCCCAGAAAGAATCCAGCATGGCCCAGACAACGGCCCAGAAGGAATCCAGCATGGCCCAGACAACAGCCCAGAAGGAATCCAGCATGGCCCAGACAACAGCCCAGAAGGAATCCAGCATGGCCCAGACAATGGCCCAGAAGGAATCCAGCATGGCCCAGACAATGGCCCAGAAGGAATCCAGCATGGCCCAGACAACGGCCCAGAAGGAATCCAGCACTACCCAGACAACAGCCCAAGAGGAATCCAGCATTGCCCAGACAACGACCCAGAAGGAATCCAGCACTACCCAGACAACGGCCCAGAAGGAATCCAGCACTACCCAGACAATGGCCCAGAAGGAATCCAGCACTACCCAGACCACGGCCCAGAAGGAATCCAGCATGGCCCAGACAAAATCCCAGAAAGAATCCAGCATGGCCCAGATAACGGCCCACAAGGAATCCAGCATGGCCTAGACAACGCCCCGGGCGGAATCCAGCACTACCCAGACAACGGCCCTGAAGGAATCCAACACTACCCAGACAACGGCCCAGAAGGAATCCAGCATGGCCCAGACAACGGCCCAGAAGGAATCCAGCATTGCCCAGACAACGACCCAGAAGGAATCCAGCACTACCCAGACAACGGCCCAGAAGGAATCCAGCACTACCCAGACAATGGCCCAGAAGGAATCCAGCACTACCCAGACCACGGCCCCGAAGGAATCCAGCATGGCCCAGACAAAATCCCAGAAAGAATCCAGCATGGCCCAGATAACGGCCCAGAAGGAATCCAGCACTACCCAGACAACGGCCCTGAAGGAATCCAACACTACCCAGACAACGGCCCAGAAGGAATCCAGCATGGCCCAGACAACGGCCCAGAAGGAATCCAGCTCTACCCAGACAACGGACCTGAAAGAATCCAGCAAGGCACAGACAACGGGCCAGACGGAATCCAGCACGGCCCAGACAACGGCCCAGAAGGAATCCAGCATGGCACAGACAATGGCCCAGAAGGAATCCAGCATGGACCAGACAACGGCCCAGAAGGAATCCAGCAAGACCCAGACAATGGCCCAGAAGTAATCCGGCATGTCCCAGACAATGGCCCAGAAGGAATCCAGCATTACCCAGACAACGGTGCAGAAGGAATCCAGCACAACCCAGACAACGGCCCAGAAGGAATCCAGCATGGCCCAGACAATGGCCCAGAAGGAATCCAGCACTACCCAGTCAACGGCCAGAAGGAATCCAGCATGGCCCAGACCATGGCTCAGACAACGGCCCAGAAGGAATCCAGCACTACCCAGACAACGGCCCAGAAGGAATCCAACACTACCCAGACAACGGCCCAGAAGGAATCCAACACTACCCAGACAACGGCCCAGAAGTAATCCAGCATGGTCCAGACAACGGCCCAGAAGGAATCCAGCATGGCCCAGTCAATGGCCCAGAAAAATCCAGCACTACCCAGACAACGGCCCAGAAGGAATCCAGCATGGCACAGACAACGGCCCAGAAGGAATCCAGCATGGCCCAGACAAAGGCCCAGAAGGAATCCAGCATGACCCAGACAATGGCCCAGAAGGAATCCAGCTCTACCCAGAAAACGGCCCAGAAGGATTCCAGCATGGCCCAGACAACGGCCCAAGAAGAATCCAGCATGGCCCAGACAACGGCCCAGAAGGAATCCAGCATGGCCCAGACAATGGCCCAGAAGGAATCCAGCGCTACCCAGACAATGTCCCAGAAGGAATCCAGCGCTACCCAGACATTGGCCCAGAAAGAATCCAGCATGGCCCAGACAACGGCCCAGGGGGAATCGAGCATGGCCCAGACAATGGCCCAGAAGGAATCCAGCATGGCCCAGACAACGGCCCAGAAGGAATCCAGCATGGCCCAGACAACAGCCCAGAAGGAATCCAGCATGGCCCAGACAACGGCCCAAGAGGAATCCAGCATGGCCCAGACAACGGCCCAGAAGGAATCCAGCATGGCCCAGACAATGGCCCAGAAGGAATCCAGCGCTACCCAGACAATGTCCCAGAAGGAATCCAGCGCTACCCAGACATTGGCCCAGAAAGAATCCAGCATGGCCCAGACAATGGCCCAGGGGGAATCGAGCATGGCCCAGACAATGGCCCAGAAGGCATCCAGCATGGCCCAGACAATGGCCCAGAAGGAATCCAGCATGGCCCAGGCAATGGGCCAGAAGGAATCCAGCATGGCCCAGACAACGGCCCAGAAGGAATCCAGCACTACCCAGACAACAGCCCAAGAGGAATCCAGCATGGCCCAGACAAAGGCCCAGAAGGAATCCAGCACTACCCAGACAACGGCCCAGAAGGAATCCAGCACTACCCAGACAATGGCCCAGAAGGAATCCAGCACTACCCAGACCACGGCCCAGAAGGAATCCAGCATGGCCCAGACAAAATCCCAGAAAGAATCCAGCATGGCCCAGATAACGGCCCAGAAGGAATCCAGCATGGCCCAGACAAAGGCCCAGAAGTAATCCAGCATGGCCCAGACAACAGTCCAGAAGGAATCCAGCACTACCCAGACAACGGCCCAGAAGGAATCCAGCATGGCCCAGACAACGGCCCAGAAGGAATCCAGCATGGCCCAGACAATGGCCCAGAAGGAATCCAGCATGGCCCAGACAATGGCCCAGAGGAAATCCAGCACTACCCAGACAACGGCCCAGAAGGAATCCAGCACTAACCAGACAACGGCCCAGAAGGAATGCAGCACTAACCAGACAACGGCCCAGAAGGAATCCAGCATGGCCCAGACAAAGGCACAGAAGGAATCCAGCATGGCCCAGACAACGGCCCAGAAGGAATCCAGCATGGCCCAGACAATGGCCCTGAAGGAATCCAGCATGGCCCAGTCAATGGCCCAGAAGAAATCCAGCACTACCCAGACAATGGCCCAGAAGGAATCCAGCACTAACCAGACAACGGCCCAGAAGGAATCCAGCATGGCCCAGACAACGGCCCAGAAGGAATCCAGCACTAACCAGACAACGGCCCAGAAGGAATCCAGCATGGCCCAGTCAATGGCCCAGAAGGAATCCAGCACTACCCAGACAACGGCGCAGAAGGAATCCAGCATGGCCCATCTGTCACATCAGCCTACTTGCACTGCCCTACATTTTAGGTAAATAAAGCAATGATCTACTTAATGGAAGTTTACCGCTGCATTCCCTTTGATGTTATTGTTTACACTGAGACAGAGAGCATTTGCTTAGTGGACAATATTTACCCAGATCCGTTTTAGTCGCCAGCAAAAGTGAGACTGCTTATGTTGGAACCTGGAGTGACATTACAAATGCTGGAGGAGATCAGAATCAGGTTTAATATCACCATATATCTCATGACATTTGTTGTCTTGGTGGCAACAGCACCATACAATGCATAATAATAGAAAATACAGTAAATACTTATATTAAATTGTTAATTTAAGTAAGTAGTAGATAAATATAAATTTAAAAAAGTAGTGAGGTAGTGCTCATCGGTTAAATGTCCATTCAGAAACCTGATGGCAGAGGGGACAAAGCTGTAACTGAATCATTGTGTGCCTTCATCCTCCGAGATCTTCTTCCTGTGGTAGCAATATGAACAGATCATGAGCTGGGTCACCAGGTCCTGAATGATGAACATTCTTTTGAAGGGACAAAGGGATTGTCAATATTTCAGATTGTGACCCTGCATCAGAAAGGAGAGTAGTGTATAAACTGAGATTGCCATGTCCTGACGAAGGGTCTTGGCCCGCAACATCGACAGCGCTTCTCCCTAGAGATGCTGCCTGGCCTGCTGTGTTCCACCAGCATCTTGTGTGTGTTGTTTGCCATGTTAAAATGTGAGAGGGAAGAGTGAGTCATTTGTCAGGAGGTAATAGGAAAACCAGGTGAGAGGGAATGACAGGGACTGCGGGTGCAGGTGGGGAGGTGGAGATAAGGGGGAAAAAATAAGTAGGTCAAAACAGGTGGGGCAGGAAGGGGGAAGGAATAGTCACATGGGGAGGGGGAGGGGGAGGTATGGTCACAGAGGGAGAGGGAGGTATAGTCACAGGGGAGGGGGAGGTATAGTCACAGGGGGAGGGGGAGATATAGTCACGGGGAGGGGGAGGTATATTCACGGGGGAGGGGGTGGTATAGTCACAGGGGGAGGGGGAAGTATATTCACGGGGGAGGGGGTGGTATAGTCACAGGGGGAGGGGGAAGTACAGTCACGGGAAGGGGGAGGTATAGTCACATGGGGAGGGGGAGATATAGTCATGGGGAGGGGGTGGTATAGTCACGGGGGAGGGGGAGGTATAGTCACGGAGGGGGAGGGGGAGGTATAGTCACAGAGGGGGAGGGGGAGGTATAGTCACGGGGGGGGAGGGGGAGGTATAGTCACAGAGGGGGAGGGGGAGGAATAGTCACAGGGAGAGGGGGAAGGTAGAGTCACGGAGGGAGGGGGAGGTATAGTCACGGAGGGAGGGGGAGGTATAGTCACGGGGGGAAGGGAAGGTATAGTCACAGGGGAGGCGGACGTATAGCCACGGGGGGAGGGGAAGGTATAGTCACGGGGGGGGAGGGGAAAGTATAGTCACAGGGGAGGGGGAGGTATAGTTACAGAGGGGGAGGGGGAGGTAGAGTCACAGGGGTAGGGGGAGGTATAGTCACAGAGGGGAGGGGGAGGTATAGTCACACGGGCGGGGAGGTATAGTTACAGGGGGAGGGGGAGGTATAGTCACGGAGGGGGAGGGGGAGGTATAGTCACGGGGGGAGGGGAAGGTATAGTCACAGGGGAGGCGGACGTATAGCCACGGGGGGAGGGGAAGGTATAGTCACGGGGGGGAGGGGAAAGTATAGTCACAGGGGAGGGGGAGGTATAGTTACAGAGGGGGAGGGGGAGGAATAGTCACGGGCGGAGGGGGAGGTAGAGTCACGGAGGGAAGGGGAGGTATAGTCACAGAGGGGAGGGGGAGGTATAGTCACAGAGGGGAGGGGGAGGTATAGTCACACGGGCGAGGGGGAGGTATAGTTACAGGGGGAGGGGGAGGTATAGTCACGGAGGGAAGGGGAGTTATGTTCACGGGGAGGGTGTATAGTCACAGGGGAGGGGGAGGTATAGTCACAGTGGGAAGGGGAAGATATAGTCACGGGGGAGGGGGAGGTATAGTCACAGTGGGAAGGGGAAGATATAGTCACGGGGGAGGGGGAGGTATAGTCACAGTGGGAAGATATAGTCACGGGGGAGGGGGAGGTATAGTCACAGTGGGAAGGGGAAGATATAGTCACGGGGGAGGGGGAGGTATAGTTACAGTGGGAAGGGGAAGATATAGTCACGGGGGAGGGGGAGGTATAGTCACAGTGGGAAGGGGAAGATATAGTCACGGGGGAGGGGGAGGTATAGTCACAGTGGGAAGGGGAAGATATAGTCACGGGGGAGGGGGAGGTATAGTCACAGTGGGAAGGGGAAGATATAGTCACGGGGGAGGGGGAGGTATAGTCACAGTGGGAAGGGGAAGATATAGTCACGGGGGAGGGGGAGGTATAGTTACAGTGGGAAGGGGAAGATATAGTCACGGGGGAGGGTGAGGTATAGTCACAGTGGGAAGGGGAGGTATAGTCACGGAGGGAAGGGGAGGTATAGTCACAGGGGGAGATATAGTCACGGGGGAGGGAGAGATATAGTCACGGGGGAGGGAGAGATATAGTCACGGGGGGAGGGGAAGGTATAGTCATGGGGGAGGGGGAGGTATAGTTACAGAGGGGGAGGGAGAGGTATAGTCACGGGGGGAAGGGGAGATATAGTTACGGGGGAGGGGGAGGTATAGTCACACGGGAAGGGGGAGGAATAGTCACGGGGGGAGGGGGAGGTAGAGTCACGGAGGGAAGGGGAGGTATAGTCACAGGGGGAGGGGGAGATAGTCTCATGGAGGGGGAGGTATAGTCAGACGGGAAGGGGGAGGTATAGTCACGAGGAGAGGGGGAGGTATAGTCACACGGGGAGGGGGAGGTATAGTCACGGAGGGAAGGGGAGGTATAGTCACGGAGGGAAGGGGAGTTATGATCACGGGGAGGGGGAATAGTCACGGGGGAGGGGGAGGTAGAGTCACGGAGGGAAGGGGAGGTATAGTCAGACGGGAAGGGGGAGGTATAGTCACGAGGAGAGGGGGAGGTATAGTCACACGGGGAGGGGGAGGTATAGTCACGGAGGGAAGGGGAGGTATAGTCACGGAGGGAAGGGGAGTTATGATCACGGGGAGGGGGAATAGTCACGGGGGGAGGGGGAGGTAGAGTCACGGAGGGAAGGGGAGGTATAGTCACGGAGGGAAGGGGAGGTATAGTCACAGGGGGAGGGGGAGATAGTCACAGGGAGGGGGAGGTATAGTCACACGGGGAGGGGGAGGTATAGTCACGGAGGGAAGGGGAGGTATAGACACAGTGGGAAGGGGAAGGTATAGTCACGGAGGGAAGGGGAGTTATGATCACGGGGAGGGGGTATAGTCACAGGGGGGAGGGGGAAGGTAGAGTCACGGAGGGAGGGGGAAGCTATAGTTTCTGGTGGGAGGGGGAGGATATAGTCGTGGGCAGGATGGTGAAGTGGGACCAGATAAGGGAGGAATGGTGAAGGAATGGAGCTTGGACGAGCAGATGATAAGAAGGGTAGGCCAAGGAGGTGCTAAGCACCATACCAGCTTATTCCACCAGGAGTATTAATGATGAACATTGGGCTAATAATATTGATTCATCTTCTTTCCCTTTCTAACTATGGACAGTGGGTTCACAGATTGACTGACCATGAGTAAAGTTCTGAACCCATTGGCTGTTTTTGGTAGGTGGTCAGCCAAGTTGGGACCACAACTGGCTCAAAATGTAACATCAGAGTAATTTATCATGCGGAATTCATTCAGCTAGTCACACCATTAGATATACAGACTTCTCCTGTTTTTAAGTTCTTGGATTGTGGTCCTATGGTGAGGTGTTCTGTGGCTTTCTCCCTCTATCACTCTCTAGGAGTAAAGTGTTCTCCTCCACTCCCTACTAATCAAATTAATTTAACTTCTTGCTCCTTGCTACTAACCTTCCTCGGTTCAGACTGTAGTCCCGTTTAGTCATTTTATTCAACAATTAACTCAGTCCCTGCCTCCACTACAGAGAATACATACACAGTATGACCAATCTGGAAGGCAAAGCGATGCAGACATGAGAGCAGCTGTTCACAGCCTCAGAAACACAGTCCTGATTCCGAATAAAAAACTACCTGATTGAACCTCCCTCTGCAACTGGATCCTGGACTTCTTCACCAAAAGATCACAATCTGTGCAAGTTGGAAATAACACCTCCACCTCGCTGAGAATCAGCACTGGTGCTCCTTGGGGATGTGCACTTAGCCCACTGCTCTGCTCTCCCTACACCCATAACTGTGTGGCTAGGCACAGATCAAATGCCATCTCTGAATTTGTTGATGATACAATCATTGTTGGCAGAATCTCAGACAGTGATGAGAGGGTGTACAGGAGTGGATATACCAACTAGCTGAGTGGTGTGGTAGTAACAACCTTGCACTCAATGTTAGTAAGATCAGAGTGTATTTCAGAAAGGATAGAATGAGGGAACACAAACTTATCCTCAGAGGGATCAGAAGTGGAGAGGGTGAGCAATTTCAAGTTCCTGGGTGTCAGTATCTCTGAGGACCTAACCTGGTCCCAACACATCATTCCAGTGATAAGGCACAACAGCGACTATATTTCATTAGGAGTTCGAGGAGACTTGTTTTATCCATAAAATACTCAAAATCTTCTACAGATGTACCATGGAGAGCATTCTGACAGGCTACATCACTGTCTGGTGTGGGGGTGGGTGGGGCTACTGCACATGATCAAAGTAAGTCGAAGGAAGTTGTAAAATTGGTTAACTCCATCATGGGTACTATTCTCCGTAGTACCTAAGACACTTTGAAGGAGTGGTGTCGCAGGATGGTGGCGAAGGTGGCATCCATCATTAACGACTCCCAGCACCCAGGACATGCCCTCTTCTTACTGTTACCATCAGGAAGGACATACAGAAGCCTGAAGTCACACACTCAGCGATTCAGGAACAGCTTCTGCCCCTCTGTCATCTGATTACCAAATGGACATTGAAACATGAACAGCACCTCACCACTTGTTAAAATTTCTATTTATTTCAGTTTTTGTTATATATTTATTTATTGTAATTCAGTTTTTTCTCTATATTTATTTATCATGCTGTAAAGTTACCAAATTTCACGACATGTGCAGAGGACATTCAGCCTGATTCTGATTCTGACTTTGTGTGCTATCTGGGGAGTTTGCACATTTTCTCTTTGACCACATCGGTTTCCCCTGCAGGCTTTGGTTTCATCCCACATACCAAAGACAGGCAGATTGTAGGCTAATTAGCTGCTTAAATTACTCTTATGTGTAAGTGCTGGTAGAATCTAGAGATATTTGATGAGAGTGCGGGGAGAACAAAATGGGATTAATGTAGCATTAATGTAAAAGGGTGGTAGCTGGTTAGCACAGACTCAGTGGGATAAATGCCTGTTTCCCTGCACCATGACACTTGACGTTCTGAATGGACACTCTGCATCTTTCAGGGAAGAATGCGGGGAAGGGAGTTCAATCCAGGACATTGACATTCAGGAGGAAGACTGTGAAGTTCTGGAAGCGATGAACCATGAGAGATGAGAGAGAAGGCATGTTAATCAGTAAACTGGCAGTATATTAGGACATATTAAAGAGTATACTATGGTACCAACACCATTGGTAGGAAAAGGGATAGATTCCTGTAGAGCGAATGCACGGAGTAGGCAGAAAGCTGAAAGGGAAAGCCTCCAGGGAGGTACAGTAATCTCTGGACTGCTGCCTGTGCCACATGTCAGTGATTTGGCAGATGAATGTGTGGCTGAGGAATTGGTACAGGGGACAGGATCTCAGGTTTTTGGATCATTGGGATCTCTTCTGGGGAAGGTATGACCAGTGCAAAAAAGATGGGTTACATCTGAACCTAAAGTGAACCAATATTCTTGTGGGCAATTATGCTAAAACAGTTGGGGAGTGTTAAAACTAATTTTGCAGGGGGATGGGAAATTGAGGGATATAGCTGAGGATGGGGTATTTGGTATACAAGCAGAGTCCGTGTGTGGTGAGACTGTGAGGAAGGACAGGCAGATGATAGGGCGAAATTGCATCAGGGGAATGAGTTGCAGTGTAACATGTGGCAAAATTAAAGGTGACAAATAGAGGACTGAAGGTGTTATATTTGAAAGCACACAGCATACGGAATAAGGTAGATCATCTTGCAATGTAGTTAGAGATTGGCAAGTATGACGTTGTGGGAATCACCGAGTCATGGCTGAAAGAAGATTATAGTCATGAGCATAACATCTAAAGATGCACATTGTATCAAAAGGACAGGCAGGTAGGCAGAGGGGTGGGGTGCCTCTGTTGGTAAAATTGAAGTCAACTCCTTAAAAAGAAGTGATATAAGATTGAAAGATGTAGAATCCTTGTGGGTTGAGTTAAGAAACTACAAGGGTAAAAAGTCCATGATGGGAGGTATATACAGGCTCCCAAACAGTAACAGAGATCTGGGGTACAAATTTACAACGGGAGATAGAAAACACATGTAAAAAGGGCAATGTTACAATAGTCATAGGAAATATACATATGTAGCCAGCTTGGGAAAATCAGGTTGGTACTGGATCTCAAGAGATGAAATTTGTAGAATCCCTACAAAATGGCTTTTTAGAGCAGATTATGGTTGAGCCCAACAGGGAGAAGCAATTCTGGATTAGGGTGTTTAAGGTAACGGAATCCTTAGGGGACAGCAATCATCATATGATAGAATTCACCCTGCAGTTTGAGAGGAAGAAGATAAAGTTAGATGTATCAGTATTACATGGTGAGGAGCTAGCCAAAGATGATTGGAAGAGGATACTAGCAGGAGTAAGAGCAGAACAGCAAGGGCTGGAGTTTCTGGGAGGAATTCAAAAGGTGCTGTATAGATACATCCCGAAGAAGAAGTATTCTAAAGGGACAATGATGCAACCGTGGCTGACAAGGGAAGTCAAAGACAGCATAAAAGCAAATGTGAGGGAAAAACAATCAGTAAGAGGATTGGGAAGCCCTTAAAAACCAACAGACGACGGATAAAAAGCCATAAAGACTGAAACAGAAAAACCGGAAGGGAAGCTATGAAACGCCATAAAAGAGGAAACAAAAAGTCTTTTCAAATATAGAAAGAGGAAAAGAGAGGTGATAGTGGATATCAAACTACTGGAAATGGCGCTGGAGAGGTGGAAATGGCAAACAAAGAAATGGCAGATGAACTTTGTAAGTACTTTGTGTCATTCTTCACTGTAGAAGACACTTGCTGTATGCCATAAATTTGAGAGTGTTGGAGGCAGAAGTGAGTGCAGTTGCTACTGCAACATTGAAGTTGCTTGGGAAGCTGAAAGGTCTGAAGGTACATAGACCAGATGGACTACACCCAATGTTTATGAAAGAGTAGTGGAGGTGATTATGGAGACATTAAAGTTCAAAGTAAATTTATTATCAAAGTACATACTATATATGTCACCTTATTCAAACTTAAGATTCATTTTCTTGCAGGTATACTCAATAAATCCGTAATAGAAAATAACCATAACAGAATCAGTGAAAGACTACACCAATTTGGACAATCAACTTGTGTGTAAAAGACAACAAACTGCACAAATACAAAATAGTAATAATTAATAATAAACAAATAAATAAATAACAAATATCGAGACCATGAGATGAAGAGTCCTTGAAAGTGAGTCCATAGGTTGGGGGAACAGTTCAGTGCCAGGGTGAGTGAAACACAGAAACATAGAAACATGGAAAGCCTGCAACACAATACAGGCCCTTCAGCCCACAAAGTTGTGCCAAACATGTCCCTACCTTAGAAATTACTAGGGTTACCCTAGTTGAATGAAGTTATCCTGTTTGGTTCAAGAGCCTGATGGCTGAGGGGTAATAATTGTTCCTGAATCTGGTGATGTGAGTCTTGAGACAACTGTACCTGAAGGCAGCAGCAAGAAGAGAGCATGACCTGGGTTGTGGGGGGTCCCTGATGTTGGATGCTGCTTTCCTGTGACAAAGCTCCAAGTAGATGTGCTCAAGGTGGGGAGGGCTTTATCCATGATGGTCTGGTGAGTAGAGCAGGAGGCTAAGCACAAAGCCTGTGGGGCACCTGTGCTAATGGAGATGCTGTTGACAATCAAACTCACTGGGGTCCGCAAATTGGGAAATCAAGGATCCAGTTGCACAGGAGGTATTGAGGCCCAGCTGTTGAAGCTGATTGGTTAGTTTTGAGGGGATGATGGCATTGAATTCTGAGCTGTAGTCAATAAAGAGCATTCTGATGTATGCATCTTTGCCACCCAGATGTTCCAGGGTTGAGTGAAGAGCCAGTGAGGTGGCATCTGTTGTGGGACCTGTTGTTCCAGTAGGCAGATTGGAGTGAATCCAAGTTGCTTCTCAGGCAGGAGTTGATATATTTCACAACAAGCTACTCAAAACATTTAATCACTATGGATGTAAGTGCTACTGGATGATAGTCAATGAGGCAGGTTACCACGTTCTTCTTAGGCACCAGTAAAAGTAAAGTCTGATTGAAGCAGATGCATTTTTGTCCTACTGAAGACTGCTCACACATTGGCCTCAGAAATCACAGGATCATCAGGGCTGTGGGAGTTTGTGATGAATTCTCCATGTTCCTTTAAGAGGACGAGAATATAAAAACCCTAGGACATATCCAAAAAGACAAGAAAAGAAGAAAATAAAACAAAAAAAAATACCCCCCAAAAAAACTAAACTAACCAATACTAGCCTAACAGAAAAGAAAAGAACATGGGCTGTTTATAGCATCAAAAAAAAAGGACCATTAGTGTCACCCACTCCAAACCTCCTTGCATACATTAACACAAAAACAGGTTGGAAAGAGGTCAAATCACATCATATGAAAGTGTTGCCTCCAAGTCTGATCAAATTTAATAGGAAGTTTGTTAATATTCTGATTTTTTTCTAAGTTTAAACATAACATAGTTTGAGAGAACCAGTGAAATGTGGTGGGAGGATTAATCTCCTTCCAATTCAGCAAAATTGATCTTTTAGCCATTAATGTGAGAAATACAATCATCCAATGCACTGAAGAGGTTAAATTGTGTGGTTCTATCATTGGCAAACCAAAAATTGCCGTAATAGGATGAGGTTGTAAATCATTTGATTTGGAAAACTAAAGGTATTTCACAATTTTGTGGTTTATTTTTGGATAATTGTTTCATGTCACTTGAACAATTATCTAACAAATATAATTTACTTAGATCTCATTTCTTTAGGTATTTACAGGTTAGAAACTTTTTAAATACCGTCCTTCCTACTTTCCTGAACTTATACTCTACGGATAGTTTGGAAAAAATCTTAGATTTAAATCCTTCTCAGAAAGGTGCAATAGCATCTACCTACAACATAATTATGAAAGTTTGTTCAGATGCATCTAATAAAATTAAAAATGATTGGGGAAGGGAACTTGGGCTTACCTTACCTATCGAAAAATGGGAAAAAAAATTTCCATTAGTTAATTCATCCTCTATATGTGCTAAACATTCATTGATACAGTTCAAAGTAGTTCATAGGGTTCATAGGGCCCATATGTCTAAGGATAAATTAGCTCGTTATTATTCTCATATAAGTCCAGTGAGTGACGGATATCATTCTGAGACTGCTTCTTTCACTCATGCTTTGGTCATGTTCCGCTCTGAAAAAGTGTTGGGAAGATGTCTTAGTATAACTGATAGAGTAAAATTGCTTAAAAATAAAGGAGATAGATCAAGACCCTATTAGCCACCCCCCACCACCACCTCGTGACACTGCTGGTTGGGTACAATTTACTGGAAAAAATATCCTTAGATGTCACAGATCAACATTAGTAAGGCCTGGGCTAACCAAACCAGTCAGCATGATTTGTTAAGGGAAGGCCGTGTCTGACCATACTTGGTTTGAGGAGACAGCAAAGAGGGGTAATGAGGATAAAGTAGAGTAGTCCATGAGGTATACATGGCTTTTCACAAGCAGGTTGATAAGATTGCAGATTGAACAAGAAAGTTATAAATCACAGAATTTTAGTGGGGTTCTGCATAACCTGGTTCCTTGATTTTTTCGTGTGATGTACATACAGTAACTGATTTGGACTTAAATGTAGGGACTACAGTTAGAAGTTTGTAGTTGATATCAAAGATGCAAGTGAACGAGGGGTTTCCACACTGAGGGAGATGTCAGTGGATTGGTCTGGTCGGCACAAAAGTGGCAGCTGAGATTCAATCAGAGAAGGGCGAGAAGCATTTGGGGAGAGCAGGCAAAACAAGTGTATGCACAGTACTGAGGATAATTGCCAGTGTAGAGGAGACAAGACTCTTGGAGAACATGTCTACAGATCCAGGAAGATTACATTGGATTCAAAGGCAATTGAGATATTTGCTGGCTTTGCTGGCTGAGACATGGAGAATGAGGAGGTCATGTTGGAACAGCATTATCGATGAATTAGACTGCAGCTTGAGCATTGTGTACAGTTCTGCTCATCGTCATATGGAGGGATGTGATAACATTCAGAAGGATGAATTTTCTGAGGTTGTCATCAGGACTGGGGAATGTAGAAACTCTCTAGGCTGGGTTTGATTCCTTTGTGAGAGAAGAGGCTGGGGGGAGGATGAGTGAGCTGTACAACATTAGTAGGGACCCAAAGTAAAATATGATTTCCCTTGGCAGAACGTCAGTAACTTTGTGTGTGTGTGGGTGGGGTGGGGAGTGGTTGTGGTCAGGGAAAGTTAGAGAAGGTCAGCAAAAGTTATGCCACTCAGTAAGTGTGCAGGGTCTCGACCTCGTGCCTGGAACGGTGGGGTTTTGCAGGGTCTCGACCTCGTGCCTGGAACGGTGGGGTTGTGCAGGGTCTCAACCTCGTGCCTGGAATGGTGGGGTAGGTGGGTGCAGGGGGGACGTTCCCAGCAAATTTAAAGGTACCCAGAGGAGCACTTGAAGAACCTTTACCTCCAAGGCACAGGACAGAGTTGGGAAGCAGGAGGAACTGAATGTCCCTTTTTGCTAGCACAAACAGGATAGGTGGAATGGCCTCCTTTGGTATCATAAATGTTTACAGTTCACTGATTCAAAGAGTTGTAAACACAGCCCAGTTCTTCACAAAAACCAGCTTCCTCCTGTTCCCCATTAATCACATTTACAGTTACAGAGCTGCCTCAGAAAAGCAGCCGGCATAATCACGAGTCCTCCCACCCCATCATTCTCTCCCATCACAGCTTGAGAGTACATACTCCCAGGGTCAAGAGAACCTTCTGCTCCACTTGGATCTCTCAAATGCTAGAGGTAAACTCTTGATCTCCCAGACTCTCTCATGCTCCCTGCACTCTCTTTGTCTCCCTGTGCTCCATATACTCTGTAACTGTGTGCAAAGTCTCTGGCACGCACACATATATACAGCTAGGCTTTTGGACAGCAAGTCTGTAAGTCTGGTGGAAGCAAAGGACGTTAGGACTAGCGAAGGTGGAGAGCCCCAGGAGAGGCGTGGGACAGGCAGCTGGGCTTGTGGCATGGGTACAGACACACCCAACCCAGAGACACCAGGCAAACTCAATCCATTCCTAACAATTGCTTTTTTGATCATTACAGAATGTCTCTCTGGTGCCTTCCGTTCTCTCCCCTCTCTCTGCCCCCTTCCCACTCTCAGTCCACAGTAAAGACCCAGATCAGAATCAGGTTTATCATCACTCACATGAGTCTTGAAATTTGTTGTTTTTTGTGGCAGCAGTACAGTGCAAAACATAAAATTATTACAGTGCTGTGCAAAAGTCTTAGGCACCTTAGCTACATATATATATGGACTGTACATGCCTGATTTTTGCAGAGTACTGTAAATGGGGCATTCTGTTTTTCTGCTGCTTTTGCTTCATGTACATATGTATAGCACAGTCTGACTGGACAGCACAGAAACAAAAGTTTTTCACTGCATCTCAGTACCTGTGACAATAATAAACGAAGATCAATAGAGATTTCGAATTGTGTTGACCGTGCAGTACTGGTGGATTGATTGTTCATAGGGAAAGGTGCTGAACACATTTTACATGACACTGTTTTCATTCGATACTTCAACACTCTTTGGATCCACCTCTGATTGATGGACAAATCTCTTGTCTTACACAACCAAAGTTGAAGAATTTTATGACACATTTACCTCATATTACCACAACCAAGCACCTCATAATGTTGCTGTATTGTGATTTGTGTTCTTATTGATTTTGCTACCTGTGGCACCTTCATGGAAATTTAAACTGGGGGTGTTTCTGGCACCTAGCTGAAACCACAGTCCCTGATTCAGACTACTAGCAAAGATTAACGTTCTCCAGTTAAGTGTAGTGGCTGTTACTTTGCACTGTCTCCAAAAGGCCCCTAAAGCAATAGTTTTGATTTGAAATAGTTTTTACGTTCATTTGGAACAGAGGTGAGGAGGATGGTGAATCTGTGGAATTCATTGCCATAGGCAGCTGCGGAGGCCAAGACATTGGGTGTATTTAAATTGGAGGTCATTAAGTTCCTGAGTAGTCATGGTATCAGAGGTTATAGTAAATAATAAGTCAGAGGATAATCAATCACCCATGATGGAATGGCATAGCAGACTTGATGGGCTGAATGGCCTAATTCTGCTGTTATCTCTTGTGGTGTTATAGTCTTATGAAGAGCTGTGATGTTACCTGCTAGCCATTACCTGCTGTCATTTGTTTCCAGCTCACCCTGCCAAAGTTTTGCAGTCTAAAATCACACCCACAGCTCAGCTGTCATCTTTTGAACATTAAGGCTCCTTGGCTATATGCCAGGAGCTGGTTAATGTTTCATAACAACTCTGCAAATCAGTGTGGAAATGCACGTCCCACTAAGCATGAAGATAGCAGCTAACAATCTGGTATGAATCCTTTGTTCATCTCACTGGGAGCCAGTGGCCACAAAGAAGCCGTTAATCTGACTCTGGATATGAAAGCAGCTGGACAAAGTGGTGGTGACAGGTACCGAACTAAAAATCACCAAACAAACAAACTTCAGGAAGTCCCTTCCACCCACCCCATCCCATCCAGCAAGGGGAATATCCCAGCACTTAGTCCACAACAGTCAATGGCCTTTAGAAAACTGAACATCACGGTAGGAAGGTTGAGTTAATCGTGTCTTTGCTGAATCTAATCTAGCTTGCCCTAAACCCCCAGTCTTCATTATCAACCAGCTTGGTCACACTAAGTTCAAAGTAAATTATCAAAGTACATATATGTAAGCATACACAATCCTGAGATTCATTTTCTCATGGGCATACTTAATAAATCTATAATGGAATAATAATCATAATAGAATCAATGAAAGTCAGCACCCTTGGGTGTTCAGAGTGCAAAGGACAACAAACTGTACAAATACAAAAAGAAAGAAATTATAATAATAAATAAATCAATAAATATTGAGAAAATGAGATGAAGAATCATTGAAAGTGAGTCTGTTGGTTGTAGGACCAGTTCAGTAATGGGGTACGTGAAGTCGAATGAAGATTTCTCTTTTGGTTCTGATGGTTGAGGGGTAATAACTGTTCCTGAACCTGGTAGTGTGAGTCCTGTACCTTTTTCCTGATGGCAGCAGCAAGAAAAGAGCATGGCCTGGACGGTGGGGGTCCCTGATGATGAATGTTGCTTTCCCATGACTACACTTCATGTAGATGTGTTCTGTGTGGTAGCAGACACCAACAGAATCAACAAACTCATTCATAAGGCCAGTGACGTTGTGGGGGTGGAACTGGACTCTCTGATGGTGGTGTCTAAAAAGAGGATGCTGTCCAAGTTGCATGCCATCTTGGACAATGCCTTCCATCCACTCCATAATGTACTGGTTAGGCACAGGAGTACATTCAGCCAGAGACTCATTCCACCGAGATGTAACACTGAGCATCATAGGAAGTCATTCTTACCTGTGGCCATCAAACTTTACAACTCCTCCCTCGGAGTGTCAGACACCCTGAGCCAATAGGCTGGTCCTGGACTTATTTCCACTTGTCATAATTTACTTATCATTATTATTATTATTATTATTATTATTATTATTATTATTATTATTATTATTATTATTATTATTATTATTATTATTATTATTTAATTATTTAATTATTTATGGTTTTATATTGCTATATCTCTACACTATTCTTGGTTGGTGCGATTGTAATGAAACCCAGTTCCTCTTGGGATCAATAAAGTATGTCTGTCTGTCTGTCAATGGTTGGGAGGGTTTTACCCATAATGGACTGGCCCGTATCAACTATTTTTTATAGGATTTTCTGTCCAAGGGCATTGGTGTTTCCATACCAGGCTGTGATGCAGCCAGTCAATATACTCTCCACTACACATCTAAAGTAGTTTGCCAAAGTTTTAGATGTCAGCTGAATCTTCACAAACTCCTAAGGAAGTAGAGATGCTGTCGTCTTTTCTTCATAATTGTGCTTGCATGCTGGGCCCATGACAGCTCCTCTGAAATGCTAACACTGAGGAATTTAAAGTTGCTCATCCTCTCCAATTCTGATCCCCTGATGAGGACTGGCCTCATCGACATCTGGCTTCCTCCTCCTGAAGTCAATGATGAGCTCCTTGCTTTTGCTGACATCAGGTGAGAGGTTGTTAATGTGGTTCCGTTCAGCCAGATCTTCAGTCTCTTTTACATCACCTTTGACTTAGTCTATGACAGTGGTATTGTCAACAAACTTGAATATAGCATTGAAACTGTGCTTAGCCATAAGTGTAAAGTGAGTAGAGCAGGGGGCTGAGCACACAGCCTTGTGGTGCACCTGTGTTGGTGGTGATTGTGGAGGAGATGTTGTCAATCTGAACTGACTGGGGTCAGCAAGTGAGGAAATCCAGGATCCACTTGCACATGGAGGTATTGTGACCAAGGTCTTGAAGTTATTGATTGGTTTTGAGCTGCAGTCAATAAAGAGCATCCTGATGTATGCATCTTTGCTGTCCAGATGTGAACACCTAAAGAGATGGCACCTACTGTGGTACTATAGTGTGTGTTATATCTGTTGTACTGGTAGGCATACTGGAACAGATCCAAGTCAGGATCTGATATATTTCATCATTAACCTCTCAAAACACCTCATCACTGTGGATGTAAGTGTTACTGGACAGTAATCATTGAGACCGGTTACCATATTCTTTTTAAGTACTGGTATAAGTGAAGCCTGCTTAAAGCAGATGAATACCACACACTGCCGAAGCGAGAGGTTAAAGATCTCAGTGAACACTGTAGCCAGTTGATCGGCACAGGTCTTTAGTACTTGGCCTTGTATCCGCATCTGGGCCGGATGCTTCTTGTTGGTTCACCCTCCTGAAGGCTGCTCACAGACTGGCCTCATAGGTTCATGGTGGTCTGTGAGAGTTCATAATCTGGCAGTCAAAGTGAGCAGGGAAGGCATTGAGCTCACCTGGAAGCAAAGTCCTGTTGTTGCCTGTGTTGTCAGAGGTGATAGCTTCCAAGCCCTGCCATATCTGTTGTTGATTGAGGTTTAGTCCGGAATTGCCACTTTGCCCGCAAGATTGTATCTGGAATCTTGTAACTTTCTTGGTCACGAGTCTTGAATTCCTCTGATCAGGACTTCAGCAGATCGCATCAGCATAGTTCATCCAGGGTTTCTGTTTGAATGATTTTGTGGGGACACACTTGTCTACCACTGTTTTTACAAACATAAAGCTCAGACAATAACTAGTGATTTTTTTTATTGGACAAGATACTGCAAGGAAAAGGAGCCTGTTGCTTTGGCTCAGAATCACCCCAGCAGGCCTAATGCACTCCATGCTATACTGTATACTCTGTATGGTTGTTTGAGCACTCAGTGAACCTGCAATGCTATTAGCAAGGTATGGTTGTGAAGGAAACTCATTAATGGACCGAATGGCCTAATTCTGCTCCTATATCTTATGCTTGGGCCTCACATAGACTAAAGCTGAAATCTTGATCTCCCTATCTACCTCGTCACTTAATGTGTCTGCCTGCAGGCGATCCATTCCCCTCCATCCCCTGCACATTCTTGAACCTGTCTCAAAGCTTTTGAACTGCTGCTATTGCATCTGCTTCCACCATCACGCCGGCAGCCTGTTCCAGGAATCTACTGCTTTCTGTGTGGAAAAATACCCCACACATCCCCTTCATACTCCCACCCCCACCTTAAAGCTGGGACACAATGTATGGATGACTGGTTTGGCTGAATCCTGCAGTGCATCTGGGGTTCTCCTTTTGGGTCCACTGAAACAAGGCTCTGATATAGGGTACCTTCCCTGCGTTTATACTCATTCATCTCAGTGACCTTGGAACAACCGCTTCATTATCAATAGCATCGTGGCAACTCCAGGATCCCAATTAATAAAGGCAAGGTGACGAGTTCTTGTTTGAGATATCTGAGCTCCTACAGACCCCAGTCACCAACCAACATTCTTTGTTATTTAGAAGTACCCTGGCTGCTTGCATCATGTCCTGGGTCAGCGATTCACCTGAGCAAGAACAGAGGGTAGTGGACTCAACCCAATGCACACATGAATGGGCACACCCTCCAATCATCAGGCACCGCCTCAAGAAGGCAACAACTGCTTTCAGAAACACCACCATCTGGGCCATGCCATATTCTCACAGCTACAATCAGGCAGGAGGTACAGGAGCCTAAAGTTCCACACCACTAGGTTCAGGATCGGCTATTTCCCTTCAATCATCCAGTTCTTGAACCAACCTGCACAACTGTAGCCACTACTTCAAAACAACACTATAACCACTTTGCACTACAATGGGCTTTATTTTGGTTCTAAGTGTGTTCTTGTTTGTGTAATTTTGTAGTTTATGTTTAATTTACATTTTTCTTGTAATTATTGTTGTTTCCAATGCTATGTGCCAGAGATGCTGCTGTAAGTTTTGCATTGAGCTTGTGCATATGACATAAGAAATCTTGACTTCGACCCTGACTTTGCAGAGGACTCCAGGCACGCAAGAATGTCGTTACTTGCAACTTGCCCACCACCCTGACTTGGAAACACACCACCGTTCCTGCATCAGCTCTTTCAAAATCCAGGGACATCCTTCTGAGGAAGTACCACAGCACACACACTATAGACACCTCTGAATAAATAAAGAGGTTTGATACAGGCGATTGTAACTGAAGACAGACCTCCCCAAATTTAATATCTTTACCCTTGTTGTTATTCAGTTGTTAAGTCGAGTCTGACTCTTCGTGGCCTCATGCACCATAGGGTTTTCGTGGCCAGGCTGGGGCCCGGCTGGGTTTAAACTCAGGGCCATCTGCCTTGAAGTCCAGTGCTGATGCCACCACACCACCAGCCAGCCCACTTTCACTCTCAAACCAGCCAAAATAATGTGTGGTGCCTCTCAAACTACTTAAAAGATATTCCTGAGTGCACTGTGAAAATCACTTTGGTTCTCGGACAGCAGTAAACATGCAGGGCCCACATACAGAGCCAGGTGCTGACAGCAAATTACTCGCTTCTACAGCAGACAACCCCAACCACTGACAGCTGTCTGAAACACCATTGACTCAGTAAGAAGATCAACTTGCTGAAAACAAAGCAAGCACAGCAATCAGTCAAATACTTTGGGCAAAATCTTCAACCTGCTGCATCCAATACCTTTGTGCATTTGGGGAAATCCCACTGGTACTCTTTAGTAGGCAGTCCCAGTTTGATGGAACCTAATCCCTACCCAATCACACCATCTCCCTGTTGAATCGAAGATTTCTTCACAAATTGCTTATTCGGTGTAGAGTTTAGATTAAATTTAACACAAAGATATTCTTCTTCTTCTTCTTCCTTGAGTTGTTATGGCAGTTGGCATCCACATTGTTGCATTACTGCCATCTTCAGGATTTACTGTCCCGCATTGTCCATTCATTTGACTGCCTAAAGTCGTCTTTCCAGTCCCGTCGCCCTTAAAAAACTAAACAACCATTTCCTCCCCTGGTCACTCTCCCCACATTCCAATAAACCTTTAACACTGTTCTCTACCAGTCCTATTTTGATAATTGTTGTAGCATTTGTTGTCTTTCCTGTGCAAATTTCCTGCATGAAATAAGGGTATGCTCTGTTTCAGTCTCCTGAGATAGATCGCAAAAACCTGTCGGATGTTTATTTATGATGGCCAGAGGTTGCTGTGCCCAATTCTCAGTCTACTTATGATTACTTGCTCCTCCCGCTTTACTCCCCTACTCCTTCCCATATCTACTCTGTTCTGAATTGGTTAGCTGACCACAGTAAATTACAACAAGAGTGTGGGCAGGTGGCAGGATGTGGGGAAGGTACCACAGGATTAGCACACGATTGGTGTAAATGTGTGGTCGATGGTCAGTGGTCCGAATGGCCTGCTTCCCATCCGTATCTTCCACAAGTCTATAGACTCACAGACTGCGCTACCGTTGGGGCAGCAGGTGTCCGATGGGATGATGTATAATAACAGCTAAACTCAGTGTTCCAGATTGCACTGCCTGCAGCCTCTACATAGTTGTGCCCCCTCTCACTCTTTGAGTTTAGTCTCGGCACAGTCTTGTATCGATGACTGCTTTCCCAGGTTCATCTTGAGCAGTCGAGGAAAGGGGCTCCTGTCATGTTCCCTTAGGGCAACAGATGTGAAGTCCTGTGTCCCTTGGCAGAACTTTACTCTGTGTGTGGTCACTAGACATCGGGTTTAAGGGGACTAGTCAGAATCACTGTTGCTTTATTCAGCTCTTTGTTTCTTCAGCAGTGAACTAATTCCACAGATTGTAGGATTCAGTATAAAAGGTTCAACACAGCACCCTGTCAATTGCAACTACAAATTACATTCGAGTCACTGACCAGGGGATCAAAGGAACAATGAGGGCTCGTCTTTTTGTCAGAAACCTCCCAACCCTGCGCCGTCCCCTCTGCCGGTATCGTGTTGCAAGTCACTGAGCTCAGCAAATCCTTACAGGTGAAAGAAGAAAATGACCTCCATTTGAGATGTCTGAAACACACTGGTGTGAAATATCAGCTGCAATGTAGTACATATTCCTCACATCAATGCATTCCTCTCCTCCTGATTACTCTTCCCTTTCACCCTGGTACAGTCCCACTGCCTCTGCATTACCTGTCTTCACTTGCACTCCATCATAGGGCTTGGTACTGTTGACAGGCAAATGAAACCAAACTAATGTGTGTGCGCGTACACACACACACTCACTCACTCACTCACACTCTGGCTGGGTCCAGAGGACTGTGATCAGACACATTATCTTCATATAACTTCCCTTCTCAGTAGTGCAAGTCAACATTTGGGAGGAAACCGTTTGTTTTTATCTTGTCAGATCTGGAAGGTTGGGGTTTGAAGCCATGGGGTCAAATTCTGTAGAATATGTAGAGCAAATGAGAGAGATCCTTGGGGAACTAATATGCCGGTAGACAGTACAGCGCATGGTCATGCTCTTCAGCCCATGATTCTGTACTAATCATGATACCAAATTAAACTAATCCCATCTCCCATGGTATGTAACCCTCTATCCCTCTCTGTTCATCTTCCTGTGCATGGTCCGTATTTCTCCATTCCTGCCTGTACATGGCCCAATATCGCTCCATCCCTCTCTGTTCATCTTCCTATACATGGTCCATATCCCTCCATCCCTCCTTCCTTGCCCATACATATCCCTCCAGCCTTGCCCATACATGGTCCATATCCGTCCATCCCTCTCTGTTCATCTTCCTGTACATGGTCCATATCCCTCCATCCCTGCCTGTACATGGTCCATATCCTTCCATCCCTGCCTGTACATGGTCCATATCCCTCCATCCCTGCCTATACATGGTCCATATCCCTCCATCCCTGCCTGTACATGGTCCATATCCCTCCATCCCTGCCTATACATGGTCCATATCCCTCCATCCCTGCCTGTACATGGTCCATATCCCTCCACCCCTGCCTGTACATGGTCCATATCCCTCCATCCCTGCCTATACATGGTCCATATCCTTCCATCCCTGCCTGTACATGGTCCATATCCCTCCATCCCTGCCTGTACATGGTCCATATCCTTCCATCCCTGCCTGTACATGGTCCATATCCCTCCATCCCTGCCTATACATGGTCCATATCCCTCCATCCCTGCCTGTACATGGTCCATATCCCTCCATCCCTGCCTATACATGGTCCATATCCCTCCATCCCTGCCTGTACATGGTCCATATCCCTCCACCCCTGCCTGTACATGGTCCATATCCCTCCATCCCTGCCTATACATGGTCCATATCCCTCCATCCTTGCCTATACATGGTCCATATCCCTCCATCCCTGCCTGTCCATGGTCCAAATTACTCCATCCCAGCCTGTACATGGCCCATATTCCTCCATCCCTGCCTGTCCATGGTCCATATCAGTCCACCCTTGCCCATACATATTCCCCCATCCCTGTCTGTTCATCTGCCTGTACATGGCTCATACCCCCCATCCCTGCCTATACATGGAGTTTATTCTCCATCCCTGCCTGTCCACCTGTCTGTCTAAATGCATCTTAAATGTTGCTATTTATCTGACCCCCCAGGAACCTGCCACTTGCGGTGTGAAGACTTGCTGTTGGGTTTTGCAGCTTACCCACAGGTTGCAGGTCCACTCCAGGCCACTGCAGACAGGCTCAACAATGCTTGCAACTAAGTTGTCAATGCAAGCAAGGGAAGTTAGGGCTGAAGGAAGACATGTTTCAACTTACGTAATGGAAGCTAAAACTCTGCATTTCAGGTGAGCTCAGACATGTCCCTACACTCACCATGCAAGGGTGGGCCAGAGAAGAAGAAAGCTTTTCACAGGTTGTTGATGCAGTTCGAAAAGCCCAAATCATTGGCTACTCCTGGTAGCCCAGGAGACAGAGGTAGGCAGTGACTTATATGGAATATACAACAGGATAAGCAGCCCACATGGCAAACAATGCCAAACTGGCGTTTACTTGGGACCTACACCACCCTCTGTTCTTCCTCTGTCACAGAGTAATTCTCCTTTCCAGATTCCACGTTGTACTTATCTCCCTGAAAAGCAGCAATAACACCTGCTTCACTGTCCGCCTACAGTCTCTCTAAAAAAGAAAACTTTCAACGTAACACTAGTACTGTACTTGGTGTTCACAGTGTGGTCATCTCTACTGAAATAAAACACAGATTGGGTGAATGCTTTGCTGAACACCCACAGTCAGTCAGCTAGGACAACCCGGAGCTTCCCATTCCCCAGCACTTTCATTCTCCTACCCCTCCCCAAATGGTGAAAGGCTTCGAGAGAGAGGATATGGAGAGGATGTTTCCTATGGTGGGAGAGCCTAGGACCAGAGGACACAGCCTCAGAATAGAGGGGCGTTGTTTTAGAATGGAGATGAGGAGCGATTTCTTTAGCCAGAGAGTGGTGAATTTGTGGAATTTGTTGCTACAGGAGGGCAAGTCTTTATGTTTGGTTAAGGGAGAGGTTGATAGATTCTTGATTGGTCAGGGCATGAAGGGATACGGGGAAGAAGGCAGGAGATTGGGGCTGAGAGGGAAAATGCATCAGCCTTGATGAAATGGCAGGGCAGACTCAATGGGTCAAATGGCTTAATTCTACTCCTATATCTTTTGGTCTTATGATCTCCTGCACTGTTACAGTGAGACCCAGTTTGAGGACAGAATGTTATCTTCCATCTGGCTCATTGCAGCCTTCTAGACCCTAGGACTTCAGGTAGCTTGATTTTGTGATCTGTGTCAGTTTCCATCTGTGATATTGCCACAGGTTGTTTGTATTCTTTTTACTTTGTTGATTTTTTTGATGATGGGTCATACCCATCCTGAGTTGCCAGGCATGTCTTCCTGCTCAGCATTTTGCAAATTCTGCATTCTTTTGTCTACAGAGCTGAAAGAGTTTGCAAACTGACCAGTGCTTGGTTTCTGCAATGCAGAGCAGACCACATTGTGAGCACTTCATGCAGCATAACTGTCATTGAAAATTTACATTCTCGAGATACAAGAGTGATCCAAGACCACAGGCACCTGCACCACTTTCAACCTGGTCTATTGCATTTGCTGCTTGCTATGTTGCCTCCTCTCCCATAGCAACTGTTTGGCAGAGCACCTGCGCGCTGTCAACAACAGCCATCTCAAGCTTCTGGCTTCACGTCATTTTAACTTTCTTTCACACTTCCATAATGACCTGTCTGTCCTCGGCCTTCTCCATTGCCACGGAGACCAAACACAAATTGGAAGAACAACTGCAGGAAAGAGGTGGAAGCTTTAGAGAGGGTGCAGATGAGATTTACCAGGATGGTGTCTGGATTAAAGAACATGTCGTTTGAGGAAAGGTTGATTGAGCTGGGGCTATTCTCTTCGGAGTGAAAGGGGATGAAAGGTGACTTGATAGAGGTGCATAAGATGATAAGAGGCAAAGACTGAGCGGATGGAGCTAATACAAGAGTGTATAAATTTAAAGTGATTGGAATAAAATATTCTGGGCATTTCAGATGCAAGTTTTTTTACACAGAGTGGGGTGAGTGATGATAGAATGGATACATTAGGGATATCTAAGAGACACTTTCAGAGGCACATGGATGAAGGAAAAATGGAGGGCTATGTGACAGGAAGGGGTTGATTGATCTTAGAGTGGGTTAAAAGGTCAACATACAACTATGAGCTGAAGAGCCTGGACTATGCTGTGCTATTCTGTTATATATTCTAACATCTCATATCTCGCTCAGCTAAGTTCCAAATCAATGGTTGGAAAATGGAATTTTTAAACTTCCGGGTAACTCATACTCACTGTTCACCTCCCACACGCTCTCACCTGAGCTCTGCAATTTCATAAGCTTTATCTCCAAACTCTATCCTGTCCTCAACTTCCATTGGTCCATCTCTGACACCTTTCTACTGTTTCTCAATCCCTCTGTCTCTTTTACAGTATTTTTATTCAGGTAAAAAAAACAAGATTTACAGAGTGCAACACATAGATACATCTCAACATAAAGTGTGTACATTCATATATTGTAATAAAATTGATCAAAATGTTATAGCACATCACATAAAGGTATACCACTCCGTAATCAAAAATTTAAAGATAGGTCATTCATCATAAAAGAAATTTTTTATATAAAAAAAGTCAACCCCCTACCAACTACCAAAGAAAAAAGCTGATGGATGATAATGGATAATTAGAAAAAAAAACATATTCGCTTAAGAAAAGATAGAAATATACATAAAAGTCTGTACACTGTTAAGCTTTATAAATTGGAAAAGTAATTTAGGAAAGGTCCCCAGATATCATAAGAAGATTGTTTCGAATTTAAGACTGAGCAGCGGATCTATTCTAAATTTAAATAAGGCATGATACCACGTAGCCATTGAAGATGTGTAGGAGGGGTAGACTCCTTCTATTTAAGCAAGATTCCTCTTCTTGCTAAAAGAGAGGTAAAAACTAAAACCTGTAGGTTAGGAGTATTTAAAGTTATATCTTCATTTGCAATAATACCAAACAAGGCGGTAAGGGGATTTGGGTCAAATTGGACCCTAAAAAGTTGTGAGAAGGTATGGAATATTTCCTGCCAAAACTTTTCAATTTTAGGACAAAACCAAAACATGAATTAAAGAGGCATCAGCAGAGTTGCATTTATTACAAAGTGGAGAAACGTTTGGATAAAAACTGGACAGCTTCTGTTTAGAGATGTAAGCTCTATGAACCACTTAAAATTGTAGAAGAGAATGAAGAGCACAGAAAGATGATTTATTAACCTGTTTAAGAATTTTATTCCATCTTTCATCAGAAATCTGACAATTTAGGTCATCCTCCCAAGCTTTTTTTATTTTATCTAAAAAGTCTTGTCCAGAATCAATTAACAAGTTATAGATACCAGAAATAGAGCCATTAACAAAAGGTTTTAAATTTAAAAGATCGTCCAGTAAATTTTTATCAGGACCTATAGGAAAAGTAATTAATTGGGAACGTAAGAAATCTCTGATTTGAAGGTATCTGTAAAAATGTGTTTTTGGCAGTGCAAATTTAGTTGACAATTGGTCAAATGAAGCAAAAGACCCTGAGATAAACAGGTCCCAAAAACACTTAATACCTAGTTCATCCCAATCCTTAAAGACTTTTTCAGTCATGGAAGGGATAAAAAAAATAATTAAGGAGAATGGGAGATGATAATGAAAAATTCTCTAAACCAAAATATTTTCTAAATTGAGACCAGATCCTTAAACTTTGCTTAACAATTATGTTATCTGTTGTTTTATTTGCTGAAAAAGAAGAATATGATCCAAGAAGAGAGACAATAGAGGAGTTTTTTACAGAATTAACTTCTGAAGAAACCCATGATGGGCAATCTTTATGATAAATGTAATAGGACCAAAAAGTAATATTCCTTATATTGGCAGCCCAATAGCAAAACCTAAAATTGTGTAGGGCTAATCCACCTATCTCTTTATTTCTTTGTAGGTAAACTTTGCTTAAATGAGCTTGTTTATTATTCCAAATATAAGATGTTAAAATTGAATCTAAAGAATCAAACTTTCAACAATCAATCGCTGAACACCTACGCTCGATCCGCCAGAGAAAACAGGATCTCCCAGTGGCCACACATTTTAATTCCACGTCCCATTCCCATTTTGATATGCCTATCCATGGCCTCCTCTACTGTCAAGATGAAACCACACTCAGGTTGGAGGAACAACACCTAATATACAGTGCTTCTCCTTATAGATGCTGCCTGGCCTGCTGTGTTCCACCAGCATTTTGTGTGCGTTGTTTGAATTTCCAGCATCTGCAGATTCCTCGTGTTTGCTTTCTGAAGATCTATCCTGGGTCCAACATATTGATGCAATTACAAAGAGGGTACGTCAGTGGCTATATTTCATTAGGAACTTGAGGACATTTGGTATGTCACCAAAGACTCTGTTAAATCTCTACAGCACTCTAACTGGTTGCATTACTGCTTTGTATGGAGGGCCTACAGCTCAGGATTGGAAAAAGCTCTGAGGGCAAGGGTGAAAATCTCAGCTAAAATCACAGGCACTGGCCTTCCTAAAATCAACGACATCTTCAAAAGTCAAGTTCAAGTTTGTTGGCATCTGACTGTACGTACAGTACCTCATAAAAGTATTCAGCCTCCTACCCTTTGTTCACATAAATCAGTATTACAGCCAGGGATTTTGACCTACTTAACTGAGAATATTTATTTGTGAATCATTTTTAACACAATAGAGCCCAAAATACAGGGAAAATTGAAAAGCATGAAAAACTAAAAATTCAAAAACAGAAATGTCATGGGTTCCGAAGTATTCATCTTCCTTTGCTCAGTACTTAATTGTCCCACCTCTCGCAGTTATCTCAGCCAGTAGTCTTCTTGGATAAGTCTTTAATAACCTTGCACAATGTGATGGAGCAAGATTTACCCATTCATCCTTGCAAAATTGCTCAGACTGTGCCAGGTCAGTTGGGGAGTTGCAATGGACAGCAAGCTTGACGTCTTGCCAGAGATGTTCGATCGAGTTAAGGTCAGGACTCTGACTGGGCCACTCGAGGACATCAATTTTCTACATTTGAAGCCACTCTATGGTTGCTCTGGCAGTGTGCTTTGGGTCATTGTCCTGTTGAAAGACAAGTTTCCTCCCCTGTTTAAGCTTTCTGGCAGAGGCTTACAGGTTTTTATCCAGTATCTCTCTGTATTTAGCAGCATTCACCTTTCCATCAATCCTGACCAGATTTCCAGTCCCTGCTGCTGACAGGCATCAACCCGTTGAACGATGCTCCCTCCACCATACTTTACAGTAGTTTGGTGTCACCTGGCCGATGGGCAGTATTCGATTTACGTCACACATACCGCTTAGTGTTGAGGCCAAAAAGTTCCTCTTTAGTCTCATCCACAAGACCTTCTTCCACATCTTTACAGTATCTTCTGAGTGACAATTTGAAAGTCTTTACAGGAAAGGATGTACTTTTCTCGTGGTACCTGTGGGGGAATGTAACATTATGCATCAACCAGGTAATACCTTCTCTTCTGTAAAATATAATGGGAGTGTACGAACACTGCCCTGCTATTTTTGCTCTTTTTACACTACTTATTAGATATATATATAAAACATACTATAAATAAAATTTTTTATATATATATACTTATAAAATGTACTTTATAGTACGTTTAATGAATTGCAGAGTACTGTTGCCACAAAACAACAAACTTCACAATATCAGAGGTAATAAACCTGATTCTAGTTATAGTTCACCGACACACTCTTCACAAAGGTGATCTCTCCGGTTCCGATGAAGAGCCTTGACACAAAAATTCACCTTACACTACTTACCCTGTTTGACCTGTCGAGTTCTTCACTTTTCTGCTTATTATTAATTTGCTTATGTCCTCACTCTCTCACTGGTTCCATTAATACACTGACCAGATGCAGCTGATCTGATGCTCACTGTGGTGTTACCCTATCTGAGATACCCCCACACTCCACAATCCCCTCACCCTCCTGGAAGCTTAATTAGCCTCCTTTCTATCTTTCTGACAAGAAATCTATAACAATGACTCTGTTTCTCTTCCAACAGATGCAGTATGACCTGTTGAGTGTTTCCAGTATTGTTCTGTTTTTAATTTAGATTGCCAACATCTGCAGCTTTCTATGAATTTCACCATACTCTGCCTTCTCAATTAATTTGCCATTACTTTATGATTTGTTATATCAAGATTCCTATATTCCTTTATCCCATTTAAATCTTTACTTTCCATTGTATAATCCTGCTTTACTAACTAAAACGATTTCCAAATGTTATTGCGATTCTGAAAGTCCATTGATATCTTCTGGTGAGTAACTGTGATCTTCCTCAATACTGATCAGTCTCCAGCCCTTGATGCATAACTTTAGAGATTTTCCCTTCTCTTCCCAAGGACCAGAAGACAGAAATGTAACGGCACTGTTAAGGAAGAGGAGGAGCAAGGAAATAGAGAACCATAGACCAACCAGTACAGACAAGGTCATGCCATTTGTGCTTGCGTCGAGAAATGAGAGTGGAAAAAGAAATAGTGTTGACTTGTTTTATTTTGTCCCACATAAATTCCATTAGACTAAATGTTTGTCTGTAACTCAAACTGTTGTGAATTCTGCAAGAGTGAATTTCTGAAACAAGCATAAAGCAGCTTCACCTGCAGTTGGGAAAATGATGGAATCTATTATTGAGTTAGTGGTAGCTTACAAGTCTATTGGAGGTTTCTGACAAGCACAAAAGATAAAAGGTAAGATGAAATTACACCAATGGAAATGGTGTATAAGGACTTGCAGAAGGTTATAAATAAGGTGCAATGCAAAAATTATAAGACCATAAGATATAGGAGCAGAATTAGGCCATTTGGCCCATGAAGTCTACTCTGCCATTTCACCATGGCTGATCGAATTTTCTTCTCAGCCGCAATCTCCTGCCTTCTCCCCATATCCTATCATGCCCTGACCACTCGAGAATCTATCAGCCTCTGCCTTAAATATACATAAAGACTTGACTTCCATATGTGCTTGTGGCAATGAATTCCTCAGATTCACCACTCTCTGGCTAAAAATATTCCCCCTCATCTCCGTTCTAAAAGGATGCCCCTCTATTCTGAAACTGTGTCTTCTGGTCTTTGACTCTCCCGCCAGAAGAAACATCCACTCTAGCAAGGCCTTTCACCATTCAACAGGTTTCAAAGAGGTCACCTTTCATTCTTCTGAATTCTAGTGAATACAGGCTCAGAGACATCAAACACCCTTCATATGACAAGTCATTCAATCCTAGAACCTCCGTTGAACCCTCTCCAGTTTCAGCACAACATTTCTAGGATAAGGGGCCCAAAACTGCTCACAATACTCCTTTAGGGAATTTTGCACAAGGTTTCTTAAATCCCTTTGTGTCTCAGTGTTTAGTATTATCTCTCCATTTAGAAAATGGTCAACCCTTTTATTTCATCTACCAAAGTGCATGACCATACAACCTCTGACATTGTATTCCATCTGCCACTTCTTTGTCATTTCCTAATCTGTCTAACTCTTTCTGTAGCCTTTCTAATTCCTCAAAACTACCTGCTCCTCCACCTATCTTCATATCATCTGCAAACTTTGTAACAAAGCCATCAATTCCATCATACAAATCATTGACATATAATGTAAAAAATATCAGTCCCAAAGACCCTGTGGAACACCACTAGTCACCAGCAGCCAATCAGAAAAGTCTCCTTTTATTCCCACTCTTTACCTCCTGCCAATCAGCCACAGCTTTATCCATGTTAGAATCTTTCCTGTAATAGCTCATAGCTTGTTAAGCAGCCTCATGTGTGGCACTTTGTCAAAGGCCTTCTGAAAATCCAAGTACACCACGTCAACCGATTCTCCTTTGTCTACTCTACTTGTTGTTTCTTCAAAGAATTTCAACAGATTTGTCAGGCAAGATATTCCCTTGAGGAAACCTTGCTGACAACAGCCTATTTTATCATTGAATTGACTTTATTACTTATGTCCTTCATATGCATGAGGAGTAAAAATCTTTACATTATGTCTCCATCTAAATGTGCAATGTGCAATTTATAGTAATTTATAATAAATAGTATGTACAACAGGACAGTCAGTATAACATAGATATACAATTGCGTCAGCATGAATTAATCAGTCTGATGACCTGGTGGAAGAAGTTGTCCTGGAGCCTGCTGCTCCTAGCTTTTATGCTGCAGTACCGTTTCCCAGATGGTAACAGCTGGATCATGTGTCTCCAAGTACCCTGAGACCTCATCCTTGATAATCGATACCAACATCTTCCTAACCACTGAGGTCAGACTAACTGGCCTATAGTTTCCTTTCTTTTGCCTCTGCCCCTTCTTGAGGAGTGGAATGACATTTCCAAACTTCTAGTCTTCTGGAACCATTCCAGAATCTAGTGATTCTTGAAGGATCGCTACTAATGCCTCCATAATCTCAGTGCAGAACAGAGTACTATGTTGCACAGTACTTGGTGTAATAACATGGCATGGATTGAGGATTGCTTAATGAATAGACTATGAATAGTCAACTCATTTTTGGATTGGGTGACCGTGATCAATAAGATGACACAGGGTTCAGTGCCAGGACCCACGTGCTCACAATCTATTTCAATGATCAGGGTGAAAGGTTCAGGTGTACTATATCCATGTTTGCTAATGATAGTGAGATAGGTGGCAGTCTGGGTTGTAATGAGGATACAGAGAGGCTAAGTGAATGAACATGAACACAGAAAATTCACATAAAGTGAAGTAGAAAAGGTAGAAAGGCAGAATATTTTTTAAATGGTGAGAGAATAAAAGATGCTGGTATCTAGAGGGACCTGGATACTTCCGTCTTTAAATCACTGAAACCTGCAAGGTATGAAAACAATAAGATACGTAGGATGTTGATCTTGTACAAAAATATAAGCATCATTCTCCAATTATGTAGGACCATGTTAGATTGCTTGTGGCTTATTATGTATAGGCCTGGTTTCATACATTCATGATAGAGGAAGGTTCACCAATCTGATTTCTTGGATGTTGGGTTTGTTATTCAGCAGACCATGCTTGTGATCTCTTGAGTTTAATAGACTATGAGCCGATTCCATCAAAACGTACAAAATATTTTGCTGGATTGACAGAGTGAACATAGTCTATGATCCTCAAGGTCTGGGACGGCTAGAAACGGGGGTGAGAGTCTCAAAATATAATACAGTCATTTAGGATTGAGATGAGGATAAATTTCTTCAGTTAGTGGCTAGTGAACATTAGGATTTCTCTCTCTTGGGGGCTGTGGGGACCCATTTACTGAGTATATCCAAGTCAGAGACAGGAGAATTGTTGTTATTCCATTGTTGAAGGAATGCTGTAAGAGGAAGTTAAGAGAAAGTTAAGAGATTATATGCTAGTGAGCCTGATTTCAGTAGTGGGTAAATTATTGGAAGGCATTCAATAAGTATCTGGATCGACAGGGCCTGATTAGGGATAGTTTGTGCATAGCATTTGTGACTTACTAGTCTTAAAGAGTTTTGAGAATTATGAGGGAAGTTGATGAAGGAAAGCCAATGGACGATGTATACATGGACTTTATTAAAGCCTTTGACAAATTGCTGCATTGGGACGCCATTCAGGCAGGTTCAATCACTTGGCTTTCATGATGATGTAGTAAATTGGATTCAATATTGGCTGCATGGGAGAAGCCAGAGAGTGGATGCAGGTGTTTGTCTCTCTGACTGGTGCGCTGGGTCCATTGTTTGTCATTTATATCAACAACCTGGATTACAATGCGGTATGCTGGATCAGCCAATTTATAGATGTCACCAAGATCTGAGGCGTAGTGGACAGTGAGAAAGGCTATCAGAACTTGCAGTTGGATCTGGACCAGCTGGAAAAATGGCAGATGGAATTTAATGCAGACAAATGTGGAATGTTGCACTTTGAGAGGACAAAACATGGAAGGACTTACATAGTGAATGGTTGGGTACCAAGAAGGACAGTAGAACAAAAGTATCTGGAAATATGGATTCATCATTAGGAAACTAAGAAGGTGATTAGGAAGGAAAAGAAGAATTATGAAAGGAAGCTGGGAAGTAATATCGAAGAAGATACTAAAAGCTTTTAAAATATATATAAGGTAAAAGAGAGTTGAGGGTACATATAGGACGAAAAGAAAATGATGCTGAAGATATTGTAATGAGAGACATAGAGATACCAGGGGAACTGAATGCGTATTTTGCATTGGCTGATCAGCAGAAAACAGAGAGTGGGAATAAAGGGATCATATTCTGACTGGCTGCCAGTTACCAGTGGAGTTCCACAGGGGATGGTGTTGGGACCACTGCTTTTTATGATGAATGTCAGTGATGTGGACTATGGGATTAATGGATTTGTGGCTAGATGATGCAAGACAGGTGGAGGAGCGGGTAGTGTTGAGGAAACAGAGAGCTTGCAGAGAAACTAGATAGTTTAGTGGAATGGGCAAAGAAGTGGCAAATGAAATACAATGTTGGAAAGTGTATGGTCATGTACTTTGGTGGAAGAAATAAACAGGCAGAATATTATTTAGATGGGGAGGGAATTGAAAATGCAGAGATACAAAGGGACTTGGGAGTCCTAGTGCAGGATACCCTAATGGTTAACCTCCAGGTTGAGTTGGTGGTGAAGAAGGTGAATGCCATGCTGGCATTCATTTCTAGAGGCATAGAATACAAGAGCAGGGATGTGACGTTGAGGCTCTATAAGGCACTCGTGAGACCACACTTGAAGTATTGTGTGAACTTTTGGGCTCCTTATTTTAGAATGGATAGAGAGGGTTCAGAGAAGATTCATGAGAATGATTCCAGGAATGAAAGGGTTACCATATGAGAAACATCAGGCAGCTCTTGGGCTGTATTCCCTGGAGTTCAGGAGAATGAGGAGAGATCTCATAGAAACATCCTGAATGTTAAAAGGCCTGAACAGTTTAGATATGGCAAATTATTTCCCATGGTAGGGGAGTCTAGGGCAAGAGGGTACAACTTCAGGATTGAAGGACATCTATTTAGAACAGAGATGTGTAGAAATTACTTTAGTCAGAGAGTGGTAAATCTGTGGAATTTGTTGCCAAGAGCAGCTGTGGAGGCCAAGTCTTTGGGTGCATTTAAGGCAGAGGTAGATGGGTTCTCAGTTAGCCAGGGCATCAAAGTGTATGGGAAGAAAGCAGGGGAGTGGGGATGACTGGAAGAATTGGATCAGCCCATGATTGAATGGCAGAGCAGACTTAATGGGCTGAATGTCCTACTTCTCCTATATCTTATGGTCTTATAATTTCCTGAAAGTGGTGCAACAGGTAAAGGGAGCTTTTGGCATTTTGGCCTTCATTAATCAGAGTATTGAGTAAAGGAGTTGAGGTAGGTTGAAGTTGTTTGAAGCCAAATTTGCAGTACAGTATTGTGTGCAATTCTAGTCACCTAACCCTGGGAAAGATATCACTAACATATGAAAGAGTACAGAGAACATTTACAAGAATATTTCTGGGACTTGAGGGCCTGAGTTAGAGGGGAAGTTTGAATAGGTTAGGACATCGTTCCCTGAAGCATAGGAGAATGAGGGGAGATTTCATAGAGAGATACAAAATTACAAGGGTAATAGAAAGTAGTCTTTTTCCACTGAGTGTGGGTGAGATTAGGAGGAGAGGTCAAAGCTTAAAAGTGAAAAGTGAAATATTTAAGGAGAACCTGAGTAAAAACTTATTTACTCAGAGGGTGGTGAGAGTGTGGAACAGGCTGCCAGTGGAAGATACAACATTTTAGAGCAGGCTCAATTACAGCATTTAAGAGAAGTTTTGGTAAGTACTTGGATGGGGGGGGGGGGGAATATCATTGGGGGGGTTATCATGGATGGAGGGGGGGTATGAAAGACTGTGGTCCGAGTGCAGGTCAACAGGGCTCAGCAGAACAACAGTTCATCACAGACTAGATGGGCCAAACAGCCTGTTTATGTGCTGTAGTTCTCCATGACTCTAAGAGAGATATTTATACCTTAAGAAAATTGAAAAATATGACAGGGTAAGAAAGAGAACTGAGGTAAAAGATAGCCGTCTTACTGACTATTCTCTTCCTACTGAGTGCTGTCTTCTAAACCTTCCGTTTAACATTGAATGGAGAACAGATGCATCATCTTTTCTGATCTCCACTATTCCCTTTCTGACTGATTTCAACCTACCAACTGTCATTACAGGTCCACGATTTTGACGACTGATCTGCTAGTATAGACGCCACCAGACAGAAGTGAAGTGACTTGTTTGCTTCGAACCAAAACATGACTGGGGCTGGATAGGTAATCCCAATTGGCACAAAACAGCAGCCTAAACATCATGAACGCACTTAGAGGGACAATATTAAAAATGAAGAAAAGGATTATTTAGAAAATATTAAAGCTATTGGAGTACTAGGTAGAAAATTTCTTGCATGGCAGGAAATTTGACAGTCAGGGTAGCACCTTGACTTGAAAACCAGCAGGTGATAAACATCAGTGTTTTCAGGGGAGTGGGGTGGAGTCTGCTACTGTTGTTATTAGCTGTACATGGGTATGCAGATTAAAATTGTGATGATGTACCTGAAAGAAAACTTGAAATGGGGAGGATGGTGCTTATTTATTCTTTAAGCTGTGATCTGGGTACTGATTTTATTGCCATCATTAATCACCCTTGAGAAGGTGGTGGTGAGGTGCCTTCTGTGGCCCATCTGGGGAAACAGTGCCCACAATGCTGATGGGGAAGGAGTTATAGCATTTAGATGCAGTGACAATAAAAGACAAGAACTGATGATATATTTAAAGTCACAGTGGAGTGTAACCCGGAGGAGAGCCTACAATTGGTGACGTGCCCGAAGCCCCTACACTTCTTGAAAGTAGAGGCATAGGTTTTGGAGGTGGGCGGTGCAGTTTTCCATCACATCTCAAATACCTGTTGGTAGGGTAAGTAGCCTCAGTGACCTACACAATAGTGTAGGTAAAATAATTAAAAGGTAAAACATTGATGGGTTAGGGAGTTGCAAAGCCTCAGGGAAGTGAGAGAGGGAATGGGACTGAAGAGATGATCCTGCTTGGAGCTATGGTCAGGTACCAGTCACTTGTTTTCAGTAGGCAAGCCACAGTATGGTTGAACTTGTTCAGTTTGTAGTCATTGGTGGTTCCTAGGATGATAGTGAGACCTCAGCAATGCTAATGCCACCGAATGCCAAGAGTAGGTGATGAGAGATCTTTTTTGTCAAATGCACTACATTTTTTCATATTTCACTGTTGTCTAGGTTTTGCTACATGCAGGATGAGACTGCCACTTTTGCTGAGGAGAGGTCAATGGAATTTAACACTCATCAGCAGGCATAGTCACTTAAAATCAAGTCAATGTTATTAAGGGAGCAGCAGAAGTATGGGCTTCAGATGTGTTCTGAGGAATTCTTGCAGTGATGTCCTGAGACTGGATAATTGGCCACTGACAACTACGACCACCTTCCTCTATATCAGAGAAGACTCCAGTTAGTAAAATGTTTTCTCTTTGATGCCAGGCAGCATCCATGGAAAAGAGCACAGTTGATGTTTCAGGCCAAGACCCTTCAGCAGGACTGGAGAGAAAGAGATGAAGAGTGGGTTTAAAAGAAGGGGGAAGGGAGGGAGAAATACAAGGTGATAGGTAAAACTGGGAGGGAGAGGGACAGAATAAAGAGCTGGGAAGTTGGTGAAAGAGATACAGGGCTGGAGAAGGGGACAGAAGGCCATGGAAGAAATGAAGGGGGATGAGTACCAGAGGGAGGCGATGGGCAGGCAAGGAGATAAGGTGAGGGAGGGAAAAGGGATGGGTGAAGGAGGGTGGGGGGAGGCATTGCCAGAAGTTTGAGAAATTGATGTTCATGCCTTCAGGTTGGAGGGCACCCAGATGGAATATAAGGTGTTCCTCCAACCTAAGTGTGGCCTCATCCTGACAGTGGAGGAGGTCATGAATAGACATATCGGAATGGGAAGTGGAATTAAAATTTTTCAGGTGGGTGGAGCGTAGGTGCTCAGGCAAAGTGGTCTTCCAGAATACGGCAGGACTCACCAATGTACAGGAGGCCACACTGGGAACACCAAACATAGTAAATGACCCCAAGAGACTCACAGGTGAAATGTTGCCCTGAATGGTCGTGAGGGAGGAGGTATAGGGGCAGCTGCAAGGATAAGTGCCTGGAGGGAGATCACCCATTTCCTTGTGTCTTGCACCATGGGTGTAACAACCTCTTTTCTTTCTTGGCTTTTCTTTCCCTGAGTGAAGTCTCTGTTGGGTGAAGCCTCGAAGAGCTAAAGCCTCAAGATCACCATTCTGACTGTCCACTCAGACAATGGCTGCTGTGCTTACCTGACCTTTCTTTAAGTTGCTCTTACTAATTAATCCCGGATGCCAACTGGTTGCTGGTCAAAACCCTATTACACTGCCACAACTTGCTGCTGCCTTTTATCTTCAGGCAGTGGACCTGATTGAAGTCCCCTCCTCAGTGACAGACACTGGTGGGGTTTGCAGTCTTTTTTGGCGGGAGATGGAGAGAAGAGAACATTGGGAGAAAAGCCATAGGATTCGATCCACGCAAAGGCATGAATTGCAAGGGGTGCTTCGTGAGTCGAAGGAGTCTGAGATTGGTAGTTCTACCAGTGATCGGTGATGAGAAGTCATCGTCGTGAATAACGGACACAGCCCGACTTTTGGAAAATATGAGCTCCAACAGTGCACATTGAGACTGGTTTAATTGTAATGGGCCCTCTTATTTTTATCGTTTTCTTTTCTTTCTCTTAATAACGGCTTGATAAAGCTGAAATTAGTAAATACACATACTTTATAATTGTATGCAGTGTACGATCTGTTATTTCTTGCCGATGGACAATTGTGCATGGACAATATTTAGACAGCATTCACTCAAATCGGTGTTCCGTTAATCGAAACATCCCAACTTTCCTGTTTGGTGGGACCCAAATTATACCAACCCTAGATATGCATTGTGGCTTTCTCACCACTGTTTCCAGTGGCTGTTTAGCAGAGCTGGCTAACGAACTAAGTTTCTATACAAACCCAGCGAGGAGGTTTCACTCATGACTGTGGCAAGTACAGCTCCAACACCATATACAAGTTTGCTGATGACTCCACTGATGTGGGCTGTATCAAAGGGGTGATGAATCAGCTTACAGGAGGAAAGACTGAAAATTTGGCTGGTGGTGTAATAACAACAACCCAACCTCTCACTTAATTTCAATAAGACCAAGGAACTGATTGTAGACTTCAGGAGAGGGAAACCAGAGGTCCATGAGCCAGTAGTTGTCGGAGGATCAGAGGTGGAGAGGGTCGGTTACTTTAAATTCCTGGGTGTCACTATCTCAGAGGACCTGTGCTGGACCCATCTTATAAATATTACTAAGCACGACAGCACCCCTGCTTCCTCAGAAGTCTGCAGAAGTCCATCGTGCCATCGAGAACCTTTGCAAACTTCTATGGTTGTGTGGTGAAAAGTGTACTGACTGGCTGCATTACGGCCTGTCTGGGAACACCAATGTCTTTGAGTGAAAAATCCTATGAAAGGTAGTGGATTTGCCCCGGCACATCACAGGTAAAACCCCTCCCAACCACCGAGCCCATCTACATGAAACATTGCCTTAGAAAAGCAACATCCATCCACCATCAGAGATCCTCACCACCCAGGCCGTGCCCTTTTCTCACTGCTGACATCAAGTGGAAGGTACAAGTGCCTCAGGACTCACACCACAGGTTCAAGAACTATCCTTCAACCATCAGGCTCTTGAACAAAAGGGGATAGCTTTTACACCCATTTAAGGACTCTGTTATGTTGTTTTTTCATGCTCATTATTTATTACTCTTTATTTATATCTGCATTTGCACAGTTTGTTTACAGTTTACTGTTCCTGATGTTTACCGTTTACAGTTACTTTTCTATTGGTTTGCTGAGTATGCCCACAGAAGAAGAATCTCAGGGTTGTATGTGGTGATATGTATGTACTCTGATAATAAATTTTACTTTGAACTTGCACCTCTAATCTTAAACCTATACCTTCATGCCTTTAGCTCCATCTCCCTGGGGGAAATACTGATGTACATTCAAATTGCTCACATAAATTATGAACAATGGAGGCACTCCACGAGATACAAGCCTCCAGCCTGCTATCATATGCTGCTTCCTACCACTTTGCCAATTGTGAATCCAATCCACATTCTCCCCCGATCCCATGTCATGGAGTCAAAGAGAAGTACAGCACAAAAACATGCCCTTTGGCCCTTCTAGTCCATACCCAAACCATTTAAACTGCCTATTCCCATTGGCCTGCACTGGAACCATTGTCTCCATTTTCCTACTATCCACATACCGAGCCAAACTTCTCTTATACTTTGAAATCGAGCTCACATGCACCATTTGTACTGGCAGCTCATTCCACACACTCACAACCCTCTGAGTGAAAGTTTCCCTTCATGTTCCCCTTAAACTTCTCACCCTTCACCCTTTATCCATAACCTCTGGTTGTAGTCACACCCAGCCTCAGTGAAAAAAGCCTGCTTGTATTGTCCCTATTTATACTCGCATAATTTTGTATACTTCAATCAAATATTGTCTCAATCTTCTATGTTCTAAAGAATACAACCCTAATCTATTCAATCTTTCCTTATAACTCAGGTCCTCCAGACCCGGCAATATTCTTGTAAATTTTCTCTGTATTGTTTCAACCTCGTTTACACCTGTCCTGTAGGTAGGTGGCCAAAACTACACACAATTCTCCAAATTAGGCCTCCCCAATGTCTTATCCAACTTCAACATAACATCCCATCTTCTGTACTCAATACAGTGATTTCTGAAGGTCAATGTGCCAAAAGCTTTCTTTAAGATCTTGCCTACCTGTGACGTCACTTTCAATCAATTATCGATCTGTATTCCCAGATCCCTTTGTTCTACCACACTGCGCAGTGTCCTACCACTCACTGTGTAAGACCTACTCTGGTTGGTTCTGTCAAAGTGCAAAACCTCACACATGTCTACATTAATTCCATCTGTCATTTTTCAGCCCATTTTTTCAGCTGATGCAGATTCCTCTGCAAGCTACAATAGACTTCCTCTCTGTCCACTACACCCACAATCTTGGTGTCATCCACATTATCATCCAGATCATTGATATAGATGACAAACTACAAAGGACCCTGCACTGATCCCTGCGACACACTACTAATCACAGACTTCCAGTCAGAGACAGAACCTCTATTCCCACTCTCTGGGGCTTCTCCCACAAAGCCAATGTCCAATCCAATTTACTACCTCATCCTGAATGCCAAGCGACTGAACCTTCCTGACCAGCCTCCTATGCCGGAACTTGTCAAAGGCCTTACTAAAGTCCTAGTAGACAATGTGTGATCTAATCTTCCAGCCTGCATGAAGAACCTTGTCAAAACTTGCTAACGTCGATATAGACAACATCTACTACCATACCTTCATCTGCCCCCTTGGTTACCATAAGACATAGGAGCAGAAGTAGGCCATTCGGCCCATTGAGTCTGTTCCACCATTCAATCATGGGCCGATCCAATTCTTCCAATCATCCCTTCTCCCCTGCTTTCACCCCATACCCTTTGATGCCCTGGCTAATCAAGAACCTATCTATCTCTGCCTTAAATACACCGAATGACTTGGCCTCCACAGTCACTGGCAACAAATTCCACAGATTCACCACCCTCTGATTAAAGTAATTTCTCTGCATATCAATTCTAATAGGACGTCGTTCAATTCTGAAGTTGTGCCCTCTTGTCCTAGAATCCCCTACCATGGGAAATAACTTTGCCATATATACCTTCTGGAAGAACTCCGGATGTTTTGCCAGATAGAACTTCCCTCATTCAAAGCATGCTGACTGTTCCAAATCAAACCATGTTGGAAAATTCTGTCCCTCAGAACTGCCTCCAGCAGTTTGCCGAATAGCAATGTCAGACTCACCAGTCTGTAGTTTCCTAACTTGTTTTTCTACCCTTTTTAAACAAAGGCACCAACAGTAGCCACCCTCCAGTATTCCAGAACCTCACCCATGGCCAGTAAAAATCTCTGCAAGGGTTTTCTCCTGAGAGCAGAGAAGGTCGAGAGGGGCAGCAAATGTCCAGTAGTGACAAGTTGTCTGATAGCTGTGACTTCGAGTGCACTGAATGAATGTCCAGGAGTGACGAGAATAAATACTCAAGTTGTCTGATAGCTGTGCACTGAATGAATGTGTGCTGGATGCAGAGTCATTCATGGTTTTCCTGCTGTACCTTCTTAATGGGCTCAATCACTTCCTGTGCTGCTTGATTCTAGATATGCAAATTCTGTAAGACAGTGTGGCTTTTCAGAGCTTACAGAAAGGATGGGTACAACTTCAAGCTGCCAGTCCTCGTCTCCATGCTTGTCCAGTTCTGCCTCGTTGAGCGTGCCTGCATTTAATCCTTATGCCCAAGCCCCCCAAACACTTGAATTCCCTGGCTGCCTCCTTTCTCTTTAAATTGTTCCTTATAATCTCCCGTTAAGTAAACTTTTGTCACCTGCCAAATACCTCCATATATGGTTCCACCTGAATCTTTTTCTCTTGTGAAGACATGAGGCATTTACAATAACGAAGGTGTTAAATAAATGCAAGTTGTTGTGCAATTAACAGACTATAGCACTTTAGAGTTAGTTTGGGCTCCAGGGAGACACCTTGATCCTGTTACAAAAACCAAGAAGATGGATCACTAGCTGTTTTTCCTCCCCCACCATTCCCTAGTAAAGACCTATTGTCTAAAGCTCATGGCTGTTTTAAAAATTCTTTGGGCTAAGAGTTTGTTTCTCAGTCTCTCTGTGTAATCAGATCCTTTATTCAGAGGTTTGATTGGTTTAGTCAAGGATCACTGACAGTGAGAAGATGTGAAAATGGAAGTGTAGCTCATGTAGAAATGATAAAGCGAGCAGTTAAAGTCCATTGCAATCACACTTCAGACTTCAAAGTGGGAAAATTGGGTTGAGAAAGCTGTGTGCATATTTCTGTGCAAACAAGGCAGGAGTTCATGCGTGAAAGAGCATTAGGTGATTTGCTGTGAAATGGCATTGAGGAAAAGGTGAGTTGGACAGGTGTGCCATTTCAGGTGCTCATTCCCTTCTGTCAGAATGTTGGCCTTAGTTTGAAATGGTTACCATTAACAATTAGGGCTGGACAATGAAATCATTAACCCTCAGAATGCTGGTGGCTTTCCAGTAGCTTACTCTACAAGGAGCAAATGGCTAACACTCATGAACCTAAAGGAATCAAAGTATATTTGGCATCACAGATTCACTACTTATCCCAACATATTTCCCTATGAGATAGGAGGCCATTCAGTCCATCAAGTTAACGTGAGTCACATACCATTATGCTCCCTCACCAACTCTCCCTATTGCTCGGAAGAGCAAATACAATTCAGAAAACACTTTACTGATGACAAGACATCTTTAGTCCATGATGAGGTAAGAACGTAACTTCTGTCAGCCTTCTTCCAACTCTCTCTCTTTATCTCCTGGTTTCACTTACTAAGTGGCTACAAGACAACAATAAGCCAACTGATCAAGTTAATACGGATTACCAAAGATTGGAAACAAATAATGGAGAAAATTGACAACTAATAAAGGAAAGCATTTACACTGCTTCTTCCACCATCTCAGAGTAATCAAAATTCTCTACAGCCAACAGTCCATTCACAATTAGGTTGCTTTCAGAATGAAATAATGTAGAAATTAATTTGTGCAAGGCTAGATCCCAACAAGGAGCCATTAATTAAACAGTGAATCCCTATGTTTGGTGTTGCTCAGCTGCTAAATGGTGGGGCAGGATTGCCGATCCTCATTTTTTCACTCTAGGTTGGCCCTCCAGTGCTTGAGGTGGTAAATCACTCCTCTCTGAGAGTCGGGGTGTGGAGATCACAGGTGTATCAATTTTACATCTTCTAGGTCCTGATATCTGATCAATAGCATATGCAGGTGAGATTGCTAAAAGTAGCCGCCGTACTATTGGTCTGAAGTAGGAAGTCTTATGGATAGAAATAATCTTGATAAGGTTCGTAATTTTAACAAATTCGTTTTCCTGTAACATGTGGTGATGCCCCTACAGTCAAATAGCTGCTGACATCATCAAATGAATGGGACTACAGATGATACCTTGCTTGAAAGGCCATTGGAAATGGTGTGCAGACAGATGGTGTGTCCAATGCTGAATGAAGGCGACAGGCTGTCCCTTTAACAGTGATCTTACCGAAGAGACTCACTTTTGCAGATCAAGTGTATCCATTAATATCCACAGAGAATAAGAAACAAAAATCAGTATCTTGATCCATCATTAACCCGTCAAAACCATCACTAACCCCTCTTAAACCCTGTCACTTTCTTCCTAGGAAAATGGTTGTTTTGTTGTTTCTCTATTACCCCTCTTCCTAACTGTCATTCCACTTGTTCCACTTCACTTGCAAAGTACAGTGAGTTCCATCACAGCTTTGAGCCAAAACCTCTTTAACTATCTCATCGCACCTCCTGAGAGTCAACAGCTTCTAGTACATACGCACCTTTCATCAGAAATAATCTAATCTTTCTAAAAATACCTTTCAACGCTCTCCGAACTAACTTATCCAATCAACCACACGATCTTACAAACTTTATTCTTGTTCAAAAAAGGCATCAGAAACAAAAACCTCATCTCCTGTTGCTGCAAACTGATCTTTGCTCTGCCTTGTCTGGAATGAAAAGTATGAGATTTAACAAAACAAAAAAATCCCTCGCACTCTGTCCACCAGTATTTATTCACTCTCTTTTACTGACTATCACAGATCTGTGTCATCTGTTGTAACAACTGGGTTTGCAGAATCCAGGCATAATGTAACTGAAAATATGGTTCAGACACCCGAGAGGTTTCCTGTTTCTATTCCAGGGGAAAACTCAAGACAAAACAACAACAAAAAGCCAGCAATGCTGGTTCCTGGGCAGGGTTTGGTTGCAAAGACTGAGAAACACCATTCTAAGGTGTACAACACCAAAACATTGTGAAAGGCTACAGAGTAAGATTATATACTCTTCAAACTCAGCAAGGCTGTAGTTGTCATGTTGTTATTCAGACTAATCCCAATTGCTTCTCTTTAAGCCATTCAAATAATCCACACTTCTCTTGGCCCTTGACCTCCACGGCTCACTGTCTGCATGTACTGGCTGGCTTTGGAAGAGCAAGCCAAGAGCCTATAGTATCGATGAGAAATGGCTTATCTATTATACCAGTGTGACATGTTGGGACAATGATGGCATGCTGAAGGCCTGCGTGTGAGTGAATACTCGAGTGCACTGTGAACCTGTGGCTGGGGATGTCAGAAGTTCAAGAGCACAGAACTGTTTCTGGAGTTTTGGGTCAGGTGGGGTTGTGTTGGCAAGTAGCCGAGGGAGAGGCAGTTCAGGAATTGGAGGACTGCCATTGCTCAGTAGTCAGATCATGAAAAGGTGGTGGTGTTGGGGGAGGTGGTGGGAGAATCAGGGCTGCAATAAGTGGATGGTGAGGCACTGGATGGGGTCTGCTGTGAAGGGGTAGTGTACCGTCCTGCTGGGCTGGGACAGCGAGACTGTATGAGTGGTCCCGGAAAACCTGTGCTTTGGTACCTCACATGTGTAGTGGTCCACAAAGAATAATCCTGACTTCACAATCAAGCCATGTGATAGTTAATTTTAAAAAAAATGAAAACTTGAATCACATGGTGCTTAAAAATGTAGTGTCTCAGAAATCAAATACCGGGCATCTACTTCTTTTGGTTCTGAAACTTTTTGTGCAAACTACAGCACTCATAACACTGTTCCTCTATTTTATCATAACTTGTTCGATTTGCAATCTACAACAATTGGTTCTGAGAGCACTCCACATTTGCAGCAGGCTGTGCCACTCCCTCACAGCAGCAGTTTCAATCCTGACCTGTTGCCAACTCTGTGGAGTTTGCACATTCTTCCTGTAACTGTGTGGGTTTTCTCTGGGTGCTCTGGTTTCCTCCCATATTTTAAAGGTGCGCTGATATGTTAATAGGTGACTGTAAATTGTCCCTGTAGGTAAATGGCAAAAGAAAATCAAAGGGGAGTTGTTGGGTAGGTGAGAGAGAATGTCACTAAGAACAAAAAAAAGGGAATTCTGTGCTGAAAACAAGGAGGGAACCTGCGGACTAAATGGACTCTACCTACATCACATTAAGTAAATCATTCTACTTTTTCATTGCTGGTGATGGCTTGTATTCGGGCGTTCCTGAAGTTTCCCAGTGGCAAAAGAAAGCAATAGAATCTTACAGCAGCACCACATTTCATTAGGAGTTAAGCTTCAGATGCTGATCTATGTTGACCTTAATTATTCTTTCTTGCCAGTTCTCAGTACCTCAATCTTTCAAATACTCATCTATCTGCACCATAAAGGCCCTAATGATTTGGTCTCCACTATTCTTGGACCACTACTCTTGGAGATTCACTACTTTCCAAGAGAAGAAATGTCTACTCCTCAGTTTTAAATGACTAGCTGTTTGTTTTACAGCAATGTCCCCTTGTTTAAGATTCTCTCACTAGGGAAAAGTTCCCTTTGGGCGGGGATTCCCAAACTGGGGTCAACAGACCTTTGCTCAATGGTATTAGTCCATGGCATAAAAAAGATTGCGAACCCAGGTCTTATATGTCTGAAAAAGATCACCCCTCATTCTTTGAAACTGCATGGAATACAAATGTAAACTGTCTACTCCCTTCTTATAGGCCAACCCTTATCCCAGGAAATTAACTGGTGAATCTCCTTTGTACCGCCTGCAGTGCTGCTATATTCATTTTGAGATAACATAGAACAGGTTTTTCAGCTCACAATATCTGCAACCAATACAATGCCGAATCAAACTAATTTGTTTCTGCCTGTACCTGATCCATATCCCTCCATTCTCTGCACATTCAGGCATCTGATAGCCCCTTAACACTACTATCATATCTTTTTCCACCACTCTTCCCTGCAGCCTGTTCTAGTCACCCATCATTTTAAACTTGTTTCTTCTTGCCTTAAATGCACACCCTCAAGTTACGTACTTGACATTTCTGCCCTGGGAGAAAAATTATTCTGCCTACCCTGTCTATGTCTCTTAAAATCTTATCAGGCCTTCACTCAGCCTTCCCTCAACACTCCACAGTAAAAACCCAAGTCTGTTCAACTTCGCTTTATAGCTCATAATCAAGTAGCATCCTGGTCGATGTCTTCTGCACCCATTCCAAAGCCTTCACATCTTTCCTGTAATAGGGCAACCAGAATTGCACACAATACTCCAAGTGCAGCCCAACCAAAGTTTTATACAGCTGCAACATAACTTTCTTATTCTTGTACTCAATGACCCAACCAATGAAGACATCCATGGCTATTTTCAGTGAGCTACGGATTTAGACCCCGAGTCCTTCTGTATGTCAATCCTGTTAAGGGTCCTGCCAGTAAGTGCATTTTTCACCCTTACATTGGATGTGCCAAAATGCAACATCTCACATTGCAGAGATTAAAACCGATGTGCCATTTCTCTACCCATATCTGTAACTGATCTATATTCTGCTGTATCCTTTGACAACCCTCTACAGCAGCCTTTCTCAAATGTTACGTCCTGGGCTAACCCTTGAAATAATTTTCAGGTCTCAAGGAATTCCTGCCTAAAAAATATTATATGTACAGCTCACGGTACATTAGTGTGATCAGTATGTTGTAGATATAATAATCCAAAAATAGTTGTCAATGCTCTTTTGAGTAGAGAATTATTTTTTGCTTATCTTTCTTGAAATTAATCTCTTTCATTCCCTTTCATAAATTTTAAAAGTCCATAAGACAAACATAATACATTTCTCAATTCAGGGTTGAACTTGAGAGAAGCACCCACAGATTTCACTTTCAACTGAAATGAGAAGATTTTTATCCTTGTTCCTGATGCTTGTAAAACAAGAAAAAGCTTATTCACACATGTAAGAAGTTGAAAACTGGCAGCAAAATGTTCATTGATTCCTTATGAATGGCAGATTTCCACAGAAATCCAGAACTTGTCCAAGGAGAGATCAGTAAATCTTGAGTACATGATCAGAGTGCAGCTCACAAGGCTCTTCCACTTCTGTCAAAGTCAAGTTGTCAGGCTGAGCAGAAGATGAAGAGAAACAGTCCCTCACCCAGTCATACACATGTTGAAAAGAAGGAAAAATATTGTTCAATTTTGTTCTGCAGTTCTTCAAGGTGGTTTGCAATAAGACTCAAGACCTTCTGATATCCTTCCTCATTCTCAAGCCCATTAGCAGTCAAAAAATTTCAAAATTTCCTTTTGCAACATGATTTTCTCAAAGTTTCTGTTTCCTTTTAAATCCAAGAATCTTGTCACTTGAAACTGAAACATTTTCTCCAGGACCTTGCAGAGACTTGTTCAACCGGTTCATATGAAGAAAAATGTGTGTTAAGTAGGCTAGTTTCTGCAGCCATTCATCATCTTTAAAGTACTCAGCAAAATCTGGCTTACTATTTCCTTGAAAGTACTTCCTGCAATTCACCTTTTAGCTCAAACACGCTGTTGACAACACTTCCTCTGCTAAGCCACCAGATTTCTGTATGGTGTGTTCTTTGTCCAGGTTTTCACAGTTTTTTTTAAACATTCTCTAGTGACTAGGCTTAAGGCTATTAAATAATTTGCTTCCTGAATCCTTCTACTAACTGTGACTTCACTTTCAAATGCTTTAATCTGTTGGTTTTGAGATTCCAATAGTAGTTTTAAAATAATCAACACTTTACATGTCATATGACTGTGATCTGTAGTTAAGTGTCTTTTTAGTTTTGCTGGAGCCATTGTTACATTTGTTTGCCACAGACTAGGCACAATGGAATAGGACAACTTGGATCACCAGTCCATGTAAAACCCACTGATAGGTAGCTTTCATTGTAAAGATGGACTTTTTTGTGAGTCTGTTGTTGCACAAGAGCAGTGAAATGACTCAGAAGATTGTAATTCTTCATCACTAACCTTATCAGAATTGTCTGTATACCTAGGCCTAGAATCCTCCTCTTCCATCTCACAACTCCTCTTCAAAAATCGCCATCTTTAGAATGAAAATTTCCCTCCAATCTTCTACTACATTGGTAGCTTGCTCGCTCTCACAAGGTAGTCAAAGGTGTGTAAAGGTAAGTTGGGAGGGAGGGGCTGATGTTACAGCCCAAGTTGGGCAAGTCCATTTAATGCATGGAAAACACATTTCATGCTCATCAGCCTACTGTCCTCCCCTCTGTGCAACAAATTCCTCACCAATTATCAAAGGTCTGCCCAAGTTGTGTTAAAAACTGAGAATGGACTCAACCAAATAAACACAGTCCAACTGTGCACTGCCATATTGGGCTGAGAGACCTCTTAACAAGATTGCTAATTGGACTACTCAGTCACTGAGAGTGCTAGCATCATGCATTGTGCAAGTTCAAAAAATGATGGGAGTCTCCCATTGGCAGTCAATGGAGTAGGATGCTTGTGCGCTGCTCCTAACTTTGATAACCTACTTCACACTGCTAGTTCCGTTTAAAGTTTGAAGATTTATTACTTTTACTGAAGGTTTTACAATTTAATTACGATGGCAGGGATTTTAAAAAAAGCTGGAAAAACCATTGCTGAAACCAATCCAACAGAGCAATCAGCGGAAGTCCTTATTTCAGAAAGAATGCTCTCTTTAATGCAAGATATGAATACTATAATTGATAGCCTAGTGAAGGCTAATGAAAAGTTTGAAAAAATTATTTCCATCATCCAGGAATCTTATGGCAATCTGGAAATCCAATTCGAGTCACTCAAGAAGACTACCAACAGAATTAAAAGAGAACAGGAAGCAATGAATCAAGTTATTAAAGAACAAGATTTAAAGATATTGGCTATGGAAAAGAAAATTAATGAGGCTACTTCGGAAATATCAAGAATTAAGAAGAAAACAGTTGATCTGGAAAGTAGACGTCGCAGAATTAATTTACGCATACTGGGTTTGCCCGAAAATACGGAATCCGGTGAGCCATCAAAATATTTTACAGATGTTACATTCACTTTTTAGTGAGATACTTGAAGCCCCTCCGATGATAGAGTCCATCGTTCTCTCCATCCAAAGCCTTCACCTGAGATGAATCCTCACCATGTGATACTACGCCTGCATTATTTTACAACTAAAGAAGCAATTCTCCGAGATGCAAGGAAGCGAGGGAAACTAATCTTTAATGGGGCAGCCATTTGTATAATTGAAGATTTAACTCCAGAGGTTTGGGGGGAGGGACGGGGTTATTAGATTAGGTGTTCTCTGACTGGGCAATCCTGAGAGGTTTTTCTGTCAATCATGTTGCTTTTTTTTAAAAAGTCTTTGATCGAGTTCATGCTATATTTTTCCTGGTAGATTTGATTTGTGCTTATGCAATAACTTACTTTACAATATCTTATATTATATAAGTTTAAATATGGATATTAATTAAATTAATATAACATCTTGGAATTTGAATGGTATGAACCAACCTATTAAGCGGAAAAAGATCTTTAAGAACTTAAAAACACTTCAGGCTGGTGTTATTTTTGCCCATATTCGTAGGGCAGATGAAAATCATTTTTTAAAATTTTAGTGAGGTTATCAATTTTATTCTTTATCAGTAACTAAAATTAGAGGGGTCTCTATTTTTATTAAATCTTAAATCCCTTCCGTACATTTTAATACTGTTACTGATTCAATGGGAAGATATTTAATCAATACTGGTCTGTTATGCGGTCAAAAGGTGGCTTTAGTGTGTGTGTTTATGCACCTAATATTGATAATCCTGAAATTTTTAAGAAACTGTTTTCTGCATTGCCAAATTTAAGTGAATACAAGTTGATTACAGGCGGTGACTTCAATTGTTGTTTAAATCCTTCGATTGATAGGTCAGCAACCAATCTATTGCTTCCTAATAAGGCTGTGACTTGTATGAACTCTTTTTTATTGGAATACAATTTGGTTGATATCTGGAGAGTTATACATCCAAAAGATAGGGATTTTTCTTTCTTTTCGCATGTATATCATAAACACTCAAGAACTAATTATTTTTTGCTGTACATGTAATTGGTGCCTTTTGTTGCCGATTGCATGTATGATGTCATCACTTTGTTGGACCATGCACCCTTGAAATTAACATTTAGATTTCCTGATAACATTTTAAATTCTTCTCAGTGGAGATTTAATACAAAAACTAAGTCCTGTAATGATGTAGTAAGTTTTATTAAAGAACAAATTTCTTTATTTTTTGAATTAAATACAACTGAGGGAATGTCAAATTGGGTTATTTGGGATACGATGAAATCTTTTCTCAGGGGACAGATAATTTCATATTCAGTAGGTTTAAGAAGGAAAGCCAAAGCAGAACGTTTAGTGATTAACTAACAAGATTAAAGAAATAGATAGTTTATTCAGAAACACCTAATGAAGATCTTTATAAGGAAAGGGTGGAACATCAAACACAGCATGATTGGCTTTTGACCTATCCCATTGAGCGGCAACTTCTCAAATCTAAAAGTCAATTTTACATACATGGGGATAAGTCAGGCAAATTGTTAGCTGTCAATTAAAAGCAGATATGGCTAGAAGACAGATTTTGAAAATACAAACAGCTGATAGAATTGAAATGTCAGATGGTCAGGAAATTATTAAGGTATTTCTGGATTTCTACTCTAACCTTTATAAATCTGGCTACTCAGACAATACTACTTCTATGAATAGATTTTTGCAAAAGCTGAATACACCTAACATTTCCACTCAAGAGATGAATACATTAGATGCGCCTATTAAACAAGAGGAAATAACAACGGCTATTTCCTCCCTCCAATCAGGTAAAGCTCTGGTACCAGATGGATATACAGTGGAATTTTTTATGACTTTTACTGAGATACTTACATCTCAATTATGTCAAGTTTTCACTGATTCTATACCCTCTGGGACTCTCCCAAAAACTTTTTATGAGTCATTCATTTCACTATTCCCTAAAAAAGGAAAAGATTTATCTGAATGTGCCTCTTATAGACCAATTTTTTTACTAAATGTGGATTCTAAAATTCTTTCAAAAGTTTTGGCTAATAGGATCGAGAATATTTCACCTGAAGTTATCCCTAACCATCAAACTGGATTCATTAATAGATATTCATACTTTAATATTTGGAGACAATTGAACATTATTTTAATTTGGAAAACCAAAGGTATAATAACTTATTCAGATTTGTTTATAGGGGATTGTTTAATGTCTTTCACTCAGCAAGTGGATAAATTTGATTTATCCGATGTACACTTTAGATATTTACAAATTATGATTTTTTTTATACATACTTTGCTTCCAAATTATCCCTCCGCTTATCCATCTAATGTGATAGATATCCTCTTCCAGGTTAAACCACTCCAAAAAAAATCAATAGCTACAATTTATAAATGGTTATTGAATTTACTAATGATAAAATTAAAGCTGCCTGGGAATTGGATTTTCAAGAGTTACTTTCAAATAATCAATGGAGTAAAATTTTTCATCTGGTAAATACTTCATCTATTTGTGCCCGTCATTCCTTGATACAGTTCAGGGTATTGTATCGGGCACAAATGTCAAAGGATAAATTAGCCAGTATTTTTCCCCAATATTAATCCTATTTATGATAGATGTAATACTCAGGTGGCCACTTTAACTCATGTTTTGGTCTTGCATAAAGTTGGAGAATTTTTGGAAAAATGTTTTTAAAACCTTATCAAAAGTGCTGGATCTGGATTTACAATCAAACGTATTTATAGCTACTTTTGGGAAGCAGGAAATATTCTGCTTCTGCTCAGCGGATGATAGCCTTTTTAGCCTTATTGTCTACGAAAGCCATTTTACTTAAATGGAAGGACCCTAACACTCCTACCGCCTTTTATTGACTTTCCTCTATTGTGTCCTGTTTGTCTAGAGAAAATAAGTCAGACATTGGATACATCCTTTAAACTTGAAGAAATCTGGCGACCTTAAATTCAATATTTTCATATGATCTGATTTTTGTACTGATTCTCTTCCAGTTATTTTTTCAGAACCTTGGATTTGATCAGAGTCTCTCTTCTGTTGGTTTTTCTCTCAGGATGGACTGCCCAGTCCTTTTTTTCCCCCTGTTTAGAATAGTGGTGGTTTTTTCCTCTCTTATATAAAAATTTCTAATAGTCCTTCCTTCCTTCATAAATTGGTAAGAGAATTTATACATTCTATATCAAATTTATACGTTGTAGATCAACACTATGTGTGGTTCTGATAGTTTATTTCTGTATGTACTGCTATTGATATATATACCAGAGATATCCCCCTCCTGTTTGTCTACTTTTTTAAATCAATAAAAAGATTGAAAAAAGAAAGAAAGGAAATTTTTTTTTAAATCACTATCTCCCGCGTTAGCCCTAGCGACCTCACAGAACCTTCGGGTTCTGCTGAACCCCAGTTGAGAAACCCTGCTCTACACTGTCCAGAAGTACACCAAATTTTGGCCTCACCTGTCCAAAATCCTGTACTGTAACAAAACCTTCCCATTCATAAACTGTAATCCTTTTGTAATAAAGGCCAATGTACCATTTACCTTCAGTACGAACTGACTGCTAACATTTAATTATTCATGCTCCATACTTCTAAATATCACTGAACATCACTCATTTACAATTTTGATCCACTTATAGCAGGGATTCCCAACCTGGTACACACGGACCCCTTGCTTAATGGTATTGGTCCATGTCATTAAAAAATGCTGGGAAGCCCTGAAGTAGATAATAATCTGCCTTCTGATTCCTCTCAATGAAGTGCATGACTTCATGCTACATAATCCTAACCCCCTTACCAATCAAGAACTATCAATCGCTGCCTTAAATAAACCCAATTAACTTTGCCTCCACAGTCTTCTGTGGCAACGAATTCAGCAAACTCACCATCTGGCTGAAGAAGTTGCTCTGCATCTTGATTTTAAAGAGACATCCCTTTATTTTGAGTCTGTACTCTCAGACCCTAGACTCTCCTGCTAATGGAAATACCCTCTCCAAGTCCATTCTATTCAGCCTTTCAGTACACGATAGGCTTCAATGAGATCTCCCCCTCATCCTTGTGAAGTCTGACTAACACCAGCTCAGAGAAATTAAATAGGTTAAGTCTTTCATTCCTGGGATCATTTTTGTGAGGCTCCTCTCAACTCTCTCCAGGGCCGCACATCTTTTCTTTGATACAAAGCCCAAAATTGTTCCCAGTATTCCAAATTCTCAGCAGTATTTGACGTGCTCAAAACAGAACGTCTTCTTCAGTTATGACAAGTACTAGAAGATTCTGAGTCTCTTTTTCATTTACAAGGTTAATTCCCAAGAATTAGAAACAGCTTGGAAAACCACCAGCAAAAACTCTGCCCAACAGTTTCACTTGCTGCTGGTCACTTGGACAGTTTATCCTGCTCAGCTTGTATCACAATAGCAAACATATCTAATGTTTTTGTCAAATATTTATTTTATATAAAAAATTCAACAAAAGCACAATGTTTTCACAGAACATCGTGGAACCACTATATGTGGGTCCTGTCTGTGGAATCTCAGTCCCATGCATTCACAAGATCTTATTCAATCCACAGAATTATCCCAAGGAGCCTAATACAAGCAATAAGACCAGTAAGCTCTGATGGCTTTCACTGAATTGCTTTCAAATTTTAAGACAGCACTACTGAGTCCTGGTTACAATAGTAACAGGTTCAGTGACTAAATGTCTGGCTATGCATTTGCATCTGTAAGCCTCATCTTCAAGTATGATGGGAGGTTGGAATTCAGCTTTGTGCTGTGTTTCTTGTCAGACTAGCAAACCTCTTGGCTGCTCAGAATTGTACACAATGGCTTCTATTTCTCCTGACACTTACTTGGAGCATTTCAACTGAAGTTTGACAAATTGTGCATGAGTGAGAGTAAATTGGAATTGAGAAACTGAAAGATTTGTTGTATCATCACAAAGATCTTCAAATGATGAACTGAAGTGCAGTGACTATTGTTATGCAAGAAAATCAATGTTCAAATCGTCTAATTCTCAGTAGTTTACGTTCTTGGGAAATAATCCTGTGCAGCCTCATCCTGAAGTTTGACTTCTTCACGTGAAAAATATTAGAAGTTCAACACATTGTGTGAAAAGTATGTCCAACATCAAGTCTTCTATCAATATATTTTGCTGTATCAATAAGTCATCACTTTAACAATGCTCGGTCCTTAAGTTGAGGCTTCCATGTGTAGAACTTTCATGGCTTCTGCAATCTGTGGACTTGTGTCAAGTTGGCTATACATTCCAACCAAGAAAGCCTTGTGCAAGAGAACACCCGCATGCTCTAGAAACAAAGCAAAGGACAAGAATGAGTTAATGTCAGAAGTAAAAGAACTGCGGCACTACCATCCAGGTAAAGGCAAATAAACTCCTCAAACATTGTATCATAATCAAACATAATTAAGTCATTATGATAATCTGACAAATTATACTGGTGGTCAATTCAGACCTGGAAGATCTTCCGTTTGCAAAATTACTCAATCTCTGTACTGTATTAGAGTGGCATATTACAAGTCTTGCAATAAAAAAAATCCCAAGAGCTAAGGAGGGTTATTAAGAAACCAAGAGATCCCCAAACCTCTTTTATCACCTACAGTATAGTGTGTGTGTTGTTTGTGTGTACTGTGATGTTCTCTGTGGGTTACAATGACCATTTGAACCAGGCATTAGACTAGTTGAATATAGTCACAAAAGGCGGCAAGTTTCAGTTACAGGGATTTATAGAGAGAAACGGATCAAGTTTTAAGACTTACCAGATAATAAACCAATCTCAAGGTTTATACAAGACAAATCATATTTACCTTGGCAGAGTAGTGTGTAATCAGGAAGATTCTTCAGAGCTGTCTGCACCACATCATAATTTCCACAGCCAAGGCAGTACAAGAACGTTGGGAGAAAGTCAGCAGCAACACTGGAAAAGGAACCAAAGTTAATCATAAACAAGAGAAAATCTGCAGATGCTGGAAATCTGAGCAACACACACAAAATGCTGGAGGAATTCAGCAGGCCAGGCAGCACCTAGGAAAACAGTACTTGAAGAAGAGCAACATCTTGCAGTTGAGGGAGGGAGAGGAGAAATGATATGGTGATTGCCCTAATAAAGAATTATATTGACCCAGATGAGTATTAGGTAGAATCATTCTGGGTAAAGAGAAGACATTATAGGGGTAAAAAAAAATATTGATTAGATTGATTTAGAGTTCCACTAATAGCAGCAACACAAATGAAGAATCCACGACATCCACGTTGTTATACAATAAGAAAGGACCAGGACAATCACATTGGGAAAAATATTGGAAGACAACAGAATCCATTTGGGGTTGTTCTTTAAAACAATCAATGATATGGATTTGACAGATATAGAAAGTAAACATTAGAACTTGAGCAAAACATAAAGATAAATTGTCTTTCATTGCCAGAGTTGGAGAACAAAAGAAAGAAATGCTTTCTGGTATGGTCCAAGGAATATGGATGCGCAGTTTAGATCTCTTTATTTACAAGACCCAGAATCAGAGATGCATAGATTCACTATTTTCATTCTGCGGATGAGTGGGTTACAAGAATCAGATGTACAGGACAGAGAGAAAGACAATGTACTGTGCTAGCCAAAAATGCAGCAGCATAGGTACTGCATTTAAGTCTAGCTGCTCTAGTGCACAGCCTTATAGGTTGTGGATTTTCAATTATTTTAATGATTTGGACTTAAATACAGATGTACCAAAAGTGACAGTGCTGTTGACATTTGGCAAGACTGTTCTAAGCTGTAGGAAGTTATCAATACACTGAGCAGTGCAATATAAAATGCCACAATTATGGACCAAAGAAACACTTAAGTTCCTCCCTAATTTCTGAATCCCTCTATTGCCCTTTCTATGGTACTCTACAGTTAAATCACTCACCATGCTTGGACTTTGCTGATTCAGAAGCAGGTTTAATATCATTGGTATATGTGGTGAAGTTCGTCGTTTTGTGGCAGCAGTACATTGCAATACATAATAATATTTTTAAAAAAACTAGAAATAAGTATGGTGAATTCCAGTTAAATGGGACACACTGGGACTGGTACATTTTAGTCAAATTAAGTGGTTGTCCCAATTAGCCACAGTTTCATGGCAATAGTTTAAAAGACATAAAAATGCCAAATTAACATTTAACTGAGTAATAAATTATGTAATTAAATAAAATGCAAAACAAATTAGAACACTATCAATAATACTACATTACTGTAAAGCTGTGTATTAGTTCCTAATAGCTACTGACAGAGGAATTCATTCAATGTACGCTGTTGTGTTCTTTTGACTGACTGTAAATGAACAAAACCAGTGCAGATACAGAGTGCAGGTAGTGGACTGCTGTCAAACAGTGTTTCATTTTCATTTTCACTCTGGCTGTTTCTGGCATCTCCAGACCTGAATGTTTGAAACCGTAGTGAGCAAAACAGTTCTGAATAGTTTTACTGTTTATTACTTACCAACTATCAGTGATAAAAATCACTGCTTTTTGAACACAAATACATGCAAGTGACACTATTTAAAAACCGTTACCTCTATGCACAGTTTGTGTCTAACTGCCACATAATGTACACTCGACTCATGTTAATTAGAAAATGTTCAGCAATGGTCCCTTGCTCAAATAAGTGGCATAGTGTCCCAAATAGATGAAGGGAATCAGAGCTAATTTCTTGCTTTGTTCTTGTTCTGTCAGAGTTGTCCTAAATAAGCCACTACCCTGATAGCCCAATTAACCAAAATCGACCGATATATAAAAAATATATTAAATTAAATAAGTAGAGCAAAAAGAGAGCAAACAAAGGTGAGTTAGTGTTCATGGGTTTATTACCCATTCTGAAATCTGATGGTAGAGGGGAAGAAGTTGTTCCTTCAGGCTCCTGTACTTCCTCCCTGATGGTAGCAATGAGAAGAGGGCATCTGGGTGCTGGGAGGGTCCTTAATAATGGATGCCACCTTTTGAGACATCACCTTTTGAAGATGTCCTCAATACTGGGGAGGCTGGTGCATGTGATGGTGCTGGCTGAATTTAAAACTTTCAGCAACTTTTTTTAATCCTGTGCAGTGGCCCTTACATACCAGATGATGATGCAATAGTTACAATGCTCTCCAGGACACATCTGCAGAAATTTGTGTGAGTCTTTGGTAACATACTGTCTCCTCAAACTCCCAACATCGTGCTTTCTTTGTATCAATATGTTGGACACAGGATAGATCTTCTAAGAGGCCGACACCTAGGAGCTTGAAACTGCTCACCCTTTCCATTATTGATCCTTCAACTTCCCCTTCCATCAATTACTTGGCCTTACAGACATTGAGTTCAAGGTAGTAGTTGTGACATCACTCCAGCTCTGTCTGGACACCCCATCACTTACTCCATTATTCAGAGGTGAATACATTCAGCGCACTATTGCATTATTTCTCTGGGCTTCCAGCCATTCCCTCTCTTCCTGCAGTGGGGTGACTAAACCCAAAGCAGACAATTCAAAAAGAATGTAGCTTCAAAGGTACATCAGAGCAACACCAACTGCTTTTCAAATTCCAGAATCTGGATCATGAGTTTTAACATTGATGACATTTCCTGAATGTTTCTTTCTAGGTATGCACATGTTCAGGAAACACGATTCCACATCCACAGAGCAGAGAGCTGGAGAGTATCCCTCTCAGTGTCAAAATGTCTAAACCTGGTACGCATTTAAGAGGAGAGGGGTAAGTAGAATGGAGATGTGTGGGTCACATTTTACTTTATTTTTTAACACTGAGATTAGTGGGTGCCTCGAATGCACTGCCATGGTTGGCCATGAGACAAATACAACAGAGGCATTTAGATAGGCACACGAATTCAGAGAATGGACCATTATAGCTATTGTGTAGGCAGAAGGGATTAGTTTAGTCAGGCATTTAATACTAGTTTCATTAGTTTGGCACAACATTGTGATTGAAGGGCCTTTCCTGTAACATACTGTACGAACTGTTTCATATATAAGATTGTGCATTCAGTGGAACTGGGAGATCTTTCCTGACTCTGCCTACTATAATATTAATTAACTTCCAACAGCACTTGGGTCCAGATGCTTTACTGCTTGCTTAATTTGGTTTTACAACTCTCCACTCTGTCTTTTCTGAGCTCCCATGCTTAGTCTGTGCCTCCTCTTCATACCTGCCAAAGCCCTGCTCTGCATGATCCCCAAGAGACCTTGTTAGATTGGTCCATACAGTTTAGAGAAATGAGGAGAAATTGCATCATGAAAAAGATGATTTAGAGAGGGCTTCACCAAAGAAAAGCCTCCAAATCATCTTTTTCTTGATGCAATTGCTCTTCATTTCCTGTCTTTGATTTTAAATTGGGGAAGAGTCACAGGACAGGAAACAGTAACTGGGACAGAAATGAAGAAAATTTTTGTTACCTTATGGGTCATACAGTTTGGAATTTTCTATCTTACTGAGTAGTAGATGCTCAGTTATTAATGGCTGAGAACCACATATTTTTGAAAATCACAGGAGTCAGGTGATATGGGGACTAAGCAGAAAAGTGTTCTTGAGGTAGAAGATTAACCGATGGAGAGCACTCAGTAATCACACTCCTTACACACACACACACACAAACACCACCTTGTCATTCTGCTGAGTGTGCACACTTCAATGTCTACCCCAGTATATTCTCCTAATGGGCCCTAAACTGAGCTAATGTGCTTGGGTTGGCTTTCTGGTGCCTTATCTGTCATACAAGGCGGAACATTCCATTTCTTCAGTAATGGGGGTATGCAAATATGCATAAGTTGTATACAGTTGGCCCTCCTTATCCGCGGATTGGGAAAACCCGGAAGTTCTCTCTCCAGCACTTGCTGTTTGAGCATGTACAGACTATTTTTTCTTGTCATTATTCCCTAAGCAGTACAGTATAACAACTATTTACATAGCATTTACATTGTATTAGGTATTATAAATAACCTAGAGATGATTTTAAAGTACAAGCAGTCCCCGGGTTATGAACAAGTACTGTTCCTGAGTCCGTATTTAAGTCAGATTTGAAGTCGGAACAGGTGCATCCGATATTATTTAGCGTAAGTTAGTCAAACATTTGTCTTAGTATATAGTATATACTTTACCTTTCTGTGCATATAAAACACTCAAGAAACATACGTATTTCAATAATTAAACCACTGCACTGCTTTGTAATAATTGTAGCTTTCATCGGGACAGGACCTTTCACATGATCCATTAAAATTTTTCTGATCGCTGACCGGCTGTTGCCTAATGCTTTTCCAATGACCGATGGTGTTTCACCTCTTTCCAATCGCTTTATTACTTCCACTTTATTTTCAATCATGATCGTCATTATTTTCATGATTATAAACACTGCAGATTCAGAGCTGTGACGTCGGATCCTAATGTCCAGGTTAATGAGCTAGGTTAAATAAGGCCCAGGCTTCCGCTGGGTCCTAAAGACAACTGTACTGAGACAGGTTAAGTAAGGGATTTGAGCATCCACGTTTTTTGTTTTCCACAGGGGGTCCCGGAGCCAATCCCCCGCGGATAAGGAGGGCCGACTGTACTTTATTTAAGGCAAATTGGTTTATTTCATAATCTGATTGTTACTACATTGTGGGTGCATCATAATTAACACTGTCGTGTCCTAATGCTGAATAAAAAGGTGCTCAGTGAAGGAGCGATAGGGGCTGTCAGAAGTTCACACTGTACGCAGTGAGCTATTATTGCTTTCTGGTAGATACCTTTTTGTAACTAATGGAAGTTCTCTTTTCACTAATTTTTGTAAGTTCGATTTTTGACACACCTAAGATACAACCTTGCACTAAAGTGCTAAGTGACTGCTGCCATTTTTGCTTTGGTCATAACCCACATATCTAACAATAACCTAATAAATGGTAGGTCAGAGCCAAGACACAGATCTGTGTCCTACTGATGCTCACCAGGTACCTACAACTTGAGCTGAGATACAAGAAGCCTCTGGTAATAATGGAGCTAATAATGTCAGTGCAGCATTGCAAGAGTATCCAACTCCATAAGAGTACTTCAGCCTGTACAAGATGGGCCAAGAAACAAGACAACTATTACTAATTCACCACTTTATGAGAGACTTTAAACTAGGGCCTGGTCTGATCTCAGGTGGATGAAATAAACCTCATGGAAAAAACCCAAGTAGAGAACAAAGCAGCAGCAATAAGCCATTTGGTCTGTTGAGCTCGCCCCGTCATTTAAGCATATTATCAAGACCTGGCATTTTTCCATATTCTTTAATACTGCAAGTCAACAAAAACTTGAATTAAGATTAATTGACCAGGTATTTAGGCCTATTAGTAAACTCTGTATAGATTTAAGTTCTAAACATCTACCTTCTCTTGCACCTAGAAGTTATTCTTCAAAGTCTAAGCCTAAATTTGTGGATGGCATCGCCTAATCCTAGATTCCCTAACCAGTTCCTCTTTATCTGCCCCATCAGCATCTTTAATATCATGAAAACTTAAATCAAATCCCTTTTTAATCTTCTAAATTCCAGTGAATTTAGCTCTAGATTATGTAGCTTTTCCTTACAACTTACTGCTGTTGAGTCCAATAGAATTCCTCCCATTCTCCTGGCAAGTAACTTGGCCGACAGCACTGAAGGAAGACTAACCGTCATCTCATGCTAATTTATCAGAGATTTCTTTGAACAAACTGACAGCCTGAGTTCCGGCATTGCAACTGTTATTCCAATGTTGTAAAGTACTTTAGGTTACAGATTATGATAGGTATAGAGTACACGTCCATCTTTGACAAGTCTCACATGCTCTAGTTACCGTGGATCATGCTGGATACTCCTCAAGGCCAAGACAAATGCAATGTTCCGGGAAAGTTCCTCAGGTGAACTCATTAGACGCTGGAGATCATTCTGTAAGAAATAAGAAAACTTTTAGTACAGTAACAGCACGTGACACTGAGAATGCGTCCAAAGTTAACTTGAACATTTATTGCCTTGTGCAATATGGGCTGTACTTTCAGGCTCAAAAAAGCGTGAAGCTCCCTCCCATATCAATACAACTAGCTGGTAAGGGCTGAGGTAGGGATAGTCACCAATCTGGTTCCTGTGATTCGTTAGTCAGATCTCTCTGGTGATCACAGGTGAGAGCTACAGAACATGAAATAGACAAAAGCTCAACAGGTAAGGAAGTGCAGTGTACAGACATGAACTTCACCAACAAGTTTTATAGACTGCTGCTTTCATATGAAATGTCTATCAAACAGGCAAGTTCTATAGTCACCTCTCTTGCCATACAGGTCTCCTATCTCAAATCGCTTAAAAATGTGTACCTCACTGTAAATTTGGAAAGTGCTCTGGGAGGGCTTGTGTTCGAAGTAATTCAAACCTGGTTGAACTCTAAACATCCGTTAGGCTCTCCACAGGCAGTTATCAAGCCAAGGCTACCATGTTCTGGTAATGTGTGGTTAGATTTGCAACGGGATTAAAACGCGACCATATACAGCACAGGCCAGAGTTATACTGCCGGCTAAGGATGATGACAGTATGATCCATACGATCTGCTCCACTATCCAAACTTTTATTGCTACTCTGACAATATACGAGGAAGCACTCAAAGGTTGTATAAAACCAGTTCTTGCTAGGAAAACAGTGAATGACTCTGGCCAAAGCCTCCATTGTCTGTTAGTTAAAATGGTTCATTGATGAGCTACTTCAACCACAAAGATGGATGGGGGTTTCTCCATGGAGTAAAGAAGGATAACAGGGTGGATATGAACTGAATCATGACAATTTAAGTAGAGCCTATAAAGCAACACAGTTCCCAATATCAATGGGGGTCAGTAATCAGACGACTTGCATTAAATTGCTTTTGAAAGATGTCTGTGTGTGTGGAAGTTTCTCTGCGTCTGCCTGCTGCAAGCACAAGCGCCTCCGTGTCTGTGCCAGCTCATGCATGCCCGTGTATCCGTGCCCGTCTGCCTGTGCACATGCGCCCAGGTGTCTAACTGTGCACACATGCATAACTGTATATGTCTCTGCACACGCACCTGTGTATGTCTGCATGTGCCTGAGTACATACACGTCTGTGTGCATGTGCGTCTGTGTCTGTGTATCTGCCAGCTCCTTGTGCATGCGCACAAGTCTGCGTGCATATCTCCATCTATCTGATTCGTAAGAAAAATAGATCAGTACTTAAAAGGGGGATAAAGAATTCAAGCCAATTAGTAAAGAGCAGGGTGCAGGACAGTCCTATTGAAGTATGCCTGGGAGCAGGAGGAATGACTCTTAATGCACTGGAACAGTTTTCTTATTAACTGTAATGGCTCAGAATTCTCCTCCAAAGGCAATTGTGCTACCTCAGCTCTGCTGCCAAGGCAAATCTATCATCTTCTATATTTACAATAGCTTTTCCTTGAAGGCTGTGTACAGACAGTTCATAGCTAGAGTCGTTATTAGCTGCAATCAAAACCAGTCAGCTTCACTTGTTAGCAGAGTTTTGGTGCTAATTAAATGCTGTAGACAAACTGAAGCCCAGTTTTGTTTGCTTTGAGACACAATTAGTTTATTTTTTACTTACAGCGAAGAAAGAGAGGACCTCAACTCGACGCTTTGACATCTCATCAATATCGTTCAGGACTTCCAGAGTGTCTGAGTGGATAAATGAGGACACATTAGGCATCTGCTTTTCATAGAGCTCATCGACCTGCATGGGCTTCCAGTAAAACAGAGTCAAAACTACAATTCTCTTCTTTGTTAAACAAATGTTTTCATGGATATAGTTTCCTCTCTAACTTAATCTCTCACTGGAAGCTTCCAAGTTATCTGCATTTTTGCCAAGTGCCCACATCCCTACTTCAATCAGTACACCTCTTAAAATTAGGGCAGCATGGTAGTGTAGTGGCTAGTGTAATGCTTTACAGCACCAGCGAACTCCCAATGCTCTCTGTTAGGACTTCGAATGTTTTCCTGGTGATCGCATGGGTTTCCTCTGGGTGCTCTGGTTTCCAAAAGGGTACAGGTTAATAAGCTGCAGGCATGCTTTATTGGCACTGGAAGCATGGAAATACTTGTGGGCTGCTCCCAGTGCATCTGCAGACTATGCTGGCCATTCATGCAAACAACATATTTTACTTGTGTTTCAATGTTCGTGACTAATAAGGCTAATCTTTTCTGAGGCACCCTGCCTAAACTTTTCTCTCAATTGTCTCTCTCCATTAACACTCCTTAAAATTTCACATTTTAGCAAAGCTTTGATCACTTGTCTAAATGCTTTTTTTTAAATGAGACAGCATTAAAAATAAAATCTAGTTCCCACACTAATGGACAGATGTGATAGCACTGGAGAGGGTGCAGAGAAGATTCAATGTATTGGAGCATTTTAGTTCAGGTGTAAATGGACAGTCTGGGATTAATTTCCTGAGAGCTTTTTCATAGTAAGATATACGAGCAGAATTAGATCATTTGGCCTATCAAGTCTGCTTTGTCATTTTATCATGACTGATCCATTTTCCTTTCAGCCCCCACCCCCACCCCTGTATCTCTTTATACCCTGACCAATCAAGAATCAATCAACTTCTGTCTCAAATATACATAACAATCTGGCATTCACAGCAACCTGTGGCAATGAATTTCCACAGATTCACCACTCTCTGGCTAAAGTAATTCCTCCTCGTCTCTGTTCTAAAAGGATGCTTCTCTATTCTGAAGCTGTGCCCTCTGGACATAAAACTCCCTCACCAAAGGAAACATCCTCTCCTCATCCACTCTATCAAGGCCTTTCACCATTTGATAGGTTTCAATCAGGTCACTCTTCATTCTTCTGAATTCCAGCGAATACAGGCCTAGAGCCATCAAATGTTCTTCATATGACAAACCTTTCAATCCAGGAATCATTTTCATAAATCTCTTTTAAACCCTCTGCAATTTCAGCACATTCTTTCAAAAAATAAAAGGGCCCAAAACTGCTCATAATACTTCAAACAACACACACAAAATGCTGGTGGAACACAGCAGGCCAGGCAGCATCTATAAGGAGAAGCACTGTCGACATTTCGGGCCAAGACCCTTCGTCAGGACCTGAAACGTCGACGGTGCTTCTCCTTATAGATGCTGCCTGGTCTGCTGCATTCCACCAGCATTTTGTGTGCGTTGTTTGAATTTCCAGCATCTGCAGATTTCCTTGTGTTTGCTCATAATACTTCAAGCAAGGCCTCACCAGTGCTTTATAAAGTCTCAGCATTACATCCTGGCTTTTATATTCTAGTTCTCTTGAAGTTAATGCTAACATTGGATTTGCCTTCCTCACCACAGACTCTACCTGTAAATTAACCTCCGTTTAGAAAACTGTCCATGCTTTCACTTCTTTTATCAAAACACACGACCATACACTTCCTGCACTGTATTCCATCTGCCATTTATTTGCTTATTTTCTTAACCTAAGTCCTTCTGTAGCCTCTCTACTTCCTAAAGCCTATCTGCCCCTTCACCAATCTTCGCATCGTCTGCAAACTTTGCAACAAAGCCACCAATTCCATCATCCAAATCGTTGACATAACAAAAAGAATTAGTCCCAACACAGATCCCTGCGGAACACTAGTCATTGGCAGCCCACCAGAAATAGTTCCCTTTATTGCCACTCTTTGCCTCCTGCCAATCAGCCATTGCTTTATCTGTGCTAAAATATTTCCTGTAATATCATGGGCTTGTAACTTGTTAAGCAGCCTCGTGTGGCACTTTGTCAAAGGTGTACTGAAAATTCAAATACACAACATCAACCAATTCTCCTTTGTCTGTCTTGCTTATTATTTCTTCAGAGAATTCCAACACATTTGTCCGGCAAGATTTACCCTTGGGGAAACCATGTTGACTACAGCCTATTTCATCACATGCCTCCAAGTACCCCGAAACCACATCCTCGACAATCGACAAAAACATCTTCCCAACCACTGTGGTCAGACTAACCAACCTATAATTTCCTTTCTCCTGCCTCCCTCTCTTCTTGAAGACAGGAGTGACATCTGCAATTTTCTAGTCCTCTGGAACCATTTCAGAATCTAGTGATTCCTGAAAGATTATTACTATGCCTCCACAATCTCTTCAGCCACCTCTTTCAGAACCCTGAGGTTTATACCATGTGGTCCAGGTGACTTATCTCCCTTCAGACCTTTCAGTTTCCCAAGAACCTTCTCCCTAGTAATGGCAACTTCACACACTTCATTACCCTGACACCTGGAGCTTCCACCACACAGTGCCTTCCACAGTGAAGACGGATGAAGTTTGTCCGCTATTTCCTTGTCCCCCACTATTACCTCACCAGCATTGTTTTCCAGTGGTCCGATATCCACTCTCCCCTCTCTTTTACACTTTAGGTATCTGAAGAAACTTTTGGTATCCTCTTTAATATTATTGGCTAGCTTACTTTTGTATTCTATCTTTACCTTCTTAATGACTTTTTAGCTGCATTCTGTTGATTTTTTAAAAGCTTCCTATTCCTCTAACTTCTCAATTTTTGCTCTATTATATGCCTCTCTTTGGGTTTTATGTTGGCTTTGACTTCTCTATTTTATATATACCTACCAGGTCACCTTTGAGGAGGCTGAGAGGTGACCTGATAGCTATATATAAAATTATGAATGTCATAGATAGGGTAAAAACATGCCTGTCCAGTAAAAATCTTTTTCCTTATGACAACAGAGTCATAGCTTAGAGTGAGGAAAAGAAGGCTTGGTGAGACGGTCTGAGGGAGCTTTTTCCACACAGAAAGTGGCTAGAGTCTGGAATGTGCTGAGTTGGTGGAGGCAGATAAACATAGATCACCTAGTAATTGGACTACTAAAGCAGTCAGCAGACCTGATGTTGGTTAATGGGATAAGAACAATGATGCAGCATAGATGTGGCAGGCTGAAGGGTCTGTTTCTATATTATCTGACTCCTGACTACCTGGTTGGTGAGTAGAAAGGGTTTTAAACTGAATAGTCCAATCAAAAGACAATAATGACTTGGATCCTATGCAACTATGCAGCCGGATGAGTTTAAGTCATTCATAAATCTATAAATACTCTGCCTCCTGTATCCTTCCTTTCCAGTACAGTTGAAATGTCTTGGCCCGAAATGTCAACTGTTTATTCCCTTACATATATGCTGAGCCCAACATGCTGAGTTCTTCCACGATTTTGCGTTGTCGTATAAAAAAGCCAAGTTTTCTTTTTCATTAAAAAATGGTTGTGATATTCACTTCTCCTTCTCGGTGGGCAAACATTTCTCACTGGTCTAAATCATGACAGTGGGCATTCTTCCAGTCTAACCCTAACATCAGTTTTACACAGAATCCCTCATGTTCATGCATGTGTACCTGCCTCTAACAAGAAATTCTGCAGAGGGAGGTTGGAGCAGCGATAGTAATCTAAAGAATCCTATCACCCATTGCATCAACACCGTAAAAGACCTCTCAGGAATGGCAAATAGAGATAACAACCGACCTGCCTTCACCATTACTACAATACAATGTTACGTGACAGATCTGAAGTGTATTTTACAAGTGCATCACAAACTCAATGTCGGCCCACATCTGGACTTGGGACAGACAGGTTCCATGACTCTCTGTTCTCTGGCACAGCATATGGTGGAGACCAGCAGCTGGGATCATTGGGACATGACTTCACTGTGCCTCTCCCAGTCCTCAACATGCTACTCCCATTCAACATTTCAGGCTGCCCCTTCCAAGGAAGTGGAAGCATCCGGAGGGTTCCATGGACTGAAAGCAATGTTACAACTGGGCCAGAAAGGCACATACAGACTCTGTAGGAGCTACATGGAGAGTTGCACATACACTTTTGCAGGGCAGTGTATGACCCCAGATCCACAGGCTGCTAACCCTGGATCTAACACTGTAAGAACATAATTGGAGCAGCCACAAAACACAGGGTAAAGATTATAGCTAATCACTGTTTGTCCTCACGCATGATTCCTATTCAGGTACACACAAAGTACACTGCAGATGCTGTGGTCAAAGTAACACGTACAACACGCTGGAGAAACTCAGCAGGTCGGGCAGCATCCGTGGAAATGAGTAGTCAATGTTTCGGGCCGAGACCGAGTCCTGACGAAGAGTCTCGGCACGAAACGCTGACTGCTCGTTTCCACCGATGCTACCTGACCTGCTGAGTTCCTCCAGCGTGTTGTACGCGTTCCTATTCAACTACAATATCTATTGGCTGATCTATTTCATGTGTTTTTTCGGATATGGTGACACTGGCAAGGACAGCATTTGCTGCCATTTGCTAATTGCCCATGAGAAGATGGCAAACTGGTGTACTCTCTTTTGTGTATTTCCTACAGAGGGGGTTCTAGGGTTTAGAGTCAGCAAGGAAGGAAGACAGCTGATATACAGTGTGTCTTAGCCAAGATGGTATGTGGCTTGGAGAGAACATGCAGATGTTAACAGGTTTGGGAGATGCTGTCAGAATAGATTGGGTAAGTAACCACGATGCATTTTGTAGATGGTACGTACCGCAGCCATGCTGCACCAGTGATGGAAGGAAAGAGCGTTTGAAGTAGTGGATAGTCTGCCAGTGCTTGTTGATCTTGTGTGTTGTTAGCTGCTTTATCTAAGTGAGCGGAGACTATCTCCTCACAAGAAGATAGTAGGAATACCAATAATCATTGCCCTTGCCGGCAATGCCACAGGTTAGAATATTTATAGGATCAAGAAGCAAGACATTTGCTGCAGGATACCCAGCCTGTGGCTCTGGGTCCATCAGTTGTTCAAAATTATTTTGAGTTTCTATTCTTTAAACTGTGTGAAGACCAGTCCTACTCTCTAATTATGAAAACCCTCATTTCCCAATAATCATTTTGATGTATGATTAACATTCATCCTCTGTGCTTAGTCAGTCCATCCTCAGCTAGAGATTACAATAACACCTTTCCAGCAAGGGCAGCAGAAAGCCTTCTGTTTCATCTTTCCTTATACCTTCAGTTAGCTTTCTCTCAGTTCCTTCAGGTTTGTGATAGAGACTATTCCTCTGCTCTCTTACCTTCCAGAGCACGCGCTCTTGCAATCTTTTGAAGGAACGGTGCCACTTCAGCTGAAGTCAGTGGAGTCATGGCAGAGAAACTGACCAGAGGAAGTGAGCTGGAGGTTTCCTCCTCTGAGAGGGATAGAGAATGGGGAGCAGGGAGGGGAAGAGAAACATAATTTAAACATGTGGTTAGCAATTGAGGAGGACTGAAATGGAATTTCCTAGTTTCAAGAAGTCAGCCAGTTGAATAATTGTGGATTTGTTAAATACAGTTTACACCCGCAATCTAATGAGTTGAGTTTCCTGTTTATATTTCTTGTTTGACATTAAACTTCAACGCACACTGCAATGAATACTGTGGGGAGACACAGAAGAAAAAATTCCAGAAATATTCAGAAGATCAGATTTCAGATTGATAGCCTTTCTGAACCGATAAGCCATCATTAAACTGAATAATTAATTCTGTTCAACTCCTGACAGATGCTGCCCAACTTGCTAAATATTTCCAGTATTTTGGATTTTCAGGCTAACTTCTCACTTTTCAATTGTTGCAAGATCATAGTTTGATCGTCTACAGGAGGAATAACATTTAACTCTTGTTTGCGCCTGATCTCCAGCTACCTGGCAGAGTGAACATAGTCATCACCTTTCCAGAGTCATTGCAAGAGGGAAGGATGATCCTGCCCATTACCTTCACATTGTTACATTACTATGTGTGGAAGCCATGGTACAAATATTAATTGCTATAATCTCTTACAACAGAACAGTGACAAGGCTTCAATAAATGCTCAGTTTGTTGTGAAGCTCTTTTCATATATTTGAATACATGATAGGCCCCAAGTACATACAAATATTTTGAAATACTGTAATACAAGTATATTCGTATCCTGCAGAATTTTCAAAGAAATCTGCATTTACAACATCACTGTAAACTTAAGTTTACAAGTTTACAGATATAGTTGGGATACTGACTGGCAAAATGGTACTCACCCCCATCTTCATCCTCTACATTCTCCTCAACAAGTCCAGTCCGTGTTGGCAGCGTTAAACCAGCCAGTAAAGACTTAAGCAGCGCCATCTCTGGGTACTCCCGTGACAGATAACTGTGGGGCACATTAAAACAGTAAAAATATTATTGTATTAAAAAAATTGCATTTTAACAGTGCTCGTGGGTGACATATTTCAGACTGACAGCATATGTGGAACAGCAGGGTTATGGACCATGAATTTTGAACTTATTTAGCACGCACAAGCAACTTGTTCTTACTTCAAGAACTATTCTACATCAGGGGGTGGGTACCGCACTGAATCCTGATAACTTTTTGTTGCTCTGTGACAGCTGAAAGGTTTGATTAATTTATTGGATGTGGGCACAGACAATAAGGCCTTCATTTATTTACAACCTACTTGTAGATCACTGTAGTCTTTGCTGTTGTAAGGCAGATCCAGCGTTTAGACCTAGTGACCCAAGTTAGGGTTGTGCATGGCTTGCAAGGGAAATTTGTAGGTGATGCTCTCATCTCCTTGACCCTTTCATTTTGGTGGCAGACATTACATTTTGGAGGATATTGTAGAAGATGGTGCACTTTGTAGCCATGATGCATCAGCTGTGTTGGAGAGATTTTATGTGTAGGATGGCAGATGTGGTGTCAATCAAGCAAACCGCTTTGTCCTGGATGGTTTAGAACTTCTAAACTGTTATTGAAGTTGCATGGTATATTGCATCACTTTTTTGATGCACCTTGTAGATGGTTGAAAGGTTTATGTTGTCGGGAGGCAAGTCCCTTGTTGTAGATCTAACGTCTGATGTGCTCTTACAACAAGAGCCCCTGTAGCTTATCTAGTTACAGTTCTGGTGAATGATCACCTCCAGTGTTAATCAAGGGAACTCATGATATTATATCAAGAAAGCCATGGTCAACCACTTACAATCAATGTTATTTGTCCTATTTTCAGTTCAGGCCTTGCTGCATACAGATATGGTCTGCTTCCCTGAATGGCCAGTTACTACTGGAATTGAATATTTTGTAATTATCAGTAGACTTCACATATTCAGACCTTACAATGGAAGGTCATTGACAAATTAGCTGAAATGGGCTGGTGTAGGATGTATTGATTGACTTCCAACAACCATAATCATCTTCCTCTACGGGAGGTTTATCTTCAGCCAATAGTGCTTTTGCTTTGACTTCCAATTTAGTTTCTTGATGCAACCCTTCAGTTAAATGGTGCCCCGATGTTAAGGGCTGTAAATGTCACCTCCAGGAGTTCAACTTTGTTCTTCATATTTAGAAGAGATTGAGAGCAAATTGTTCAGGCAAGAATTTAATCAAGTGAACAGGTTGATGGAGAGTCAACAGTGTTTGATAGCATGGATGACAATTCCCACTATCACTTGGAAAGTCAACTAAATGGGCAGTAAGCACAGTACTAAATTTGTCCTTTTTTGTAGACAAGACACACTTGGGCAATTTTACACATTTTTAGATGGATGTTACTATTTTAACTAGGACAGCTTGGCTTGAGATACAGGTTTTTGAAAAAATATATATTTATTCAATTTGTTTGGGTTGTCATTGCTGGCAAAGCCAGAATTAATTGTCTATTCTTCACTCAGTAGAGTGGATTTCTAGACCACTTTAAGAAACAAACAAATATATGTCATATATTATCTAAATAAGATAACAACAGATTTCCTTCCCTAAAGGAGTGGATGGGTTTCACAATAATCTAATAGCCTTGCATTCACTGTTATCAAGGCATGCTGTTTTTAAAATTATTAACCAAATTTATTAAGCTACTGTTGAAATTCAGGAATAACCCTGCAGATTCTGAAAATTGAAATAAAAACCTAAGTCACGTAACTGTTCTGATAATATGGTTATTGCCTGAGTTCCCAGCATTTTCCATTTTATTAATTAATTGCCAAGATGGGGCCTCAAGTCAATACGTGCTGATTACTAATGATTGTGCGACCGGAGCCTCGGTTACCTTAAAGCACACACCTCCAGCATCACAGCCAAGATACCGTCTTGTCCCAATTCTTTACATGATCAACTGTTCCCGACTTCTTTCTGACAGTGTTGTGGAGTGAACTAAATTAACTAACAACTGGGTTCTGTGATTATGAGAACTTCAGGAGGAAGCTGAGAATACATTATTCACACAGCACTACTGGCTACAGATGACTTAAGGCTGCCCAGTTCTGAGCTGTCAAATTTGTCCCAACTTTATTCCATTTAACATGATGGCCATGCCAGCCAACCCAATGGAGTGTACACTTGGTGTGAAGGCAGATTTTGTCTGCACCAGGACTGTGAGAGATCACTCACAAATACTTTTAGAGGTAGATATATGTTCAACAGGTAAACTGCAGAAATATTCAGGTGATAGGAAGAAGGCAATGGATCAGGACTAATTAAAGCCAGTACAGATTCAATGGCCCAATTGACTTCTTTGCTGTATTCATTCTGTGATCAGTCAACATGATTATTCACTATGTCCTGAGATTTTCTCAACATTGACTGGGGTTTGCTGTGTCTGATTACAGACCAAGGACCAGCCAAGCTTGTTTTATTCTCGCTGTTTTTGAATGCAGCAGCATTTGATAAAAGTGAATATTTGCTAAGCCATATTGCTGAATAGCAGGAGCCATTTACAGGCATTCACTTAAAAATGTCAGATTTCTATACTTGATCAACATGATCCAGCTAATTGAAAATCTTAGCTTTTTAAAGGACAGCTTAGTCTGTGCTTAGTAACAGCCATGTTGGTTTCTGAAGTGTTACAAATCGTGATTTGTACAGTTTTGGGCTAAGTGTATTTGACCACCCCTCCAAATGATTTTCAAATGCTTTGAGGGCCTGGTCGTGGAGCACATTAAAGCCTTACTCCCAGCTGCATAGGACCCCTTCCAGTTTGCTTATCGCTCAAATTGATCCACTGATGATGCAATAGCGTCTGCCCTCCACTCTGTCCTGTCCTATCTGGAAAATGGGGTCTGATACACCAGAGTGCTGTTTATAGACCAGTCAGGCAGGTAACACCATCATACCCCAGAAAATAGTGGGGAAACTGTCCTCGCTGGGTCTCAACACCTCCCTCTGCAAATGGATACTGGAGTTCTCAATCGAAAGGCCACAGTCAGTTCGTGTGGGCAGCAACGTCTCTAATCCCATTATGTTGAACACTGTCACTGCCCAGGGCTGTGCGCTCAGCCTGCTGCTGTTCACACAGCTGACATGACTGTGTCACAGGATTCAGCTCAAACCATGTCATCAGGCTTGTGCAATGGTTGGCCTCAAACAACGACAACAAGATGGACTATAGAGATGAAGTGGAGTAGCTGGAGAATTGGTGTGAGAAGAATAACCTGATCCTGAATGTGGAGAAGACTAAGGAAATTATTGTGGACTTCAGGAAGGTGCAGATGAACCATCCCACTCTGTGAATACTTGGCTCCTTCGTAGAGAGTCGTGCACACCAAGTTCCTGGGATGACCTCATCTGGTCCCTTAATATCATCTTCCAGAACAAAACGGCACAGCGGCACCTCCACTTCCTAAGGACATCAAGGCAAGTGAGGTTCCCCCGCCACCACCCCATCTTAACTGCATTTTATAGTAGTGCCATTGAGAGTGTCCTGACAGGTTGCATCTCCATCTGGTATGGAAGAAGATGAGTTTCGGACCACGAGTCCTTACAAGGGACCGTGAGAACAGCTGGATGGTCTCTCTACCATCCATCAGGGACATTTATCAGGAGTGCTGCGTACACAGGGCTCCTAGTATCATTAAAGATCTCACCCATCCATCCAGCATCCTTGTTGACTTTCTACCATCAGGCAGAAGTCTCCGATGTATAAAAACAAGAACTGTCAGGATGGGAAACAATTTCTTCCCTCAGGCCATTAGGCTTCCGAACTTCCTGCCACATTGTGTTCAAGGTGTCACAGGTTATCCTGTTCCATATCTTACAATATTTAATTTATGCACTTAAATTTGCCATTTATGTGTAATTAATCTGTAGATTTTATTCATATCTTCATAAGTTATTGTGTGCTATGTGTGTTCTGTGGTTTACACCCTGTTTCGGGGAAATGTTGTCTCACTTCTATATACGTTATATGGTTATATAAGTGATATACATGTATATAGTTTAGTAACAAAAAACTTGACTTGTTGTGACACATGGCTGTAAGTGTCAGTGCCAGTAACACTCTGTATAATCCTGAACTGACTACACTTAATGGTCCTGGTGAGCTCCAGTCAGATGCTACTGATACACAGAGGGGTTATTCACTCCATATCACATCACAGTTAGTCATTCATATGCAGAAGTATGAGCAAGATCCTGCATGATGAACTATCTATCATGTCCAGAATCTGCAGTAAGCTTCATCTTGCAGTATATTGCCTATAATTGGGTAGGTATACCTCCAAGGCAAAAGAGGAGAAGCGAAACACTCTGACCACCAGCTGTTGCTGTTATATGAAGTTAATTATTCACTGCTGGGAGAAACTGATAAAAATAAATTCAATGCAACTTAAACTTCTGACATAGTCAGGACCCTGAAAAGAGCAAGGACGTCATAACCCTTACCGTTGACCAATCAGTTGAAGATTGGCCAATACTGTTACCTTTGGATTTATACAACAAGGCTTTGGATATTATACCAAATAAAGCTGACTGCAAGAATCTGCAAAGTGATGTGGACACAGCTCAGCACACCACAAGGACCAAACTCTTCTCTATAGACTTGGAACAGCAACCATCATAATCAAAGACCCACCCTTCTACCCCAGACACTTTCTCTTCTCCCCATCCCATTGGGCAGAAGATTGAAAGCCAGAAAGCCGTAACCCAGGCTCAAGTTCAGTTTCTATAGTGCTGTTGTCAGACACCTAAACTGACCTCTGCTATGATATGACAGACTCTTGATGTCCCAATCTACCTCGTTATGGCCTTGCACCTTATTACCTACCTGTATAGATGGCCGAAACACTCTCAAGCTTCTACAGACGCTCTGTGGAGAGCATTCTGTCAGGCTACTTTACTTCACTGTCTAGTATCAGGTGAGGGGGAAACTACACGGGATCGAAGTAAGTTGCAGAAAGTTGTAAAATTAGTCAGCTCCATCATGGGTATTGGCCTCTGTAGTATTCAATACATTTTCAAGGAATGGTGCCTCTGGAAGGCAGTGCCTATCATTAACGATTCCCACCACCCAGAACATACTCTCTTCTCATTGTACCAATGAGGAAGGAAGTACCGGCGATGAAGGCGCACACACTCAGCGATTCAGGGACAGATTCTTCCCCTCTACCATCTGATTTCTAAATGGACGTTGAACCCTCACTTCTTTTTTTAGGTCCTCTGGACCTTCTTCAATGCCAGCACATCATATCTTAGATATGGAACCCAAAACTGCTAACAATACTCCAAATGCCTTATAAAGCCTCAGCTTTGCATGTGACAATAATAACATAGAACATACAGCACATTACAGGCCCTTCGGCCCACAATGTTGTGCCGACCCTCAAACCCTGCCTCCCATTAACCCCCCACTGTAAATTCCTCCATTTACCTGTTAAACTTCACTAGTGTATCTGCCTCCACCACTGACTCAGGCAGGGCATTCCACGCACCAACCACTCTCTGAGTAAAAAACCTTCCTCTAATATCCCCCTTGAACTTCCCACCCTTTACCTTAAAGCCATGTCCTCTTGTCCTCTGAGCAGTGGTGCCCTGGGGAAGAGGCGCTGGCTGTCCACTCTATCTATTCCTCTTAATATCTTGTACACCTCTATCATGTCTCCTCTCATCCTCCTTCTCTCCAAAGAGTAAAGCCCTAGCTCCCTTAATCTCTGATCATAATCCATACTCTCTAAACCAGGCAGCATCCTGGTAAATCTCCTCTGTACCCTTTCCAATGCTTCCACACCCTTCCTATAGTGAGGTAACCAGAACTGGACACAGTACTCCAAGTGTGGCCTAACCAGAGTTTTATTACATCGCGACTCTTAAGCTCTATTTCTCGACTTATGAAAGCTAACACCCCATAAGCTTTCTTAACCACCCTACCTACCTGTGAGGCAACTTTCAGGGATCTGTGGACATGTACCCCCGGATCCCTCTGCTCCTCCACACTACCAAGTATCCTGCCATTTACTTTGTACTCTGCCTTGGAGTTTGTCCTTCCAAAGTGTACCACCTCACACTTCTCTGGGTTGAACTCCATCTGCCACTTCTCAGCCCACTTCTGCATCCTATCAATGTCTTTCTGCAATCTTCGACAATCGTCTACACTACCTACACCACCACCAACCTTTGTGTCATCTGCAAACTTGCCAACCCACCCTTCTATCCACACACCCACGTTGTTAATAAAAATCATGAGAAGTAGAGATCCCAGAACAGATCTTTGTGGGACACCACTAGTCACAACCCTCCAATCTGAATGCACTCCCTCCACCATGACCCTCTACCTTCTGCAGGCAAGCCAATTCTGAATCCACCTGGCCAAACTTGCCTGCATCCCATGCCTTCTGACTTGCTGAATAACCCTACCGTGTGGAACATTGTCAAATGCCTTACTAAAATCCAGGTAGATCACATCCACTACACTACCCTCATCAATATACCTGGTCACCTCCTCAAAGAACTCTATCAGGCTTGTTAGGCACGATCTGCCCTTCACAGAGCCATGCTGACTGTCCCTGATCAGACCATGATTCTCTAAATGCCCATAGATCCTTTCTCTAAGAATCTTTTCTAACAGCTTTCCCACCACAGACGCAAGGCTCACTGGTCTAAAATTACCTGGACTATCCCTACTACCTTTTTTGAACAAGGAGACAGCATTCGCCTCCCTCCAATCCTCCGGTACCATTCCCGTGGTCAACGAGGACATAAAGATCCTAGCCAGAGGTTCAGCAATCTCTTCCTTCACCTCATGGAGCAGCCTGGGGAATATTCCGTCAGGCCCCAGGGACTTATCCATCCTAATGTATTTTAACAACTTCAACACCTCCTCTCCCTTAATATCAACATGCTCCAGAACATCAGCCTCACTCATATTGTCCTCACCATCATCAAGTTCCCTCTCATTGGTGAATACCGAACAGAAATATTCATTGAGGACCTCGCTCACTTCCACAGTCTCCAGGCACATCTTCTCACCTTTACCTCTAATCGGTCCTACCTTCACTCCTGTCATCCTTTTGTTCTTCACATAATTGAAGAATGCCTCAGAGTTTTCCTTTACCCTACTCACCAAGGCCTTCTCATGCTCCCTTCTTGCTCTTCTCAGCACCTTCTTAAGCTCTTTCTTGCTACCCTATATTCCTCAATAGACTCATCTGATCCTTGCTTCCTAAACCTCATGTATGCTGCCTTCTTCCACCTGACTAGATTTTCCACCTCACTTGTCACCCATGGTTCTTTCACCCTACCATTCTTTATCTTCCTCACCGGGACAAATTTATCCCTAACATCCTGCAAGAGATCCTTAAACATCGACCACATGTCCATAGTACATTTCCTTGCAAAAACATCATCCCAATTCACACCCGCAAGTTCTAGCCTTATAGCCTCATAATTTGCCCTTCCCCAATTAAAAATTTTCCTGTCCTCTCTGATTCTATCCTTTTCCATGATAATGCTAAAGGCCAGGGAGCGGTGATCACTGTCCCCCAGATGCTCACCCACTGAGAGATCTGTGACCTGACCCGGTTCGTTACCCAATACTAGATCTAGTATGGCATTCCCCCTAGTCAGCCTGTCAACATACTGTGACAGAAATCTGTCCTGGACACACTTAACAAACTCTGTCCCATCTAAACCCTTGGAACTAATCAGGTGCCAATCAATATTAGGGAAGTTAAAGTCACCCATGATAACAACCCTGTTATTTTTGCACCTTTCCAAAATCTGCCTCCCAATCTGCTCCTTGGTATCTCTGCTGCTACCAGGGGGCCTATAGAATACCCCCAATTGAGTAACTGGTCCCTTCCTTTTCCTGACTTCCACCCACACTGACTCAAAAAAGGATCCTGCTACAGTACCCACCCTTTCTGTAGCTGTAATAGTATCCCTGACCAGTATTGCCACCCCTCTTCCCCTTTCCCCCCTCTCTCTATCCCTTTTAAAGCACTGAAATCTAGGAATATTGAGAATCCATTCCTGCCCTGGTGCCAGCCAAGTCTCTGTAATGTATCTAAGCTCTCAGTTCATCACTTTTGTTCCTGATGCTTCTTGCATTGAAGTACACACACTTCAGCCCTTCTACTTTACTACCTTTACACCCTTTATTCTGCTTCTCTTTCCTCAAAGCCTCTCTATATGTTAGATCTGGCTTTACTCCATTCACTTCTTTCACTGCTCAATCGCTCTGGGTCCCATCCTCCTTGCAAATTAGTTTAAACCCTCCCAAACCGTGCTAGCAAACCTACCTGCAAGGAAATAAACAAATTAACATCTGCAAAATCCCAATCTGACTCCTCACACAGGGAATCTGCACTCCCTTTAATTGTTGCCTGTAAAAATGAGAGGTAATGACAAGCAACTGTTCTTCCAGTAATCAATGACTAACTGAAACCCACTCATCCTATGATCCAAAGCCTGAATGTCATTATGTATGTTGTCTTAATTCCCATTTTCAGACAGTCACTTTCACTTCAATAAAGCAAACCGGCTACTTACTGGAGAACATCTGAATGCTTCTGAAGGAACGGGACAGCTGCTGTTGCATTGAATGTTATAAACTTGTGAATAAAGTGCACAAACTTGTTGATGAAGGAAGCAAGCAGTCTGGAGTATTTTCCATAGTTCTGTTTAAAATAAAAAAAACAAAGAATTCTTTTACAACCTGCACTGCAGCTGAAGCCCATTGCATTACATCACCATTAACCTCCTCCAGTTCAGGTCTAACAATGTTTAACAGGAACTACCACTTTAACTGTACATGATTGATTTCTGAACAGTGACAACCTGTGCCCTCTGACTATTTAACTGGTGAAAGTTATTTGTTTGTACAGAAGATTAAGGGCTTTTAAAACAATTAAAGCAAATGATTCCTTCTCTCTACCCACACCATTTCCACTGCTGGAAAGTCAGTAACAAAGTAGTATAACCTTACAATAGAGCTGGATGCCCTGGAGCAATATTAGGAAGTGTTTTACACCAAAGGCAGTGAAATGTGGAACACTCAGAAGACTGCCAATTTCAAACTTTCAATCCCAAATTAACAACATTTATTTTGACAGCATACTAAGGAAAACGATGCAATAGCACCAGAGAAGATGCAGAGGAAGCTCATGGGGATGTTGGAGAATTATTGTTACAAGGAGAGGCAGATTAGGCTTGGCTTGATAACTATAGAACACTGAGGAGAGATATGATTGAGATATTAGGAGACTTGAATTAGATGAACAGGAAAAACTGCTTCCCCATGACAGTCATACAGTTCCTCAAGTCCACTAATTCTGTACTGACCACCAAGCATTCACTTATACCAGGCATGGGCAAACTACGGCCCGGGGGCCATATGCGGCCCGTTAAGCTTTTTAATCCAGCCCGCAGAACTTGATGAAATTATATTAATAAACCTTGTTAACGTTTTTTCCCCGCAATTCTGGCGTTTTCCCAATAGATGACGCACTCTATATACATTGACCTTTGTTGAGGTGCAGCGTATTACTCCACATTTGCGCTTTACTCTTTGTTCGGCTCGACCTATTTGTGTGAACAGGCGTTCAGCGTCATGAACATCAACAAAGCCAGCCACAGATCCAAGTTAACTGACCAACACCTCAGATCCATCCTGAGAATCGCCACAACAAAACTAAATCCAGACTTTGATGCGCTGGCTAAAAAGGGAGACCAACAACACTGTTCCCACTGAAATTAAAAATAAGTTTCTTTGTTGTGTTATGTAAAAAATGCATTTGAAAATATTTTTTTCAATAAGCCTTACATGTTACATGTCATTTCTGTTAAGTGATGGACATGAGTAGTGCGCAGGTGCACGTACATTCTCAAAATAAAAAATGCGCTCCAGATCAAATAACGCGCTCCGCATACTGGCGCGCTGTCACTGTTCTGTCATTGTGCTGGTCGTTGTTGAGTTTTGGCACAGGGGACAATTGAATAAGAAGGAGCAGGACAAGTAAACCTGCATCTCCTACCGTTTTTGAAATAAAGACAGTCAGGAGGAGAGTGATGATGATAATATCTTGAAGGATAACATAATTTTCAGTGCTTTAAAATATTAACTGTTACTATTAAAAAAAGCTGTATTTTATTCATTTAATTTTCAGTGTTTTAAAAGTCATTTCAATAAATAGCTAAATACCATGGGACTTCAAAGACAGATATTTTGTTGTAATGCATTTGTTCATTTTCAATTGAAATTAAAACACATGTTTTCTACATATCCCATGATATTTTATTTTCTCTTATGAGGTGTATTACCAAAACACTCCGTCCATCTGCTCCTGGTCTGGCCCCCCTGTCAAATTTTAGAACCCTTTGTGGCCCACAAGTCAAAAAGTTTGCCCAACCCTGACTTATACTAATCCTATAGTAACCCTATTTTCCCCCACACTTCTAATACTTCCCTGAGATTCTACCATTACCTATACATTATGGGCAATTTATATTGGCCACGTAACCCTCCAACCTTCATACCTGTGGGGTGTGGAAATAAAACCACATGGTAACAGAGGGGATATGCAAACTCCACCCAGACAGCACCAGAGGTCAGGACTGAACTGGAGTCTCTGGAACTGTGAAGCAGAAGCTCTAATTGATAAATAACTTAAAACTAAATTTGTTAATGAAAGGATTTAAGGAAAATTAATGAATTTTGTATTCATGCTAAAAAAAATAATGATTTGAAGCTGAGGAACAGAAGTCCTCACTCTCAAAGCAAATAAATGGGATTTAGGAACTGGTTCAGCTAGGATGTAAATGGATAGGGAAACGGGTTCCTAATCTCCCAATGACAGTTTATAGCAGACTCATACAATATTAATAAATGTGTTTTCTACTCTGATGTGCTCAGGAGCAAACTTGTTAATTGTTCACACATCAAACCCAGGGAAATGGGGCTAAAACCCAATTGCAGGCTCCAGCTGAGACCAGACCAGACACCATTGAGCTCTCTGGGTTCTCCCTGTTCTGGGCAGACGGGTCAAAAGACCTCACTGGGAAGAGTAAAGGAGGAGGGGCATGCTTCATGGTCAACAATACTTGGTGCGACCCCCAGAATTTGCATGCCTCAAATCCTTTTGTTCCCCAGACCTGGAATTCCTGGTATTGCTGTACAAACCATACTAGGGAGTTCATGGCTGTTATCATCACAGTGGTGTACATTTTGCTGCAGGCTGATATTGATCTGGCTCTCAACGAACTGTACAAGACCATCAACACACTGGAGACTTTACACCCAGAGGCTGCCTTCATTCTCGCCAGTGACGTTAATTGAGCGTCGCTGATGAAAGTCTCTCCAAAGTTTCATCAGTACAGCCAGGTGAGCACCGTGGAGACCACTGTTACACTCCCTTCCACAACGCTTACAAAGCTCTCCTTCGACCAGCTTTTGGAAAATCAGATCACTCTTCGATCCTGCTTTTGCCGACGTACAGGCAGAGGCAAGAGGTGGCCACTGTTGGTCCAGCCAATCGGGCTCCATGCTGCAGGACTGCTTCAATGACGTCAACTGGAATGCCTTCAATGATAAGGATGTCTCTGAGTTCACTGATGGAGTCATATTCTTCGTTCGGAAATGCTTCAACGATGTTGTCCCCCAGAAGTTGATCAAGGTCTTACCGAACCAGAAACCCTGGATCAATAGTTCCATGCAAGCAACACTTACTGCATGACATACAGCATACATCACCAGCGATCAGCTAGAGCTCGAGGAAAGCAGCCATGATCTGTGCAAAGCTATCAAGGCTGCAAAACAACAATACAGGGACAAGACTGAGTCAGGATTCACAACAAATAGCATATGTAGGCTGTACACCATCGCAGACTTCAAAGCCAAACGTTGTGGTGCCACGAACATCGCAGCCTCTCTCCCAGATGAGCTCAATAGTCAACTCTGAGCCTCCAAAGAAAGCCGCCGCTACAACCTGCAACCTGGTCATCTCAGAGGCTGAGGTATGCAGATGTTTCCAACGAGTGGACAGTTGCAAGGCTGCAGGGACGGACAGCATCTCAGGGTGAGTACTCAGGATGTGCGCAGCACAACCGGCAGGTATGTTTACTGACATTTTTAATCTCTCCTGTTTCAAATTATCCACCATTGTCCCTGTATCAAAAAAGACCAAGGTAACATGCTTTAACAACTGGCGTCCTGTCGCACTCACCTCAATAATAAGCAAATGCTTTGAGAGGCTGGTCAAATATTACATCTGCAGCTTGCTACCACCCAAACTGGACCCCCTACAGTTCGCCTACCGACACAACCGATTGACAGATGGCGCAATAGCCACTTTCTACATACCGTCCTTACACATCTGGAGAAAAAGGATGCTTGTGAGAATGCTGCTCTTGGACTACAGTTCAGCATTCAATACCATAGTTCCATGTAGGCTCGACAAGAAGCTCAGAGACCTCAGCCTTGACCCTGCCTTGTGTAGCTGGATCCTGGACTTCCTGTCAGATCGCCAGCAGATTGTAAGAGTGGGCTCCCTCACCTCTGAACATCTGACTCTTAATACAGGAGCCCCTCAGGGCTGCACACTGAGTCCCCTCCTCTACTCTGTGTATACCCATGACTGTATCCGCCACCCACAGCTCCAATCTGCTAATTAAATTTGCCGTCCACACTACATTGATTGGCCTAATCTCAGACAATAACGAGGTGACCTACAGGGAAGAAGTCACCTCTCTGACACAGTGGTGTCAAGAAAACAACCTCTCCCTCAATGTTGCAAAAACAAAGGAGCTGGCTATGGATTACAGGAGGAATGGAAACAAGCTAACCCCTATCAATGGATCAGGGGTTGAGAGGGTAAACTGCTTTAAATTCTTCAGCATCCACATCACCAAGGACCTCACATGGTCTGTACCCACCAGCTGTGTGGTGAAAAAGACTGATTAACTCACGCTGATTTGAGTGTATTTCTATAGAACCATAGAACATTACAGCACAGAAACAGGCCTTTTGGCCCTTCTTGGCTGTGCCAAACCATTTTTCTGCCTAGTCCCACTGACCTGCACCTGGACCATATCCCTCCATACCCCTTCATCCATGTACCTGTCCAAGTTTTCCTTAAATGTTAAAAGTGAGCCTGCATTCAACACTTCAACTGGCAGCTCATTCCACACTCCCACTACTCTCGGTGTGAAAAAGCTCCCCCTAATGTTCCCTTTAAACTTTCCCCCCCTTCACCCTTAACCCATGTCCTCTGGTTTTTTTCTCCCCTAGCCTCAGTGGAAAAAGCCTGCTTGCATTCACTCTATCTATACCCATCATAACATTCTGTGTTACACTGACTGTTCTATTTATTATAAATTACTATGATTGCACATTACACATTTAAACGGAGATATAATGTAAAGATGTTTACTCCTCGTGTATGTGAAGGATGTAAGAAAAAAAGTCAATTCAATTCAATAGGGTAAAGGGATGAACTAGGCATCTGTCAGCTCAGTGTAGCAAAATTTCACACCAGTGCAAAGTACTTTCAAGCCAAAATCATGCCTAAAGCTTCCTACTCTCCTTGCAGAGCCACAATTCTGAATAAATTAGGAATGGATTCCAGGCTGACTCCAACTGACCTCCAGGAGTAATATGAAGGAGAGCAGACAGTCCTGCATTGCCCCCTGGTGTTCACTCTGAAACAAGAATGGCTGTAGTAGCTCCAGGATCCCCAGAACGTGCAGGAAGAAGGTCAAATGATTCTGCTGACGGAACTCCTGGAAATTCAAATGAACTCTTCCGTGCAACAAAGCAGCAATCATTGGTAAGTGTCTGAAAAACAAACAAATGAAACAAAGCTCTTCACTGTAAAAAGCTAGGGATAAAGGCCCAGAGCAGACAGATAGGACACACACTGCATCATTTATTCAGTTTGGACTGATAGTCTTCAAATCCATGCCCCTCATTTGCGGTTTATCTTGCTCTATTCTATCACCTCAAAATATATGTTGTTCCCAATTGATCCAACACACTCCAAGAGCATGGCTGATTTTAATATCTGTATGCCAAGATACATTTTTGTGGTCCAATAAATCAATAAACTCAGCTTAGGTAAGATTCTAACAGTGTTAGTGACATAACAGGTTCCTTGCAGGATACAATCTGGGTTGGTATATTTTCTGCCAGGCAGAGGGAAGGTGCTTGGTCTATGGCAAGAAACCAAAAGCCCAGTGTTAATCACCAGGAGAAAGACCTGGTTGTTGGCACTGGAAAATTTCAGTCACCCACCCTCACAAACAGGTAAACCAATACACACCTAGCATCTCCATTGGGAAAAAAAATTAACTAGCAGAAATCAACATCCAACTGGGAAAACCACTATTGATTTTCCCACAATCCCCTTCCCCCGCAATGTCATTATCTTGAGCAATGACAATAAAGTTCGATTCTACTCTCCCACCTTGCTCATCAGACTGTCATTTTTTGCCTATCTTTGTCTGGCTCTGTTCACTTGCCACCGTCACCCAAATCCACCCATCCTTGGACCAATCCACCCATCATCCTACACCCCATCCTCACTCCATGAATCACCCTAGGCTCCCGTCACCCTAGGCTCCTGCCCCTCTCTTCATACTCACCACCTTGCCTCTCCAATCTTAGTCTTCTTTTTACCTCAAATGTAAACTACTCTTTTTCCCAAACACATGATGCTTGACCTACTGAGTTCCTCCAGCAGATTATTGCTGGTTCTGCCTTTCTACCATATAACTATGCCGTTTCATTCACCCCTAGCTTGGTCCATCATGAGAAACAGCACCCACCGACCTAATCCACAAGGTAACGGATTCTCTACCCATCCAAGTAGAGAGAGATCAGAGGAACAGTTGTTACAGCAGTACAGATAAAAAGGCAAGAAAGACTGAGTGAATGACAATAAGCAGACAGAAAAGCTGTTGATCCTGTGCAATGTGCATCATGGAAATATTGAAACAAGTAATACAATCATCATAAAAATTCAGAAGTGAACTTGTTAATACCGAAGCAATAGAACCGGGTGTGCCACTGCCAGCTTTCGGCACGCCATGTTGGCATCAGCAGTGCGATTCTCTGATGTCCTTGTGTCATTGGTGTCTGCAAGTAACGTGAGCAACCGATGCACTAGTGCATCCAGCTAGAAAAGAGAGAACAGTGAAGAGTTTCAATCACAGATCCACACAGTCACCAAGAATGCCTATTCCAAAATGCATAAAATTACCTGATTCAATTCACTCCTCTGCTCATCTTTCACCAAAACTTGAGCCAGGACTTAGCTCCATTGAGATTCAAGTACTTCAATCCAAATCCTATACTCCATAAAATTTTTCAAGACTCTGTTGCCTATCTCCCAATTTTCTCTTTCTCTTCAACTACCACCACGTATTTACAGGTCTATGTCAGTGCCCAGTTAAGAAAACTCCGTATTAAAATTCTTAGTTAGATAAAGGGTCGCGACTCAAAATGCTGATTGTTCGCTTCCCTCTATAGACACTGGTGGGTCTTCCATCTTGTGCATTGCATAAAATTCTTACCCCTATTTTCAGATCCTTGCATAGTGCTGCCTTATATTACTTCTGTAACCTGCTCTAGCTCTACAATCTCCGAAACATCTGCACTCCTCCAATTCTAGCCTCTCAATGGTCAGGACTTCAGCTGATGAGAACTAGCATAAAAACATGAATGTACAGTTGCAAGAAAAGTTTGTGAACCCTTTGCAATTACTTGGTTTTCTACATTAATTACCTACAAATGTGGTCTGATCTTCATCTAGGTCACAATAATAGACAAACACAATCTGCCTAAACTAATAACACATAAACAATTGTACTTCTTCTCGTTCATACAGAGTACACCTTTTATACATTCACAGTCTAGGTTCAAAAAAGTATTAACCCTGGGTTAATGCCTTCTACAAAAGCTATTTGGAGTCAGGTGTTCCAATCAATGGGATGAGATTGGAGGTGCAGGTTGTAGAGGTGCCCTGCCCTGAAGAAATACACATGAAGTCAAGTTACTGACAGGGCCTGCTCTTCTCAAGAAATATCTGTTTATGTGCACCATGCCTCGATCAGAACAACTTTCAGAGGACCTTAGAAGAAAAATTGTAGAGATGCATGAAGCTGAAAAAGGCTACAAAAGCCTTAAGTGTTCATCAGTCCACAGAAAGAACAAATGGAGGAAATTCAGTATTGTTGCTACTCCCTTTAAGGGTGGGTGTCCTGTAAAAACCACACTAACGGCACAATGTGCAATGCTGAAGGAGGTGGAAAAAAAACCCAAGGGTAACAGCAAAAGACCTGCAGAAATCTCTAGAACTTACTAAATTCTCTGTTCTTGTGACTACTGTAAGAAAAACATTGAACAAGAATGGTGTTCATGAAGGAAACTACTGCTCTCCAAAAAAAAAAATTACTGCACCTATCAAGTTTGCAAAAGACCACCTGGATGTTCCACAACATTTTCGGGACAACGTTGTGTGGACAGATGGGACAAAAGTTGAACTTTCTGGCAGAAATGCACACAGCTAGGTTTGAAGGGAAAAGGGCACTGCATACTAACAGCAAAACCTCATCCTAACTGTGAAGCATGGTGGAAGGAGAATCATGGTTTGGGGTCTGTTTTGTTGCCTCAGGGCCTGGACAGCTTGCAATTATTGAGGGAACAATGAATTCAAGATTGTAAAAGACATTTTTTAATGGGAGAATGTCAAGGTAGTGGTCCATCATCTGAAGCTTAATAGAAATCGGATGATGCAACAGGACAATCAATGATCCAAAACACCAAGTAAATCAACAACAGAATGATTTAAAAAGAAGAAAGTTCATGTTTTGGAATGGCCAAGTCAGAGACCAGACCTTAGCCCAATTAAGATGCTGTGGCATGACCTGAAGAGGGCTGTTCATCCCAGAAATGTTGATGAACTGAAACAGTTTTGTATGGAGAAATGGTCTAAAATTCCTTGCTATTGTGAAAGTCTGATCAGCAGCTACAGGAAACATTTGGTGAAGGTTATTGCTTTTAAACGTGGTTTTACTAGTTATTAAATACAAAGGTTCACATACTTTTTCCAACCTGGATTGAGAATTATTAAACAATGTGTTGAATAAAGACATGAAAGGTACAATTGTTTGTGTTTTTTTAGTTTAGGCAGATTGTGTTGTCTATTACTATGACTTAGATGAAGATCATTTTCTGAGTAATTACTGCAGAAAACCAGGTAACTGCTAAGGGTTCACAAACTTTTTCTTGCACCTGTATATCAGATATTTACCTAGGGTCCATCAGTATTGTTCCTCTCCTCTATTCACAGGGAGTAACACTCATCAAATTTAGACCCATTAAGCTAATACACGAGGTACAAACCTGAGAGATGCAGTCAGTACCTCAAGATACCTACTTTTCCCTGAAGGCAACTTTTTCAAATGGATGTTGTAATACTAAGGGCACAGTAAATATTACATATTGAGAAAGGCAATATGTTATACAGTGCACTGCATTTAATACTTTGAATGCAGTGTGTTAGTACAACTATTACAGAGTATGGCATTTTTACATGAAACCATTATTCAACAAAATCGACCAGTGTTTGTTTATTCAAAGGAAAGGACCACGTAGTGTGTTCTATACTTTTTAAAATGCATTACTTTATAAATAGCAAGATTTAATTAAAAAATAAGTCCTACATCCTTGAACTGTCGAATACAACCATACAGAGCTATTGCTCATTTTGTTACACGGCAGGTTGTGGAGTCAGGATCAATAGTAACCCTAAAGGGAGTGGGGGAATATAGGGAAAGAACAGAAATATTGAGATTAATTTGCTTGTTCTATGTACTTATTCAGACACAATGGCCTGATTGGTCTTCTCCTATGTTGTAAAATAATTTTAAAATGAACATCTCTTCCCTTTTGGATCAAACTTAAAAAGCCATTTAATCTCAAAACCATAGCACTATTCTGATAAGCAGAGGTGCTCTCTCTTTGGTATATTATCTAATATTTATCTTTCAATCCGCATTACTAAAGCAGTTTATAATTATAGCACTGCTCTTTAAGGAAGCTTCTGTGCACAAATTAACTGGTGCATTTCCCACATTACAAGGTTGACTATTTCTGCACTTCATTGTCTATAAACCCCTACACGACTTCCTGTAGAGGTACAAGTACTAGCTACTTATTTTTCTTTCTTTCAAGGAGCCAGGAGGTGCAAAATCGTAAAGTTCTATGAAACCTTCATGGCACTGCCCCATCTGTTCTCACAGACTGAGCTTTGAGTAGGAAACCATCCATGAATACGTCAAACCTTGCAGGTACTTCCATCACTGGTGCCTTCACTGCTTAGCACACACTCTGGAAGATTCACATGGCGGATAACCTCTGGGACCTGGAAGTAAATCTGAAGCAACAGGCTCTGACAACACTTGCCCGTCACACTGCTGAAAAGAAAAAGAAAAAATAACCTTAAGTAAATAACAGCAGCAACCTCAGCTAGGAGACAGTGTATATACACAAAATACTCAAACAAAGCAACACTAAAATTTCACTAATGTAGCACACTGGGACTTTGGTGATGCCAGACTTAGATTCTGCATCCTCTTCAACACAATTTTAATTCACTTCTTTAGAAAATATGTTACACTGTAATATAGTAAATTTACCAGTGAACCTGGTGAATTTTCAAGACAGCAGAGATAACATTGGTCTTCTCTGGTTAAAAGGAGCATGGGAAACTGGAGTGAAAATGGGCTCCCGGTGTGCTTAAAAGGAATGCAGGAAATAGGGGCCCAGTAAATTTAAAGGGAGCACAGGAAACATCATTGGTGAGCCAGACACTGAATCAATGGATTTTCTGAATAACCACAGAGTTAATTGTTGGATTTTTTAAACAGGAAGGATGTGGAAATTTTAGAGAGGGTGCGGGGGGGGGGGGGAAGAAGTGAGCAGGGAAGAGTGGTGGTGGTGGTGGGCAGGAAGTGTGGGGGCAGGAAGAGTCAGGGTGGGAAAGGGGACAGGAGGAGGAGGGGGGAAGATGTGGCGAGGGGGCACGGGGCGAGAGGGCGCAGGCAAGAGAGACATTGTGGAATAGTAGAGAGGTATCAAAAGCATGGATATCCATTTCAGCTGATGACAATCTGAGATTGGCAGAAAGAGAGGCGAATCTCCAGATGTGCAAATAGGCTTCTTGGTAACAGCACAGGCACAAGCTTTGAAATTCAACCTAGGTTCAAACATGTATCTACACTGCCTGGCATATTTGTCAAGGACAGTGATGGTGTACTTGAATATAGAAGTAAGTTTGTGATGCACATTTACAAGGGATTATGATTATAAATTAATACAGGGTTCAACAACAAATTCTTCAATTAAATTACAAAATTTTAAAAAATCAGTGGAAGTCAGAAGAGCAAAGGTTATAAACAATCAACAGTTAGATAGAACCCATGAAAAGAGAGAGCAAACTGCAATTGGGGATTTTTCAACAGAACTTGCGAAAGTCAGAGATGAAGACTACAAAAGTTTGCTAAGTCCAAAATTAACAAGTGAATAACTTGATTGTTTTGTGCTCTTCTGGGGATGAGCAAAATTCACCTACATGCCACAACTACACACATAACATTATCCTTGCAATAATAGAGCAGCAATTCCAAATTTAGAAATAATACAATATGGTACTTGTGTTGAAAATGCAATGGCTTTTGTCACTGATAGCTGTTCGGTAACAGTCTCCTATCCCAATGGAGCGGCATAATGCCTCAAATAAACAAAGAGAATCCTAGCTATTTTCTCCATTAGTTTTTGTTCTTAAAGAGTTGACCCAAATAAGTGGCTGTACCAATTATCTGGATTCTACTGTATTCATCCATCACAGCTATCATTTAAATCCACATAGACATGATAATCCTTTGAAAAAGTAATGTCTCCTTTAAGCTTGTAAATTGACAATTCTTCAGAATAAAGTCCAATTACAATTACAATTAACAACATTTATTGATCCCAACCCGTAATCCACCTTCATATGATTGCCCCAATGGATGCTGGTAATTTATTCTCTAAGACCTGACAGCCTATGAAATTCTTCAGAGTCAAGGCTGGAGGACCATGTTATCCGTTAAGCAAGCGCACAACACTAAGTTGTTTTCTGTGCATGAGATTCACCCAATTTGACATCCACAATAGAAAATATATTGCACATTATATTAGTTCAAAGGCCTTGCCTCCATTGGCTACACTTTTGCAGAAAAGCAATGACGGGTTTGAGTTGAACAAATCTAAGGGCTAACATCTGGATCCTCAAGGATTAGGTTACAGCACTGTCAGAGTGCTATGCAGGAAGGGTCTGTGGATAGTTGGGAATTGGGGTGGCTGTGATTATATTGATTTGTGTGGGGAAAGGAGCTGACTGTGTGAAATGCAATGCTGGCAATTCCAACACAGTCAGTCATACCCGAGGATAAACCAAATCCTTCCTAGTTGCTGGTTTATCAAAGTCTGCTGCAGCACGCTTTACTGCCAGCCCATGAGAAACTCAATAGGGAAAGTGGCCATCAGACCTTGGTTAAGCAGAAAACAGTAGAAAGAAAAACTTGGTGCTATCAAAGCACAAGCCTCTTAGTAAACAATATATAGAACAGGTTCGGCATAACTTTCACACCTTTCACACAGAGCAGTCTAACTATCCTTGGTGTGTGTCTAGCATTTGGAAAATGAGAATATATTATCCTTACTATATAGAAAATGTTCTGTACATTCAGAGCTATTTTTGTGCCTTATCACCTTGTGCATCAAAAAACAAAAATAAACCAAGTTATCATATGTTGCTCCTGATAAATTAAGTCTAATTTCAAAAACATTTTACCAGATGAAGCACTAATTCTTATGCACTAGAACATAAAAAAGATAGTTTCTTTTTACCTTTCACCCCTTTGTTTGATGCAACTGATTAGATAATCTGTCACTTTCTTGATGTTATCCAAATCACCATGGCAACAATTGAGCAACAGGGGGATTCGAGATCGGATGAGGGTGCCCGTAATATCATCAGCGGGTTTCTTATTGTGAGTCCCAATGCAGATCTTGGCTTCAGACTCCAACAGGACAATATCCACCAGGCTGATAAGCTCACTCTTCTTCAGACACAGGACATACTCCTTAGTATGTTTCTACAAAGACAAAGGAAACACCCAGTAGCTACATTCCCAACCTAGATAGCAATACATTGCCAGGTGGCCATTGGAGGAGTGAGTTTGTTTCTGACTGAGTTTGCCAAATGCAAACTGACTCTCGCATTTCCTACACTGCAGCAGTGATTATACCTTAAATGTCTTTCATTGGCTGTACAGCTTAATGTGGAAATAAAGACAGAATTAGCTCAAACCAGTCAACAATTCAGGCCGAACCAAAATAAAATCTTCAACCTGAAGTGTTAACTCCATTTCTCATTTCACAGTGTTACCTGAACTGATGAGTGTTTCAGATTTCCACCACCTGCACTTTTGACTTTCAAACTTAAGTTTTTCTTTTCAGTTTGACACCTCTAGCGTGTTACTTGTAGTTCTATTAACTTGCATTCTTCCTTATAATACTGGTTGGTCGAGTCACTCCGGTATGTACAGCAACGTTGAATCAGTAAGATTAATGCCCTTCTTTGGGTTACAGTTCAGTCAGAGAGTAGAAACTACCAACATACTGCAACTGACTATATTCTATCATTTAGTTGTATAGTTGATATCTGACTAGATTTTTACTGGATCGATATTTAGGGAGGTCTACTTAGTGCAGATTATATTTGATAAGAACAGCTGTATTTTCACTAAATGACAGAACAGTATAAAGGTATACTTTTACATTCAACATCATTGTCACATTCATTCTCTGCACCTACTGGGACAACAAGTTGGACAACAGTAAGGAAAAGCACTTAAGGAACACAAGAGGAGCAGGAGTAGGCCACTGGATGCCTGGACCCTGCACGGTCATTCAATATGATCATAGCTGATATACCCCAAGCCTTATTCCCTCTCCTCCACCTGATCCCGATAGCCCTCAAGCTCCTGATCTTTCATAGAACTAACTACCTTCACTTTAAGCACTCCTAATAATTTAGTTTCTATAACCCTTTAGAGAAGGGAATTGTAGAGATTCAATCCCTTCGACAAAATGTGGAATTAAATTATTTGCCCCTTATGTTGAAATTGTGCCCCCTTCTTTTAAGATGTCCCATTAGAAGAAACATCTTGACATTCATGCTGTCACATCCCTTAGGATCTCGCATAAGATAACTCTCAATATTCAAAACTACAAAGAATACAGATCTAACCTGTTTTGCATCTTTTGGTAGCACTATCCTGGTGACTCTCCTTTGGACTACTCCCAATGTTACCATATCCTTTCATAGATAAGGGGATCAAAATTGTGCCTGCACTCTTGGTATGGTCTCACCAAGGCCCGCACAACTGTATGAAAACTTGCCTTGTTCTAATTGCCAACTCCTTTGGAATAAAGCCTATACAGTACTGTGCAAAAGAGGATCTGCAGAGACTGGAAATCCAAGCAACCACACAAAATGCTGGAGGAGCTCAGCAGACCAGGCCAGACCTGTCCTGAGGAAGGGCTCAGCACGAAACATCAGCTATGCTCTTAGGCACCGCAGATGTTTAAGACAACTCGTGAGGGTGTTTAAGAGAACTGATAGTTTTAATGGCAAAGGGTGGGTAGTCACACCGAATATTGATTTGATTGAGCTCTATTTTTAAAAACTGTTTACTACTCTTTATAGTAAACTTTTTGATATTTAGAAACTTTGTTTCATTATTTTGAAAGCATTTTTGCTTTAAAGAATTTTTTTATGTGCCTAAAACTTTTGCACATAACTGTATGCTTGTACTACCACTTGTCATTTAGGAAGGCACTCTAGCTGGTTGAATACTAGCTAGATCTTGCTCTACAATAATCTCGATTTCATTTCTCTTAAAATCCTAGCCTAAAAAAAGTGACGAAGTGAGAACATGGAGATGGAATATAATAGATAAAAATACAAGGTCATCCACTTCGCTGCAAAAGGCAGACAAACAGGATATATCTTAAAAGTGTAATCAGGTAACACAAGAGCTTTGGTTTTCCTTGTACACAAGATGTTGAAAATTGACATGTAGATGCATTAGGAAATACAGAAAGTGAATGGTAAGTTGGCCTTTATCACAAAAGGATTTAAATTCAAAAGATGTCTGAAGCCCTTCATTAGTCGGGGTCAACCATGCATATTGTGTCCTACATTATGTACCCCCAGGGTTAATTTTTCCTGTGGACTGTCACTTTAAAACACCGGGAGAATGAAACTGACTTTTGGACACCTGGATTTCAGCTGACTGCAGAGTTGCTTAGGAAGGGGGAGGGATAGAGGGGTAGAGGGTTAGAGGGGTAGAGGGGGGTTATTTGATGGACAACGAATGTTATGGTTTCTCTGCAGCTTGTTTTGAATATACAAGGATACAGAATCACACACAGAAAGACACAGTTAGAATCAAGATGGATTCAGTCAATGGAAGACATCAGTGAGTTGGTTGCTGGTATAAACTTTCAGTAGCCCAAAAGAGGAGAGTTGAGATCGATCCAGAGGGGGATCTCTCTAAGTAGCCTGTGAGAATGAATTTGATTCCACTCAAATACGAAAGTGTGATTGTCACTTAGTTATTCTCTGGTGAGGGGAAAACCTTTGTGAATAATACATGTGTGTTTACCCTTGTCTGGGTGTGGTATTTCACTGAAAAAGGCACCCCTGTGGCAAATCACTGTTGGAGTTATTTCGTATGTTGTGGAACTGGATAAGTGGCTATCACGTTGTGTGTGATTGGGGCAACCTTGCGGAATCTACCAGTGTGTCGACCCTTACCTGGGTGGTGGTTCCCTTGAAGATGGTCCCCTTTGTGATAAGCTACTGTTGGTAATAATCCATAAATGGATTCTGTTTGAGTATCCTGTGGCCACCACTTTGGGACGACCCGTAGCTGAGTTCAGGTGTGGTACCACTTGTGTTGAAAGGATATTCGTTGAAGATCACTATTGGTGATACTTCGTGTGTGGAGTGGAACAACTTCGGAGATAAAACCTACTGTTTTTGTTATTTTGTGTTGCTGTTGTGGAATCTGTGGAATATCGACGTAATTGCCTTCTCACAACATTCGCCTTTGGATTACAAAAACAGGTTTCCCCCGCTATCTGAAGGTAGAGCGTTCCTATGAAACTGTTTGTAAGCCAAAATGTCATAAGGTGAAGAAGCAATTACCATTAACTTATATGGGAAAATTTTTGAGCGTTCCCAGACCCAAAAAATAACCTGTCAAGTCAAACCAAATAACACATAAAACCTAAAAAACACGAACATATAATAAAAGCAGGAACGATATGATAAATATACAACCTATATAAAGTAGAAATATTGTATGTATGGTGTAGTCTCACTTATCAAACTCGGGAAGACAGTGAGCCAAAATCGATTTGGAGAGAAAAAAAAAATCGGTACGTACACGCATGCACACATAACTGCTCGCACAAGGCCTCACAATCATGGTAGTCTTTCTCAGGGTAAACACACATATAAAGCAGGTGTCTTTTTTTCGTAAAAGTGAAAATCCTCTTTAGTTAGAGAAAACAGGTACTAATGTAGGTCTTTCGTAACAGCGAGCTGTCGTAAAGCAAACGTTCGAGAAACAGGGGCCACCTGTATCTTGCATTAATTAACTTGAGAATTGAACTGAACTTTTCGTACCACCTAAGCTTGAAGTAGTTTGGGAACTATATTTACACCTATATATGCATAACACTGTTAACCCTTGATTTACCTGGTTTAAGTTACTATATTACATAGTTACTAATAAAATAGTGCTTTGTTAACAGCAAAACCAGACTCCAGGTTCTATCGCTGCTGATACTTTTACAAGGCTGCATGTACATAACATCTAATTGACTATGTGATATGCAAGACAGCAGGCAATCCAGGGCAGTACGATATGTAGAGCAAGATGCTCCCCATAGAGCCGGCTCCCCCTCTCTATGCAGCTGATGAATCTAAAGGAATGGCAGAGATTGATACAGTTTGGCAGCGGTGGCATTACAAGTGTTGTCAGTCAACAACATAGCACTGCCTTAAGATCTACTGCTCTGGACTTTTCCCTGTGGTTTACTCTTGAAGCTCTCCCCATGAGATCAGTCTTCCTTCTCCCAGGTGAGCTACCAACCACAGCTGCGAGCCCCATCTGCCTGAAGCGACTGGTTTAAATACACCAGCAACCTGTTTTTGCCCCTCTTCTGGCCAGTAGAAACAGTACCACCAGGCTTAGTTGCTAGCCACACAGAAAGGCCAAGAGCTGGACTTGGCTGTCAAAGACTATTTGAGATGTACACCATTGGGAGCATTTAATAGGTAGTGAGAACCTATCCCCCCTACCTCTCCCACAAAAGATGTCCAAATGCAATTATACAGGGCCTTGAATTTACACCTGGAGTATTGTGCTTGGCTTTGGTCTCCTTATCTGAAAAATGGTATTCTGCCTATTGAGACTGTTTCAACAAAACTTCAGCAGGCAAGTCTGATGAGGAATGATTCAGTAAACTAGGTCTATATTATTTTGAATTTGAAGAATGAGAGGAGATATCATTGAATCTTTAAAGTCCTAAAATGTTTCGGCTAAGTGGGTGCAAGGAGAATGTTTCCTCTGAGGAATCTGGAACCAGGGCCACAGTTTCCATATGGAAAGTATGCCACTGACGAGCAAGATGAGGTGAAAGTTCTTTATAGGTGAGAGTGGTGAATTTTTGAAATTCTCTACCCCAGTGGATGGAGGCTCTGTCACTGAATTCATTCAAAATAGACATCAGCAGGCAATATTGCGTAGGAAAAGGACACTAAGATAGATCAGCTGGTGGAGCAGGCACAAAGTGCCAAGTAAATTATGCCACAAATTGGTGAGAAGTTACACCCATGTTGGGAAAGGTCACTGCGTAGCAGTTTTGTGTCCAAAATGTTGCTTTCCAGTCATTAGTTATTCTGTTAGCTTTGTTACATATTGGCATGGCCTACTTAATTAACTAAAAATATAAGCATTTCCTCCAGTTATCAAGGTATTCAAGGAAATTTTTTGCCACAGAAATCCAAAGCCCATTACAAATTGAATCATCTCAATAACTGAGCAACTGGTAGTTCAACTGCGCCATTTGATTTGCAACGCTACCTGTGGGGTTCTTTGGTCACGTCCTTGCCAGATCCTTGGAATGTCCACACAGGCCCAGAGAAAATCTAGGGTTGCTGTAGGGTCAAGCCTGCAAATAAAATAAGGAGATTGGACAGTGATTACCAGATGATGGGGCTGGAGGTAGAGGTAAAGAGAGAAAGAGAAAGAAAGGGAGGGGAAAAAAGAAAGGGAAAGGGACTGAGGGATGAGGGGGTGAAGGTGGTGATGGGGGATTGGGAGAGGGGGGAGAAAGAGAGAAAGAAAGGGAGGGAAAGAGAGAAAGAAAGGGAACGAGGGAGAAAAAGAGGGGGAGGGAGGAGAGAATGAATGGGGCATGGGAGAGATAGATAGATGCGTGTTTGAAAGAGATAAGGTTACACCCTCATCATTTAACATATATTCTCTTGGTTTAGTTGCATCTAGATTTGGCCTACTATAATGATTTTAATTAATTAATAATTACAAACATTTGATACTGTTGTGCAATTGTGTAATCAGTTGACAATCTCTTCTACACTCCTAATCTTACAATGAAAGATGGATCACGAATGAAGCAGCTGAATATAATTGGGCCTCAGACAGTCCTCAGAAACTCCTGAAGTGATGTCCCAGGATTGGGATAATAGACCTCTAACAGCAGCAAATGTTTTGCAATACATTATTTACTCTAGAGTTATGCTTTTTCCTTGATGTCCATTACCCAGTTTTACCAAGGCTCCTTGATGTTTCATACAGACAAATGCCACCATAAAGTCGAAAACAGTCAATCTGATCTCACCTCTGAAATTCACCTCTGCACCAGAGTTTGGACTAAGGGTGTAAGGAGGTCTAGAGCTGAGTAGTTCTGCTGTAATGCAAACTGGCCATTGGCGAGCAGGTGCACAGGTTAGAATTTCACAAATTCATTCCCAGTGTAATGAGACCTCACTTTTAATTGCTTGAAATGTTAGGGAGCCAAACTGCCTGCTACCTTATTGCTGAGTGCTGCATGCATTTGCTGTTGGTTTGCAGCTTACCTGAGCCCCTCTTGGTTACTCAGTAGAGTGCTGATGCACTGATGCAGTGTCGTCCAGTTTGACTGGTGAATGAGAACAGCTAGAAGATAGGGTCGGAACGAAAGCAGCTGCGATCCTTGCTGATCTGTGGTCTGGACACAAGAACTCATTCTAATTAACGTACAAAGATCCCAAAAAAAGGAATCACCTGCATCCTCTATGCCTAATCAAGACTGAGCAAGATCAGAATTTTAAAGTGGTATTGACTTAAACAATGATCTTTAATCCATCACCCAAACACATTTATTTCTGATTAGCTAAGTGTACACAAAGTAGAATCACTTTTTTAAAATAAAAAAATAAACAGAAAAGACTATTTAACCTCTCATACTAACTTCACATTTAATTGCATCTTGACCACTGTGTATCTCAACCCCACTCACTGATAGGTATCTCTTCATACTCTTATCTTTTAAATGGTTTGGCCCTGAACATGTCAGTTGTCACCACCATTCACAGGATCTAAGGAGGGAGGATAATACATTACTACTCCCGGAGTGTGAACAAGTATTTTTGATTACCTTATTAAATGGCCATGTACTTACTTTAAGACTTTTTTCCTCTAATTTTTCCCCCATCAAAGAAAGCAGTTTCTGTGTAAAGAAAACCACACTGACTTCAGAAATAAACTGCTTATGTCACTTTCTCTCTCTGCTCTTACAGAACCAAATCAAGGGTTTGGTAACACAAAGATCATGCTCCTGCACCAGCAATTTAGAAATTGGGATAAGGATCCACAGAGACATTCAAATCCTACTATGGCACGTAGGAAACCTAAATTTATAAAGTAATCTGGAATGAATTAGTAAAATGGGTATAAAACTAGCAGTGTTCTGAAGAGTTATGTGGTTTAGCTAGATCTTCAGACAGGGAAAGATGCAGTTCTTACCTAGATTGACCTAAGTGACTCCCAAAGATGCAGCAAGACTCTTAAGTGCACTATCAGGGAACCTGGTATCCCAATTAGTTGTATCAATGAATGTTTTGCATTGGCGGAGCAAAATGGCACAGGCCACCAATGCCTTCTCAAGGAAAATAAATGCTACCCACATCGCTCTAGCTTATGAAATCAACATACAGCAGTTATTAAATTGTTGATTTTTTCAAAGCACGTCATTCTTATATAATAAACACAAGGTTCTGCAGATGCTGAAAATCTTGAGAAACACATTCAAAATACTGGAGAAACTCAGCAGGTCAAGCAGCATCTATGGAAAGGAATAAACAGTCGACGTTTCGGGCTGAGACACTTCATCAGGACTGGAGAGGAAGGGTGAAGAAACCAGAATAAGAAGGTGGGGTAAGGAGAAGGAGTATAAGCTGGAAGGTTTTAGGTGAAGCCAGGTTGGTGGGAGAAGGGGGATGAAGTGAGAAACTAGGAGGTGACAGGTGGAAAATATAAGGGATGAAGAAGAAAGAGGAATAGCCTACTCAGGCCCAACAAGGTATTGTCTCCGCACCATCACCACCTCATCAACCATGATCTCCCATCCACTGTTACAAACCTCATGGTTCCTTATCCCACACTGCTCATTTCTACCTCATAGCCAAGATTCACAAACCAGTCTGTTTGGGTAGTTCTACTGGTTCTGCCTGCTCCCGCCCAACTGAACTCATGTCTGCATACCTGAACTCCATGTTATTCTACTTGGTTCAGTCCCTTCCCGTGTATATTCATGACACTTCACATGCTGTCGATTTCTTCAACAACTTTGAAATCCCTGGCCCTGATTGCCTCATTTTCTCCAGGGATGTCCAGACCCTTTGTACTTCTATCCTCACTCAAGAAGGACTTAAAGCTCTCTGCTTCTTTATGAACAGCAGATCCAACCAGTTTCTCTCCACCACCACCTACGCCCATCCAGTGGAAATGATCCTCACATTCAACAATTTCTCTTTTGGCTCCAAGGAGTAGCCATGGGTATCTGCAAGGGCCCCAGCTAAGCCTGCCTTTTCGTTGGCTATGTGGAACAATCCATCTTCTAAGCCTTCACTGGTAACGCTACCCAACTCTTTCTGTGCTACACTGATGACTGCACTGGTGCTGCGTCATACATCTATGCTGAGTTGTTAATTTTATCAACTTTGTCTTCAACTTCCACCCTGCCCTTAAATTCACTTGTTCCATTTCTGAAACCTCTCTCCCCTTTCTCAATCTGTCTCCATGTCAGGGAACAAATTGTTTATCGACATCTTTTATAAACCTACCGATTCCCAAGGCTATCTTGATTATACCCTTCCCACTGTCTCCTGAAAAAAATGCTATTCCTTTTTACAGTTCCTTTGCCTCTGCCACACCTGTTCCCAGAATGAGGCTTTCATTTGTAGAACATCAGAGATGTCCTCCTACTTCAAATAACGGGGTTTCCCTTCCTCCACCACTGATGTTGCCCTCACCCGCATCACCTCCATTTCCCAGACATCTGCCCTCACTCCATCTTCTCACTGCCTTAATAAGGACAGAGCTATGTTTTTTCTTACCTACCACCCCATGAGCCTCCGCATCCAGCATATCATTTTTTGAAACTTCAGCCATCTTCAAAGGAATCTACCACCAAATACATCTTTACCTTCACTCCACTTCCCACTTTTTGTAGGGATGGCTCCCTCCGTGATTCCCTTGTCCATTTATCCCTCCCTACTAATCTTCCTCCTGGCACTTTTTTCCTGCAAGTGAAAGAAATGCTACACCTGCTCCTTCACCTCCTCCCTCACTTCCATTCAGGACCTCAAATAATCTTTTCAGGTGAGGTAACACTTCACCTGCAAATCTGTTGGGGTCTTCTACTGTATCTGATGCTCCTAATGTGGCCTCCTCTACATTGGTGAGACCCAACATAGACTGGGGCACCGCTTTATTGAGAATCTTCACTCCATCCACAACAAACAGGATTTCCCAATGACAACCATTTTAATTTCAATCACCATTCCCATACTCTTCTAGTGTCATGATGAGGCCACTCTGAGGTTGGAGGAGCAACACCTCATATTCTACATAGATGGCCCCCAACCTGATGGCATGAACATCAATTTCTCTCATTTCTGGTGGATTGTCCCCCCCTCCCCCTTCTTTCACTCTGACTTTGGCTCCCCTCTTAACTCCTCTCTTGTCCTTCCCTGTCTATCACCTCCCCATGGTGCCCCTACCCTTTCCCTTCTTCCATGGCCCATTCTCCTCTCCTATCAGATTCTTTCTTCACCAGCCCTTTATCTTTTCCACCTATCACCTCCCAGCTTCTCATTTCATCCCTCTCCAACCAATCACCTGGCTTCACCTATCACCATCTATCTTGTACTCCTTCTGCTCCTCCCACCTTCTTATTCTGGCTTCTTCCCCATCATTTCCAGTCCTGACGAAGGGTCTCGGCCCCAAATATCAACTGTTTATGAACTTTCCATAGATATTGCCTGACATGCTGAGTGTTCTTACAGCATTTTGTTTGTGTTACTCATATCTATATAATTTTGTTGTGTAATCTGACTCAATTTTAGTATTTGACATACTCAGGAGTTTGGAGCACATGCTCTTAACTTGTGAGCAAGATGCAGAAAACTGAGCTAACACTCAATCCATCAGTGACTAAGAAGGATAAAAGCTACTTGTCCATTCCAGAGTTCAGACACATGCAATATTCACCTCAACCCTCACGATACCTTACTAATCTTTACCTTATGGTCAGCAAACAGGAGCTTCTGCTGTTGTTCAGGACAACAGGATATGACTTCAGGGTCCAGCAACTCAAACCAGTCAATCAGTAGCCCAGATGCCGAAACGGGCTTCATCTGCTCCACACTGCAGAGATCAAGAGAAAAGCAGAGACAGTGATAACATGCAGAAGAACTAAGAATGATAAGCACAGAATTATTGCAGCATGGAAAAAGACTAGATAACAAAGAAAGACAAAAGCAATCTAGTCAGTCCCATTCCCATTCCCCAGCCTTTTGTCAATGCAATTTTTACCCCTCTCAAATATCAATGTATTTTTCTTCTGAGAGAAACAAATTTTGCTTTCATCACTCTTGGCAATGAATTTCAAATTTCAAAATGTTTACCCCTCTGTCACCCTAGCTCTTTTATTCATTACCTTCAATTCAAGTTCTCTTCTTCTTCTCAATCCTTCCAGCAAAAGAAAGACTCCTTAATTCACTTTGTCTGAGCATTTGTGAAATTAACACATCTCGCTATTCTCTGCTTCAAGAATAACCTCAACTCCTCCAATCTATTCACATAGCTTAAATTTTCCTTACATGGCAACACACTTCAAAAATTTTTCTGTACCTTCTCTTTGCTATCAATTCTTTTTATAATAGTCATTAGAAATGTATGGAATAACCTAATTACACCAAATTTGAGTTTCATAAAGATTCAACATCACCTCCTCACTTTTATGATGTGTGCATCCATTTATAAAGTTCAGTAATCAATATACTTCATTCCCTCCAATTATTTTCTGAAGTTTGTGTACAAAAATATCCATTATCTCTCTGGCCACTCACTTTTAGAAATATATATTTTATATTAGTCGACCAGGCTTCTATCCTCAGCAGTTTGAGAACGAGAGATGATCCCATTCTTACAGAACTCAACAAAGTAGACATTTCTATTGGCTGCGATGTCAAGAAGCAGACACCTGTCTCAGAATAAGGGGTATTTCCTTTAATTGTCAGATGGGGTGAAAGCTCTGTTGATCTGTGTTTAGAATGATCTCAATGACCGTCACTCCATGGTTCTCTGAAGTACAAAATTCAAAGTTCATCACCCTGAGTGAAGAAATTTCACTTCTTTCTAGTCCAAGGTGAAGTGGCCCTCATGGTATCCACAGTCAGCCAACCAGAGAAAGATCCAATTTTCACCCTTTCTTGGCTTCCTAATTTCCTTTCTCACTTGTATTTTGATCTTTTTATATCTGATTTCTTCCACACATCACTATTTTTACTGTTTCCTCTTACTCTTTTGACATCACATCACCAGTCTCTGGCTTTGACCGTCCAAGTGGGAATGCATCTGGATCGTATCCTAACCATCTTGTCCTTAATGACTCATCAACATCTGCCAATTTCTGATTTCAATTTTCTGCAGCCTTTTGCATTTTCAAATAAGTATGTCATTCTCTTAAGCACTTTTACTTTACATAGTCTCTTAGCCTTTCATAGTGCTGTTGTGAACCTTACAACACTATAACCTCTGTTACCTGTTGACACTTGCTTCATTTCATTCCCCATCACCATATTCAATATTTTAGAATTCTGATTAAATTAATTTTAATTAAATTTCACATTTAAATTAAGTATTTTGTGTTGGTTGAGAAACCTTCTTATAAAACACTCCTGAACACATTTCAGAAATTCTTTCCCTCTATCCTTTATGCTGTTACTACTCAATCTCTGTCAGCAAATCCAAAGTACCCCATTCTTACATTTCTTCAATTTCTTGCACATTTGTTACCTTATATTCCTCACTGTAAATGGTAGCCAAGAAAAAAGGCATAACTCAAGCAGTAATGGATTGTGTGTGGAGGAAATTATCAGTAGATTGCATGCCTGACTCAAAAGTTTATGAGCCTGAGAAAGCATTGTCAAATTTACAAGCAACACACACAAAATGCTAGTGGAACACAGCAGGCCAGGCAGCATCTATAAGGAGAAACACTGTTGACGTTTCGGGCCGAGACCCTTCATCAGGACTAATTGAAAGGAAAGATAGTAAGAGATTTGAAAGTAGGAGGGGGAGGGGAAAATGCAAAATGATTGGAGAAGACCAGAGGGGGTGGGATGAAGCTGAGAGCTGGAAAGGTGATTGGCATTAGGGATACAGAGCTGGAGAAGGGAAAGGATCATGGGACGCCAGACCTTGGGAGAAAGAAAGGGGGAGGGGAGCACCAGAGGAAGATGGAGAACAGGCAGAGTGATGGGCAGAAAGAGCGAAGGGGGGGAACTAAATATATCAGGGATGGGATAGGAAGGGGAGGAGGGGCATTAACAGAAGTTAGAGAAGTCAATATTCATGCCAACAGGTTGGAGGTTCCTCCAACCCGAGTGTGGCTTCATCTTGACAGTAGAGGAGGCCATGGATAGACATATCAGAATGGGAATGGGACATGGAATTAAAATGTGTGGCCACTGGGAGATCCTGTTTTCTCTGACGGACCGAGCGTAGGGGTTCAGCGAAACGGTCTCCCAGTCTGCGTTGGGTCTCACCAATATATAAAAGGCCACACCGGGAGCACCAGACACAGTATATCACAACAGCCAATTCACAAGTGAAGTGTCGCCTCACCTGGAAGGACCGTCTGGGGCCCTGAATGGTGGAGAGGGAGGAAGTGTAAGGGCAGGTGTAGCACTTGTTCCGCTTACAAGGATAAGTGCCAGGAGGGAGATCGGTGGGAAGGGATGGGGGGAACGACGAATGGACAAGGGAGTCGCATACGGAGCAATCCCTGCGGAAAGCAGAAAGAGGGGGGAGGGAAAGATGTGCTCGGTAGTGGGATCCCTTTGGAGGTGGTGGAAGTTACGGAGAATTATATGTTGGACCCGGAGGCTGGTGGGGTGGTAGGTGAGGAGAAGGGGAGCCCTATCCCGAGTGAGGTGGTGAGCGGATGGGGTGAGGGCAGATGTGTGGGAAATGGGAGAGATGCATTTGAGAGCAGAGATGATGGTGGAAGAAGAGAAGCCCCTTTGTTTAAAAAAGGAAGGCACCTCCTTCGTCCTGGAATGAAAAGCCTCACCCTGAGAGCAGATGCAGCAGAGGCGGAGGAATTGTGATAAAGGGATAGCCTTTTTGCAAGAGACAGGGTGGGAAGAGGAATAGTCCAGGTAGCTGTGAGAGTCTGTAGGCTTATAGTAGATATCAGTAGATAAGCCGTCTCTAGAGATGGAGACAGAAAGATCAAGAAAGGGGAGGGAGGTGTCAAATTTACAAACTGGGCTAGGTTTGATGGACGAGACCAGGATGTCATGGAATAGTTACTGAAATCGCATTACCAGTACCTATTGTTCAAACAGCAATGATAACTCTGCCTCAAGATGCAGGTCTACTGTGAATTAACAGTGGACCATTCAGCCCCTCAACCCTAGACCATCATTTAGATATCATTCACTCACATTAGCAACCAATAGAAAGCATGGGATAATGTAACTCAAGCTAACGTAATGGTCTTTCTGTAGAAGCAGTGTTTGAGTTACGGTTAGAGATAATGGATGCTTTGGAATTTGAGCTGGGTCCTTTGTTCAGTGGGAGATGAAGAGAGAAGACACTGAAGAGAACTGGTCACAGGATTCATGTCGGTGGGGGGGGTCATGATTTGATGGAGCCAAGACCGATTGAGGATTGGTGAATATGAATTTTGGGGAGAGTTGAGCTCCAACTTGTGCACGTTTGACTGTTCAATTATAATGGGTCCTTTTTGTTTTTTTCATTCTTTTCTTTACTAACTCTTTAGTTAAGATTCATAAATATAATTCCTTTAATTGTATGCAGTTTACTGTCTGTTATTTCTTGGCACTTGTAACAGGGTAACAAATTACACAGCACCCACAAAAAATGCAGTTTAGGGTGGGAGAGCTGTCCCAATCTCATGAATTTGGCGGGACTGGAGTGTATTCCCGAGACTTATGCTGCCAAGAAAACCAAGGAGGTGTCACATGTATGGAAGAAATTTTCAGTAAATTGTGTGCTACTGTTCTGAATGCTCCCTCAACTCCATGCCTATCCATAGTAACCTTTCACCCTCTGGCTTAACATGAATCTGTCTCAAACATAATTCTGGTGTCATCAGCTGTTGAGGAAGAGAATTCAATGATTCACAGCTCTATGAGCAAATAATTTCAGCTCATGTCTGTCTTAAATAGATGAGTTCTTGATAGTGACCCCAAGTTCTACGTTCCCCTACAAGAGAACATGTGCATCTGTCAAGATCCTTCTGGATCTTGAATGTTTCACTTGGTTCAAATACTGAAAGAGTACATTACGTATGCTTTTATTATCTTACTTTGAGACTTAATTATTAATAAAATTACAATTTATGAATTTGAATAACTACGTTGTGTGGTTAATGTGCTTAGGTCTTTTTCCACCAAGATTCTTGAGCCTTGAAATACAAGCAGAATCTCTACAATGGAACTGATGAGAAATACCTTACTGATACACAAATTTTACGCAATGTATTATTCTCTTGAGACTAACAGCTTTGTAAATCAAGGAATTCCTATACTATCAGTGCCAATGTAAATAAACCAGGTATTCAATAAACTTTGATATCGATCTCTTTCTTAGCTCCTTAAATTCTGCCTCTCAAACCTAATTCATCTTTCTACTGGAGTCAATCATATCAATATGGACCAAATCTTGGTTGTTTAGAGTCACTTCAAATTTCCTACAGTTGGTCAGTTACGAATCTGATGTTACCACGATGGCAATGCACAATTTCGGCAAGGGATTTTAAAACAAATGGATGAAACTGTGAGGAGCTAAGCTCAAAAGGCTTGCAAAACTCAGCAGTAATGACTAAAACTTTCCCCTTTAATTCACATTATCCATTTTTCAGATAGAGAGTTATCTTCTTGTGTTCACACTAAAACTTGTGATTTGAATGCTGGACATCCAAAATAAAAACAAAAAGTAAGTAAAGAAAGCAAGGGGGAGCTTAATAATTGGTAACATGACCTCATTAGTTCTATCAAAAGTTGTCTGTGTCCATCTCTTTTCACTACTAATGTGCCCAAAAGAACTTCCAGCATTAAATACTTCTGTTCCTCAACATGGAGATTATGGGCCTTGTGCTCAAAGCTAGATATCCAATAAGCTTCTCATCTGATCTCCCTCAGATTAAAGGGGTCCCTGAAGTTGGAAAGGACAGCAGAAGAGCACCTTCATTTGAAGAGGCCTCAAATTTTTTTAAATCATAGTGCTAAAGCCCAAGTAGCAGTCTTGCTAGCTTAAAGAACAAACACTATCATCAGCTTATGAAACACTTATTGGAGTAATTAAACTTAAGTTGGGACATCAGAACTAGTAATGCAAATCACTACTCTATTGGGACCCTGGATAGTCATCAACTTACTGCTAGGCTGCTTAACATTTTAGACTGCAACACATCATAATAAGCTCCAGCTTTCCATTCCCACCAGAAACACTCAGTCCCAAAACATTGCTCATTGTACACTGTTAGATTAACTTGCTGCACAAGTTATTTGGTCACAGCCACTTTTCCCACCAAAAATGCCCCAATGGATCTACCTGTTGCCATCGACCTCCATCTTCACCACTGACTCTTCTCCTTCTTGATGAAGAAGTGTGGTTATCAGAGCCACTGGATCCATGGCTGTATGCTGTGTGGCCACTTCCGGGCTGGTGGTGAGGACTAATGTCAATAGTTCTTCCAAGTAGGGAGACCGCATCTCAATTAAACCCTTTAATACTGTGGGATTGACAGAATTTTAATGGTGATAATCTCTAACAGAACAGATATCTAAAAAATTACAAAGAAAATGCCCAATAGGATGAGGCATAATTACGCCAGACACTTAGCATTCATTGCAAAATTCTTCTGACATTACTTAGAACTTTTACATTTCTTCATCTTGGCTACATATTTTACAGCATTCATTGCAAAATTCTTCTGACATTATTTAGAACTTTTACATTTCTTCATCTTGGCTACATATTTTACACATGTACAAACCAGCCTCCCTACACTGTTAAATACTGGACATTTTATCTTTTCATTCACTCGCACACATAATACTCTTCACTGCATTCTCTTCAAAGAGCTTGCTCATCACTGCACAGATCATCTGAGCAATTCACCACAACTTCAGAAAACTTGCTTTCTGGTTTTAAATACAACTCTCAAATCTTTTGCTAGCTTCAGTTGTTGCCTTTCATTATTGCTGAGACAAAGCCAATGTAAAATGCACTCTTCCATGTCTCCGTGTTAATTAGGCTCAGAGGCACACGTAAACTGCAGAGAATTATTGTGCATTCCATTAGTTACTAATAAACTCAACAGGGAAATAAGTATAAATTTTTTTATTGAGAGAGTGATCAGAGCATGAAACTCCATTATAGGAAAGAGTTGAGGCAAATAACTCGAGATTTCAAACCAAAGGAGTACATGGGAGGAAAGAGAATAAAAGTATTTGCTGAAAGACAGAGTTAATCTTGGGTAAAAGGAACACTTCTGATAGGTTTAAACAGCAGTTTTGCCAAAGTGGTCCAATGGCTAAATTCAGTGCTGTCTACACTCTGGAGTTTACAAGAGAGAATAAAAGATGCTGAGCAGGATTGATAAAGTGGATGCTGGGAGGATGTTTCTGCTGGGGGGAGTATATAAAACTACATAGGACAATCTCAAGAAAAGGCTTTGATCACCAAGACCGGCACAAGAAAAAACTTCTCTCTTAGGAACCATTGGAATTCTCTGCCGCAAAGCTGTAGATACTGGGTTATTAAATGCATTCAAAGGGCTGAGATGTATTTCTGGACTACAAGGCATTCAAAAGACATGGTGATCAAGCAGTAAAGTGGAGTTGTAGGCAAAATGCAGATAAGCATTGCTTTAAATGAATGGCAGAGCAGGTATGAGAAGCCAAGTAGTCCACTCTTTTTCATTTTTCAAATGCTCTTAAATGTTATGTGTTTAGATCTAAATGGTCTGGTTTGAATGGCAGCATCTCAAATTAACCTTATGCTAGTGTAGACACAGTCATAACACCTTTAGGAATTAATGATCAGAAAAATTATTCAACTTAGGATTATGTTTCTGGACTGGTAGCACTGAGACAGGACAAATAATGCAGGGAAGGAAAGTTCACATCTTTACATTGCAGTTCATGAAATCTAATTAGTTGAATAATGTCCTTTAAGGGAGCATACCCTGCTGTCTTCATCTGGATCTTTCCTGCAAAACTATGACTGGTTACAAAGCAGCTTCGAATACTCAACTCTCAAGCAACGCAACTACATTATCTAGTAGTCATTGCTGTTTGTTGAGAACTTAGATAACCATAAAAATATATTGTACTAAGGCCATATGACAAAAAAAAGCCATTTTGTCTAAACTCAGTTGCCAGCTCCCTCTCCCTCCACGTTTCTCCTATTGCCTAGTGTTTCTCTCTCCCCTCCCCGCCGTCTTTCAGATCTACTCCTCAGGTTTTTTTCTCAGCCCTGCCGAAGGGTTTCGGCCTGAAAGGTTGACTGTGATTTTTTCCATAGATGCTGCCTGGCCTGCTGAGTTCTTTCAGCATTTTGTATATGTTGCCAGCTCTTAACTGTATTCCATAAATCACAGCAGATTAGGTGGCCATTCCATAAGATTATCGGATATACTGAGGGTTTCTTCCTCAAGCAATGAATTCAAGACAAACCATTCTTTAGGTGAAAATAAAATCTTCAGCTACTTCTCCCCACTATTCTTTCTATCTCAATTTGACTTTCTAATCACCCTAAGCAAAATAACCACTCTCTGTTCACCATGATAAGGCTGTACAAGATTATAAACATTGATTAATCCTCTTTTGATCTTGACAACAGCCCCTGCCTAACTCTCTCTCCCTTATAATAATTCCCCAACGCTGGCAACATTCATATACATCTCCTCTCCAAGCTCTCTAGTGCTATTGTCCATTCTGCAAATGGTAGAGAACCTGGTTGTCACATGTCCAATGATGCAATGTTGATCACAGGGGAAAAGCACAACCCAGGTTTCAGAGCACTTTAGGACAACCTGAGGCCATTAAAGCCACAAAATCACAGCATCAAATATATGACATTTCTCAAGACAAGTGAACTCAGCAAACACAGTACCATTAAGAGTTCTACAGTGAGAAACATGTTTCCACCAGTTTTTTTTAAGTATTTTTTTCTGTCAAACAAAACTAGTTTCTTTCTATCCATTAACTAATTCAGAACAAAGTAGAATGTGTTTGCCATACACTGCAGTAGATTCATACCTCTTCCCATCAACTCTGGCTCCACGTTGCATGCCTCCCCAGTTTTGAGAGCCGACATTATTGCTTGTACTGCTGAATCGATCAACTCCTGGTCTTGCTGATAGCTCAGCTGCTCAGCCAGGTGCCTGAAGTTGGCTCGTACTGTAGAAACACAACCCCAAAATGTATTGCAAGCTGCGCAAAAAAAGTTAACACTGTAAGTTACAAGTTGAAGTCTAACCTACAGTATGTAGCAGAGGATGCTAGACACTTGTTTATCCAATAAGCTAACAGCCTCACTTAGGCTGGGCTTTAAACAGATATAACCTAGCCATTACCCCCAGAAAGGGCAAAATAAAGTAATTTGGAGAGACGCTTGTATAACCACCAGTTAGAATGAATTGCGAATCTGAGACTTTATGTGTGACCCCAATTATTGGTTAGAAATAAATCTTTACAGACTTGATATGATGGTGCTGTCATTTAAAATTATTCAATATATATGTCACCATAGATCAGTGACCCTCCAGCTGTTCTGAGGGACTCAAAAAGACAAGCAAAATCCAATAAACAATTCAGAATACAAACATCCCAGATATTCATTTTGAAATAATGACCTGAAGGATCACTTGTTGTTTCAAACCAGTCTAACTTGGCTCCTCTAGCAAAGTATTATCTGAATTTTGCAGAACAGCTCTAGAATCCATTACTTTAACATTTAAAATAAGTTCTAATGAAATCCCTGATTGGTTAATTGGGTTTAAAAAGCCACCTGATAGAGTTCCCACCACGAGTGCCTAGATATTTTCAGAGACCTTGTCCAAGCTGTTTTGAATTAATCAACTCCAGCTAGGACAGTAATAGGATGTTTCGATGAGTAAAGCTCTCAGATGGGAACAGAGCTCCCAGCTCTCAGAGGTGTTTGGGAGGGTAAGTAGGCAGGTGAGGAAAGTGTGTGTAAATGATGGGGATGGGGGGGCGGGGGCGGTGTGGTGAACTACATATACCTGTCTGGACACGCACCCCCCCCCCCCCCCCGCTGACTGCTCCTGTGGCTCCTCCCACGGACCCCGGTATAAAGGCGATTGGAGACACTGCGCCGGGCTCAGTCTCCAGGATGCAGTGTGGTGGTCAATTGCTGCTTGTTCTTTCTTCCAGTCAATAAAAGCCTATATCTCGCCTCACATCTCAGAGGTTTATTGATGGTGCATCAGGGGGTGAGCATGCATGTGAACATAATAGGAGTAGGTGTAGGATAGTCAGCCCTCATGTCTGCCCTGCCATGCAACATGATCATGGTTGATCTTCTCCTAGATTGTTTATTTAATGCAAGAAAGTAATGTTTTACCTTCTGAATTCAGAACCTTCAGTGCTGTTAATCTGCATTTTTACCTGAGTGAGTTTTAATTTGAGCACAAAATCTAGGCTAAGACTCCAGTTCAGTACTGAGGGAGTGAGTGTCACACAGCTGGAGATTAGAATTTAAATCAAGCCTTGTCAATTTGTTTTAAACAAATTTAAAAGATTCCATGACAAACAACAGAAAATCTGCAGATGTTGGAGATCCGAGCAGCACCCACAAAATGCTGGAGGAACTCAGCAGGCTGGGTGGCATCTAGGAAAAGAAAGAGTACATTTGGGCGTTGCAGACCAAAATCCTTCAGCAGGACTGGCAGGATCCAATGGCGTTATCTCAAGGAAGAGTGGGAATTTTTTCCAGAGTTCTGAGCAATATTTTCCCTTGGTTTGTGGGAGTTTAGTATGTGTGAATTAGTGTTGTATTTCCTACTTACAGTACTGACTACACTTAATCAGTCCATCATTGGCTATGGAGTGTTGTGGGTCAACCTGTAGTGATGAAAAGCCCTGTAAGAGTGCTAGTCATTAAATTTCTCACAAACATCAATCAAGACTTTGAGAGGAAAGATCAGTGTAAATCCAACAATATTTAAAGAAATACTTGTATCAAAGAGCCTTGCGACTGGAAGAGTTAATAAGCAGACCAGGCTGTTAGCAAGTTTCACTATGATGAGGAATGGAAACATTTTGGCAGGTCGTAAACAAAACGTAAAAGAAGGGTCCACGTACTTGCAACAGCAGTTTGATAAAAATGCAACACCTGACTCACCACGATCAGTGTTCAGTCTGTTATACTAAAGCTGAATCATTTTGCATATGAAGCTGACAGAAAGCCAAGAGTAAGCAAGCAGACTCCAATAGACTGCTTAAGGAGATATTGAACAGTAAGCTTATTTCACATTAATTCTCCAGGGATTTGTTGGTGGTGTTGGGGGGAGGGGAGTGGAAAGAAGAATAATGGAAACCTCTCTTATTAAATTATACTTATCTCCTTCAATAATCTGGGTCTCTGTACGTCAAGGGCAGCAAGAAGAGCAGAGCAGTTTTCTTTTAGATTTACCAGGAGATAAGTGAAGAATTCTCTGTTTTTTAAATGATCCCTCTGCACAGAAAAGGATCTCATGATCTTTCTTTCCAGACAGCACAAGGTACTTAACAGCACAGAAGATATCACCTACTTCTCATTCCTCAGTTGGATATATATAAAAAAAAAAGTGGTCACTATTTTGCAGAAAAGGAAGAAAACTGTTTACAGCAGCTTGACTAATATTTATTAGCCAACCAAACATTACTAAGATACAATATATTTCATAGAACTATACTACATGAAATCACAGTATTCAGCACAACTCATCTCTACCAACCAGTGGGGTAGCCTTCCAGATTAATCCTAGAGTACCGCATCTGGTTTATATTTGAGATTAGAGAAGTTTTACGTCGCTAAGAATTACTAATTGTGGTGTGTTCTTTTAAACCTCCTTACATATCTAGTGATCTTCCACTCTATTCTGCATTCCGTTACTGTTATTCCATTGTACCATCTCAGTGCACTGTGCAATGATTTGATCTGTATGAACAGTATGCAAAACAAGGTTTTCACTGCATCTCAGTAAATGTCAGTAATAAATCAATTCCAATATGGCTTTGCAGAATACTTCCATTCAATCCACAAGTATGATCCAGAGCATTCAGTTCCCTGTCACTAATTCCCCAACCTATTTATGACATTTGTCATCTGACCTACACCATTTTCCACAAACTATAACATAAGCTCAAAAAACACCTCATCTTCTAGCTAGGTACATTACTGTCTTCTGGATGCAGAGTATAATGATTTTTAAAAGTCTCTATCCCTGTAATTTCTAAGACCTATTATAGCCTTGATAATTTTTAATATTTATTCACCTTTTATTTCCAATGTTGTTACACCTTTTAGTCCTTCACCTACACCCCATGCTACATCATGCCTTTTGTGATTTAGTCTCTCCTGCCCACCACCCTATCACAGTCCTGCATGTCCTCTCTTCCTTCCCCCTTTTAGATTTGGTGAAAGTCTATGGACTCAAAACATTAAAATCGGATTCAAAAAATACTCTGCAGATGCCAGGGTCAAAGCAACATGCACAACACGCTGGAGGAGCTCAGCAGGTCGGGCAGCATCCATGGAAACGAACAGTCAACATTTCGGGCCGAGACCCTTCGTCAGGACTGAAGTGGGGGGCAGGGGCCCTATAAAGAAGGCGGTGGGAGGGTGGGAAGGAGAAGGCTGATAGGTGCCGGGTGAAAAACTAGTACGGGGAAAAATCAAGGGGTGGGGGAGGGGAAGCACGGAGGGGATAGGCAGGAAAGGTGAAGAAGGAATGTAAGGGGAAAGCACTATGGGTAGTAGAAGGAGGCGGAACCATGAGGGAGGTGATTGGCAGCTGGAGGAGGAGGCAGAGTGAAACTGGGATGAGGGAAGGGAGGGGGCAGGAACTACCAGAAGTTGGAGAGTTCAATGTTCATGCCAAGGGGCTGGAAACTACCCAGACGGTATATGAGGTGTTGCTCCTCCAACCTGAGTTTGGCCTCATCATGGCAGTACAGGAGGCCATGTATGGACATATCCGAATGGGAATTTGAAGCAGAGTTGAAGTGGGTGGCAACCGGGAGATCCTGTCTATTGTGGCGGACAGAGTGGAGGTACTCGACGGAGCAGCCCCCCAATCTGTGTTGGGTCTCGCCAATGCAGAGGAGGCCACATCAGGACCACCGGATGCACTAGATTACCACAACAGACTCACAAGTGTTGCTTCACCTGGAAGGATTACACTTCACAAATGCTGCCTGACCTGCAAGGTTTTTTCCAAAGATTTCTGTCCTTCTTCCAGATTTGACTTTGGTTATTTGTGTACAAATTGGCAATTGTATTCTACTTTATAATAGAGACTGTACATCAACAGTACTTTTCCTATAAGACCTTTGGAATGTACTGTGGACAAGGGTGAAAGCTGACTCAAGGCAGATTGTGTTCTTTGAGCAAAAAACAAATTGATAGAAGAACACAGTGGGTCAGAAAGCATCTGTGGAGTGGACTAAACAGTCAACGTTTCAGGCCAAGATTGTGGCTCAAGGATACAGGAGAGATGGTCAGTATAGAGGTGAGGGGAAAGGGTGGAGCAAGAAACCAATAGTGGATCCAGATGAAGAAGGGTTATAGGAAGATGGAGGAGGGAAGAGTAGAGAAAGCTACAGAGGCTGGGAGGTATTAGCTGTGGTCGATGGAATCTGATAGGAAAGGAAGGTGCAGCTTGGAGCCATTTAAGGGAGGTGGGTTGGACAGAGGGAATAGTGGGGTAAAAGGTCCCAATCGGAGTGAGTAATTGGCAGTTGGAATGCGTGGAGGAGGGGAAAGAAAAACAGGGTTATAGGGGGCTAGGAGGAGGGCAGGTGTGTGGAGGAGGACAGAGAAAGGGACAAAGGGGGAACAGGTTACCTGAAACTAAAGAATTCATGAATTATATACTACCCAGATGGAATATGAAGTGATATAACCATATAATATTTACAGCACGGAAACAGGCCATCTTGGCCCTTCTAGTCCGTGCCAAACGCTTACTCTCACCTAGTCCCATTGGCCCGCACTCAGCCCATATCCCTCCATTTCTTTCCTGTCTATATACCTATCCAATTTTATTTTAAATGACAATACCGAACCTGCCTCTACCACTTCTACTGGAAGCTCGTTCCACACAGCTACCACTCTCTGAGTAAAGAAATTTCCCCTCGTGTTACCCTTAAACTTTTGCCCCCTAACTCTCAACTTATGTCCTCTTGTTTGAATCTCCCCTACTCTCAATGGAAAAAGCCTATCCACCTCAACTCTATCCCCCTCATAATTTTAAATAACTCTATCAAGTCCTCCCTCAATCTTCTATGCTCCAAAGAATAAAGACCTAACTTGTTCAACCTTTCCCTGTAACTTAGGTGCTGAAACTCAGGAAACATTCTAGTAAATCTTCTCTGTACTCTCTCTATTTTGTTGACATCTTTCCTATAATTCAATGAACAGAACTGTACACAATACTCCAAATTTGGCCTTACCAATGCCTTGTACAATTTTAACATTACATCCCAACTCCTATACTCAATGATCTGATTTATAAAGGCCAGAATACCAATAGCTTTCTTCACCACCCTATCCACATGAGATTCCGCCTTCAGGGAACTATGCACCATTATTCCTAGATCACTCTGTTCTACTGCATTCTTCAGTGCCCTACCCTTTACCATGTATGTCCTACTTGGATTATTCCTACCACTTCACACTGATCAGCATTAAACTCCATCTGCCATCGTTCAGCCCACTCTTCTAACTGGCCTAAATCTCTCTGCAAACTTTGAAAACCTACTTCATTATCCACAACGCCATCTCCCTTAGTATCATCTGCATACTTACTAATCCAATTTACCACCCCATCATCCGGATTGTTAATGTATATGACAAACAACATTGGACCCAGTACAGATCCCTGAGGCACACCACTAGTCACCGGCCTCCAACCTGAGAAACACCACTACTCTCTGGCATCTCCCATCCAGCCACTGTTGAATCCATTTTACTACTTCAATATTAATACCTAACGATTGAACCTTCGTAACTAACCTTGTCAAAGGCCTTACTGAAGTCCATATAGACAACATCCACTGCTTTACCCTTGTCAACTTTCCTCGTAACCTCTTCAAAAAATTCAATAAGATTTGTCAAACATGACCTTCCACACACAAATCCATGCTGACTGTTCCTAACCAGACCCTGTCTATCCAGATAATTATATATACCATCTCTAAGAATACTTTCCGTTAATTTACCCACAACTGACGTCAAACTGACAGGCCTATAATTGCTAGGTTTACTCTTAGAACCCTTTTTAAACAATGGAACCACATGAGCAACACGCCAATTCTTCGGCACCATCCCTGTTTCTAATGACATTTGAAATATTTCTGTCAGAGCCCCTGCTATTTCTACACTAACTTCCCTCAAGGCCCTAGGGAATATCCTGTCAGAACCTGGAGATTTATCCACTTTTATATTCCTTAAAAGCGCCAGTACTTCCTCCTCTTTAATCGTCATAGTTTCCATAACTTCCCTACTTGTTTCTCTTAACTTACACAATTCAATATCCTTCTCATTAGTGAAAACCGAAGAAAAGAAATTGTTCAAAATCTCCCCCATCTCTTTCGGCTCCACACATAGCTGTCCACTCTGATTCTCTAAGGGATCAATTTTATCCCTCACTATCCTTTTGCTATTAATATAACTGTAGGAACCCTTCGGATTTATTTTCACCATACTTGCCAAAGCAACCTCGTATCTTCTTTTAGCTTTTATAATTTCTTTCTTAAGATTCTTCTTACATTCTTTATATTCCTCGAGCACCTCATTTACTCCATGCTGCCTATATTTATTATAGATATCCCTCTTTTTCCGAACCAAGTTTCCAATATCCCTTGAAAACCAGGGCACTCTCAAACTTTTAACCTTTCCTTTCAACCTAACAGGAACATAAAGATTCTGTACCCTCAAAATTTCACCTTTAAATGACCTCCATTTCTCTATTTCATCCTTCCCATAAAACAAATTGTCCCAATCTACTCCTTCTAAATCCTTCCGCATCTCCTCAAAGTTAGCCTTTCTCCAATCAAAAATCTCAACCCTGGGTCCAGTCCTATCCTTCTCCACAATTATATTGAAACTAATGGCATTGTGATCACTGGACCCAAAGTGCTCCCCAACACATACCTCTGTCACCTGACCTATGTCATTCCGTAACAGAAGATCCAATACTACCCCTTCTCTAGTCGATACCTCTTGTTCCTCTAGTTTGCACTTAACCTCACCCTGGCAGCAGAAGAGGCCAAAGAAAAACAGATCAGTGTGAGAATTAAAATGGCTAATAACTGGCATCTCCAGAAGGAGTGTGGGTGCTAGGCAAATCGGTTGCTTAGTCTTTACTTGATCTCACCAATGTAGAGACCACATTGGGAGCACAGAATGCCACAGACAAGGTTGGAGGACATGCATATGACTCTTTGTGTCAGCTGGAAAGACAGTATAGAACATTGGATCAGCTTGAGGTTTGATTATCAGCCAGTAATCAAAAAGCATTATTGGCCCATCACTCATAACTGATACAGTACCATCGCTGGTTCTGTGCTTCAGTGAGCACTGAGCAGCCAGAGATTTCAGTAGTGCTCGAAGAGGACTATCTTCCATCACCGAATTCTCCAGCCACGTCCGGAGCTGCATCACCACGTTGTAGAACAGAGACACAGCAACAGAGTCCTGGGGTTTGATTTTCTGTAGGTGTAACACAAAATAAACAATGAACCTTTGCAAAAATACACATTAGGTTGATGGTGCATTTGTACAATGACATCCATGCCTGGTAGTAAAAGGAGGCCAAGCAATGAGACTGCCCACGCACTGGTCAGAAAGCATTCACAGGTAGAATCCCCATAATGCCGCATTGTGCTCATTCAGGAAGCTCCAGGTCTCAACAGACAGTTCATACTTGATAGCCAGAATGAAGCTGCACAAGCAGATATAGGAGGACAATGGCATTCACAGTACTGGGCCCCAGGATAAACTGAAGGTGTACAAAGTACAGAGGGTCAGAGTGGTGTTCAGACTACTATAATTAAAGTATACAATTCAAAAATAATTTGGAGATACAAGAGTCTACGGATGCTGAAATCTGAAGTAACAAGCAAATGCTGGAGGAACTCAGCAGGCCAAGCAGTATATGTGGAAGAAGTTCTTCCAGCAGATTATAGATCAAAAATGACTTGCCTTCCCTTTTCTCTGCCAAAGCAGGTTCAAACTGAAGCATTAGCTGTGTTTCTCCACAAAAACTGCCTGGAGCTTCCAGCATTTTTGGCTTTTATTATTTTTCCCATTGCCTCCCAAATCCCATTGGCATCAGAAATTCCATTACAGGTTTGATTTGCACATAAAGTAATCAGCGATTTCCCAAGAAAGTGCTGGGAAACACCAGCAAGACTAAGTTCAGCCTCAGAGTCCAGTGACCAAGACTGACAGATGCAACTTCCGATATCAGTCAGGAGAGACTTCCACACTGATAATAAATTAAAGGAATTTTGAAACTTACTAAGGTTTAAATGGCTGTGCAAGTTATGACCCAGTATCTCTCCTGGCATAAATGCTAATGTGGAAACATGCTCACAGCTTGCACATTCACATTTTCACAAACACACTATTACAATCACAACCATACCTGATACTGATAAAGCTGTCTCATTAAAGGGCAGGAGATGACATAATTCCTCTGCATGGATAAGACAAAGGCCCTGCCGTGTGGGGAGTTCAGCAGTGCAGAGAGAGCTTGGAGCAGACGAATAGCAATTCCAGTCTCCTCGGCCTTCCCCTGGTGGGCACGGCTCAACTCCTGAGCCAGTGTGTGCTGTAACATCAGCGAGATGGAGTGACTGCTTGTGTTCTTCCATCTTGGGTCAGGATTCATGGGGAAAAGCTGCAAGGGAAAAGTTCATGATTATATGATACTTGGCATGCAGGAAACTAACCAGCAATCAACTCAACATGACAGAGTACTGCAACAAGACCTTCCCTCTCCTGAAGCTGCTGTAAGATTGTGGCCTGGCAAATTGTACATGTATACTTAATACTAAACCACAGTCTAGGGCACTCCACTATTGGACCGAGTCCAGCAGAAAAGCCCCTCAAGCAGAAGGGTGTATTGATCCAGGAAACTAGATGGGCAGCATTGGTGCTACATACAAAAAAAGATGTGCTAATAACACTAAGTATAGAACCAGCAACACTGAATACTTAGACCAAACAACACGAAGAACAAAAAGAGCTTTGCACTGTTTTTCCCTTTACATACATTTTTTCATAATGAATAACATTTATTTTTGTAATATAAAAAAGTTAATATTCCTGCGTGAGCCCTTTAAACAAATTTCATCGGTACATCACCTTCCATGTCTCTTCTAAAGCATCCTTTAGGAATATGCTACAGGATCTATTTCAAAGCATCTTGCTGTCGACGAGATTAGCAGCAAAAGCCAGCTTGTGCAGTAATTATGTCGTGTGATAGTGGGAACAAGATTAAATTGCACCCAAACCCCCACCAACATAAAACATTCCCAAGAGGCAAGAAGATGACAGGACAGCCAGGGCCAATAGGGGAGAAAAAGGCTCAGGTCTCACTGATCTCCTCAGGCAATTTAAAGCAGTACAGGAGATCACAGTCACTAGAAGTACATTAGGTTTGACATTACTGATGCGCGGCATGTGAAAGGCAAACACCTTTGTACCTGAAGAAAGAGCCCAGCTAAATCTTCATCTGGCCCAATTACAGGGATCTGAGTTGGCCCCCTGATTCGGATGGGACACTGCGGTGCTGTATTGCTTGAGCTCTGTCTGTTGTGGTCTTCATTTTCTAGGATTACAGAAATTTATGTTTCATCAGCTATTAAAATCTTGCCATTTCAAATCACTCACAACCAAACAGCTGTTTAATGCCAAAACAAGCAGAGAGATTTTCACTAAATGGATTAGTAAGTGCATAGCCTGATAAATACACAGATGTAATCCTCTTTCTACATGGAGTTCACTCAACATAACTGGGGTTTCCAAAAGGTAAAATAATGGACTCATGATCTTGTCCATTAAGATCCTAGCTACTACCATAGAGTGCATCCTAGTCAGTCTGCTAAGCCCCAATATCCAACCCTGCACACCAAGCTCTCACCATTTCCTTCCAGTCACTGAGCAGTGAGCGCCAAACCCACACCAGCTAGTCCTTCAGTGAGACACAATTTCCCCACTCCCACCTACGTTCCACTGGTCACTCACTTATTATTTTTCCAGAATCATAACCCATTAAGAAACTTTTTTATCCCCTGTGTAGCTTCCTGATATTACCCTGCACTTCTCCACATCTGGCTACACCCCACTTTCTTCCACCCTCATCCCTAGTGACTGTGCTATAACAGCTCCACTTGATTGTCTAACTTAACCAAGGCTGGGACTAATGCAACACCAGAAAGTACAGCGTGATCCTCTAACTGAAATTGCTAATGAGACTTTTTATGGTGAATAAAAAAACAGAAGAACTCAAACTGCTGGCGGTACCTCTGCTTGGAGGAACTGAGGTGGTAAGCAGAGTGTGGAAGGTGTGGCCACCAGTAGCTCCCCTCTCATGTTGCACTTCCACCAGGTGGGCCATGTAGTCTGCAAAGAGACAGCAAGAGTTAGAACAGCCTTGCAAAGTACATACAAATCCACTCTAAGTAGTTACTTCAGCCCACAATGTCTGTGTCAGCTACTGTCCATCCAGTACAGACAACCCACATTCAATTCCCACCACTGCCTGTATGTTCTCCCTGTGACCACGTAGGTTTTCTCTGGCTGCTCCTGTTTCCTCCCATCGTCCCAAGACATTCCAGTTGGTCACAGTAAATTGTCCTGTGACAAGGCCTGGGTGGTGCAGCTCAAAGGGGCAAAAGGGCCTAATCTGTGTGTGGTACCATGGTCAAGAGAGTTGAGAACTTCTGCTCCCAAGGAGTGAACATCCCCTGTCCTGGTCCAGCCATGTAGACGTCACAAACAAGAATGCTCACCAACACCTCTGCTTCCTCAGGAGGCTAAAGAAATTTGTTATGTCCCTGTCAAACCTTATCAATTTTTATCAATGCACCAAGGAAAGCATCTTAACTGGATGCATCACAGCTTAGTACAGCAACGGCTTGCGACTGCAAAAAGCTGCAGAGAGTTGAGCATTCAGTACATCATGGAAACCAGCCTCCCCTACTTGGGCTCTAATTTTGCTGGCTGCTTCACAGAGGCAGTTAGAAACTCAGGCAAAGACCTCACACAGTCCAGACATCCTCTCTTCTCCTTCTTTCATTGAGCAAGATATAACAAAGCCTGAAAGCACAGACCACCAGGCTCAAGAGAAGCTTCTACCCACTGTTATATGATTATTGAATGGGATACATAGAACATTGAACAATACAGCACAGTACAGGCCCTTTGGCCCACAATGTTGTGCCGACCCTTAAACCCTGCCTCCTATATAACCCTCCACCCTAAATTCCTCCATATACCTGTCTATACAGAGCTGGAGAAGGGAAAGGATCATGGGACAGAAGGCTTAAGGAGAAAGAAAGGGGGAGGGGAGCACCAGAGGAAGTTGGAGAACAGGCAAGGAGTGATTGTGAGGAGGCAGAGAGAGAAAACAAGGAGGGGAGGGGGATAAATAAATAAATAAGGGATGGGGTAAGAAGAGGAGGAGAGGCATTAACAGAAGTTACAGAAATCAATGTTCGTGCCATCAGGTTGGAGGCTACCCAGACGGAATACTCTGATACTGTTTTGCCTTCTACTACCTCCGTGCATTGTGTAATGAATTGTTAAAAAGCATGCAAGCTTTACACTGCTCTTCGATACATGTGACAATAATAAATCAATCCTAATAATCTTCTCTGCACTCTCAAGTGTAATCGTATCCTTCCTCTAGTGTGGTGACCAGAACTGAAAAAAAAAGGTATTCCATCTTTATTTTGTATACTTATAACATGACTTCTCTGCAGTTAATATAATTTTAAGACAGAATAGGCCATTACAGCCCTTCAAGTTGCACCACCTAGGAACCCCAGATTTAACCATAATCTAATCAAGGGACAATTTACTACAACCAATTAACCTACCAACTAGTATGTTTTTGGAGTGTGGGAGTAAACCAGTGCACCTGCAGGAAATGCATGCAGTCACAGGGAGAGCGTACAAACTCCTTTAAGGCAACTGCAGGAATTGAGCCCGGGTCCCTGGTACTGTAAAGCATTGTGCTAATAACTAAGTTACCACTGGTTACAGAAGACAAGTATCTCATACGTCACATTTCATATTGGGATGGCATGATAGAGTAGCGATTAGTGCAATGCTTTACAATGTCAGCAATCACAGATGGGGTTCAATTCTTACCACTGTCTGTAAAGAGTCTGTACATTCTTTCTATGACTGCTGGGTGATGTAGTTGCCTCCCATATTCCAAAGATATACGGTTCGGATTAGGGTTTAGTGAGTTGCGGGCATGCTATGTTGGTGCTGGAAACTTGGTGACGCTTGCGATGTGGCCCCAGCACAATCCTCATACTGCATTAGTCACCAACACAAATGACACATTTCACCGTATGTTTTGATGTATGGTACTTGTGTCAAATATAGCTAATCTCTATGTTTTCTTAACTACCTGTTTCTTAATCTGTGCTGCCTCATTCTGAGACCTTTCTGGGACCCTTCAAAGGTTGCTCTTTTCCTTAGTATTCTGTAAGACCACCATTTATTGTGTCTGCCCTACCCTCCTAGTTCTCTCAACATGCATCACTTCACACTTACCAGGATTGAACCCAGTTGTCGAATAATCCAACCATTTTATCACTGGAAGCCTATGATCAACACCACCACTAATCTTCACTCTGTCACTGAACTCACTATTTATACCTCTGACATTTACAGTATATTCCAGTTGTTAACCTTTACAACAACTAGTAAGGATCCCACCTTAGTCCCTATGGTATGCCAGTGCCCACAGGTTTCCAACCACAAAACTCTCCATTATCGTCCTCTGCAGCCAGTTTGCCTTTGACATAGCTCTAGGCTACGAGTATAAAATAGTTCGGCACTTGATGTTTATCTGTTTAGAGATACAGCCTGGTAAAAGGCCCTCCCGGTGCATTAAGTCCACGCTATCCAATTACACGTGAGGAAGGAAACCGGAGCATCGGGAGGAAAGACACTGAGTCACGTAAAGAACGTCCAAACTCCTTACTGACAGCGGTGGAGTTGAACCGAGGTCACTGGTACTGTATTTGTGTTATGTTAACCCCTATGTTACTATCCACTCAATTTATATTTGCACATGGACAATTTCCTTCCAATGCACAAACTACTTGATGCATGTACAGAGGATAGAACTTTGGATGAAATGTACCATAGTTAATGTACAGTACTCTTGAGATGTGATCCCTGCAGTGATGTGGAAAACAGAGCAGCATAGCAGGAACCTAAAAGCTGCATTTAAATAACAAGCAGGCAACTTGTTTGAGATGTTGATTGAGGCACCTAGGCACACTGAAAATTTCTATGGCATTTTCCATAAAGCCATAGAGCTTTTATAAACTTCTGAACAGAAGGACAGGACAACTGGAAAACAGGAAATGAAGCTATGCACCAGCCCAACTGTAAAAGACTGTCTCTGAGGAAGACTTGACACCCACTGAGCCAATGTTAACAACAACTCACAGATGTTCCTTTCTAGTAGACAATGAGCAGCATCAAGGGCTTGAAATGCTGATTGACCTACAGCTCGCTTGCCCAAGTTGATGAGGGAAAGTTGGCATCCAGAACACCAAGAGATAAACTGGACTTGGGACATTCTGCACTGAAGGACACAGTAGCTTAGTGAATAATCTGCCTCCTGCTTCAAAAGTCTAGCCTTCACCGCTGGGCACAAAGACTAATGCTAACCCCAAAGCTACCCTTAACTCAAGGAAGCACATGCTTAAACCAGAGACTGCAGAAAAATTTCACACAACGGTGCCTGGATTTGAAGCCTTGAGTTATCAGGAGAGAGTGGATAGACTGGGTCTCGATTTCCTTGAGCAAATGGAAAGATATGATAGAAGTGGATGGCATTAAAGATAAGAATAAAGATTAGCTTTATTTGCCATGCACATCGAATCAAAAAGCGAAATGTGTCATTTGTATCAATGACCATCAGTCCGAGGATATGCTGGGGGCTACCCACAAATCTGGCTATGCTTCTGGTGCTGACACAGCATGCCCACAACTTACCTGTGGAATGTGGGAGGAATCAGAGGAAACTGTCAGTCATAGGGAGAATGTACAGACAGCAGCGGGAATTCAGTAACAAGATTTAAGAAGCATCTGGAGAAGTACTTGAATGAGAAGGACAGTGGGATGTGGAGTTAATGTAGGTAACTGGGATTAGTGTCGACCGGCATGCTGGTCAACTTAAACACAGTAGGTAAAGGCCTGTTTTCTATGCTGGACAAAGAAAACAATTCAAGGATGTGCTCAGAGCTTTCTTAAAGAAATGCTCATCCTGACTCCTAGAAAAGTGTCATCCATAATCCCTGAAAGTGGGAAGGAAGATTCAGGATGGTATTGAGAATCTGGAGGGCCCAGCACAAGCTGCCACCGCCTCACAAACTAACTAACCACCCAACCTGCCAACTATCTGCCTTGACTGTGGAAGAGCTCATTGGCCTCATCAGTCACCCCAGAACCCAGAGAACCAGAGTGGAATCAAATCATCCTTGAATGTGAGAGACTGCTCAAGAACAAACCAGATTTAAAGCAATCATTTAAATGTCCATGGGGAGGCAAAACTACACTTTGCAGTCAACTGTTACAATATCTGAAAAAGATACCATCTGAAAAAGTGGTGAAAGCTGATTTAATAATAACTTTCAAATAGCTGAGATGTAACAATCTGTGGTACGTTGGGGAGGGGGGAACAAATGACCAAGTGGGATGGACAAAATTATTGGTGCAAAGAGCTAGTACAGGCAAGATGAGTCAAATGGCCTCCCCATACCATGTGATTCCACAGTGAGGAGATGGGGAGAGGATGAGGCACAGAGCTCATACGCTCCTTTGCTCTCACTCTCTAAGCCTAAAATCCCAGAAAAGGGAAAGATTCAAAGCTGAGATACATGATTTCATTGGTTTCATTGAATTTTATAACACTAATTCAAATAAAAAGTCTTTTTTATTTTTGTAACATTATTAGATCTGAAATCACCAGACTAACATAAATTTATTGTTGGTAACAAAAAGAAATTAGCCAATTCACTCCTTTGTAAACCAGACGCCTTATATGAAATACCGTCTTGAAATTAGAACAAACAAATAAATAAAACAAATACAAGTCACTTAACACCAGATAAACAGTGAACATTGCCTCTGGGTATCGATGCAAACAATCAGCACTGCAAAACCAGAAATAATAGCATGTTAAATAATCAGGAATTAAAAAAATATAATTCATGTTTCAATATCATAAAGAACACCGCAATAAATTTGTAATTTTCCACTTCTGAATCATTCATCCTTCATTTTTAATTACCATCCATTACTTTGAATTAGAACATTGCAATCATCCACTCCCCTGTGTAGTCTGCTTATTACAACTATCCATTCAGTAACTCCATCTAATTTAATCACAATGACTGCGCTAGATACAGCAGATGGTCCAAGATGGATTACTGAGGGGCCCATGCAATCCCCTGCTAATTCTGGCCTGATACATGGAAAGTGGGGCGAACAACAGCCAATTCACAACAAGCACCATTTGAAATGCAGTCTCCTAACCTCAGCAAGATGAGGGTCTATAAACAGAACTGCCTCTTAAAGCAAAGCAGGAGGGTGAGTTAATAACCAACACAGCTAGAATCACTGCACTCAGCCTCTGTTGGTGTGAAACCTGGTGGATAAATATCTCTGCTGTCATCGAGAGATAAGATCAGTGTTTTCATCTGAACCAGAAGGTTATGTGTTCAAGTTCTATTCCCTATGAGCACAAAATCCAGGCCAATACTCTAGTATAGTACTGAGGGAGTGCTTCACTCCTGAGAAGTAGAGCCCTTACACCAAAGCCTCCTTTTCCCTCTCAGGAAGGCAATGATCACATGGCCAATATTTGAAAAGGAATGTTGACCCAGCCATGTTTATGCTTGAATCAACATCACATAAACCAACAACCAATAACTCATGATTGTTTGTCATAGCTTGCTAGGTGTAAAGCAGATGCTGTGTTTCAAGGAGATCCACTGGGTGTAAAATTCTGAGGTCATGGTATCAGTACACCAAACAAAAATGCTGGGAACACACAGTAGGTTAAGTAGTGTGCTTGGTTCACTGCAACTGAGATCATGTCTATGTAATTTTTTTCCCCTGGTCTTGATGAAAGGTCATCAACCTGCAACATTTACTGTTCTCCTCAGCTGCATGACCTGCTCAGTATTTCCTGAAGTTAGTTTTGGTCTGGATTTCTTCGAATGATCAAATAATGCCTACAATTAATTCTCCAAGCTCATATGAGGTTTGATGTAGTGTTGATGACATGTGGAATTCAATCCTGTCAGTCAACATCACCCCCACCCCACCAAGTATGCAACACAGAAGACACAATTAAAAGCTTTTCAGCTGTTATTGTTATTAAAACACTCACTTTTGTCCATTATGTTCTGTTCAAGTGTCTGAGGATCGTGAGACACAGCCTGGTCCAGGTACTGCAGGAGCTTGCTCATGCTGGAGACGGGTATTCCGAAGGACTGGACGAACAGGATCAGCTGCTGGGGTTCCAAATCTTGGAGTGCTGTGAGAAAGAAAAGGAAATGATGTTGAAGAATTAAGACACAAGAAAGACAGCAAATGCTGGAAATTTGGATCAACACACACAATGCTAGAGGAACTCTGCATATCAGGCAGTATCTATGGAGGGGGAAAAAGTCAACATTTCCATTGAAGGTCCTTCAATCAAGACTGATGAAGGGCTTCAGCCCAAAACGTTAACTCTTCATTTCCTTCCATCAATGTTGCCTGACCTGCTAAGTTCCTCTAGCATTTTGTGTGGGAGGATGAAGAATTAGTTGCCTTGCATACACCTCAAAGCTGTTCCAGCTAACTTAAACTTGCCTAATCTCAGAAAGACAGATTGCAACTCCCTTGTCTACCCACCCCACTCTTACACAAGCCAACATTTTTAAAACACCAGTGCACCATATCTATTGAGTACTGCTTGATTTATCCTCAATTTTCACTCCTTCTTTCACCATTGGTGGAATCAAGTAATAAAGACTTTAACCCACCTCCCAGGTTCCACAATTAAAAAATAAACACCTGGAATTGAGTACAAGATTGCAATTCAATTCACAAAGTGCAGATGATACCAGAAACCCAGGCAGTGAACCTCAAGTGGTTTATTAGAACTGTCAAGTTAACACCAAGCCTTGAAATCACTCGAGGACACCTAATTATACAAGTAATCAACTTCAGAGAGTGGTCTTATTCAGCTTTTATTGAACATCAGTTTCTGTCAGCAAAGCTCCACGTTGCTGACTTGCACAGATGCTCAGGCTCAGATTAATGACCAAGAATGGAGAGCAACAGAAGTACATTTCTTTCTAAGCTTTTATCTACAAATAAACATCACAATCTTTAAAGGACAATATTCTTCAATTACATTGACAGTAAACCTGTCACAGTTCACTGGTATATGCAGTGGTAGTTGTCAAATGACTAATAAGACGAAGATGACCCCAAATACAAATCTTCGTTATGAGGTACAGATACTAATAAGGGTAACCCGTCAGATCTACCATGAAGGGGGGGAGGACAGTGCCCAGATGTTTTAGTTTAGAGGGCTATTTCAGTTTATAAAAGATGACTTTGTAAACTGATAACAAAGAACAATTACTGAAAGTGAAAACATTTTCTGCTGTTTGCAGGAATGAAAGTATAAACATGTTAGATTTTTGATTTTCAAAATTCAAAGTAAATTTATAACCAAAGCACATATATGTCACCATATACAACCCTGAGATTCATTTTTTGTGGGCGTTCACAGTAAATACAAAAGATACAATACAATCCATGAAAGAATACCCAAATAAGACAGACAGACAATGTGCAAATACAAAAAAATTCAAAAATAATAAATAAATAAATAAATATCAAGAATATGAGATGAAGAGTCCTTAAAATAGTTCACAGGCTGTGGGAACAATTCAGTTATCAGGGGAGTTAAGTTATCCCCTCTGGTTCAAGAGCCTGATGGTTGACGGGTAATAATGGTTTCCTGAACCTGGTGGTGTGGCTCCTGTACCTCCTTCTTGATGGCAGCAGCTAGAAGAGTACATGGCCTGGATAGTGAGGGTGCTTGAAAATGGATGCTGCTTTCCTGCAACAGTGCTCTGGTGTAGATGTGCTTAGTGGTAGGGAGGGCTTTAACCTAGATGGACTGGGCTGTATTCACTACTTTTTGTCAGCTTTTCTGTTCAAGGGCATTGGTGTTTCCATACCAGACCACAATGCAACCAGGCTGCATTATGGCCTGGTGTAAGAACACCAATGCCTCCTAGCCAAAAATCCAACAAAAGGTAATGGATTCAGTCCAGTACATCACAGGTAAAACACTCCCAAACATTAAGCACGTCAACATGAAACAGGCCTGTGGAAAAACAGCATTCATCATCAAAGGTCCTCACCACACAGACTATGCTCTTTTCTCATTGCAACCATCAGGTAGAAGGTACAAGTGCCTCAGGACTCGCACCACCAGGTTCAAGAACAGTTACTATCACTCAACCATCAGGGTTTTGAACAAAAGGGGATAGCTACACTCATTTACGGACTCTGTTATATTGTTATTTCATGCTCTTTATTTATTGCTATTTATTTATATCTGTATTTGCAGTTTGTTTACAGTTCCTAATGTTTACAAATTCTGTTTACAGTTACTGTTTTATAGATTTGCTAAGTATGCCCACAGAAAACAAAATCTCAGGGTTGTAAGTGGTCACATGTATGTACTCTAATAATAAAGTTTACTTTGAACTTTAGTATTATGGGAGCTTGTTCATATGTATGGGTGACAATAAGTCAGGCCTTAATCTAGGGACTGATCTCTCTTATAGCTGATGCCTCTGTTCACTCTTCTAATCATCAACCACAGAGTTAAAATACAATAATTAAACACAATATTCATAAATGACAAGCTTTAGTTTCATGCTTTCAATGTCAACGTGATCAACTAAATCTCAGTCACATACGTCATTGTGAGGCATCTATCTAGCATGCCCAGCCTCGACTACATCTTCAAGAAGCGCTGTCTCAAAAAGTTAGCATGTATCATAAAGGACCCCTATCACCCAGGAGATGCCCTCTTCTCATTGCTACCATCCGGGAAGAAGTACAGGAGCCTGAAGACACACACACAACACTTTAGGAACATCTTCTTCTGGTTCGCCATCAGCTTTCTGAATGGACAATGAACCCATATACACCACCTCACGACATATGCCAGTGATATTAAACCTGATTCTAATCACTATCTAAATCAGGTCATTTCCATCCTCATGTTTAAAACCTTCACAGTCTCATCATTCCAGGTCTCTGAAGTCACTTCCACTTGACCATGAGACTCTTTTCATTCACCTGGACTGAACTTGTAGCAGAAGTAGTCCTAACTCATTACCTAGGAAGATCATTTTGTTTTGTAAAATAAAGAATGGTGTCACCTTGTAAAAGTGCAACAGGCTCAATTAAAAAAAAGCTTATTTACCTGCATCTACCAATCGGGACACTTCTGAGCGGATCATCCGGAGTTTCAGCCAGTCAGGGAGAAGCAGTGCTTCTTCTGAAGTATCAACTAGGAATGCCGTGGGGAGTGGTTTCTTGTCAGGAAACCAAACGTCGAGAAGGTGGTAGAAATCACTGTCACCTGTAAACCACAATTCAAGAATGATTACACGCTAAACAACACTGCAGAATTTTTTAAGTGGGAGATTTTAGGAAGAGCTATCAAGGAAACACCCACACTTAAGCCTAAAAAGCCGATGAGCAACTTGATGCAATGAGATTAAGTACATTTTAGTTGGCATTAAAGTTCAACTTTGCATAAAGTCCATCTACCCTGTGAGAGCCAGAGGCATTACTATATGCATAGTATCAGAAGGTAAACCCTCCCATACTCAGACAAAGCACCCTTTCAACACCTGCTTGGCCAGATGAATTTATTCTTAGGACATGGCAGACCAGTACTTACTGTCACTTGTTAACTGTCTTTCAGATGACGGCCCACTTTCATAAACTGCTCAAGTCCATGTGGTGAAATAACTCAGTATTGTCGGGAAGTTACAAGATTTGGACTAAGGAATAATGATGGGTTAATGATAAAATGTTAAGATAGGATTATGTAGGACCTGGAAGGAATGTCGTTATATGCATTCCATCTTTGCCCTTCTCAGCTGTAAAGTTCCAGGTTTAGAGCAGGGGTTCCCAACCTGGGGTCCGTAGACCCCTCAGTTAAAAGGTTGGGAATCCCTGGTTTAGAGGATGCTTTTAAAGAAGCAGTTACAAGTTGCTGCAGTCCATCTTGTAAAATGCACAAACTGCAGTCACAGCACACCGATTATGCAGGGAGTAAATATTTTAATCTGATGCTGGTTGTTTCAATTAAGCAATCACTTTATCCTGGAAAGCAAAGCATATGACATTGGCAACACAATGGGAATGTTTAAACGCTAATCACATTCTCATTGTGCAAAGCTGCAAGTGACTATCTCAAGCAGCCATGTTACACAAATATATCAGTGTTGCACAGAACCACTTAACACAAGTTCAAACATGGTCAACCCACATATCCTTCTATTTATTAAGGAGAGAAATGCTTGAGAACAAAATACATTCAATCTCAAACTCAGCCACAGTCAACTACAGCATGGGTCAAATGCTACCCCAATGTTAGAGCGGATCCCATCCCACCCAGGACATATTATCCAAGAGAAGCTGCCAATCTACGACAAACTCTGGGCAATTTTCTACAACAAATGCTCACTACTTCAGAATATATTCGTGCTGACTTCCTGAAATGTCTGGGCTGGGGAAGCGAGAAACTATTCCACGTTAAATTTGAAGCCAGTTGCCGCAAGTGAATAATGTGAGGATCAAATTCAATAAGTGGTTTCTCCAATGAAATCGATATTTTGTAAGTTAGCTAAATAGACTGGAAAGGAATAATATCTGAATTATTACTCCTCAAGCAATTGACACGATAGCAAACCTCTTTCTTTGTTATGAATATACAAGTTATTGCAGAAAAAAATTGAAGAACTGCTTTTTATTCAAAGTAAAATTTTTTTAAATCAAAGTACATATATGCCACCATATACAACCCTGAGATTTATTTTATTGTGGGCAGCAGGATGTTGTATGAGGTGGAAAGTTTCATCTATGAAGAGAGATTGAAGAGGGTGCATTTGTTTTCCTTGGAGTGCAGAAGGCCGAGGGGGGAGCTAATTGAGTTATACAAAATTATTAAGGGCATACAAAGGATTGTGAGAAACTTTCCTTTAGCAGATGCATCTGTGACGTCAGCAAAATGTTAAAGTAAAGGCTAAGAATTTAGGGAGGACTTTGGGAAGATATTTTTAGTTCACAGAATGGCTAAAATCTGGAATGTACTGTTGGAGATGTTGCTGGAAGCAAGTTCTCTCACAATGTTTGAGTTGCACTGGAAACACCATGCATTGAATTATATGGACTAAGAGATGGGGAATGTTATTACAATTTTGAGATTGCATGGACAGTTGGTTATAGCCAGTTAGTACGGACTCAGTGGGCTGAAGAATTTGTTCCCTTGTTCTATGAACCAGTGATTAACATGTGGGGGATATTCAATGAAGACTGCACAATATTCACTTCCATTTGCAACTCAACAATTTAGGCATGGATGATAAATAGCAAGTAACATTCATGCCATAAAAAATGCCCACCAATGACCAAGTCCTTCAGTGGAGAATCTAACCATCTACTGCTGATATTCAATGCTGTTATAATTACCAGACCCTCCACCTCAATCAAAACTCAAATAGAAAAATCACTAGAGACACAAAGACTGGTTAGCAGCTAGGTATCCTGTGGTGAATTACTCGCCCTCTGACACCCCAACACCTTTCCAATTATTTTCCACATTAAGTGCAGTTCCAACAATTCTCAATAAGTTCATCACATGCAGGACACAGCAGCCTTGCACCCTGGCACACATTTCGGTAGTGTATACTAGTACAAAATGCACAAGTTACTTGTCTGGACTTCTCCTTAAGTACCTCATAAATCTATATCTTCTACAAGTTGCACAGAATTTACTGCAATGCTTTCCAGTGCCAGTTGTAAGATCAGAGACCAATGCTGCTGTCTGTAAGCAGTTTGCACATTCTCCCTGTAACTGTGTGGGCTTCTTCTGTGAGCTCCGGTTTTCTCCCACATTCCAAAGACTTAGGGTTTAGTAAGTAGTAGGCATGTTGATGCCTGAAGTGTGGTGACATCCGTGGACTGCTCCTACCATAACCCTTGGACTGTGCTGGTACTGATACAAGGAATGCATTTCACTGTATGCCTCAATGTACATGTGACAAATAAAGCCAATCTTTATCTTTAATTTCCAGCAAGGTGACAATGATCAACAGCGACATCTTGCAGACAGCTTACAAAACTGCTGGGTATTTTTCTTCTTCTAAATATAATGCTTCTTCTGGACTGGGATTGATTGTAGCCCGTAATTTCCCTCTTAAGGATTACTGAACAATCTGGTGCTTATGAGATCTCTTGGGCGTCTCGGTATGGAGTGAAGTTAAGTCTGTCACTGGGGGTGTATACTGCATTGATTCCTAAAGCTGGAATACAAACCTGTGGTCAACTCCATTACTCTGTGCTGATTAAAGCATCAAGCAAGATTAAAACTGTCGAGGATGAGAGCAGAAAATGAACCAGTGTTCAGAGCCGCCTACCTAGGTTTGACTGGTCTTCCTCTCACTGCATCCGGCGCAAGGTGCAGGAGTTTTGGGTCCCACCTTGGCAGCTCATTGATGTTGACTCACTCTCTGCTATGGTTTGATGCTTAATGTCTCAGTGCTGAACACACTTTTCTATTTGTGTGATTTGATAGTACCACTTCAGCATGGAACTGAGTCTGCGGCTGTGGTCTGAAGCCATCGGCACAACGCTGAATTGACTGACTCTATGGCTCTGACCGTGGTATTGGCTCCCGGACAGCCTTAACTTGCCTCGGGGATGGGGGCTCTACAGTTTGATGTTTAATGTTTTGCGTGTTACTTGTTAGCGCAATTTGTTCCCCCCCTCCAAACATCCGTTGATCTTGTTGTGTGTGGGGGGGGGGGGGGTTTCTTTAAAAAAAAGTTCTATGATTTTTTTGTGTGACTGTCTGTAAGGAGGTGAATCTCAAGGTTGTATACATACTTTGATAATAAATGTGCTTTGAATTTTAAAGCAAGGACAAAGGTTTCAGGTGCATGGGAACACCATCTTCCCCTTCAAGTTGATCTGAAAATATTTGTCACTGTGGGAGCTCTCGCTACCCAAAATTGGGATAGTAAGAGTGGATAGTTTAATGTTAATTATTACAGGTGTCTCTGGCAGCTCTGCGGTCGTATGCTCTGTGCTATTTTTGCTTAAGCACTCAATACACCAGAATATAATGATTTCATTTGTCACCTTTCTGAATGGACAGAGCTATCAAAGCCAGCATTTATTATCCACCCAAAGATTATTTTTTAGTTTAATAACATATCAAAACCCTGCTTTCATGTCAATACCTTGAGGAGGACCTAACGTCAGGAGAATGACCATAGCATGAACCACTAGAATATGCATGGTAGCTGTCTCCCCAGTGGTCCAACGCAGAAAAACCTGGTCCTGGGACTCAGACTGTGGATGAGAAACATGAAAAAAATCATTAGTTCTCCCTGTGGCAGTCACATTCCTGGAATTAAGAGAATTATTAGAGTTGGAAATATTTAACTAAGCAGAGACTTTCTAAATGAGGGGTTCCCAACCCTTTTTATGCAACGGCCCCCTAGCATTAACTGAGGTGTCTGTGGACTCCAGGTTGGGAAACCCCTGTTCTAAGTAGAATGGCAGAAAGAGTTAGAGAAAGATAAAATTTGCAGAGCTGCTAGGAAAGAGCAGGGAGAATGGACAGAGCCATTGCAAAAATATCAGCAACATATCCTTCCTTCCTCTGTGCATAGGGACAGAATGGAGAATATTTTGTATTGGCATAACTTCACCAATCCCTGACCCATTTAGTATTTCTCATAGGATTCTCAACTTAAAGAGAATGGCACATTAAAGTATGATGCCATCTGTGCCTCCTTGAAAGAAACTAATTACTTAAGAAACTAAATGTAAAGCAGTAGAAGTAGACTACTCTACATCTCGAGCCTGCTCCATCATTCAACAGGACAACCTATCTCAAAACCGTTTTCCCGCTCCATCACCACTATCATGGGTACCTTTATTACATTTTCAAAATGGTACAACTAAAAGAGCTGCTATGTGACAGCTTCAGCAACCCAAGGTCAATCTTGACCTTTGGTGCTACCAACGTAATTTTACAATTTCCCCCTAAGACTGTGAGGCACTTTGGATTCCTCCTACATCCCAAAGACATGCAACCTGCTTAACCGGCCTCTGCAAATTATCACTAGTACACAGTTAGGTGGTGAAAATTGGAGGTTACTGGAAAAGTGGGGAGAATAAAATAGGATTGGTGTAGAATTAGTGTTTCATGTTGTATTGATTTGATAAAGCTAAATGTCTCTACTTAAAAGAGCATAAGAAATAAGAGCAGGAGTAGGCCATCCAACCCATTGAGCCTGCCTCAACATTCAAAAAGATCATGGCTGATCTGTCCATAAACTCAGCTCAATCTAACTATCTTTTCCACATAACCCTTAATTTCCCTACAATGTAAAGATCTATCTATCTGTATCTTAAAAATATTTAGTGAAGAAGCCTCAACTGCTTTCCTGAGCAGAGAATTCCACAGACTCTCCACTCTATGGGAAAAACAGTTTCTCCTCATCACCATCCTACATCTTCTCCCCTGAATCTTGAGGCAATGTCCCTCAAAAGGGACAACTGCAGCTTCTCTTTTTCTCGCTGCCCATTCCTCCTCCAAGATTTCCTTCATTCAAATGAACCTCCTAATTTTTCTCAAGTTCTGATTTGATTTCTTCATGTGGATAATGGACTACAAAGAATAAAAGGCTGTGGAATAACTGCCAGCAGACACCAGGATCAAGTGTATATCCAATGCACAATACAGATCACTGAGTCATTCATGAATCCAGGTTATGTGCAACAGCTAAAGACAAAGCCTACATGACCAATCACTCACCCAGCTGTACACCTCCTCATCCTCCTTTGTCTTCCGCATTCGTTTCACGTACCGGGAGAAGATGGCAATTAGAGCCACCAGTACAGACTCGCACTCTGTTCTGTAGGAGTGCTTGGCAAAAAGGTGGGTCATAATGGTGGATCTCTCCACAATTAAACGAGCAACATCCTAAGGAAACAAAAGGATGAATTGCAACATAACAACTAAAACTCATCAACAATGGAAAGTACATTGCAAACAAGGACAAAAATACCATACAAAATCTACCAGGTCACTCTTAAAAGATCTCCACCTAAAAGGTGTCAGCCTGGCCTATAAACTGCTCTGTGATAACTGATTGATACTCTGTATTTTGTCAATATTTACCTATTCACTTTTACCAATCACCTACTGTGCTAAATGATTTCACAGAAAATCCTGGTCCAATCACGTTTCCAATTTAAAGTTCATATTGTTGATTCCTGTGATCTTGACCTCACCTCTCCATATAAATTTCTCAATACTGGTAGCCTCCACCGAGATCTCAGCTCTCCTCCATTTCTGGATCCTATTGCCATCCAATAGTTCAACCTTCAGCTCGTGAAGTCCTATGCTAAATCCCCCCTTGCTCATCTCTTTTCAGCTGCTCCATTAAACCTATCCCTCTGACAATTCCTTTTGATCACCTCTCTCAACATCACCTCATGGAGCTCTGTACTAAACTTTGACTGATTATGCTCCTTAGAAACACTAAGGTTTATTAACTATATCAAAGGTGCTACTATTCTTCAGGACAGCAGCATATAAAATAATTTAATGGTTTATTGTCTGGCAATACCACCAGAATTTCCTTTGTTGAAGATGGGAGTATCCAAAGTAGGCCAAATGGTCTACTTCTGCACCTATTCTCTATTGTCTAATTTTCATACATTAGAAGTACTTCTCATGTGTCAGGTCAGTTTGCATATTGATGAGATAAAGTTCTAACATGAAAATAAACCTAACAGAACACCAAGTACAGAAGAACTCCCTAAATCTGGAACCAAGGGTGCCAGACTGGCAGATTATCATTCCCATTAATACCTCAACATGTTGTGAAACTCAACTTTTGAAATATGTTACACAGTGAACACAAGTTGATCCTCATTTTCCTTCCTGATCCACAACAATCCAAAAGCCTACCTTAATCCTGAACATACTTAATGGTATCTACAGATTTCTAGAATACAGAATCCGATTCACAACCCAACCTCAGTCCTAAGCAGTCAACCTCTTGTCCCAAGACTACAACCACTAGTTCTAGATTACCCACTTATGCCTTCTGTGGGTGATCCAGCCGTGCCAATTCCACTACCCGTCATTATATTACACCCTCAACCTTATGAGTCCTTATTAAGTGGGATCTTACTAAACACATTTTCAAAACTGCATTGAAATGAAACACTTTCACAAGCTGGGTAAATAAGACAACCGTACGTCTGTCATAGATCTATTGTTTTGTCATGCTGCCTAATTATTCAAGCTTGTAGATATATTCTTACCAGAGCAAGGTCATTATGCTGAGCCTGTTCCTCTACTGGAGCATGTTGTGACAAATAAACAACATAAGCACTGATGGTTTGGGGATCAGTCTCCACATGAATTGCCTGCAAATCAAAATTAGCTATAAGACTTTTAAAAAAAATTAACAAATTCATAACTCAAATCAACACCAAGTATGTCTCTCAGCGATTTACCCCCTGTATCCCCTTTTTGGCTACATACCACATCATTTCCCTGTCTGCCCAAATCTTAAACAGTTAAAATATACTAGTCCCATTAAATGAACAACAGTGTTCACTTCTGAGAGGGTGAACAAAAACTATTGGAATCTGATGCCCTCATGTGGTGAAAAGTCCTGATCTCAGCAAACAGTCACACGACACAGAAAATACAGTCAGCACAACACAGAAACAGGCCTTTTGAGCCAACTCACCCATGCTGAATAAGTTGCCTACCCAAACTAGCCTATTTGGCGCATATGACCTCTAAACCTTTCCTATTCTCTCACCTATCCAAATATCTTTAAAAATTGTAAATCATACTTAAACGTATGTATAATGATCACAAGATACGTTGGGAACGCAAAGGACTGGAGGCCTGCACCATGAGCAACAGAGATAATGAAGGAGCTGAGCAACGTGCTGCTACCTGAGTCGATGGAGACTTACAGGCATGTAGCGAGTGGCCATCACGGTCACTTTTCTTGTGATCTTGTCTTCGGACACTGTTAATCTGGTTTACTGCAGGTTTGATTTGCTGATCAATTGGATGCGAGCAGGAGCGGATGGAGAGGGCCGAGTCCTCAGTCGTAACGAAGACTAGGCCTGAAGCCACAGTTTCGCCTGTTTGCAACTGCCCTGAGTGAGAGTCTGAGCCATTGTGCTTCGCGGTGGCTGTGTGGCACGGTGTCCAGACGGAGTTGGAGCTTCCCTCCCACGGTTTTGCTCAGCAGAAGACAAGCTCTGTTGTGGCCGCTGGTAGACTTTTCAGCAGCACTCAATGGATTCGGGCCTCAAGCTGCAGCATATTCTGCGTCATTGTATTTTTAGTGATATTCTATATGGGTTTATTTACTTTGGGGGGGGGGGGGGGATAGGGAGAGGAGGTGGGCCCCAGGACTCTTACTACATGATTGTGATCTTGTATGTGCTTACAGTATATGACCTTTGGTAATATGTCTTTGCACCTTGACCCCAGAGTAATGCTGTTCTGTTTGGCTGTAATCATGCATGGTTAAAATGACTATTAAACTTGAAATGAAATGAATTGTAACTGCCTCTACTACCTCCTCTGGCAGCTTGTTCCATATATGCAGCACTATCTATGCAAACATTTATCCTTCAGGTCTCTTTTAAACACAGAAGGAAATGTTGTCACAATCCACAGAATCATAGGAATGCACAGAATACCGTGTACATACCTTGTTCAGTCATTTAGGTGATGGATTCAAAACCCCACCACAAATCTGAGTAAATTACCTAAGCTAACACTTCAATGCAGTACAAAGAAAATATAACAGTACTGAACTTCCTACCTTCAAAATAGGTATTAAATTAAAGCCCCATCTTACTCTCAAATATGAGCCCCATCTTACTCTCAATTTTGGTAAAGCACTGGGGAATGTTTATCCCTCAGCTGCATCACTCAAAACACAAGTTTACCTAGTTTTAATCACAGTGCTGCATGTCAAAACTTGTTCATATAGAAGTGCTTCAAACAGCATTTGAGTAACTGGATGCTGTTCTTGGATGACCCAAGATCATGAAGCCATTATATACAGTACCTTGTAAAAGTATTCAGCTCTCAAGCTTTGTTTATATAAATTGATCAAAATTCCTGGCTGTAATACTCATTTAGCTGAGAATTTTTATTTATGTATCACATGCTCTGTACTCCCCTCCCCCAAAAGAAAAGCCCAAAAAACAGGGAGAATTGTAAATCAAACACGGAAACATCAGCAGCTCAAAAGTATTCAACCCTCCTTTGCTCAGTACTTAGCTGAACCACCTCTCAGCTATTACAGCTGCTAGTCTTTTTGGATTAGTTTTTTACAGCTTTGCACAACACGATGAAGCAAGATTTGCCCATTCCTCCTTGCAAAATTGCTCAAGCTGTGCCAGGGTAGTTGGGGAACGGCAGTGGACAGCAATCTTGAGGTCTTGGCAAAGATGTTCAATCAGGTTAATGTCAGGACTCTGATTGGTCCACTTAAGGACATTAATTTTCTTCATTTGAAGCCACTCCACGATTGCCCTGGCAGTGCAATTGTGTTGTCTTGCTGAAGGATGAACCTCCTCCACGGTTTTCTGGCAGAGGCTAGCAGGTTTTTATCCAGTATCTCTCTGTATTTAGCAGTATTCATCTTCCCATCAATCCTGACCAGATTTCCAGTCCCTGCTGCTGAAAAGCATTCCCAGAGCATGTTGCTACCTCCCCCACACATTACAGTAGGAATGATGTTACCTGGCTGATAAACAGTATTAGATTTACGCCACACATACTGCTATTGTTGAGGCCAAAAGGTTGTACTTTAGTCTCATCCCACTTCAGTATTTTTCCACATCTTTATAGTATCTTCTAAGTGATGCTTTGCAAAGCCTTTATGGACAAGAATATTCTCTTTTTTCTAGCCACGGCTTCTACCGTGCCATTCATCCATAAACACCCTTTTAGTTCAAGTCCTTAGAGATTATGGAACCACGATCATCATCACCAGTTACAGCCACTGAATTCTGAAGCTCACAGTAGCCTCTCCTACAAATAAATACTCTTTCATCTTCATTTTGGTTTGAACTGTTGAAAATCTACAACACTGATGGACCTTACAGAGAGAGGGGTAGTTATTCTTATGAATTCATTGCAAACAGGTGATCCTCCAATTTTCTACATCAACAAATTGAGTGAGTTGGTAAGGAAATAGTAAATATTGTATGGTAATTACAAAGGGGGTAAATACTTACTCAGCCTCATAATTTTGTTTTTTAATTTATAGTAAATTGTTGACAGGTTTTGGAATGTTTCTTTTGATTTGACATGTTGTACAATGTTTTGTAGATTAGGTTAAGAAATCTGACCAATATATTTTGAGTTTAGAAATGAGACAGTAAAATGCAAATATGGTTCCGGGGGCTGAATACTTTTTCAAGGCACTGTATATTCTGAAATTTTGTTGAATTTAAGTATTAAGTCTACTGAGGCATTAAAGCATCACCAATTAAATGCAAATACTATTTTATGATATGGAGCATTTAATCCACTCCAGTTTGCTTTTACCTTTCAAAATTCAAACACAATGTTATCTGATCACAGCTCGTCAGATGATTACAGTAAGTACACACCTTCCGAGATGAAAGTTCAAAGTACATTTATTATCAAAGTATGTACAAATTATACAATCTTGAAATTCGTCTACTGACAGGCAGCCACAAAACAAGAAACCTGAAAAGAACATTAACAAAAAGACCAACAAACACAATGCAGAGAGAGAGAGAGAGAAAAAAAACATAAATAGTGCAAACAATAAAAGCAAGCAACAGCATTCAGAATGAAAATGAGTCCGTAGATATTAAGGCTGGAGCAGGCCCACAGCCTCAGCCCCAGTTCATCATAGAGCCAAGCAAAATGTCACAGAGCTTGCTCCCGGAGCAGGCCCTCAGCCTCAGCCCCAGTTCATCACACAGCCAAGCAAAATGTTGCAGAGCACACTCCCAGAGCAGGCCCACAGCCTCAGCGTTGGCACAGCGGTGAGCAGAGTAAATGTTGTGGAGCAGCAAGCAGAACCATTACAACCCTCACCCTTGGTTCAGACCCCTGCCTTTTCAATTCCTCTGGCCCAGCGGTTAAATTGTCCAAACACTGGGTCATTCCACACTCTGAGACTCGGGCCCTGTGCATTGATACGCCGTGGGACTGGACCATGTTCTATACTGTGCTAGACCTTTCCAAAGTGGCCTGGTGTTTAGATCGATCAGGCTCCTGGTTTAGGTGGAAGGGCTCCAAAATTCATCCACTTCGATTTTTCTCTGCTTCGTCTGCCCCGACATTGTCTCCACAAATGTCCCTCTAATTTCTATTCACCAGTGTGAGCATCGTGCCTTCCCAGGGAACCCCGACAGAGCGAGGGTACCCAGGCTCCCCAACCCGGGAGACACGGCAGAGGACATCACTCACCTCCATTGTGACCCGCACAGGGGAACCCCAGACGCCGTAGCCGTGGGCAGATGCCACCACCAGAGGAACAGGGAGACGGTACCAGCCACCTGGAGCCTTACCTGCACAAGACAAACTTGCTCCATGGCACAATGGCTGGAGCCCCACCAAGACAGCGATTCACCTTGCCCTGGCATTGAGGGAGATGTCCTGCAGGCCGTCCTCAACCTAACGCCGGTGGAGCAGCGTGACTACAGGGCCTTCGTAGTAGCGCTGAGCGGCGTTTTGAGCAGAGGCCGTTGGCGGAAGCAATGAGGGAAGAACTGTGCAGCAGACGGCACCGTACGGGAGAAAGCTCAAGGGCGCTTGCAGCAGATCTCCACCACTGTGCTTGGCATGGCTACCCCAAGTTCCCTCCTACAGCCCAGGAAGAGCTCGCCCTCCACACCTTTGTAAAGGTGCTGATGCTGGAGCGCCCTCAGCAGCACGCCTGCCTGACATCACCATCATCGCGAAATGAGGTGCTGGCCAAGGCAGAGAGAGCAGAAGCAATTTTAGCCCCCGAAAGACTACCAGGATCAAAGCCTTGGCTTGTGTCACTGAGGCAGAGGAGGAAACTGACAAGGAGCAGCCTGTGAGACAGGTCCGACCAGCACCATGCCAACCCCACCACAGGCCACGAAATGATCTATGTTATCGGTGCACTGAGGCAGGTGTTACCGGCATCACTCCACAGCTCAGAGCAGCTATTGGGAAACACCGAGCAGGCAACGCCACCTGAGACCTCCAGCAGAACTCCTCCATTGTCACCCCTCTGGGTGTGCCGTCTAGGTGAAGAGCAAGGCTTATACATGGACTACATGGTGGAGGGCGTCAGATGCCGTGCGTTGGTGGACACATGGTCAACCATCACAATCATCTGTCCCGGTGTTCTCCCAAACATGGACCAGTCAACCCCGCCTGGGTGGACAACAGCGGTCCAGCTCACTACGGTCACCAGCGATTGTGTGGCGATGGGAGGGAAGAGGAGGATGTGTGATGCAGTGGGGAAAATCACAATGGAGCAGGAGGTGTGGTTCACCGACACTTGAGAGTCCTGCATCCCTGGCATGGACCTGCTGTCCCACTGGGGGCCCTGTGTTGAGTGTTGAGGTCAACACTCTACCAGGGTACAAATGCTGTGGCTCTCCAGCAGGACAGCTCCAGCAAGCGGTCCCAGCAGGAGCAGCAACAACCACCGGTTTCACAGCGGCCCAGTGCAACACAGCTGAACCAGGGTGAGTGGCGGTGACAGCCAGCAATGACCTCGAGCAGGTGAGTGATTCTGCGCTGGCTCTGGTGTGGGGACGGCTGAGTGGGCAGAGATCTCCACCCTGGATCCAGAGACCAATGCCTAACTCTCGCAGTGGGGAATGCTGAAGGTGTGTAACAGGTTGCTTTTCCAGCAGTGGCAGTTGTCTGATGGTGGTCCACCAGAGGCTCCACGCCATGGTGCTGTGTTCGGTGCACGGGCTGCTGGGGCCAGCCATCTTGGAGTTGCAAAGACACTGGGCAGGCTGTGCGAACGCTTCTACTGGCCTGGGTACAGGCAGGATGTGGAGCTGTTCTTGCACTGCTGTGACACTTGTACGCCCCAGAAAAGGCTGGGCCAACAGCCTGGGGTGCTAATGCAGCAGTAAATGGTGGGGGCCCAGTATGGGTCTACTGCCCCTCCTGGAAGAAGGGCCAACCGCATCTCCTTGGAAGCTGTGGAAGGGGCTGGGAGAGGTGCTCGATCACATCTCCCATATGGTATATCGGATGCAGTTGCCTGAGTGGCGGAAGGCAGTCGTGCTGCACCGAGACTGGCTGGTACCAAGTCAGCCCTCGGCCACCACTGACCCAGCAAGGCTGGGGGAAGGAAGTAACACTCTGGATGCCCTTCCTCTTGCCTCACGCAAACAGGCTGCGGTGTCAACACCCACCTGGACTTTTGAACTTTGTTATGGACTCCGGGTTGCGGGCAGTGTGACGCTCTTGGGGGGGGGGGGTGCATGGTCGACAGCCAGCCCTGTATTTCTAATGACCTGCACTGTTTATTGTTCTGTTGTTAAAATGCTTTTGTGGGATTATGGTGGGAAGTTCCAGTTCATTTATTGTTACATTTTAGCTTGGGTTATAGTTATTCACTTGTGTATTTGTGAGTCACCCTAACTGTAAACTGAGTCGTGTGACGGTCACATCCTCTAACTGTACGAGACTGATTGGGTTCACTTTCTGAGTCATGGTTCCCCATCTGTTTTGTGTTTATCACAATAAAACATTTGTTGAATTCAACAAGCTTCCTCATCGGTCATTAAGGACCAAATGCTCACCATAGAATAAATAAGCCAGTTCTAAAATCTGCAGACAAATCATCACAAACTCATTGCTATCAACACTGTCTGCATCAGAAAATGGAAAAGGAAATGTCATTGTGTATAATCATAAAATATACTTACCATGCCAACGAGGTAGAGGGTGACATTCTTTTGTGCACAGCTTAAATTCCTTTGAGCTAGTAGCAAACAATGTGTGATGCGCACCTTAGAAGTCCCAACCACGTCTCTCCCTCGCTCTGACCACTTCTCAAACATGCCTCTACCTCTTTCCAAATCATTCTTGAATCCACATGCCTCGACCCTCAAGTCAGCCTCGGCTTCACTCACCTCTTCACTGTTTATGGTGATTGCTTACAACATTTCCACTATGGAAAATTGTGATTAATAAAGTAAAGAAGTATTTCTTGCGTAAGGAACTGCCAGTAAATTGTCGCCCATCTTCAGTGGTGTCATCTTAAACCAGAAGTATCTGTCTAAGCACATCCTATTTGCCTGAATTTGGCCGGTGTCCATCTCAGCCTCCATATTCATTTCTTCCACCAGTTTCTAAAACGATGCTCTTCTACTTTAAGTTTTTCTTCAAAAATGAGATAGGCTAAGGGACCTTTGTCCGCATTGTAACATTCAATTAAAAAAATGTTAGCACCCCTGTGATTCACCAAGCTTACCTGCTGCAGTGCCAAGGAAGTCATCTTACAGACACTGCTGAACAGGGGCAGTTTGGGAAGATCCCGCAGCAGCCACTGATATCCAGGGAGCGGCTCACTATCACTTGAGTCCTCTTCTATCATCTGGTCTCGCTCATCTGCATCCCGCAGACTGCTCTCAGAGTCGGTCAGTACCAGAGACAATCCCTGCAGTGAAGAAGGACGAATGTTTGTGTCACATGAGAAGCCCTTTGAAAGTGACATCAAAAATGTTATTAAGTCTGTAATATCAATGCAGAAGGATAATGGACCCATTTCTCAGCACCCCCTCGGCACCCCTTCCCACGTGACATCATGAAACTCATGAGTCACTTATTATTATCAGCTGGTAGGTGAGACAAATGGTGTGAAGTCTGTGTGAGAAACACAAACATCAGCACCCTCTCATCACTGCCAAGTAATCCACTGATACTGCCTACCTGGGCTCCTTCTCACCTATTCGTCATGCTTACTTCCAGTAAATGGCACTATGTGCAGGAAGCAGTTCCAGGTAACAAGTATTTGGAACATTGCTGTGTAAAACTCAAACCAGCTCTCGCACTACTAAATTGGCATTTCCCCAAAATGTGACACTGCCATCTCCCAGATCATTGCGTTCCAACATCTGAGGTGTCATCATTAGCAGAAATTTGGTAAAATACCAACCATAAAAATACCTTGGCCACATGAGCTGCACAAAGCCAGAGCATCATTCATGATTGATTTAACTCCTGACACCAAATCCCTTCCATGAGGCACAAGCCAAGAGCATGTTGAATATTGCAGAGGTGGGTACAGCTTCTGAAACTCTCACTTCAGATTCAGTTTATTATCATTTAGAAACCACAAATGTAATGCAGTTAAAAAAATGAGACAACGTTCCTCCAGAATGATATCACAAAAGCACATGACAAAACAGACTACACCAGAAAATCCACATAACATTTGGCAATCCCCAATCCAGAGTCCGGAGAGGCTGCTGCATATTAATATCGCGCTACCTTCTTAACGCATTCCCCAGAAAGGAGCTCCAAATCCCCCAGACAAAACAAGACCAAAAACTAAAGCTACAAGACCTGCATAAAACCACATAGTTACAACAGTGCAAACAATAGCATAATTGATAAAAAAACAGACTATGGGCACAGTAAAAATAGTCCAAAGATGTTAAAAGACTATAAGTTCAAAAGAAACCACCACACAGTTTCCACAAGTCCTCAGGGTCCCGACAGACTCGCCATCCCACGCAGGCGGCAGAAGGGAATAACCCTGCTATGGACTTCCACGGCGCCGCCCGACTCAGCCTCGCAGACACAGCACACAATGAAAGCTCCGTTGAACCCAGCCTCGCAGATACAACACACACTGAAAGCGACCGGACCGCAGCGGACTCCGAGTCCGTCGAACCTCCGAGCCTCCGACCATCCCCTCCAGCACAGCTTCTCCGAGCACCATCCTCTGCCGAGCGTATTAAGATGCCCCCGCCAACGGCCATTGGCAACGCGTCCCCGAGGACTGGAGCCTGTTCTTCCCAGCAGAGACTCGGATCTCACAGCAGCAGCAGCAGCAACGAAGAAAGTCTTCCTGGAGATTTCCAGATGTTCCTCCGTGTTCCCACGTCAGCTTTTCATCTAATTATGATTGCGCACAACACCGCACTTCACAAATAACAGATAATCAGCTCCGGAGTGGCCGCTGCAAGCTGTGTCGCACTGCCATCTTGAATGAACCATCATCAGCGGTTATATAATGAGAGGCATTGACTGTGTGGATATCTAGAGGCTTTTTTCCCCAGGACTGAAAAAGAAGCACAAGAGCTTCACAAAAGCTAGCACAAGGGAGCACAGTTTTAAGGTGCTTGGAAGTAAGAACAGACGAGATGTCAGGGGGTAAATTTTCTTACACAGAGAGTGGTGAATGTGTGGAATGGGCTGCCAGCTGCGGTGATGGAGGCAGAAATGATTGGGTCTTTTAAGAGAGTCCTGGATGGGTACATGGAGCTTAGAAAAGTAGAGGGCTATGGGTAAGCCTAGGTAGTACTAAGGTAAGGATATGTTCAGCACAGCTTTGTGGGCTGAAGGGCCTGCATTGTGCTGTAGGTTTACTATGTTTCTATCATTCAGGTTAAAAGAAAGGCTACTTCACCACCAGCAACTCACCAATCATTACTTCGACTATCTCAGAGGACAAGGACAGAAGAGAGGTTGGAATAGCACTACTTGCAAGTTCCCTTCAAGATCACACTGTAACCTGCCTAGAAACATGCCCCTCCCTGTTCCTTCAGCATTACTTGGTCAACATCCTTGATCTTTCTATTCAACAGAAGAAAATAGGGATGTCCCACCCTCTCCTATCAGCACCACCTATCTGATATCCATCATCTGCAGCTCTTTATTCATTTCATTTATCACTGCCAGCTTCAGGCACCATTCCCACTGTCACCCTTCATCCATTAGAGAACTTATTAGCCCTTCTCAGCTGGAACCACTTACTGCCTCCCAGCTCTTGCTCCACCAATTCTCTCCACCTTCATCCCAGTCCTGATAAAGGGTCTTGATCTAAATAATCGATTGTCCATTTCTAAATATAGCTGCTGCCTGAACTGATGAGTTTCTCCAATTTTCTGGGTGTTGCACAAGAAAATCAGAGCAGCAGTAGTTTAGCAGACCCCTCAAGCCTACCATACTATTTAATATGAACATGGATGATCTATGCAAACCTCAACTTCACTTCCACGCCTGCAACCCAAAACCTTCAGTTCCTCACTACTTCAAATATTATATTAACCTTCACCTTAAGTATTTCTAATGATCACGTCTCCATCACCCTGTGATGTAGAGAATTCCAGGGATTCATTACTCTCTGAGAAATTTCAAAGCGCCTTAATCTGAAATGACAATCCTCTTACATTGTAAATACATCCTCTTGTGACTCTTCCTTTAGTGAAACCCAGTATCATTGACAGAATCCTCTTAGTACAAGAATTATAGAGGTTCATGAAAGCACCTCACCACGGACTTCTTAAAAGGTAAGAAGGCTGGCTTAACAGTGATGCATCCTCCAGGAAGACCACAACCTTGTCGTAGGGTTGGGAGGTTTGCATGTCTCAATGATCTGGACAACTATGTTGGCTGGAGTCAGGGCTTTGTAATTTTACTCTTGGTAGGGTCAGCAATGCCAAACAAGTCAAAAGGTAGAGGCCAGACTAAGAGTGGTCCACCAGTCCTCCAGGTTCGGGAGTTCAGCTCAGGGCTACAACAACCTGACTGTTGCGGAAACAGCATAAAAAGCTGCCCTAAAGACCAGCAGCTAAACAGGTATTTGGTGGCAGTGCTAGCAGTGATGCATGTAAAATTGTTACAATAAAAGTGGGTCACTTTCACAAAGATAGAAAGTAAATTTAAAAGATACACAGACCCCTCCAACATACCTTCATGGCTAGAACACGAGAGGCGACTTGTGGAGAGCTAAGGCGTCTCAGAAAGTAATCCAGTACTTCACAGGTCGTTTGTTCATCAGCTTTGGTACCCAACAGGAGGTCCTGCAGACGGCCCAGAAGCTGCCGTTGTTTCTGTTGTCTCTGTAACCCGGAGAAAAGCAGAGGTCAAATAAGGAAGCAAACTGTCCTACTCCAAGTGCTTCAGAGGTTTAGTCAACACTCCCAGTGCTGCCAATGAGATGATGCTGCTTAGTCACAACTGGTGTCTTGCAGATGACACCAAGTTGACAGGGTTGAGCACAGGAAAAACAAACACAAACACAAGAAAATCTGCAGATGCTGGAAATCCAAAGCGACAAAGTTGGACTGGTTTCCCTGGAACAAAGGAAACTGAGGTGACCTCACAGGTTTATAAAATCATTGGGGCACTGATATTGCAGGTTAGATAGTTGCAGTCTTTTTGCCCCAGGGTAAAGGAGACTAAACTTAGGAGGCACAGTTATAAGGTGAGGGAGGAAAAATTTAAAGGAGACTGAGGGGTATGCTTTTCCCACACAAAGGATGGAATGAACTGCTGGAAAAGGTGATAGAGGCAGGTACAATGACGTCAAAATCTAAAGACATTGGGAGAGAAATAGATATGAAGACAGAAATAGATATTGGGTACATAGATAAAAAATAGAGGGATATGGGGCAAACACAGACAAATAATAGATAAGCATCTTGGTTGGCATGGATGAGCTGGGCTAAATATCCCTAACTCCATGACTCTATAATCACAGTTAAATAAAATGGTCCCCATGAAATCTTCCCCTTTCTCCTGAAAGAGACAGCTATACCACTGAGGGATACCACACACAAACAGGTCTTTCAAACCAGCAGGCTGGTGAGGACCATCAACCACCTTCCTATACTAATCCCATTTTTTAAAACATCCTCATCAATTCCAGTATGATCACATCACTCACCCACATGAGGTGTACTTTACAGAGGTCAATCCACACAGCTTTGGAATGTGGGAGGAAATAGGAGCACATGGTACAGTCACAGTGAGAACATCCATTCTCCATCCAGACAGCAGCAGAGGGCCGGAGTGAATCCAGCTCTCTGCCACTATGCCGCCCATTCGGACTCAACTACTACTCCAGGTGCCAGTGAAAAATCCAAGCTCACCATACCAGTACTAGAAGTAACAACTTTTAGATCAAATATTAAGCCAAGGCTAAAGTAAATACAAAAGATCTCACAGCTGTTTTAAGATCAAGAGATTCCAGCCTAGATATTAATTTCTGTCACATTCCCAGTTTGGAATCTAGCCATGTGGAAGTTCAGTGTTGAAACTGATAAAATGCACAACTGTATTTCAACAATCTCTCTCACAGCTGTTATGGGATAGCCCAACTGAAACAAGTACAAAATTCATTGCATTTACCTACACAGATACTCCAGAAGCATCTTTCAAATCAGACTTCGCCTGCATGAAGGGTGAGGGCTTCAGACTGAATTTCCCTAACACCCTTAAAAAACATCACCATTGCTTCACTGTCACTGGGTCTATTTCCTCCCACTCTCTGCTGGACAGCACAGGAGTACCGCAGCTGCTCGACAAGGTGGCTGGCTTATCACCACCGACTCAATGGCTATTATGGTTAGACAATATAGACCTTGGCAGCAAAGCCTAGATCCCAAATTAAAATAAGTAATAAATAAAAACAGCATTTGCTGGGTAAGGATAAGACATTTTTCAGCCATTTACAAATGCCCATATATACATGCGCTACTGCCCCAGTTGGGTAGATACCTGTCGTTTCTTGGCCCGCTGTTCTTTGCTTTCTCCCTCATCTTCCTCCTCCGTGGAGGCCACCTCGTCAGCTGCATCATGAAGCAGAAATTCACATAGGCATTGGACAGGCAGCACATCCAAGGACCCTTCACTAGACTGTACCAGATCTGCTAACCAGGGCATGGATTGAGACGAAGCCTGGAGGAAAAGGCAGGTTAGGATGAAAAAACATAATTAACAGTCAATTTTCATTTAATTTTTTGATTAATATAAAATATAATAAATGGAAGAAGGCTCTATAACCAAGTAATACAAGTTTAAGATAACTGGCAAAGAGAAGCATAGAAACTAAGCTTACCCGTTTGTCTTCATTTGGTTCATATCCTCCTGAACCTTTCCTATCCATGTATCTGACTAAATACTTTTTTTAAAAAATATCACAGTAACACTTCTTTTCACTTAGCACCTTATAATCAAAAATGTCCTATCTGAAATAAAAATGATGGAAATAGATTCATTCAAAGATAAATTGGGCATTTATAGCATATTTAAAAGAAGAATATCCAGGGTTATGACAGAAAAACAGGAGAAAGTGAAACAAATTAGGTAGTGCTTTCAAGAAGTAGATACAGGCAGAGTGATCCAATGGCTCTATTCCACGGATCAAACCCAAAAAGAAACAACAGGCACAGTTAAGTGCTGTGTACCTGCAACATGGGGGATTGGGGGGGGGGGGGGGGGGGGGTCTTCAACCTCTCAGGACCACCTGCTTTAATGTTTCAAACAACGAACCCTCTTCTGGCCACCTCAAAAAGAACTTCCTCAGAAGGGACACAGACTTTCTCAACAAACAAGCATAATTTTAGGCATGCTTTTCTCCTACTCTCTTTGCATAATCAGTGTCTGAGCCCTCGAGTTAAAACTCCCAAGTTCTCGGTCCAGAGTATTTGAAGCCAACATAAAATGGAATTCTTCAATGATGTGCTATTTTCAGTGCAGTACATTTTGGTACACTGTATCAGAGTACAACAGTGAAATAAACTTGCCACCTAGAGGTCCACACTACCCACATTTAGTACTAAGTGTGATGTTAAAAGCTCTGCTTTATTCAAGTCAGCATTCTGAAAAGGTTACCAGGACACTGTTCACAATAAGGGAAGAGTAAATGCTTTGGCTCAGAGGATTAGATTCTCACTTCTAACTAAGAAGGACATGATTTCAATCTGTACTCCAAAGAACTGAGCACATAATCAAGGTTGACGCTTCAGTACCATAAGGAGGGAAATATACTGTGAGTTGTCTTTTGGATGAAGCAATAAACTGAGTATGAATATCAATGATCCCTGTCAGAGCTCTACAAAGACGCAGGGTAGTTTCCAATGTTCTGACCAGTAAGTAATACATACAGTTTCACTGCTGTTTGTGCAATCTTGCTTTGAGTCCTTTCAATGCAATGCTACCTATGCTTCAGAAGTACTGCAACGTCTGTGAAGTATCTCTGGTATTACTACCTTCCCAGGTGAAGAGTATTAAGTCATTGCCAAGTCCTTTGTCCAAATGTGCCCTATTATACTTGATCTTGCACTAGCTTCATGTCATAATTATCCAATCACTTTGCTTGATTTCTCTTTCCAAAGGTTGCCATAGTCTCTAATATGCATAAAAAAAACAGGACAGTATGCAAGACAAGCTTTTCACCTGATCTCAGTACGTGCCAAGAGTAAACCAATTCCAATTCGTCAACCAGTGGCAACTCTTGAAAAGTAATTCTTTGGCTGTGTTGCACTTTCTAAGTGCTGAGGATGAGATAAAAATCTATTTGTAAATGGTCCTATTACCTTTCTAAGCAGTGTTCACTCACCTGCCTCTGAATGATGTTTAACAGGAAGTCAGGATGGCGGCTACGACACAGCAAGTGGCCAAGGCGAAGGGACTGATTTAAGCTCTTTAGCTGTTCGAGAACATGTGGAGGTGGGCGGCGAGGGGGGCCCCTGAAGAAGGAATCACAAGATCAGGAAGTCAGAAAATGACAGAAGCATATTCACAAAGACATTAAAAGGAGGAAAATATTTCCTCCTCGTCACAAACACTAGACACCCGAGCAAACATCTGCATGTTGGACCACAGCCTCCTGTCCTGCCAAGACGAAGCCTCTTTCAAGCTGAAGGAGCAGCAACTCCTCATATCCTTTCTTGGTAGCCTCCAACGTGATGGCATGAACGTCAGTATCTCTAACGTTCAGTAATTTCTCCACCCCCACATTTTGTTTGCCATTCTGGCTCGCCTCTTACCCCTTCTCTTCTCCTCACCTGCCCATCATCTTCCTCTACTGCACCTCATCCTACCCTTTCTCCCATGGTCCATCTTCCCCCAATCAGATTTCTTCTTCTTCAGCTCTTCACCTTCCAGATTCTCAGTTCACCTGTGCCCCCCACCCATCCACCTCTCCTTCCCCTAGCTTCACCAGCTTCAACTCGTTCCCCTTTCCCCACCTTCTTATTCTTTCTCCCTCTTTCTTTCTAGTCCTGATGAAGGTGCTCTGTTTTTATTCCTCTGCATAGATAATGCCTGACTTGCTCAGTTCCTCCAGCATTTTGTATGTGTTGCTACCGATTGCACACATTTCTACACATTCATCCTTCAATGTTAGTGAATATGCAGGGGCAAGTACAGCTAGTGGAAAATAGTCCTGTCAACATTTAGTATTGATGGCCACTTTCTTCCCTAATATGCCTTCTCTAAAGTAGTAATTTAAAAAAATTCCTGCAAATGACAAAAAATAAAAATAAAAATAGATAATGCTAGAAACAGAGCAGGGCAGGCAGCAAGAGAAACAAAGTCAATGTTTTAGGTCAAACTCTTCCATAGATGCTGCCTGATCTGCTAAGCAATTCCAGCATTTTCTGCTTTTCTCTGAAGCTCATCAGCGTAAAGAACGCAGCTAAATATCACTTCTGAGCCCATTATAAAACTTTACAATAACAGATTGGTACCAGGCTATCAAGAGAAATTGCCACTCATTTCTCACACGTGCTTTTGCAGATCTCCTTTATACTTTTCCCTGGATCTCTCCACACATCACCCACTCAGAAGTGAGAGAATCTTCACAGAAACATTCCTCTAGTATTCATTTAAAAAAGCCAACTGGATTTCATAGTCTGATAGCAGGAGCTGAGAAGATGAATTTGCCTAATCCACATGCCGAATTTACATGAAAGAATGTGCTTCAAGTGATACTTTAGTAGCTCATCATCCAGAACTAAGCAACTGCTTGACTGGAATCCATGCAATTTGCAAAGACTTGTTCAACAACAGCTCCCAAACTACAATCCTCGGCAAAGCTTCTGGGTATGTGGCAACTTTAACAATTTTAACTTCCCTCACAAGTCATACATGAACTTGAAACATTAAAACATAGAAAACATACAGCACAATACAGGCCCTTTGGCCCACAAAGCTGTGCTGAACATGTCCCTACCTTAGGACTACCTAGGCTTTACCCATAGCCCTCTACTTTTGTAAGCTCCATGTGCCTATCCAGGAGTCTCTTCAAAGTTCCTATTGTTTCTGCCTCCTCCGCTGCTGCCGGCAGCCCATTCCACACACTCACCACTCTGCATAAAAAACTTACCCCTGACATCTCCTCTGTACCTACTTCCAAGCATCTTAAAACTATGCCCTCTCATACTAGCCATTTCAGCCCTGGGGAAAAGCCTCTGACTATCCACACGGTCGATGCCTCTCATATTCTTGTACACCCCTATCAAGTCACCTCATCCTCCGTTGCTCCAAGGAGAAAAGGCCGAGTTCACTCATCCTACTCTCATAACGCATGCTCCCCAATCCAGGCAACGTCCTTGTAAATCTCCTCTGCACCCTTTCTATGGTTTCCACGTCCTTCCTATAGTGAGACGACCAGAATTGAGCGCAGTACTCCAAGTGGGGTCTGACCAGAGTCCTATATAACTATAACATTACCTCTCAGCTCTTAAACTCAATCCCACGATTGATGAAGACCAATGCACCATATGTCTTCTTAACCACAGAGTCAACTTGTGTAGCAGCTTTGAGTGTCCTATGGACTCAGACCCCAAGGTCCCTCTGATCCTCCACAGTGCCAAGAGTCTTACCGTTAATACTATATTCTGTCATCTTATTTGACCTACCAAAATGAACCACCTCACACTCATCTGCGTTGAACTCCATCTTCCACTTTTCAACCCAATTTTGCATCCTATCAATGTACCACTGTAACCTCTGACAGCCCTGCACACTATCCACAACACCCCCAACCTTTGTGTCATCAGCAAACTTACTAACCTTTCCCTCCACTTCCTCATCCAGGTCATTTATAAAAATCACGAAGAGAAAGGTCCCAGAACAGATCCCTGAGGCACACCACTGGTGATTGGCCTCCATGCAGAATATGACCCATCTACAACCACTCATGGCCTTCTGTGGGCAAGTACAGTTCTGGATCCACAAAGCAATGTCCCCTTGGATCCCATGCCTCCTTACTTTTTCAATAAGCCTTGCATGGGATACCTTGTCAAATGCCTTGCTGAAATCCACATACACTACATATTTGGTTCTACCTTCATCCAGGTGCTTAGTCAGATCCTCAAAAAATTCAATCAGGCTTGTAAGGCACGACCTGCCCTTGACAAAGCCATGCTGACTATTCCTAATTATGCCTCTCCAGATGTTCATAAATCCTGCCTCTCAGGATCTTCTCCATCAACTGAACAACCACTGAAGTAAGACTCACTGGCTTATAATTTCCTGGGCTATCCCTACTCCCTTTCTTGAATAAGGGAACAACATCCGCAACCCTCTCCCATCCTCACTGATGATGCAAAGATCATTGCCAGAGGCTCAGCAATCTCCTCCCTCGATTCCCACAGCAACCTGGGGTACATCCTGTCGGGTCCTGGTGACTTATCCAACTTGATGCTTTCTAAAAGCTCCAGCACATCCTCTTTTTTAATATCTACATTCTCAAGCTTTTCAGTCCACTGCAAGTCATCCCTACAATCGCCAAGATCCTTTTCCGTAGTGAATACTGCAGCAAAGCATTCATTAAGTATCTCTGCTATTTCTTCCGGATCCATACACTTGCAAATGTGCATTTAGTCCATCATCTCTAGGTTCAAATACAGCGAGTCTCCAACAGCACTGTCAGAATAACTTCCACAGACTGCTGTTGTTCAGACAGCTCAAGAATGCATCATTATGGATAATTCAGGCCCAGCAATAAATCCTATCACCACCCACATCTAACAAAGAGTTAAAAAAATGTAATAAATGCACTGGCACACTCACAGACAACAGCTTTCTACCGGGAGGTCAGAGGAAAATAAAGTGATTAGGATTTCCAAACAATGATTTACACTGATCAAATAATGACCACCAAACCTGAATAAAGATGGCTAGAGCTGTAATGCACTTTGTTTAATTAGCTAGCAAATGTTACGTTCAGCTACATGACAGGTAGGCATCATAAGACCATGAACAATAACTGATATGAGGTCAGTGACAACTACACACTCTCACATTCACTGAAGAATAGTCAATACTGGTACTCCTTATCCAAAACTCACTGTGGTTCAAGGCTGGTCAGCTGCGAGAGCAGCAAACTGTTACTTTCTGTGATGGTCTGCTTTGTTGATGCAGCAGCCAGGTGACTCTCAAAAGCCAAAATCTCCTGCTTCTCTCTCTGTGACATCTGTAGTTCCCGAGTAATCATTTCAGTTCGGGTTTCCTCATCGGTCACAGTGCATTGAGGATAAGAGAAGTTGCTGAAAGTAGAAAAGCAAAACTATTTTCACAGACTTGAAAATGATCACATCATTTTTCTGGTTCTTAGTGTCCTTGATATTCTCATGCTTGATGAGGTATTGGCATGTTGACAAAGAGGTAATAACTGGAAAGCAAAAAATTGCAGTTGCTGTTAAGACTGAAATAAGCACAGAAAATGTTGGAGCTACTCAGCAGGTCAGACAGCATCTGCGGACAGAGAAACAGACTTAGCATTTGAGGTTCAACAAACAAGAATCTGGAGGAACTTAGCAGGTCAGGCAGCATCTGTGAATGAAGGGTCACAAGCCAAAGAGTCAACTATCCATTTCTCCGTATATATCGGGGATGGCCAACCTACGGCGCATGCGCCAAAAGTGGAGCATTGGATGATTAGAAGTTGCGCATTGCACCCCAGTGATGATAATAAAAAAGTAAGCCTATTCATGTAAACAGTATTAACCAGAAATCGATTAGTAGAAAAAAAATCTATAGCAGGAACTCAAGTAGCTTAGAGCTAGAAATGGATTTTACTGAGAATAAATCTAAAACTTAGAAATCATATTTAGCGATTTTATTATTTTATGTACACCTTTTAGCGAATGTTATCTTCTTTCACATTAATCTGTTTTCAATTTTTAAAAATGTTCAATGAATCAAATTAGGAGAGAAAGACTTTTGTTCTGCAGTTGTTCCGTAACTGTTCAATACATGTTTGATACTTGTTTGATCCTGAGGCATCAAAGGTTTTTGTCAGTTTACAATTTACACTTGTGCACTACGGAGTTGTGCTTTGTTCGTCCTTTGTGAACATTTGCAGTTTTGTACTTTTTCAAAAATTAAGCCTTGTTTTTACATTCAGTTACCCATCACAGTGCAAAAGAAAAGCAGAAAGTGATAGTAAGCGTGAATTCAATGAACAGTGGAAAATTAGTTTATATTTATAGCTGGCCCGTCAGGAAAACCGTTGTGTATTGTTTGTGAAAACACTTTCTCACATAAAAGAAGACATGATCTTAATAGGCACTATAAAACACAACATCAGACTGAAATAGGAGGAAAACTGAAACTGGTACTTGCATCTGACTGAAAGAATATGAGATTTAAGAAAAAGGAAGAAATCAAAAGAAAGCAAAATATATTAAAAGTCTAATTGAGGCAAGTAATGTTTATCTTGTTTTTATATTAAAATATATCATGTAAAAATGCGAAATATGTCTATATTAACATATTTTTACAAGAATTGAATGAGGGTACAAGAATTGTATGGCACATCTGAACTCGTGTGAAAAAGCTGATGCATGGAATATTAAAGGTTGGCCACCCCTGGTATAGATGCTACTTGACCTGTTGAGTTCCTTGAATTTTTTTGTTTTTTGTTTCAGATTCCATTATCAAGTTTCTTATGCCTCATTTAACATTTTCAGGCTGATCACTTTACACCAGAACCTTTCGATGAAAGGCCATTGGTTTGATATATTAACTCCATTTCTCTTTCCATGCATGCTCCATCATCAACTGTTCTTATGTCATAGATATACAGAGTGCATGAGCATAATGGGTGGAATATAGTACCACTGCTCACATGTTGAGATTACATGGCTATACATTTAAAGGACGGATACGACCCCACTGTTATTAAATGGTCCCCTACTATGACAAGGTGGACTCGAGACCCCACAGTCTATCACTTTATGATCTTGTATCTTAGTGTTTAAACAAACCGCATTTTCTCTGTAGCTGTTAGCTTATTCTGCATTTTTTAAAATCTTGTCATTGCACTGTGCAGTGATCTGATCTTTATGAATAGGATGCAAGGCAAGCTTTTCACTGTATCTCAGTACCTGCTTCAGTAATAAATTAATACCAGCATCAAACTAAAGTAACTGACCACTGAAGCTAAATGGTCTCTTTAGGTGTTTATGGTACACATGAGCTTCCACATGCACCTTTAAAATTAGTGGGAACTTAAGAGGATTGGGAAGCTTTTAAAAGCCAACAGACTGAAAAAGCCACAAGGAGACAAAAGATTAAATATAAGGGAAAGTTAGCCAATAATATAAAAGAGGATACCATAAGTTTTTTTTCCCAGATATATAAAGAGTGAAAGAGAGATGGGAGTAGATTTTGGACCACTGGAAAATGATGCAGGAGAGGTAGTATTGGGGGATAAAGAAACAGCAGACGAACTTAGTATTTTGCGACAGTCTTCACCGTGAAAAACACAAGCAGCATGCCTGTTCGAGAGTATCGGGGGCATAAGTGAGTGTAGTTGTTATTACTAACATGAAGGTGCCTGGGAAACTAAAAGGCCTAAAAGTACAGTAGTTAAGTTACCTGGACCAGAGTTCTGAAAGAGGTAGCTGAAGAAGCTGTAGTGGCATCAGTAATGGTTATTCCAGAATCATTAGGTTCTAGAGTGGTTCTAGAGGAATGGAAAATTTCAGAAATCACTCCACTCTTTAAGGGGGAGGGAAGCAGAATTAAGGAAATTAAAGGCCAGTTAGCCTGACATCAGTGGTTGGAAAGATGCTGGAGTGCATAATTGAGGATGAGGTTTCGGGGTACTTGGTGGCACATGATAAAATAGGTCAAAGTCAACATGGTTTCCTTAATTGCCTGATAGATCTGTTGGAATTCCTTGAGGAAATAACAGACAGGATAGATAAAGGAGAGTCAATGGATGTTGATTATTTGGATTTTCAGAAGGCCTTTGACAAGGTTCTGCACATGAGGCTGCTTAACAAGAGCCCATGGTATTACAGGAAAGATACTAACATGGATAAAAGATTGGCTGACTGGGAATAACTACTGGTGAGTAGTAGTGCTCCTCAGGGGTCAGAATTGGGACTGCCTCTTTTAATGTTATACATCGATGATTTTTATGACAGAATTGATGGCTTTATGGCCAAAGTTGTGAACGATACAAAGACAGGTGGAGGGGCAGGTAGTGCTGAGGAAGCAGAGAGTCTGCAGTGACTTAGATTGTAATAATGAGCACAGAAGTGACAGAAGGAATATAATGTAGAGAAGTATATGATCATGCACTTTGGTAGAAGGGATAAAGGTGTAGACTATTTTCTAAATGGGGAGAAAATTCAAAAATCAGAGGTGCAAAGGAACTTGGGGGACCTCATGTAGGATTCCTAAAAACTTAACTTGCAGATGAGTTGATGGTAAGGAAAGGAAGTGCAATGTTAACATTCATTTCAAGACTTAGCAGAGCAAGGACATAATGCTGAAGCTTTTAAGGCATTGGTCAGACGGCACTTCGAGTATTGTGAGCAGTTTTAGGCTCCTTATCTAAGAAAAGATGTACTGAGAGAGGAGGTTTACCAGAATGAATCCAGGAATGAAAGGATTAATGTATGAGGAGCATTTGCTGACTCAGGACCTGTACTCACTGGAGTGTAGAAGAATAAGGGGGGGACTTCATTGATATCTATCGAATATTAAAAGGCCTAGATAGAGTGGATGTGGAGAGGATGTTGCCTATAGTGATTCTAGGGCCAGAGGGCACAACCTCAAAATAGAGAGACATCCACTATAACAAAGTTGAGGACGAATTTCTTTAGCCAGAAGGTACTAAATCTATGGAATTTCTTACCACAGATAGCTGTGGAGGCTAAGTTATCGGGTATATTTAAAGCAGAGGTTAATAGGTTCTTGATTATTTAGGGCAGTTTTGGGGAGAAAGCAGGAAAAAGGGGTTGAGAGGGATTAGAAGTCAACCAGGATTGAATGGTGGAGCAGAATCCATGGTCCAATCAGCCTGATTCTGCTCCTATGTCTTACGGTCTAAAAGAGACAGGGACAGACAAATATACAGATGGCCAATTGGTATACGTGAAGAATGTATGAAGTTAAGCTGTGCGCTTTTTCTCAACAAAAGGATAAATTTTATGACCTGTATCTTCTCTTTAGAATTGCTAACTGATGTAACATACAAATATTGCCACATGTATACCTACAGAAGCATATGCCAGCATACAGATAACTTTTGCACATACATGTAGACTGATAGGCTAACAAAGATAAAATTTTGATAGTCTTCATGAACAGAAACCCTACTCTGCTGATACAAAAGCATTTTAAAATGTGCAATATCTGGGTTCACTATATGAGGAGAAACTGTGCTCAGTTTAGAAGAGTACAAGTTGATCTCATCAAAATTCTTATGGGCTTTGACAGAGGAAATGTAGCATTGGCATTTTCACTGACTATGCTGTGTACAACCACGGGCCACAGTCTCTCAATGTACAAGATATTGTTGAGATTGCACTTGGATCACTTTATACAGTTCTGGTCACCTGGGCTTAGAAAGTAGCAAATGGTACAGAAAAAGGTTCAAGTTTAAGTTATTGGAACTGGAAGGCTTAAGCTGCAAGGGGAGATTTGAGACTTTCCCCCAGACAACAGGATACTGAGGGATAACCTCAGTAAAGGTATATAAAATCATGAGGGGTTTGGACAAGGTGAATGATTACAATCTTTTTCCCACGGTAGGGGAGTCTGAAACTAGAGGCACAGGTTTTAAGGTGAGAGGGTAAGATTTAAAAGGGATCTGAGGTTCAACATTTTCCACACAGAGGGTGGTGAGTATATGGGATGAGCTTCTAGAAGTGTTGAAGGTAGGTGCAAGCACAACATTTTAAAACATACAGAGAGATACTTGGATATGAAAGGTTTGGAGCGATTTGGGCCAAATTTAGGGAAATGGAATTAATTCAAATAGTCAACTTGGTGGGTATGGATGAATTTGGCCAAAGGACTGCTTCAATGCTGTATAACCATGACTAAGAAGTCAATCATTCAGATCTCAGAAAAGAAATTCACCTGAAGGTAGTGAATTCCAAAGATTCAATAATTTAAGGCTACAGAGGCCCAGTGTCTGAGTATAGCCAGGCCAGGGACGGATACCTTTTTAGATGTTAAACAAATCAAGATTGGTGCAGGAAACTGGTATGATGTACACAGTTAGTCATGATCTTACTGAATGTCAGAGCAAACCTATTCCTTTTTTACTTCTTTTGTTCTTGTCAGTTAATCTGTAGGTGTGTCGAGCTTATGGTACAAAGGACCACCTCTTTAGGAGGATCACCATCTCACAATAATGTGTGCATTTTGAACAATCTCACCATGAAAATAACATGAGATATCCCCCATGTAACATAAAACATGGTATTAGTGCATCATTTTTCAATATTGCTTTTTTAATGGAATGAAGTTAACTAAGCATTCACAAGAATTTTATCTGTGACAACTTGCATCAAGGTTTCAAACAGATTTGTTAAGAGTAGTTTATAGTTAACCTGCACAAGATAATCAGGAGGACTTCTGTTATTAGAGGTGAGGATACAATTTCAGGCTCCCTTTGATTCTTCCTCCATCACCAGAAAGCAGTTCACTTTGCATGTGACCGCGCACACACACACACACACACACGCACGCAAGCAGCATTTACTTCAGGGAGAAGACTGCCTGCACCATATCTTACCACACTCATTTTTAATTCCAATCTAAAGTAACTCACTTTGTCATCACCATTTCCATGAACATCTTCAGGGTGGGGTAACCTTCCCATGCAGCCAGACCTGTAAGCAAAACACATTTAACTAATATTCTCTGCATCATCAAACTAAGACAATTCAGATATTTTAGGGCATTTTAGAACTCCAAATTCAATTATTCAATAATATTTCAAAATACTTTACAGAGTGATTACCAGACAAAATTTTCACATTAAGCCAAATATGGAAATATAAGACATTTTTGATCAATCTTTGTCATCAAGGCTTTATTCACTATCCTAAAGTATATGTCAAGGGGTCTTCAACCTGAAATGTTCTGTTTCTCTTTCCATAATGCTGCCTGACCTACTGAATGCTACCAGCATTTTCAGTTTGTATATTAAAGGAAAGGCAGAGGTGGTTAGAGACAGAATTCCAGATACTAAGCTCCCCCCTACACCTGCACCAATCTGCAAAGTATTCGCTCCACTGCTTGTGCTGGTACTGCCAAAGGCAGATGAGAGTGAAATGGATACTCTGCAATCTCTAAGAATAAGTAGTGTGGCTAACTTCCCACCAGATGATGCCTTGCCTATGGCAAAAATTCAGTCTATGTGATCTGCAAATCTGCAGTGTGGAGAGAAAGTACATCACCTTTAAAATCCTTCTTTAAGCAACTGAGGTGATTTTACAGAACAATGCAACAATCCTTTTCTCTTGAGCCTTTCTAAATGTGCAATTATTTTCAGAAATTACAACTCCAGTGGACAGCTGATTATTACTTCTTATACTCTTCCTATTCCTCATTCCCTTTGTCAAAGGCCATCACTCTCACTTGTATATAATTGTGCAAACTGACAAGTCATCCAGATTACTCTGTGCATCATTCAAGATATTGAGCCGCAGCAGGCTCTTTGACAATCAAATGTCATCACAGTCAAGCCACATTCCACTCCTACTTAATTTTTGTGTGCAATGTGCAACTTTCAGACATTAATATAGATGCTTTTGCACCTTGTTATATTTCTAGTTGCAGTACTCTGTGCAACCTATCAACATTTGGTACATTTGTGGAAAGTAATATGTGCAGGTCAGCTGGAAACTCACCAATATTTTGTGGATTGAAGGCATTTACAACTAGTAATAACAGCCAAGCCTTCCAATACAAGGAGGAAATAGCCAGGGCAGGGGGTTGGTACCTGAAGGATTAAACAAAATCCAACATTATGAGAGGACAGCACATACCAATGTAAGCAAACCTGACACATCTCAGTAGCAACACTAATACCATGTTTTATGTTACAAGGGGGATATCTCATGTTATTTTCATGGTGAGAATGTTCAAACTCTCTGACAGGATTTCAGTAAAAAATGAACATTTTAACTAGATTATTATAATGAGTACTATCTATCATATATACAAGATATATAAATACATAATCAAAACTACATATGCATTTTGCGTTATTCTAAAGTTATTCAGAGTAACTGGAGACCAGTTCACAACATATCCCATACCATATCTCTGGGGTTACCCCAACTTGGTCAACAAGGGAGAGGTGCAAACTTTGCATATTTGATTTTCACTGTAGATACTTTGATGTACAGGTGACAAATAAAACTAAGATTTTTTTTTTAAAAAGGAGATAATGGGCAACAACCATCTGTAATGACCATGGATAGATAGGCCACTGCATTAACAGTACGAGCTTAATCAGTACTGAGTTGAATGCTGTTCAGCTCTACAGACTGCACAAGCACTTTGAGGGATAATCATTGAATAAATGCCAAACACAGGCAAGTAATTTCCCATTCTAGTGCAAGATGACTGCTTAGAAGTGCCAGAATTTATATATATATATATATATATATAAAATAAAAGGACAACTATGTCAAATTGGGAAAGAGGAGTAAGGATTTTGGAGGGAGGGTTGACAGAAAAGTGAGGATTAATAGCACAGCTATCAAAACCTGGCAAAGATATAATGAGCCAAATGGCCTCCTTCTGTAGTGTAAAACGGAGGCTAAGATCACCAAAAATATCAATGCAATTGAATAAGTGTTGCCCTATAAGCTGGTTCTGAATTTTATTGTAGATAGGTGAAAGATAATGGGCAAACCCAGGAGGTAGCTGAATATTTTCAGGGTGGTGATAGGTGCACAGATTTAGAACTGCGTCAATCAGCTGAACCCTCTCCACGTGAAGAACTTCCAGATCTGAAAGAAAGAACAAAATAAACAGAGAATCAAGTTATCATATTTTACTTCAATGGTCGCAGTCAACACGGCATGAGAAACCTTGATATCAAGTACTTCAAGTCTTCTGGTTTGAATACTTAAAGATGTGCTCCATGTATTAACCACCTTGCATGACTAAAAGTATTTGTGTTATTTTGACAGAAGACCCAATGAAAGACAGACACAGAATTGTCAACTTGTCAAGGGAGAGGGAGATATTATTACAAATTTTTATGCCTTTACAATTGGACACAGATTAACACTGCCACTAAGGCAGAATAATTAGTTGGATAACACATCACTGCTGGACCAGCAACTTGAAGTGACCTGAACAATTTGAATTCAGAAACAGAACCAGGTAGGAATGAGACACTAAAACAAACATGCAGACATTAAGTTGTGAAATATTTCAAAACCAGTAACGTATTAGTACAATGACTTTACACAAAGTTTACTTTTTATGGATCGTTTAATATATGCAGCCCTGCTTGCATGCATAAAAAAACAAAATTCAGAGCTGCACAAAGGCAATACAGGAATGACTTTACTTCAGGTACTTTGTCAAGAGCTTCACTTTTACAATGGCACAAACTGAGCAACACCTTTCTCCATAGTAGGGTTTTTCCAAATACTTCAATTAAAACTACAGCAGCAGAACATAATTCTTTACAGATGTCAATAACCTGTTGAGTCTTATGACATTTTAAGGACCTTTTTCTAAATAGAGCAATCCAATGATTTAAAAAATCGTAAATTTAATTGCATTAATATACAAAAGTAGACAATGAATAGTCCATTTAAATGTTCCAATGGAAAATACTTTGCTTAATACTCTTTAAGAGAGCATTGAAGGAGCAGGATATGCTGAATTCTCTGTTTTATCCTACCTTGGTTTTTCTCTCTCTTCCCCATCTCTCATCATCCAACTGACAACTCACCTACTCTAGCTACCTAGCTGAATCTAAACTCCTAACTCCAAACCTGGAGTTCAGTTAAGAATGTTAAGTAAGTGATAAACATTCTCAGCAACAGACAGAAGGAAGGAGGAGAATGGGACAGGTCCAGCACGTGGACAAGCTCTGGTACTTGGTGGGTCCTAGAGGACAGAGGAATGGTGGGATTAGAAAGATCCAAGATGCATTGGGCTTAATGTGGTTCATAGAACCCTACGAAATTTCAGCAGCTTTGATTAATGTGTTAAAAAGCTAACTTTTATTCAGTATGATTTTCAGCTACAAAAAGAATTTATACCTACTTATTATGTATCTTAAATGATTAAATTTTGAGGACAGTTTGTATAAACTTTGTTAGCAACCCCTTAAGTGATTTTAAAGAATTGAGATGTTTAAAATAGTGGAGAGATTCAAGAGGATAGATGCAACAACACTGTACTTTCTGGCTGTGAAGGGACTTCTAACTAAACATGGCAGGAGATCTTAAAGCATTGTGCCAGTAATTTAAGATATACTGCTATATGATGCATTATACTGAAATTTCCATACTGAATCACTGACTACAAATAAATACAATTATGTTCCTTAATGATAAACTAGTCAAAGGACCACATGTTACATTCATAGCTGTGTATTTCCAAAGCTCTATGCCTGCACAGAGGCATTCTTTTGCAAAATGTGAAGGACCACGTGCTACACTTTTGCAGCTGACCTAAGAGTTAAAAACGCCCATCTCAAACACACATTAAACTGATCACCTTACCGTCAGCCTGCACCAATGCAGCTCGTTTCACCAGATGGTCAGCTAATTCCATGGCATCAGCCGGTCCTAGAGCCAAGTCCCGTGACAATCCAATGACCAGAATCCGCATCAGTGTGTCCTCCAAGAGTGGGACCTCAGAGCAGAGCCGGAGAAAGAAACTGAAAAGAGACGAAGAGCTTACAGTTCTGAAAGAGTTGTACATGAGGAGGACATCTAACTGCTAATGTCTGTGTTGACGCTTTGAACATCTAACTAATTGATTTCAGTTTCTCTCATCTTTTCTTGTAGCTCTGCTAATTATTCCTCTTTCAACTATTTATCCAAATTCCTTTTGAAAGTTACTATTGGAAACTACTTCTATCATCCTTGCAGGCAATGCTGTGTAGATCATAACACTCTGTATAAATATTCATCCACCCCAATTACACTAAATCTGTCTCTGCTAGATATCAGCTCTCCCTGAAACATGCTCTGAATTTTTGAATCTTTGGGCTTATTAAATCTAATCATGGCCTTTTGTGTTCTAAGCAAAAAAGCCCAGCTTCTTTAGCCTTCTCCACCCCCCTAACACCACCAATCACTGACAAAAAATACTGGGAGGTGATCAACTTGCCTTTGTAAACAAGCTGCAGAAGGAACATAGCAGGACAGGTAGCATCTGTAGATGGAAATGGAAACTCAATACTTCAGGTTGAGACACTTCATCTGGACCAAGGAGGGAGATAGGGAAGAGATGAGGGAGAAGGGTGAGGCAAGAGCTGATAAGTGATAGATGGATCCAAGTGAGGAGACGTTTGGCAGATGGAGTCAGCAAGGAAGAGAAGGGTAGAAATAGGACAGATGCTGGGAGGTACTGCAGGGGAACAACAAAAAGATGATGGAGTATGCAAGGGAGGGGAAAATGGGATGTTCTAGGAGATGGGTGGTTTGGGAAGGAAAGTGGGCAGGGGGATGGGGATAGATCAGATGCAGAAGGAGAGGTCAGATGGAGAGCAGATGCTACATATTGCTGGAATTGTAGTTTAAGGACATAAAGATGTCCATAAAGAGTGGATTGTGTGGCCACTAGCCTGCACCGCCATTCAATAAGATTATAGCAGAACTAATCTTTGCCTATACTCCATATTCCTGTTAGATCCCTGTAACCCTCCATCAACCAAAGCTATATCAGCCATCGGAGTTTTCTGGAGTAGAGAAGTGGAAGTGAAAAGTTTTGCGCTTTGGTAGGAAGAATAAAGATATAGACTATTTTCTAAATTGCGAGACAAATCAGAAATCGGAGGTACAAAGGGATTTTAAGTTCCCTAAAGATTAACAGGCAGGTTGAGTTAATAGCAAACAAGGCAACTGCAATGTTAGCACTGAGATTGAGATGACTAGAACATAAAAGCAAAGCTGTATTGCTGAGGAATTTGAGCAATTGGGAGCAATTTTGGGCCCTGTAACTAAGGAAAGATGTGCTGGCTCTGAAGAAAATTCAGAGGAGTTTCACAAGAATGATCCCAGGAATAAAGAGTTTACAGTAAGAAGAGCAATTGATAGCTCAAGGCCTGTATTTGTTGCGTTCAGAAGGATGAAAGGGGGAATCTCATTGTATACTGAAAGGCCTAGATAGCAGTCGTAGAGAGAATGTTTTCATTAGTAGGAGTCTAGGATCAAGAGCATAAGCTCAGAATACCAGGAGTATCACGTTAGAATTGAGATAAGGAGAAACCTCTTCGGCCAAAGGATGATGAATCTGTGGAATTTGTTGCCACAGAGAGCTACGAAGCCCAAGTCATTGTGTTGGGGTGTAGAGGTAATACAGAAATCAGGAGGATTTCATTGAGAAAAATAATCAGCGATAATTGAACGGTACAGCAGAACTGACAGTCCAAATGGCCGAACGCTGCTCCGATAGTGAAGAGCCTATTCAAACATTCATGAATCCTCAAAATAGAAATTTCTCCACATCCTTGTGTTAGGTAAAGATTCCTTTTACTGAAACCAAGTCCCTAGACACCTCCACTGGGGAAACAACTCTGACCATCTTGCGTGGGAATCTCCCTCACAACTGTATCTCTGAGCTATATGCCAGAACATGACACACCCTTCATTACTGGCCCTCATAGCAGCAACCAGCTCTCTCTACCCAAAAAGCTGACTCCACACTCCATTCCACAGAAGCTGTCTGACCCACCAAGATCACCCCAACACCTTGTGTTGTTCCATATTCCAGTGTCTGCCATCTCCTGTGACTCCCATGATGCAGAGTTTCTGGGGAATTGCATGCAGACCTTCCACTGCAGCTCCCATTTGCAGATTTCACTATCTGTCCTGCCACTGGTGATAGCTGAGTCAATGTGAGGCACACTCCCTGTATTTCCAGACACACCTCTGAGAGTCGGAGTCAGTGTTTGACAGGGGTTCTGTAACAGTACTCTATCCAGACACACCTCTGAGAGTCGGAGTCAGGGTTTGACAGGGGTTCTGTAACTGTACTCTATCCAGACACACCTCTGAGAGTCGGAGTCAGGGTTTGACAGGGGTTCTGTAACTGTACTCTATCCAGACACACCTCTGTGAGTCGGAGTCAGTGTTTGACAGGGGGTCTGTAACTGTACTCTATCCAGACACACCTCTGAGAGTCGGAGTCAGTGTTTGACAGGGGTTCGGTAACTGTACTCTATCCAGACACAGCTCTGAGAGTCGGAGTCAGTGTTTGACAGGGGTTCTGTAACTGTACTCTATCCAGACACAGCTCTGAGAGTCGGAGTCAGTGTTTATCAGGGGTTCTGTAACTGTATTCATTCCAGACACACCTCTGAGAGTCGGAGTCAGTGTTTGACAGGGGTTCTGTAACTGTACTCTATCCAGACACACCTCTGACAGTCGGAGTCAGTGTTTGACAGGGGGTCTGTAACTGTACTCTATCCAGACACAGCTCTGAGAGTCGGAGTCAGTGTTTGACAGGGGTTCTGTAACTGTACTCTATCCAGACACAGCTCTGAGAGTCGGAGTCAGTGTTTATCAGGGGTTCTGTAACTGTACTCTATCCAGACACACCTCTGAGAGTGTGAGTCAGTGTTTGGCAGGGGGTTCTGTAATTATACTCTATCCGGACACACCTCTGACGGTCGGAGTCAGTGTTTGGCAGGGGTTCTGTTCCTGTACTCTATCCAGACACACCTCTGAGAGTCGGAGTCAGTGTTTGACAGGGGTTCTGTTCCTGTACTCTATCCAGACACACCTCTGAGAGTCGGAGTCAGTGTTTGACAGGGGTTCTGTAACTGTACTCTATCCAGACACAGCTCTGAGAGTCGGAGTCAGTGTTTATCAGGGGTTCTGTAACTGTATTCATTCCAGACACAACTCTGTGAGTCGGAGTCAGTGTCTGACAGGGGTTCTGTAACTGTATTCATTCCAGACACACCTCTGAGAGTCGGAGTCAGTGTCTGACAGGGGTTCTGTAACTGTACTCTATCCAGACACACCTCTGAGAGTCGGAGTCAGTGTTTGACAGGGGGTCTGTAACTGTACTCTATCCAGACACACCTCTGAGAGTCGGAGTCAGTGTTTGACAGGGGTTCTGTAACTGTACTCTATCCAGACACAGCTCTGAGAGTCGGATTCAGTGTTTGACAGGGGTTCTGTTCCTGTACTCTATCCAGACACAGCTCTGAGAGTCGGATTCGGTGTTTGACAGGGGTTCTGTTCCTGTACTCTATCCAGACACACCTCTGAGAGTCGGAGTCAGTGTTTATCAGGGGTTCTGTAACTGTATTCATTCCAGACACAGCTCTGAGAGTCGGAGTCAGTGTTTATGTATTCATTCCAGACACACCTCTGAGAGTCTGAGTCAGTGTTTGGCAGGGGGTTCTGTAACTGTACTCTATCCAGACACACCTCTGAGAGTCGGAGTCAGTGTTTGACAGGGGTTCTGTAACTGTACTCTATCCAGACACACCTCTGTGAGTCGGAGTCAGTGTTTGACAGGGTTTCTGTAACTGTACTCTATCCAGACACAGCTCTGAGAGTCGGAGTCAGTGTTTGACAGGGGTTCTGTAACTGTACTCTATCCAGACACAGCTCTGAGAGTCGGAGTCAGTGTTTATCAGGGGTTCTGTAACTGTATTCATTCCAGACACACCTCTGAGAGTCGGAGTCAGTGTTTGACAGGGGTTCTGTAACTGTACACTATCCAGACACACCTCTGACAGTCGGAGTCAGTGTTTGACAGGGGTTCTGTAACTGTACTCTATCCAGACACACCTCTGAGAGTCGGAGTCAGTGTCTGACAGGGGTTCTGTAACTGTACTCTATCCAGACACAGCTCTCTGAGTCGGAGTCAGTGTTTGACAGGGGTTCTGTAACTGTACTCTATCCAGACACAGCTCTGAGAGTCGGAGTCAGTGTTTATCAGGGGTTCTGTAACTGTATTCATTCCAGACACACCTCTGAGAGTCGGAGTGAGTGTTTGACAGGGGTTCTGTAACTGTACTCTATCCAGACACAGCTCTGAGAGTCGGAGTCAGTGTTTGGCAGGGGGTCTGTAACTGTACTCTATCCAGACACACCTCTGAGAGTGTGAGTCAGTGTTTGGCAGGGGGTTCTGTAATTATACTCTATCCGGACACACCTCTGACGGTCGGAGTCAGTGTTTGGCAGGGGGTTCCGTAATTATACTCTATCCGGACACACCTCTGACGGACGGAGTCAGTGTTTGACAGGGGTTCTGTAACTGTACTCTATCCATACACACCTCTGAGAGTCGGAGTCAGTGTTTGACTGGGGTTCTGTAACTGTACTCTATCCAGACACACCTCTGAGAGTCGGAGTCAGTGTTTGGCAGGGGGTCTGTAACTGTACTCTATCCAGACACAGCTCTGAGAGTCGGAGTCAGTGTTTGGCAGGGGGTTCTGTAATTATACTCTATCCAGACACACCTCTGACAGTCGGAGTCAGTGTTTGGCAGGGGGTTCTGTAATTATACTCTATCCAGACACACCTCTGACAGTCGGAGTCAGTGTTTGACAGGGGTTCTGTAACTGTATTCATTCCAGACACAGCTCTGAGAGTCGGAGTCAGTGTTTGGCAGGGGGTTCAGTAACTGTACTCTATTCAGACACACCTCTGAGAGTCGGAGTCAGTATTTGGCAGGGGGGTCTGTAACTGTACTCTATCCAGACACAGCTCTGAGAGTCGGAGTCAGTGTTTGGCAGGGGTTCTGTTCCTGTACTCTATCCAGACACACCTCTGAGAGTCGGAGTCAGTGTTTGGCAGGGGGTCTGTTCCTGTACTCTATCCAGACACACCTCTGAGAGTCGGAGTCAGTGTTTGACTGGGGTTCTGTAACAGTACTCTATCCAGACACACCTCTGAGAGTCGGAGTCAGTGTTTGACAGGGGTTCTGTTCCTGTACTCTATCCAGACACACCTCTGAGAGTCGGAGTCAGTGTTTGACAGGGGTTCTGTTCCTGTACTCTATCCAGACACACCTCTGAGAGTCGGAGTCAGTGTTTGACAGGGGTTCTGTAACTGTACTCTATCCAGACACAGCTCTGAGAGTCGGAGTCAGTGTTTATCAGGGGTTCTGTAACTGTATTCATTCCAGACACAACTCTGTGAGTCGGAGTCAGTGTCTGACAGGGGTTCTGTAACTGTATTCATTCCAGACACACCTCTGAGAGTCGGAGTCAGTGTCTGACAGGGGTTCTGTAACTGTACTCTATCCAGACACACCTCTGAGAGTCGGAGTCAGTGTTTGACAGGGGGTCTGTAACTGTACTCTATCCAGACACACCTCTGAGAGTCGGAGTCAGTGTTTGACAGGGGTTCTGTAACTGTACTCTATCCAGACACAGCTCTGAGAGTCGGATTCAGTGTTTGACAGGGGTTCTGTTCCTGTACTCTATCCAGACACAGCTCTGAGAGTCGGATTCGGTGTTTGACAGGGGTTCTGTTCCTGTACTCTATCCAGACACACCTCTGAGAGTCGGAGTCAGTGTTTGGCAGGGGTTCTGTAACTGTACTCTATCCAGACACACCTCTGAGAGTCGGAGTCAGTGTTTGGCAGGGGTTCTGTTCATGTACTCTCTGCAGATACAGCTCTGAGAGTCGGAGTCAGTGTTTGGCAGGGGGTCTGTAACTGTACTCTATCCAGACACACCTCTGAGAGTCGGAGTCAGTGTTTGACAGGGGTTCTGTAACTGTACTCTATCCAGACACACCTCTGTGAGTAAGGAGTCAGTGTTTGACAGGGTTTCTGTAACTGTATTCATTCCAGACACAGCTCTGAGAGTCGGAGTCAGTGTTTATCAGGGGTTCTGTAACTGTATTCATTCCAGACACAGCTCTGAGAGTCGGAGTCAGTGTTTATCAGGGGTTCTGTAACTGTATTCATTCCAGACACAGCTCTGAGAGTCGGAGTCAGTGTTTATCAGGGGTTCTGTAACTGTATTCATTCCAGACACACCTCTGAGAGTCTGAGTCAGTGTTTAGCAGGGGGTTCTGTAACTGTACTCTATCCAGACACACCTCTGAGAGTCGGAGTCAATGTTTGACAGGGTTTCTGTAACTGTACTCTATCCAGACACAGCTCTGAGAGTCGGAGTCAGTGTTTGACAGGGGTTCTGTAACTGTACTCTATCCAGACACAGCTCTGAGAGTCGGAGTCAGTGTTTATCAGGGGTTCTGTAACTGTATTCATTCCAGACACACCTCTGAGAGTCGGAGTCAGTGTTTGACAGGGGTTCTGTAACTGTACTCTATCCAGACACACCTCTGACAGTCGGAGTCAGTGTTTGACAGGGGTTCTGTAACTGTACTCTATCCAGACACACCTCTGAGAGTCGGAGTCAGTGTCTGACAGGGGTTCTGTAACTGTACTCTATCCAGACACAGCTCTCTGAGTCGGAGTCAGTGTTTGACAGGGGTTCTGTAACTGTACTCTATCCAGACACAGCTCTGAGAGTCGGAGTCAGTGTTTATCAGGGGTTCTGTAACTGTATTCATTCCAGACACACCTCTGAGAGTCGGAGTCAGTGTTTGACAGGGGTTCTGTAACTGTACTCTATCCAGACACAGCTCTGAGAGTCGGAGTCAGTGTTTGGCAGGGGGTCTGTAACTGTACTCTATCCAGACACACCTCTGAGAGTGTGAGTCAGTGTTTGGCAGGGGGTTCTGTAATTATACTCTATCCGGACACACCTCTGACGGTCGGAGTCAGTGTTTGGCAGGGGGTTCTGTAATTATACTCTATCCGGACACACCTCTGACGGACGGAGTCAGTGTTTGACAGGGGTTCTGTAACTGTACTCTATCCATACACACCTCTGAGAGTCGGAGTCAGTGTTTGACTGGGGTTCTGTAACTGTACTCTATCCAGACACACCTCTGAGAGTCGGAGTCAGTGTTTGGCAGGGGGTCTGTAACTGTACTCTATTCAGACACACCTCTGAGAGTCGGAGTCAGTGTTTGACAGGGGTTCTGTAACTGTACTCTATCCAGACACAGCTCTGAGAGTCGGAGTCAGTGTTTGGCAGGGGGTTCTGTAATTATACTCTATCCAGACACACCTCTGACAGTCGGAGTCAGTGTTTGGCAGGGGGTTCTGTAATTATAATCTATCCAGACACACCTCTGACAGTCGGAGTCAGTGTTTGACAGGGGTTCTGTAACTGTATTCATTCCAGACACAGCTCTGAGAGTCGGAGTCAGTGTTTGGCAGGGGGTTCAGTAACTGTACTCTATTCAGACACACCTCTGAGAGTCGGAGTCAGTATTTGGCAGGGGGGTCTGTAACTGTACTCTATCCAGACACAGCTCTGAGAGTCGGAGTCAGTGTTTGGCAGGGGTTCTGTTCCTGTACTCTATCCAGACACACCTCTGAGAGTCGGAGTCAGTGTTTGGCAGGGGGTCTGTTCCTGTACTCTATCCAGACACACCTCTGAGAGTCGGAGTCAGTGTTTGACTGGGGTTCTGTAACAGTACTCTATCCAGACACACCTCTGAGAGTCGGAGTCAGTGTTTGACAGGGGTTCTGTTCCTGTACTCTATCCAGACACACCTCTGAGAGTCGGAGTCAGTGTTTGACAGGGGTTCTGTAACTGTACTCTATCCAGACACAGCTCTGAGAGTCGGAGTCAGTGTTTATCAGGGGTTCTGTAACTGTATTCATTCCAGACACACCTCTGTGAGTCGGAGTCAGTGTCTGACAGGGGTTCTGTAACTGTATTCATTCCAGACACACCTCTGAGAGTCGGAGTCAGTGTCTGACAGGGGTTCTGTAACTGTACTCTATCCAGACACACCTCTGAGAGTCGGAGTCAGTGTTTGACAGGGGTTCTGTAACTGTACTCTATCCATACACACCTCTGAGAGTCGGAGTCGGTGTTTGACAGGGGTTCTGTAACTGTACTCTATCCAGACACACCTCTGAGAGTCGGATTCAGTGTTTGACAGGGGTTCTGTTCCTGCACTCTATCCAGACACACCTCTGAGAGTCGGAGTCAGTGTTTGACAGGGGTTCTGTAACTGTACTCTATCCAGACACAGCTCTGAGAGTCGGATTCAGTGTTTGACAGGGGTTCTGTTCCTGTACTCTATCCAGACACAGCTCTGAGAGTCGGATTCAGTGTTTGACAGGGGTTCTGTTCCTGTACTCTATCCAGACACAGCTCTGAGAGTCGGAGTCAGTGTTTGGCAGGGGGTCTGTAACTGTACTCTATCCAGACACACCTCTGTGAGTCGGAGTCAGTGTTTGACAGGGTTTCTGTAACTTTACTCTATCCAGACACAGCTCTGAGAGTCGGAGTCAGTGTTTGACAGGGGTTCTGTAACTGTACTCTATCCAGACACAGCTCTGAGAGTCGGAGTCAGTGTTTATCAGGGGTTCTGTAACTGTATTCATTCCAGAAACACCTCTGAGAGTCGGAGTCAGTGTTTGACAGGGGTTCTGTAACTGTACTCTATCCAGACACACCTCTGACAGTCGGAGTCAGTGTTTGACAGGGGTTCTGTAACTGTACTCTATCCAGACACCGCTCTGAGAGTCTGAGTCAGTGTTTGACAGGGGTTCTGTAACTGTACTCTATCCATACACACCTCTGAGAGTGTGAGTCAGTGTTTGGCAGGGGGTTCTGTAATTATACTCTATCCGGACACACCTCTGACGGTCGGAGTCAGTGTTTGGCAGGGGGTTCCGTAATTATACTCTATCCGGACACACCTCTGACGGACGGAGTCAGTGTTTGACAGGGGTTCTGTAACTGTACTCTATCCATACACACCTCTGAGAGTCGGAGTCAGTGTTTGACTGGGGTTCTGTAACTGTACTCTATCCAGACACACCTCTGAGAGTCGGAGTCAGTGTTTGGCAGGGGGTCTGTAACTGTACTCTATCCAGACACAGCTCTGAGAGTCGGAGTCAGTGTTTGGCAGGGGGTTCTGTAATTATACTCTATCCAGACACACCTCTGACAGTCGGAGTCAGTGTTTGGCAGGGGGTTCTGTAATTATACTCTATCCAGACACACCTCTGACAGTCGGAGTCAGTGTTTGACAGGGGTTCTGTAACTGTATTCATTCCAGACACAGCTCTGAGAGTCGGAGTCAGTGTTTGGCAGGGGGTTCAGTAACTGTACTCTATTCAGACACACCTCTGAGAGTCGGAGTCAGTATTTGGCAGGGGGGTCTGTAACTGTACTCTATCCAGACACAGCTCTGAGAGTCGGAGTCAGTGTTTGGCAGGGGTTCTGTTCCTGTACTCTATCCAGACACACCTCTGAGAGTCGGAGTCAGTGTTTGGCAGGGGGTCTGTTCCTGTACTCTATCCAGACACACCTCTGAGAGTCGGAGTCAGTGTTTGACTGGGGTTCTGTAACAGTACTCTATCCAGACACACCTCTGAGAGTCGGAGTCAGTGTTTGACAGGGGTTCTGTTCCTGTACTCTATCCAGACACACCTCTGAGAGTCGGAGTCAGTGTTTGACAGGGGTTCTGTTCCTGTACTCTATCCAGACACACCTCTGAGAGTCGGAGTCAGTGTTTGACAGGGGTTCTGTAACTGTACTCTATCCAGACACAGCTCTGAGAGTCGGAGTCAGTGTTTATCAGGGGTTCTGTAACTGTATTCATTCCAGACACACCTCTGTGAGTCGGAGTCAGTGTCTGACAGGGGTTCTGTAACTGTATTCATTCCAGACACACCTCTGAGAGTCGGAGTCAGTGTCTGACAGGGGTTCTGTAACTGTACTCTATCCAGACACACCTCTGAGAGTCGGAGTCAGTGTTTGACAGGGGGTCTGTAACTGTACTCTATCCAGACACACCTCTGAGAGTCGGAGTCAGTGTTTGACAGGGGTTCTGTAACTGTACTCTATCCAGACACAGCTCTGAGAGTCGGATTCAGTGTTTGACAGGGGTTCTGTTCCTGTACTCTATCCAGACACAGCTCTGAGAGTAAGATTCGGTGTTTGACAGGGGTTCTGTTCCTGTACTCTATCCAGACACACCTCTGAGAGTCGGAGTCAGTGTTTGGCAGGGGTTCTGTAACTGTACTCTATCCAGACACACCTCTGAGAGTCGGAGTCAGTGTTTGGCAGGGGTTCTGTTCATGTACTCTCTGCAGATACAGCTCTGAGAGTCGGAGTCAGTGTTTGGCAGGGGGTCTGTAACTGTACTCTATCCAGACACACCTCTGAGAGTCGGAGTCAGTGTTTGACAGGGGTTCTGTAACTGTACTCTATCCAGACACACCTCTGTGAGTCGGAGTCAGTGTTTGACAGGGTTTCTGTAACTGTATTCATTCCAGACACAGCTCTGAGAGTCGGAGTCAGTGTTTATCAGGGGTTCTGTAATTGTATTCATTCCAGACACAGCTCTGAGAGTCGGAGTCAGTGTTTATCAGGGGTTCTGTAACTGTATTCATTCCAGACACAGCTCTGAGAGTCGGAGTCAGTGTTTATCAGGGGTTCTGTAACTGTATTCATTCCAGACACACCTCTGAGAGTCTGAGTCAGTGTTTGGCAGGGGGTTCTGTAACTGTACTCTATCCAGACACACCTCTGAGAGTCGGAGTCAGTGTTTGACAGGGGTTCTGTAACTGTACTCTATCCAGACACACCTCTGTGAGTCGGAGTCAGTGTTTGACAGGGTTTCTGTAACTGTACTCTATCCAGACACAGCTCTGAGAGTCGGAGTCAGTGTTTGACAGGGGTTCTGTAACTGTACTCTATCCAGACACAGCTCTGAGAGTCGGAGTCAGTGTTTATCAGGGGTTCTGTGACTGTATTCATTCCAGACACACCTCTGAGAGTCGGAGTCAGTGTTTGACAGGGGTTCTGTAACTGTACTCTATCCAGACACACCTCTGACAGTCGGAGTCAGTGTTTGACAGGGGTTCTGTAACTGTACTCTATCCAGACACACCTCTGAGAGTCGGAGTCAGTGTCTGACAGGGGTTCTGTAACTGTACTCTATCCAGACACAGCTCTCTGAGTCGGAGTCAGTGTTTGACAGGGGTTCTGTAACTGTACTCTATCCAGACACAGCTCTGAGAGTCGGAGTCAGTGTTTATCAGGGGTTCTGTAACTGTATTCATTCCAGACACACCTCTGAGAGTCGGAGTCAGTGTTTGACAGGGGTTCTGTAACTGTACTCTATCCAGACACAGCTCTGAGAGTCGGAGTCAGTGTTTGGCAGGGGGTCTGTAACTGTACTCTATCCAGACACACCTCTGAGAGTGTGAGTCAGTGTTTGGCAGGGGGTTCTGTAATTATACTCTATCCGGACACACCTCTGACGGTCGGAGTCAGTGTTTGGCAGGGGGTTCTGTAATTATACTCTATCCGGACACACCTCTGACGGACGGAGTCAGTGTTTGACAGGGGTTCTGTAACTGTACTCTATCCATACACACCTCTGAGAGTCGGAGTCAGTGTTTGACTGGGGTTCTGTAACTGTACTCTATCCAGACACACCTCTGAGAGTCGGAGTCAGTGTTTGGCAGGGGGTCTGTAACTGTACTCTATTCAGACACACCTCTGAGAGTCGGAGTCAGTTTTTGACAGGGGTTCTGTAACTGTACTCTATCCAGACACAGCTCTGAGAGTCGGAGTCAGTGTTTGGCAGGGGGTTCTGTAATTATACTCTATCCAGACACACCTCTGACAGTCGGAGTCAGTGTTTGGCAGGGGGTTCTGTAATTATAATCTATCCAGACACACCTCTGACAGTCGGAGTCAGTGTTTGACAGGGGTTCTGTAACTGTACTCTATCCATACACACCTCTGAGAGTCGGAGTCGGTGTTTGACAGGGGTTCTGTAACTGTACTCTATCCAGACACACCTCTGAGAGTCGGATTCAGTGTTTGACAGGGGTTCTGTTCCTGCACTCTATCCAGACACACCTCTGAGAGTCGGAGTCAGTGTTTGACAGGGGTTCTGTAACTGTACTCTATCCAGACACAGCTCTGAGAGTCGGAATCAGTGTTTGACAGGGGTTCTGTTCCTGTACTCTATCCAGACACAGCTCTGAGAGTCGGATTCAGTGTTTGACAGGGGTTCTGTTCCTGTACTCTATCCAGACACAGCTCTGAGAGTCGGAGTCAGTGTTTGGCAGGGGGTCTGTAACTGTACTCTATCCAGACACACCTCTGTGAGTCGGAGTCAGTGTTTGACAGGGTTTCTGTAACTTTACTCTATCCAGACACAGCTCTGAGAGTCGGAGTCAGTGTTTGACAGGGGTTCTGTAACTGTACTCTATCCAGACACAGCTCTGAGAGTCGGAGTCAGTGTTTATCAGGGGTTCTGTAACTGTATTCATTCCAGAAACACCTCTGAGAGTCGGAGTCTGTGTTTGACAGGGGTTCTGTAACTGTACTCTATCCAGACACACCTCTGACAGTCGGAGTCAGTGTTTGACAGGGGTTCTGTAACTGTACTCTATCCAGACACCGCTCTGAGAGTCTGAGTCAGTGTTTGACAGGGGTTCTGTAACTGTACTCTATCCATACACACCTCTGAGAGTGTGAGTCAGTGTTTGGCAGGGGGTTCTGTAATTATACTCTATCCGGACACACCTCTGACGGTCGGAGTCAGTGTTTGGCAGGGGGTTCTATAATTATACTCTATCCAGACACACCTCTGACAGTCGGAGTCAGTGTTTGACAGGGGTTCTGTAACTGTATTCATTCCAGACACAGCTCTGAGAGTCGGAGTCAGTGTTTGGCAGGGGGTCTGTAACTGTACTCTATCCAGACACACCTCTGAGAGTCGGAGTCAGTGTTTGACAGGGGTTCTGTTCCTGTACTCTATCCAGACACAGCTCTGAGAGTCGGAGTCAGTGTTTGAAAGGGGTTCTGTTCCTGTACTCTATCCAGACACACCTCTGAGAGTCGGAGTCAGTGTTTGACAGGGGTTCTGTAACTGTATTCATTCCAGACACACCTCTGTGAGTCGGAGTCAGTGTTTGACAGGGGTTCTGTAACTGTACTCTATCCAGACACACCTCTGAGAGTCTGAGTCAGTGTTTGGCAGGGGGTTCTGTAATTATACTCTATCCAGACACACCTCTGACAGTCGGAGTCAGTGTTTGACAGGGGTTCTGTAACTGTATTCATTCCAGACACACCTCTGAGAGTCGGAGTCAGTGTTTGGCAGGGGTTCTGTAACTGTATTCATTCCAGACACACCTCTGTGAGTCGGAGTCAGTGTCTGACAGGGGTTCTGTAACTGTACTCTATCCAGACACACCTCTGAGAGTCGGAGTCAGTGTCTGACAGGGGTTCTGTAACTGTATTCATTCCAGACACACCTCTGTGAGTCGGAGTCAGTGTCTGACAGGGGTTCTGTAACTGTATTCATTCCAGACACACCTCTGTGAGTCGGAGTCAGTGTTTGGCAGGGGTTCTGTTCCTGTACTCTATCCAGACACACCTCTGAGAGTCGGAGTCAGTGTTTGGCAGGGGGTCTGTTCCTGTACTCTATCCAGACACACCTCTGAGAGTCGGAGTCAGTGTTTGACTGGGGTTCTGTAACAGTACTCTATCCAGACACACCTCTGAGAGTCGGAGTCAGTGTTTGACAGGGGTTCTGTTCCTGTACTCTATCCAGACACACCTCTGAGAGTCGGAGTCAGTGTTTGACAGGGGTTCTGTTCCTGTACTCTATCCAGACACACCTCTGAGAGTCGGAGTCAGTGTTTGACAGGGGTTCTGTAACTGTACTCTATCCAGACACAGCTCTGAGAGTCGGAGTCAGTGTTTATCAGGGGTTCTGTAACTGTATTCATTCCAGACACACCTCTGTGAGTCGGAGTCAGTGTCTGACAGGGGTTCTGTAACTGTATTCATTCCAGACACACCTCTGAGAGTCGGAGTCAGTGTCTGACAGGGGTTCTGTAACTGTACTCTATCCAGACACACCTCTGAGAGTCGGAGTCAGTGTTTGACAGGGGGTCTGTAACTGTACTCTATCCAGACACACCTCTGAGAGTCGGAGTCAGTGTTTGACAGGGGTTCTGTAACTGTACTCTATCCAGACACAGCTCTGAGAGTCGGATTCAGTGTTTGACAGGGGTTCTGTTCCTGTACTCTATCCAGACACAGCTCTGAGAGTCGGATTCGGTGTTTGACAGGGGTTCTGTTCCTGTACTCTATCCAGACACACCTCTGAGAGTCGGAGTCAGTGTTTGGCAGGGGTTCTGTAACTGTACTCTATCCAGACACACCTCTGAGAGTCGGAGTCAGTGTTTGGCAGGGGTTCTGTTCATGTACTCTCTGCAGATACAGCTCTGAGAGTCGGAGTCAGTGTTTGGCAGGGGGTCTGTAACTGTACTCTATCCAGACACACCTCTGAGAGTCGGAGTCAGTGTTTGACAGGGGTTCTGTAACTGTACTCTATCCAGACACACCTCTGTGAGTCGGAGTCAGTGTTTGACAGGGTTTCTGTAACTGTATTCATTCCAGACACAGCTCTGAGAGTCGGAGTCAGTGTTTATCAGGGGTTCTGTAACTGTATTCATTCCAGACACAGCTCTGAGAGTCGGAGTCAGTGTTTATCAGGGGTTCTGTAACTGTATTCATTCCAGACACACCTCTGAGAGTCTGAGTCAGTGTTTGGCAGGGGGTTCTGTAACTGTACTCTATCCAGACACACCTCTGAGAGTCGGAGTCAGTGTTTGACAGGGGTTCTGTAACTGTACTCTATCCAGACACACCTCTGTGAGTCGGAGTCAGTGTTTGACAGGGTTTCTGTAACTGTACTCTATCCAGACACAGCTCTGAGAGTCGGAGTCAGTGTTTGACAGGGGTTCTGTAACTGTACTCTATCCAGACACAGCTCTGAGAGTCGGAGTCAGTGTTTATCAGGGGTTCTGTAACTGTATTCATTCCAGACACACCTCTGAGAGTCGGAGTCAGTGTTTGACAGGGGTTCTGTAACTGTACTCTATCCAGACACACCTCTGACAGTCGGAGTCAGTGTTTGACAGGGGTTCTGTAACTGTACTCTATCCAGACACACCTCTGAGAGTCGGAGTCAGTGTCTGACAGGGGTTCTGTAACTGTACTCTATCCAGACACAGCTCTCTGAGTCGGAGTCAGTGTTTGACAGGGGTTCTGTAACTGTACTCGATCCAGACACAGCTCTGAGAGTCGGAGTCAGTGTTTATCAGGGGTTCTGTAACTGTATTCATTCCAGACACACCTCTGAGAGTCGGAGTCAGTGTTTGACAGGGGTTCTGTAACTGTACTCTATCCAGACACAGCTCTGAGAGTCGGAGTCAGTGTTTGGCAGGGGGTCTGTAACTGTACTCTATCCAGACACACCTCTGAGAGTGTGAGTCAGTGTTTGGCAGGGGGTTCTGTAATTATACTCTATCCGGACACACCTCTGACGGTCGGAGTCAGTGTTTGGCAGGGGGTTCTGTAATTATACTCTATCCGGACACACCTCTGACGGACGGAGTCAGTGTTTGACAGGGGTTCTGTAACTGTACTCTATCCATACACACCTCTGAGAGTCGGAGTCAGTGTTTGACTGGGGTTCTGTAACTGTACTCTATCCAGACACACCTCTGGGAGTCGGAGTCAGTGTTTGGCAGGGGGTCTGTAACTGTACTCTATTCAGACACACCTCTGAGAGTCGGAGTCAGTGTTTGACAGGGGTTCTTTAACTGTACTCTATCCAGACACAGCTCTGAGAGTCAGAGTCAGTGTTTGGCAGGGGGTTCTGTAATTATACTCTATCCAGACACACCTCTGACAGTCGGAGTCAGTGTTTGGCAGGGGGTTCTGTAATTATACTCTATCCAGACACACCTCTGACAGTCGGAGTCAGTGTTTGGCAGGGGTTCTGTAACTGTATTCATTCCAGACACAGCTCTGAGAGTCGGAGTCAGTGTTTGGCAGGGGGTTCAGTAACTGTACTCTATTCAGACACACCTCTGAGAGTCGGAGTCAGTATTTGGCAGGGGGGTCTGTAACTGTACTCTATCCAGACACAGCTCTGAGAGTCGGAGTCAGTGTTTGGCAGGGGTTCTGTTCCTGTACTCTATCCAGACACACCTCTGAGAGTCGGAGTCAGTGTTTGGCAGGGGGTCTGTTCCTGTACTCTATCCAGACACACCTCTGAGAGTCGGAGTCAGTGTTTGACTGGGGTTCTGTAACAGTACTCTATCCAGACACACCTCTGAGAGTCGGAGTCAGTGTTTGACAGGGGTTCTGTTCCTGTACTCTATCCAGACACACCTCTGAGAGTCGGAGTCAGTGTTTGACAGGGGTTCTGTTCCTGTACTCTATCCAGACACACCTCTGAGAGTCGGAGTCAGTGTTTGACAGGGGTTCTGTAACTGTACTCTATCCAGACACAGCTCTGAGAGTCGGAGTCAGTGTTTATCAGGGGTTCTGTAACTGTATTCATTCCAGACACACCTCTGTGAGTCGGAGTCAGTGTCTGACAGGGGTTCTGTAACTGTATTCATTCCAGACACACCTCTGAGAGTCGGAGTCAGTGTCTGACAGGGGTTCTGTAACTGTACTCTATCCAGACACACCTCTGAGAGTCGGAGTCAGTGTTTGACAGGGGTTCTGTAACTGTACTCTATCCATACACACCTCTGAAAGTCGGAGTCGGTGTTTGACAGGGGTTCTGTAACTGTACTCTATCCAGACACACCTCTGAGAGTCGGATTCAGTGTTTGACAGGGGTTCTGTTCCTGCGCTCTATCCAGACACACCTCTGAGAGTCGGAGTCAGTGTTTGACAGGGGTTCTGTAACTGTACTCTATCCAGACACAGCTCTGAGAGTCGGATTCAGTGTTTGACAGGGGTTCTGTTCCTGTACTCTATCCAGACACAGCTCTGAGAGTCGGAGTCAGTGTTTGGCAGGGGGTCTGTAACTGTACTCTATCCAGACACACCTCTGTGAGTCGGAGTCAGTGTTTGACAGGGTTTCTGTAACTTTACTCTATCCAGACACAGATCTGAGAGTCGGAGTCAGTGTTTGACAGGGGTTCTGTAACTGTACTCTATCCAGACACAGCTCTGAGAGTCGGAGTCAGTGTTTATCAGGGGTTCTGTAACTGTATTCATTCCAGAAACACCTCTGAGAGTCGGAGTCAGTGTTTGACAGGGGTTCTGTAACTGTACTCTATCCAGACACACCTCTGACAGTCGGAGTCAGTGTTTGACAGGGGTTCTGTAACTGTACTCTATCCAGACACCGCTCTGAGAGTCTGAGTCAGTGTTTGACAGGGGTTCTGTAACTGTACTCTATCCATACACACCTCTGAGAGTGTGAGTCAGTGTTTGGCAGGGGGTTCTGTAATTATACTCTATCCGGACACACCTCTGACGGTCGGAGTCAGCGTTTGGCAGGGGGTTCTATAATTATACTCTATCCAGACACACCTCTGACAGTCGGAGTCAGTGTTTGACAGGGGTTCTGTAACTGTATTCATTCCAGACACAGCTCTGAGAGTCGGAGTCAGTGTTTGGCAGGGGGTCTGTAACTGTACTCTATCCAGACACACCTCTGAGAGTCGGAGTCAGTGTTTGACAGGGGTTCTGTTCCTGTACTCTATCCAGACACAGCTCTGAGAGTCGGAGTCAGTGTTTGAAAGGGGTTCTGTTCCTGTACTCTATCCAGACACACCTCTGAGAGTCGGAGTCAGTGTTTGACAGGGGTTCTGTAACTGTATTCATTCCAGACACACCTCTGTGAGTCGGAGTCAGTGTTTGACAGGGGTTCTGTAACTGTACTCTATCCAGACACACCTCTGAGAGTCTGAGTCAGTGTTTGGCAGGGGGTTCTGTAATTATACTCTATCCAGACACACCTCTGACAGTCGGAGTCAGTGTTTGACAGGGGTTCTGTAACTGTATTCATTCCAGACACACCTCTGAGAGTCGGAGTCAGTGTTTGGCAGGGGTTCTGTAACTGTATTCATTCCAGACACACCTCTGTGAGTCGGAGTCAGTGTCTGACAGGGGTTCTGTAACTGTATTCATTCCAGACACAACTCTGTGAGTCGGAGTCAGTGTCTGACAGGGGTTCTGTAACTGTATTCATTCCAGACACACCTCTGTGAGTCGGAGTCAGTGTCTGACAGGGGTTCTGTAACTGTATTCATTCCAGACACACCTCTGTGAGTCGGAGTCAGTGTCTGACAGGGGTTCTGTAACTGTATTCATTCCAGACACACCTCTGAGAGTCAGAGTCAGTGTTTGGCAGGGGTTCTGTAACTGTATTCATTCCAGACACACCTCTGTGAGTCGGAGTCAGTGTCTGACAGGGGTTCTGTAACTGTACTCTATCCAGACACACCTCTGAGAGTCGGAGTCAGTGTCTGACAGGGGTTCTGTAACTGTACTCTATCCAGACACACCTCTGAGAGTCGGAGTCAGTGTCTGACAGGGGTTCTGTTCCTGTACTCTATCCAGACACAGCTCTGAGAGTCGGATTCGGTGTTTGACAGGGGTTCTGTTCCTGTACTCTATCCAGACACACCTCTGAGAGTCGGATTCGGTGTTTGACAGGGGTTCTGTAACTGTACTCTATCCAGACACAGCTCTGAGAGTCGGATTCAGTGTTTGACAGGGGTTCTGTTCCTGTACTCTATCCAGACACAGCTCTGAGAGTTGGATTCGGTGTTTGACAGGGGTTCTGTTCCTGTACTCTATCCAGACACACCTCTGAGAGTCGGAGTCAGTGTTTGGCAGGGGTTCTGTTCATGTACTCTCTGCAGATACAGCTCTGAGAGTCGGAGTCAGTGTTTGGCAGGGGGTCTGTAACTGTACTCTATCCAGACACACCTCTGAGAGTCGGAGTCAGTGTTTGACAGGGGTTCTGTAACTGTACTCTATCCAGACACACCTCTGTGAGTCGGAGTCAGTGTTTGACAGGGTTTCTGTAACTGTACTCTATCCAGACACAGCTCTGAGAGTCGGAGTCAGTGTTTGACAGGGGTTCTGTAACTGTACTCTATCCAGACACAGCTCTGAGAGTCGGAGTCAGTGTTTATCAGGGGTTCTGTAACTGTATTCATTCCAGACACACCTCTGAGAGTCGGAGTCAGTGTTTGACAGGGGTTCTGTAACTGTACTCTATCCAGACACACCTCTGACAGTCGGAGTCAGTGTTTGACAGGGGTTCTGTAACTGTACTCTATCCAGACACACCTCTGAGAGTCGGAGTCAGTGTCTGACAGGGGTTCTGTAACTGTACTCTATCCAGACACAGCTCTCTGAGTCGGAGTCAGTGTTTGACAGGGGTTCTGTAACTGTACTCTATCCAGACACAGCTCTGAGAGTCGGAGTCAGTGTTTGGCAGGGGGTCTGTTCCTGTACTCTATCCAGACACACCTCTGAGAGTCGGAGTGAGTGTTTGACAGGGGTTCTGTAACTGTACTCTATCCAGACACAGCTCTGAGAGTCGGAGTCAGTGTTTGGCAGGGGGTCTGTAACTGTACTCTATCCAGACACACCTCTGAGAGTGTGAGTCAGTGTTTGGCAGGGGGTTCTGTAATTATACTCTATCCGGACACACCTCTGACGGTCGGAGTCAGTGTTTGGCAGGGGGTTCTGTAATTATACTCTATCCGGACACACCTCTGACGGACGGAGTCAGTGTTTGACAGGGGTTCTGTAACTGTACTCTATCCATACACACCTCTGAGAGTCGGAGTCAGTGTTTGACTGGGGTTCTGTAACTGTACTCTATCCAGACACACCTCTGAGAGTCGGAGTCAGTGTTTGGCAGCGGGTCTGTAACTGTACTCTATTCAGACACACCTCTGAGAGTCGGAGTCAGTGTTTGACAGGGGTTCTGTAACTGTACTCTATCCAGACACAGCTCTGAGAGTCGGAGTCAGTGTTTGGCAGGGGGTTCTGTAATTATACTCTATCCAGACACACCTCTGACAGTCGGAGTCAGTGTTTGGCAGGGGGTTCTGTAATTATACTCTATCCAGACACACCTCTGAGAGTCGGAGTCAGTGTTTGACAGGGGTTCTGTAACTGTACTCTATCCAGACACAGCTCTGAGAGTCGGAGTCAGTGTTTATCAGGGGTTCTGTAACTGTATTCATTCCAGACACACCTCTGTGAGTCGGAGTCAGTGTCTGACAGGGGTTCTGTAACTGTATTCATTCCAGACACACCTCTGAGAGTCGGAGTCAGTGTCTGACAGGGGTTCTGTAACTGTACTCTATCCAGACACACCTCTGAGAGTCGGAGTCAGTGTCTGACAGGGGTTCTGTAACTGTACTCTATCCAGACACAGCTCTCTGAGTCGGAGTCAGTGTTTGACAGGGGTTCTGTTCCTGTACTCTATCCAGACACACCTCTGAGAGTCGGAGTCAGTGTTTGGCAGGGGGTCTGTTCCTGTACTCTATCCAGACACACCTCTGAGAGTCGGTGTCAGTGTTTGACAGGGGTTCTGTAACTGTACTCTATCCAGACACAGCTCTGAGAGTCGGAGTCAGTGTTTGGCAGGGGGTCTGTAACTGTACTCTATCCAGACACACCTCTGAGAGTGTGAGTCAGTGTTTGGCAGGGGGTTCTGTAATTATACTCTATCCGGACACACCTCTGACGGTCGGAGTCAGTGTTTGGCAGGGGGTTCTGTAATTATACTCTATCCGGACACACCTCTGACGGACGGAGTCAGTGTTTGACAGGGGTTCTGTAACTGTACTCTATCCATACACACCTCTGAGAGTCGGAGTCACTGTTTGACTGGGGTTCTGTAACTGTACTCTATCCAGACACACCTCTGAGAGTCGGAGTCAGTGTTTGGCAGGGGGTCTGTAACTGTACTCTATTCAGACACACCTCTGAGAGTCGGAGTCAGTGTTTGACAGGGGTTCTGTAACTGTACTCTATCCAGACACAGCTCTGAGAGTCGGAGTCAGTGTTTGGCAGGGGGTTCTGTAATTATACTCTATCCAGACACACCTCTGACAGTCGGAGTCAGTGTTTGGCAGGGGGTTCTGTAATTATACTCTATCCAGACACACCTCTGACAGTCGGAGTCAGTGTTTGACAGGGGTTCTGTAACTGTATTCATTCCAGACACAGCTCTGAGAGTCGGAGTCAGTGTTTGGCAGGGGGTTCAGTAACTGTACTCTATTCAGACACAACTCTGAGAGTCGGAGTCAGTATTTGGCAGGGGGGTCTGTAACTGTACTCTATCCAGACACAGCTCTGAGAGTCGGAGTCAGTGTTTGGCAGGGATTCTGTTCCTGTACTCTATCCAGACACACCTCTGAGAGTCGGAGTCAGTGTTTGGCAGGGGGTCTGTTCCTGTACTCTATCCAGACACACCTCTGAGAGTCGGAGTCAATGTTTGACTGGGGTTCTGTAACAGTACTCTATCCAGACACACCTCTGAGAGTCGGAGTCAGTGTTTGACAGGGGTTCTGTTCCTGTACTCTATCCAGACACACCTCTGAGAGTCGGAGTCAGTGTTTGACAGGGGTTCTGTTCCTGTACTCTATCCAGACACACCTCTGAGAGTCGGAGTCAGTGTTTGACAGGGGTTCTGTAACTGTACTCTATCCAGACACAGCTCTGAGAGTCGGAGTCAGTGTTTATCAGGGGTTCTGTAACTGTATTCATTCCAGACACACCTCTGTGAGTCGGAGTCAGTGTCTGACAGGGGTTCTGTAACTGTATTCATTCCAGACACACCTCTGAGAGTCGGAGTCAGTGTCTGACAGGGGTTCTGTAACTGTACTCTATCCAGACACACCTCTGAGAGTCGGAGTCAGTGTTTGGCAGGGGTTCTGTAACTGTACTCTATCCAGACACACCTCTGAGAGTCGGAGTCAGTGTTTGACAGGGGTTCTGTAACTGTACTCTATCCATACACACCTCTGAGAGTCGGAGTCGGTGTTTGACAGGGGTTCTGTAACTGTACTCTATCCAGACACACCTCTGAGAGTCGGATTCAGTGTTTGACAGGGGTTCTGTTCCTGCACTCTATCCAGACACACCTCTGAGAGTCGGAGTCAGTGTTTGACAGGGGTTCTGTAACTGTACTCTATCCAGACACAGCTCTGAGAGTCGGATTCAGTGTTTGACAGGGGTTCTGTTCCTGTACTCTATCCAGACACAGCTCTGAGAGTCGGATTCAGTGTTTGACAGGGGTTCTGTTCCTGTACTCTATCCAGACACAGCTCTGAGAGTCGGAGTCAGTGTTTGGCAGGGGGTCTGTAACTGTACTCTATCCAGACACACCTCTGTGAGTCGGAGTCAGTGTTTGACAGGGTTTCTGTAACTGTACTCTATCCAGACACAGCTCTGAGAGTCGGAGTCAGTGTTTGACAGGGGTTCTGTAATTGTACTCTATCCAGACACAGCTCTGAGAGTCGGAGTCAGTGTTTATCAGGGGTTCTGTAACTGTATTCATTCAAGAAACACCTCTGAGAGTCGGAGTCAGTGTTTGACAGGGGTTCTGTAACTGTACTCTATCCAGACACACCTCTGACAGTCGGAGTCAGTGTTTGACAGGGGTTCTGTAACTGTACTCTATCCAGACACCGCTCTGAGAGTCTGAGTCAGTGTTTGACAGGGGTTCTGTAACTGTACTCTATCCATACACACCTCTGAGAGTGTGAGTCAGTGTTTGGCAGGGGGTTCTGTAATTATACTCTATCCGGACACACCTCTGACGGTCGGAGTCAGTGTTTGGCAGGGGGTTCTGTAATTATACTCTGTCCGGACACACCTCTGACGGACGGAGTCAGTGTTTGACAGGGGTTCTGTAACTGTACTCTATCCATACACAGCTCTGAGAGTCGGAGTCAGTGTTTGGCAGGGGGTCTGTAACTGTACTCTATCCAGACACACCTCTGAGAGTGTGAGTCAGTGTTTGGCAGGGGGTTCTGTAATTATACTCTATCCGGACACACCTCTGACGGTCGGAGTCAGTGTTTGGCAGGGGGTTCTGTAATTATACTCTATCCGGACACACCTCTGACGGACGGAGTCAGTGTTTGACAGGGGTTCTGTAACTGTACTCTATCCAGACACACCTCTGAGAGTCGGAGTCAGTGTTTGGCAGCGGGTCTGTAACTGTACTCTATTCAGACACACCTCTGAGAGTCGGAGTCAGTGTTTGACAGGGGTTCTGTAACTGTACTCTATCCAGACACAGCTCTGAGAGTCGGAGTCAGTGTTTGGCAGGGGGTTCTGTAATTATACTCTATCCAGACACACCTCTGACAGTCGGAGTCAGTGTTTGGCAGGGGGTTCTGTAATTATACTCTATCCAGACACACCTCTGAGAGTCGGAGTCAGTGTTTGACAGGGGTTCTGTAACTGTACTCTATCCAGACACAGCTCTGAGAGTCGGAGTCAGTGTTTATCAGGGGTTCTGTAACTGTATTCATTCCAGACACACCTCTGTGAGTCGGAGTCAGTGTCTGACAGGGGTTCTGTAACTGTATTCATTCCAGACACACCTCTGAGAGTCGGAGTCAGTGTCTGACAGGGGTTCTGTAACTGTACTCTATCCAGACACACCTCTGAGAGTCGGAGTCAGTGTCTGACAGGGGTTCTGTAACTGTACTCTATCCAGACACAGCTCTCTGAGTCGGAGTCAGTGTTTGACAGGGGTTCTGTTCCTGTACTCTATCCAGACACACCTCTGAGTGTCGGAGTCAGTGTTTGGCAGGGGGTCTGTTCCTGTACTCTATCCAGACACACCTCTGAGAGTGTGAGTCAGTGTTTGGCAGGGGGTTCTGTAATTATACTCTATCCGGACACACCTCTGACGGTCGGAGTCAGTGTTTGGCAGGGGGTTCTGTAATTATACTCTATCCGGACACACCTCTGACGGACGGAGTCAGTGTTTGACAGGGGTTCTGTAACTGTACTCTATCCATACACACATCTGAGAGTCGGAGTCAGTGTTTGACTGGGGTTCTGTAACTGTACTCTATCCAGACACACCTCTGAGAGTCGGAGTCAGTGTTTGGCAGGGGGTCTGTAACTGTACTCTATTCAGACACACCTCTGAGAGTCGGAGTCAGTGTTTGACAGGGGTTCTGTAACTGTACTCTATCCAGACACAGCTCTGAGAGTCGGAGTCAGTGTTTGGCAGGGGGTTCTGTAATTATACTCTATCCAGACACACCTCTGACAGTCGGAGTCAGTGTTTGGCAGGGGGTTCTGTAATTATACTCTATCCAGACACACCTCTGACAGTCGGAGTCAGTGTTTGACAGGGGTTCTGTAACTGTATTCATTCCAGACACAGCTCTGAGAGTCGGAGTCAGTGTTTGGCAGGGGGTTCAGTAACTGTACTCTATTCAGACACACCTCTGAGAGTCGGAGTCAGTATTTGGCAGGGGGGTCTGTAACTGTACTCTATCCAGACACAGCTCTGAGAGTCGGAGTCAGTGTTTGGCAGGGGTTCTGTTCCTGTACTCTATCCAGACACACCTCTGAGAGTCGGAGTCAGTGTTTGGCAGGGGGTCTGTTCCTGTACTCTATCCAGACACACCTCTGAGAGTCGGAGTCAGTGTTTGACTGGGGTTCTGTAACAGTACTCTATCCAGACACACCTCTGAGAGTCGGAGTCAGTGTTTGACAGGGGTTCTGTTCCTGTACTCTATCCAGACACACCTCTGAGAGTCGGAGTCAGTGTTTGACAGGGGTTCTGTTCCTGTACTCTATCCAGACACACCTCTGAGAGTCGGAGTCAGTGTTTGACAGGGGTTCTGTAACTGTACTCTATCCAGACACAGCTCTGAGAGTCGGAGTCAGTGTTTATCAGGGGTTCTGTAACTGTATTCATTCCAGACACACCTCTGTGAGTCGGAGTCAGTGTCTGACAGGGGTTCTGTAACTGTATTCATTCCAGACACACCTCTGAGAGTCGGAGTCAGTGTCTGACAGGGGTTCTGTAACTGTACTCTATCCAGACACACCTCTGAGAGTCGGAGTCAGTGTTTGGCAGGGGTTCTGTAACTGTACTCTATCCAGACACACCTCTGAGAGTCGGAGTCAGTGTTTGACAGGGGTTCTGTAACTGTACTCTATCCATACACACCTCTGAGAGTCGGAGTCGGTGTTTGACAGGGGTTCTGTAACTGTACTCTATCCAGACACACCTCTGAGAGTCGGATTCAGTGTTTGACAGGGGTTCTGTTCCTGCACTCTATCCAGACACACCTCTGAGAGTCGGAGTCAGTGTTTGACAGGGGTTCTGTAACTGTACTCTATCCAGACACAGCTCTGAGAGTCGGATTCAGTGATTGACAGGGGTTCTGTTCCTGTACTCTATCCAGACACAGCTCTGAGAGTCGGATTCAGTGTTTGACAGGGGTTCTGTTCCTGTACTCTATCCAGACACAGCTCTGAGAGTCGGAGTCAGTGTTTGGCAGGGGGTCTGTAACTGTACTCTATCCAGACACACCTCTGTGAGTCGGAGTCAGTGTTTGACAGGGTTTCTGTAACTGTACTCTATCCAGACACAGCTCTGAGAGTCGGAGTCAGTGTTTGACAGGGGTTCTGTAATTGTACTCTATCCAGACACAGCTCTGAGAGTCGGAGTCAGTGTTTATCAGGGGTTCTGTAACTGTATTCATTCAAGAAACACCTCTGAGAGTCGGAGTCAGTGTTTGACAGGGGTTCTGTAACTGTACTCTATCCAGACACACCTCTGACAGTCGGAGTCAGTGTTTGACAGGGGTTCTGTAACTGTACTCTATCCAGACACCGCTCTGAGAGTCTGAGTCAGTGTTTGACAGGGGTTCTGTAACTGTACTCTATCCATACACACCTCTGAGAGTGTGAGTCAGTGTTTGGCAGGGGGTTCTGTAATTATACTCTATCCGGACACACCTCTGACGGTCGGAGTCAGTGTTTGGCAGGGGGTTCTGTAATTATACTCTGTCCGGACACACCTCTGACGGACGGAGTCAGTGTTTGACAGGGGTTCTGTAACTGTACTCTATCCATACACACCTCTGAGAGTCGGAGTCAGTGTTTGACTGGGGTTCTGTAACTGTACTCTATCCAGACACACCTCTGAGAGTCGGAGTCAGTGTTTGGCAGGGGGTCTGTAACTGTACTCTATCCAGACACACCTCTGAGAGTCGGAGTCAGTGTTTGGCAGGGGGTCTGTAACTGTACTCTATTCAGACACACCTCTGAGAGTCGGAGTCAGTGTTTGACAGGGGTTCTGTAACTGTACTCTATCCAGACACAGCTCTGAGAGTCGGAGTCAGTGTTTGGCAGGGGGTTCTGTAATTATACTCTATCCAGACACACCTCTGACAGTCGGAGTCAGTGTTTGGCAGGGGGTTCTGTAATTATACTCTATCCAGACACACCTCTGACAGTCGGAGTCAGTGTTTGACAGGGGTTCTGTAACTGTATTCATTCCAGACACAGCTCTGAGAGTCGGAGTCAGTGTTTGGCAGGGGGTCTGTAACTGTACTCTATCCAGACACACCTCTGAGAGTGTGAGTCAGTGTTTGGCAGGGGGTTCTGTAATTATACTCTATCCGGACACACCTCTGACGGACGGAGTCAGTGTTTGACAGGGGTTCTGTAACTGTACTCTATCCATACACACCTCTGAGAGTCGGAGTCAGTGTTTGACTGGGGTTCTGTAACTGTACTCTATCCAGACACACCTCTGAGAGTCGGATTCAGTGTCTGACAGGGGTTCTGTTCCTGTACTCTATCCAGACACACCTCTGACAGTCGGAGTCAGTGTTTGGCAGGGGGTTCTGTAATTATACTCTATCCAGACACACCTCTGACAGTCGGAGTCAGTGTTTGACAGGGGTTCTGTAACTGTATTCATTCCAGACACAGCTCTGAGAGTCGGAGTCAGTGTTTGACAGGGGTTCTGTAACTGTACTCTATCCAGACACACCTCTGACAGTCGGAGTCAGTGTTTGGCAGGGGGTTCTGTAATTATACTCTATCCAGACACACCTCTGACAGTCGGAGTCAGTGTTTGACAGGGGTTCTGTAACTGTATTCATTCCAGACACAGCTCTGAGAGTCGGAGTCAGTGTTTGGCTGGGGGTCTGTAACTGTACTCTATCCAGACACACCTCTGAGAGTCGGAGTCAGTGTTTGACTGGGGTTCTGTAACTGTACTCTATCCAGACACACCTCTGAGAGTCGGAGTCAGTGTTTGGCAGGGGGTCTGTAACTGTACTCTATCCAGACACAGCTCTGAGAGTCGGAGTCAGTGTTTGGCAGGGGGTTCTGTAATTATACTCTATCCAGACACACCTCTGACAGTCGGAGTCAGTGTTTGGCAGGGGGTTCTGTAATTATACTCTATCCAGACACACCTCTGACAGTCGGAGTCAGTGTTTGACAGGGGTTCTGTAACTGTACTCTATCCAGACACACCTCTGACAGTCGGAGTCAGTGTTTGACAGGGGTTCTGTAACTGTACTCTATCCAGACACCGCTCTGAGAGTCTGAGTCAGTGTTTGACAGGGGTTCTGTAACTGTACTCTATCCATACACACCTCTGAGAGTGTGAGTCAGTGTTTGGCAGGGGGTTCTGTAATTATACTCTATCCGGACACACCTCTGACGGTCGGAGTCAGTGTTTGGCAGGGGGTTCTGTAATTATACTCTGTCCGGACACACCTCTGACGGACGGAGTCAGTGTTTGACAGGGGTTCTGTAACTGTACTCTATCCATACACACCTCTGAGAGTCGGAGTCAGTGTTTGACTGGGGTTCTGTAACTGTACTCTATCCAGACACACCTCTGAGAGTCGGAGTCAGTGTTTGGCAGGGGGTCTGTAACTGTACTCTATCCAGACACACCTCTGAGAGTCGGAGTCAGTGTTTGGCAGGGGGTCTGTAACTGTACTCTATTCAGACACACCTCTGAGAGTCGGAGTCAGTGTTTGACAGGGGTTCTGTAACTGTACTCTATCCAGACACAGCTCTGAGAGTCGGAGTCAGTGTTTGGCAGGGGGTTCTGTAATTATACTCTATCCAGACACACCTCTGACAGTCGGAGTCAGTGTTTGGCAGGGGGTTCTGTAATTATACTCTATCCAGACACACCTCTGACAGTCGGAGTCAGTGTTTGACAGGGGTTTTGTAACTGTATTCATTCCAGACACAGCTCTGAGAGTCGGAGTCAGTGTTTGGCAGGGGGTCTGTAACTGTACTCTATCCAGACACACCTCTGAGAGTGTGAGTCAGTGTTTGGCAGGGGGTTCTGTAATTATACTCTATCCGGACACACCTCTGACGGACGGAGTCAGTGTTTGACAGGGGTTCTGTAACTGTACTCTATCCATACACACCTCTGAGAGTCGGAGTCAGTGTTTGACTGGGGTTCTGTAACTGTACTCTATCCAGACACACCTCTGAGAGTCGGATTCAGTGTCTGACAGGGGTTCTGTTCCTGTACTCTATCCAGACACACCTCTGACAGTCGGAGTCAGTGTTTGGCAGGGGGTTCTGTAATTATACTCTATCCAGACACACCTCTGACAGTCGGAGTCAGTGTTTGACAGGGGTTCTGTAACTGTATTCATTCCAGACACAGCTCTGAGAGTCGGAGTCAGTGTTTGACAGGGGTTCTGTAACTGTACTCTATCCAGACACACCTCTGACAGTCGGAGTCAGTGTTTGGCAGGGGGTTCTGTAATTATACTCTATCCAGACACACCTCTGACAGTCGGAGTCAGTGTTTGACAGGGGTTCTGTAACTGTATTCATTCCAGACACAGCTCTGAGAGTCGGAGTCAGTGTTTGGCTGGGGGTCTGTAACTGTACTCTATCCAGACACACCTCTGAGAGTCGGAGTCAGTGTCTGACAGGGGTTCTGTAATTATACTCTATCCGGACACACCTCTGACGGACGGAGTCAGTGTTTGGCAGGGGGTTCTGTAATTATACTCTATCCGGACACACCTCTGACGGACGGAGTCAGTGTTTGACAGGGGTTCTGTAACTGTACTCTATCCATACACACCTCTGAGAGTCGGAGTCAGTGTTTGACTGGGGTTCTGTAACTGTACTCTATCCAGACACACCTCTGAGAGTCGGAGTCAGTGTTTGGCAGGGGGTCTGTAACTGTACTCTATCCAGACACAGCTCTGAGAGTCGGAGTCAGTGTTTGGCAGGGGGTTCTGTAATTATACTCTATCCAGACACACCTCTGACAGTCGGAGTCAGTGTTTGGCAGGGGGTTCTGTAATTATACTCTATCCAGACACACCTCTGACAGTCGGAGTCAGTGTTTGACAGGGGTTCTGTAACTGTATTCATTCCAGACACAGCTCTGAGAGTCGGAGTCAGTGTTTGGCAGGGGGTTCAGTAACTGTACTCTATTCAGACACACCTCTGAGAGTCGGAGTCAGTATTTGGCAGGGGGGTCTGTAACTGTACTCTATCCAGACAGAGCTCTGAGAGTCGGAGTCAGTGTTTGGCAGGGGTTCTGTTCCTGTACTCTATCCAGACACACCTCTGAGAGTCGGAGTCAGTGTTTGGCAGGGGGTCTGTTCCTGTACTCTATCCAGACACACCTCTGAGAGTCGGAGTCAGTGTTTGACTGGGGTTCTGTAACAGTACTCTATCCAGACACACCTCTGAGAGTCGGAGTCAGTGTTTGACAGGGATTCTGTTCCTGTACTCTATCCAGACACACCTCTGAGAGTCGGAGTCAGTGTTTGACAGGGGTTCTGTTCCTGTACTCTATCCAGACACACCTCTGAGAGTCGGAGTCAGTGTTTGACAGGGGTTCTGTAACTGTACTCTATCCAGACACAGCTCTGAGAGTCGGAGTCAGTGTTTATCAGGGGTTCTGTAACTGTATTCATTCCAGACACACCTCTGAGAGTCGGAGTCAGTGTTTGACAGGGGTTCTGTAACTGTACTCTATCCAGACACACCTCTGAGAGTCGGAGTCAGTGTTTGACAGGGGTTCTGTAACTGTACTCTATCCAGACACCGCTCTGAGAGTCTGAGTCAGTGTTTGACAGGGGTTCTGTAACTGTACTCTATCCATACACACCTCTGAGAGTGTGAGTCAGTGTTTGGCAGGGGGTTCTGTAATTATACTCTATCCGGACACACCTCTGACGGTCGGAGTCAGTGTTTGGCAGGGGGTTCTGTAATTATACTCTGTCCGGACACACCTCTGACGGACGGAGTCAGTGTTTGACAGGGGTTCTGTAACTGTACTCTATCCATACACAGCTCTGAGAGTCGGAGTCAGTGTTTGGCAGGGGGTCTGTAACTGTACTCTATCCAGACACACCTCTGAGAGTGTGAGTCAGTGTTTGGCAGGGGGTTCTGTAATTATACTCTATCCGGACACACCTCTGACGGACGGAGTCAGTGTTTGACAGGGGTTCTGTAACTGTACTCTATCCATACACACCTCTGAGAGTCGGAGTCAGTGTTTGACTGGGGTTCTGTAACTGTACTCTATCCAGACACACCTCTGAGAGTCGGAGTCAGTGTTTGGCAGCGGGTCTGTAACTGTACTCTATTCAGACACACCTCTGAGAGTCGGAGTCAGTGTTTGACAGGGGTTCTGTAACTGTACTCTATCCAGACACAGCTCTGAGAGTCGGAGTCAGTGTTTGGCAGGGGGTTCTGTAATTATACTCTATCCAGACACACCTCTGACAGTCGGAGTCAGTGTTTGGCAGGGGGTTCTGTAATTATACTCTATCCAGACACACCTCTGAGAGTCGGAGTCAGTGTTTGACAGGGGTTCTGTAACTGTACTCTATCCAGACACAGCTCTGAGAGTCGGAGTCAGTGTTTATCAGGGGTTCTGTAACTGTATTCATTCCAGACACACCTCTGTGAGTCGGAGTCAGTGTCTGACAGGGGTTCTGTAACTGTATTCATTCCAGACACACCTCTGAGAGTCGGAGTCAGTGTCTGACAGGGGTTCTGTAACTGTACTCTATCCAGACACACCTCTGAGAGTCGGAGTCAGTGTCTGACAGGGGTTCTGTAACTGTACTCTATCCAGACACAGCTCTCTGAGTCGGAGTCAGTGTTTGACAGGGGTTCTGTTCCTGTACTCTATCCAGACACACCTCTGAGAGTCGGAGTCAGTGTTTGGCAGGGGGTCTCTTCCTGTACTCTATCCAGACACACCTCTGAGAGTCGGTGTCAGTGTTTGACAGGGGTTCTGTAACTGTACTCTATCCAGACACAGCTCTGAGAGTCGGAGTCAGTGTTTGGCAGGGGGTCTGTAACTGTACTCTATCCAGACACACCTCTGAGAGTGTGAGTCAGTGTTTGGCAGGGAGTTCTGTAATTATACTCTATCCGGACACACCTCTGACGGTCGGAGTCAGTGTTTGGCAGGGGGTTCTGTAATTATACTCTATCCGGACACACCTCTGACGGACGGAGTCAGTGTTTGACAGGGGTTCTGTAACTGTACTCTATCCATACACACCTCTGAGAGTCGGAGTCAGTGTTTGACTGGGGTTCTGTAACTGTACTCTATCCAGACACACCTCTGAGAGTCGGAGTCAGTGTTTGGCAGGGGGTCTGTAACTGTACTCTATTCAGACACACCTCTGAGAGTCGGAGTCAGTGTTTGACAGGGGTTCTGTAACTGTACTCTATCCAGACACAGCTCTGAGAGTCGGAGTCAGTGTTTGGCAGGGGGTTCTGTAATTATACTCTATCCAGACACACCTCTGAGAGTCGGAGTCAGTGTTTGGCAGGGGGTTCTGTAATTATACTCTATCCAGACACACCTCTGACAGTCGGAGTCAGTGTTTGACAGGGGTTCTGTAACTGTATTCATTCCAGACACAGCTCTGAGAGTCGGAGTCAGTGTTTGGCAGGGGGTTCAGTAACTGTACTCTATTCAGACACACCTCTGAGAGTCGGAGTCAGTATTTGGCAGGGGGGTCTGTAACTGTACTCTATCCAGACACAGCTCTGAGAGTCGGAGTCAGTGTTTGGCAGGGGTTCTGTTCCTGTACTCTATCCAGACACACCTCTGAGAGTCGGAGTCAGTGTTTGGCAGGGGGTCTGTTCCTGTACTCTATCCAGACACACCTCTGAGAGTCGGAGTCAGTGTTTGACTGGGGTTCTGTAACAGTACTCTATCCAGACACACCTCTGAGAGTCGGAGTCAGTGTTTGACAGGGGTTCTGTTCCTGTACTCTATCCAGACACACCTCTGAGAGTCGGAGTCAGTGTTTGACAGGGGTTCTGTTCCTGTACTCTATCCAGACACACCTCTGAGAGTCGGAGTCAGTGTTTGACAGGGGTTCTGTAACTGTACTCTATCCAGACACAGCTCTGAGAGTCGGAGTCAGTGTTTATCAGGGGTTCTGTAACTGTATTCATTCCAGACACACCTCTGTGAGACGGAGTCAGTGTCTGACAGGGGTTCTGTAACTGTATTCATTCCAGACACACCTCTGAGAGTCGGAGTCAGTGTCTGACAGGGGTTCTGTAACTGTACTCTATCCAGACACACCTCTGAGAGTCGGAGTCAGTGTTTGGCAGGGGTTCTGTAACTGTACTCTATCCAGACACACCTCTGAGAGTCGGAGTCAGTGTTTGACAGGGGTTCTGTAACTGTACTCTATCCATACACACCTCTGAGAGTCGGAGTCAGTGTTTGACAGGGGTTCTGTAACTGTACTCTATCCAGACACACCTCTGAGAGTCGGATTCAGTGTTTGACAGGGGTTCTGTTCCTGCACTCTATCCAGACACACCTCTGAGAGTCGGAGTCAGTGTTTGACAGGGGTTCTGTAACTGTACTCTATCCAGACACAGCTCTGAGAGTCGGATTCAGTGTTTGACAGGGGTTCTGTTCCTGTACTCTATCCAGACACAGCTCTGAGAGTCGGATTCAGTGTTTGACAGGGGTTCTGTTCCTGTACTCTATCCAGACACAGCTCTGAGAGTCGGAGTCAGTGTTTGGCAGGGGGTCTGTAACTGTACTCTATCCAGACACACCTCTGTGAGTCGGAGTCAGTGTTTGACAGGGTTTCTGTAACTGTACTCTATCCAGACACAGCTCTGAGAGTCGGAGTCAGTGTTTGACAGGGGTTCTGTAATTGTACTCTATCCAGACACAGCTCTGAGAGTCGGAGTCAGTGTTTATCAGGGGTTCTGTAACTGTATTCATTCAAGAAACACCTCTGAGAGTCGGAGTCAGTGTTTGACAGGGGTTCTGTAACTGTACTCTATCCATACACACCTCTGACAGTCGGAGTCAGTGTTTGACAGGGGTTCTGTAACTGTACTCTATCCAGACACCGCTCTGAGAGTCTGAGTCAGTGTTTGACAGGGGTTCTGTAACTGTACTCTATCCATACACACCTCTGAGAGTGTGAGTCAGTGTTTGGCAGGGGGTTCTGTAATTATACTCTATCCGGACACACCTCTGACGGTCGGAGTCAGTGTTTGGCAGGGGGTTCTGTAATTATACTCTGTCCGGACACACCTCTGACGGACGGAGTCAGTGTTTGACAGGGGTTCTGTAACTGTACTCTATCCAGACACACCTCTGAGAGTCGGAGTCAGTGTTTGGCAGGGGGTCTGTAACTGTACTCTATCCAGACACACCTCTGAGAGTCGGAGTCAGTGTTTGGCAGGGGGTCTGTAACTGTACTCTATTCAGACACACCTCTGAGAGTCGGAGTCAGTGTTTGACAGGGGTTCTGTAACTGTACTCTATCCAGACACAGCTCTGAGAGTCGGAGTCAGTGTTTGGCAGGGGGTTCTGTAATTATACTCTATCCAGACACACCTCTGACAGTCGGAGTCAGTGTTTTGCAGGGGGTTCTGTAATTATACTCTATCCAGACACACCTCTGACAGTCGGAGTCGGTGTTTGACAGGGGTTCTGTAACTGTATTCATTCCAGACACAGCTCTGAGAGTCGGAGTCAGTGTTTGGCAGGGGGTCTGTAACTGTACTCTATCCAGACACACCTCTGAGAGTGTGAGTCAGTGTTTGGCAGGGGGTTCTATAATTATACTCTATCCGGACACACCTCTGACGGACGGAGTCAGTGTTTGACAGGGGTTCTGTAACTGTACTCTATCCATACACACCTCTGAGAGTCGGAGTCAGTGTTTGACTGGGGTTCTGTAACTGTACTCTATCCAGACACACCTCTGAGAGTCGGATTCAGTGTCTGACAGGGGTTCTGTTCCTGTACTCTATCCAGACACACCTCTGACAGTCGGAGTCAGTGTTTGGCAGGGGGTTCTGTAATTATACTCTATCCAGACACACCTCTGACAGTCGGAGTCAGTGTTTGACAGGGGTTCTGTAACTGTATTCATTCCAGACACAGCTCTGAGAGTCGGAGTCAGTGTTTGACAGGGGTTCTGTAACTGTACTCTATCCAGACACACCTCTGACAGTCGGAGTCAGTGTTTGGCAGGGGGTTCTGTAATTATACTCTATCCAGACACACCTCTGACAGTCGGAGTCAGTGTTTGACAGGGGTTCTGTAACTGTATTCATTCCAGACACAGCTCTGAGAGTCGGAGTCAGTGTTTGGCTGGGGGTCTGTAACTGTACTCTATCCAGACACACCTCTGAGAGTCGGAGTCAGTGTCTGACAGGGGTTCTGTAATTATACTCTATCCGGACACACCTCTGACGGACGGAGTCAGTGTTTGGCAGGGGGTTCTGTAATTATACTCTATCCGGACACACCTCTGACGGACGGAGTCAGTGTTTGACAGGGGTTCTGTAACTGTACTCTATCCATACACACCTCTGAGAGTCGGAGTCAGTGTTTGACAGGGGTTCTGTAACTGTACTCTATCCAGACACCGCTCTGAGAGTCTGAGTCAGTGTTTGACAGGGGTTCTGTAACTGTACTCTATCCATACACACCTCTGAGAGTGTGAGTCAGTGTTTGGCAGGGGGTTCTGTAATTATACTCTATCCAGACACACCTCTGACAGTCGGAGTCAGTGTTTGGCAGGGGGTTCTGTAATTATACTCTATCCAGACACACCTCTGACAGTCGGAGTCAGTGTTTGACAGGGGTTCTGTAACTGTATTCATTCCAGACACAGCTCTGAGAGTCGGAGTCAGTGTTTGGCAGGGGGTTCAGTAACTGTACTCTATTCAGACACACCTCTGAGAGTCGGAGTCAGTATTTGGCAGGGGGGTCTGTAACTGTACTCTATCCAGACACAGCTCTGAGAGTCGGAGTCAGTGTTTGGCAGGGGTTCTGTTCCTGTACTCTATCCAGACACACCTCTGAGAGTCGGAGTCAGTGTTTGGCAGGGGGTCTGTTCCTGTACTCTATCCAGACACACCTCTGAGAGTCGGAGTCAGTGTTTGACTGGGGTTCTGTAACAGTACTCTATCCAGACACACCTCTGAGAGTCGGAGTCAGTGTTTGACAGGGATTCTGTTCCTGTACTCTATCCAGACACACCTCTGAGAGTCGGAGTCAGTGTTTGACAGGGGTTCTGTTCCTGTACTCTATCCAGACACACCTCTGAGAGTCGGAGTCAGTGTTTGACAGGGGTTCTGTAACTGTACTCTATCCAGACACAGCTCTGAGAGTCGGAGTCAGTGTTTATCAGGGGTTCTGTAACTGTATTCATTCCAGACACACCTCTGTGAGTCGGAGTCAGTGTCTGACAGGGGTTCTGTAACTGTATTCATTCCAGACACACCTCTGAGAGTCGGAGTCAGTGTCTGACAGGGGTTCTGTAACTGTACTCTATCCAGACACACCTCTGAGAGTCGGAGTCAGTGTCTGACAGGGGTTCTGTAACTGTACTCTATCCAGACACAGCTCTCTGAGTCGGAGTCAGTGTTTGACAGGGGTTCTGTTCCTGTACTCTATCCAGACACACCTCTGAGAGTCGGAGTCAGTGTTTGGCAGGGGGTCTGTTCCTGTACTCTATCCAGACACACCTCTGAGAGTCGGAGTCAGTGTTTGGCAGGGGGTCTGTAACTGTACTCTATCCAGACACACCTCTGAGAGTGTGAGTCAGTGTTTGGCAGGGGGTTCTGTAATTATACTCTATCCGGACACACCTCTGACGGTCGGAGTCAGTGTTTGGCAGGGGGTTCTGTAATTATACTCTATCCGGACACACCTCTGACGGACGGAGTCAGTGTTTGACAGGGGTTCTGTAACTGTACTCTATCCATACACACCTCTGAGAGTCGGAGTCAGTGTTTGACTGGGGTTCTGTAACTGTACTCTATCCAGACACACCTCTGAGAGTCGGAGTCAGTGTTTGGCAGGGGGTCTGTAACTGTACTCTATTCAGACACACCTCTGAGAGTCGGAGTCAGTGTTTGACAGGGGTTCTGTAACTGTACTCTATCCAGACACAGCTCTGAGAGTCGGAGTCAGTGTTTGGCAGGGGGTTCTGTAATTATACTCTATCCAGACACACCTCTGACAGTCGGAGTCAGTGTTTGGCAGGGGGTTCTGTAATTATACTCTATCCAGACACACCTCTGACAGTCGGAGTCAGTGTTTGACAGGGGTTCTGTAACTGTATTCATTCCAGACACAGCTCTGAGAGTCGGAGTCAGTGTTTGGCAGGGGGTTCAGTAACTGTACTCTATTCAGACACACCTCTGAGAGTCGGAGTCAGTATTTGGCAGGGGGGTCTGTAACTGTACTCTATCCAGACACAGCTCTGAGAGTCGGAGTCAGTGTTTGGCAGGGGTTCTGTTCCTGTACTCTATCCAGACACACCTCTGAGAGTCGGAGTCAGTGTTTGGCAGGGGGTCTGTTCCTGTACTCTATCCAGACACACCTCTGAGAGTCGGAGTCAGTGTTTGACTGGGGTTCTGTAACAGTACTCTATCCAGACACACCTCTGAGAGTCGGAGTCAGTGTTTGACAGGGGTTCTGTTCCTGTACTCTATCCAGACACACCTCTGAGAGTCGGAGTCAGTGTTTGACAGGGGTTCTGTTCCTGTACTCTATCCAGACACACCTCTGAGAGTCGGAGTCAGTGTTTGACAGGGGTTCTGTAACTGTACTCTATCCAGACACAGCTCTGAGAGTCGGAGTCAGTGTTTATCAGGGGTTCTGTAACTGTATTCATTCCAGACACACCTCTGTGAGTCGGAGTCAGTGTCTGACAGGGGTTCTGTAACTGTATTCATTCCAGACACACCTCTGAGAGTCGGAGTCAGTGTCTGACAGGGGTTCTGTAACTGTACTCTATCCAGACACACCTCTGAGAGTCGGAGTCAGTGTTTGGCAGGGGTTCTGTAACTGTACTCTATCCAGACACACCTCTGAGAGTCGGAGTCAGTGTTTGACAGGGGTTCTGTAACTGTACTCTATCCATACACACCTCTGAGAGTCGGAGTCGGTGTTTGACAGGGGTTCTGTAACTGTACTCTATCCAGACACACCTCTGAGAGTCGGATTCAGTGTTTGACAGGGGTTCTGTTCCTGCACTCTATCCAGACACACCTCTGAGAGTCGGAGTCAGTGTTTGACAGGGGTTCTGTAACTGTACTCTATCCAGACACAGCTCTGAGAGTCGGATTCAGTGTTTGACAGGGGTTCTGTTCCTGTACTCTATCCAGACACAGCTCTGAGAGTCGGATTCAGTGTTTGACAGGGGTTCTGTTCCTGTACTCTATCCAGACACAGCTCTGAGAGTCGGAGTCAGTGTTTGGCAGGGGGTCTGTAACTGTACTCTATCCAGACACACCTCTGTGAGTCGGAGTCAGTGTTTGACAGGGTTTCTGTAACTGTACTCTATCCAGACACAGCTCTGAGAGTCGGAGTCAGTGTTTGACAGGGGTTCTGTAACTGTACTCTATCCAGACACAGCTCTGAGAGTCGGAGTCAGTGTTTATCAGGGGTTCTGTAACTGTATTCATTCAAGAAACACCTCTGAGAGTCGGAGTCAGTGTTTGACAGGGGTTCTGTAACTGTACTCTATCCAGACACACCTCTGACAGTCGGAGTCAGTGTTTGACAGGGGTTCTGTAACTGTACTCTATCCAGACACCGCTCTGAGAGTCTGAGTCAGTGTTTGACAGGGGTTCTGTAACTGTACTCTATCCATACACACCTCTGAGAGTGTGAGTCAGTGTTTGGCAGGGGGTTCTGTAATTATACTCTATCCGGACACACCTCTGACGGTCGGAGTCAGTGTTTGGCAGGGGGTTCTGTAATTATACTCTGTCCGGATACACCTCTGACGGACGGAGTCAGTGTTTGACAGGGGTTCTGTAACTGTACTCTATCCATACACACCTCTGAGAGTCGGAGTCAGTGTTTGACTGGGGTTCTATAACTGTACTCTATCCAGACACACCTCTGAGAGTCGGAGTCAGTGTTTGGCAGGGGGTCTGTAACTGTACTCTATCCAGACACACCTCTGAGAGTCGGAGTCAGTGTTTGGCAGGGGGTCTGTAACTGTACTCTATCCAGACACACCTCTGAGAGTCGGAGTCAGTGTTTGGCAGGGGGTCTGTAACTGTACTCTATCCAGACACACCTCTGAGAGTCGGAGTCAGTGTTTGGCAGGGGGTCTGTAACTGTACTCTATTCAGACACACCTCTGAGAGTCGGAGTCAGTGTTTGACAGGGGTTCTGTAACTGTACTCTATCCAGACACACCTCTGAGAGTCGGAGTCAGTGTTTGGCAGGGGGTTCTGTAATTATACTCTATCCAGACACACCTCTGACAGTCGGAGTCAGTGTTTGGCAGGGGGTTCTGTAATTATACTCTATCCAGACACACCTCTGACAGTCGGAGTCAGTGTTTGACAGGGGTTCTGTAACTGTATTCATTCCAGACACAGCTCTGAGAGTCGGAGTCAGTGTTTGGCAGGGGGTCTGTAACTGTACTCTATCCAGACACACCTCTGAGAGTGTGAGTCAGTGTTTGGCAGGGGGTTCTGTAATTATACTCTATCCGGACACACCTCTGACGGACGGAGTCAGTGTTTGACAGGGGTTCTGTAACTGTACTCTATCCATACACACCTCTGAGAGTCGGAGTCAGTGTTTGACTGGGGTTCTGTAACTGTACTCTATCCAGACACACCTCTGAGAGTCGGAGTCAGTGTTTGGCAGGGGGTCTGTAACTGTACTCTATCCAGACACAGCTCTGAGAGTCGGAGTCAGTGTTTGGCAGGGGGTTCTGTAATTATACTCTATCCAGACACACCTCTGACAGTCGGAGTCAGTGTTTGGCAGGGGGTTCTGTAATTATACTCTATCCAGACACACCTCTGACAGTCGGAGTCAGTGTTTGACAGGGGTTCTGTAACTGTATTCATTCCAGACACAGCTCTGAGAGTCGGAGTCAGTGTTTGGCAGGGGGTTCAGTAACTGTACTCTATTCAGACACACCTCTGAGAGTCGGAGTCAGTATTTGGCAGGGGGGTCTGTAACTGTACTCTATCCAGACACAGCTCTGAGAGTCGGAGTCAGTGTTTGGCAGGGGTTCTGTTCCTGTACTCTATCCAGACACACCTCTGAGAGTCGGAGTCAGTGTTTGGCAGGGGGTCTGTTCCTGTACTCTATCCAGACACACCTCTGAGAGTCGGAGTCAGTGTTTGACTGGGGTTCTGTAACAGTACTCTATCCAGACACACCTCTGAGAGTCGGAGTCAGTGTTTGACAGGGATTCTGTTCCTGTACTCTATCCAGACACACCTCTGAGAGTCGGAGTCAGTGTTTGACAGGGGTTCTGTTCCTGTACTCTATCCAGACACACCTCTGAGAGTCGGAGTCAGTGTTTGACAGGGGTTCTGTAACTGTACTCTATCCAGACACAGCTCTGAGAGTCGGAGTCAGTGTTTATCAGGGGTTCTGTAACTGTATTCATTCCAGACACACCTCTGTGAGTCGGAGTCAGTGTCTGACAGGGGTTCTGTAACTGTATTCATTCCAGACACACCTCTGAGAGTCGGAGTCAGTGTCTGACAGGGGTTCTGTAACTGTACTCTATCCAGACACACCTCTGAGAGTCGGAGTCAGTGTCTGACAGGGGTTCTGTAACTGTACTCTATCCAGACACAGCTCTCTGAGTCGGAGTCAGTGTTTGACAGGGGTTCTGTTCCTGTACTCTATCCAGACACACCTCTGAGAGTCGGAGTCAGTGTTTGGCAGGGGGTCTGTTCCTGTACTCTATCCAGACACACCTCTGAGAGTCGGAGTCAGTGTTTGGCAGGGGGTCTGTAACTGTACTCTATCCAGACACACCTCTGAGAGTGTGAGTCAGTGTTTGGCAGGGGGTTCTGTAATTATACTCTATCCGGACACACCTCTGACGGTCGGAGTCAGTGTTTGGCAGGGGGTTCTGTAATTATACTCTATCCGGACACACCTCTGACGGACGGAGTCAGTGTTTGACAGGGGTTCTGTAACTGTACTCTATCCATACACACCTCTGAGAGTCGGAGTCAGTGTTTGACTGGGGTTCTGTAACTGTACTCTATCCAGACACACCTCTGAGAGTCGGGGTCAGTGTTTGGCAGGGGGTCTGTAACTGTACTCTATTCAGACACACCTCTGAGAGTCGGAGTCAGTGTTTGACAGGGGTTCTGTAACTGTACTCTATCCAGACACAGCTCTGAGAGTCGGAGTCAGTGTTTGGCAGGGGGTTCTGTAATTATACTCTATCCAGACACACCTCTGACAGTCGGAGTCAGTGTTTGGCAAGGGGTTCTGTAATTATACTCTATCCAGACACACCTCTGACAGTCGGAGTCAGTGTTTGACAGGGGTTCTGTAACTGTATTCATTCCAGACACAGCTCTGAGAGTCGGAGTCAGTGTTTGGCAGGGGGTTCAGTAACTGTACTCTATTCAGACACACCTCTGAGAGTCGGAGTCAGTATTTGGCAGGGGGGTCTGTAACTGTACTCTATCCAGACACAGCTCTGAGAGTCGGAGTCAGTGTTTGGCAGGGGTTCTGTTCCTGTACTCTATCCAGACACACCTCTGAGAGTCGGAGTCAGTGTTTGGCAGGGGGTCTGTTCCTGTACTCTATCCAGACACACCTCTGAGAGTCGGAGTCAGTGTTTGACTGGGGTTCTGTAACAGTACTCTATCCAGACACACCTCTGAGAGTCGGAGTCAGTGTTTGACAGGGGTTCTGTTCCTGTACTCTATCCAGACACACCTCTGAGAGTCGGAGTCAGTGTTTGACAGGGGTTCTGTTCCTGTACTCTATCCAGACACACCTCTGAGAGTCGGAGTCAGTGTTTGACAGGGGTTCTGTAACTGTACTCTATCCAGACACAGCTCTGAGAGTCGGAGTCAGTGTTTATCAGGGGTTCTGTAACTGTATTCATTCCAGACACACCTCTGTGAGTCGGAGTCAGTGTCTGACAGGGGTTCTGTAACTGTATTCATTCCAGACACACCTCTGAGAGTCGGAGTCAGTGTCTGACAGGGGTTCTGTAACTGTACTCTATCCAGACACACCTCTGAGAGTCGGAGTCAGTGTTTGGCAGGGGTTCTGTAACTGTACTCTATCCAGACACACCTCTGAGAGTCGGAGTCAGTGTTTGACAGGGGTTCTGTAACTGTACTCTATCCATACACACCTCTGAGAGTCGGAGTCGGTGTTTGACAGGGGTTCTGTAACTGTACTCTATCCAGACACACCTCTGAGAGTCGGATTCAGTGTTTGACAGGGGTTCTGTTCCTGCACTCTATCCAGACACACCTCTGAGAGTCGGAGTCAGTGTTTGACAGGGGTTCTGTAACTGTACTCTATCCAGACACAGCTCTGAGAGTCGGATTCAGTGTTTGACAGGGGTTCTGTTCCTGTACTCTATCCAGACACAGCTCTGAGAGTCGGATTCAGTGTTTGACAGGGGTTCTGTTCCTGTACTCTATCCAGACACAGCTCTGAGAGTCGGAGTCATGGTTTGGCAGGGGGTCTGTAACTGTACTCTATCCAGACACACCTCTGTGAGTCGGAGTCAGTGTTTGACAGGGTTTCTGTAACTGTACTCTATCCAGACACAGCTCTGAGAGTCGGAGTCAGTGTTTGACAGGGGTTCTGTAACTGTACTCTATCCAGACACAGCTCTGAGAGTCGGAGTCAGTGTTTATCAGGGGTTCTGTAACTGTATTCATTCAAGAAACACCTCTGAGAGTCGGAGTCAGTGTTTGACAGGGGTTCTGTAACTGTACTCTATCCAGACACACCTCTGACAGTCGGAGTCAGTGTTTGACAGGGGTTCTGTAACTGTACTCTATCCAGACACCGCTCTGAGAGTCTGAGTCAGTGTTTGACAGGGGTTCTGTAACTGTACTCTATCCATACACACCTCTGAGAGTGTGAGTCAGTGTTTGGCAGGGGGTTCTGTAATTATACTCTATCCGGACACACCTCTGACGGTCGGAGTCAGTGTTTGGCAGGGGGTTCTGTAATTATACTCTGTCCGGACACACCTCTGACGGACGGAGTCAGTGTTTGACAGGGGTTCTGTAACTGTACTCTATCCATACACACCTCTGAGAGTCGGAGTCAGTGTTTGACTGGGGTTCTATAACTGTACTCTATCCAGACACACCTCTGAGAGTCGGAGTCAGTGTTTGGCAGGGGGTCTGTAACTGTACTCTATCCAGACACACCTCTGAGAGTCGGAGTCAGTGTTTGGCAGGGGGTCTGTAACTGTACTCTATTCAGACACACCTCTGACAGTCGGAGTCAGTGTTTGACAGGGGTTCTGTAACTGTATTCATTCCAGACACAGCTCTGAGAGTCGGAGTCAGTGTTTGGCAGGGGGTTCAGTAACTGTACTCTATTCAGACACACCTCTGAGAGTCGGAGTCAGTATTTGGCAGGGGGGTCTGTAACTGTACTCTATCCAGACACAGCTCTGAGAGTCAGAGTCAGTGTTTGGCAGGGGTTCTGTTCCTGTACTCTATCCAGACACACCTCTGAGAGTCGGAGTCAGTGTTTGGCAGGGGGTCTGTTCCTGTACTCTATCCAGACACACCTCTGAGAGTCGGAGTCAGTGTTTGACTGGGGTTCTGTAACAGTACTCTATCCAGACACACCTCTGAGAGTCGGAGTCAGTGTTTGACAGGGGTTCTGTTCCTGTACTCTATCCAGACACACCTCTGAGAGTCGGAGTCAGTGTTTGACAGGGGTTCTGTTCCTGTACTCTATCCAGACACACCTCTGAGAGTCGGAGTCAGTGTTTGACCGGGGTTCTGTAACTGTATTCATTCCAGACACACCTCTGTGAGTCGGAGTCAGTGTCTGACAGGGGTTCTGTAACTGTATTCATTCCAGACACACCTCTGAGAGTCGGAGTCAGTGTCTGACAGGGGTTCTGTAACTGTACTCTATCCAGACACACCTCTGAGAGTCGGAGTCAGTGTCTGACAGGGGTTCTGTAACTGTACTCTATCCAGACACAGCTCTCTGAGTCGGAGTCAGTGTTTGACAGGGGTTCTGTTCCTGTACTCTATCCAGACACACCTCTGAGAGTCGGAGTCAGTGTTTGGCAGGGGGTCTGTTCCTGTACTCTATCCAGACACAGCTCTGAGAGTCGGAGTCAGTGTTTGACAGGGGTTCTGTAACTGTACTCTATCCAGACACAGCTCTGAGAGTCGGAGTCAGTGTTTATCAGGGGTTCTGTAACTGTATTCATTCAAGAAACACCTCTGAGAGTCGGAGTCAGTGTTTGACAGGGGTTCTGTAACTGTACTCTATCCAGACACACCTCTGACAGTCGGAGTCAGTGTTTGACAGGGGTTCTGTAACTGTACTCTATCCAGACACCGCTCTGAGAGTCTGAGTCAGTGTTTGACAGGGGTTCTGTAACTGTACTCTATCCATACACACCTCTGAGAGTGTGAGTCAGTGTTTGGCAGGGGGTTCTGTAATTATACTCTATCCGGACACACCTCTGACGGTCGGAGTCAGTGTTTGGCAGGGGGTTCTGTAATTATACTCTGTCCGGATACACCTCTGACGGACGGAGTCAGTGTTTGACAGGGGTTCTGTAACTGTACTCTATCCATACACACCTCTGAGAGTCGGAGTCAGTGTTTGACTGGGGTTCTATAACTGTACTCTATCCAGACACACCTCTGAGAGTCGGAGTCAGTGTTTGGCAGGGGGTCTGTAACTGTACTCTATCCAGACACACCTCTGAGAGTCGGAGTCAGTGTTTGGCAGGGGGTCTGTAACTGTACTCTATCCAGACACACCTCTGAGAGTCGGAGTCAGTGTTTGGCAGGGGGTCTGTAACTGTACTCTATCCAGACACACCTCTGAGAGTCGGAGTCAGTGTTTGGCAGGGGGTCTGTAACTGTACTCTATTCAGACACACCTCTGAGAGTCGGAGTCAGTGTTTGACAGGGGTTCTGTAACTGTACTCTATCCAGACACACCTCTGAGAGTCGGAGTCAGTGTTTGGCAGGGGGTTCTGTAATTATACTCTATCCAGACACACCTCTGACAGTCGGAGTCAGTGTTTGGCAGGGGGTTCTGTAATTATACTCTATCCAGACACACCTCTGACAGTCGGAGTCAGTGTTTGACAGGGGTTCTGTAACTGTATTCATTCCAGACACAGCTCTGAGAGTCGGAGTCAGTGTTTGGCAGGGGGTCTGTAACTGTACTCTATCCAGACACACCTCTGAGAGTGTGAGTCAGTGTTTGGCAGGGGGTTCTGTAATTATACTCTATCCGGACACACCTCTGACGGACGGAGTCAGTGTTTGACAGGGGTTCTGTAACTGTACTCTATCCATACACACCTCTGAGAGTCGGAGTCAGTGTTTGACTGGGGTTCTGTAACTGTACTCTATCCAGACACACCTCTGAGAGTCGGAGTCAGTGTTTGGCAGGGGGTCTGTAACTGTACTCTATCCAGACACAGCTCTGAGAGTCGGAGTCAGTGTTTGGCAGGGGGTTCTGTAATTATACTCTATCCAGACACACCTCTGACAGTCGGAGTCAGTGTTTGGCAGGGGGTTCTGTAATTATACTCTATCCAGACACACCTCTGACAGTCGGAGTCAGTGTTTGACAGGGGTTCTGTAACTGTATTCATTCCAGACACAGCTCTGAGAGTCGGAGTCAGTGTTTGGCAGGGGGTTCAGTAACTGTACTCTATTCAGACACACCTCTGAGAGTCGGAGTCAGTATTTGGCAGGGGGGTCTGTAACTGTACTCTATCCAGACACAGCTCTGAGAGTCGGAGTCAGTGTTTGGCAGGGGTTCTGTTCCTGTACTCTATCCAGACACACCTCTGAGAGTCGGAGTCAGTGTTTGGCAGGGGGTCTGTTCCTGTACTCTATCCAGACACACCTCTGAGAGTCGGAGTCAGTGTTTGACTGGGGTTCTGTAACAGTACTCTATCCAGACACACCTCTGAGAGTCGGAGTCAGTGTTTGACAGGGATTCTGTTCCTGTACTCTATCCAGACACACCTCTGAGAGTCGGAGTCAGTGTTTGACAGGGGTTCTGTTCCTGTACTCTATCCAGACACACCTCTGAGAGTCGGAGTCAGTGTTTGACAGGGGTTCTGTAACTGTACTCTATCCAGACACAGCTCTGAGAGTCGGAGTCAGTGTTTATCAGGGGTTCTGTAACTGTATTCATTCCAGACACACCTCTGTGAGTCGGAGTCAGTGTCTGACAGGGGTTCTGTAACTGTATTCATTCCAGACACACCTCTGAGAGTCGGAGTCAGTGTCTGACAGGGGTTCTGTAACTGTACTCTATCCAGACACACCTCTGAGAGTCGGAGTCAGTGTCTGACAGGGGTTCTGTAACTGTACTCTATCCAGACACAGCTGTCTGAGTCGGAGTCAGTGTTTGACAGGGGTTCTGTTCCTGTACTCTATCCAGACACACCTCTGAGAGTCGGAGTCAGTGTTTGGCAGGGGGTCTGTTCCTGTACTCTATCCAGACACACCTCTGAGAGTCGGAGTCAGTGTTTGGCAGGGGGTCTGTAACTGTACTCTATCCAGACACACCTCTGAGAGTGTGAGTCAGTGTTTGGCAGGGGGTTCTGTAATTATACTCTATCCGGACACACCTCTGACGGTCGGAGTCAGTGTTTGGCAGGGGGTTCTGTAATTATACTCTATCCGGACACACCTCTGACGGACGGAGTCAGTGTTTGACAGGGGTTCTGTAACTGTACTCTATCCATACACACCTCTGAGAGTCGGAGTCAGTGTTTGACTGGGGTTCTGTAACTGTACTCTATCCAGACACACCTCTGAGAGTCGGAGTCAGTGTTTGGCAGGGGGTCTGTAACTGTACTCTATTCAGACACACCTCTGAGAGTCGGAGTCAGTGTTTGACAGGGGTTCTGTAACTGTACTCTATCCAGACACAGCTCTGAGAGTCGGAGTCAGTGTTTGGCAGGGGGTTCTGTAATTATACTCTATCCAGACACACCTCTGACAGTCGGAGTCAGTGTTTGGCAAGGGGTTCTGTAATTATACTCTATCCAGACACACCTCTGACAGTCGGAGTCAGTGTTTGACAGGGGTTCTGTAACTGTATTCATTCCAGACACAGCTCTGAGAGTCGGAGTCAGTGTTTGGCAGGGGGTTCAGTAACTGTACTCTATTCAGACACACCTCTGAGAGTCGGAGTCAGTATTTGGCAGGGGGGTCTGTAACTGTACTCTATCCAGACACAGCTCTGAGAGTCGGAGTCAGTGTTTGGCAGGGGTTCTGTTCCTGTACTCTATCCAGACACACCTCTGAGAGTCGGAGTCAGTGTTTGGCAGGGGGTCTGTTCCTGTACTCTATCCAGACACACCTCTGAGAGTCGGAGTCAGTGTTTGACTGGGGTTCTGTAACAGTACTCTATCCAGACACACCTCTGAGAGTCGGAGTCAGTGTTTGACAGGGGTTCTGTTCCTGTACTCTATCCAGACACACCTCTGAGAGTCGGAGTCAGTGTTTGACAGGGGTTCTGTTCCTGTACTCTATCCAGACACACCTCTGAGAGTCGGAGTCAGTGTTTGACAGGGGTTCTGTAACTGTACTCTATCCAGACACAGCTCTGAGAGTCGGAGTCAGTGTTTATCAGGGGTTCTGTAACTGTATTCATTCCAGACACACCTCTGTGAGTCGGAGTCAGTGTCTGACAGGGGTTCTGTAACTGTATTCATTCCAGACACACCTCTGAGAGTCGGAGTCAGTGTCTGACAGGGGTTCTGTAACTGTACTCTATCCAGACACACCTCTGAGAGTCGGAGTCAGTGTTTGGCAGGGGTTCTGTAACTGTACTCTATCCAGACACACCTCTGAGAGTCGGAGTCAGTGTTTGACAGGGGTTCTGTAACTGTACTCTATCCATACACACCTCTGAGAGTCGGAGTCGGTGTTTGACAGGGGTTCTGTAACTGTACTCTATCCAGACACACCTCTGAGAGTCGGATTCAGTGTTTGACAGGGGTTCTGTTCCTGCACTCTATCCAGACACACCTCTGAGAGTCGGAGTCAGTGTTTGACAGGGGTTCTGTAACTGTACTCTATCCAGACACAGCTCTGAGAGTCGGATTCAGTGTTTGACAGGGGTTCTGTTCCTGTACTCTATCCAGACACAGCTCTGAGAGTCGGATTCAGTGTTTGACAGGGGTTCTGTTCCTGTACTCTATCCAGACACAGCTCTGAGAGTCGGAGTCATGGTTTGGCAGGGGGTCTGTAACTGTACTCTATCCAGACACACCTCTGTGAGTCGGAGTCAGTGTTTGACAGGGTTTCTGTAACTGTACTCTATCCAGACACAGCTCTGAGAGTCGGAGTCAGTGTTTGACAGGGGTTCTGTAACTGTACTCTATCCAGACACAGCTCTGAGAGTCGGAGTCAGTGTTTATCAGGGGTTCTGTAACTGTATTCATTCAAGAAACACCTCTGAGAGTCGGAGTCAGTGTTTGACAGGGGTTCTGTAACTGTACTCTATCCAGACACACCTCTGACAGTCGGAGTCAGTGTTTGACAGGGGTTCTGTAACTGTACTCTATCCAGACACCGCTCTGAGAGTCTGAGTCAGTGTTTGACAGGGGTTCTGTAACTGTACTCTATCCATACACACCTCTGAGAGTGTGAGTCAGTGTTTGGCAGGGGGTTCTGTAATTATACTCTATCCGGACACACCTCTGACGGTCGGAGTCAGTGTTTGGCAGGGGGTTCTGTAATTATACTCTGTCCGGACACACCTCTGACGGACGGAGTCAGTGTTTGACAGGGGTTCTGTAACTGTACTCTATCCATACACACCTCTGAGAGTCGGAGTCAGTGTTTGACTGGGGTTCTATAACTGTACTCTATCCAGACACACCTCTGAGAGTCGGAGTCAGTGTTTGGCAGGGGGTCTGTAACTGTACTCTATCCAGACACACCTCTGAGAGTCGGAGTCAGTGTTTGGCAGGGGGTCTGTAACTGTACTCTATTCAGACACACCTCTGACAGTCGGAGTCAGTGTTTGACAGGGGTTCTGTAACTGTATTCATTCCAGACACAGCTCTGAGAGTCGGAGTCAGTGTTTGGCAGGGGGTTCAGTAACTGTACTCTATTCAGACACACCTCTGAGAGTCGGAGTCAGTATTTGGCAGGGGGGTCTGTAACTGTACTCTATCCAGACACAGCTCTGAGAGTCAGAGTCAGTGTTTGGCAGGGGTTCTGTTCCTGTACTCTATCCAGACACACCTCTGAGAGTCGGAGTCAGTGTTTGGCAGGGGGTCTGTTCCTGTACTCTATCCAGACACACCTCTGAGAGTCGGAGTCAGTGTTTGACTGGGGTTCTGTAACAGTACTCTATCCAGACACACCTCTGAGAGTCGGAGTCAGTGTTTGACAGGGGTTCTGTTCCTGTACTCTATCCAGACACACCTCTGAGAGTCGGAGTCAGTGTTTGACAGGGGTTCTGTTCCTGTACTCTATCCAGACACACCTCTGAGAGTCGGAGTCAGTGTTTGACCGGGGTTCTGTAACTGTATTCATTCCAGACACACCTCTGTGAGTCGGAGTCAGTGTCTGACAGGGGTTCTGTAACTGTATTCATTCCAGACACACCTCTGAGAGTCGGAGTCAGTGTCTGACAGGGGTTCTGTAACTGTACTCTATCCAGACACACCTCTGAGAGTCGGAGTCAGTGTCTGACAGGGGTTCTGTAACTGTACTCTATCCAGACACAGCTCTCTGAGTCGGAGTCAGTGTTTGACAGGGGTTCTGTTCCTGTACTCTATCCAGACACACCTCTGAGAGTCGGAGTCAGTGTTTGGCAGGGGGTCTGTTCCTGTACTCTATCCAGACACACCTCTGAGAGTCGGAGTCAGTGTTTGGCAGGGGGTCTGTAACTGTACTCTATCCAGACACACCTCTGAGAGTGTGAGTCAGTGTTTGGCAGGGGGTTCTGTAATTATACTCTATCCGGACACACCTCTGACGGTCGGAGTCAGTGTTTGGCAGGGGGTTCTGTAATTATACTCTATCCGGACACACCTCTGACGGACGGAGTCAGTGTTTGACAGGGGTTCTGTAACTGTACTCTATCCATACACACCTCTGAGAGTCGGAGTCAGTGTTTGACTGGGGTTCTGTAACTGTACTCTATCCAGACACACCTCTGAGAGTCGGAGTCAGTGTTTGGCAGGGGGTCTGTAACTGTACTCTATTCAGACACACCTCTGAGAGTCGGAGTCAGTGTTTGACAGGGGTTCTGTAACTGTACTCTATCCAGACACACCTCTGAGAGTCGGAGTCAGTGTTTGACAGGGGTTCTGTTCCTGTACTCTATCCAGACACACCTCTGAGAGTCGGAGTCAGTGTTTGACAGGGGTTCTGTTCCTGTACTCTATCCAGACACACCTCTGAGAGTCGGAGTCAGTGTTTGACAGGGGTTCTGTAACTGTACTCTATCCAGACACAGCTCTGAGAGTCGGAGTCAGTGTTTATCAGGGGTTCTGTAACTGTACTCTATCCAGGCACACCTCTGAGAGTCGGAGTCAGTGTTTGGCAGGGGGTTCTGTAATTATACTCTATCCAGACACACCTCTGACAGTCGGAGTCAGTGTTTGGCAGGGGGTTCTGTAATTATACTCTATCCGGACACACCTCTGACGGTCGGAGTCAGTGTTTGGCAGGGGGTTCTGTAATTATACTCTGTCCGGATACACCTCTGACGGACGGAGTCAGTGTTTGACAGGGGTTCTGTAACTGTACTCTATCCATACACACCTCTGAGAGTCGGAGTCAGTGTTTGACTGGGGTTCTATAACTGTACTCTATCCAGACACACCTCTGAGAGTCGGAGTCAGTGTTTGGCAGGGGGTCTGTAACTGTACTCTATCCAGACACACCTCTGAGAGTCGGAGTCAGTGTTTGGCAGGGGGTCTGTAACTGTACTCTATCCAGACACACCTCTGAGAGTCGGAGTCAGTGTTTGGCAGGGGGTCTGTAACTGTACTCTATCCAGACACACCTCTGAGAGTCGGAGTCAGTGTTTGGCAGGGGGTCTGTAACTGTACTCTATTCAGACACACCTCTGAGAGTCGGAGTCAGTGTTTGACAGGGGTTCTGTAACTGTACTCTATCCAGACACACCTCTGAGAGTCGGAGTCAGTGTTTGGCAGGGGGTTCTGTAATTATACTCTATCCAGACACACCTCTGACAGTCGGAGTCAGTGTTTGGCAGGGGGTTCTGTAATTATACTCTATCCAGACACACCTCTGACAGTCGGAGTCAGTGTTTGACAGGGGTTCTGTAACTGTATTCATTCCAGACACAGCTCTGAGAGTCGGAGTCAGTGTTTGGCAGGGGGTCTGTAACTGTACTCTATCCAGACACACCTCTGAGAGTGTGAGTCAGTGTTTGGCAGGGGGTTCTGTAATTATACTCTATCCGGACACACCTCTGACGGACGGAGTCAGTGTTTGACAGGGGTTCTGTAACTGTACTCTATCCATACACACCTCTGAGAGTCGGAGTCAGTGTTTGACTGGGGTTCTGTAACTGTACTCTATCCAGACACACCTCTGAGAGTCGGAGTCAGTGTTTGGCAGGGGGTCTGTTCCTGTACTCTATCCAGACACACCTCTGAGAGTCGGAGTCAGTGTTTGACTGGGGTTCTGTAACAGTACTCTATCCAGACACACCTCTGAGAGTCGGAGTCAGTGTTTGACAGGGATTCTGTTCCTGTACTCTATCCAGACACACCTCTGAGAGTCGGAGTCAGTGTTTGACAGGGGTTCTGTTCCTGTACTCTATCCAGACACACCTCTGAGAGTCGGAGTCAGTGTTTGACAGGGGTTCTGTAACTGTACTCTATCCAGACACAGCTCTGAGAGTCGGAGTCAGTGTTTATCAGGGGTTCTGTAACTGTATTCATTCCAGACACACCTCTGTGAGTCGGAGTCAGTGTCTGACAGGGGTTCTGTAACTGTATTCATTCCAGACACACCTCTGAGAGTCGGAGTCAGTGTCTGACAGGGGTTCTGTAACTGTACTCTATCCAGACACACCTCTGAGAGTCGGAGTCAGTGTCTGACAGGGGTTCTGTAACTGTACTCTATCCAGACACAGCTCTCTGAGTCGGAGTCAGTGTTTGACAGGGGTTCTGTTCCTGTACTCTATCCAGACACACCTCTGAGAGTCGGAGTCAGTGTTTGGCAGGGGGTCTGTTCCTGTACTCTATCCAGACACACCTCTGAGAGTCGGAGTCAGTGTTTGGCAGGGGGTCTGTAACTGTACTCTATCCAGACACACCTCTGAGAGTGTGAGTCAGTGTTTGGCAGGGGGTTCTGTAATTATACTCTATCCGGACACACCTCTGACGGTCGGAGTCAGTGTTTGGCAGGGGGTTCTGTAATTATACTCTATCCGGACACACCTCTGACGGACGGAGTCAGTGTTTGACAGGGGTTCTGTAACTGTACTCTATCCATACACACCTCTGAGAGTCGGAGTCAGTGTTTGACTGGGGTTCTGTAACTGTACTCTATCCAGACACACCTCTGAGAGTCGGAGTCAGTGTTTGGCAGGGGGTCTGTAACTGTACTCTATTCAGACACACCTCTGAGAGTCGGAGTCAGTGTTTGACAGGGGTTCTGTAACTGTACTCTATCCAGACACAGCTCTGAGAGTCGGAGTCAGTGTTTGGCAGGGGGTTCTGTAATTATACTCTATCCAGACACACCTCTGACAGTCGGAGTCAGTGTTTGGCAAGGGGTTCTGTAATTATACTCTATCCAGACACACCTCTGACAGTCGGAGTCAGTGTTTGACAGGGGTTCTGTAACTGTATTCATTCCAGACACAGCTCTGAGAGTCGGAGTCAGTGTTTGGCAGGGGGTTCAGTAACTGTACTCTATTCAGACACACCTCTGAGAGTCGGAGTCAGTATTTGGCAGGGGGGTCTGTAACTGTACTCTATCCAGACACAGCTCTGAGAGTCGGAGTCAGTGTTTGGCAGGGGTTCTGTTCCTGTACTCTATCCAGACACACCTCTGAGAGTCGGAGTCAGTGTTTGGCAGGGGGTCTGTTCCTGTACTCTATCCAGACACACCTCTGAGAGTCGGAGTCAGTGTTTGACTGGGGTTCTGTAACAGTACTCTATCCAGACACACCTCTGAGAGTCGGAGTCAGTGTTTGACAGGGGTTCTGTTCCTGTACTCTATCCAGACACACCTCTGAGAGTCGGAGTCAGTGTTTGACAGGGGTTCTGTTCCTGTACTCTATCCAGACACACCTCTGAGAGTCGGAGTCAGTGTTTGACAGGGGTTCTGTAACTGTACTCTATCCAGACACAGCTCTGAGAGTCGGAGTCAGTGTTTATCAGGGGTTCTGTAACTGTATTCATTCCAGACACACCTCTGTGAGTCGGAGTCAGTGTCTGACAGGGGTTCTGTAACTGTATTCATTCCAGACACACCTCTGAGAGTCGGAGTCAGTGTCTGACAGGGGTTCTGTAACTGTACTCTGTCCAGACACACCTCTGAGAGTCGGAGTCAGTGTTTGGCAGGGGTTCTGTAACTGTACTCTATCCAGACACACCTCTGAGAGTCGGAGTCAGTGTTTGACAGGGGTTCTGTAACTGTACTCTATCCATACACACCTCTGAGAGTCGGAGTCGGTGTTTGACAGGGGTTCTGTAACTGTACTCTATCCAGACACACCTCTGAGAGTCGGATTCAGTGTTTGACAGGGGTTCTGTTCCTGCACTCTATCCAGACACACCTCTGAGAGTCGGAGTCAGTGTTTGACAGGGGTTCTGTAACTGTACTCTATCCAGACACAGCTCTGAGAGTCGGATTCAGTGTTTGACAGGGGTTCTGTTCCTGTACTCTATCCAGACACAGCTCTGAGAGTCGGATTCAGTGTTTGACAGGGGTTCTGTTCCTGTACTCTATCCAGACACAGCTCTGAGAGTCGGAGTCATGGTTTGGCAGGGGGTCTGTAACTGTACTCTATCCAGACACACCTCTGTGAGTCGGAGTCAGTGTTTGACAGGGTTTCTGTAACTGTACTCTATCCAGACACAGCTCTGAGAGTCGGAGTCAGTGTTTGACAGGGGTTCTGTAACTGTACTCTATCCAGACACAGCTCTGAGAGTCGGAGTCAGTGTTTATCAGGGGTTCTGTAACTGTATTCATTCAAGAAACACCTCTGAGAGTCGGAGTCAGTGTTTGACAGGGGTTCTGTAACTGTACTCTATCCAGACACACCTCTGACAGTCGGAGTCAGTGTTTGACAGGGGTTCTGTAACTGTACTCTATCCAGACACCGCTCTGAGAGTCTGAGTCAGTGTTTGACAGGGGTTCTGTAACTGTACTCTATCCATACACACCTCTGAGAGTGTGAGTCAGTGTTTGGCAGGGGGTTCTGTAATTATACTCTATCCGGACACACCTCTGACGGTCGGAGTCAGTGTTTGGCAGGGGGTTCTGTAATTATACTCTGTCCGGACACACCTCTGACGGACGGAGTCAGTGTTTGACAGGGGTTCTGTAACTGTACTCTATCCATACACACCTCTGAGAGTCGGAGTCAGTGTTTGACTGGGGTTCTATAACTGTACTCTATCCAGACACACCTCTGAGAGTCGGAGTCAGTGTTTGGCAGGGGGTCTGTAACTGTACTCTATCCAGACACACCTCTGAGAGTCGGAGTCAGTGTTTGGCAGGGGGTCTGTAACTGTACTCTATTCAGACACACCTCTGACAGTCGGAGTCAGTGTTTGACAGGGGTTCTGTAACTGTATTCATTCCAGACACAGCTCTGAGAGTCGGAGTCAGTGTTTGGCAGGGGGTTCAGTAACTGTACTCTATTCAGACACACCTCTGAGAGTCGGAGTCAGTATTTGGCAGGGGGGTCTGTAACTGTACTCTATCCAGACACAGCTCTGAGAGTCAGAGTCAGTGTTTGGCAGGGGTTCTGTTCCTGTACTCTATCCAGACACACCTCTGAGAGTCGGAGTCAGTGTTTGGCAGGGGGTCTGTTCCTGTACTCTATCCAGACACACCTCTGAGAGTCGGAGTCAGTGTTTGACTGGGGTTCTGTAACAGTACTCTATCCAGACACACCTCTGAGAGTCGGAGTCAGTGTTTGACAGGGGTTCTGTTCCTGTACTCTATCCAGACACACCTCTGAGAGTCGGAGTCAGTGTTTGACAGGGGTTCTGTTCCTGTACTCTATCCAGACACACCTCTGAGAGTCGGAGTCAGTGTTTGACCGGGGTTCTGTAACTGTATTCATTCCAGACACACCTCTGTGAGTCGGAGTCAGTGTCTGACAGGGGTTCTGTAACTGTATTCATTCCAGACACACCTCTGAGAGTCGGAGTCAGTGTCTGACAGGGGTTCTGTAACTGTACTCTATCCAGACACACCTCTGAGAGTCGGAGTCAGTGTCTGACAGGGGTTCTGTAACTGTACTCTATCCAGACACAGCTCTCTGAGTCGGAGTCAGTGTTTGACAGGGGTTCTGTTCCTGTACTCTATCCAGACACACCTCTGAGAGTCGGAGTCAGTGTTTGGCAGGGGGTCTGTTCCTGTACTCTATCCAGACACACCTCTGAGAGTCGGAGTCAGTGTTTGGCAGGGGGTCTGTAACTGTACTCTATCCAGACACACCTCTGAGAGTGTGAGTCAGTGTTTGGCAGGGGGTTCTGTAATTATACTCTATCCGGACACACCTCTGACGGTCGGAGTCAGTGTTTGGCAGGGGGTTCTGTAATTATACTCTATCCGGACACACCTCTGACGGACGGAGTCAGTGTTTGACAGGGGTTCTGTAACTGTACTCTATCCATACACACCTCTGAGAGTCGGAGTCAGTGTTTGACTGGGGTTCTGTAACTGTACTCTATCCAGACACACCTCTGAGAGTCGGAGTCAGTGTTTGGCAGGGGGTCTGTAACTGTACTCTATTCAGACACACCTCTGAGAGTCGGAGTCAGTGTTTGACAGGGGTTCTGTAACTGTACTCTATCCAGACACAGCTCTGAGAGTCGGAGTCAGTGTTTGGCAGGGGGTTCTGTAATTATACTCTATCCAGACACACCTCTGACAGTCGGAGTCAGTGTTTGGCAGGGGGTTCTGTAATTATACTCTATCCAGACACACCTCTGACAGCCGGAGTCAGTGTTTGACAGGGGTTCTGTAACTGTATTCATTCCAGACACAGCTCTGAGAGTCGGAGTCAGTGTTTGGCAGGGGGTTCAGTAACTGTACTCTATTCAGACACACCTCTGAGAGTCGGAGTCAGTATTTGGCAGGGGGGTCTGTAACTGTACTCTATCCAGACACAGCTCTGAGAGTCGGAGTCAGTGTTTGGCAGGGGTTCTGTTCCTGTACTCTATCCAGACACACCTCTGAGAGTCGGAGTCAGTGTTTGGCAGGGGGTCTGTTCCTGTACTCTATCCAGACACACCTCTGAGAGTCGGAGTCAGTGTTTGACTGGGGTTCTGTAACAGTACTCTATCCAGACACACCTCTGAGAGTCGGAGTCAGTGTTTGACAGGGGTTCTGTTCCTGTACTCTATCCAGACACACCTCTGAGAGTCGGAGTCAGTGTTTGACAGGGGTTCTGTTCCTGTACTCTATCCAGACACACCTCTGAGAGTCGGAGTCAGTGTTTGACAGGGGTTCTGTAACTGTACTCTATCCAGACACAGCTCTGAGAGTCGGAGTCAGTGTTTATCAGGGGTTCTGTAACTGTATTCATTCCAGACACACCTCTGTGAGTCGGAGTCAGTGTCTGACAGGGGTTCTGTAACTGTATTCATTCCAGACACACCTCTGAGAGTCGGAGTCAGTGTCTGACAGGGGTTCTGTAACTGTACTCTATCCAGACACACCTCTGAGAGTCGGAGTCAGTGTTTGGCAGGGGTTCTGTAACTGTACTCTATCCAGACACACCTCTGAGAGTCGGAGTCAGTGTTTGACAGGGGTTCTGTAACTGTACTCTATCCATACACACCTCTGAGAGTCGGAGTCGGTGTTTGACAGGGGTTCTGTAACTGTACTCTATCCAGACACACCTCTGAGAGTCGGATTCAGTGTTTGACAGGGGTTCTGTTCCTGCACTCTATCCAGACACACCTCTGAGAGTCGGAGTCAGTGTTTGACAGGGGTTCTGTAACTGTACTCTATCCAGACACAGCTCTGAGAGTCGGATTCAGTGTTTGACAGGGGTTCTGTTCCTGTACTCTATCCAGACACAGCTCTGAGAGTCGGATTCAGTGTTTGACAGGGGTTCTGTTCCTGTACTCTATCCAGATACAGCTCTGAGAGTCGGAGTCAGTGTTTGGCAGGGGGTCTGTAACTGTTCTCTATCCAGACACACCTCTGTGAGTCGGAGTCAGTGTTTGACAGGGTTTCTGTAACTGTACTCTATCCAGACACAGCTCTGAGAGTCGGAGTCAGTGTTTGACAGGGGTTCTGTAACTGTACTCTATCCAGACACAGCTCTGAGAGTCGGAGTCAGTGTTTATCAGGGGTTCTGTAACTGTATTCATTCAAGAAACACCTCTGAGAGTCGGAGTCAGTGTTTGACAGGGGTTCTGTAACTGTACTCTATCCAGACACACCTCTGACAGTCGGAGTCAGTGTTTGACAGGGGTTCTGTAACTGTACTCTGTCCAGACACCGCTCTGAGAGTCTGAGTCAGTGTTTGACAGGGGTTCTGTAACTGTACTCTATCCATACACACCTCTGAGAGTGTGAGTCAGTGTTTGGCAGGGGGTTCTGTAATTATACTCTATCCGGACACACCTCTGACGGTCGGAGTCAGTGTTTGGCAGGGGGTTCTGTAATTATACTCTGTCCGGACACACCTCTGACGGACGGAGTCAGTGTTTGACAGGGGTTCTGTAACTGTACTCTATCCATACACACCTCTGAGAGTCGGAGTCAGTGTTTGACTGGGGTTCTATAACTGTACTCTATCCAGACACACCTCTGAGAGTCGGAGTCAGTGTTTGGCAGGGGGTCTGTAACTGTACTCTATCCAGACACACCTCTGAGAGTCGGAGTCAGTGTTTGGCAGGGGGTCTGTAACTGTACTCTATTCAGACACACCTCTGAGAGTCGGAGTCAGTGTTTGACAGGGGTTCTGTAACTGTACTCTATCCAGACACACCTCTGAGAGTCGGAGTCAGTGTTTGGCAGGGGGTTCTGTAATTATACTCTATCCAGACACACCTCTGACAGTCGGAGTCAGTGTTTGGCAGGGGGTTCTGTAATTATACTCTATCCAGACACACCTCTGAGAGTCGGAGTCAGTGTTTGACAGGGGTTCTGTTCCTGTACTCTATCCAGACACACCTCTGAGAGTCGGAGTCAGTGTTTGACAGGGGTTCTGTAACTGTACTCTATCCAGACACACCTCTGAGAGTCGGAGTCAGTGTTTGGCAGGGGGTTCTGTAATTATACTCTATCCAGACACACCTCTGACAGTCGGAGTCAGTGTTTGGCAGGGGGTTCTGTAATTATACTCTATCCAGACACACCTCTGACAGTCGGAGTCAGTGTTTGACAGGGGTTCTGTAACTGTATTCATTCCAGACACAGCTCTGAGAGTCGGAGTCAGTGTTTGGCAGGGGGTCTGTAACTGTACTCTATCCAGACACACCTCTGAGAGTGTGAGTCAGTGTTTGGCAGGGGGTTCTGTAATTATACTCTATCCGGACACACCTCTGACGGACGGAGTCAGTGTTTGACAGGGGTTCTGTAACTGTACTCTATCCATACACACCTCTGAGAGTCGGAGTCAGTGTTTGACTGGGGTTCTGTAACTGTACTCTATCCAGACACACCTCTGAGAGTCGGATTCAGTGTCTGACAGGGGTTCTGTTCCTGTACTCTATCCAGACACACCTCTGACAGTCGGAGTCAGTGTTTGGCAGGGGGTTCTGTAATTATACTCTATCCAGACACACCTCTGACAGTCGGAGTCAGTGTTTGACAGGGGTTCTGTAACTGTATTCATTCCAGACACAGCTCTGAGAGTCGGAGTCAGTGTTTGACAGGGGTTCTGTAACTGTACTCTATCCAGACACACCTCTGACAGTCGGAGTCAGTGTTTGGCAGGGGGTTCTGTAATTATACTCTATCCAGACACACCTCTGACAGTCGGAGTCAGTGTTTGACAGGGGTTCTGTAACTGTATTCATTCCAGACACAGCTCTGAGAGTCGGTGTTTGGCTGGGGGTCTGTAACTGTACTCTATCCAGACACCCCTCTGAGAGTTGGAGTCAGTGTTTGGCAGGGGTTCTGTTCCTGTACTCTATCCAGACACACCTCTGAGAGTCGGAGTCAGTGTTTGGCAGGGGGTCTGTTCCTGTACTCTATCCAGACACACCTCTGAGAGTCGGAGTCAGTGTTTGACTGGGGTTCTGTAACAGTACTCTATCCAGACACACCTCTGAGAGTCGGAGTCAGTGTTTGACAGGGGTTCTGTTCCTGTACTCTATCCAGACACACCTCTGAGAGTCGGAGTCAGTGTTTGACAGGGGTTCTGTTCCTGTACTCTATCCAGACACACCTCTGAGAGTCGGAGTCAGTGTTTGACAGGGGTTCTGTAACTTTACTCTATCCAGACACAGCTCTGAGAGTCTGAGTCAGTGTTTGGCAGGGGGTTCTGTAATTATACTCTATCCAGACACACCTCTGACAGTCGGAGTCAGTGTTTGACAGGGGGTTCTGTAATTATACTCTATCCAGACACACCTCTGACAGTCGGAGTCAGTGTTTGACAGGGGTTCTGTAACTGTACTCTATCCAGACACACCTCTGAGAGTCGGAGTCAGTGTTTGACAGGGGTTCTGTAACTGTACTCTATCCATACACACCTCTGAGAGTCGGAGTCAGTGTTTGACAGGGGTTCTGTAACTGTACTCTATCCAGACACACCTCTGAGAGTCGGATTCAGTGTTTGACAGGGGTTCTGTTCCTGCACTCTATCCAGACATACCTCTGAGAGTCGGAGTCAGTGTTTGACAGGGGTTCTGTAACTGTACTCTATCCAGACACAGCTCTGAGAGTCGGATTCAGTGTTTGACAGGGGTTCTGTTCCTGTACTCTATCCAGACACAGCTCTGAGAGTCGGATTCAGTGTTTGACAGGGGTTCTGTTCCTGTACTCTATCCAGACAGACCTCTGAGAGTCGGAGTCAGTGTTTGGCAGGGGTTCTGTTCATGTACTCTCTGCAGATACAGCTCTGAGAGTCGGAGTCAGTGTTTGGCAGGGGGTCTGTAACTGTACTCTATCCAGACACACCTCTGAGAGTCGGAGTCAGTGTTTGACAGGGGTTCTGTAACTGTACTCTATCCAGACACACCTCTGTGAGTCGGAGTCAGTGTTTGACAGGGGTTCTCTAACTGTACTCTATCCAGACACACCTCTGTGAGTCGGAGTCAGTGTTTGGCAGGGGTTTTGTAACCGTGCTCTCTGAAGCTAGCAACGTTCCCCAACAAAATTTAAACCACTAAGTTCAAATTAAGCAAATGCTAAAATCTTAAACCTTGTCACCCAACACCCAGTATTAGGAATCTGAATTTCTGCTGCGGAACAATGAGAAAAATTTATTTAGCCTTAGGTTGGTGAATCTGTGGAATTCATTGTCGTCGACTGCTGCAGAGTCCAAGTCGTTGGGTGTGTTTAAAGCAGTGTTTGATTGGTACCTGATCAACCAGAGCATGAAAGTTTACAGGGAAAACACTGGAGAACGGGGTTGATGGGGGTAATGTATCATCCACAATAGTACAGTGGAGCAAACTCAATGGGCTAAATAGCCGAAGTCTGCTCCTATGTCCTATAACCTTATGTTAATGATTCAACAAGATCACGACTTATTCTTTTAAACTCCATCAGTACAAGCCCATCCCTTCATGCAGGAAATCAACCTAGTGAGCCTTCTCTGAGCCAACTCCATTGCATCTATTATTCTTATGCAAATGATAGCACATATACAAGTGAGCATTTTAGATTCATTATCGAAATGAGAACGATTATTCATCTGTGAGCATGGAGAGTGAACATTACAAATATAACATACCCATTAGTACTTAGTAAGGAAGCAGCACTGAATAGCCCAGCTCTGCTCTGGATACCATCAGTCTTCCTTACCCAGAACACTTTAAGACCCTTTTGTTCAACTGCCAAGATGCAATTACATTTGCAATTGCAAGAAGCAGAGACAGAATCAGAATTCTGGATTGTGCATTTGAGCGACATTAGATTATGCCGGGAATGCTTCAGCAGCATGGTGTCAGGGAACTTACACACGCCTCGGAACGTAGAAACAACTGCTTACTTGCGATCGCTCTCCGGAGGCCAGTTATCCCACTTGTAGTATGTCTCTGGCTGTTCGGTGAAAAGCACCTTATGCAAACTGCAAGGAAGATAGTTAAAGTGTGTTTAAAAACTGGGCACAAAATATCATGTAAGAGCACATCATCTTCCAAGCACAGCCCACTTAAAATTGTGATTTAAAAAATCTGTTACACACGTTATGTACATAGAACAGTGCGCTTGGTAGAAGTTTTGACCAATGGCTCGGTATTCCAACTTGAATGCAAAAACCACCCACCCCAACCCTTCGATCAACCTCCACCCTTCACCAATCCCCCCCCCCCATTACAATGTGCTAACTAGTAATAACAGAAAATGCTGCAAATTCCCAGTTAATTGTCTGTATCATAGGAAAAGAGAAATTCCCTTCATAGACATACAAAATCACTTACAACAGCATCCCTTCATATTATCACTCATTATTATATTTTGAAGACTGCTCAATGCCTCCCAGAAAAGATTATGAATGTACAATTGATTGCAAATAAAGTAAAAGATGAGTCCTGATTTAGCTAAAGAATTGGTCATTTAATCCTTCAAGCCTTTCTCTTAGATAAACAGATCACAGTTTAACTGAAACCTTATACCTAGGAGTTGCCTTTTTCCAATAAACTTGCCTCTTTCATCTATCAGGGTGCCATGACAGCACAGGGTTCAATTCCCACCACTGCCTATCAGGAGCTTGTGTGTTCTCCCCATGACAGCGTGGGTTTCCTCCCACAGTCCAAAGATGTACCATTATGTCTAGTGAGTTGTGGGCATGCTACATTGGTGCTGGAAGCGTAGCAACATTTACAGGCATCTCAGCACAATCCTTACTGATTTGATGTGATGCCAACAACGCATCACATGCATGTTTTGGTGTACATGTGACAAATACAGCCACCTTTTTACTTTATTAATCCTACAACTGGATTAACGATTGATTTGATATCAGTTGCTTCCTGCAGACCAGTTGTAAATTTCTATCACTTTGTATATCAAAGCACTCACTAACTTCATTCCTCAGGGCTTGCTTTTTTTTTTAAAACACACTTACCAGTCCCAGGTTCCCATACGGTGATAATTTCTTTCTTTATCAGTTCCCCTTTAATACCTCAGATCGTCCATTGAATCACTCTTAACCTAGTGGATTACTGAAAACACAGCTTGAAGTTTCTGCAATCTTTTTATTTTAGTTTTTGGAGTTCAGATATTATTGTGGTAAGTCCATAAGATATTACAAAGTCCAAAGCATTCTTCTAACGATATGCTGCCTTAAACCATTGATAGCCATATATAAAACTGCAATCCCAATACATACCCTTGCTGTTACAGAAACTGGAAATCTCGAGATCGTGTCATTGCCAATATTCCTGAATTTTAGTCAATAAACATGCCAGTACATTGCCTTTAGTTCCCTAAGCTTCAAATTTAGTTAACTATTTCTACTCTGAGACTTTATTAAATAGTGTCTGGGAGCCCTTTTGGGATAATATTAAAAGCCATTCTGTCTACTGCTTTAACATTCTCTTCAAAAATAACAATTAGATTTTTCACACATGATCTACTACAGATCAACAGAAACTGTTCCCTAAGTTCTGCTACTTTGTCCTTAATGGCAAACTAGCAATTTCCCAATTACAGATAGGTCAACTCATTCACATACTGCTGGTTTCCATCTCCCAACTTGCTTAAACAACGTTTGTTAATCTCACATAATAAATCAAGAGAACTATGAAATCCTTGGACAGAAACCATCAGGTCCTGACAATCTCACTCTTAAATGCCATTCAATACCGTTGATCTAAGAGCCTCGAACTGAAACAACAACTCTCCATTTCCTTCTACAGTTGCTGCCTGGCCCACTGAGTTCTTCAACCAGTTTGATTGTTGATCTAAGTTACAATATCTACAATATTGCTAAACTTCCCTGTCCTGGGATGAACATTTTGACTACCCATCCTTTCTGTACCTCTCATAATTTAATAAACCTCTTAAGGTCTCAATTCAGCCTCCTAAGATCCATAAGAATAAATCCAACCTTTCCTATCTCTGCTTATAACTACAGCCCTCCATTCTACTGTGACATCCTAGTGTCATTCGCCTTTTTGCAACCACAACCTTCTTGTAGTGTGGTGACTAGAAATGCACTCTAACCAATGTTAAATGCACTCTAACCAATGTTAAATGCACTCTAACCAATGTTTTATGCAGTGGCAATATGATGTTACAACTCTTATATTCAATACCAAATGCTCTTATCACTATCCTATCCACCTAGGTCACCACTTTCAGGAAGCAACAGACTTGCACTCCCAAGGAGTCTCACAATGTCCCTGCCATTTACTGTACCTGTCCTACCAGAATTTGACTTCCCAAAGTTCAATAGCTTACATTTGTAACTCTTATCCTCTTTCCCTTTTAAGTCATTCAAAATTATCAAAGCTTCTTTATATTACAAATAATTACGTAAGCGTTTCAGTCCTGCTCTTAAAAATTAGTTCAAAACCTGGAATTCTCAGTACACAACCTTTTGCTTTTCACTTTTTGTGACTAGATGCTTCCCTTTCCTCCTCATTCTCCATTAGGTCATTAGAGAGGAGCTTTAGCCAAGCACCAGGTCGTTGAAATGTCACATAGGGTAATGCGTATCTCATGATGATGGAATTCCTCTATTATTACGATATTTTAATTCCATTCCTGTGCTCCCAGCAGGGAATTTCCCACTGCATAGTGGCACAGTTAATATTCTAACTATGATTCTAACAGTATTTATCCTTTTCTTTGTGACTAGTGCATTACATCAATGGAAGAAGTTGCGAAGGCCCTCATTTTCTATCACATTCTTCTCTCTCTCTCTCTCTCTCTCTCTCTCCCTCCCTCCCCCCCCCCCCCCCCCTCTCCCTCTCCATTATCACACCAAACTATTTTGATGCTAGGTCTGTTTAGAAGTTATACCCAACATTTGTTGTAATCCAACAAGTCCCTCTGTTTGCTCAATATGCATTCCAATCAATGACTTTAAGCCAAAGAAACTCAATGAAACAGGTGACTACCACTGGACACGTCCTCTTCCCTCCACAATAAACGCCCATTTGGTTAAGATTACTTCACACTTTATTTAGGAAGTGCTCCAACTAGCTCTACTCAACACATGTCCTACACCAGGTAAACCTTCCTTACTCATTCAAGGGAAGAAATTATCTTTGGTCACTACTACTGAAGGATGTGAGGGAAGTTGGCTATTGGTTACACTTACAATTCCAAGAATACTAAATATGAAAAAGTGAATGCAGCCACCTCTGCAAGCATTAATCACCAATATCGAAAGATAATTATTCCAAACCCTCTCCTCCAAGTCACTACATCACAGCACCTACCAATGGATGTAATCCTTGGGATTCAGCTTGCAGACAGTTGGTACCACTGTGTGTAACCACCACACCGCATCTCGCTGGATGGTTGCAATCTGAGTCTGAAACGCACGCAGCCCTTCCAGGTCTTTATGCAGAAGTTACGGTGAGAGGAATAATGAAATAATAAAATACACAGAGAGAAAACAAATACATTTCACACTTTCAATAACTAGATTTATCAACACAATATCAGCATACAAAAATGTAGACAAAAATTGAACAGGACAAGGCCAGACAACCCCTCAAAACTGCTCCTCTGTGTTCAAACTTCAATTCCCTAGACAGCAGCCCAGATCAACAGCAAAACTCATTTATATTAAAATAAAACACTCAACCATTGATTTTGATTTCCCGGTCAGTTGAAATCAAGCACACGAGAATTCTGACATTTTCTGAACCTGCATAATTCAGTTCCATTTTGGAGATATAGCAGCAGCCGCAACAGGCATCTCCTCATTAACCAGGTCATATTTTAAAATTTCTGCTGAATGAATGCATTGCAATACAAAATCATCAAATTAACAAGGATGCCAAAAGTATAAACAAATGAAGAATAATGAAGCCCCATGTAGCTATGCAGATCACAATAATCACAATATATAAAGGTGTCACAGTTGCTGCACACTATAAAAATGCTACTGGTAGTAGTGTGATTCTCACTTTTTATATTAATGCTTTTAACACTGCATGCCCCAGAAGAACGTTCAATTTTATGGATATTAATCACACACTGTTAAAACGTAACCTAATAATTTTAATCAGGAAAACATACAGAATTATGTATGCTGCTTTGTTTAAAGGTATATTAACACATCTGTAAACACAAGCATCCAGGCTCAACGGATCTGTAATTCTATGGAACCTTGAAAGCCTTAGTTAAGGTTTCCATCTCAATCTCAATTGATTTAAAGACACAAAATCCATGTAGTATTTATTATAATCTTAAAATGCCCAAAACACTTTACAGCCAATCAGTCTTGAAAATTAATCCCTCCAATTTATGAAAATATTAAATAATCATTTACAGAATTTTCACGTAATCAGAAATTTTACATAAAATCCAGATAAACCATTTTTGTGAGATCTAAAAAGATGCCAAAATTTTTCAGCAGGTTAGGCATCATCAGGGAAAGAGAAACAGCTAATGTTTCAGATCAAAGAGCCTGGATCAGAACCTTTGCTTTCTCTTTGACCTGAAACATTAACTCTGATGCTAGCTGACTTGCTGAGTGCTTACAGCTTTTGCTATGTTTATTTCAGATTTCCAGCACTTAGTGAGTTTTATCTGTTAGTGACATTGGATGACAGATAAATACTGACCATGATTTTAGGGAAACCTCCCAGGCTCTTTAACAGTGATGTTAGAATCTCTGAGAACATCAAAGAATGCACTGCAGGAACAGGCCTTCAGCCCATGGTGTCTGCACCAACCATGATGCCAATTTAAACTAATGCCATCTCTTGACTTAGTATCTCCATGGTATCAATCTAGATTGCCACATTAGCATAACTGTTAGTATGTCACTATTAAAGCTTGGGGCAGAGTTTGGAGTTCAATTCCAGTGCCACCTGAAAGGAGTTTGAACGTTTTCCCCGTGTCTGTGTGGGTTTCCTCCGGTGCTCTGCTTTCTTATCACAGCCCAAAGACATATGTTAATAGATTAGATGGTCATTGTAAACTGTTCTGTGATTAAGCTAGTGTTAAATAGGTGGGTTACTGGGTGGCTTAGCTTGTCGGGCTGGAGGGGCCATTTCCATGCTGAATCTCTAAATAAATGAATGAACAAATAAATAAATGTGCTGAAGTCCAAAACAGGGATTGAGCCCATGACCTTTGACTCCAAAGTGAGAAAGTAAAGCTATGTACTTTTTTTAAAAAACAGGCTTGGCAATTACAATGAGATCAATTTGCCTGGATTTCATAAGGCAAGTTGATAGGGTTCAACAGCCAGGTAAAGGCCAATAATCAGCATTCATCTGCTCGTTGAACTTTATTTTGGTAGAGTTTTATGGCCCTTTTTAATTTAACACATTAACGTCAGTATTCAAAGATATTTTGCAAAGTAGGATGACTTCATAACATTAAAACAAATGATATGGTTCTTTTCCCATTGCTGCATGACAAATCTTATGACAAAGGTGATGAGTGTTTTCTACATTACTACTAGGATCAGATGGGTCTATTGAGGAATATAGGGTAGCAAGAAAGGAGCTTAAGAAGGGGCTGAGAAGAGCAAGAAGAAGCCCAAGGTATTCTTCAATTACGTGAAGAACAAAAGGATGACAGGAGTGAAGGTAGGACCGATTAGAGATAAAAGTGGGAAGATGTGCCTGGAGGCTGTGGAAATGAGCAAGGCCCACAATGAATACTTCTCTTCTGTATTCACCACTGAGAGGGAACTTGATGACAGTGAGGACAATATGAATGAGGTTGATGCTCTGGAGCATGTTGATATTAAGGGAGAGGAGGTGTTGGGAGTTGTTAAAATATATTAGGACAGATAAGTCCACGGGCCCTGATGGAATATTCCCCAGGCTGCTCCACAAGGCAAGGGAACAGATTGCTGAGCCTCTGGCTAGGATCTTTATGTCCTCGTTGTCCACGGGAATGGTACCAGAGGATTGGAGGGAGGCGAATGTTGTCCCCTTGTTCAAAAAAGGTAGTAGGGATAGCCCAGGTAATTATAGACCAGTGAGCCTTACATCTGTGGTGGGAAAGCTGTTAGAAGAGATTCTTAGAGATAGGATCTATGAGCATTTAGAGAATCATGGTCTGATCAGGAACAGTCAGCAAGGCTTTGTGAAGGGCAGATCGTATCTAACATGCCTGATAGTTCTTTGAGGAGGTGACCAGGCATATAGATGAAGGTAGTGCAGTGGATGTGATCTACCTGGATTTTAGCAAGGCATTTGACAAGGTTCCACATGGTAGGCTTATTCAGAAAGTCAGAAGGCATGGGATCCAGGGAAGTTTGGCCAGGTGGATTCAGAATTGGCTGCAGAAAGTAGAGGGTCATGGTGGAGGCAGTACATTCGGATTGGAGGGTTGTGACTAGTGTCTGTTCTGATCTGTTCTGGGACCTCTACTTTTCGTGATTTTTATTAACGACCTGGATGTGGGGGTAGAAGGGTGGGTTGGCAAGTTTGCAGACGACACAAAGGTTGGTGGTATTATAGATAGTGTAGAGGATTGTCGAAGATTGCAGAGAGACATTGATAAGATGCAGAAGTGGGCTGAGAAGTGGCAGATGGAGTTCAACCCAGGGAAGTGTGAGGTGACACACTTTGAAAGGACAAACTCCAAGGCAGAGTACAAAGTAAATGGCAGAATACTTGGGAGTGTGGAGGAGCAGAGGGATCTGGGGGTACATGTCCACAGATCCCTGAAAGTTGCCTCACAGGTAGATAGGGTAGTTAAGAAAGCTTATGGGGTGTTAGCTTTCGTAAATTGAGGGATAGATTTTAAGAGACGCGATGTAATGATGCAGCTCTATAAAACTCTAGTTAGGCCACACTTGGGAGTACTGTGTCCAGTTCTGGTTGCCTCAGTATAGGAAGAATGTGGAAGCATTAGAAGGGGTACAGAGGATATTTACCAGGATGCTGCTTGGTTTAGAGAGTATGGATTATGATCAGAGATTAAGGGAGCTAGGGCTTTACTCTTTGAAGAGAAGGAGGATGAGAGGAGACATGATAGAGGTGTACAAGATATTAAGAGGAATAGACAGAGTGGACAGACAGCGCCTCTTCCCTAGGGCACCACTGCTCAGTACAAGAGGACATGGCTTTAAGGTAAGGGGAGGGAAGTTCAAGGAGGATATTAGAAGGTGGTTTTTCACTCAGAGATTGGTTGGTGCGTGGAATGCACTGCCTGGGTCAGTGGTGGAGGCAGATACACTAGTGAAGTTTAAGAGACTACTAGACAGGTATATGGAGGAATTTAAGGTGGGGGGTTATATGGGAGGCAGGGTTTGAGGGTCATCACACCATTGTGGGCCAAAGGGCCTGTAATGTGCTGTGCTATTCTATGTTCAACCTGCAAAAGTCTAGAACAATTGTGGACCTGCGCAGACCGTGGCAGAGTGGGGACTGGAGGCCAGGTACACAGCAATGATGGACCCAAGCACATCCAGTGGACGTGGGGGTTTGCCCAAGAGAGGGAAGACAAAAAGTGGTAGCCAGAGGCCCAGGTGTAAAGTGGTGAAGGATCAGAGTAGGTTCTACAGCTTCAGCAACAGGTGATGTCACTGACGTTGAGCTGGAATGCTGTGTGTTTCACACTAGAACATGCTATTAGGGTGGCTAGCATTTTTATTAGGAGGGATCAAATTTTACTTTTGCCTTATGATAAATTTCTTGTAATTCTATGATTGTATATCACAAACAATACCACTTTGTCTAACCATTCCATCTTTAAGGATTGCTACCTGCAACAGAGCACAGAAAATTTGTTAATTGGACTATTTTCCAGTCCACTAACCACCAGGTACTTGTACTCACTCTTTTTTTCACCTTTGTCCCAAGCAAGCCCTGCTTCCTTCACTTGAGCTGTAATTCCGAGCATCATTGACAGGGTCAACAGGTCTGTCACCTGAATCACAAAGCGCTCCTATGGAACCAAGAAAGTAAGATAAAGATCCAACTTACGCCATTCATCTGGGTTTTTTTTGTATGACATAGGACAACTGGGAATGCAATCAATGGGCTGACAATTGTCCTGACAGCTTCCTGGCATTAAATACACAGGTTCAGACAGATTTCTTCTGGCTGATAATTGCCTTTCTGCTATGCCGGTCTATAAACTGAATTGAGTAGGATATGACAATATGCAAACAGAGTCTGTTACTGATTCTGGAAATATCAGTCTAATAAGATTATGTCAATTCAAAAACTGTGACAAGAAAAGGATTGCTGATTCTGCCATTCTAATGGCCACCCACCATGTCATTGCTTGGGGTTAGGTTAAACAACCCACCAACAATCATACCACCTGTCTCCTCCCTGAAACACACCTCTAAACTAAATAAAATCATAAATCTGATACAACTTAATGATAATTGCTGCAACAATTTCCACAGTTTGCAAATGTCAGTCAATAACAGTCAAAAAATACACATTTTCAAATACTTAGTTGCAATTTGCAAGCCATATGTAAATATAGGAACATAGGCAGATCATTCTGCATGTTACTGCACATTTTCCAACTTGCAAGAGGGCAGCAGAGACAGTTTGATACCTATTTGACAAATGAAGATCAGCTCCATGACACAACAATGAGCCAGATAAAAGTCTTTACAATAATGACTTGATAAAGATGGAGAAGATTGAAAACAAAGCAGTCATTCGTAACAATACTAAACAACAAAAAAAATTTCTAAAAAAAATTACATATGCAGAACTTGTTATCGCATGGAAGAACTAAAATGAGTAACAAATGAATACAAGAGAAAGCCGATAAAAAGACAAAGAATTTAATAGACATGTTTACAGAATGCAATGGAACAAGTCAATAAGAGGCTCGAGTAGAACAAAAACATTGGCATGTACAAGATAGATCAAGTAGTTATTTCTGTGAAAATCTAACACTGCTTCAATGATGTGTTCACATTTAACCACTCAGGTATAAAGGGTAAACTATAAACCACAGAATAGAATTAGATCATTCGGTTCACTGAGTCTGCTCCGACATTTGATCATAACTGACCAACTTCCCTCTCAAACCCAATCTTCTGCCTTCTTCCCAAGCCTTTCACACCCTGACTTATCAAGAATCTATCAGCCTCCATGTTAAATACACCCAATGGCTCAGGCCTCCAAAGCTGCTTGTGGCAATGAATTTCACACATTCACCAGCCTCTAGCTAAAGAGATGTCTTCTCACTTCTCTTCTAAATGAACGTCCCTCTACTCTTGGAATTTGCAACAGCTAGGCCTAGACTCCTCTACCACAGCAAACAACCTCTCCACATCCGCTCTATTGAGCCCTTTCAATACTAGCTAGGTTTCAGTGAAATCACTCCTCTTCCAAATTCCAGCGAGTACAGGCCCAGAACCATTAAATGCTCCTCATATGATAAGCCTTTCATTCCCAGAAACATTTTTGCGAACCTCCTTTGAGCCCTCTCCAATGTCAGCAAATAAGTGACCCAAAACTGCTCACAATACTCCAAGTGAAATCTCACCAGTGCTTTATAAAGCCTCAGCATTATATCCTTTCTTTTATATTCTAGCCTTCTCAAAATGGATGCTAACATTGCATTTACCTTCCTCATCACTGACTTAATCTGCAAGTTAACCTTCAGGGGATCCTGCACACTGATTTCCAAGTCCCGATGCTGTTTGAATTTTGTAATCTTCTTCCCGTTTAGAAAATAGTCTACTCTTTTGTTCCTTTTACCAAAGTGCATGGCCATACACTTCCAACCACTGTATTCCATACCAAATTGAAGGCAAAAGAACATTCAAGACAAGTCAGGGAAATGATAATAGAGAAACACAAAACTGGTGAAAGGTACAAGACCATCCAAAAGGAATTGAATATCCCTCATAGCTCAGGGCAGTCCATTGTGAAACCACAGCCACATTGCCTTGATCAGGCAGCCCCTCTAAACTTAGCCACTAAAGAAGAATGGTACTTGTAAGAAAGGCTCCTGTGATGCCAACAGCTACTCTGCATGACTCTATCAATGGTTTGTATGGGAGCAGATAATAAAGATGCTTATCTTGATCTCCGAAGGACTCAACACTGTTAGCTTCATTAGACTATAAACACATACATGCACTAAGAACACTGACCAACCTTAAACTCCATATCTAGATATGTCTGCTCCTTCCGCTCCTGCATCAGGCCCAGACAAAAGGAAGGAAAGTTGATCTCGTGTTTGGTTTGTTTAATAATTTCCCTCAGCAAAGCTCGAGATGCTCGAAGATAATCATCTTTGTTGGTAAGCAGATCCTGGAACACCATAGCTAGATACTGAGAGAATGCAGCACAGAATGAGACATATAATAATATTTATGTAACTACCAAAAAATAATTATAGAAAAACCACAAGCTGCCCGTCACCAAAACATACAAATTCATGGAACTATTCAAACTTCAGGTGACTTAATGACTTAACTTGGGGAGATTAGGAAGATGTCAACTTTTGTTTCTAAGCTGTGATCATTAAATTCTCCTTAGTAAAGGTAGTTTTAGTGATCTTCAATCTACTTTGGAAAGGGAAGAAAAGGAAAATTACAAGTGATGGCACTTGTATTTTCCTTTAGCATCTATATGAATTATTGGTATCCAAAGAAAAACATCATCAGCCCTAGAGCCCAATCAGTACATCCTTCCATACCCATTACAAACAATGTTTACCATATTTATCCATGCAATTTATCTTAATTCTAAAGTTTTCACCACACTGTGAAAAGTATCTTGCATTCTTCTGATGTTCCTAAGATCTTATATAGTTATAGCAAAATATCTTCAAAAACAAAATCTGACTTATTAGAATCAGATTTTATTTTTAACCTTGGGAGAATACCACACTAATAGTAAGACTGATTCCTGCAGCAAGGAGATTGTCCTCCATGATGAATGGTGAAGTACCATTGGCCTACACTCGCTGACTTGAATGCTGGAAATTTACAAGTCTGTGAGAAGTTGACAAAGTAGATCTGACAGTTACAAGTCCAAGGATACTATCACAAACTAAGTGGACAGCAATTTAAGTCTGACTATAAGAGAACATCACTCGCATAGCCTTACGAGACATAAAGGTACTGGAGACAGGACAACCTCACTAAATGGGAGAGTAAAGTTTCAACCATTTATTTAAAAACTGAGGGACAAATTGTGCTTGTTATTTCTTTCAGCAGAGGTTCATCATGTTGATTTTAAATGATTAAGTCTTCCATTCCATGTGATATTAATTCTGAGATTTGCCCTGATTCCTGCTAAGTTCAAGCATCTAGTGCTGACATGACCTATGCTGGCAGTGGCATCTTTTAAGCTGTTGTTTGTACTCCTTATGGAATCCCACAGTGCTGTACTAACTTCAAAAATATTTCAATTCGCAGAATGCATAGGTGAAGCAGCTCCAGGGACAGTTAGCCAGAGATTCTGAGGCAACAGGAAAATAATAATTTCACTCTTTCTATATTATTATGAACACAAACATGAATATTCTCCCCTCATTCAACATGTATCTAGTCCTACTGAGTCCCAGTGGCGCCATCTGACAACTGACTTTGTCAGGGCTGACTGTTTGTGGGCATGACTTGTTCTGTCTTGCTGGAAAAACTCAGCACAAAATTGAGACTCAACCTTTGTAGTTCCAGTCAGGAAGACTTTAAGGAAAAAAAAGATGAGGCAATCCAATTTTTTGTCACAACAGAGTGCCCTATGCAGAATGACAATGCTGGCAACCCAAATGAAAACTCAAGTTAGGAAAGCTCCTGTTGCTCTACACGCCTATGTTCTTAAATGAATTGACACAATAAGTATCTATTATGACCTTCTCAGGGACAAAAAAAACAAAACTTCTTTAACACCTTGCATGCCACCAAATCCATTGGACTGCCTGTGCAGGACTCACCTTGGGGGCTAGTTCAGGATTGTGCTGCAGCACCGTGTAAAGGACTTGCATGTTGTTTGGATTCCGTGCATTTGACAGCTCATTAAAAATGACAAACTTCACTAGTGTACCCAGGTTATCTCGATGGGCATTCAGCAATTCCCTAAGACCAACAGTAAGCAGAAAAGTTACATTGTGTGACAATATTTTGTATAATTAAAGAGAAGAAAAAAGATCCCTTGGATGAAGAAGTGCTTATATAGAACCTTCAAGGACCGATGAGTGTCACAAAGCTCTTTATATCCTGTATGGTGTATACTAAAGAACAAGTAAGCAAAGCTGGACCTACGAACACACCAGTTGCTGGATATCAAAAGTAAAGAAAATGTTGAGTTAATCTTAAAGGTCAGTTGTAACACAAACAAGAAAGACGCTGTCAGTATGGGCCCCCATCACCCAGGACATGGCCTGTTCTCATTGCTACCATCAAGGAGGTGGTACCAGAACCTGAAGGTGCACACTCAGCAATCCAGGAGCAGCTTCTTCCCGCGAATACACAAATTCAACTGATTCAACCAACCGCGAATCGTGAAAACCTGGAAGTGCTCTTCCAGCACTTGTTGTTCAAGCATGTACAGACTTTTTTATTTGTCATTATTCCCTAAACAATGCAGTATAACAACTATTTTACATAACATTTACATTGTATTAAGTATTATAAGTAATCTAGAGATGATTTAAAGTATATGGGAGGATGTGCGTGGGTTATCGTGGATTGGGATCAAATAAATCGTAAGTTCTCTTACTAGGTAAGTCGGAACAGGTACATCCAGTATTATTTAGTGTCAGTTAGTCAAAAGTTTGTCTTAGTATATAGTATATATTTTACCTTTCTATGCATATAAAACACTTAAGAATGTATGTTTCAGCGCCAGGCTCGGGAACGGAAGTCCCGAGTTCAATCCAGTGACAAATCGCTCCCGAGTGCGCCCTCCACCGTGCCGTGTTGATGTGGAGGATCAAAAACCCCAAACCCCAAAAATTAAACCACTGCGTTGCTTAGTAATAATTGTAGCTTTCATCGGGGCAGAGCCTTTCTCACTTTATCCTTTAAAATTGTTCCAATCGTTGACCAATGAAGTCCAACGCTTTTCCAATGACTGATGGTGTTTCACCTCTTTCTGATCGTTTTATTATTTCCACTTTATTTTCAGTTGTGATCATGATTATTTTTGCGAACAGAAACACTGCTGATTCAGAGCTCTTGACACTGGGTCTTAAATGTCCACCGCACTGAGACAGGTTAAATAAGGTCTGGGTTTCTGCTGGGTCCTAAGGTTCACTGCATTGAGACATTGAATAAGGGACTTGAGCATCTGGGAATTTTGGTATCTGTGAGGGGTCTCAGAACCAATCCCTCGTGGATAAGGAGGGCCAACTGTATACATATATATCTACACACACACACACACATATTTTATATATAATAGACATACATACATTTACATATTTACTGGAATTCAGTTTTTTTATTACGTATTACATTGTACTGCTGCCGCATGAGAACAAATTTCACGACATATGCCAGTGATGAAACCTGATTCTGATTCTGAGATTTAACAGAGAGACAGCTTTGCTGAGGTAGGGGATAACAGTAGTGTTTTTAAATGTCTCAGAAAAGCTGAGGAAAGATGATGCTCACATTACTACCTTGAATTCTTACCTGTCACAAAAACTCTGCAGCAGTCAGGTTAAAGCCTGGTTATCCAACTCAGGCACAAGAGGACCCAACTATAGGTATTGGGACCAGAAAGGGGACTCAACAAAGAATGCAAAAAAAAAAAAGGCCCTACAACTTGAGTAGAGTTGCGATTGACTTTGGATGGGGCAGATTGTCATGTACAGGTTGAGTACAGGTGGGGTTTGGTTCTGATTTTTACTTTATACCCAAGCACATACCAAGCCTATTTTATACAGTCAGCCCTCCTTATCTGTGGGGGATTGGTTCCAGGACCCCCCACAGAAACCAAAAAAACACAGATGCTCAAGTCCCTTATTTAACCAGTCTAAGTGCACTGGACATTAGGACCCGGCGGTGCAGCACTGAATCTGCAGTGTTTCTGTTCATGAAAATAATCATGATCACGATTGAAAATAAAGTGGAAGTAATAAAGCGATCGGAAAGAGGTGAAATGCCATCGGTCATTGGAAAAGCGTTAGGTTACAGTCGGTCAACGATCGGAACAATTTTAATGGAGCATGTGAAAGGCCCTGCCCCAATGAAAGCTACATTACTAAGCAACACAGTGGTTTAATTGTTATATGGTTATATAGTAGGGGAGATTCAAACAAGAGGACATGATTTGAGAGTTAGGGGGCAAAAGTTTAAGGGTAACATGAGGGGGAATTTCTTTACTCAGAGTGGTAGCTGTGTGGAATGAGCTTCCAGTAGAGGCAGGTTCGGTATTGTCATTTAAAGTAATATTAGATAGGTATATGGACAGGAAAGGAATGGAGGGTTATGGGCTGAGTGTGGGCCGGTGGGACTAGGTGAGAGTAAGCATCGGCACGGACTAGAAGGGCTGAGATGGCTGGATTCCGTGCTGTAATTGTTATACAGTTAATTATTGAAATACATACATTTCTTAAGTGTTTTATATGCATAGAAAGGTAAAGTACATACTAAATACTAAGACAAATGTTTGACTAACTGACGCTAAACAATACCGGATGTACCTGTTCTGACTTCAAATCTGACATAAAGATGGACTCAGGAATGGTACTCGTTCATAACCCGGGGACTGCTTGTACTTTAAAATCATCTCTAGATTATTTATAATACCTAATACAATGTAAATGCTATGTAAATAGTTGTTATACTGTATTGTTTGTTTAGGGAATAATGACAAGAAAAAGTAGTCTGTAAATGCTCAAACGAGTGCTGGAGAGAGAGAATTTTCGGGTTTTCCCAATCCGTGGTTGGTTGAATCCGTGCATGTGGAACCCGCGGGTAAGGTGGGCTGACTGTAATACATAAATGGCGAAGAATCATGATAACCAGCACTTTCATGGTATAGTGTGCCACTTAAACTCCCCACTTTGAAGCTACTGCACAGAAGTGCAAATTAAATTGGACGTGGCATGGAGAATTAAGCGCATGCTGAAAGGCTGGGATTCTGTGCTGTAGGCTGATATACAAAAAAACACACACAAAATGCTGGAGGAACTCAGCAGCTTGGGCAGCCGCTATGGAAACAAATAAACAACCGATGTTTCAGGTTGAGACCCTTCATCAGAACTGTGAAGGAAGGGGGAAAACACCAGTAAAAAAAAAGGTGCAAGGGAAGGGAAAGAGGCTAGCTGGAAGGTGAAAGGTCCAGAGCTGGAGAAGGAGGAATCTGATAGAAGAGAGAGGACCACAGGGGAAAGGGAAATTTCATTTTTATTTTTATTTGTTTCCATAGATGCTACCTGACCTGCTGAGTTCCTGCACCATTTTGCGTGTGCTGCTTTGGATTTCTGGCATCTGTAGACATTCATATGTTTATGAGATACAAAATGTTCTGGAGCCATGATAGTTTAACTGTTCTACTGACCATATTACACTTCACCAAGTTCCATGTAATCAGAGAAAATAATGCCAGGTTTAAAAAGCTTCCTCAAAACCCATCACTCCATTTACTCATTGTGATAACACATTCAACATACACAGCACTTCTTAAATATCAAAAATCCTCAAGGTTCTTAGCAGAATTTTTACCTTCCTAGTTTGAGACTTGGAAACTAAGCATCTTCTGAGGCCAAGGAAAACAATCATGTCAATGAAGCCTGACAGTGATACAAGATTCCAAGTCCCTCTCAGATACCTTTACAAGACGTGCTATATTTCTGGTACTCACTTTATGCAGAGCATGTAATGATTCAGCAAAACCTTGGGCTTGAGACGGATTTTGATGAGGTTTGACATAACCTCCATGTCCTCTGTACCATGTGAACAGCAGTTGGTGCAGACTGACATCAGCAGGTCCTGAGCTGGACGGGTCAGCTAACAGAGACAAAAAAATACAGTTACACATATTCAGCAAGGTGTTCTTTCAAACTGACATATGCAAAGTGCAAAATTCAGGTCTGAATCTCCTCTCTCATAAAGTTCAGTTCAGCAGTAATTCTAAAGATTACCATCACAAAAAAGCTGAATTAAGTTTAGAGAAAGAGGAAGAAAGAAAGAAAGACTTAATACAGGTTATCCCCAGGGCATGAGAGGGCTCCATTTTTGTGAACTGTTCATAACCCACACAGTTCCCATGTCAGAAATGCCATCACCCGGCAGATGATTCCTGCAGCTCCTCAACAGCTGGCAAATCCATCGTACTAGTCTCTCACTGCTCATTCGTATGTGTGGGCTGTGCATAAGTTAGGTGTTTGTAACCTCAGCAGTACAAAAGACTGATTTTTCCTGTTAACTGCCAAAGGTTTCAAATTTCCTCAGATGATTCACAAGAGCATTATAAAATAATTCAAAACCCAGAGGTGCATAGATGTTAAGGAGTAAAGAGAGAGGTTTGGGAAAGGAAGCCCAAAGCCTCAGTCTTTGACAGTTGAAGAGACAGCTGAAAGTAGCAAAACCATAAAATTCAGGCTCACAGGATCCCAGAATTGAAGCAGAACAGAATGGATGAAAATACTACCAAACCATGGAATAGAAAGGAGTTGTAATTAAAGAGATATTTGCTGATAAGAAGTAGGTCAACAGTCACAGGGGTAATGGATGAATGCACAATTAGACATTCACATTCAGCCCATCCAGGAGTGTGCTGACAGCCAAATCTAAAAAATATAAGCTTGGATGAGAGGTTAAGTAGCAGGTGAGTTGAGACAAGGAAGGATTCAAACATGAGAAAGTCTGAAGATGCTGGAAATCCAAACCAACACACACAAAATGCTGGAGGAACTCAGCAGACCAGGCAGCATCCATGGAAAAGAGTACAGTCGACATTTCGGGCTGAGACCCTTCCTCTGGACTGGCATTCCTGATGAGATTCAAGCAACCTTAGTGAAGAGAAAACAAGAAGCTGAGACAAAGGCAAACACGAGGAAATCTGCAGATGCTAGAAATTCCTGCATTCCACCAGTATTTTGTGTGTGTGGCTGAAGCAAAGGTATAGTGTGACTGAAAGTATATCACGGAGATGTTAAAATTGAGGTTTATTCAATTATAACATAGTTCTTCAAGTTCATGTTAGTAAAGATGATAGGCTACAAACTGTCTCTAACCACTGTCAAAGAGAGATGGAGTCTGTTCCCTAGCCTCTGAGTTTATATCAGCGACTGAACACACGGCTATAATACTCAAGATGTAGGAACGTGCTTCCCATCCAATGCTCCATTTCAAAGAAATTAGATAATTAGAAATAGCAGTACTCAAGAATAGAGGGCATGGGTAAAAGGAAGGTGTCACCAGCCTACAAGCAGAAGAATAGGATGAAATGCATTATCCTTTGTCACAATCGCTTCCTTTGATCCAAGACATTTTTGGGCTATGATAGGGTCAGAAATCTCATTGGCGGAGCTGCATAAGTTGCAAAAGAGATGCATTTAGGACACTACAGCCAAGAAACCTGAGGAAAAAGTATTCAAAATGGATGTTAGCTTGCAAGGTCAAAGTAGGTCAGTTGTGCTTTTGTGAGGAAAGACAGATGAGAACAAACAGAAGTAGAATCTGGAGTTAGATCAAACATATCCAGTATATTTAGAAATATCCCCTCGAAAGAAAACATTTCCAGTATAAGAGAAGGCATTGCAGAAGCTGGAAAATTCCTTTCTGTTCTCAAGTGCCACGTTTAAAATAAATTCATTTTAACTTCTTTTTCAAATCAACTGCTAACTCTTGATCTTTACTTCTACACCAACCCATAACATCCCACCTTTGGGTTCTGCAGCCACATTTCTAGCCGCTGAACAGCCATCAGGCGAACTTCCTTATAACCGCAGGTAGCAGTGAGCAACCGTAGCAGATTCCGCGATACATTATCCATGGGCTGACGGCGGTTGAGCTGATCACGAAGCATGTCAATTACATAATCTTCCACACTCTCCGCCAAGTCCTCATACCTAGAGAATGAATCAGAGCAAAGAGGTCAAATCTGCTGCAGAATAACTCAGAGAGGTTACAGTTTTGGGAAGGATATTAGACAGAGGTCCTGGAACTGTGTTTTGGTGCATACTTGAGAAAGATTTTACTACAAAATGGAACACCACGAACAGCAGGTGAACAAGAATTACACAACTGAATCTGCCTTAATTAGTCATCATGAAGAAGTAGCAACTGAAAATAAACAAAGTTTTCAATAAGAACTGTAATGGCACATAGACCAATGCAACACAGCCTGTACCTAACTGATCTGTAATAAATCACAAGTCAGATTCTGGGGGTACAATAATTTACATGCAAAGCCAAATGATCAGTCTAAAAATTAGGTCCTTAATGTATTTTCCATAGTCTGAAAAATGAAAATTATAAAAAGCTGCTAAATGTCAATTAATTTTCAATTTTTTCCTGCCATATCTGTTTTACATTTTCTTATCCAATGGGAACCTAATTACCAAAGAGGGGTTTCTTCTCTCATCAAACCACATTCCCACCCCATGCAGATCACCACCTGAATAATTCCAGAGCAAAGAGTTACTATTGAAAAAGCTCAAAGTTATACTTAATCAATTCACTGAATTCCTTAAAATTCCTGTTAAAACATCAGGGTTCATTCTCTTCTCAGTTGTATTCACTATCTCCCCGCCACCACCCTATCCAAAACATCCATGATCTGCCACAGGAATATCCTGACAGGCTCTCACCTGGGCATCACCTGACCTGCCTCGATGTCTGGACTCAGTTTCTCTTCTGCAATAAGCAGCTCAGCTTGATTATCATCATCGTCTGGCGTAGATGGATGTGGACTCCCACCTGTAAATTAGTCAATAAAGGAAAAGCAGCTATCTCAAAATAAAATAACTTTAGAGATCATAATTGCAAGGTTATCATTAATTCAGTAGAAATTCCTTTACCGAGAATGGAGAGAACGAAGACTTGGAGAAGTAAGGTTGAGGGCAATATCTTGTCCATTTAAGGAAACTAACTTAATAGTGAGAAGGAAATAAACAATTTTGCTGTCAGAAGATTCATGTGGACCATGAATACCAGCATGACCCAGATAGACCAAATTTCTGTACTTCTAAAACCATTACAACAAAAACATATCAGACATATGCACAAAATGTACAGAAGCTAGAGGTACATTGTTTCATTGTATGTAGCAATGCAGAGACTGGAGCATTCTGGGAAGAGGTACAAGCTATAATTGAGAAAATTATTTCAAAACAAGTTTCACCGGACCCTAAGCTCTTTCTGTTGGGTTTATACCTAGAGAATCACAATTACAGTAAAAAAGAACAAGCATTTATAGATTTCAGCTTACTTCATGCTAAAAAATGTACTGCACAATTATGGAAAAGTACTCATAGACCAAGCACTACTAAGTGGATAAGGCAGATGTTATCAAGTCTCCCATTGGAAAGGATAACCTATATATTAAGGTCTAAACAGCAGATATTTGAAAATATATGGAGACCCTTCATTAGCTATCTCAAGGATTTGGAATTAACAGAAGATTAAAAGAGTATTTCTTTCTTCAAACAATGCAGCTTCCAAACTTGTAAAAAAATTATATTATTTATTTATTGATTTTTTGAATTGTATTATAAATACCTGTAAAATTTTACACATTTTTTATATATAGATTACCACTTGTTGAAATAGGAGTTGCATTTTTTGTGTGTGTTGTCTTGTTTGTTGTGTTAATACAGCAACTTCTGTATTTTCTGAATAATATAGTATAGGAAAATAAAAGCTGTATTTCATGGTATTAAAATGCAAATAAACATATTGTGGCAAAAAAAACCACTTTACTCAATTTTAATTCCAACCCCACATCTAACTACGTAGAGTGCCACTGACTATACAGAAGGCTCCAGTTATATACTTGAGATAACTAATACAAAGCAATGAAGTCTAAACAAGAAGTAAGTAAGGCTTGGAGTGGAGGAAAGCCTAGGATTGGCCTTGATCCTAAATACCTCCAAGAATGCCATTAGATAGCCTGAAATACCCCATCCTTCACTGATAATTGGGAGAACTGTGATTTGGGAGAAACCTCCAAAATTACCCGTGGAATCAGTCAGCAACAAATGGTGATGAGGTGGAAAATGCTGAAGTAAAGGCTGCTGGGAAGGTTATTACGGTTTGAGGTACATTACAAAAATGCACTTAAGGACACAGAATTTCTCACCTGCACTGAGATCACTGCCAATCCTGCCCCCGTCCGCCTGTAGCAACATGCTTTTTGGAGACACCTTTGTGTTAAAAGCGGTCTGAATATTTTCAACAAAGGTCTTGCACTGGGGACTGTCCACCCAAATACGTTCACCAAGGGAGTCCTCAATATACACCTGAAGGAAAGCGTTTGAAATGCTGTTTTCAATAGGTTTGAGTTGTAAAGAAAGAACTCATGCAGTCTATCTGATCACCACTTTCATTAGGCAATTACAAATCCACCAGAGAAAGCTAATTGGAATTAATATAATAGAAACATGATATACCAGAATATAAAGTGACATGTCACTCAATGCCTCACTGCATTGCATGAGGTGACGTGGTTAATAAGCAGAGTTCTTCAGCGCTGGGGGAATGACTTCTTATGATAGACATGTTAATTAGGGCTCTACCTGCCTTCAGAATGAAGTAAAAAAAAATACAGTAGGATTATCTGACAAGAAGCAAGTGATTTCTCTCCTTTGTCCTCAACATTAACTATCTCCAAAAAAATTAAAAGTACAGATGTTTATTTGGTCGCTAATTTGAGGGAGTCTCCAACATTACAACCGTGACTACACTTGCATAAAGGATTTTATAGGATATAATCATTTGAGATACCCAAGCTCAGACAAGGCACTGTATAAAACTATTTTTGTAAAAGGGCAACAGAACAGTGAATGAATTAGGAATACAGACTATGTCATGAAAAGCACTTTGATTCGCTGTGCAGTGACGAGGTACAGCATTCCCCCAAAACTGTACCAATGAGCAAGCAAAAGATGCTTGCTATAACCTTGATTCTACACTAAGCAAACACAGTGTAGTTTCCCACCATAACTATGATAGTAAGTCAGCCAGCCACAGAAGCCAGTTCACAAAAGAGCTCACAAATTCCCAAAAACAAAAACTAAAATTGAAATATGACATGGAAATGAGTTGAAATGACAAAACATGCTTCTTCAATGTATAAATTGGCCATACCTTGACAAAAATTTCAGGCCAGTTCTCATCTTCCTCGTAGGCTGCCATGAGGAGATTACAGGTAAGCACAGAAACCAAACTGTTGCCTTTCGTTTTGAAATTAATAGAAGCATCTCGTCGGAGCAAACTGCAAAGGGCCTAAATCAAAGATATTAAATGAACATATCAATGTCTGAATAATGGTCTGCTTCCCTCACTGCCTTCATAAAGGAGGATGACAAGAGCTCAAGCAACACATTAAGTTGTAAAGGAGTTACAAAACAACCATGTGGCTCAAGTGATTGATACTGACGTTAACCCACACAATGAGCCTGCTCTACTCCCTCATCACTTAAGCATTCCATGCCTTTATATGTCAATCTGAAAACTTCCCCTTAAAACATTACATAAAATTAATTATGCTGACTGTTGCCAAAAATCAGAGCACAGATCAAGAAGGTGACAGATTTGGTCAGTTTCCAATCTTGGCTCAATCAGAACCCATTCCAAAGAACCTGAGCTATCATAGTTGACTGAGATGAAATGTTAAGAGAGGTGCAGACTTTCAGATGTATAAAAAAGGATTCCATGGCAACATTTAAGTATTTTAATCCATATTTGTTCATCAAGTGACACTTAAGAAAATAGATATCTGTTTATTAGCACAATGCAGTTTACATAGTTATGGTATATATGTAGATAGTTGTTTGTGAACCCTTTGTAATTACTTGGTTTTCTACATTAATTACTCATAACATTTGGTCTGATCTTCATCTTAGTCACAATCTACCTTTAAATAATAACACACTAACAATTGTACTACTCTTCAATACTGAGTACACAATTTATACATAAACCTTCTCGGTTCAAAAAATTATGTGAACCTCTGGGGTAATGCCTTCAACAAGAGTGTCAGGTGTTCCAATCAATGGGATGAGATTGGAGGTATGGGTTGTAGAGATGCCTGCCCTATAAAATAAAGACACACAAAGTCAGGTTACTGACAGAGCCTGCTTTTCTCAAGAAAGATCTGTTTACATTCAACATTCCTTGATTAAAACAAATTTCAGAGGACCTTAGAAGTATAGAGATGCATGAAGCTGGAAAAGGCTACAAAAGCATTTCCAAAGACTTCTGTGTTCATCAGTCCACAGTAAGAGAAATCGCCTACAAATGGAGGAAATTCAGTACTGTTGCTACTCTCCCTGGGAGTGGGCATCCTGCAAAGATCACACCAATAGCACAATGTGCAATACCGAAGGAGGTGAAAAAAGAGCCCAAAGGTAACATTAAGAGACCTCCAGAAACCTCTAGAACTTACTAAATTCTGTTCATGTGCCCACTATAAGAAAAACACTGAACAAGAATAGTGTTCATGGAAAGACACCATGGAGGAAACCTCTGCTCTCTCCATAAAAAAAATTGCTGCATGTCTCAAGTTTGCAAAAGACCACCTGGATGTTCTACGACACTTCTGGGACAATGTTCTTTAGACAGATGAGACAAAAGTTGAACTTTTTGGCAGCAATGTACATTACTATGTGTTGGAAAAAGGGTATTGCACACCAACACCACAACCTCAGTCCAACTGTGAAGCATGTTGGAAGCAGCATCATGGTTTGGGGCTGCTTTGGTGCCTCAGGGCTTGGACAGCTTGAGGGAGAAATGAATTCAAAGCTATATCAAGACATTTTACAGAAGAATGTCATGGTAGTGGTCTGTCACCTGAAGCTTAATAGAATTAATTAAGCAATAAGATAATTATCTGAAATACAAGAGTAAATCAACAACAGAATGGTTTAAAAAGATGATTTGTGTTTTGAAGTGGCCAAGTCACAGTCCAGATCTTAACCCAATTCAGATGCTATGGCATGACCTGAAGAGGGCTGTTCATGCAAGGTATCGATGAACTGGAAGAGGTTTGTATGGAGGAATGGTCTAAAATTCCTCCTCACCGTTGTGCAAGCCTGATCAGCAACTCCAGGAAATGTTTAGTGGAGGTTATTGTTGCTGAAGGAGGTTCTACCAAGTCAAGTCAAGTCAACTTTTATTGTCATTTCGACCATAACTGCTGGTACAGTGCATAGTAAAAATGAGACAATGTTTTTCAGGACCATGGTTTACATGACACAGTACAAAAACTAGATTGAACTACGTAATAAAAAAACACAGAGAAAGCTATACTAGACTACAGACCTACACGGGACTGCATAAAGTGCACAAAAACAGTGCAAGCATTACAATAAATAATAAACAGGACAGTAGGGCAAGGTGTCAGTCCAGGCTTCGGGTATTGAGGAGTCTGATAGCTTGGGGGAAGAAACTGTTACATAGTCTGGTCGTGAGAACCCGAATGCTTCGGAGCCGTTTCCCAGATGGCAGGAGGGAGAAGAGATTGTATGAGGGGTGCATGGGGTCCTTCATAATGCTGTTTCCTTTGCGGATGCAGCGTGTAGTGTAAATGTCCGTGATGGCGGGAAGAGAGACCCCGATGATCTTCTCAGCTGACCTCACTATCTGCTGCAGAGTCTTGTGATCCGAGATGGTGCAATTTCCAAACCAGGCAGTGATGCAGCTGCTCAGGATGCTCTCAATACAACCTCTGTAGAATGTGATGAGGATGGGGGGTGGGAGATGGACTTTCCTCAGCCTTCGCAAAAAGTAGAGTCGCTGCTGGGCTTTCTTTGCTATGGAGCTGGTGTTGAGGGACCAGGTGAGATTCTCCGTCAGGTGAACACCAAGAAATTTGGTGCTCTTTACGATCTCTACCGAGGAGCCATCGATGTTCAGCGGAGAGTGGTCACTCCGTGCCCTCCTGAAGTCAACAACCATCTCTTTTGTTTTGTTCACATTAAGAGACAGGTTGTTGGCTCTGCACCAGTCCGTTAGCCGCTGCACCTCCTCTCTGTAAGCTGACTCGTCGTTCTTGCTGATGAGACCCACCACGGTCGTGCCATCGGCGAACTTGATGATATGGTTCGAGCTGTGTGTTGCAGCACAGTCATGGGTCAGCAGAGTGAACAGCAGTGGACTGAGCACGCAACCCTGGGGAGCCTCCGTGCTTAGTGTGATGGTGTTGGAGATGCTGCTCCCGATCTGGACTGGCTGAGGTCTCCCAGTGAAGAAGTCTAAGATCCAGTTGCAGAGGGAGGTGTTCAGGCCCAATAGGTTCAGCTTTCCAATCAGTTTCTGAGGGATGTTTGTGTTGAATGCTGAACTGAAGTCTATGAACAGCATCCGAACGTATGTGTCTTTTTTGTCCAGGTGGGTTAGAGCCAGGTGGAGGGTGGTGGCAATGGCATCATCCGTTGAGCGGTTGGGATTGTACGCAAACTGCAGGGGGTCCAGTGAGGGGGGCAGCAGGGTCTTGAGATGCCTCATGACGAGCCTCTCGAAACACTTCATGATGATAGATGTAAGTGCAATTATTAAATACAAGGATTCACATACTTTTTTTAAACCTGGACTGTGAATGATTAAACAATGTGTTCAATAAAGACAAGAAAAATACAATTTTTGGGGCATTATTACTTTAGGCAGATTTTGTCTGTCTACTGTTGTGACTTAGCTGAAGATCAGACCACATTTTATGTGTATTTAATGCAGAAAACAAGGTATTTCCAAAAGATTCATAAACTTTTTCTTGCAATTATATATATAAAAAAGGCTATCATTTTCCTGCAAATTAGTAAAAAAAAATTCACTGTAAAATCAAGAGTAGAACATGCATTATATAATGGCAAATCTTCTTTCAATTTGTGTGAGGACATTTCCAAACATAAAGACAATGCATACACAAAAGTGAATGGTTCATTCAAAAATTAAGTAATGAACCAGTACTAGCTCTTTCACCTCACAAACCGGAAGTGACAGCCTTAACTTGAAGGTCACATTATAAATGAAATCCCTTATTCCTGGAACATCCAAGTAGATGTCCTATGCACCTGTACCCTTCCTATGGCCTTTCTTTCCTCAAAATGGTGTCATTACCATTCACGGTATTCCAGTTGAGGTTCTCTTTTATAATTGCCTTTCCTGCCTTCCTTCCCACATAATCTATATCAACCCTTACCTCAATAACACCTTCTGTAGCAAAGACATTGGGTTTGATTTTGGCCAAATACATCAGGCTGAGAAACAGTGTCGCGTCTGGCTTCACTCGATTGAGTTTCATCTGCTTCACCGCTCCACAAAGCAGCCCTTCAATGCGGTCATCGTTTCCTTCCAGCTCTGCTGCCTCTATCTCATCCAACAACGTCGCTGGCGGGACTATTGCAAAACAAAGTAAAAAAAACACATCACCTGCTTTCTAGAACAAAAAGCCTAAGAAATATTCTACCACATACCAATGTTCACAGGCTTTGCTTCATCATTGTTAAAGTCAGGGATTTCATCATCACCTTCAGTAAATGAGTTATTAAATTATAATACCTTTTAGCTGGGATAACAGAACAGCTCCTTACAGCTGTAACTTTCCTAGTTCGTGTGTACTATGGGTGGCAGAAATGCACAGCTGGTAGAGCTGCAGCCACAGTCCCAGGGAATGGGTTCAATGCTGACTGTGAAGAGTTTGCTTGTTCTCCTTGTGACCCAGGGTTTCTGATTTGCTTCCATGTTATATCGACATGTAGATTGGTAGGTTAAGTAGTTATTGCAAACATCACAAATTTTTGATCCTATGTTATTAATATGGTATACTGTGAGTATTTAACAAAATTGTCTCATAACGCATGTGACCTGCAGCACAAGCTCACTCTGAGTCAGAAAGCATGCCACCACGATCTGGACTTGCACTCCAGTGCAGTAATTACATAGTACTTCACTGTTAAAGGTGCTATCTTTCAGAGCAGATTCTGAACCACAGCCTCATCTGTGCTCTCAGGTGAGCATAAAGGATCCCTGGAACCATTATGAAGAAGAGTGTGAAAGGTATCCCCATCACCTTATGCATGCTTAATATCCATGCTTCAAATGAGATCACTAAAATGGTAAATATTTAATTATCTGCAGCAGTCTACTGAACACAATTGGCTGCTGTCCCCCCTATATTACAAGGATACCTCCTTCAAAAACTATATAACTTGCTGAGAAGTAATCAAGACCAGGAAAGATAACAAATAAATCAATCAATTTCTTCCTATTCTTTTAAAGTTCTACGACAACATAAATAAACAGCATGTAATTCACAAGTTCAGACAGCTGTGATGAACCCAACTTGTGATGAGTTTTTGAGCAGATGAATTGATCACAACTCATCTACTATTGTTATTTAACTGCAAATCAGGCTCCGGAATTTTAAAAAGACCAAGGTTCATGTGTGAAATGTCATCGGAAGTTTGGAAAAAAAAATTAAAGGGCAAGCCAAACCAAACAATAGTTAAGCATTTTCAAAATTCGGATGTTAAATCATAAAAGTTGCTCATGAAGAGTAAGGAGTAATGGAATTCTATGAAGCATGGCACATTTAGAATGTAAAACTTTTCTAAGGGCTCACCTGCCTCACTTTCAAATATAGAGTCTTAAAACTACATTAACTAGTTTCTCTTTCCACATTGCTCAATTTGCTGAGTGCTTCCTGTATTTTGTTTTGATATTCCATTCTGTCCTCTTTGCCAACTGCAAAAATACTGTACCTCATGTCGTACTGTTTTGAAGTAGGACAATTTTCAAATGACCTCACCAATACTTAAAAGTCAACCAACAATACCAGAACAAATGATCAGATCACAGCTGACTTGCTTATCATATTTGTTGAATCATTGCTAATTGTGTTCAAATTGGCTACCATGCTTCCTGCATGATATAATAGCAACTTCACTTGACAAAGATGATCATAAGGATACTGACATGAAGGTGCAAATTCTGTTTACATTTCAAGAATTGAATTGCATGATGTCATAAGAAACAACAGCGAATCAGAATGCGATGCACAGTCCCAGGCATTCGGCCTAGTAGACAGTTCAAAATGCAGCAGCCTGCAAGGTCTACCTTCGATTGGTACAACAGACGGTTCCTTAATTGAAGGAGAAATGGCTCGTTTCTCAGCGACTGCTGCTTCAGCTAGGCGCCCTAGCGCGCTCAGTGGCGGTGTGGAAGAGATCTTCGGGCGCTTTGAAAGGCCAGAGGTTGAGGCCAAGGATGCTGATCCCTCCCGTTTACGATCAGACTGCAGTCCTGCCTGTGTTGGCTTCAAAAGTGCAGCAGGTGCCTTGGTGTCAGAAGCCTGACTCTTTGAGCCCAAAGCTATAAAATCTCCAGGTGGAGGATGGCCTGCAAAGATACAAATTTAAACACCAAGTAAAATAACACTAATCAAAAGAAAAGGTTGGTCCTAATGTAATGAGAACAAAACAGGAAATATAAAGTGCCCCACTTAAAATTCAGATTTACGTGGATTACATCAGGAATGATCATAGAGCTCAGAATAGTAAAATCAGGCTTCACGAAATGATAGGGTCACTGATTGAGATTAGTTCATTGTCCCATACCGTACATCAGGTGCAATGAAATTCCTTACGGGAAATTCACAGAATAAACAACAACAATAAATATATCAAGTACAGAATAGATCAAACACGGCAGTGCAAAAAAAAAAAATGCTAAAGTGACAAAAATAAAATGACTGAGAGAGATGGAATAAAAAGTGTGAGAACATGCCGGCAATACTGGGAGGGGGGTATGAAAGAAGTGATCAGTTTAGGAGTCTGAATAGATTGGGGAAGAAACCACTCTTGAATATGGCTGCCTGGGTTTTTAAGCTCCTGCATCTTCTTCTGGACAATAAAGGAGAGTACAGGAAATAGCCAGGGTGGGAGACATCCTTGTTCGATCAATTAGCCTTCCTGAAATAACTGAACTGAAGGAAATAATGAGCCTGTGATGGAGAGGGTGGTGTCACTATGCTCTGCAAGTTCCAGTGGTTCACAGCAGAGCAGTTACCACACCAGACTGCAGATACTTTCTAGAATATATCTGTAGAAGTTTGAGAAAATACAGGTGGACAAGTGAATCCTCAGAAACACCAAAGAAAATATAAATACTGATGCAATTGCTTGATCATTGCATCAGTACGGATGGACTAGATGAGGATGCTGGTGATTTGGATGCTTTGGAAACTAAAGCTATCAACTAGCTCTCATAGTTCCACTAATGAAAGCAAGATTGAGTTAAAATTAACATCACACCACTCGTGTTCTTATTAAATGGCTAAAACAGGATAAGGAAAATAAACTTTAAATTTTTCCTTGGATGACTTGTGGAATAATTATGAAGCGAAGGGCAGTGAAATCTACACATTAGGGGCGCTCTCTTGATTCATATATTTCTAAATGATGATGCACTCTATACAAGTCAACATAATAATGCTAAGAACTATGTTTTCTGATTCTAAACAAATCTGCACTTTGTGAAGGGGAGAGATCTCACTCACCACTGGGTTTAGCACTACTGGGCCGCCGAATTGCTACAGCTTTTGGCCGGTTCATCCTGGCTAATTGCCTTCTCGTTCCTTATTGTGCTGAATCAGAAACGACTGTCCCTTCCTGTCAACAAAAAAAATGCAAATATACAGATAAAATAATAAACTTAAGTACTGAAATCACTGGAAAATCTGAAATAAATCTATTAAGCCTTAGATTGAATAACATCTACAAAAGATTGATCAATATTACACTTGCAACCCTCTAAGTATAAAGCAGCAGTCAGATTAGAATTATTTTGAATGAAAATCAAATTATTTACTGTATTTGTAAAATATTGTTATGTTCACAAGTAGGGGTACAGATGCAATGAAAAGCTTGCAGTTTTTTTTAACCTATTAAGTAATTAATTTTACATGAAAAATTCTGTGCTAAAGGTGTACAGTGGATTCCAGTTAATCAGGGCATCCACTCATTTGGGACAACTCTCAAAGAATGAAAACTAATCTAAAAACAGCTGGCTTTCCCTTTGTTTATTTGGGAACTATGCCACTTAATTGGGACAGGAGGCTGAGATTGAACAGCTTTCTAATTAACATTAGTCATGTGCACAAGCATGGCAGTCAGATGCCACACTGTGCTTACAGCAGTTTTTAAATACCATCCGTTGCATAAGTTTGTGTCCAAAAAGCATGGATTTTTGCCACATATATTAGCAAGAAATAAGCAGTACAAAAATTCAGAATTGTTTTGCTCACTGTGGTTTCAAGCATTCAGGCTTGGAGCTGCCAGAAACAATCAGAAGTAAAAATAAAACTATTTCACCACTTCAACAAATCAGGAACTGCAAAGTATGTGAAGGTATTGACAATCATCTTGAATGTTATAATGAAAATGAATATTTGGAAGATGCTATTGACAAAAGCACTGTTAAAAGGCAGTCAATTATTTGCATTGGATGTGTGTACTGATTTTGTTCATTTACAGTCAATCAAAAAAACATGGCAGAGTACACTGGATGAATTCCTCAGTTGATAACTATTAGGAACCAAAACGTGGCTTTATAGTACAGTAGTAGTATTGGTATTGTTCCAATTTGTTCTGTATTTTCTTTAAATACATACTTTTGTTAGTCAGTTAAATGGTAGTTGATTTTTTTTAATACTTTTCAACTATTGTGGCTGTAAAAAAAAACCCAATTTCCCTTGGGATCAATAAAGTATGTGCCTGTCTGTCTATTCCCATGAAACTTCAGCTAATTGCAGCAGCCACTTAAATGGGCCAAAATGTAGTGGTCCCAAACTGGAATTCACTGTACTTACAAACAGATTAAATACGTTTTTGACAAACATTTTTCAGTTGCTCCCAAAACACCAAACCATCTGTTGAAGGAACCAGATTAGTTGAGCAGCATCTGCTTGAGAAAAATTGTTGATGTTTCAGGTCAAGGACGAAGAGCAGTGGCAAGATGTCAACATAAAGAGTAAGAAAGGGTGTGGTGAGTGAGGAGTTTCACCTCTCCACTTTTTGTACCTATGAAAGGTTTCAACCTGAAGCATCGCAATACTCTTCCTCCCACAAATGCTGCTCAACCTGGTGATTTTTTTCTCGAGCAAATTGTTTGCGCTGCCCCAGATTGCAAACATGTGCAAACTTGTGTTTCTCAAAACAAACTGTTGTATCCATGACCTTCCCTCTTTATTTAGTTTCCTAAATTGAGTTAGAGGTCCACGTATGGCTCAGAGGGTGCAGATCACACGTCCATCCAAGTCCACACACCTGGGTGTCGAGCACAAACTATGCTGATACTCCAGAGCAGCGTTGAGAATATCCCACACCGCCATCGATGTCTCATGCTAGATGGGATATACCTGCATTTGTTCCCTCAATAGTCCTGCGTTAAATCTGTACAGATTTGCAGAGGGAGGTTGCCCAGAGCGGGGTTACTCGTTATCTCTTCCTGGTGTGGGGTAAATCACCTGTCCGCCGATACTCGCGTCCCCTACACCGTTTAGAGGAGCTTCACCAGTTCCGGGATGGAGTCAGGGATGAGATGGACGCACAAAAACTCCGCCCTCACCTGGACCCGATTAGGCGCCCAGACCAAAACTGCCGGCTCCCAGGCCCAGCGGGCCTCTGCCACTCCGCATGGCTACCGAGCCGTGCCACACCGAAATTCATCCCCCGGCCCCGCGGAGACCTTTTGCCGCGCACCAGGAAACTGTGCGGGTCTGCCGTCAACGGGCTCCACACTCCTGATTGGTCTACTCTCGAACAGTGGGAGCTCCAAGTTTCTGATTGGTCTGTTCTCGAGCAGCTGTGGGAGCTCCCCGCTGCTGATTGGTCTGCTCTCGAGCAGCTGTGGGAGCTCCCCGCTGCTGATTGGTCTGCTCTCGAGCAATGGGCGAGGTTGGGTTGACCTCGCGCTCTGAAAGAAGAGTTGATCGTAGCGAGTAATCCGGCGTGGATTTGTGCTTCAGGTGGTGTGAGGAGGAACTTGGGTCCAAGTTGTTTGTGAGCGTGAAGAAAAGTTGATTGAGCAGGAAGTCAAGGTTGTGTATGGGCTGAACTGTGAACAGGAGCTGACATTTCGAGATCAGGACAATGTGTGCAAGAGCTGAATGGAATGTTGTGCTGTGGTGATGGAGATGCTGAAGGTTCAGGCTATTGACATTGTGACTGGGACGAATGAGCATTTTGATTTCGAACAAAGACAGTGATTGAAATGTAAACAGATCCTAGAATCAGACAATGTGGTTGTCTGTGTTCTATTTTGACATCGTGTGCCTCGTTTGGATAAAACACAGGTACAATTAGATTTTTAAAATATATATAAAGGTCTTTTATAAGTGATATAGTTCAAACTGAAACTCAAATCTGAATAAAGTTATGAAAACGTTTGCTGGCTATGGCAGAGTGGGAAATTAAAACAATGATAGTAAACCACAAATGATTAACTTAATTAATTACTACATAGTTTACATGACATATATCCTTTCTAAGAGAACAGGAAAGTGGTCTATCTATGGCTATCAAGGGAAATTGATATCTTTGATCAAAGGAAAAGGTCGAAAAGTTTGCCAGCAAAAAAAAAATATGCTTTCAGATTTATAAAGTCACAAAATAAAGAAATAAGGTTTTGATAAGAAAAGTAATAGTATTAATCTTGTGTGGATTAGTATAGATAGTTTAGTAACAAAACAGCATGTATGTCCCAAAAACTGAGACCGAAAATTATTTTGTGGATAAGGGCAGAGTGGACAACTTAAATATTTTGTGCTTGGAATAAAACATGCAAACTATGGGTTGAAAGTGACTCAAACCAGGAAAAAAATTAGCATTGTTAAAAGTACAGATTTTAGCAGAATTGAGAGGTTAAGATAAAGATTAGCTTTATTTGTCATGTGTATGTGATCACATATAAAATGCTGGAGGAAATCATCAAGTCATGCAGCATCTATGGAAATGAATAAACAGTCAACTGAAACCCTTCTTCAGAATTGGAAATGAAGTGGGGGTGGGGAGATGCCAGAATAAGATGGGGGTGATGGAAGGATAACAAGCTAGAAGATTGGTGAAGCCTGGTGGGTGGTGATAAGTGGAAAATGCAGAAGGATGGCGGAGAAGGAACCTAATAGGAGAGGAAAGTGGATCATGAGACACAGGTAAGGAGGAGGAGCACCGGGGACAGTGATAGGCTGGTGGGGAGAAGAGGTAAGAGGCCAGAATGTGGCAGTGAAGTAGAGGAAAGAGGTAGGGGAAAACATTACTGGAACTTGGAAGTCAATGTTAATACCATCAGGTTGGAGGCTATGTAGACAGTATATGAGGTGTTGCTTCTCCAACCTGAGAGTGGCAGAAGAAGAGGACATAAACTGACATGTCAGAATGGGAATAGGGATAGGAATTGAAATGGGTGGCTGCTGGGAAATTCCGCTTTCTACAGATGTAGCTAAGATGCTTATTAAGTGGTCTGCCAATTTACATTAGGTCTCACCAATGTGGAAGAGGCTGCATTGGGAATGCCAGACACGGTAGAGGGCCCAACAGATTTGCAGATGTGTGTTGTCTCACCTGGAAGGACTGTTTGGGGCCTGTTTGCAGGGATAAGTGCCAGGAGGGAGGTTAGTGGGAAGGGATGAATAAACAACAGAATCACAGAGGGAATGATTCCCCTGGAAAGTGGAGAGTGAGCGGAAGTAAAGAGTTCTTTGAAGGTGAAGGAAGTTGTGGAAAATGATGTGTTGGATGCAGAGGCTCATGAAATGGTAGGTGAGGACAAAAGGAACTCTATCTAGGTTCAGGCGTCAGGTGGATGGGGTGAGCATGGTTGTCGGGGAAATGGAGGAGATGTGAGTGAGGGTAGCATCGAAGGTGGAGGAAGGAAAACCCCGTTCTTTAAAGGAGGAGGAAAACTCTGATGTCCTGGAAAGGAAAGCGTCATCTTGGGAACAGATGTGATGGAGCCAAAGGAACAGAGAAAGGGAATTATCATTTTTACAGGAGTCCGGGTAGGAAGAGATACAGTATGGTCAAGATAGCCTGCAAAGGATTGTGAGGAGACTGGTACTAACCTCCATAGTATCCAAGACATCTTCAAGGAGCAGTGCCTCCGAAAGGTGACATCCATTAAGGATCCCCATCACCCAGAGCACGCCCTCTTCTCAATGTTACTGTCAGGAAGGAGGCACAGAAGCCTGAAGGCACACACTCTGATCCAGGAACAGCTTCTTCCTCTCTGCCATCTGGCCTGAATGGACATTGAAACTGTGAACACTACCTCACTTTTTTTAGAATATATTTTATTTCTGTTGTTGCACTATTTTTAATCTATTCAATATACTTACTGTAATTGATTTATTTATTCATTTATTTTTTTACATTATCACATACAGTATTGCATTGCACTGTTGCTGCTAAGTTAACAAATTTCACCACACATGCTGGTGATAATAAACCTGATTCTGATTCTAAAGGGATAATCAGGGTCTCTCTTCTACCTGTCAAGGATATTTATCTGGAGTGCTGCATGTGCAGGGCCCTTAGCATTGTCAATGAGTCCTCTCATCCATCCATCAGGAAGGAGGTACCGTAACATTAGGACAAGAACTATTTGCTTGGCCGTAACATCCAGGTCTCCTCGTGTACTAAGCACCAGTAGTGTTATACTCTTTACTTTATAATTTGTGTTATAAATGCACCTTATTATTTGGTAATTTACTGGTGGTAATATTATGATGTTTTGCGTGTGAGTTAGAGTATTTCTGCAGTGTGTGCACCTTGATTTGTTCTTTTTGGTATTGAGGGATGAGTTTTCTGCAGGAAATGGCATTACAGTAAAAGATCAGTCATGACTTTATTGAAGCCACAGTAGGATTCGGAGGCCAGAGGGTCCTCTGCTCCTACTCCTTCGCACTATACTCCAGCTGATGCCACTCACTGTCCCGCAAGTGTCACACCTGAAAGCTGCTGGAGCTGAGAGACACCACAACTGAATCCCGGGTTCTCTGAGGGTTCTGCACGTTCCAGCGTCAGACACTAGGGTGGAGTTGAGCAAAGGCTATGTTAGAGTGCACCACTGCAAAAGAGAATCAGCTATGCTGTACTGTGATGTGTTAAGTCAGAATAATGGTTATAGAGCATGGAATCAGTCCCTTTGGCCCAGAGCTAGTCCTATTTGACTGCTGCTCGACCACATCCCTTAAAGATTTTCCTCTCAGTGAACCTATTGAAATGTGTTTTAAACATTGTATTTGCTACTATTTTCTCTAATGGCTTGATCCACATATCCATTTCTCTCTGTGTGGGAAAATAGTTAGAACTAACTTTTTTGTACAATATTACCATGACTTTTTGATTTTGTTTAATGCTAATAACTTAGTGCTGACTTGACGATCCTATTTTATCTAGCGAAATTACATAGCCGAAAAAGTTGCAGTTTGATTCCAGCTGTGCATAGGCAGGCAATTGCAACCTGGTGTGAGGGTGATGAGGTTGCAGTAGGCTTTGCTTTTCCTCGAGTCTGTATCGGAAGATATAATAGCAGAGAGTCTTAAACAGAGTAACAGCATTAAGCAGCCTCAGCGCGGACCCATGTAGGAATATTTTTTTGTTTATTGACACACAATGTGAAGTTGGCCCTTTGAGCACACCGCCCAGCAATCCCCCAATTTAATCCTAGTCTAATCACAGGACAATTTACAATGACTAATTCACCTACCAACTTGTACGTCTTTGGACTGTTGGAGGAAACCAGAACACCCGGAGGAAACCCACGCGGTCACATGGAGAACATGCAAACTTCTTACAGGTATATGCAGGAGTATTTCAGTAATCTTATGGAATTCTTTCTCAATGTATCCACTAAGATGGATACAGAGAAACAAGGGGGTATTTTTCCTTTTAGAAGGACTTTGATATGACACAGGTGGTTGGGTGAACTAGGCTAAAACACAAAATTGGTGGTGATTTACTGACGTGGATTGATTGTTCTTAAAGCAGAAGAGGTGGAATTGACTAGATCGTTCTTGGGTTGTCAGGTTGCCAGTTGGGGTACAGCAGAGATCACTGCTACAACTTTGGCTCTTCACAAACTATGTAAACTCTTTGGCTAGGGGCATCAAATTTCATAGTTATGTATTTGCTAATGGTATAAAAGCAGAGAGGTTGTCAGTCAGCAGAGGATACAAGAAACTTTAAGGGAATATAGACTGCCCTACAAGATCACCTACCTTATTCATATATTATGTGCATTCAGATATTACATCTTCCATCCTGTATTCATCACCCTTTTCAGTTTTGTCCCCATGTTACTGAAAGTTAAATTCTTATTCCTTTCTAAACTTTCGGTCTTTTTCTTTATTTTAAATACTATCGTAACCTCTCCTGCACTTTCTATTCCATTGGTGTTGAATGCTGAACTGTAGTCAAAGAACAGCATTCTCACATAAGCATCCTTCTTCTCCAGATGTGTAAGGATGGTATGAGCAGTGGCAATTGCATTGTCTTGTTGATTGGTTGTGTCGGTAGGAGAATTGTAGGGAGTCCAGTTTAGGGGGTAGCAAGCTGCAGATATAATCCTTGACCAGCCTCTCAAAGCATTGCTTCAGAAGCAGCAATCCAGAGATCACTACCTTCTGCTTTTCAGCTTCCTACCCAGTTCTCTGTTTTCTCTCAGTGTTGCAGCTTCTGGAAAACATATGGATAGTTGCATACCCGGGCCGAGGCAGGATATTTCCCAGGTTACTACGGGAAGCAAAGAAAGAGATTGCTGGGATGTTGATGATGATCTTTGCATCTTTCTTGGCCACTGGTATAGTACCAGAGGATTGGAACAGGTGACGTCGATCCTCCTCAGTGTCCTCCAAAATCTTCGAAGTCAGCCAAACGTGACCAGCTTAAAAGCACCGTCTTCAAGTGATAATCTACCAACCCAGGCAAGGGTTAGACACACTGGTAGATTCCACAAGGTCACCCTTTACACGCACTAATAGTCACAGATTGTTTCCTCTTAATCCTCAGCCGGACTCTTTATGGGTTCTTAAAAATTCACTTAAAATGTTCAGTGGTAATTTCTACCTCCAGCCTTCATGCGTCTGTGTCCTGTGAAATGAGCAGTGACGCTCGTTTAAGTACCATTGAGCTGAACACCGGCTGTCCATCATGTATCTCCTCTCTCTGTCTTACAGACATGGTTCTTCAAGGCACAGTCAGTCCATAATGAATAAAACTTAAAATTCCATCACAGGAGGAATAGAGGGATCTTGGGGTCCAAGTCCAATGAAGTCTTGGCCTTCATTTATTGGGGTTCTTGGCCTTCATTTATTGGGGGATTGCATTCAAGATCTACGAGGTAATGTTGTAGCTGTATAAACTCCACATTTGGAGTATTGTGTTTAGTTTAGTTCTGATCTTATCATTGTAGGAAAGATATGGAAGCTTTAGAGAAAGATCAGAGTAGATTTGCCAGGATGCTGCCTGAATTAGAGACCATGCCTTAGTTTGAGCAAGATCAGACTTTTCCCTTTGGAGCAAAGCAGGTTGAGAGGTGACCTGATAGAGAGGCATAAGATTATGAGATAAATAGAGAGTGGACAGCAGAGCCTTTTTTCCAGGATGGTAATGGCCAGTTCCAGAGGACATCCATTTAAGGTGACTGGAGGAAGTAGGTTGTTTCCAAGGAAAGGTGGGTTGGAACACTGGACGGTAATAGAGGCTGATATAATAAGGACATCCAAGAGATGCTTGGGCATATATAGACAAAAGAAAAATGGAGGATTGTGATCTGTCTAGGAGGAAAGGGCTAGATTGATCGTGGATTAGATTTGTATAGGTCAGCACAACATCATGGGCCAAAGGGTTGCCTGTGTAGTATTCCATGTTCTAAATGAAATTATAGGAGGATTTGAGTGGAGCAGTAAAGATATCTTACTACAATTTCATAGGGCCTTTGTGAGATTGCAACTGGATAAATATATACAGTTTTGATATTCTTAGGTTAAGAAACATTATATTTATTTCATAGAATGATTAAATATTCAATAGGTGTAGCCCTGCAATGAGAGAGTTGCTGAGGAGAGATTGAGAAGACTTTCATATTCAATATTGTATGGAAGAATGTGAAATGATCTCATTGAACCTCAGAAAATTCATATGGTGCTTGATAGACTAAATGCAAGAAAGATTTTTTGCCATCCAAAGAGTCTAGAGCTTGGGGTTACAGTTTGAGAACAAGATGTAGACATTTAGGCCTGAAATGAAGAGGAATTTCTTCAGAATCAGAATCAGAATCGAGTTTATTGTCACTGCTTTTTCATCGAACATCTGACCCAAGCAACAAAATACACCCATGTTCAGGCAGGATCCTGCTTCCTGAAAGAAACATAACACATTTTTAAAACTCCTTTCACATGCCTTTTGAGTAATTATCGAAAAATATTTGCAATTACTATTGTGCTGTGAACAAGAAGAAAACCAATCCTTACAGCTATAGTGCCTGTAAAAAGTATTCACCCCCACTCCCCCTGGAAGTTTTCATGATTTATTGTTTTACAACATTGAATCACAGTGGATTTAATTTGGCTTCTTTGATGCTGATCAACAGAAAAAGACTATCTGTTACGGTCCAGTCCAGACCCCGCATTCCAGTTCTTAATCCGGTCCATGGACTCCGGGTCTTGTAGCCATCCTTTTTTTCACCCTTGAGCCCAAGTAGTCACACCTGTGGATCATCGTGGCTTGTTTGGACTCAAGGAGGCACACCTGATGCCCATCGGCTGGCAGTGTATATAGGGGGCTCTAGGACTGAGTGTTTGGGGATGGGTGGTGTTGTTCTTCCTCCTCCTCCCCCCGGACCTAGTCCCCTTTCTATCCCTTGCCTGTATCAGGAAAGCCTGGCTGGATAGCCACTGCCTGGTGGGGAACTGCCCCTTTCCATCCCTCATTACTGATGAGTTGTGCCCTGTGACCTGCTCAGGCCCCCGTGTTCCTGCCTGGGAGGTCCAGGCCCTGCCCAGGAGTTATGCGGCCTGTCCAGTGAACTCCTAGACCTTGCCTGAACCCTGGGACCCTGCCTTACCTGAACTCTAAGACTCCCCCGGAACCCCAGAATCACCTTGAACGTCACATCCCTCATGCACACCACAGTCACTACATCTTGTCTATAGTTGTTCCCATCCTGCCCCTAGTACTTCAGTGCCTGCATCCTGCACTTGGGTCCAGCCTCCTGTCCCCCTATGACACTATTGTGTCAAGGTGAAGACAGATCTGTACAAAGTGATTTAAATTAATTACAAATATAAAACACAAATTAGTTGATTGCCCAAGTATTCACTCCCTTTATTATGACACACTAAATCACTGGTTCATCCAATTGGTTTTAGAAGTCACATAATTAGTGAAATGGAGATCTGTTTTTGGAGACCTGAGTGCAGTCAAAGTATTTCAATTGATTGTAGTTTAAAAAAAATACACTGTATCTGGAAGGTCAGTACCCTGGCAAAAACTACACCATGAAGACAAAAGAACACTCCCAGCAACTCCTTGAAAATGTTATTTAAAAAGGAGATGGAGACAAGAGAATTTCCAAGTCACTGAATATCCTTTGGAGTACAGCTGGTCAATCATCATGAAAAGTAAAGTATGTGGCACAAACCTGCCTAGAGCAGGCTGTCCTCAAAAACTGAGTGACTGTACAAGAAGGGGACCAGTGAGGGAGGTCACCAAGAGACCTATGACAACTGGAGGAATTTCAAGCTTCAGTGGCTGAGATGGGAGAGACTGTACTTACAACTATTGCCTGGGAGCTTCAGTCGCAGCTTTATGGCAAAGAGAAAGCCACTGTTGAAAAGACTGACATGAAATCTCAGCTAGAATTTGCCAGAAGGTATGTGGGAGTCTCTGAAGTCAGCTGGAAGAAGGTTCTATGGTCTGAAGGAACCAAAACTGTTTTTTGGTCATCAGACTAAATACCATATTTGGCATAAGCCAAATACCACACATCATCAAAAATATACCATCCTTACCATAAAGCATAGTGGTGGCTGCATCATGCTGTGGTGATGCCTCACTGCAGCAGGCCCTGGAAAGCTTATGAAGGTAGCAAATTTCAGGGAAATTCTGGAGGAAAACCTGATGAGTCTGCTTAACCACCACAATGGGATGTGTCTCTTTTAATCATCTGTGTATCTTTAGATTGGAGGAAGTGAGTCAATTTTGTTTGCTGCCTTTATTTTTTTGTTTCTGTGTTTAGTTTCAGTTCTTCACTGAATTAGAACCGGAACCTCTCAGGAAGTCATGCAAGGATTGGGCAGGTCCACTAGTTAGTATGAAAAGTCCTTGTTAACTGGAGACCATCACAGTGGGATTACACATAGTGGCTACTGTGTTGCTGTTAGTTAAGTGTCTGAGAGCAGCCAACGCCTGTCACAGAGATCAATTGCGGACGGTTTCCCAGTCCATGAAGATCAGAGCAGAACACTGGCGATTAAGCTAGGCAAGTAATCATAGGAAATGTTAGTTGAGTAATGCTGCATTAATATGTAGCAGTTGGAAGGAGTATATGAGTGGTGTTAAAGTTTGAAGCGAGATGTGTATGTGAGATAAAGTAAGCTTCTTAGGAAATTTTGGGATTATGTGGAGAGTAACTGCCTCAAAGCTGGAATGTAATAAGCAACAGCTTTATACTTGGGCTGTGCTTTTTGCAATCCAGATAGTTCCTAGAGCATGTTATAACCAATTAGATACTTTATGAAATTTATACCTTGAAGAGAATTGGATTATGCATGGATGGATTCCTCAGGAAGCAAACTTCTGATGGTAAAGTGTTTCTATTTCAGCACCTGCCTCTTCCAGTCCAGTTGGTACCTGCCTGAACCTTACCCGATGTGTCCTGCTACTCTTAGCAGTACAGGGACTTCAATGATTCACATAAAGGCACGAAGCTCACCATACCCAGGATCACAGGTCAAGCGATTCCCTGTTCAGGATGATAATGTCAGCTGGAACAGAGAGTGGGCAGCATATGATCCAGTGGACTACACGGCAGAGACTGTCAAGGCTGGGCCTCAATGGGCTGACCCAGATTTTAGGTAAATGAAGAATTTTGGCAAATGAAGATTGAGAGTCCCGTGGAAATGTGAAAATTATAGTTTTAGATATAGTGCTGTACACTGAGACAGGAGAAATTGTTTGGTGGAAAAAATATGGGTAAAGAAATTGAAATTTTGTTTCTATCTTCAAGGATAGACGGTGGTGGTGAATCACTGTTCTATGTAGAACAGTGGACAGACAATAAAGCAACACACACAAAATGCTGGTGGAACGCAGCAGGTCAGGCAGCATCTATAGGGAGAAGCACTGTCGATGTTTCGGGCTGAGACCCTTCGTCAGGACTATAAAGACAATAAAGTTAGTAGGAGTAAACAATTTGTATTCAAGAAAGTAATGTGATTGAGTGTAGGTAAATCTCCAGGACATGGTGACCTACATTTTAATGTTTTGATGAACATATTGATGAAAATAGTGGGTGAACTGGATGCCATTTTCCAAAATTCCTTAAGTTCTGGTGTGATTGGCACAGATTGGAAGATACCAAATGTAACACAATTGTTTAAGAAGGGACAGAAAGGAAACAGAGAAATGAAACCTTTTCATTAAGTTAACATGGTAGTTAGTAAAGAATAACATGGTTAGTTATAGTCAACACTGGCTTAATGAAAGAAACATCCGATTTAATATCTGCTACGAGTTTTTGTTTTTAGATTTAAAGGTGAACCTTCAAAAGGGCTTCAATAAGATGCTTCACAATCCTAGCACGTGTATTAATGATTGATTAATGTCTAAGAATTAAAATTAACAGGTTTTTATTAGTTTGGGAGACTGTGATTAGTGGGCCAGCAACTGTTCAAAATCTAGATCAAGTTTGGATGAGGGAATCAAGTGTAATATATCCAAGTTCACTGATAACAATGCTTCCTGTTAGTGTGGACATGAGGAGGATACAGAGGGTGTGTCTAGTGAGAATACACCAAACATAATATAATGTAGGAAAATGTAAGATCACCACTTTGATTTGGGGGGGAAAAAGTCAGAATGTTCGAGATTTTTGAAATGGCCAGAGACTGAGAAGTGTGAGTTCAGAGGGAGCTGGGTGTCCTTGTACACAAAACACTGAACATTATGGGTGTAGCAAGCAGTTAGGAACGTATTCAGAAAATTAGTCCTTATTAGAAAGGGAGTAGAATACGAGGGAGATCCCATCCTAAGGAAGTTCATATTTGCATTAGAGGGACTACTGGAAGGTTTATCAGATTGTGTGCTGGAATTCCAAGTTGATTGGAGAAGAAGAGATTCAGCAGATTAGGACTATATTCTGTATTTCAAATAATGTGGGCCGATTTCATTGAAATGTACAAAAATTTATGGGTTTGATTGTGTAGATGTTAAATTGTTATTTCCCCAGCCTAGTGTGGCCAGAACAGGAAGCCACTGTCTCAAGATAAGGAGCCTGCATTCAGAAATGAATGAGAAGGAACTAAATTACACAATCATACTAAATTATACAAAACCATAGAAATGTTGCATCTAAGCACTATGGAGGTTTAGTCTGATGTACTCAAGACAGAGACTGATAAATGTATAGATATTAAATTAATTGGTGGTGGAAAACGGAGCTGAGGTGGAGCCAAGAATGAATTGACTCGCAGAGAGGGCTTGAGGAGCCAAGTTATTAAACCCAACGTCTGCTCTTATGAGAGGCTATGTTCGTGCTCCTCCCCTCACTCTGTGCTGCACAGCAGTGCTTATCAAGTTGCTTCATGATTGGTGATAACCTTAGAACACACAGAAAAATAAAAAAAATACTTGGCATGAAGGCAAATTTCTCTCATTATTTGTGACACAGGAAGGGAGACCAATTGAAACATGCTCCACGCTTCAATGCACTGGATGGGAGAATCGATCGGAGGAGTTACCTAGGTGTGTATGAACTGGATAAAGACAACCTGCCTCGGTGAGTACCGATTCCACTTCAACACACACAAAATGCTCGAGGAACTCAGCAGGCCAGGCAGTATCTGTAGGAAATAGTAAACAGTCTACATTTCGGGTTTGTTGTGATCCGACTTGTTTGATTCAACTGGAGATGAGATTTGGAGCAGTGACAGGCATGTGATATCCTAGAACACCTGACTGCTCACTCCAGTTTTAATTGCTTAATGTATGTCCAGTTGTATCCTCAGCTGCCAGTTGGACATTCTTCCACAAACCTCCCTACCTCTCTCTCTCCTCTTTGAAACCTACCTCCTTGACAAAGCCTTTTGTTACCTATTCAAGTACCTCCTCGAATCAGATTTTATCTGATAATCTGCTGTCAACTGCATCTGGTCACTTTAGTAAATGAATAAAGCCATATAAATGGAAATAACTGGGGGGGGGGGGGGGGAATGCTGCTACCTGTCCCTTATAGGTGTTGGTAACTGTGCCTTCAAATAGTAATTCGAGCAACCCCTCAGTTAAAAACACAATTACGTGTTTTCTCTTTTGCTCTTTGCTAAGTGTCTCATTTCAAACATGCTGGGGTTAGAGAGCATTGGTAAGTATCAGGGATACAGGTGAAGCAGAGGGTGGAGGGATTCTGTAAAGGCTTCCATACTAATTTCTATATAGATTTTTCATGCCGAAGTATGAAGGTGTGGCATTTGGGTAGTTAGATTGTGTTCGGGTTTGTATCTTCCACAGTTGAATTGTCTGAAGATAAAGAATAGTTAATAAGGTGATTTATCAGAGGTCAACCAACACATGACTGATGTTTATATCAAACTTTTCATTACCCCAGTATTTCAATGTGTTTTATCTAATATCAGTAATGATAGTTGATAATTTAGTGTTGACCACACTTGTAGGTAACAAACATTGGCCTGTGAACAATGGTCATATCATAGTAAATACACAGTTAGATCAGACAATGAGTTACGGTTTGCAAAGAGCTTATATCAGAATTCCAGTAAACAACAAACAGGAGGCTGATTATGTGAATATTACGGAGAAAATTCTAACAGTGAACTGAGCAAAGGTATCACAGCAAGACCTGGGATTGTGCTTGTGAGTATTAATAGGCTTGCCAGTGCTTGATTATAGACATGTAGCAGTGCATTTATAAAGGTACTAACATCAATACTGTGTAGAGTATTAGTCTCCACAAATTATGCTAAAACACTGACTCAGCCACACAGTACTGATAGCATATAACACAAAAAAATGGACATGCCTTCATCAGTTAAAGCACAATAAAAAAAAAGTTACCATTGCTTTGTCTAAATGGTATGAACAGAGAAGGAAGTCTGTCACTTTAAAGGGAAGATTGAAAAGTGAACTCATTGAGATTTCATGAATATTCTATGGCATCATAATGGAATAACAGGTCCAGTAGCCTAGTGATTAAGTTATTAGACCTGTAATGCATTGTTGATCAGACTATGATAGTTGCAAAATTTCAATCCAAGTATTAAATTAATCAGAAGGAAAAATGATAACTATTCTATTAGTTGATTCTGTCAAAATCCCAGCTGATTTACTAATATCCTTTAGGAAAGGAAATCGTTCTCCTTACCTCATCTAGCCTCTGTGTGTTTCCAGCACCAGAGCGATCTGGTTGACCCTTAACTGCCTTTTTAAATGGCCCAGAAAGACTATTGAGGCAATATCCAGCAATGCCAACTTCCTATCAATTAAGAAAATAAATCAAAACATCGCAGAAATTTGCATAATTTAAAGTGACTGGAAATGCATCTGATACTGAGTGTAGACTCTAAGTATTCAAACACAAAGAAATCTGCAGATGCTGGAAATTCAAGCAACACACACAAAATGCTGGTGGAAGGATCTCGGCCCAAAACATCGACAGTGCTTCTCCCTATAGACGCTGCCTACCCTGCTGTGTTCCACCAGCATTTTGTGTGTGTGACTAAGTATTGAATGTGGGTCCACTCGGGTTCATTTACACAGTAATACATTTTGCTTTCCATCCAATTATGCTGATCCTAAAAAATGCCTAGGATCAAGGCACGAGATGTGAAGAGTGCCTCTCACTCTATCCGTGCTGGTTTCACACTTTATCAGTGAGAGGAACCAAGGCTTCCATGATCTTTGCTGTTATTCCTAGGAATCCAATGGGAAGAACGGGAATGATTTCTCGAGGCTTGCTGGGAAAATGGGGACCAAACCATGCGGCTGATCCCATTGTTACACGGTAAGTAAACAAAAACTTTCACCCCACCCCTTCAGGATTTTCCAAAGTACTTACAGCTTTTGCTTTTGAAACACGGATATTATTGTAATATAAGAAGTGTAACTTTTGGTTTACGCACAGCAAGTTCCCACAAATACTTTCTGTTAACAACTAGATATAAGCAGCCTTTTGGTTATGTCAGGTTTCTGTTACTGAGAACAGTTTGTTTGTCAGAAATGAACAGAAAGAGAAAGAGTGCCTGGGAGAGGATCACAGAAACAGCTGTAATGTGAGAGTCAGCAGGCATATCCCGCTGGTCTCCCAAACGTTTGTTGATGTATATGTGTGTTTGTAAGTTGGATCTTTGTAATTCAGGGAGGACATGTATTCTGTGATGTTGGTCAGATGTAAATGTTGGCCCGGTCAGCAGAGATAACTTTACTGCCCTTCTAAATAATGCCATCTATTTTATAGCTTTTCTTTTTGTGTATAACCAGCTGAGGGAACAAACAGGCTGTGGTCTGTCAGTGCAGTATTCCCTCACTGCTGCCTGTATTTATAATGACACACAGGCAGTAGGTCCATTTTGCCAACATAACTGTCAGTCAGCTGCAATGAAACACCATTCATACTGTGGTATAGAAAAACTTGCACCTTTCATCACTTCAATACAGCTCCTTGCTCTCCAGATAGTGAATGGCTTTTGAATACTAAGTTCAGTGACTGGAGCATACTTAGCAAGATTACATGAATGTGAGTTTGTAACACATTTCCTTTTAATGTTGGTCAAAAAATAAATATAGTGGCTTCCAATTAATTGGGGCACATTGGGACTAGTACATTTTGGGTCAATTAGCCTAAGTTTCATGCAAATAGTTAAAAAGGTATTAAAAAAGACTACTGTTTAACTGAGTAAAAAATTATGTATTTGAATGAAATACAGAAAAAATTAGAACACTACCAATGCTACTATGGTACTGTAAAACTGTGTAATGGTTCCTGATAGTTATCAATGGAGTAATCCATCCAGTGTATGCTGTATTCTTTTGATTGACTAAGTGAACAAGATTAGTGTCGACACCTAATGCAAATAATGTACTACATTCATACAATGCTTTTGACAATCACATCTTCCAAATCTTCATTTTTATTGTGGTGTTAATACCTTCAAATTCTTCATAGTTCCTAACTTGTTGAAGTAGTAAAATAACTTCAATTTCACTCCTGGCCATTTCTGGCATCTCCAAGCCTGAATACTTGAAACTGCAGTGAATGAAACGGCTTTGAATTGTGGTACTGCTTATTTCTCACCAACTATGAGTAACAAAATCACTGCTTTTTGAACACAAACACAGCAACTGATGCTAATTAAAAATTGTTCGTTCTAATAATGGTGTAGCGTAAAACAGCCACGTGACTGATGCCGATTAGAAACTGTTCAACAAGTCACCTGTCCCAATTAAGAGGCATTGTGTCCCAAGTAAACAAAGGGAATACTGGCTATTTTCTCAATTTGTTTTTTATTTCTTTAAGCATTATTCCTAATAAGTGGCTGCCCCAATTAATCAGAATCCACTGTACTTCCCAATAACAACCTGCTGCAGTTTGAAATGGTATTGTGGAATCTCTTGTGTCCATTCAAGAATGCCTCAGTTTTACATCTCATTTGTATTGAAATGTAACTGTAGGTTTCATCATGTCTGGAACTCCACTGCCTACCTAACTTTTGCAATGGCAGCTGGAATTTGAACTCAGCACTTTTCGACCAATGCCTGGTACTCTGTGGAAGTGAAGTGGTAGATCTGGGTTCAGCTTGCTGCACCAACTGCCTGTATTCAGAATGACATGGTAATCACCTCTGGCAGCTGGATTTGATTTGATCCTACAGTAGATTCCCAGCTATGAAAGGGTATTGTCTGCTCTTTGAGAACTATTTGGATTTGATGAGGAAAAAAAGGAGCATTCATTCTTCCATTACATCTACAAATTAGCTTCATCATGTGCATTGTCCAATCTATTCATTGTCTCTCTCCCTTTCCATGGTCAGCCATCACTGGGTGGAAATTCATCGCTGGTTGGTCTCAGTTGCACATTGTGTAGCCCACCTTATATTTTGTTTAGTTCTAACTGGAGAGAAGATATTCAAGGCAATTATCTACTCTTCTATATTCACCCAACAATTATATTTGTGACCAATTGTGGGATCCTTGGCTCATGCTGATTTCCCTTGAGGAAAAGTTTACACACTTAACAACTTGAGAAGCAACAATTCTCTACTGCTTTACTCACTTATGATTACCTGGTTAAGTACAGCTCCTTGGCTATATTTAAGTTTTGTTGATGACACCACTGCTATTGGGGGATATTGGAGGGAGATTGAAAACTAATTGAGTAGCGCCATAACGACAACCTCTCACGCAATGTCAGAGCTGATTTATTAATTACAGGAGGAAGAAGCCGCAGGTCTATGAGCTAATTCTCATTAGAGATTGTAAGTGGGAAGGGTGAGTGACTTTAAATTCCTTGGTGTTAATATCTCGGTGGAACTGTTCTGGGACCAGCACGTAAGTGTCATCACAGAGAAGGCATGACAGCACCTCTACTTTCTCAGAAGTTGCATAGATTCAGCATGCTACCAAAGTTTTTGACAAATTTCTATAGAAACACCATGGAGATGATCCTGACTGGTTGCATCATGGCCTAGTATGTAAACATCAGTGGCCAGGAACAGAAAAAGCTACAGAAAGTGGTGGACACTGCCTGGTCCATCACAGGCAAAGCCCTTGCCACAAATGGTACATTTACATAGAGCTGCCACAAGAAAGCAGCATCATCATCAAAAGTCCCCACCATCCAGGCTATGTGCTCTACTATCGGGTAGGAGGTGCAGGACCCAAGTCTCCCCACCCTCACCATGTTCAGGAACAGTTAGTTATTACCCTACAACCATCAGCCTTCTGAACTGCTGTGTGCAACTTCATTCACCGCTACTCTGAACTGATTAGATGATCTATAGACTCACTTTGAAGAACTCATTACAATTCAAATTCTCAGTATTATTTTTATATGCACAGTTTGTTATCTGTTGCACATTGGTTGGTTATCAATCCTTGCTGTTTATGTATTTTTTCCTGTAAGTGCTTACAAGAAAATAATTCTCAAATTAGTGTATGGTAACATGTATGTACTTTGATAAATTTACTTTGAACTCTCCCTCCTCATCACAGGTACAGTATGTTTCTTTGAAAGAACTCCACTTCAGTCCCCAACACCTGCCCATCCCTCAGCCCTGCAAGTACCTATTGACTTTCCTTTCAGAAACTTAGAAAACCTACAGCACAATACAGGCCCTTCGCCCCACAAAGCTGTGCCGAACCTGACCTTACCTTAGAACTATCTAGGCTTACCCATAGCCCTCTATTTTTCTAAGCGCCATGTGCCTATCCAGGAGTCTCTTAAAAGACCCTATCGTTTCCACGTCTACCACTGCTGCCAGCAGCCCATTCCATGTGCTCACCACTCTGCATGAAAAAAGCTTAGCCCTATAACATTTCCTCAGCAGCTACTTCCAAGCACCTTAAAGCTCGTTATAGCAGAATCTCTTTCCACTGCCCTTTCAGACACTAGGATTGTTCATCTTGTCCTTTACTGTCTCAATTCCCTAGATTTTGTCCCTCCCTCCTTCCCTCTCACTCTTTCCCTCTCTCCCTCCTTCTTTCCCTTGCCCCCCTCTCTTTCCCCATCATCTTTCGTAATCTCTCCCCTGAAAATCCACACTCTTTTTAACAGTAGAAGAGTATGTTTGTTAACTGATAACTGAACCTTTGGCCGCTAATCTACACACTGCCTCTGAATCAGGCTTCTTCATTTTATCACTGAGTATCAGAGTGTTTCTCAACATTCTTGCTTTCTTCCTAAATGAAGGACCTATTCATGTTCTTTTTCTACTGCAGGTGGAAGAGAGAAGGAGGTGAAAAGGTGATCCACAAGCTTTCTGGCAAACCCATCCTACAGTTTATTTCAATAAAGAGGAAAGATTGTGGGCAATGGGCGATTCCAGGGGTGAGGACAAGATGTTGCACAGTACACCATCCTTATAAAATCTATTTTTTCACCTCATTCTTTAATTCTGAAAAGTCCCAATTTTTTAATCCCCCAATATCGTGAACCTAGTGCCAAGGCATTCCCAACCTTGTATGAGAGGATGTGAGGATAGAAGATCACGGGTGAGAACAGACAAGCTGGTCCATCATATCTTACCTCATCAAGAAAATCGTAGCAGTGTACAGGACACAATCTTGTTTCCAGTACACACTCCACAAGTGCCCGGCCAATTTTGTGTGTTTCTTCACTAAGTCATGGAGGTGGGTAAGGACTTGTTAGCTTACACCAATCTTCTTGAATAATGAGTAATCAATTAATAATGATACATCTTATTGTGCATCTTTATAGAGCTTTCACCTGAGTTTCGGGACTGTGAATTATGTCACCCCATGTTATAACAATGAAAGACACTTTTGATAGAGTAACAGCTGATTCCTGTTCCTGTGTTTTTGTCTCCACACATAAGAACCCTTTTTTGAATTATGACCATATCCTGCTGGGTCCAGCAGTTGTAATATTCTGGGAGTCTTTGTCACATTGCCTGGCTCCCACTAATACTGCTGCTCCCCCATCATTGTGCCATTGGGTACCTGACCTGTCTGTTGACATGATGGCCTGCTGATCCCCAACTAGTTACTATCTGAGTAGATGGCTCATTCAAACTGCCTTTTCTTTCAACTTCCAAATCTAAGAAATAAAATATTAAGTTCTTAGTTTAAAGGCCCTGACCATTTGCCAATTCTTTAAATTTCGGAGGTCTTTCAATCGGTCATGGGAATTTGGCGAGTTTAAGTTAAAGTTTGGATGAGAGATCATCAGCCTGAAATATTAGCTCAGCTGCTGCCTCAGAACCTGTGTATTTCCAGAATTTTATTGAGCAAGAAACAATCTGACAGAGGAACTTGGTGGTTTGAGTTGGATGAATGCAGGGTCAACAAACATCAACAATTTCTGTCCCTTCAACATTGCTGCTCTACCCGCTGAGTACCTCTGGCAGATTGCCTGCTGCTCCATGTCCCAGCATCTGCAGTTTCTTGTGTCTCCAGGATTTTTTCTTCATAGTTCCACTGATCACATGGGAGTTGGTACTAAATTGTTCTGATGTGATAGCAACTCTCCATTTTGTTCAATCCCATTTGCATTGAGATCTACTTTCTGTCTCTGTTCGGTATCCAGGAATGTTGTGTAATGTTAAATACTTTCTACAAGTTGCAGTAGAAGAACTTTACTTTGCATGCAGATTATTTAATTATAATTGTGCACTGAGATAGTAAGGGGAAAAATAACAATGCAGAAAAAAATACAGGAGAAGTGCAGTGCAGATGGACAGTAAGATGCAAAGCCATTGTGAGGTCAAAGTCTGCCTTATGCGCTACTTTGATTCATTCTCTGGTAATCCTAGCTCAACAGCCAAAGACCTATTCAACTTGGAAATTAAGGAGTGCCCCTTCTCCCAGTCCCCAAACTACCGGTCTGGATAATTTAATTTGGAGTAAGTTTTCAGCTCGGGCACCTTGACCCCCAACTCAGCTTGATACTTGGAGGCTTCCAGACCATTTGTCTCTGGCCTTTTGCGAATATTTCAGGTATTAAGGATACATGCTGTATATTTAAAGATCATGAACATATTAGAGTGAGACATTTCAAGGTGTCTGTCAATTTAGCTCCTTCCATCCCTACCTGCACATCCCACACCCACCCCGCATTGATCATTAATTTTTGTGCTTGCTTAAATTGACACTCTCTCTCACGGCAGGGCATGGTGGATGCTGGTGAACATCCATCTACCACCTTGACGCGCGAGTTCGAGGAAGAGGCACTCAATTCTCTGTGTATTCCTCGTAGTATTAAGGATCGGATGAGGAAACAGTTCCAAGCCATTTTCAGCAAAGAGAACTCCATGAAGGTGAGCAGGAGCAGGGCCAGTGCTTTTGTAAGGCTTGTGCTCTCTGGGACGGGGGTTACTTATCTAGCACTAGCATTGTAACACAGACAAAACGCTGGAGGAACTCAGCAGGTCAGTCAACATCTATGGAAAAGAATAGACAGTCGACATTTTGAGCCAAGACCCTTCTTCAGGACTGAGAAGGAAAGGGGAATTAAGCCAGAATAAAAAGGTGGGGGGGAGGGGAGGAGGCTAGCTGGAAGGTGATAGGTGAAGCCAGGTGGGTGGGAAAGGTCAAGGGCTGGAGAAGAAAGAATCTAACAGGAGAGGAGAGTGGACCATAGGAGAAAGAGGGAGGAGGGGACCCAGGGGGAAGACATGAAGATCAGAGTGGGGAATTAGGGATGGGGGGAGTTTGTTTACTGGAAGGAGAAATTGACATTAATGTCATCAGGTTGGAGGGTTCAATCTGGGGGTCCTCAGCCCTGAGGGCGGCTTCATTTGGCAAACGAGGAGGCCATGGACTGACACATCAGAATGGGAGTCTCCAGTTTACAATGGCTCACACCAGTGCCGAGGAGGGCACTGGACATAACAGACGGCCCCAGCAGATTCGCTGGTGAAGTGTTGCCTCATCTGGAAAGACTGTTTGGAACCCTGAATAGAGGTGATGGAGGAAGTATGGGCAGGTGTAGCAGGTAGACTGCTTGCAGGGAGATAAGTGGGAAGGGATGAATGGACAAGGGATTAGTGGAAAGTGGAGGGAAGGGGGAAGTGAAGGTATATTTGGTGGCAGGATCCCTTTGGAGATGGCAGAAGTTGTAGAGGATAATGTTTTGTATGGTGTGATAAGTAAAGACACGAGGGACACTATCACTATTAAGGCAGCAGGAAGATGGGGTGAGTGTGGATGTATGGGTAATGGAGGAGATGCAGCTGAGGGCAGTATCAATAATAGAGGGAGCGAAACTCCATTCTTTAAAGAATCAGGACATCTCTGATGTCCTGGAACAGATGCGGAGGAGGCAAAGAAACTGTGAAAAGGGAATAGCATATTTTCAGGAGATAGGGTGGGAAGATGTATTGCCGAGATAACCGTAGGAATCACAAGGTGTTTTATAAAAGATATTGGTTGGCAGTTTGTCTCCAGAGATGGAGACCGGGAGATTGAGAAAGGGAAGGGAGGTGTCAGAGATGGACCAAGTGAGTTTAAAGGCAGGGTGGAAATTAGAGGCAAAGTTGATGAGCTCAGCATGAGTGTATGAAGCAGCACCAGTGCAGTCGTCAGTGTAGCGGAGGAAGAGTTGAGTAAAAGCGGTGAAGGCTTCACACGTGGACTGTTCTCTACACAGCCAACGAAGAAGGAGACATAGCTGGGGCGCATGAGAGTGCCCATAGCTACCCCTTGGGTGGGAGGAGCCAAGAAAAAATTGTTGACAGTGAGAACCAGGTCTGCCAGATGGTGGAGGGGATTAGTTGGTTCTTTCCTCAAGAAAGAGGAGCCACTCACCTCCCGGAACCGTCTCTGAGACAGCAAAGCACCGGATAGTGTCAATTGGCCCAAAAACACACCACCAAACTGTAGCTCACGAACTCCAACAGTATCAGAACCACATTTAAAAGAGAAAGAGACATAAAAGAAGTTAAAGAAGCAGTTTTGTGGACCATCTGGTTTTGTTGCCCATGATAGCATTGTTTGTTGGTGCCATCTTCTTCTCTGAGGCTTTGGCGTGCAGTAACACAGGAGGAGCAGGGAATATAGGAGACATAGATTGGCCTAAGAAACTGAGCTGGCATGTGCCTCCCTGGCTGTGAAGTGACCTAGAATTGATTGTCAAAGTAAGTTCCTGACATATTATGAAGTTACGCTACTTTGGCTGGTTTCATGGTTTTTAAAGACCATGATCTGGAAGGCAATGTCTGGATTCCAGATGTTTTTTGTTGAAGGTTGTAGAGCGGTAGTAGATGTTTCCATCCAGTTGGTAACTCATGATCTTTGACTTAGACAAAATGGCAGTCAGGGCAGTGGACTGCTTCTCGTACATGATGTGGGAATACATCTCTCATGACCACATCTGTAGGAAGTTCATCCAGCAGCTGCTCTTGACTGCCTGTCAAAGATCTGGAGGTGAAGTTGGAAGTACTTAGGATCACCAGAGATGAATTTTAATGAGGTGGACACTCCTTAGGTGCAGACTACAAATAGTTGGGTGACCACTAGAGTAGTCAAGGGGTAGACAAACCATAGTTACCCTCTGGCCTTTTCCCTCAGTAAGAGTTATATCCCTTTGGATACTGCTGGGGGGGGCGGGGTGACCTTTCAGAGGCCAACACTAGTAGCCAGATTAGTGACACCGTGCCCCACTCTGACGCAAAGGCTGAAGTAAGGCAGAGCAATAGTGCTAGGGGCCTCTAGTAATGAGTGCAGAGAAGCATTTCTGTGGCTGCAGATGAGACTCAAAATGGTGTGTTGCCTTCCTGATGGCAAGGTCAAGCACATCTCGGAGAGGGTACAGGACATGCTGACGGGATGAGCAGCCATATTGATACCAGTTACATAGGGATGTGGTCCTACAAAGTGATTTTAGAGAGCCAGGCATAAAGTTTAAAAAGCATCACTTCTAGGGTTATAATATCAGGATTACTACAACTTCCATGTCCTAGTGAGGGGAGAAATAGGTACATGGTGCAATTTAACACGTGGCTAAGGAACTGGTGCAGGAAGGAGAACTTCAGATTTATGGATCATTGCGTTCTCTTCCAGGGCAGGTGGGACCAGTAAACACAAGACTGGAAGGAAATCAATATCATGGCTGGGAGGTTTGCTGGTTCTACTCAGGAGGACTTAAACTAGAATGGCAGGGAATCGGAACCACAGCAGCAGGATAGGGTTGAGAGTTGGAAGGATGGTATGACATGTAGCACTGAGAAGGACAACGGAAAGCAGCCTAATCAACATGGTGGCACTTATGGGAGGAAATGTATTTATTTCAGTGCTCAGTATTATGAGTAAGGTGGATGGACTGGAGCCTGGCCCAGTACATGGAATTGCAATGTCATTGCTGTTACAGAGACCTGATTACTTGAGGGACAGGCTGGCACCTAGACCTTCCATGGTGGTGGTGTTTTAGGAATTGTAAGGGATGGGAGTGTTGTACTTCTGATGAGGGAGAATGTCACAGCAATAGTCAGAGTGGACACATGAGAAGGCTCATCCACAGAGACAACTTGGGAGGAGCTCAGAAATAAGAAAGATGCCGTTATGCTGATTATACTATTGATCCCCAATAGCCATAGGAGAGGTAGAGGAGCAGATGTGTAGACAGATTATGGTAGGTGCAGAAATAGTATTGATAGGAACTTCATTACACAAGAGATCGGGCAAAGTATACGGAGAGGAATAAAGAATCGACATTTTGGGCCAAGACCTTCATCAGAACTGAGTGGGGCTTTGATAGGGCAAGCTTTCTCAGTGCATCCAAGAGGGGATCTTGGAGAGTCCAACTAGAGGAAAAAACATGTACTGGAACTGGTTTTGGGAGGTGAGCCAGACTAGGTGACTGACCAGATAATGGGAGAACATTTCGGGAATAATGACCACAACTTGTTATGGTTTAAGATAGTTATGAGTAAGGATGAAATTGGATCTTGCAATATGGTGCTAACCTGAGGGAGGGCAAATGGATGAGAGGATAATCCAAGGGGTGTTAATTGGGAACAGCTGCTGTCAGTTAAGTCCACATTCGAACATGTGAAAATTGTTTAAAGACCAACTGATTAGATTTCAGGATCTGCATGTTCCAGTAAGAAATAAAGACAAGAATGGTGAGGTAAAGAAACCTCAAATGACTTGAGGTCCTAATTTAAATAGGATGAAAAAGGAAGCATTTTTAAGATTTAGGAAGCTAATATCAGACTGGGCCCTTGTAACATACAAGGATAGCAGGAAAGTACTCAAGCAGGTAATTGCCCATGGCGAGTGGGACGGAAGAGAGTCTCAAGGCATTCTATACTTCTATTTAGAAAAAGAGAACAATCATAGAGAATAGATCCACTCAAGGATAGAGGAGGGAATTTGTGCTTGAAGCAACATGAGTACTTTGCTACAGTATTTACCCTCAAGAAGGATTTGGAACACTGAGGGTAGAGTGGGACATTTTGAGGTTAAGGAGGAGATAGTGCTGGATCTTCTGAAAAGTATTCAGGTAAATAGGCCCTCAGAGCCTGATGGCATATCCCTGATTGAGTATTGAAAGAAGCAAAAGAAGAGATTGTTGGGACTTTGACAAAGATTTTTGTGTCCTCATTAGCAACAGGTGGTCTCAGCACTGGAGAGTAGCAAATATCCTCCCTTTGTAAAAGAAAGGAAATAGGGACATTCTGGGTTATTATAGGCCAGTGGTAGGGAAATGATTGGAGAAGATGCTTAGAGATACAATTTATGTGCATTTGCGAAGGATTGACCTGCTTGAGGTCAATTAGCATGGCATTTTTTGTGGGGCAGGTCATGCCTTACAAACCTGATTGAAACTTTTGAAGGGATAACAAAAGTGCTTGATGAGAGTAAGGCAGTCAATGTTGACTACAAGGACCTTAATAAGGCATTTGGGAAGGTTCTTTATGGTAGGTTGATTCAGAAGATAAAGATGCAAGGGATCCAGGATGAATTGCAAGTTTGGACATTAAACTGGCTTGCCCATATAAGAAAGAGAATCAGGCTGGAATTCCAGTGGCGTTCTGCAAGGGTTAGTGCTGGGACCTCTTTTTTTCTGATATAGTGTATATCAAAGACCTAGATGAAAATGTAGATTGGTGGATTAGCAAGTTTGTGCATGGCACCAAGACTGGTGGAGTTGTAAATGGTGTAAAGGACTATCGAAGAAGATAGTGGGATATAGTTTAGATACAGATATGGGTGGGGAAGTGGCAGATGGAGTTTAATCTGGGGAAGTGGTGGTGTTACTCTTTGGGAAATCAAATGAAAGGAGAACATATATAGGCCCCTCACTATCATTGAGGTACAAAGGAATGTTTGATTCCAGGTTCATAGTTAACTGAAAGTTGCAATGCAAGTGGATAAGGTGGTAAAGAAGCCACTCCCAATGATTTAGAAACAGCTTCTTCCCTTCTGCCATCTGATTTGGACACTGAACTCATTAACATTACCTCACTACTTTTTTATTTCTGGTTTTGCATTACTTATTTAATAAAAAAATATATATACACACACTCTCAATGTAATTCAAGGATTTTTTTCTATTACGGATTACATTGTACCGCAAAGACAACAAATTTCATGACATTGGACTAATGACATAAGCAGAAAAGGGGAAGAGGTGCTATGCAAAGAGAATATTGATTGAAGAAAGAGGCTGAAGGGAAGGAAAGGATCCCTAAAGTTGTAATCTCCAGATTAATCCTTTCACCATGGACTAGTGCACATGGGAATGGGGTGATAGTATAGGTGAATGAGTGGCTGCAGAGATGGTACAGGGAACAGGGTTTCCAATTCTTGGATCATTGGAACCTTTTCTGTAGAAGGGGTAACCTGTACAAGAGGGGTGGGTTGCACCTGAACTGGAGGGGAACTGATATCCTGGCTGCATGGTTTTGCTGATGCTGCTCGGGAGAGTTTAAACTAGTTGTTGTTGTCATTACTGAAATTTGGTTGAGAGAGGAGCAGGAGTGAGTGAGTAATACTCACATATTTTCAAACTTGTAGAAAAGATAGAGGAGGAGGTAAAGGCAGGGGGTGGAGTTGAACTAATTTAGGACAGTATCACTGCTGCACATAATGGAGGGGTCAGACACTGAGTCCATTTGGGTGGAACACAGGAATAGGAAGTGTGCAATTACACTAATGGTGTTGCACTACAGACCCCCTTATAGCCACTGGCACATGGAGGAACCAATGTAATCAGATTAAGGAAATGTGTGTAAACAAAAAAAATAGTTTTGGTGTCATGAGGGATTTCAATTTCCTTAAAATAATCTGGGACCTTCTTAGTGTAAGGGGTTTAGATGAGGCAGAAGTTGTTAAGTGCATCCATTAAGGTTTCTTAAAGCAATATGTGGACAGTCCAATGAGAGGAGGGGCCATACTGGACCTGGTGTTGGGTAATGAGTGCGGTCAGGTGACCAGTTACAGAACAGTGACCACAACTCTGTAACTTTCAGGATAGCTATAGATAAGGATAGGTATGGTACTTGTGAAAGAATTTTAAATTGGAGTAGGGCAAATTATAAGGGCTTTAGGCAGGAACTAAGAAGCATTAATTGGTAAGTCCACATTAGACATGTCGAGGCTGTTTAAAGATCAATTGCACAGAGTAAAGAGAAGAACGGAAGGAAGGACGGGGATGGAAAGATAAGAGCACCTTGGATATCCAGAGACTCGATGAACTTAGTCAAGTAGAGAAAGGAAAAGTGTGTAAAAATTCATAAGTTAGGATCTAATGAAGCACATGAGGAGTATAAGGAAGCCAGAAAGGTAGTAAAGAAAGGAATTAGGAAAGCCAGGAGGGGCCATGAAGAGCCCTTGACAAGTAGGTTTAAGGTGAATCCCAAGGCTTTCTATATAGACATCAAGAGTGAAAGGATAACTAGGGTGAGGGTGGGACCCCCTCAAGGATAAAGGATTTGCTTGGATGCAGAGAATGTGAGTGAGGCACTTATTGGGTACTTTGCTTCCCAAGGAAAAGGATTTGGAGGACCAGGAGATCAGTGCTGAGTGTATAAATATGTTAGAGCACTTGGAGGTCAAGGAAGAGAAAATGTTGGGCCTCCAGATTAATATTAAGGGTGTTAAGTCCCCAGGACCTGATGGGATTTACCCTAGGTTATTAAGGAGGCAAGAGATGAGGTTGCTGGGCCCTTGACTGGTATCTTTGTTTCCTCTCTAGCCACAGGCGAGGTCATGGAGGACTAGTCAGTGGCTAATGTATCTTTATTTAAGAAGGGAACAAGGGAAATTAGTGCAGTTCCCCCAATATCTGTGCTGGAGCCTCTGTTGTTTGTAGTGTATAAATGATCTGGATAAGAATGTGAGTTTGTCAATTTCTAGATGATACCAAGATTGAAGGAGTTGTGGATAGTGTAGAAGACTGGCAAAGAATAACACACAATATAGATTAATTTGCAGATATGGGCTAGAAGTGGCAGATGGGAGTTTAACCCAGATAGATATGAGGTGTTGCACCTTGCTAGGCAAGTACAAGGAGACAGTATGCTGTTAAGGCCAAGGTCCTTAAAAGTGTTGCTGAGCAGAGAGATCTTGGGATCCAAGTTCATAGTTCCTTAAAAGTGGCTACACAAGTTGATAAAGGTGGGTAAGGGGGGGTGGAGTTTCAAGATGGTGACGTAGACATCTGCCTTTGGGCGCTCTTCATTTTTTAAACTATAATCACCCTTTAATCTTTTCGTACTTAATTACATGGGTTGATATTCACGATTTACTTCTTTTTTAAAATAATACTTGATTTAATCTTTTCAAACTTAAAATGTCTGTATCTAAGAAATTGTCTAAAGACCCTCCATCTCTTGAGGCAATCTCCAGTCTTCTGGATACTAAATTTGCAAGTATGGAAAATAAGCTTACTGCGAAAATATCTGAGCTTGAAGAAGTCATTAGATCATTTGATACCAAGCTTCAATCGCAGGCAGCAGATATTGAACGGCACCAAGAAAAGTTTGCGGCTCTTGACAAGTTAATTTGTGAAAAAATACGTACTATTGAAACTTTGGAGGAGAAGTTACGGTCGACCGTTAAAATAGTGGAGCAGAGTAAGTTTAAAATCACCGTTCTCGCAGACAAAATTTGCGTATTATCGGATTTCCCGAAAATGTTGAGTCTGGTGACTTAACTGAATATTTCTCTAACTTATTGTGGGAAATTTTCGGTGAGGACGCTTTGCGGGCTAAACCTACTATCGATCGTGCTCACAGAGTTTTGAGATTTTCGATGTCGAGAGATAAACCACGAGCTGTGATTGTTCACCTCCATTATCCTCAGGAGAAAGAGCTTTTAATCCGATTAGCTCGTCAGAAAGGTATGATTTCTCACAGAAACATCAAGTTTCGAATTGTTGAAGATTATTCATTTGATGTGATGAAAGCGAGAATCGCTTTTAAACCAGTGATGGCAGAGATTCATTCGATTGGACTTAAACAAGCTTTAAGATACCCAGCGAATCTCAGAATTACGTTGAGCGACAACAGTCAGCGCTTCTTTAATACTCCGGAGGAAGCGAAGAAATTCGTCGAAGAATATCGGTCTTCTAGTACAAGTTGAACTATGTGTTATGTTGAAGAATTTTTGGAGAGAAGATGCCATTTCGTTTTGAGTTTTAACTTATGAAACTGTGGTATAGCTTTTTATTTTGGTCTGTAGACCTGGTCTTTTTTTATTATCATGGTTTATAGAAGCTCTTCTAATTTTACTACAATGTTTTTTTTCTTTCTTAATTCTTCTGAACTGGATATACATGTTAATACTCTGTAATAATGATTTATTTTTTAAGATGTCGTTTCTTCTTACCATAAGACTTTGCTTTCCGTAAGCATTTATTTGCTTGTACTTGAAAATGGGACGAATGTTTTGGACCTTTTTTTATATATTGTAGTGATTGTTGAATCCTTTTTTTGATCCTTTTTTGATGACCTTTTTTTAATAGATTGGTGAATTTACACTTATATTTCGTAATATGGTTTTTTCAAAATGTCGTTTCTTCTTCCCATAAGACTCTGTTTTTGAAACGTCATTTTCTTGTATCTGAATATGGAGTCTTTTCTTAAAGGTATATTACACTATTTTAAACTTTAATGTTTATCCTTTTTTACTAATGTTTTTTTGCTTTGTTATATTATTTTTCCATTTTGATTGATATATTCTTTCTTTTTACAACCCTGTATTTATATCTGGGTGTTATATAGTCTTTTTTCTTTCTTTTAATTAAGTTGCCATCTTGAAAATGGGGGTAATATTAGTATTAGTTTATGCGCCTGCCGCTTGGCTTTTTTTCGAGGGGTTGGGGGAGGGGGTAGGGTTCTTTTTTCACGCTTTTGCTTTTTGTTTTTTTGCTTTTAGTTTATGGGCCAACTTTAGATTATTAATATTGTTGAAGTGTCATGTTCTCTGGTTGCTCCTGAATTATTTTTCCTTCTTCCTGAATTATGGGTTATGTTTTTTTAACCTTTTATGATATATACAATTAGTATTGGCATGATAGATAAGTCTATTAATTTTATTTCTTGGAATACTAATGGTTTAAATCATCCGATTAAACGTAAAAAAATATTTAAAGTATTCCATAGACTAAATGCTAATATTATTTTTGTACAGGAGACCCATATTAGGAGGGAGGATAATCAACGCTTTTTTAGGTTCTGGAAGGGTCAACAATTTCACTCGAATTGTACCGCCAAAATTAGGGGTGTGTCTATTTTTATAGACCCCTCAATTTCGTTTACACATCATGAAATTATTTCTGATCCACAGGGCAGATTTTTGTTGATAACTGGCTCACTTTTCAATCGAAAAGTGGCTCTAGTTAATATTTATGCTCCAAACTTTGACTGCCCTGAATTTTTTAAACGGTTATTTACTTCCCTCCCTAATCTAAATGAATATATGCTGATAATGGGTGGAGATTTCAACTGTTGTTTGAATCCTTCGATGGATAGATCTAAACCTATTCGAATTCTTCCGAATAGATCAGCCTTACTTATTAATTCCTTTATGGTTGATTCGGGAATTACTGAAATATGGCGGTTTTTGAACCCTAAAGATAAAGAATTTTCATTTTTCTCACATGTTTATCACAGTTATTCTAGAATTGATTATTTTCTTATTGATCATCGTTTATTAACAGATGTTACTGATTGTAAATATGACTCTATTGCCATTTTGGATCATGCACCTTTGAAGTTATCTATCAAGATTTCGGACTCTTTCAATAATACTAAATCTCGGAGACTTAACACTTTGTTTCAAGATCCAGAATTTATCACCTTCATAAAACAGCAAATTGACTTGTTTTTTTCAACGAACTATACCGAAGAGATTGACAGAGGAATACTTTGGGACTCTTTTAAGGCTTTTATCCGTGGACAAATTATCTCATACTCTGTAGGTAAAAGAAAACAAAGATATTTAGATATTGCTTTATTAGTGGATAAAATTAAAGGAATTGATAAGATTTATTCCGTGACTCCTACCAAAGAACTCTATAAGAAGAGAGTTGAGCTTCAAATGGAACATAGTTTACTATTATCCTCTTCAATTGAGAATCAATTAATTAAGACTAGGGCTCAATTTATATTCATAGTGATCGAACTGGTAAATTGTTAGCTAAACAATTAAAAGCTATTTCGACTAAGCGACAAATTATTAAAATTCGTAAACAAGACGGTAATCTGACTACTGATCATAAAGAAATTAATAATACTTTCCAAGATTTTTATAAATCTTTATATCAATGAGAATTTGATGGCGATCTATCCATGATGGATAATTTTTTTAACAATTTGAATATTCCTAAACTGACAGATGAAGATCGGAGCTTGTTCGATGCTCCTATTTCTATGGCTGAAATAGGAGAGGCCATCTCATCAATGAACTCAGGGAAAGCTCCTGGTCCTGATGGTTATATTATAGAATTCTTTAAAACTTTTTCTTCTTTGCTTTCCCCTTGGTTATGTGAAATTTTTAATGATGCATTTATTAAGAAGACACTACCCCAGTCTTTTTATGAAGCTACTATCTCTCTAATTCTTAAAAAAGATAAGGATCCTACTCTATGTGCATCTTATCGCCCTATATCGCTATTAAATGTAGACTCTAAGATTCTTACAAAAATTTTAGCTATTAGATTAGAAAAGTTACTATCACAAATTATTTCAGAAGACCAAACTGGTTTTATTAGGAACCGGTATTCCTTTTTTAATGTTAGAAAATTGATTAATATAATTTACACTTCTTCACCCACAACCCCAGAATGTGTTATTTCATTAGATGCTGAAAAAGCTTTTGATAGAGTTGAATGGACATACTTATTTAATACAATGAGAAATTTTAATTTTAGTCCTAATTTTATATCATGGATTAAATTAATTTATTATAAACCTGTTGCTTCTGTTCTTACAAATAATTACAGATCCCCTTTTTTTCAATTATCTCGTGGTACGAGACAAGGTTGTCCATTAAGTCCTTTATTATTTAACATTGCATTAGAACCTTTAGCCATTGCTACTCGTGAATCCCCTAATATTTTTGGTATTACCCGTAATGAGAAGTTATACAAGTTATCACTTTATGCTGATGACTTGATGTTATATATTTCCGATCCTGACAGGTCTATTCCCGCTATTTTATCCTTATTGGCTCAATTTGGTAGTTTTTCTGGTTATAAACTAAACTTGGATAAGAGCGAATTATTCCCTTTAAATGCGCAAACTTTATTGAATGACAGGATACCATTTAAAGTTGTTACTGATAACTTTATTTATTTAGGTATAAAAATTACTAAGAAATATAAAGATTTATTCAGATTGAATTTTTTACCTATGCTTCATCAGATTCAACAACTTACTACAAGATGGTCTCCTTTATCTTTATCATTAGTTAGCCGGATTAATGCTATTAAAATGATGATTTTACTGAAATTTTTATATTTATTTCAAGCCTTACCAATTTTTATTTCTAAATCTTTTTTTGATAACATTGATTCTAAAATTTCCTCATTTGTGTGGCAAAATAAAAACCCCAGGTTAAGTAAAAGGCAGTTACAAAAATCAAAAAAAGATGGTGGTTTTGCTTTACCTAACTTTAGATTTTACTACTGGGTGAATAATATTCAAAATTTAATATATTGGAAATTAGATTTGGATTCACCATTGTGCCCACAGTGGGTAAATTTAGAATGCAATGATGCACAAGGATATTCTCTATTCTCTGTTCTTGGTTCTTCTCTTCCTACTGATTTAGTTAAATTCAATAAACAGTTATCCAATCCTATTGTCAAGCACACATTATGAATTTGGTTTCAATTTCGTAAGTTTTTTACTCTGAAAAACTTTGTTCTTGATAGCCCTATCTTACTTAACTTCTTTTCCAAACCTTCTTTGACAGATCAAGCTTTTAGCAAATGGAAAAGGAAAGGTATAATGTTTTCGAGATCATTTTTTTGAAGGTAGTTTGATGTCTTTCGACCAACTTTCCAACAAATTTAAGTTACCTAAATCTAATTTTTTTAGATATTTACAAATTAGAAATTTTTTACATAAAGTTCTACCATCCTTCCCCAATTCAACTATGATAGACTTTTCAGATTTGATTTTTACCTTAAATCCTTGTCAGAAGGGATTAGTGGCTCTTATTTATAACATGATTATGAAAATACAACCAGAAATATCAGGTAGAATTAAACAAGAATGGGAAAAAGAACTTCAATACAATATATCAACAGAAAAATGGGAAAAAATTTTACAAGTGGTTAATTCTTCTTCTATATGTGCTAAACATGCTTTAATACAATTTAAGGTTGTACACAGAGCCCATATGTCTAAAGATAAACTTGCTCGATTCTATTCTCATATTAACCCTCAATGTGACAGATGTCATTTAAATGTGGCCTCATTGACCCACATGTTTTGGTCATGTCCCACTTTACATGACTATTGGAAGGACATATTTGCTATTATTTCCTCAATATGGAATATTGATTTACAACCTCATTTTATTACTGCAATTTTTGGTATACCAAATGAGGATGGTAACCGGTTTTCCCCTTCAATTAGTCGAATGATGGCCTTTGCAACATTAATGGCCAGAAGGTCTATATTACAAAATTGGAAAGAAGTAAACCCTCCTACCACGTTTCAGTGGTTCTCTCAAACTATTTCTTGTCTGAGCTTAGAAAAAATTAGAAGTACTATTTTCGATTCATCAATTAAATTTGAAGAAACTTGGGGACCGTTCATTCGACACTTTCATATGAATTTGATCTCTTCCAGACCTTTTCATTTTTTATTCTTGTTCTGGTATGGAGTTCTGGAGTTTTTGACACTATCATATCTATATAAACTGTTATTATTGCCCATGTTAGTTTAGTTTAGGTTTTTTTTTTCAATTTTTTTTTCTCTTGCATTTTTTAATTTTTTTTTTCTTTTGATGATTATTCTTGTTTTTTTCATGTATAATTAATATAGGTTACATTGATTAATGTACTATTTTTTGCTGATATTTTAATAAGATATTGTTATTCTATTACTAATTTAACTAAGTCTAATGTACCCATAACCTATTCAATTTCACAATATGTTTTTTTTTCTATATATGAAATTCAATAAAAAGATTGAAAAAGAAAGAAAGAAAGGTGGTTAAGAAGGCTTATGGGAAGCTTGCTTTTTTTTAGCTGAGGCACTGAGTTCAAAAGTCATGAGCTTCTGTTGCAACTTCATAAAACTCTGGTTAAACAACATCTAGGGTATTGCATACAGTTCTGGTCGCCCCGCTATAGGAAGGATGTTGAGGCTTTGGAGAGGGTACAGAAGAGGTTACCAGCAAGCTGTCTGGATTAGAGGGCATGTGCTGTTACAAGAGGCTGGATAAATGTGTTGTTTTCTTTGGCTGAGGGGAGATCTGATTGAGGTTTACAGGATTATGAGAGGCATAGAGATGATGGAGAGTGTCTGTTTCCCAAGGGTTGAACTGTCTAATACCAGAGGGCACGAGTGAATGTGAGAAGGTGTATGTTCAAGGGGGGTGTCAGATGGTTGTGGATGCCTGCAATGCACTGCCTGGCATGGTGATAGAGGCAAATACATTAGAGACTTTTAAGAAACACTTGGATAGGCACACTGATGTAAGGAAGATGGAGGGCTAGGTGGGAGGGATTAATGTTGGATGTTTTTAATTTGGTTTTTAGCTGGTTCGGCACAACGTTGTGACTCTGTGGCCTGTTCCTGTGCTGTGCTATTCTATGTTCTACACTCTATAAGCCAGTGATGTTAAACATGAACCTGATTCTGATTCATATGCATTCTTGTCTTTATTGATATGCATGCTAACTATAAGAGTAAGGAAGTCATGCTGCAGCAATACATAACTTTAGTCAGACCACTTGGACTATTGCCAAAAGTCCACTTGCTCTATTACAGGTTGACGTGGAAAGTGTGGAAAGGGTGCAGAGGAGGTTGCCTCCTAGATTAGAGGACAAGAGCTCTATCTATCTCTCTCCATGATAACTTGTAGCTTGAATCTAGAATTGGCTTGCCAATAGAAGACAGCAGAGGGTTGAGGGGTGTGGTGTTTTTTTCTGGCTGTGGGTTTGTGACCAGTTGTGCTTTGCAGGGACTAGTGGTGTTTATTCTGCTTGTGGTAGATATAAGTGACTTGGATAAAAATGTAGATGGGTGGATTAGTAAGTTTCTGATGATATAAATGTTGGTGAAATTGTGGATTCTATGTGGAATGCGATCAATGAAATCGGAATACCGTTCAGTTACAGGTATGGGTGTGGAAAGGGCTGATGAAGTTTAATTCAAGCAAATATAAGATTTTGTACTTTCAGAGATTAAACATTAGCAGGAACTCTACAATTATAATGTCAGGACGTTTAAATGATGGATCTTGGGGCCCAAGTCCATAGCTCCCATGATGGCCACACAAGGAGATAAGTCGATCAGGAAATCACGGCATGCTTGCCTTCATTAGTCAAGCCATTGAGTGTAATCATGTTGCATCTTTATGAAACTGGTTAGATTGCACTTGCAGTATTGTATTCAATTCTGGGTGCTCCATTACAGAGGATGTGGAGTGTTTGGAAAAGATACAGAAGTGGTTGTTGCCTGAATTACAGTGTATGATCTAGAAGGAGAGCTTGTTCAATCTTGGGTAGCTTTGTCTGGAGTCTTGAGGCTGAAGGAGAGGTCTGATAATTTATAAAACTGGGAGGCAGATATGGGTTAGACAGTCATAATCTACTTCACATGATACAAATGGCAAGTACCAGAGATATACATTTCAGGTGAGGGGGGTTTAAAGGAGATGTGGAAGGCAAGAGAGTTTACACAATGTTCTCTCTCCCTCTCTCTTTCTTCCCTCTCCCACCCCACCCCAGATATACACAGGATACGTGGATGATCCACGCAACACCGACAACGCCTGGATGGAAACAGTGGCTGTGAACTTCCACGATGATATTGGTATGTGTGGAAAGGGGGAGCTGTAAGGGGAAGTAAGAAGATGAGAAATGTGGAGACAAAGTTGCGGATGAGAAACAGATTTTTTACAAGCCCTTGAGCACGTTGGCTTTAACGTATGAGGCGTGATTGATAAGGTTGTGGCCTACAGTAGAAGGAGTCAGTTTTAGAAAACCTAGCACATTTATTTTTCAACATAGTCCTCTCATACATTTACACACTTAGTCCAGCAGTCGTCTTTGTAGAAGCAGAGGTGATTGATAAGTTTGTGGCCTAAGGTAGAAGGAGATGAGTTATTAACTTCAAACTTTCTGCATTATCGCTGAGTTGAACTGCACGTGCATGTAACGAGAGTGTCTTGGACCTCCAGGTGGTCCACAGCAGGGGTGATTGATAAGCTTGTGGCCTAAGATAGAAGGAGATGAGTCATACAGCTCTCATTACATGTATGTGCAGTTCAACTCTGAGTGAAAATGCAGAAAGTTTGAAGTTAATAACTCATCTCCTTCTACCTTGGGCCATGAACATCAATCACCCCTGCTGTGGACCAACTTTCTGGAGGTCCAAGATGCCAACTTCTACAAAGAAGGGATCCGTATGCTCCACGACTGCTGGACTAAGTGTGTAAATGCTAGGTTTTCTAAAATTGACTCCTTCAATCTTAGACCACAAACTTATCAATCACTCCTCATACTTTGGAACATCTGGAAGTTGTAAAAGGCAGTATACAGACACACAGTTCTTGCTTTTGTTGGAATTAGTGTCATCATCCTAATGATGAACTCTATTTCCAGGTGACAGTGTGGGAGAACTGAACCTGCATGCAGGTGACGATGCTGTGGATGTCCAGTGGCTTGACATTGACCAGAACCTGCAGCTCTATGCCAGCCACTTTCAATTCCTGAAGAGTGTTGCTGAGTTACGGGGTGGTCATTGGTAGTTGCAGATGGTGTGTGAAGTAATCTAAAGAGGATCAATGACAGTGTCAACGGAGACCGAAATGCAGCAGAGGAGAGAATAACCACTCTCTCCTTTTTATCCTCTTCCTCCCTTTCCATACTCCCCTCTCTCCTCACCATCAATATCTTGTACTCTCTCTTTCCCCTTGGCCTTCCCCATCACTTTTCCTTACCCACTTCTGCCTTCTATGCCCTCCCTCTCTCAGCCTCTTCCCAGTCACCTTCACCCATCTCCCCCCAAGCTTGCCTGCTCTTGCTTCCTTTTACCTCTCCATTTCTCATTCAAGATTAATCTTAAGAGAAAATGTGAGAAATTATAGAAAGTGTACTCTTCGCTATTGTAAAATAATGAAGTAATTGACTGCCAATAAACATTTAAATTGTGTGAAAGGATATGTCATCTATTAAAGACATCAGTCTCGAAACTGGATAACCTAGTGACTAATCTGTTTTAGGCAGTTAACATGAAAATAATTATACCTGGAGTAGATTGTGCCAATAATTTTTACCAAATGAAATTAAGCCTCCACAGAACTGCATCAGACATTTCAAGTCAAGTCAACTTTTACTGTCATTTTGACCATAACTGCTGGCACAGTGCATATTAAAAATGAGACGTTTTTCAGGACCATGGTGTTACAAAACATAGTACAAAAACTAGACTGAACTACGTTAAAAAAATACAACAGAGAAAGCTACACTAGACTACAGACCTACACAGGACTGCGTAAAGTGCACAAAACAGTGCAGGCATTACAATAAATAATGACCAGGACAGTAGGACAAGGTGTCAGTCCAGGCTTTGGGTATTGAGGAGTCTGATAGCTTGGGAGAAGAAACTGTTACATAGTCTGGTCGTGAGAGCCCGAATACTTCAGAGCCTTTTCGCAGATGGCAGGAGGGAGAAGAGATTGTATGAGGGGTGCATGGGGTCCTTCATAATGCTGTTTCCTTTGCGGATGCAGCATGTAGTGTAAACATCCATGATGGCAGGAAGAGAGACCCCGATGATCTTCTTAGCTGAACTCACTATCCACTGCAGGGTCTTGTGATTCGAGATGATGCAATTTCCAAACCAGGCAGCGATGTAGCTGCTCAGGATGCTCTCAATACAACCCCTGTAGAATGTGATGAGGATGGGGGGGGGGGGGGGGGTGGGAGATGGACTTTCCTCAGCCTTCGCAAAAAGTAGAGACACTGCTGGGCTTTCTTTGCTATGGAGCTGGTGTTGAGGGACCAGGTGAGATTCTCCATCAGGTGAACACCAAGAAATTTGGTGCTCTTAACGATCTCTACCGAGGAGCCGTCGATGTTCAGTGGGGAGTGGTTGTTCCGTGCCCTCCTGAAGTCAACAACCATCTCTTTTGTTTTCACATTAAGAGACAGGTTGTTGGCTCTGCACCAGTCCGTTAGCCTGTGTTAGCTTGTCTGTTCCTTTCCCTGAGTCAGGTGAATTACTTGTGTATTGCAGATAATCCCACCACAGTCCTATTGATCATGGGGCTGGGCATTTCCTACAACGCCACTGTAATTACACCAACAAAGCAGCTAACAAATTACACTAACAATGCTTAAGAGAAGTTTTGATCAGTACATGGATGGTAGCGGTATGGACAGCTATGCTCCTGCTGCAGGTCGATGGGAGTAGGCAGTTTAAATAGTTCAGCACAGACTAGATGGGCCTAAGGATCTGTTTCTGCCCTGTACTTTTCTATCATTCTAAAGTTCTTCATTGACTATGACATACTTTTAGATATCCTGAAGGATACCATGCAAATCAAGTCAAGTTCTTTCTTATAGGAAAAGACTCTGATATTTCAAATGGCAAGCAGTGCAGAAGGTGTAAACAAGAGGATTCTATTCCACTGTAAATATTAGCTTCAACCTATGATCAATTAGAAATATGTAGCAACACATACAAAATACTGAAGGAACTCAGCAAGCCAGGCAGCATCAATGGATAAAAAGTACAGTCGACTTTTCAAGCCAAAACCCTTCCCCAAGGCTGGAGAAAAAAAGCTGAGGAGTAGATTTGAAAGGTGGAGGGAAGGGAGGTAATAGGTGAAGCCTGGAGGAAGAGGGATCAAGCAGAGCTAGGAAGTTGACTGGTGAAAGAGACAGAAGGCCAATGAAGAAAGAAAAAGGGAGGGGGATGAGCACCAGAGGGAGGCAATAGGCAAGTAAGGAGATAACATGAGAGAGGGAATGGGGAAGGGGCGTGGGGGGGGGGAGGCACTATTGGAAGTTTGAGAAATTGGTGTTCGTGTCATCAGGTTCGAGGCTACCCAAAAGGAATATAAGGTGGTGTTCCTCCAACCTAAGTGTGGCCTTATCTCGACAGTAGAGCAGGCCATGGAATACCAGAATAGTAATTTGAAGTGGAATTAAAATGTGTGGCCATTTGGGAGATCCCACTTGTTCTGGCGAACAGAGCATAGATGCTCAGTGAAGTGGTCTCCCAATCTACATAAGGTCTCAACAATATACGAGAGGACATACCTGGAGCACCAAACATGACCCCAACAGACTCGCAGGTGAAGTGTCACCTCATCTGGAAGGACTGCTTGCGGCCCTGAAAGGTAGTGAGGGAGAAGGTGTAGGGGCAGCTGTAGCACTTGTTCTGCTTGCAAGTGTAAGTGCCAGGAGGGAGATGGGTGGGAAAGGAAGAATGGACAAGGGAGTCACTGGCAGCAATCCCTCAGAAAGTGGGGGTGGAGGGGATATGTGTTTGGTGGTGGGATCCAGTTAGAGGTGGTGGAAGTTTCAAGAATTATGTGCTAGACGTGGAGACTAGTGGGGTGGTAGGTGAGGACAAGAGGAACCCTATCCACGTTAGCGTGGTGAGAGGATGGGATAAGAGCAAATGTGCATGAAATGGAAGAGATGTGGTTGAGGGCAGCGTTGATGGTGGAGGAAGGGAAGCCCTTTTCTTTGAAAAAGGAGGACATCTTTGTTCTAGAATGAAAAGCTTCATCCTGAGAGCAGATGTGGCAAAGACAGAGGAATTCAGAAAAGGGGATGGCGTTTTTAACAAGGTGGGACAAGGTATGGTCCAGGTAGCAGTGGGAGTCCATTGGTTTATAATAGACATTGGTGGATAAGCTATCTCTGGAGATAGTGACAATGAGATCAAGAAAGGAAAGGAAAGATAACGGTCAGAAATAGGCCAGGTTAATTTGAGGGCAGGTTGGAAGTTGGAGACAATGTGGATGAAATAGAGGAGTTCAACATGGGTGCAGTCATTGATGTTGCATTGGAAAAGTGGGGGATGGCCATCAGTGTAGGCTTGGAATGTAGACTGTTTCACACAGCTGACAAACCTGCAGGCATAGCTGGGCCCCATGCGAGTGCCCATGGCTACCCCTTTTGTTTGAAGGAAGTGTGAGGACCCAAAGGAGAAATTATTTCAAGTGAGGACAAGTTCTACTAGGTGGAGGAGAATGGTGGTTCAGGGCAATTGATTGGGTTTTCTTCACCTGTGAGTCTTTTGGGGTCATATATCTTCTTTTCTTTTTAAATCTTTTTATTAATTTTTAAACAAACATAAATGAAACATACATACAGAGAGTTTGAGAGTACATAGTTAATAGTTTAAATAAACATTCAAATAGATGATAATCAATATATAATAACCTCCGAAACTCATGGTAATTACGAACAAAAGTAGTAAAAAAAAACCCAAAAAAAGAGGGGGAAAAAACTAACCACCATGGGCCATTGCATTATGTCAAATATATACAGTAGTGTCAATAACTCCAAACCTCCATCCAAATAATTAAGGATAATAAAAGTGAGGTTTAGGAAAAGACAATTTAACTCGTATGAAAATGTTGAATAAATGGTCTCCAAGTTACTTCAAATTTAACTGAAGGATCAAAGACAACACTTCTAATTTTTTCTAAGCTCAAACAAGAGATAGTTTGAGAAAACCACTGAAATATAGTTGGAGGATTAATTTCTTTCTAATTCAATATAATAGATCTTCTAGCCATTAATGGAACAAATGCAATCATCCCTCAAGCTGAGGGGGATAAACGACTATTATCCGCCATTGGTAAACCGAAAATTGCAGGAATAGGATACGGTTGGAAATTGATGTTCAGAACTGTTGAAATAATACCGACAATATCTTTCCAGTAATTTTGCAAACAAGGGCAAGACCAAAACATGTGGGTCAATGAAGCAACTCCAGAATGACATCTGTCACAGGTTGGATTAACATAAAAATAAAATCAAGCAAGTTTATCCTTAGACATATGAGCTCTATGTACAACCTTAAATTGTATTAGGGCAAGTTTAGCACAAATAGAAAAAGAATTGACTAATTGTAAAATTTTTTCCCACTGCTCAGTGGGTATAAGATAATGAAGTTCTTTTTCCCATTCCTTCTTAATTTTTTCTGATATTTCTGGCTGTATTTTCATGATCATATTATAAATGATGGCTACTAAACCCTTCTGACAAGGATTCAGAGCTGAAAAAATTTCCGTAATGTCCGATGGACATAATTTCGGAAAAGACTGTAATGTGGCGACCCAATTCCCAGCGCACTCGAACCGGCTCACAAATCAGCACGTGCCGGCATTGAGGCCAGTCCCAAAAAGGGCGCCAAGTCTGCTTCACTAGCAAGGGGAAAAGCCCGCGCGCAGGACGTGACTGTGAATACGCATTCACAGCATTCCTGCCCAGGGAGGGCGGGATCAGGGAGGCTTTAAAGCGAGGCGCGAAGTTCAAATAAATCTTTTTTGCAACTGCAGCTCATCGACTACGTGTCGTTATTTCAGCGCTGTGTGTAGCACACCGCTACAATTGGTGACCCCGACGGCCCAAACGATATTTGGACCGGAGATGAACGACACCACATCAGTTTCGTCAAAACTGCCAAGCTTCTGGACACTGCGACCTCACCTACAGTTCCAGCAAGCAGAAGCCCAATTCCACATTCAGCAGATAACCTCAGATTCCACACGTTACTACTACGTGGTGAGCTCCCTCGAGCAGGAAACAGTGGCCCAGGTTGAGGAGTTCATACAGTCTCCCCCAGCGGATGGCAAATACACCGAATTCAAAGCCCTGCTCATAAGGACTTTCGGACTCTCACGGCGCGAGCGAGCTGCACCTGGATGGTTTGGGAGACAGACCGCCATCGGCTTTGATGAACGAGAAGCTGTCCCTGGCTGGTGGACACAAGCCCTGCCTCATGTTTGAGCAGGCATTCCTGGAGCAGCTGCCTGAGGACATATGCCTGCTGCTGTTCAACGCGGATTTCAGCAACCCCCAGAAGGTGGCAGCCCGGGCGGACTTGTGGTAAGCCAAGAAGGAGAGTGGGGCGTCCGTCGCACAGATCACCAGGCCACGCTCCCAGCAGCAAACCAGACCAGGCCCGGCAGCAGAGCCCACTAACCCCAGAGGGAGGGGTGAGGAGACCAAAGAACAATGATGCTTCTACCACCAGCAGTGGGGCGCAGAAGCACGCCGCTGTAGCCCGCCCTGCAAGTTCCCGGGAAATGCCAAGGCCAGCCGCTGCTGATGGCTACGGCAGCTGGCCATCGGGATAGCTTCCTGTATGTCTGGGACAAGCAGTCAGGACGTCGTTTTTTGGTCGACATCGGAGCCGAGATCAGCATCTTATCTCCAATGAGTTACGACACCTGCAACAGAGAACCGGGTTCCACCTTGAGGGCAGCGAATGGCAGCACAGTAAGGACCTACGGCACCCGTACTGTTCGGCTCCAGCCAGTTCATGTGGGACTTCACACTGGCCGCCATAGCCCAACCGCTCCTGGGCGCGGATTTTTTGTGGGCCTGCTGGTCGACCTGCCGAGGCAGAGACTGGTCCACGCCGAGACCTTTCAGATGTTCTCCCTGGGTGAAGCCCAGTTGCCAGCCCCACACCTAGACTCCATCACCCTGTCCGACAACGACTTCACCAGAGTCCTGGCAGATTTCCCATTGGTTCATGGCAGCCATGCCCAGACACAGCGTACAGCACCACATCCCGACACAGGGAACACCCCTCCACACCCATGCTCGAAGGCTTCCCCCGGACAAACTCCGACTGGTGAAGGAGGAGTTCGAGAGGATGGAGGAATTGGGGATCATACAGCGGTCCGACAGCCCATGGGCCTCCCCCCTGCACATGGTGCCCAAAGCATCAGGGAACTGGAGACCATGCTGCGACTACCGCAGGCTGAACGAGACTACAACACCGGACCGCTACCCTGTGCCGTACATACAGGATTTTGCAGCAAACCTGCACAGCGCACGGATCTTCTCCAAGGTGGACCTCGTCCGGGGATACCATCAAATCCCGATGTATCCGGACGACATCCCCAAAATGGCACTCATCACCCCTTTTGGCCTTTTCGAGTTCCTCCGCATGCCGTTCGGCCTGAGGAATGCCGCACAGACGTTTCAGTGGTTAATGGACGCGGTGGGACGCGACCTGGACTTCGCTTTCATCTATTTGGATGACATCCTCATAGCCAGCAGCAGTCGTCAGGAGCATCTGTTCCACCTCCATCAACTCTACGCCCGACTGAGTGAATACGGCCTGACAATCAACCCAGCCAAATGCCAGTTCGGGCTCGACACCATCGACTTCCTGGGCCACAGGACTACTAAAGACAGGGCAACCCCTCTGCCTACTAAGGTAGACACAGTCCGCCATTTCCCCCGACCCAACACAATCAAAGGCCTCCAGGAATTTGTGGGTATGGTAAATTTCTACCACCGCTTCCTCCCTTCAGCTGCCCTAATCATGCACCCCCGGTTCGTCCTAATGTCGGGTAAGGGCAAGGACATTACCTGGGACGAGGAGTCTGCCGCTGCTTTCATTAAAACGAAAGAAGCCTTGGCAAACACCACGATGCTAGTGCACCCCAGAATGGACGTCCCTACCGCCCTCACAGTGGACGCATCTAACGCGGCAGTCGGTGGGGTGCTGGAACAACTCATCGAGGGTCGCTGACAACCCCTGGCGTTTTTCAGCAAACACCTACGACCACCCGAGCTCAAGTACAGTGCTTTCGACCGGGAACTGTTGGCGCTATACCTGGCAATCTGGCATTTCAGGTACTTTTTGGAAGGTAGGCCCTTCACCGCATTTACGAACCACAAACTGCTTACCTTTGCGTTCACGAAGGTGTCCGATCCCTGGTCATCCCGCCAGCAGCGACATCTGTCCTACATCTCTGAATGCACGACGGATGTCCAGCATGTCTCGGGAAAGGACAATGTCGTGGTGGACGCCCTCTCCTGCCCTAACATCCAAGCCCTGTCCCAGGGGGTAGACTACAAAGCATTGGTGGAGGCGCAGCAGGCAGACGAGGAGATCCCTAGTTACAGAACTGCGGTCTCTGGTTTGCAGCTCCAGGACCTCCCCGTAGGCCCAGGTGAGAGGACCCTACTCTGTGACATCACCACCAGCCAACCCCGCCCCGTCGTCCCAGCAGCCTGGTGGCAGCACGTTTTCAACTCCATTCATAACTTAGCGCACCCCTCCATCAGGACAACCGTCCGTATGGTCTCCAACAGGTTCGTTTGGCATGGACTCTGCAAGCAGGTCAGTGAATGGGCCAGAACGTGCATGCACTGCCAAACAGCCAAGGTGCAACGGCACACCAAAGCTCTGCTGCAGCAGTTCCACCCCACCCACCGGTGTTTCAATCACATTCATGTGGATATTGTGGGTCCCCTGCCAGTGTCGCATGGAGCGTGGTACCTCCTGACTATCGTAGACCGGTTCACAAGATGGCCAGAGGCGATCCCGCTCACCGACACCACCTCCGAATCTTGCACCCGGGCACTGATTGCCAACTGGGTATCTCGCTTTGGTGTACCGGCCCACATTACCTCTGACAGAGGCGCCCAGTTCACCTCCAGCCTGTGGTCAGCTATGGCCAGCCTTTTGGGGACACAGCTGCACCACACAACTGCCTACCACCCACAGTCGAACGGACTAGTGCAGTGTTTCCACCGTCACCTGAAGTCGGCTCTCATGGCCCGCCTGAGTGGACCTAACTGGGTGGACGAGCTTCCCTGGCTCCTGCTCAAAATCCGCACGGCAACCAAAGAAGATCTGCACACCTTGTCGGCCGAGTTGGTGTACGGCGCACCCCTGGTCGTCCCAGGGGAGTTCATACCAGCCCCAAGGGGGCAAGAGGAAAAACCTGCAGCAGTCCTGGGCAGACTACACGAGAGGCTCGGTAACCTGGCCTCCATACCCACTTCACAGCATGGGCAGAACCCGACCTGCGTACCCAAACACCTGCTAAACTAAGTTTGTTTCTGTACAACAGGGCGGACATCAGGCACCGCTACAGCGGCCCTACGAGGGGCCGTTTATGGTGATCAGAAACAACGGGTCCACATTTGTGCTGGACATTGGGGGGAGAGAGGATGTTTTCACGGTGGACCAACTCAAACCGGCCCATGTGGACGTGGCACAGCCGGTCGAGATTCCGGCACCACGGCGCAGAGGCAGACCTCCCAACCAGAGTCCGGCCCGGACTGTGGACATTGGGGGGTGTATCGCCAGTTCTGGGGGGGGTTATGTGGCGACCCACTTCCCAGCGTACTCGTACCGGCTCACAAATCGGAGTGCGCTGGCATTGAGGCCGGTCCCAAAAAGGGCGCCAAGTCTGCTTCACCAGCAAGGGGAAAAGCCCGTGCGCAGGACGGGACTGTGAATATGCGCCCCCTACAGCATTCCCGCCCGGGAAGGGCGGGATCAGGAAGGCTTTAAAGCGAGGCCGTGAAGTTCGAATAAATCTTTTTTGCAACTGCAGCTCATCGACTATGTTATTTCAGCGCTGCGTGTAGCACACCGCTACAGTAACTCATTATTCAAAAAATTTCTAACTGGCAAATATCTAAAAAAATGAGTTTTAGGTAAATTATATTTATTAGATAGTTGTTCAAAGGACATAAAACTATTATCTAAAAATAGATCACAAAAACATGTTATATCTTTTGTTTTCCATAAAACAAAGGCTTGATCCATAAATGAGGGCCAAAAAAGAAAGTTAGATATTATAGGGCTTGATAAGATGAACTTATTCAAGCCAAAAAATTTACAAAATTGAAACCATATTTGCAATGTATGTTTAACTATAGGATTAATTATTTGTTTATTCAATTTAGATAAAGAAAAAGGAAGTGAAAATCCTAAAATTGAAAACAATGAAAAGTCTTGTACAGATTTACATTCCAAATTTACCCATCGTGGGCAAGCTGATATAGTCGATTCTTGTGTCCAAAATATTAAATATCGAATATTGACTGCCCAATAGTAAAACCACCCTTCTTCTTAGGCTTCTGTAAATACTTTTTGCTTAGTCTAGGATTTTTATTCTGCCACAGATAGGAAGATATTTTGGAGTCAATAATATCAAAAAAAGATTTAGGAATAAAAATTGATAATGCTTGAAATAAATATAAGAATTTGGGTAATACCATCATCTTAATAGCATTAATTCGACCAACCAATGACAAAGATAATGGAGACCACCTGGTAACAAGTTGCTTAATTTGGTCAATTAAAGGTGAGAAATTAACTTTAAATAAATCTTTATTTTTTTGGTAATTTTAATACCCAAATAAGTAAAATAATCTGTGACAACTTTAAATGGTAAATGTTTATAAATTGGAACTTGCATATTTAATAGAAATAATTTGCTCAGATTAAAATTCAATTTGTAACCAGAAAAGTTACTAAACTGAGCAAGCAAGGACGAAATAGCAGGAATAGATCACTCAGGGTCGGATATGTATAGTAACAAATCATCAGCATATAATGATAATTTATACATCCCTTCCCCACGAGTAATACCCAAAATATTAGGTGATTCACGAATGGCTATAGCTAAAGGTTCCAAAACAATGTCAAATAGTAAAGGACTTAAAGGACAGCCTTGCCTTGTACCATGGAATAACTGAAAAAAAGATCTTTGATTATTGGTGAAGACCGAAGCCAAGGGTTTATAGTATATTAATTTAATCCATGATATAAATTTTGAACTAAAATTAAAATGCTGCAACGTATTAAATAAATATGGCCATTCAACTCTATCAAATGCTTTTTCAGCATCTAAGGAAATGACACATTCTGGTATTTTGGGTGAAGGAGTATAAATAATATTAATTAATTTTCTAATGTTAAAAGATGAGTAGCGGTTTTTAATAAATCCAGTCTGATCTTCAGAAATAATTCGAGGTAATATATTTTCTAATCTAGTGGCCAAAATTTTACTAAAAATCTTAAAATCCGTATTCAGCAAGGATATAGGCCAATAGGATGCACATTCAGTGGGGTCTTTATCTTTTTTAAGAATTGAAGAAATAGAGGCTTCATAAAAAGATTGTGGCAATTTACCTATAGTTAACGCATCTTTAAAAATTTTACAAAGCCAAGGAGAAAGTATAGCGGAAAAGGATTTTAAAAATTCTACAGTATAACCATCCGGACCAGGAGCTTTACAGGAATTCATTGAAAAAGTAGCCTCTTTTACTTCAGTTTCCGTAATAGGTGCATCTCGGAATACACTATCCTCTGTTGTTAATTTTGGGATATTCAATTTTCTTAAAAATTCATCTATTATAGAAGAATTCTCAACAAATTCTGATTGATATAAAGAATTATAAAAATCTTGAAAGGTTTTATTTATCTCTTTATGGTCGATCGTCAGAGTGCCATCTTGTTTACGAATCCTAGTAATTTGTCGTTTAACCAAAGCAGTTTTCAATTGATTAGCCAATAATTTGCCAGACTTATCTCCATGTACATAAAACTGGGTTCTAGATTTAATTAACTGATTTTCAATCGAAGAGGATAATAACAAACTATGCTCCATTTGAAGTTCAACTCTTTCTTTATAAAGTTCTTTGCTGGGGTCACTGAATAAATCTTATCAATTGCTTTGATTTTATCAACCAATGTTAATATTTTAGAATTCGTTCATTTCCTAACTCCAGCAGAGTATGAAATAATCTGTCCACGAATAAATGCTTTAAAAGTGTCCCATAAAGTTCCACTAGAGATCTCTGCTGTAGAATTTGTTGAGAAAAACAAATCAATTTGTTGTTTAATAAAATTAAGAAAGTCTAAGTCCTGCAATAAAATAGAGTTGAACCTCCAAGATTTAGCATTAGTAGATGAGTCCATTGTCTTAATGGATAGCTTCAAAGGTGCATGGTCAGAAATGGTAATGGAGTCATATTTACAATCAATAACATCTGTCAGTAAACGGTGATCAATAAAAAAGTAATCAATTCTTGAATAATTATGATAAACATGAGAAAAGTATGAAAACTCTTTGTCATTGGGGTGTAAAAAACGCCAAATTTCAGAAATTCCAGAATCAATCATAAAGGATTAAGAGAGGCCGATTTATTCGGAAGAGCTTGGGTGGGCTTAGATCTATCCATCGAAGGGTTTAAACAACAGTTAAAATCCCCACCCATTATCAGCATGTACTGATTCAAATTAGGAAAGGATGTAAATAGACACTTTAAAAATTCAGGACAATCAGTGTTTGGAGCATGAACATTAACTAAAACAACTTTTTGATTAAAAAGTAGACCAGTAATAAGCAAAAATCTACCTTGTGGGTCTGAAATTGTTTCATGGTGTATAAAAGAGGTTGAAGAATCTATAAAAATGGAAACGCCTCTTACCTTGGCTTGGGAATTTGAGTGATACTGTTGGTCTTTCCAAAACCTAAAAAAGCATTGACTATCCACCTTCCTCACATGAGTCTCTTGTACAAAGATAATATTAGCATTCATTCTGTGGAATACTTGGAATATTTTTTTCTCTTTGATCGGATGATTTAAACCATTAGTATTCCAAGAAACAAAATTAATAATCTTATCCATATTGCCAATATTTATTACAATTAACACATAAGGTTAAAAAACAAGATGAACTCATGAATCTGGAAGAAGGAAGTAAGTTCAAGGAGAAACCGGAAGTCATGACACTGCAACCATTTTTGTAGTTTCGAATTAGCCCATGAAGTAAAACTAAGCATGAAGCAAGCAAAAAGAAAAATCCCCCTCCCTCCACCCTCAAGACCCCAGGAAAAAAGCCAAAAAGAGGCAAGCAAGCGATCTAATACTAAATTTACCCCCATGTCTCAAGACGGCAACTCAAACAAAAAAGTTAAATAAAACATACAAACCACCCATATTATAAGAAAGGGTTAGTATAACAAAGATTAAAGTATTAAATTAGTATTATATATAAAACAAAAGGATTTAAAAAAATTAAAATGATAAAACCCATAAATGGATAATATTGTATTAGTGTTTTAAAAGAAAGTCCTTAAACTTATTCAGACACATCAAAACGGATGTGACGTTTCCAAGCACTAAGGTCTTTCGGGGAGAAGAAACGACATCTTAGAAAAGTTTTTTTATTGTTAAAAAAATCTTAATACTTAAACATTAAAAATATAAAAAAGTGTATATGAACTTAAAAGAAAACCCTAATGAGTTACTTTCAAAACTAACAGAAGAATAATATAAAAAGAGCAAACTCAGAATAAACCAAAAGCGGACTTTTACAGTGTATAAGAAATACGTGTAAGCCATCACGTAAAAAAAAAATCATCATTTTATAAAAGATCCAAATCTATAAACTAAATATTACATTAGTCAACCCATAGTAAAAAAAAGTATTATTCTTCAAGGAATTTTTGAGCATCCGCTGGAGATTTGAACAACCGCTAAGTCCCATCTTTGAGAGTAACTCTCAATTGTGCTGGAAATAACAGTGCTTGCTTGTAGCCTTCCTGCTGAATTTCCGACATAACCGATTTAAAAGCCATTCTTGCCCTTAAAACTTCAGGACTATAGTCTTCCAGAATATGGAATTTAAAATCTTGAAAGCTGATCATACCCTTTTCCTGGGCAGCCCGAATCAAATGTTCTTTGGTATGAGGATAATGGATCCAGAGAATTACTTGTCATGGTTTCAAACCTGAATCTGATTGAAAACGAGAAATGCGATGTGCATGGTCGATTATTGGAGGGGTATCCAGTACTTCTGAGCCGAAGACATCCATTAAAAATTTGGAGAAAAATACAGTGAGATCACCGTTCTCAAATTTTTCCGGAATCCCAATTATCTGGAGATTTTGTCTTCGAGAGCGGTTTTCAAGATCACTGATTTTAGATTTATAATGATCCAGCAGTTGAAAAGTTGAAGCTTGCTGTTGTTGCAGAGTTTCAATTATGCGATCTCTCTGGTGAGCAGCATCTTCAAGAACTAAAATACTTGCTTGTTGTTTTTGTGAATCCAGTGTAAGTGATTGAAGTTTTGCGTCGTGTCTTTAAAATTTCATCGAACATAGAAAGCTTTGAGGTTAATTTATTCTCAAGTTTTTCAAGTCTGTCGTCCATAAGCTTCACAATTGCTTCCAAAGTTAATGGTTCTTTCATCTGTTTCAATTCCTTTGCTTTAGACATTTCAGCGAGTTGAAAATGATTCAAACAATTGAAAAAGAGTTCATACATCTGAACCCCTTTAGAATAGGTATAAAAAGATCAATTAGGGGGTGCTTGTAGGTTAAAAAAAAGTAAAAGGATTGGAGCGAAGACTGGTCATCATATATCATGTTTGGTGCTCCTGATGTGGCTTCTCGTATATCAGTGAGACCTGACATAGATTGGGAGACCGCTTTACCGAGCATCTATGCTCCATTCACCAGAACGAGTGGGATCTCCCAGTGGCCAGCCATTTTAGTTCCGCTTCCCATTCCCATTCGAATATGTCCATCCATGGCCTCCTCCACTGTTGGGATAAGGCCACACTTAGGTTGGAGAAACAGCACCTGATACTCCCTTTGGGTAGCCTTGAACCTGATGGCATGTACATCAATTTCTCAAACTAACAGTAGTGCCTCTTCCCCCCCCCCCCATTCTCATCCCCTTGTCCCTCTTTCATGTTATCTCCTTGCCCGCTCATCTCCTCCCTCTGGTGCTCCTCCCCTCCCTTTTTTCTTTCTTTCATGGCTTTCTGTCTCTTTCACCAATCAACTTCCTAGCTCTTTGCTTTATCCCTCCCCCTCCAAGTTTCAGCTATTGCTTGGTGTTTCTCTCTCCCCTCCCCCCACCCCATCTTTCAAATCTACTCCTCAGTTTTTTGTCTCCAGTCCTGCCAAAGGGTTTCAGCCAGAAACGTCAACTGTACTTTTTACCTATAGATGCTGCTGAGTTCCTCCAGCATTTTGTGTGTGTTGCTCAGATTTCCAGCATCTGCAGACTTCCTCTTGTTTGTGATTTGAAAAATATGTAGCATGTAACTTTTCAATAAGCACCAGCATTCTACGGCTGGCTGATATGGAATATGCTTTCTCAGGTTTAGGTTGACCACATTGCCAACAACTCCAGTGACTAGGAGGAACCAATGTCTTGGAACTTCTCAGTAAAAGCCATGTAATATTGACCCAAGTGGCTTTCTACTTTGGGGCAGTCAGTGCTGACCTGACCTGTGCATCGATGCCATGAGAAGTTGAAATACTTATACTTAAAGGAGGCAGTGCCGACAAGACCATACAGGAGCAGAATTAGGCCATTTGGTCCAACAAATCTGTTTCCCCATTTCACCATGGTTGATCCATTTTCCTCTCAGCCCCAATCTCCTGCCTCTTCCCCATATCCTTTTGTGCCCTGATTAATCAAGACTCTATCAACCTCTGCTTTAAATATAACCAATGATCTGACCTCCACAGCCACCTGTGGCAACAAAGTCACCACTCTCTGGCTGAAGAAGTTCTTCATCATCTCCATTCTAAATTGCCATCCCTCTAAACTGAGCTGTGTCCTCTGGTCTTAGACTGCCCCATGTTAGGAAACATCCTCTCCACATCCACTCTATCAAGGCCTTTCACCATTCGGTAGGTCTCAATGAGAAACCCTCTTTCTTCTGAATTCCAGTGAGTACAGGCCCAGAGCCATTAAACACTCTTCACATCTCAAGCCTTTCAATACCATAATCATTTTTGTGAACCTCCTTTGAACCCTCTCCAATTTCAGCACATCCTTCTTAATAAGGAGCCCAAAACTGCTGACAGTACTCCGAGTGAGGCCCGACCAGTGCCTTATAAAGCCTCAGCATTACATCCTTGTTTTTATTTTCTAGTCCTCTTGCAATGAGTGCTAACACTGCTCTTGCCTTCCTCACCACAGATTCAACCTGAAAATTAACCTTCAGGGAATCCTGCAAGAGGACTCCCAATTCCCTTTGCACTTCAGATTTTGGAATCTTCTCTCCATTTATAAAGTAGTTTATGCTTTTATTCCTCTACCAAAGTGCATGATCAATCATTGCCATTTCAGCCACTTCTTTGTCCATTCTCCTAATCTATGTCCTGTAGCCTCTGCTTCCTCAACATTACCTGCCCTCCACCTAGCTTCTTATTGTTCATAAACTTGGACAAAAAGCCATCAATTTCATCATCCAAATCATTGACATTTAACATAAAAAGATGCAGTCACGACACTAACCCCTATGGACACCACTAGTCACCAGCAGACAATCAGAAAAGACTCCCTTTATTTCCACACTTTGCCTCCTGTCTATCAGCCAATGCTCTATCCATGTGAGTATCTTTTCTGTAATAATAATGGCTCATAACTTATTTAGCAGCCTCGTATGTGGTACTTGTCAAAGGCCTTCTGAAAATTCAAGTAAACAACATCAACCAATTATTTCTTCAAAGACTTTCCTCAGATTTGTCAGGCAAGATTTTCCTCTAAGGAAACCATGCTGACTTCAACCTATTTTATCATGTGCCTTCAAGTAGCCTTAAACCACCTCAACAATCAACTCCAACATCTTCCCAACCACTGAAGTCAGGCAAACTGGCCCATCATTTCCTTTCTTCTGCCTCCCTCCCTTCTTGAAGAGTGGAGTGCCTCTTGCAATTTTCCATTCCTCCAGAACCATGCCAGAATCTATTGATTCTTCAAAGATCATTATTATTGTCTTCAAAATCTCTTTCAGAGCCTTGTGGTGTAGACCATCTTGTCCAGGTGATGTATCTACCTTCAGACTTTCCAGTTTCCCAAGCATCTTCTCCCTAGTAATGGCAACTTCACTCAGTCATGCCCTAAGACACTCTCAAACTTCCTGCATATTGAAGACTGTTGGTATCCTCTAACGTTATCAGGTAGTTTATCTTCATATTCTATCTCTTCCTTCTTTACAACCTTTTTAGTTCTCTTCTTTTGGTTTTTAAAAGCTTCCCAATCCCTAACTTTGCACTAATTTTTGCTCTATTATCAGCTGTTTCTTTGGCTTTTATGTCAGCTTTGACTTCTCATCATCCACGGTTGTATGACCTTGCCTTTAGAATACTACTTCTTCTTTGGGAAATAAATATATATATCTCTGGTGCCTTCTGAATTACTCCTAGAAATTCCAGCCATTGCTGCTCTACTATCATCCCTGCTAGTGTTCCTTGCCAATAAGTTTTGGCTAGGTCCCTTCTCCTGCCTACGTAATTCACTTTACTCCACTGTAGTACTGTTACATCTGACTTTAGCCTCTCCTTCTCAAATTGCAGGGTAATTCTATTATATTATGATAATGTCCCCTCAGGGTTCCTTTAACTTAAGCTCTCTAATCAATTCTGGTTCATTGCACAACACCTAATCCAAAATAGCTGATCCCTTAGTAGGCTCAACCACAAGTTGCTCTAAAAAGCCATCTTGCAGGCATTCTACAAATTCATCCTCCTGGGATCCAGCAGCAACGTGGATTTCCCAATATACCTGTATACTGAAATCCCCCATGAATATCATAACATTGCCCTTTTGACATGCATTTTCTATCTCCTTTTGTAATTTTAGACCACTTCTTTGCTACTGTTTGGAGGTCTGTATATAACTCCCATCGGGGTCTTTTTACCCTTGCAGTTTCTTAGTTCTATCCACAATGATACTGCAAAGAACCAGAAGAAGCTGCAGAAGGTTTTAAATCTAGTTGGCTCCAACTTGGGTACCAGCCTACAAAGTGCCCAGGACATCTTCAGGGAGCAACGTCTCAGAAAGGCAGCACCCATTATTAAGAACCTCCACCCAGGGGATGCCATTTTCTCACTGTTATCATCAGGTAGGAGGTACAGAAACCTGAAGACACACACTCAGCGATTCAGGAACAGCTTCTTCCCCTTTGCCATCTGATTCCTAAATGGACGTTGAATCTTTGGACACTACCTCACTTTTTTTAAAAAATATACAGTACTTCTGTTTTTGCAGCTTTTTTGGTCTGTTTAATGTACATATACTATAATTGATTTATTTGTTTAATTATCATTGTTATTTTATTATTTTCTCTCTCTGCTAGATTATGCTTTGCATTGAACTACTGCTGCTAAGTTAACAAATTTTACATCACATTATCAGGTGATAATAAACCTGATTCTGACAATTCTACACCATCCGACCCTATGTCACCTCTTTCTAATGATTTCATTTCATTTTTTAACAACAGAGCCACCCCACCCTGCCTACCTACATGTCCTTTCAATACAATATGTATCCTTGGACGTTAAGCTCCCAGCTATAATCTTCTTTCAGCCAGTTTAATGGTGCACACATCATACATGCCAATCTATAACTGCTACAAGTTCATCTACCTTATTTCATATACTGCGCGCATTCAAATATAACACCTTTAATCCTCTATTTATCACATTTTCAATTTTTTTTACCTCTTCTATATTGCAATTCATCCCATTGACTCCAATTTTGCCCTATCATCAGTCTCTCCTTGCTAACAGTCCCTCTGTTTGTAAATCAACTACCCCATCCTCAGCCTATCACTCTGGTTTGCATCCCCTTGCCAAATTAGTATAAACCCTCCCAAATAACTCCAGCAAACCTACCTGCAAGGATACTGGTTCAGGTGTAACCCGTCCTTTTTGTACAGGTTGTACTTTCCACTGAAGAGATCCCAATGATCCAGAAATCTGAACCCATTCCCCTGTACCAGTTCGTCAGCCAATCATTAATATGCCAAATCATCCTATTCTTACCCTCACTGGTGCATGGCACAGACAGCAATCCAGAGATTACTACCCTAGAGGTCCTGCTTTTCAGCTTTACAGCTTGCTCCCTAAAATCTCTCTTCAGGACCTCCTCACCTTTCCTATCTATGTCATTGGTGCCAATATGTACCTAGACTTCTGGCTGCTCACCCTCCCCTTTAGAATTCTGTGGACCTGAGCCGAGATGTCCCTGAACCTGGCACCTGGCAGGCAACATACCATTTGGGTGTCTCTGTCACGTCCACAGAACCTCGTCTCTATTCTTCTAACTATGAAATCTCCTTTCAACACTGCAGTCTTCCTGAGGTCCCCTTCACTTCTGAGCCACAGCGCCAGACTCAGTGTTAGAGACCCGGTCACTGCAGCTCCCCTCCCCGGTAGGTTGTCCCACTCAACAATATCCAAAGTGGCATACTTATTACTGAGGGGAAGAGCCACAGGGTACTCTGCACTGACTACCCATTTCCCTTCCTTCCTGCAGCTTCTGTCGATCACTTTCTCAGTCTTGCATATGAGCTGAAGGTTATTGAACTGCAGTTCCAGTTCCTTAATGAGTTCTCTGAGAAGTTGCAGCTCAGTGCATCTGGTGCAGATATGGTTATCCAGGAGGCTGGAGTTCTCCCAGAATTTTCACATCTCACACACAGAACAAAACACAGACCCTGGAGCCATTCTCACTGCATTAACTGTGCCCTAACAGACATGGAATGAAGAATAAAGAAGAAACTTAACAGATACTTAACTTGCTCAAGCCTGATGAGCCAAAGCCACTCACACAATGGCTATTCCGCTTGAACCTGCCTTATGTTTATTCACCCGTTCTCATGAATCCTGTTCACTGATTGGGTGCAGTCCAATCAAGATGAGGAGTTTCAATTTTGAGATCAGGAGAAAGGGATCAGTCTGGTTTCCATTTATTAGGTGGCAACTTTTATTTAGAAATACAGAATGGGAACAGACCTTTCTGGTCCAGCAAGCCTGAGCTGCCCAACTATTCCCACATGACCAAATAACCTACTAACTTGTACATTTTAGGATTGTGGGAGGAAACCAGAGCACCCGGAGGAAACTATGCATGCGCAGGGAGAACATACAAACTCCTTACAAACAGAGGTGGAACTGAACCCAGGTTGCTGGTGTTGTAATAGCATTACGCTAACTGCTATGCTATTGTGTAACCATAACAGATCACCTACAGTCCCAACTCCATTGGGTTGGTGGGCTTCAAAAGTTAACAGTGGCAGAAAAATAACTCTAAATCAAAGGTGAGGGTTATACAGAGAAGTCATTCAGCCTATTGACAGACCTCACTAATTCTTCCCTGGACCCAGCACGTTTTCCCTTTCAAGCTTGTATCCATTTCTCTTTAGAAAGGTATTGGTTTACTAACATAACACTTTGAGGAATTCACAGTAACAACAACTTGAGGCACAGATCTTAATTACTCCAGTCAAGTTTAATTCATGACGAGGAGAAACAGGAAACTAACCAAGGAGTTAAGTGTGAGAACTTAATTCCTTTATATCACATGATAAAATCAAATTTGCACAGTGAAGAACTTTCCACGTTAGATCCAGTGATTGCACTGCAAGATTTATTTTACCAGGAAAATACTACAGTTAGGTGGGTGGGTGATCAACCAGTCTAATTTGTTCTTCAGTTGTATCTCCCACCCGAGGTATTTTATACATTATCACAATGTCTAATTCAGCAAAGCAGCTCCTTGGGATACAAGAATACCAACTGAATGTGAGATCACAGCAGAAAGAACAGGCCGTTTAAAAAAAAGTGTGTAGAAATTGAAATGCTTAGAGTCTATTTTAAAATGTATATTGCACATTAAATTAACAGTGCATGTTTTTTTAATGCAACTTCCAGTGCAGTTTGTGAAACTGAACTGGGCACTTCTGGCTATAGCAGGTCTGAGCACAGCTGATGTTTCTCCAGCACCATCTGTGTGATGATGTCAGTGCACATGATGTTCTGCTGTACCTGCAAACACTGGACCAATAATGTGCATGCTATGACCTTCAGCTATCATTTACAATTCTTAGTTGAAGAAATGTAACGCACAGCTGATAAGCACATGAATTATAAGATTCCTATTTTGGCACTGACGAGGTCTTGATGATACCATGTCTGGATCTCATGGTCCTACAGCTATTCACAGCACTGATGTTACTGCAAACTCAGCAGTGACAAACTGCTTCACAGTGGTGTAGAGCTACGGACAACCTGAAATTACTTCAGTAATGAGGGACAGATGGAGAGATGACTTAAAATACAAGCTCTTTCCTTTCCTGCATTTTCCAAAAACATAGAAATCTGCAGCACATTACAGGCCCTTCAGCCCACAATGTTGTGCCATCAACGTAATCTACTCAAGAATTTCCCGACCGCACAGCCCTCTAGTTTTCTAAGCTCCATGTACCTATCTAAGAGTCTCTTAAAAAACCCTATTGTATCCGCCTCTATGACCATCGATGGCAGTGCATTCCATGCACCCATCACTCCCCGTGTGAAAAACTTACCTCTGTCTTCTATCTTCGTCCAAGCACCTTAAAACTGCTTCCACTCGTGTTAGCTATCTCAGCCCTGGGAAAAAGCCTCTGCTATCCATACGATCAATGCCTCTCATCATCTTATACACCTCTATCAGGTTACCTCTCATCCTCTGTCGCTCTAAGGAGAAAAGGCCAACTCCTTCATCTTGTTGGCAGGTTCCCTTACAGTTGCCCTGAATGCCATGGAAGGAGTATGCTGTGATCTACCTCCCAGGATTCCAGTAATGATGCAGGAGCTGTGAGCTCCACAAGCAGCCATAGTCAGCAAACACATGATCAAGTGGCAACAGCCCAACCATTTTTCTTAAAGGCATTTTGCCCCAAATTCAGAACTGTTTGGGATCCCCTGATCTGGCAGTAACAGTGCACTCAGTACCCTCTTAGTATGATGAACACAAACAATATAATCAGGAATAATTAACAGTAAGACAAGCCATGCTCTAGGTCAAACAAGTCAAGCTCTTTGATCATAAAGTGCTTTGGGTATTAGACTTGAGAAGCTTCTCAAAGGATTCACCCTGATATTCCTTCCACAGTCCTTGGCAGGTTCTTCAAATATTTCTAGAAGATTCTATTGTCAACAATGGTATGTAGCAGGATGGAGCCTGCTTTCAAAAACACCATGAAGCCTCAGTACAAACTTTGTATGCTTAGATTAGAACCAGGAGATGCAGAATCCTTTCCCGAGGGGGAGATGTAGATTATCAACATTCAAAACCTGCAGGAAACAGAGATATGGATATATTCATTAATTAAGTCCTGACACCCATTATCCACTCAATGCACTCTCAAAGACATTGAATGCAAAATCAATCATTATATGAGGCCTGGTATTCAGGAGACATTTTGTATCGGGAACCAGAGTCAGAGTAAGTGTAAAATGTCCTAAACAGCATTAGGTGAACATTATTCCAATAATAAAAAAAAAATATCTAGCCAAAGAGGATGACATCCTGGGCTCTATCATGGAGAACTTGAAATAAAAGAATAATACAAAAGGCTAGATCAAACAGAAGTAGCAAGTTGTACAGTAGATCCAAAGGGGCCACAAGAAAGGCAGGTTCAGAATGTACACGTGTAATCTTACGCGGTATACTGTGATGAATAAGGCAGCTGAATGGCAGGCACAAATAACTGGGGGGGGATTTATGATGTGGAACGAATAACTGAAATAGGGTCCCAGAACAGAGCAGGATTAGGTACTTAATGTTCCTAGATACCAAGTGTTCAAAAAAGTTAGGAAAGAAAAAAAATAAGCCAGCCAAAGCCAATTAATTAACATATTGTACTTATGGAGAAGTTGCGTTTGCAAGGTCAAAGACAGAGTACAGTTGGTTAGAGCTAAGAAGCAAGGTGGGTGCCACCAACACGTTCGGGACATTTTGTAGATCACCAAATGTGGAAAGGAGGGGGCTAAAATACAGGAAATTTACAGAAATAGAAGTGGTGACACTGAGAGATTTTAATTACCCCAGTACTGATCAAGATATTAACTGACATATGACAAGATTGCAGGGGAAATTATGAGATTTGCTCTGGGTAATTGCTTAATTGGTATGTTTTCATCTCAGTGTTGATCTGTTTCTTGAAAAGAGGAAGGAGAGAAACACAAATGGAGGAAGCAAGGTCAGACAATTGGGCCTAATGTTGTCCTCTGCTGATGAAGGTAATAAGTGAAGAACCAAAGCTCAGGAGTACTGCATCCAATTTCAGTGAAAACATCTTTATACAGGATGTGATGATTCTAGCGCAACTGCAGAATGGTTCCAGCGATTGGGGGATTTTAACTTTAAGGTTAGAGTGTAGAAGCTGGGTTGCTCTTTTGTGGAGATACGATTGAAGAGTACAAGTTTGAAAGGGTTTTAATGTGAAGCACTTCACATCAACACATGATTCATGGAGGAGTAAGGAATTGGTGTGAAACAATGGACTTTGCAGGACTTTATGGAAAGAGCCAGACGATGGGACTGACTGCAAAGTGGTTACATAGTCCTATAGACTGAATGTCCTCCTCCTGTAAAGATTCTATCATCAAGCCTCCTCAGAATCAAATGGATGCTCACCTTTGTTTGAGAATAGCACTGAATTTCCAGGACAGAATTCCAGACCATGGGGAGAGGGCAGCCCATGGCAGAGCAATGGCATAAAGCACCAGAACAGAAGCGAGTCAAGGGTTGTGGTGAAGGAGTTAGAGGTGTCACAGGTAAGTAAGGGTCAGACAGAGAGAGATAAATAGGGGAAGCGGAGTGGCAGGGGATATAGTGGTGGTGGGAGTTCACAGGGATAGAATGTGGAAATGGTGGAGTTAAGGATAGGATGAGTGGAGGAAGGTATTAAGGAGTGAGAGACAGCATGAATGAGGAGGCAGGCGGTAAGAGAGATGGGAGGAGAAGGAAGTAGAGGGGGGTTTGAGAGGCATAGGGTATGGGGGGAAGGACAGTGAATAGAGGAGAGAGTTGAAGGGGTATAGATGTGAGGAATGAAGGTGGGGACTTGAAGGTGGAAGTTGAGAAGAGCTTTGGATAAAATCCTGATCTCACCTGGTTTGAAGAGAATGAAAAGGGAACAGATTTCCCATTTACAATGACCGTGGAGGGCTGGAACTTGACTCCAAGTACTCTCACAGTGTCTATCTTGATGTAGGAAGCCTCCACATTCACATGTAGCACCTTGGAGTTCAGCTTATTCTACAGCGAAAAGACAACACATATTTGTCAGAATTTGATGTGGGAAGCTGGGGTTATGCCACTAAACAACCCTGGGCAATCAGGGTTGCCAGCATTTCCAGAGAGGAGGCCACTTGGACAACTGAACTGTACCTATTAGGTACAACACTGAGTGTGAGTCTTTGGAATGATCAGTCCTTAATTGGGATACATGTAGTGCCTCCTTGCTACCCTGATCTGAAGACCAACCTGTTGAATACTGCCAAAAGCAGATACAGGGAAAAACAACAACACTTTTCCTAAGTTCTCTTTCACTGCAATTGTTTATTCATGATAACAAATATCTGGAGACATAGCAAGAGATATGCATATGGAACTAGGAATATTCAACCTGAGCCTTGATCTTATACTCATCTGTACCATGAGCATAGACATCCAATAACATATTGCATTGTGATTGGGAGTTGGAATCTGCTTGTTCAGTCTGAGATCCTGGGACTTTCAGAAACTGTTTGGCTTGAAGATTAACTAACTCTACTTCTGTCAGGGCAGTGATTGAATAAGAATAGAGCCAGGGCTGATGTAAATATCTCCACGGTCACTCAGCCTTCACCATTCACAGGGGAAGGGTGGCCACTAATCTACAGATGTCAGACAGGAGAGGGTAGGAGAATGATAATCAGTAGCAATAAAGGTTTGTTTCCTGATGTATGTTTTCAGTGGCTGATCTTTAACTTTAACACCGGTGAACAGTTCTTTGTGGCATTACAGTTAGAAATAAGCCACTGAAGATATAAATCAGGAAACAAATCTTTTACGCAATTGGTTGCAGAAATGTGGAACTCTTTCCTGCAAATACTGGAGCCATGGAGAATAGGATAGGTTTTTCTTGCTGGATGTAAGGGCAAAGGTATGTGAAACAAAGGCAGGTAATCACATAGAAGTTTATAAGAACAGGACCAGGAGGAAGCTATCTGGCATGTTGAGCCTGCTCCACCATGCAACAAGATCACGGCTGTGGACTCAGCACTACCTATCTGCCTACTTTTTTCCCCCATTAGCTTAATTCCCCTACTGTGCAAAAATCTAACTGTGTCTTAAATATATTTAATAAGATAGCCTCGACTGCTTCCCTGGGCAGAAAACTTTACAGATTCACTACTTTCTGGGAAAAGTAATCCATAAGACCATAAGATGTAGGAGCAGAATAAGGCCCCTCAGCCCATCGAGTACGTTTCACCAGTCTATCATGGATGATTTATGATCCCTCTCAACTCCATTCTCCCCGTTACCTTTGGCACCCTGACTGACCTAGAACCTATGAACCTCTGCATCATATTATACTCAATAACTTAGCAGCCATAGCTGCATGAACCAGTAAATTCCTTCTCATCTCTGTTCTAAATGGGAAGTCCCTCTATTCTGAGGCTGTGGCCTCTGGTCCTAGATTGATCCAGTATTTGAAACATTCTCTCCACATCCACTCTGTCTAGGTCAGAGGTCGGCAACCCGCGGCTCCGGAGCCACATGCGGCTCTTTCATCTCTGTGATGCGGCTCCCCGTGGTTTGTTAGCTTTTGAAATGTAATTCGAAATTTGAAGATTATGGTGATCTTGTACAATCTGAAAACTTTGTGGAGACACCATTTCCTGGCACATCCGAACCGGCTCACAATTAGCCACCATTCCGGCTAAGGGAGATAGCCTACGGGGGTTTGTGAGTACGTGTCTTTTGGAGCATCCGTGCCCATGGGGACGAGTTGAGGGAGGCTTTAAAGCAAGGCTGTTTAGTTAGAATAAAGTTACCTTTGACTGCAGTCTTTATTTTAGCGCTGCGTGTAGCACACCGCTACGTGTTTTTTTATCGCTATTAATATACATCACCACTGCCAATGCCTGACACCCGCCAGTGCGCGCTTTCTTTTAATTCTTCGATCCAAGGTAGGCTAACTATGGAGTAACTTCTTTTTTTCGGAGTTCAAAATGTTTTTGTTGCATGCAGAAATGTAATTTCGTTTTCTCTGCAGTTCATCAATTTCATAAATGCAACACATTATAGTTTGTTTATACATAGCATAAAGGCAAAAAAAACCCGTTGTATACAGTGTTTTCATTTTGTGGCTCCCAGTGTTTTCTTTTCTGTGGGAAATGGGTCCATATTGGCTCTTTCAGTGGTAAACGTTGCCGACCCCTGGTCTAGGTGTTTCAATATTTGATAGGTTTCAATGAGATCCTCCCCTCATTCTAAATTCCAGCGAGTACAGGCCCAGGAGCCAGCAAATGCTCCTCATACATTAACTATTTCGTTCCTGAAATCATTTTCATGGACCTCCTTTGGACCACCTCCAATGCCAACACATCTTTTCTTAGATAAGGGGCCAAAAACTGCTCACTATACTCCAAGTACAGTCTGGCTAGAATCTTATAAAACCTCAGCATCACATCCTTACTTTTATATTCTGGTCCTCTCAAAACAAATGCTAATATTATATTTGCTCTCTTCATCATCAACTCGAACTGCAAGTTAACCATTAGGGCAGGGGTTCCCAACCTGGGGTCTATGGACCTGTTGGTTAATGGTAAGGCTCCATGGCAACTCTGACAATTGAATTTTTTCCCCATTTAGATACTAGTTTATACTTTTATTCCTTTGACCAAAGCGCATGATCATATACAGTACTTCCCTACATCATATTCTATTTGCCACTTCTTTGCCCATTCTGCTAGCCTGTCCAAGTCCTTCTGCAGACTCCCTGCTTCCTCAACACTACCTACCCCACCAACTATCTTTGTGTTGTCTGCAAACTTGGCCAGAAAGCCAAAAATTCTGTTATCTGAATCGTAGATGTATAACATGAAAATAAACAGTCCAAATACCGATCCTTCAGAACGCCACTTGTCACTGGCAGCCAGCTAGAACAAGTCCCCTTTATTCCCACTCCTCACCTCCTGTCAGTCAGCCAATGCTCTATCCAAGTCAGTATTTTTCCTGTAATACCACAGGCTCTTATCTTGTCAAGCAGCCTCCTGTGCAGCATCTTGTCAAAGGCCTTCTGAAAACCCAAGTACAAAACATTCACTGATTCTCCTTTGTCTATCCTGCTTCATATTTCCTCAGAGAATTCCAACTGATTTCAGGCCTAAGGAAACCATACTGACTTTGGACTACTTTATCTTATGCTTCCAAATACACTGAAACTATCCTTAATAATGGACTCCAACAACTGAGGTCAGGCTAACTGGACAATAATTTCCTCTCTTCTGCTTCCCTCCCTTCTTTTAAAGGTAGTGACATTTGTAATTTTCCAGTCCTCCGGAAGCATTCCAGAATCTGGAGGAACTCAGCAGGCCAGGCAGCATCTGTGGAAAAAAGTGAACAGTCGACGTTTTTTTCCCAAGACTAGAGAAAAAGATTAAAAGTCAGAATAAGAGGTGGGCGGAGGGGAGGAAGAAGTAAAAGGTGGTAGGTGATAGGTAAAACCGGGACGGGGGAGGGGAGGAGTGAAGTAAAGAGCTGGGAAGTTGATTGGTGAAAGAGATAAAGGGCTGGAGAAAGGGGAAACTGATAGGAGAGTGTAGAAGACCATGGAAGAAAGGGAAGGGGGAGGAGCACCAGGGGCAAGTAAGGAGAAATGGTGAGAAAGAGAAACAGGAATGGGGAATAGTGAAGGAGAGGAGGGGAGCGATTACCAGAAGTTTGTGAAATTGATGTTTATGCCATCTGGTTGGAGGCTACCCAATCAGAATATATGGTGTTGCTCCTCCAGCCTGAGTGTGATCTCATCATGGCAGAAGAGGAGGCAGGGGATTGACATGAAGGAATGGAATGGGAAGTAGAATTGAAATGGATAGCCACCAGGATATCCCACTTTTCCCTGCACTGTAGGTGCTCGGCAAAGCAGTCACCCGATCTACGTCAGTTCTCATCGATATACAGGGGGTCACTGGATACAATAAATTACCCCAACAGACTTACAGGTGAAGTGTTGCCTCACCTGGGGCCCTGAATGGTAGTGAGAGAGGAGGTGTAGTGGCAAGTGTGGCACTTGTTCTGCTTGCAAGAGTAAGTATCAGGAGGGAGATCAGTGTGGAGGGGCACATGGACAAGGGAGTCGCATAGGTAGTGATAACTGAGGAAAGCAGGAAGTGTGGGTGGAAGGATGGTGGGATCTCATAGGAGAGGATGGAAGTTATGGAGAATTATGTGCTGGATGTGGAGGCTAGTGGAGTGGTAGGAGGATGGGGTCAGGGCAGACATACTTGGTGGAGTGACAGGAAGATGGGGTGAGGGCAGACATGCGCGAAATGTACGAGATGTGGGTGAGGGCAGTGTTGAAGGTGGAGGGAAGAAAGCCCCTGTCTTTAAAGAAGGAGGATATCTAATGTTCATTCCAGAATCTAGTTTTCTTGAAAGATCATTACTTATGCTTCACAATCTCTTCAGCTATCTCTTTAAAACCCTGAGGTTAGTCCGTCTGGTCCAGGTGACTTATCACCCTTCAGACCTTTCAGCTTTCAAGCACCTTTTCCTTAGGAATAGTAACTACAATCACTTCTGCCTCCTTACAATCCGCAATTTCTGACATACAGCTAGTGTCTTTCAAAGTGTAGACTGGCGCAAAATACTTATTAAGCTCATCCATCATTTCTGTTCCACATTATTACTTCTCCAGCGTCATTTTCCAGCGGTACAACATCTACTGTTGCCCCTCGTTTACTCTTTATATATTTAATAAAGCTTCTGGTATTCTCTGATATTTCTGGCTAGTTTATCTTTGTACATCTTTTCTCTCCTTTTGGTTTTATTAGTTGCCTTCTGTTGTTTTGTTAAAACCTTCCAATCCCCTAACTCCCCACTAATTTTTGCTATATTACATGACCTCTCTTTTGCTTTTTTACTGACTTTGATTTCCCTTGTTAGCCACGGTTGCCTAATACTCCTTTTAGAATACTTCATCTTTGGGATGTATCTATCCTGTGCCTTCCAAAGTGCCCCCAGAAAACTCCAACCATTACTGTTCTGCCATCATCCCTACTAGTGTCCCCTTCCAATTAACTTTAGCTAACTCCTCTCTCATGCATCTATAATTCCCTTTACTCCATTGTAATACTGATACATCTGCCTTTAATTTCTCCCTCTCAAACTGCAGGATGAATTCTATCGTATTAAGAGCACCACCTCCCAAGAGTTCCTTCACCTTAAGCTCCCTAGTTACATCTAGTTTATTACACAACAGCCAATCCAGGATAGCTGATCCCCTAGTGGACTCAACCACAAGCTGCTCTAAAGAGGTTTCTTGTATTCCCTCTCTTGGGATCCAGCACCAACCTGTTTTTCCCAATGTCACCTCTTTCTAAGGATTTGATTTCTTTTGTTGCCCACAGAGCCACTCCATCCCCTCTGCCTACCTGCCTGTCCTTTCAAAACAAGGTGTATCCTTGGATGTTAAACTCCCAACTATTATACTCTTTCAGCCACACCTCAGTGATGCCCACAATGTCATTCCTGCAATCCCTAACTGTGCTACAAGATCATCTACCTTGTTCCATATACTGTGCGCATTCAAACATAGCACCTTCAGTATTGTATTCATCACGCTTTTCGATTTTTGCCCCATTACACTTTAGTTCATCTCATTGATTGCAATTTTGTCCCAACATCTGCCTGTGCTTCCTCACTAACACTGCATCTAGTTGTATACCTTCCTCAGCCCCATCAATCTGATTCCCACCCCGCTGCCGACAGCTTCAACCATCCACAATAGCTCTAGCAAACTTGCCCCCAAGGATATTGGGCTCCCTCAGTTTCAGGTGTAACCAGTACTTTATCTACAGGTCATACCTTCCGCAGAGGTGATTCCAATGATGCAGAAATTTGAACCCCTGTCCCCTGCAGCATTTCCTCAGCCATTCATTCTCTGTATTATCATACTTCAGAGGTCTTGCTCCTCAGTCTCTTCACTAATGCCCTCTACTCACTGTGCAGGAGCTCTCTACCCATGTCATTGGTGCCAGTGACCTCTGGCTATTCACCCTTTCTCTTGTGAATTTTCTGTAGCCACTCTGAGACGTTCTGGTCTCTAGCACCTGGGAGGCAACACAAAATCCTGGCTTCTCTTCTGCAGCCATAGAACCTGCTGTCTATCTCTCTAACTATCGAATCTCCTATCACTACCGCTGTGCCCGACTTTGGCCTTCCCTGCTGAACCGCAGAGCTGGCCACAGTGCCACTGGCCTGGCTCTGCTGCAGTGCCTGTTAGAACCCCAGTGGTGTTCAAAGGAGTATACTTGGAAGGATTCAGGGGAACCCTGCACTGACTGCTTACACCCCCTTGCTTCTCCTGGTAGTCACCCATCTACTACAGTGGCACGTTATTGAATGCCTATCTTTCTGTGCCATTATGCCTCATGTACTCTTCTGGTTTCTGCTTTAAGACATCTATGCAGGTGAATGGTGTTGAGAGGCCTATCAGCCATGATCAGATTAAGAGCTGAAGATTTATTGGCTTTCTCTGTTTATTCAGTGAGTCACCCACAGAACAAAAGAGGAGATTTCATTTGAGAAGGCTGGTGTAGAAGAGGAAGCTAGATTATGAAATTGCAATTGATTAATGTTCTACCAGTGGTTGTTTACCAACATGGGACCTAAATAAAGAGTTGTAGGTTATGGATCATACCTTATCAGTAGTAAATTCAACGTAAGTGTAATCGTTTCTCTCGTATGTATCCAGACTCTCACCATCGTCCCAAAAGAGGAAGCCCCTTGCTGATGTGTTCTGGGACAGTGCCACAAGCAGGTGAAGAGGGTTGCCACTACTCACCCAAGTGGTTGTGGCAGGTTCCTGTTATGAAATAGAGGCAAATACAAAGTGTCACCCTACAGATTGAAAGGTCACTGTTGATTAAGGATATCAGGTTATGAAGATAAGAGAAATACACGAGATCAACAAGGCTGTGTTGCCCTATAAACTGAATCCTTGGTACAAGGTATCCAACACAATAAATTAGTGCCTTTGGGAGAAAGTCTTGCATATACACAATGTTATTCCTGACTTACCAATTCCCAAAAGACTTTGCAACCTAATCACTTCCGAAGTGCTGTCAGTGTCACTGTTCCAGTTTGTCAACTGGTGCACAACAATGTGATGATCAATTGTGGTCTAGTGTTGACTGTGGGATAAATATTGGCTATGGCAATACAGGGTTGAAGAATCATTAAAGAGTATCTCAGATTTCCGCCTCATCCAACAGTAGTTTTTTTCAACACTGTAGCACTCTTAACTCAGCACTAGGAGACTCAGCATGAAAATGAGTAAGTACTCCGAGAAATTTTAAAAGGAGTTAAAAAATTATCAGCAAGGAATTTAAATAAGAAATCAAGGTACCTGTGTGACAATGATCTCCCCCTCCCGCAGGTGCAGGTTGATGGTGTCCAGAGGAGCGGGAAGTTTGACATACTCTCCTGTGCTAACAAGTGGAGATCCCTGTTGATAAAGGAGTAAGTGAAAATGTGTTTCGTCTTGACATCAACCTCCTAGACATTGTCCAAACAATATTGTACATAGGTTTAGACAAGAGCATCCATCAACAAAATATAGTGGTAAGTATTACAGACTCATTGAGTTGTATAGCACAGAACAAAAGATCTCAACTGTTTACTTCCCTTCCTAGATGCAGCCTGATCTACCAAGTTCCACCAGCATTTTGTATGCATTGCTCAAAAATTCCAGCATCTGCAATATCTCTTGTGTTTGCCCTCTTGTTTTTGACACTCCTATCATAGGAAAAAGATTTGAATCATCTATCCTACCCCATCTATGCCTTGTATAATCTTATATACTCTACCTCTATCACGTCACCCCTCAGTATTCAGGGAAAACAAACCCAGCCTATCCAATCTCTCTGACAGAATCAGAATCTGGTTTATTATCACCCACGTCTTCACCACTTTCTCCAGTGCAAACACATCCTTCTAACAGTGTAGCTACCAGAACTGCACACAGCATTCCAAGTGTGCTCTAACTAGTGTTTTGAAAATGTAACATTATGTCCCAACTCTATGCCTGACCTATACAGGCTGTCCCCGGGTTAGGAATGAGTTCTGTTCCTGAGTCCGTCTTTAAGTCGGATTTGTACATAAGTCGGAACAGATACATCCGGTATTATTTAGTGTCAGTTAGTCTAACGTTTGTCTTAGTATATAGTTTATATTTTACCTTTCTATGCATATAAAACACTTAAAGAAACGTATGTATTTCAATAATTAAACCACTGCGTTGCTTAGTAATAATTGAAGCTTTCATCGGGCCAGGGCCTTATACATGCTTCATTATTCTCACTTTATCCTTTACCTGTATCCTTTCAATTTGTTCCGATCGTTGACCAACTAGAGCCTAATGCTTTTTCAATGACCGATGGTGTTTCACCTCTTCCCACTCGCTTTATTATTTCCACTTTATTTTTAATTGCGATCATTTACCGTCAATGGAACAGAAAACTGTAGATTTTATGTTCTATCACTGAGCAGCAGTGAACTGTCTGATTGGCCTATCAGAGTTCTCTTTGGGAACTAGATGACTTGATCAGCATTTCTGATCTGGCTATTGTTCACAATCGCACTTAATAAAAAAAGTACAGCAGCAGCCACAGGCGCCAGGTCATTCTTGGTACTAAAGTCCACTGAGACCCGCACTGAGACAGGTTAAATGGGACAAGTGGGGGTGGTGTTGATTGGAAAAACGGGGTCAGGGTGAATCCTGATAAGAAATATTTAAGCCAAATACAAAGTTACACACTCAACACAGTGTTAACGGCATCGTGATTGGACTTTAAATGGTGGACAGCGTTCCCCTCCATCCAATCGTAAGTATGAGTTGTCCCTAAGTCGGACGTTCGTAACTTAGGGACTGCCTGTATTGGCAAGCATGTCTTCTACATCACCCCACCGGCCCGGGTTGTTACTTTCAGGAAACTGGTGTTGCAGAATAAAGATTTCAGCAGGTGAAGTTTAGTAACCTGACTTTGGTTAAAAAGGCATTTGGCAATTCATTTATTATTGTCACTTGTGAAAAGATTTGGTTTATGTGCCATGCAGACATTTCATTCTATACATATGTATACTGAGGTGAACAATAGAAAAGAAACAAATCTGAATGTAAAATATAGTGAGAAGTGCTGAATTTCAGCCTAAACAAAGCACTTCTGACAGTGCAACATTCCTCTCTCTTTGAGTGTGGCAGCCCGGATTTGTGTGTCCGGACTGGAAGTTAATCATTTAAATTTCTGTCCTAGAGGTATGATTGCTGTTCACTGAAGCACTCTTACAGCTCCGATATACTCCCACAAGTACAAACAATAAACTGTTTATGTGCCGTGCACAAGAGCTGACAACATCCTCTCCAGTTAACAAGCAACCTATTCCAACTTACCGTGTAGAAGTCATACCAAACCCCTTTTGGGAAGTACGCAGTCACAGCACTGGTCCCTGGCTCTAACACTGGTGAAATGAGGAGGCTACGACCCCACAGGAACTGTTGGTCAATGGAGAGAGTATTTCTATCTTCAGGAAACCTGAATTGAAAAAGAGGGACAGATACAAAACACTCGGTTGAAGAGAAAGAGGGCTCTCAACAAGCCCCCACACTAGACAGAAGAACACACAACACTCCTGGTGTGCTCTCTCCACAGCTCCATATAACTGAAGGAAGATTTCCCTACTCTTGTACTTGAATTCTCTTGCAATGAAGGCCAACATACCATTTCCCTTCCTAATTGCTTGCTGTACTTTCAAATTGATTTTTAGAGAATGTGTACACCCATGTTCCTCCGAATACAGATCCTCCCCAAGTTACAGCATGGCTCTGTTGTTCTCAACTGATCATAATGCAAATTGTCTGCAAGTCAGAAATGTGGATGCAAACTGAGTTTTGACACGGTATAAGATGTCTGCAGCCCTGTGGGAGCTGGCAAATCCATTCTGCCATTCTCCCACATTTGCCTGCATGTACATAAATCAGGTGTTCATAAACGGGAAAGGATCTGTACCAACCCCAGTTAGTCTCTCCCCATTTAAAAAGAAATCCAACTTTCTAAATCGTCTACCTAAGTGGATGGATGACCTCTCATTTTTCCAAATTTATAGTCCATCTGTCATGTCCTCATCTATTTACTTAATCCACCTGTCTCCCATTCAGGCATCTCTACAACTTCCCTGCAGGCCACTGGATATCTCCCATCCACTCCATAATGTACTCATTAGGCACAGGAGTACATTCAGCCAGAGATTTATTCCACCAAGATGCAACACTGAGCGTCATAGGAAGTCATTCCTGCCTGTGGCCATCAAACTTAACAACTCGTCCCTCGGAGTGTCAGACACCCTGAGCCAATAGGCTGGTCCTGGACTTATTTCCACTTGGCATAATTTACTTATTATTATTTAATTATTTATGGTTTTACATTGCTATATTTCTACACTATTCTTGGTTGGTGCGACTGTAACGAAACCCAATTTCCCTCGGGATCAATCAAGTATGTCTATCTGTCTGTCTATATTACACATGGTTCTCTGACAGAGAATGTTTAATTATGTTCATCCCATTCCACTACTGTAAATCCCACTTTTTAAAATTTTGTTTATAGTCATGCCACATACCAGCCCCTTTCTCCAACACATCCACACCATCCAACAATTTACACTAATCTTACCCAAACCATTCTACCCTTCCCCCATCTCCGTCAACTCCCTCCAGATTCCACTACTCTCTCCAACTTGTATATCTCTGGGATGTAGAATGAAACTGCAGCAGCCAGGGAAACATACAAGATCAGAGGGAGAAGGTGCAAACTCCATACAGGATATCAGGAATGAAGCTAGCACTCCGCGGATGTCACACAGCAGATCTATTAGCTGAGCCCCTGCGACACCTCTTGGGGTCATCAAAGGGTGCAGGAGGCTAACCGAAGAAGATGCCGCCGATAAGTGGCGACTCTTTGCATGCAACTCTGATGGGAATGATCAAATATTCCTGTTTAGGACTACCTCAGCTGAAATTCAGTCACAGCCATGTGGGTACTCGAGTAAGCAACGTCATTTTAAGACGTTTAAAAATCTATCGATTGAGGTAGACTTCCGACAGCAGCCTCAGTTTGCAAGTGCAGTTTCCCTTTAAGAAAAAGGAAGTAGGGAAAGCTGGCTGGTCTTCAGGTACAATGGAAATGCAGAGGCCTTAAACCAACCCCCACCCTCCCACACTCCTAACTCCCTACCAGTGAACGTACAGTTTCTGGAAAATAAATTTGAGGCCCTAAGTGCAAGATTGCAGTACCAGAGACATCAGGGATTGTGGTGTACTTCACTTCACAGAGACGTGGCTTACACCCTCTATTTCAGGTGCAACATTGCAGCCCGAGGGCTTCGCCATTCACTGCAAAGTCAAGATGGCTGAGTCTTTTAAATGTAGAGGGGCTGGAGTATGTTTCATAATTCACATTATGGTGCATAGACATGGTAGTTCTGTCTCAATCCTGCTCACCCGACCTGGAACATCAAGTGTCATCCATTTTATCTGCTGAGTGAGTTTTCCACTATGATCCTGGTCGCAAGTGAACATTACACCTCTGGCCAACATCAGACAGGCACTGGAGGAGCTGAGCACTGTGATCAACAGTAACGAAACTGGGCACTCAGATGCCTTCCCTATCACTGCGGGGATTTCAACCAGGCCAGCTTGAAGACATCTCTGAACAACTACCACCAACATAACACGTGTGGAACCAGAAGAGCCAATACAATTGGCCACTGTTATAACATCAAGAATGCTTACTATGCCATCCCATGCCTGCACTTGAAAAGTCCAATCACCTGGCTGCACCTCTACTTCCAGCCAGTAGGCAGAGACTAAAGACTGCAACACCAGTGGTGATAAAGAGGAAGGTATGGTCAAAGGAGGCAGAGAAGCGCTTACAGGACCGCTTTGAGTCAGTGGACTGGACAAGGTTCAGGGATTCATCCTCGAATCTGAATGAATACGCCACAGTCGTCCCCAACTTCATCGAGACCTGTGTGTCTTCGAGAAAGTACCAGATATACCTGTACCCAAAGCAAAAGCCATGGATAAACCAGGAGATTTGTAGCCAGGTGTGGGCCAGATCTCTGGCATTCAAGATCAGTGATCCAGAACTATACAGGTCCATATATGATTTATAGAAGGCTATTTTAAAAGCCATTGAAGTTAGAGAAAAAATCCAATGAACCTCAGCTCTGGCACAGTTTGCAAGCCATTATTTACAAGGCAAAGCTTAACAATATGAATGGCTGTGAAGCCTCACTCATATATGTGTTCAATGTTTTCTATGCACACTTTGAAAGAGAGAATAAAACTACACTTAAAACACTACCTATAAATTTGCCAATATCACAACTATTGGCAGAATTCCATATAGTGATGAGGAAGTGTACGAAGTGAGATACATCAGCTGGTCGAGTGGTGTCACAACAATAACCTTGCATTCAATGTCAGTAAGGCCATGGACTTCAGGAAGGGAAAGCTGAGGGAAAACACACCATTTCTGATCCTTATTGAGGGATCAGAAGTGGAAAGGGTGAGCAATTTCAAGTTCCTGGGTGTCAACATCCCTGAATATCTATCCCGGGCCCAACATATTGAGGGAATTACAGATAAGGCATGACGGTGGCTATACTTCATTAGGAGTTTGAGTAGACTCGTTATGTCACCAAAGACTTTTGCCATTTTCAACAGATGTGACATGGAGAGCATTTTAACAAGTTGCTTCTTCCTCTGTTATGAAGGGGCCACTGCACAGGATCAGTAAAAGCTGAAATAAGTTGCAGACTCAGCCAGCTCCATCATGGGCACCAGCATCAAGGGCATCTTCAACAGACGAAGTCTCAAAAAGGCAGCATCCACCATTAAGGAACCTCATCACTCAGGACATGCCCTTTTCTCAATCCACCATCATGGAGCCTGAAGACACACTCTCAATGTTTCAGGAACAGTTTCTTCCCCTCTGCCATCAGATTTCTAAAAGGTCAAGGAACCCATGTACACTACTTCACTTTTTTTCCTTCCCTTTTGCACTACTTACTTAATTTATTTTTATATTTGTAATTTACATATGTAATTTATAGTTTTTTATTACTTATGATGTACTGCTGCCAGAAAACAACAAATTTCATGACACATGCCAGTGATATTAAATCTGATTCTGATAACATATCCACTTATTCACCCTTATCCATAATGCTCTATCCACCCCAGATAATGTTTACATTTGTTAGGAGGATTTCCCGATCATAAGTCCATGTTGAATCTGTCCAATTCTATCAGTATTTTCAAAGTGTCCTGTTACCACTTCCTTAATGATAGATTCCAACATTTGCCTTGCTACTGATGCCGGATTACTACTAGTTCCATCACTCCCTCTTTTCTTAATTACTGGGAATATATTCATTACATTCCAATCTATGGGATTTGTTCTGGAAGCTATGGAATTTCAGAAAATTCCATAGCTTCCACTATTCCAGTCACCCCCTTCACACCCTTAGAGTGCAGCCTATTAGGTCCTGGGGATCTATTACTTCTCAATATTTTTCTAATATAGTTCCAATATTTTCCTCAATGTTTGACCTTTAACTTGTTTTTAGCTCTTCATTCATTCTCAACCTGCAGTTCTCCTCTACTTACAAGAGATTTCTTCTTCTGTGTGAAATTTGTCCAAGTTGTCTGAGATTTCTTTCACATCTAATATGGTTTCTCCTCTCTCAGTCTGTGAGACGTCTACATTAACTTTTGCTGATCTTTTCTTACTAGACTCTTGTACTCTTTCTTCCATTTCCTATCAATGTCTTGGTCCTGATAACAATCATGAGAATGGGATCATTAGAGCCTTCTGCCTGATGATTCTAAGAACAGAGTAGTATTATGAAGTCACAACTTATAACCATATAACAATTACAGCACGGAAACAGGCCACCTCAGCCCTTCTAGTCCGTGCCGAACGCTTACTCTCACCTAGTCCCACTGGGCCGAACTCAGCCCATAACCCTCCATTCCTTTCCTGTCTATATACCTATCCAATTTTACTTTAAATGACAATACCGAACCTGCCTCTACCACTTCCACTGGAAGCTCGTTCCACATAGCTACCACTCTCTGAGTAAAGAAATTCCCCCTCATGTTACCCCTAAACTTTTGCCCCCAACTCTCAACTCATGTCCTCTTGTTTGAATCTCCCCTACTCTCAATGGAAAAAGCCTATCCATGTCAACTCTATCTATCCTCCTCACAATTTTAAATACCTTTATCAAGTCTCCCCTCAACCTTCTACACTCCAAAGAATAAAGACCTAAAGTTAAACTTTAGGTTTAAGACCTTAAAGACCTAAACTTACTCAAAGAGGAGGGCTCTGGCAACAGTTTCTCCCTGGATATGTGAGTGATGGAAGAGCGTGTAGAGGTATGGGAGCAGAGAATAGCGGGTAAGGAGGGCATGCTTCATTGCAGCTTGAGCCGGTGCACTGAACGCAGTCGGGTCCTGAGCCTGGAGAACAGAGAAGCCATTTCAGAGAAAAGAGAACCATCATTAAAGTAATGGCAGAAAATTGCAACTATATTAACTCAGACCCATTGTTGTCTTCAATCTAAATCTTATAACTGCCAAAGAAGCAATGCAGGATGTTGCAGAGTTTAAGGGATGGTTAATGTCCTGAGGTCCTCGTCTCAGTCCTACCGCCATAACATGGGCCATTATCTTGCAGGAGAGATGCTGACTCGGTGAAAAATATTAGCTGGAAATTGCCTCGCCTGCCCAAGCAACGTCTGACTAATGATGTGGGTATTTATTAACTGATTTTATCCAGGATCCTTGAAATATTCCCATTGACTCTCAGTGGATGAAAACATCTCAGTATGACTGCTACCTGATATCAAGTGCCCTCAGGTAGTGCTTCCATTGTTGGGAGACAGTGGAGAACTCCCCAGGGTATAACAGCACCCTAATTTATTTACTATTTCCAAGAGGAAGTGTTAGCCCTTCAGAGAGCAGTGTCTGTACTTGGTGGAGTTCATTAGAATTGGGGGGTGGTGGGGGAAGAATTCTCACCCAAATCTACTAAATACTTAAAGACCTGTATATAGTGGACATGGAGAGGCTGTTTCCATTAGTAGGAAAGTCTAAGATCTGAAGGCAGAGCCTCGGATTAAAGAGCCACTGAAATGAGCAGCAATTTCTCCAGCCAAAGGATTTTGAGTCTGTGGATTCCAGGTTATTGGGTGTACTTAAGCTGAAATGCATAGGTTCTTGATTGGTAAGTAGGTTAATGGTTACGGGGAGAAGTTGTTTGAAAAAAAAATCAGCTATGATTGAATAGTGAAGCAGAATCAATGGGTGGAAAGGCCTAATCCTGCTCCTATACCTTATGATCTTATAATCCGAGAACAATGGTAATGGGATCCTGGGAATGATCCCCCTATCCAAGACAGCTGCTGGAATTGTGATTCCCCCTCCACCACCAAGAGACACACTCTGGATGCAGTATCTAGGTAGACAGTGCACTGCAATAGTGAGGGCATACTGCACCAATGGAGCTTCTGTCTTTCATATATGGACATTAAACCCTTTAATCATTCAGCTAGGTGTTAAAGTACGGCAGGAACTATTTTGAAGAAAACCAGTGGTCTGTCCTCTGGTGTTACGGAAATATTTCTCAACTAACATCAGAAAACGAAGTTAACCCAACTGGTTAACATTGCGAATTGTGGCTCTTGCTGTGCATAAGCTAGTTGGCACATTAGTGACAACTCTTCAAAAACTGGAATAATGCCCAGGGACATGCTGTAGTCATGAAGGGCTCAGTATTACTACAAGTCTTTCCTTTTTCAGAATGTTTTTCTAAATAAACACATGCAAGTATAAGTTACAAACTCTGGACCACCTTCTCATTTTGGGTGTTGTGGTTCCGAGAGAAGGGGTAGAAAGAACCAAGCTGCATCCATCGCACGCACATTTCCTCTGTGGTACTGCCGCCAAATCCACATATGTCTGCACCGACCAAAGGAATTCCAAACATATTGAAGTTCAGGATACCTGTGGAACAGAAAGGGGTCAAGGTGCATAGAGATAACAACGTGACTCACTGTAATCTTGCTCACGCAGTCTGTTCACATTGGCAAACCTCTAACGTCTGCAGTAAGTCTTGAATTTCATGCCAGCTGCCCTTGTCCTAACCCATGATTATCATGCAGAGCATGGTGGGTATATGGATCAAGCTGCAGAAGAAGTAGCTTCAATTCAATTAAGTACAATTAGTCTTTAGAAGATGTAGACATGTTTATGGACACAGAAGGTTAAGAGGGAAGTGGGCCAAATGCAGACTTCATGGGATTAACTTGAATTGGCACCTCGGTTGGCATGGATAAGTCCAAGTTCAAGTTTAATTGTCATTCAACCACACACGTGTATACAGCTAAACAATGCAGCATTATTCCAGGATCAAAGTGCAAACCACAGCACATACAGTCACACGTAGCATACAGCAACACACAACACAGTCACATGTAGCATACAGTAACACACAGCACACAGTCACGCGTAGCATACAGTAACATACAACACATACAGTCACACGTAGCATACAGTAACACACAACATAGTCACATGTAGCATACAGTAACACACAGCACACAGTCACGCGTAGCATACAGTAACATACAACACATACAGTCACACGTAGCATACAGCAACACACAACACAGTCACATGTAGCATACAGTAACACACAGCACATAGTCACACGTAGCATACAGTAACACACCACATACAGTCACACGTAGCATACAGTAACACAGAGCACATAGTCACACGTAGCATACAGTGACACACAACATAGTCATATGTAGCATACAGTAACACACAGCAGATACAGTCACACGTAGCATACAGTAACACACAACACATACAGTCACACATAGCATACAGTAACACACAGCAGATACAGTCACACGTAGCATACAGTAACACACAACACACACAGTCACAAAATAGTATTAACACAAACCACTGAGTGGCATGGCCTGAAGTTTGAAGGTGCATGGGATGTTGTCCTTGAGCCACATTTCTGCAAGAACAAGCACGCAGCAGTTCCTCATCTCACACTGGGTCAGCCGCAAAGGCTATCCAGCTTGTCTTCCAGGGAGAGAACATTGGAGAGCAATACTGACAGAAGAGTTGACCAGCAGGGGCCACCCCCAAACCAGCATTTCACTGCCGCACCTCCGTTCTCTCCCACACTGCCTCCGGTGCCTCCTCCCCGGGTAGATATACTAATGAACTAATCGGTCTCACCAATGAAGTAATGAACCACACTTGTAGTATTTTGTATTATCAATGTTCAACAGGGTCTTACAATCACAAGTAAAATGGTTGGGACAATAATTTGCATTATTTGTTGAATCCATAGAAGCCACTACGACCAAGCATGCCACCATCTTTGAGGTTGGACTAAAGGATATGTTTCTATGCTGTATAACTAAATCACCCCTAACCTGCTGACTTGCATTGAATCGACTTTCAACAGTGGTTATAAATCCTTCCACTGTCCCACTCAACCATGCTTGCACCAATCCTATCTCCCTCCATAACATCCACACTCATCAAGTTCTGGTCCCCTAATACCCCCAAATTTTGATTGATCCTGCGATCTATTACCAAGACCCTCAGGCCCGTAGTTCACTCCATGAATGAAAGTGCCTTTTTTCCCATCTGTAATATGCTTCATAGCTTGACAGATTGTTGGGCAAGTCCTCGTAACAGAATACCAAGGAGTTATTGATGCTTCTAATGTCATGCAATAAAAACAGAAACTGCTGAAAACACTATGGAGAGATAGAGTTAAGATTTCAGCCCAATGATCAGATTTGCAGCATTGTAGGTTTTGACACTTAAATTACTTTTGTGAGCCAGTGGCTCGGGCACAAGAACTCAACAACAGAGCATAATGCCCAGCCAGTCTGTACTTGTTGATCAGGAAGGTGGGTCCTTAAATCCCACCTTCACAACTAAGCTTTTGCCATCTGCCCACTTTGTGGCCCTTGCAGTTTACAGTTCATTTGACCATACTGCCTTTGAACATCTGTGCTGTTAAGGACAGAATATAGATGGCATGGTGATACAGTTGCTGCCCCTGCCTCGAAGTCCAATGACACAGGTTCAATTACTCAATAACTCAGGTACTCCCCGAGGATGTGTGGGCTCCCTCCAGCTGCTCCAGATTCCTCCAACATCCTCAAAAAATGCCAGTCAGCAGACGAATTTGCTGCTGTGTAAGAGAGTGGTAGAATCTGGAGGGAATTGATGGGAATGTGGGAATAAAATGGGATCAATACAAAAGGATGATTGATCGGGGGTGTGAACATAATGGATGAACATAAGAAGTAGGAGCAAGAGTAGGCCATCTGGCCCATCAAGCCTGCTCCACCATTCAATAAGATCATGACTGATCTGGCCATGGACTCATTTCCACCTACCTGCCTTTTCCCCATAACCCTTAATTCCCCTACCTACAACAGCAATGAGAGGGTCTGTTTCAATGCTGTATAACTCTTTAACTCTAAATGGACATTATAGCTGTTTTATTTGTGTGGTTATTCATTTGTGATGTGGCACATCATTCTTTCACTGCTGAGTTGGAAAGCCCTGGTTTTAATGCTCTCTCCAGATGTGAAAACAAGTTGACTGCCCTGATACAGTAGAGAGGGATTGTCACTCTGACATAGATGCCATAACTTAGATGAAAGGTTGAACCCTGCTCGTCTGTCCTCCCCAGGGGATGTAAACAATCCTGTGACACTAGGTGCCTCGGGTTTTGTGGTCAATGTATATCTCTCAGTCGCCATCCTTACTGAGACAGGTGATCTCATTCCTGCCCAAAAGCCGCAGTTCCTCTATTCCCACAGCAACTACAGTTCAATGACAAACAAACGCTGGGATAGCCGGCTTGAGAAACCCAGAGCCCCATTTTGGTGCAACAGATGATCTGCTGGAAGGACACAAGAGGCTGAAGAACATCAGTGGGGAGAAAGGAATTGTCAAAGTTTCAGATCAAAACCCTGCATCAGGCCTATCAATGTTCTGGGTTTGTGGTGCCAGATTCCAGCGCCTGAAATCTCTTGGGTACTCATTTTCTTGTGTGTTCTAATCAGCTGCTGCCTCAAGCCCTTCTGTCCACTCAGGTGATCCACAGCAGAAAAATGCTAAATTTCTGACAGTCCTAGAAGTAAACGATTGGCAGTAGTTTACCCGTAGATTGTAGATTGGCCAGTGCAGAGCACTGCATTTCCTTTCCCCCCAGTCTCCCATTCTGCCCCATTTTCAATCAGGGCACTCTCAGCCTTTTCCTCCCATACTGAGGCTGCTGCAACCTCAACTCTCCCCTGCAGTTAGTGAATTAGGTTACATGGTTGTTTCAACTTTGACCCCGATGTTCACAGGAACTACACATTACTGACATAGAATGGGTAATGTTATGATATGTGTAAATGACACAGGAAAAATGATAGTTATGCTAGAACATACTGTGCCTTCAAATGGTTGGTCCAATTTCATTAAAGGATATCGAAGTCATGCTCAAAAAGGAGCACAACCATGTCATGGTTTGGAGACCTGCCTGTGTCAATGACCTGGTGAGCTAAGCTAGCTGGAGTCAGGGCTTTATGCTTCAGCTTCTTGCAGGGTCACCCATGCCAAACAGGTCAAAGGGTAGAGGCCAGACTAAGAGTGGGCCACTGGTCCTCCAGGTTCAGGGGTTCATCTCAAGGGTTCAACAACCCTTGCTGGTAAAACCAAATTGTTAAGGAAATAGCGAAGAAGAATCTTTCTACATCTGAGTGTGATGGTATTGAGTCTCCATCCAGGACAACATGACTGACAAGTGTGCAGCTACTAACATGATGAAGGAAGACCTGAACACCACCAGAGATGGAGGATCTTCATTGCTGCTGTAAATGCCAACAGTGTAACGGGCACTAAGGAAGTAGATCAAAGTCAAAGTTGAGTTTATTATCATATGCACAGGTGTATTGGAAAATATGCCTGCTGAAGTGTCACAGACACATAACATCATAAGCAGCATTCACAAGAAAAACACAACTGTAGATTATACACAGTTTTTACAAGAAAATGCATTTTAGTGCAAGGTGGTCAAGTGCCCACAGTGTTGCTAAACCGCAGTGGTAAGAGTTCTTGAACCTAGTGGTGTGGGACTTCAGGCTTTTATACCTCCTGCTCGATGGATTCTGTGAAAAGACGGCATTGCCTGGGTGGTGGGGATCTTTCAGCATGAATGTTGCCTCCTAGAGGCAGCAGCTCCTGTACATACTATTAATGGTGGGAGGGATGTGCCCTGATGTATTGGGGAGACTCCGCTATTCTCTGCAGCTTCTTGAGTTCCTGGACATTCAAAATGCTGTACCAGACCATGATCAACCAGTCAGGATTCTTCCAACTGTACATCTGTAAAACTTTGTTAGGGTGTTCAATGACAAGCTGAATATCCTTAACCTCCTAAGAATTAAGGGTGTTGGCATTTTCCTTTGGATTGCATCTGTATGCCAGCCATCTGATTTGTTAACACCCAAGAACCTGCTGACTTGATTTTGTTGCCGTTGAGCCGTGGAACCACTGAACAAATACATCAAACCAAGGCAAGACATTTTTTTTTAATGTTCACCAATGTCTATGCAATTGCTGACCTCTCTAGTGCAGGAGCATTCAAGGTTTTGATTTTGTGCTTTCATTGTTGATGTGTAAAATTAAAGATCTATTTCCTAGGTCAGGTAATTTCTTAACAAAAACAAAAGCTAAAACAGAACTCAGAGCTTACAACACATTCACAGATTCTTACCTGGAATAGAAAAGTACATGTCTCTCCACTGGCTCCTATTGTCTCCCAGCCAATGTCCCGAGTACTTGCCTTGACTTGGGAATGTTGATCGGGAAATGACAAATGGTCGTTTTTTACGGATTTTAATCAAAGCACTAGAACAAAGAGAAAGTAGCATTTTAGCCCATCGACATATTAGAAAATGCTTATTCTTTTAAAAGCCCAGTCAACTTAGAACACACAGAGGCAAGGTTGCGAAGTAAGTTTTTGGAACACTGGCCTTTGTGGGTCAGGACACTGAATATAAGAGTTTGGACATCATGTTACAGCTTTACAAGACATTGGTGAGACCATCGCTGGAGTATTGTGCAGAGTTTGGGTCACTATGGGAAAGGAAGGATGTGATTAAGTGAGAGAAGGTGTAGAAAGGATTCACAAAGGTGTTACTGGGACTGGAGTTATGAATTGAGACTGGGCAGGCTGAGATGGTTTTCCCTTGAGCAAAGGGAGCCTTGTGGAAGTTTATAAGGTCATGAGCCACATAGATAAGGTCAATGGTCCCAAACTTTTAAACTAGAGTGCACAGATTTAAGATGAGGGGGGAAATTTTAAAAGGGCATCTGAGAGTCAATTTTTTCACATAAATGGAATGAGCAGCCTGAGGAAATGGTACGGTTGCATATAAATATATAAAGCTAAAAGAAATTTGTACAGGGAAATGGAAAGTAGGGCCAAATGCAGTTCAGGTAAGCACCTTGATTTGCAAGGACAAGTCAGGCAGAAGGGTTCTGTGAGTCTATATGATGCTCTATAACTCTGCTTTATATTATTTCTGATGGTTCTTTCCAGAATCCATATGAAAGTTCACACAAACTGACCTTGCTGAGGCCTTGGCCTCCATCAGCCCATACAGGTTATGTACATTATAGTGTGTAGATATCTTCTGCTTTACTGAGGCACAAATGGTTTTACTGCATAAGCTGCCACCCAGCACATCTATGAGAAAACAAAGCAGAATGTGTAACTTCAAAAGTACTGAGGCACAAACCACTCCCTACTCACACTGACTTTTACTATCACATCATTTTACTTTTACTATCACTATCACCACCTCCACTCAACACTTACCACAGTCATGACACAATTCTCCCATTCACCACAGATCCACGTCACCCCATCATCCTGCCTCTCTCCACTAAACTTCTCCTCACTTTCCCTCTCACTACCAATCCTACCCCTCCCTTCCTCATCCCTCATCACAATCCAACCAAATGCCCTCCCCATTAATACCTTTTGACCCCCTCCAGCCCCTCACAGTCCTCTGCTCTCACCAACTCTCCACACTCTTCCTCATAAATAATTCTACACTCTCTCACTCACGTCCCCAATTCTCCCCATCCCATTTTCATTTGCCATGCCCCCCTCATTAGTGATCCTCCCATATCAATAGTCCACCTTCACACTCAGCAACATTAATCCTCACTACCGACCTTTTCTCCCCTCCCCAGTGAGCACCCCACTAACTGACTCTCTCTTCTAATCGTGTTGCTGGTGCCCTCATCTACTGCTCTCCTCTTCGCTCATGGCACTCCCAATTCTAAGGAGTAACAACTTCAGAATGGCAATGAGCTATTAAACCAAGAACATTTTTCATAACAAAAAGCTAGTCCCATACAATAACTTCCATACTCTGTTTTCCTGTTTATCCTGCCTTCCTGTTTATCCTTTTTCTAGTTTATTTTTCCACTCCAGATATCCTCCTTTCCGATTTATCATTCCTGCCCAGATAGCCTTCATTCCAGTTTATTTTTTCTGCCCTCCTCCTTTCTGCCCCTATCTGACAGTGAAGGGTATCATTCCCACTGCGTCTCCAAGGCCTGATTCACTCTTCACCTGGGACATAGGGAGGGTTTTCGAGCTTGTTCGTTGGGCACCCACTCTCAGATCCATCCACAAAGTTGGAAGGCTCGTTCATGTCCTAGAATGTTCCAGAAAGATGAATAAATAAAAATGCTACTGAGGTTAACCTCTGGAAAGTTTAAAGTGATAGATAGGAAGTTTTCATTAACATGGCAGGCCCACTAGTGCTGTGCAAAGTCCCACTCTTCAATGTTAAAGGGTATAACAGCACTGGGAAGGACAGAAGGAGAGGCAGGAACTGTTTTATTTACAGAAGGCTGAGGGGAAATTGGATACAAGTATATAAAATGAGGTGCAGGACACAGTGGATTATTGGATATTTTTCCTTTTGATGTAAGGGTTCAGGAAAACAAATCTCAGGTATAAAATAAAGGGGAAGAGAATGAATGAGGAAATCTATTAATGCAATATGTGACTGGAATCCACAATACACTGTCTGCAGATGTAGTGGTACAGGAGGCAGGCTGCATCTTGGCTCTCAAGAAAGAACAGGACCAATACAGGGAAGAGAAAAACTGGTGGCAAATGGAAGCGGTGAGCTGCTATTGTACAGAACAAGAGGGGAATTATGGGCTCAATGGCCTCCATCTGGGCTCTAACCATTCAGTGGTTTAATTATTATTCTGTTGCCGGCAAAATAGAATGGATCCAAGATGAGCAATATTAAACATAGAAGGAAGATGTAGAATCCTTGTGGGTAGAGTTAAGAAAGTGCAAGAGTAGAAAGACCATGATGGGAGTTATATGCAGGCCACCAAACAGTAGCCAGAATGTGGTCTACAAGTTACAACTGGAGATATAAAAGGCATGCCAAAAGGACAGGTAGATGCAAGTAGATTGGCAAAAACAGGTTAATACTAGATCCCAAGAGAGAGAATTTGTAGAATGTCTATGAAATGGCTTTTTAGAGCAGCTTGTGGTTGAGCGCACTAGAGGATCAGATATTCTGGATTGGGTGTTGTATAATGAACCAGATTTGATGAGGGAGCTTAAGGTAAAGGAACCCTTAGGAGGCAATGATCACCTTAGAATTCACCTTGCAATTTGAGAGGGAGAAGCTATAAGTGAAGTTATACCCTTTGTTTCAAGAGTCTGATGTTTGAAGTGTAATAACTATTCCTGAACCTGGTAGTGTGAGTCCTGAGGCTCCAGAACCTTCTACTTGATGACAGCAGTAAAAGAGCATGTCTTTGGTGGTGGGGGGTCCCTGCTTTCCTGTGACAATGTTTTGTATAGATGTGCTCAATGGTGGGAGGGTTTTACCCATCATGGGCTGTGATTTTTACAGGATTTTTCATTCAAGAGCATTGATGTTTCCATACCAGGCTGTGATGCAGTCAATATTCTCTCCACCACACAACTATAGAGAAGTCCGTTGTAGTTTTAGATATGTTGAATCTTCACAACTTCTAAGGAAGTAAAGGCGCTGAAGTGCTTTCTTCGTATTTGCACTTACATGAGAGAAGCTGACAAATTAGGAGGACTATCACATGGATCTTAAACACCAGCAGGGATAGCTTATGGAAATCAAATTACTTCCAGTTTGGAGGGAAGTAAATGCAGAGAAGACTATATACTAGAGGTTAAGGTTTTAAGGTTTCAACTAAAAACTTCTTTCTATTTAACCTCCACAAACTGACAGAAACAGCTGGGACAGAAGAGAAGACCATGTGGGATTCAGCATCTGTGCTCTATAAAGCACGGCAGGCTGAGTTTAGGGTCTTTAAAAACCAGCATGCTCATCTGACCCTTGGTACAGGAATAGTGACAATCCTGATGTCCGCAGGCCAATTGTACCTCAGACAAAGGAGATTCAGCGTTCCAAGCACAAAGTAAAATTTATTATCAGAGTACATATATGTCACTACACACAACCCTGAGATTCTTTCTCCTGCGAGCATACAGCCAATCTATAGAATAGTAACATAAACAGGATCAATTAAAGTGCAAAAGGATACAAGACAACACGCTGTGCAAATGCAAATATAAATATATAGCAATAAATAATGAGAGAATGAAATAACAAGATGAATAGTTATTAAAGTGAGATCATTGGTTGTGGGAACATCACAATGGATGGGCAAGTGAGTGTAGTAATCCTCTGTTGTTCAGGAGCCTGATGGTGGGGGGGTAGAAATTGTTCTTGAACCTGGTGGTGCAAGTCCTGAGGCTCCTGTACCTTCAAACTGATGGGGAGTAAGGGTGAATAAAAAGCACTGAATACAGATTGATGCCTGATATTGTCCTACATACCTCAAGTGCCTCACATTGTGTGTCACAACTATGCCTTCAGTTTTCTTTCCCTTTCTCATCCACCTCTCCAGCTAAATCTCTGCCTCAATGATTGTGCTTCCTTACTCCTGTCCTTATAGGTAGCTCAGCGTCACACTTTGTCTTGCTCTAGGCAATGTTTTCCAATGTAGTAAGCTACCATTTAAATATAGGTGGTGCCCATCATTACCAGAGCTGAGCCTGCTGTTCCTAATACCACACATACTAATCAGCACTGAATAAAACTAACAAGCATGAACCTTCTCCTGCTTTCCCCACTTCTCTTCCTTACATCAGAGACGTTGTGAACATGGTCCACTCACTATTGCCATAAAGTCAATGAACACAGGCCCTTCAGCCCATCAAGTCCATGCTGACCATCAACCATCCATTTAGAACAATCCTATATCAATCCTTGTTTGGTGGAAATTTAGAACTCACTTCACATCCGAGGGCCTGGTTTCCGAGGGTCATTGGTGAATTTAAAGACAGGACCTTTGTTGGTTGACTGAATTCAGGGATATGGAGCAAAGGGCAGCTGATACATTTCAGATACAGATCAGTTGTTAACAAATTAAAAGGCAGGACAAGTTCGAGGGACTAAATGGCCTTATCCTGGTCCTGCAAATTATACTTACAATCCAGAGGCCATCAAAGGGCACAGCCTTGTGGAAGTGCAGCAGGTTATCCAACCACCACTGGTGTGTGTCCGGATTTGTAAAGTCAGGGAATGCTGTCAGCCCAGGCCAAACCTACATCCCATGAGAAAAAAACAAACAAAAACACTACTAAATCATTCAAGAGAAAAAAATACTGTCAGAATAGATCCACAAAAGCACAGTTGTCCCTCTCCAGGTCCCCTTCCTGCTAACTTGAACTAAAACTCACATGTGAATCCCCTTGCCTCCATCGTAGTCACCCTAATCCAACATGGGAAAGGTGAAGCTGATAAGCAGAACATACCCTTTCCTGGACAGTAATCTCTCGCCCATCCTCAGAGCCCAAACACTCCTGCCCATGTTGCTTTCTGAGATCGATTAATTTCACAAACACAAAAGATTCTGCAGTTGCAGGAAATCTAGAGCAACACACATAAATTGCTGGAGGAACTCAGCAGATCAATTAGCATCCATGGAAATGAAGAAACAGTCGATGTTTTCAACTGGGACCCTTCATCATGACTGGAAAGGAAGGGGGATTTTGCCAGAATAAAAAGGTGCAGGGAGGGGAAGGAGGACTAGATATAAGGTGACAGATGAAACCAGGTGGGTGGGTAAGGTAAATGGCTGGGAAAGAGGGAATCTGATAGGAGAGAAGAGTGGACCACGAGAGGATGGGAAGAAAGATGGACACCATGGGGAAGTGATAGGTAGGTGAGAGGAAGAGGCAAGAAGCCACACTGGGCAGTAGAAGAGGGAAGGGGAGGGGAAAAGGAAAATAAGTTACCGGAGGACAAACTGATACTCATGTCATCAAGCAACACACACAAAATGCTGGTGGAACGCAGCAGGCCAGGCAGCATCTATAAGGAGGAGCACTGTTGACATTTTGGGCCGAGACCTTTCGTCAGGACTAACTGTAAGGAAAGATAGTAAGAGATTTGAAAGTAGGAGGGGGAGGGGAAAATGCAAAATGATAGGAGAAGACCGGAGAGGGTGGGGTGAAGCTGAGAGCCAGAAAGGTGATTGGCAAAAGGGATACAGAGCTGGAGAAGGGAAAGGATCATGGGACGGGAGGCCTAGGGAGAAAGAAAGGGGGAGGGCAGCACCAGAGGGAGATGGAGAACAGGCAGAGTGATGGGCAGAGAGAAAGGGAGGGGAAAAAAAACCTAAATATATCAGGGATGGGGTCAGAAGGGGAAAAGGGGCATTAATGGAAGTTAGAGAAGTCAATGTTCATGCCATCAGCTTGGAGGCTACCTAGATGGAATACGAGGTGTTGCTCCCCCACCCTGAAAGTGGTCTCATGGTGGCAGCAGAGGGGGCCACAGGCCAACGTGTTGGAACAGGAATGAGGATAGGAATTAAAACACAAAGTACACTGCAGATGCTATGGTCAAATCAACACGTACAAAAGCTGGATGAACTCAGCAGGTCGGGCAGCATCTGTTGAAATGAGGATAGGAATTAAAATGGTTGGGCACTGCGAAATTCTGTTTTTGACAGATGAAGCAGAGGTGCTCAACAAAATGGTCCCCCAATTTGCATCGGGTCTCACCAACGTGGAGGAGGCTGCATCAGGAGCACTGGACAAAACAGGCAACCTCAACAGATTCACAGATGAAGTGTTGCCCCAACTGGAAGGACTGTTTGGGGACCTGAATGGCAGTGAGGGAGGAGATGAATGGGCCAGTGGCGCATTTCTGTCACTTGCAGGAATATGTGCCAGAGGGAGATTATTGGGGAGAGACAAATACACAAATCCTGCAGAAAGTGGACTGTTGGGGGAAGGTAAAGATGTATTTGGTGGATGTGTTGGATGTGGAGGAATATGTGGTGGTGGGCGAGGACAAGAGGAACTCGATCTCTTTAAGGCAGCAGGAAGATGGGGTGAGCATGGATGTCTGGGAATTAAAGGAGATGCAGATAGGGCACATTCAATGGCAGAGGAAGGAAAACCCCACTCTTTGAAGAAGGAGGACATCTCTGATGTCCTGGAAAGGAAAGCCTCATCCTGGGAACAGATGGGGCAGAGACAGAAGAGATAGGATTGGAAGATCCCCAGAGATGAAGACAGAGAGATTGAGAAGGGGGTAGATGTGTCAGAAATGGACCAAGTGAATTTAAGGGTGGGGAGAAGTTGCAGACAAAGTTGATGAAATTGATGAGCTCAGCGTGGGTGCATGATTTAGCACCAATGCAGTGCAGAAACAGTTGGGGAGCGGTACCAGGAAAGGCTTGGAACATGGACTGCCCACATAGCCAATGAAGAGGCTGGCATAGCTGAGATCTATGGCCAACCCTTGCATTTGCAGGAAGTGGGATGAGCTGAAGGAGAAAATGTTAAGGGTAAGGACCAGTTTGCCAGACAGAGGAGGGTGGCTGGGAAGGGGAACTGAATGGTTCTTTTGTCAGGAAAGCAGTAGAAAGCTTATAAAGACTTCTTGATTGTGGGTAGAGTCGGGGAATTAAAAGTTGTTAAAGAAGATTGAGAGCATGTGAAGTGTCAAGGATAGGGGCTGGAAAGAATTGGACAAAGGGGGATAGAATTAAGTTCAGGTTTACGGACACAGATTCAGTGGGGCAGGAGCAGGCAGAGACAATGGCCATACCTGGACAGTCACGTTTGTGAACTTTAGGTAGAAGCGAGCAGTACAGGATAAGGGAATTATGAGTTTGGTGGCAGTAGATGGGAGATCTCCAGAGTTGGTGATGATGTCAGAGACAATGTAATGTTCTGATGGCCCTTAGTGGGATCCTTATCAAGGGGTAATTAAGAGGAGGTGACCGAGAGTTGCAGCCTGGTCTCAGCAAAGCAGAGGTCAGTCTGCCACACTGTAACAGCGTCCCCTTTGTCTGCGGGTTTGATGGCAATGTTTGGATTGGTGCAGAGAGAGCAGAATGCAGTGTGTTCAGAGGGTATAAGATTCAAGGAGGAGAGTGGAGTGCTGAAGTCGAGATAGTCAATGTCTTATTGGCAATTAGAGATGAAAAGATCCAGAGCAGGTAGAGAACAGAACGGGGTGTCCAAGAAAAGAAGGACAATTAGAGACTGGAGAAGGGATCATCAGTGCGGGGTTGCCTCCATTGCCAAAGAGGTGGGCTCAGTGATGGAGGCAACAGAAGAAGAGCTTGGCATTGTGGTGGGCGTGGAACTCACTGGAGTGCAGGCGAAGGGTGACAAGGGCAAGGTCCTTGCTGAGGAGAGAACATTCTACTTCAGTGAGGGGAAGGTCAGAGGGGATGGTGAAAGACACGGCAGGAATCAGAGGTGGGATCAGTTAGTGGCAACAGAGGAGGCAGGAGAATTGGGGTGTTCAGGGAAGGAAGATGGAAAGTCCGAGGACCCAAGAGGTGATGGGGAGCCTGAGTGAAAGTGAAGCAAGCCTTTTGTCTGAATCCAGAAGATACGTTGATTGAATCATCTGTTTTATTCCTACCCCAACACAGTCTTTGAATTCAAGAGTACACTGGTAGGCCAAATGCAAGAACCAATCCGATACACTGAATTCAGCAATACTTACAGGCTCTAAGTGGAAATAAGTGCACACCATGCCAGCTAACCTTTCAGGACAGTCACTCCCAGAGTTCACAAACTACTCCTGCTTGATTACCCTGCTGAATCTGCTGCAAGTTCCTTACCTTTCCAATAAGAGGACTTGCAGATGCATTGGAGATGAAGACTCCCCGTTTCAGGCCTTCGTCATATGGCCAATAGGAACCTGGTGGTTGGATGCTGCTGATTCCTGGGTCCTGCAAGGAGAATGGGCAAACTTAGCATCTTGAGAAGAGGCAAGAACATGACATCCGGAGTGTGCGGATGGAGTTCTGGTTTATCAATTACTTGAGAGTGCTGCACTCTGTCTGCTTTGCACCGGTGTACTGGCTCAGTAATATACTTGGGGTTCAGGAGTTGAGATCAAAACTGGGTGGCACATTGGTACAGCTGTATCACAGCTCCGGGGACCCATTTCATCCTGACCTTCAGTGCTGTCTGCATGAAGCTTGCAAGTTCCCTTGAGAGATTGGGGAGGGTTCAAAGGAGGTTCATGAAAATGATTTTGTGATTGAAAGGCTTATCATATCGGGAGCGTTTGATGGCTCTGGGCCTCTACTCACTGGAATTCAGGAGAATGAGAGAGATCTCATTGAAAACTATCAAGGGAGACAGTGATCATAATGCGATAGAATTCACCCTGCAGTTTGACAGAGAGAATATAAAGTCAGAGGTATCAGTATTATAGTGGAGTAAAGGGAATAACAGGCATGAGAGAAGTTGGCCAAAGTTGATTGGAAGGGGACACTAGCACAGATGATGGCACAACAGCAATGACTGGAGTTTCTGTGAGCAATCTGTAAGACGCATTCCAAAGATGAAGAAGTATTCTAAAGGGAGAATGAGGCAACCGTGGCTGACAAGGGAAGTCAAAGACAACATAAAAGCAAAAGAAAGGGCATATAATTTAGCAAAAATTAGTCGGAATTTAGAGAACTGGGAAGCCTTTAAAAACCAATGGAAGGTAGCTAAAAAAAAGCCATAAGGAGAGAAAAGATGAAATATGAAGGTAAGCTGGCCAATAAAATAACATAAAAAAGGATACCAATTTCTTTCAGATGTTTAAAGTGTAAAAGAGAGGTGAGAGTAGATATAGATGCACTGGTAAAGGAGAGCACAGAAATGGCAGACAAATTGAATAAGTATTTTGCATCAGTCTTCACAGTGGAAGACACTAGCAGTTTGCCAGAGGTTTGAGAGTGCCATGGGGCAGAAACATGTGTAGTTGCTGTTACTATGGGGAAGGTGCTTCAGAAGCTGAAAACTCTGAAGGTAGGTAAATCACCTGGACCAAATGGACTATAGACCAGGGTTCTGAGAGAGGTAGCTAAAGAGATTGTAGAGGCATTAGTGTTGATGTTTCAAGAATCGCTAGATTCTGAAATGCTTCTAGAGGACTGGAAAATTGCAAATGTCACTATATTCTTCAGGAAGGAGGAAGGCAGAAAAAAGAAAATTATAGGCCAGTTAGCCTGACTTCAGTAGTTGGACAGATGGTGGAGTCCATTATTAAGGATGAGGAGGCACAAGAAAAGAAAGGCCAAAGTCAGCACTGTTTCCTTCAGGGGAAATATTGCCTAACTAATATTTTGGAATTCCTTGAGGAAATAACAAGCAGAACAGGTAAAGATGAGTTAATGCATGCTGTTTACTTGGGTTTTCAGATGGCCTTGGATAAGGTGCCACACATGAAGCTGTTTAACATAATAAGAGCCCACGGTATTACAGGAAAGCTACTAGCAATGATAGAAGATTGGCTGATTGGCAATAGACAAACAGTGGGAATATAGGGGCCCTTTCTGATTGGCTGCTGATGACTACTGGTGTTCCACGGAGGTTGGTGTTGGGATCTCTTCTTTTTACATTGTATCTCAATGATTTGGACGGGAGAATTGATGGTTTTATTGCCAAGATCGCAGATGATACAAAGATAGGTGGAGGAGCAGGTTGTGTTGAGGAAACAGAGTCTGCAGAAGGACTTAGATTGGGAGAATGGGCAAAGAAGTGGCAGATGGAATATAGGTTAGGTCATGCACTTTGGTAGAAGAAATAAAGGCTTAGATAATTTTCTAAGTGGAGAAAGTACAAAAATCAGAGTTGCAAAGGGACTTGAGAGTCCTTGTGCAGGATTCCCTGAAGGTTAAATTACAGGTTGATCCGATGGTAAAGAAGGTTAAGTGCAATGTTCACATTTGTTTCAAGAGGATGAGAATATTAAAGCAGGATGAAATGCTGGTGGAACACAGCAGGCCAGGCAGCATCTATAGGGAGAAGTGCTTCTCCCTATAGATGCTGTCTGGCCTGCTGTGTAACACCAGCATTTTGTGTGTGTTGTTTGAATTTCTAGCATCTGCAGATTTCCTTGTGTAATGCTGAGGCTTTTGAAGGTATTGGTCAGACCACACTTGGAATATTGCGAGCAGTTTTGGGCCACTTAACGAGAATGATTCCAGGAATAAAATGGTTAACGTATAAGGAGCATTTGATGGCTCTGGGCCTGTACTAATTGGAGTTTAGAAGAGGGGAGATCTCATCGAAACTTATTAAATATTGAAAGCCTGAATAGATTAGATGTGGAAAGGATATTTCCTATAGGGGAGGAGTCTAGAACCTGATGGCACAACTTCAGAACAGAATGACATCCACTTAGAACAGAGATGAGGGGGGATCTCTTTTATTCAGGGTGTACTGAGTCTGTGAAATTCAATGCTACAAATGGCTGTGAAGTCAAGTAATTGGGTATAATCCTTAGCAAGCAGGAATAAGCAGAATCCCAAGGCATTCTATATATACATATGTAGTACCCTGGGAAAGGTTTCACTGCTAACGTAATGGTCTTTCTGTAGAAGCTGTGTTCGGGTTATGGCTAGAGATAATGGGTGCTTTGGAATGTGAGCCATCCAATCAGGGGAGGGATTTTTTTGTGGGCCTGACACTGATGGAAGCCTTGGTCCTTGTTCAGTGGGAGATGAAGAGACAAGATGCTGGAGAGAACCAGCCGTAGGATTCGACCCTGTGGTGGACCAGGATTTGATGGTGCAAGGTGGGGGACCGGGATTCGACGGAGCAGGGTGCAGAGGTGGGGGACCGGGATTCGACGGAACAAGGTGCAGAGGTGGGGGGACCGGGATTCGACGGAGCAAGGTGCAGAGGTGGGGGGACCGGGATTCGACGGAGCAAGGTGCAGAGGTGGGGGGACCGGGATTCGACGGAGCAAGGTGGGGGACCGGGATTCGACGGAGCAAGGTGCAGAGGTGGGGGGACCGGGATTCGACGGAGCAAGGTGGGGGACCGGGATTCGACGGAACAAGGTGCAGAGGTGGGGGGACCGGGATTCGACGGAGCAAGGTGGGGGACCGGGATTCGACGGAGCAAGGTGGGGGACCGAGATTCGACGGAGCAAGGTGCAGAGGTGGGGGGACCGGGATTCGACGGAGCAAGGTGCAGAGGTGGGGGGACCGGGATTCGACGGAGCAAGGTGGGGGACTGGGATTCGACAGAGCAAGGTGGGGGACTGGGATTCGACGGATCAAGGTGCAGAGGTGGGGGGACCGGGATTCGACGGATCAAGGTGCAGAGGTGGGGGGACCGGGATTCGACGGATCAAGGTGCAGAGGTGGGGGGACTGGGATTCGACGGATCAAGGTGCAGAGGTGGGGGGACCGGGATTCGACGGAGCAAGGTGGGGGACCGGGATTCGACAGAGCAAGGTGGGGGACTGGGATTCGACGGATCAAGGTGCAGAGGTGGGGGGGACCGGGATTCGACGGATCAAGGTGCAGAGGTGGGGGGACCGGGATTCGACGGATCAAGGTGCAGAGGTGGGGGGACTGGGATTCGACGGATCAAGGTGCAGAGGTGGGGGGACCGGGATTCGACGGAGCAAGGTGGGGGACCGAGATTCGACGGAGCAAGGTGCAGAGGTGGGGGGACTGGGATTCGACGGAGCAAGGTGGGGGACCGAGATTCGATGGAGCAAGGTGCAGAGGTGGGGGGACTGGGATTCGACGGAGCAAGGTGGGGGACCGGGATTCGACGGAGCAAGGTGGGGGACCGGGATTCGACGGAGCAAGGTGGGGGACTGGGATTCGACGGAGCAAGGTGGGGGACCGAGATTCGATGGAGCAAGGTGCAGAGGTGGGGGGACTGGGATTCGACGGAGCAAGGTGGGGGACCGGGATTCGACGGAGCAAGGTGGGGGGACCGGGATTCGACGGAGCAAGGTGGGGGACCGGGATTCGACGGAGCAAGGTGGGGGACCGGGATTCGACGGAGCAAGGTGGGGGACCGGGATTCGACGGAGCAAGGTGGGGGACCGAGATTCGACGGAACAAGGTGCAGAGGTGGGGGGACCGGGATTCGACGGAGCAAGGTGGGGGACCGGGATTCGACAGAGCAAGGTGGGGGACCGGGATTCGACAGAGCAAGGTGGGGGACCGGGATTCGACAGAGCAAGGTGGGGGACTGGGATTCGACGGATCAAGGTGCAGAGGTGGGGGGACCGGGATTCGACGGATCAAGGTGCAGAGGTGGGGGGACCGAGATTCGACGGATCAAGGTGCAGAGGTGGGGGGACCGGGATTCGACGGATCAAGGTGCAGAGGTGGGGGGACCGGGATTCGACGGATCAAGGTGCAGAGGTGGGGGGACCGGGATTCGACGGATCAAGGTGCAGAGGTGGGGGGACCGGGATTCGACGGATCAAGGTGCAGAGGTGGGGGGACCGGGATTCGACGGATCAAGGTGCAGAGGTGGGGGGACTGGGATTCGACGGATCAAGGTGCAGAGGTGGGGGGACCGGGATTCGACGGAGCAAGGTGGGGGACCGAGATTCGACGGAGCAAGGTGGGGGACTGGGATTCGACGGAGCAAGGTTGGGGACTGGGATTCGACGGAGCCAGGTGGGGGACTGGGATTCGACGGAGCCAGGTGGGGGACCGGGATTCGACGGAGCAAGGTGGGGGACCGAGATTCGACGGAGCAAGGTGGGGGACCGAGATTCGACGGAGCAAGGTGGGGGACTGGGATTCGACGGAGCAAGGTGGGGGACTGGGATTCGACGGATCAAGGTGCAGAGGTGGGGGGACCGGGATTCGACGGAGCAAGGTGGGGGACCGAGATTCGACGGAGCAAGGTGGGGGACCGAGATTCGACGGAGCAAGGTGCAGAGGTCTACTGAGGATCGGTGAATATGACTTTTGGAAGAGCTGAGCTCCAAATTGTGCACATTTGACTGTTTAATTATAATGGTCCCTTTTTGTTTTTTTCCTTCTTTACTAACCGTTTAGTTAAGTTGGCATTCATAAATATAATTCCTTTAAGCAGTGTGCTGTTATCTCTTGGCACTGAGTTGTAACAGGGTAACGAATTACACAGCATCCACACAAACCGGGGTTAGGGGTGGGTGAGCTGTGTCAATCTCATGGGTTTGGCGTGTGTATCCCTCGATTTACGCAGCCCAAGGAAACCGGGGGGTTCACATACATCAAGAGTAAAAGGATAACTTGGGAGAGGGTGGGGAAAAGGGGGTAACATTTGCTTGGATGCAGTGAATGTGAGTGAGGTTCTTAATGAGTATTTTGCTTCAGTATTTACCAAGGAAAAGGACACGGAGGACCAGGTGATCAGTGCTGAGTGTATAAATATGTTCGGGCATTTAGAGGTCAAGGAGGAGGAGGTGTTTGGCCTCCCAATAAATATTAAGATGGATAAGTCACCAGGGTGTGATGGGATTTACTCCAGGTTATTAAACGAGGCAAGAGATGAGATGACTGAACCCTTGTCCAGTATCTTTATTTCCTCTCTACCCACAGGCAAGGTCCTGGAGGACCGGCAAGTGGCTAATGTTGTACCTGTATTTAAGAAGGGAACAAGGGAAAATCCTGGGAACTATAGACCGATGAGTCTCACATCAGGCGCAGGGTAATCACTGAAGAAAAGTGTGACGAGAGAGATTGAGAGTCTGGCAGTGGACGTTGTCTACATGGATTTTAGTGAGGTATTTAGTACTTCATGAGAGGCTGATCCAGAAGATTAGGATCCCCGCCGAATTGGTTGTTTGGCCTCAGAACTGGCTTGCACATAGAAGGCAGAGGGTGGTGGTTGAAGGGACTTATTCCTGCTGGAGTTCTGTAATTAGTTGTGTTCCTCAGGGATCTGTGCTAGGACCTCTGCTGATTGGGATGTATATAAATGATCTGGATGAAAATGGAGATAGGTAGGTTAGTAAATTTCTGGATGATACCAAGATTAGTGGAGTTATGGATAGTGTAGGAGACTGACAAAGAATACAGCATGATATAGATCAGTTTCAGATAGGACTGAGAAATGGCAGATGGAGTTTAACCCAGATAAATGTGAGGTGTTGCACCTCGGTAGGGCAAATATAAGGAGGCAGTACACTGTTAAGTGTTGCTGAGCAGAGAGATCTTGGGATCCAAGTTCATAGCTCTTTGAACGTGGCTACACAGGTTGATAAGGTGGTTAAGAAGGCTGACGGAATGCTTGCTTTTTTTAGCCGAGGCACTGAGTTCAAAAGTCAGGAGCTGATGTTGCAAGTTCATGAAACTCTGGTTAGGCCACATCTGGAGTATTGCATCCAGTTCTTTTCGCCCCACTGTGGGAAGGATATTGAGGCTTTGGGGAGTAAAATAAGAATCTATCATATTCGCGAACCACCTACAGGGATACTGGGTGACTAAACTTACCAGAATCATCACATATTGCTGTCCATGGGAGTGGAGGTCTGCCACCAGTTGTGGAAGACTGGCAAATTTCTCAGGGTCAAAGGTGAAGTCTCGATATTCAATCATGTAATCGATATCATTCCACTGAGCATCCTGAAGGAACAGCAAATGAGTTCGATTTTAGATTGCCAAGGTGTCATAAGCCATCCAGAAAAGCTCCTGGCCATTTACTGCTTATCCCTTACAGGCCAACTCCCAGGCGCCATAGATATCTATCCGACCAGTTCCAGCTCAAGGCCACCTTTCCTTTGGGATTCTAAGGGCTGATTTATACTTGTGCGTCGCATCGACGCTGTAGGTAATGCGTACACTATGCCGTATCTACGCCATACCCTACGCTGTAGAGTGACGAACACCTCTCCAGAAAAATTACACATGCATCATGGCAATGCAGACCCCAAGAACAGTGATTGGTCCGCTTGGTAGCATCGCATTTCCTCCTATGCATTTCCGGTTGCTTCTTCTCCGCCATGTTTGTAGGCTGTGAGTACATTGATATGAAATAGACGAACCAAATCATCAAATCTACCTGCCGACATGCAAAAATGTTTGAAATGCACTTCCTCGTCCATGTCTCTCACGAAGAAACTCAACACAGTGACATAGAAACCCCACCACCAACTAGCGTTTCGGCGCACACCAACGCATGCTCGCTATGGCGTACAGCGACGCAGAAGTGAAAATCAGGGTTACAGCGTAGGCTGTGGCATAGCCTGTATGGACAAGTATAAACCAGCCTTAACCAGTTCTGACCTGTCCCACATTCCTTCCAAACGATGTGCTAAATCCTTTCACTCTGATCGGTATCTCATCAATTGTAGCCCGCCTCCTTCCATCATTCCAACCCATCCCCTCAGCATTCACAAACCCACAACCCAGAGTCTAATCCTACTAAACTTTTTCCTTTGAATGCATGCTGTTCTGACCTGTGCCCACTCCACATGACCTTCCCCTGCCAGTCTGCAACTCATCCTATCCACAGTCCCCCAATTCTGGCCCATACCCCTTCCCAACCAAAACCCACCACAGCCCATTTGACATGCACGCTTCATTCTCTGACAATTATCCATCTTTCCAGCTGCTGCAAGAGGGAATGACTTTTGTTTTATAAACCTGAGGCATTCCTGCTTTCCTCATCTGGTTAACCACCTCCCAGGTGGCGTTACTTGTCTCATATCCCCAGCGGCAGAGATGAAATCCGAGACCCCAAGCAGACACCATCGAAGGCAAACCTGCCACACAAAGCAGTAATATCTCAGGGTGACAAAAAACTAACAATATGGTCAGAACATCACAAAGATTAGTAAATGTTGCAGGCAATAGTAAGTCTTAGTTTCAGTTTTTTGCCCAACATATCTCCATTAAATGGCACAGTCTCCAGAGGAGTTGCAGTTCATCATGGAGATTTCTGTGACAATGCTCCAAGAAACTTAAGCCGGAGAGAAAGGCCACTGTCTCATGCCAGTTTAAATACATACATCCAGCCTCATCCTAATTCCTAGCTCTTGTAGAAACTTGATAATTCTAGCAACACACAGAGAATTCTGTGTGTATTATCCTTGGAGTGGGAAATCATTGCCTCAGATTAACTTCAGTAGCTTATACATAATTCACATAATGCAGTGACCTGGGTTCAATTCCACCACTGAAGGCAGTTCCTTGTTCTCCCTGTGACCATGTCGGCTTTCTACAGGTATTCCAGTTTCCTCCCACATTCTAATAAGGGCTAGGGTGAGTCATTGCTGGCATGCTATATTGGCACCAGAAGCATCATAACACTTGCTTTCTGTCCCCAGCACATCCTCAGACTGTGTTGGTCTTGACACAAATGACACATTTCACTGCATGTTTCAATGTACATATGGCAAATAAAGTTAATCTTTAATCTTTACAATGTTAACCACTTCAAATAAAACTACCCTTACACATATTCTTCATAAAGGAGACAACCCCACCCTAGGAAAGATCTCATAGCCATGATTAATGTTTCCCATGACTTCTGCTGCTCACTTCCTCAATTAACCACATGCTTCTCATGGTGTGGTCAGAACAGCAAATAGATCATTTCTCTAACTGTGATCCACTATTGTTCTGTACATTTCCACTGCGACCATCCTGCTTTTAAATTTCATGATGTAGACATTATTTGGAAGGGTTATCTTTTCTATGAAAATTCATTCTAAAATGGAACTGCCACATCATTTCTGTTGAAGTGTTCACAGAGCAGGCACTGTTGTCCACTGCTCTCTGTAACATGTCAGTGTGATATTCAGCATCCAGGTTGAGTCAGAGTTAACTTTATTCCACAGCACATGATGTTTACTACATTATTCTCTGACAACTCTCTCTTACCCATACTCTGAAGTTACTGCTGACTCAGGTTCTTCGAGTAAAACAAGAGAACAGCATTAAACCGTGTGGACAATTCAGCTTTTTAAGGAATGATTCTTACACACAGAACCAATTACCCTACTACCCTAGAACTTGTGACAATTTTTTTGACCTGTGCAGAGTAACTGGAGGATGTATGTATTTCAGTTCCAAGAAAATACACATTTTACAATCTGGCAATTAACCCACTTGACTTAAAGTTCAGGATTATATACTGAAATTAGTTTTTTTCATCTGCCTTTTCCCCAAGATAAACAGATTTCCCCTGTCCTCACTCATCTTTTGTATGGTACACACACAATTCCTTTTTGAGAAGCATTCGAGTTTGAATCTAATCTCCTTTCAAACAGTACATTCCAGATAATGTCAAGAATTCCGCAGTATTGTAGCCTTGTATAGAGCATGTAGAGCATCATTGTATTCTTCTTCAGGTGGAATAATAATTCTGTCTATTAAGACATACTAAATATTAAAAACATGAGAAAGTCTGCAGATGCTGGAAATCCAAAGCAACACACACAATGTGCTGGAGGAACTCAGCAGGCCAGGCAGTATCTATGGAAAAGAGTAAGCAGTCAATGTTACGAGCCGAGACCCTCCTTCAGGACTGAGACTGAAGAGGGAAGATGCCGGAGTAAACAGGTAGGGGGAAGGGAAAGAGGCTAGCTGGAAGGTGATATGTGAACCCAGGAGGCTGGGAAAGGTCTAATGGTGGAGAAGAAAGAATCTGATTGGAGAGGAGAGTGGACAATAGCAGAAAGGGACAGAGGAGGAGACCCAGAGTGAAGTAATAGGCAGGTGAGAAGTGAAGGGTCAGAGTTGGGAATAAAAGAAGGGAGGGAATGATTTGTTAATCAAAGGAGAAATTGATATTCATGCCGTCAAGTTGGAGGCTACACAAGATGGCATATAAGGTGTTGCTCCTCCACCCTGAGGGTGGCCTCATCCTGGCACAAGAGAAGGTCACGGATCGACATTTCGGAATGGGAATTAAAATGTTTGGCCACCAGGAAGTCCCACGTGGGGGATGGTGGGGAGCTGGTCGATGAAATGGTCCCCCAACTTACGATGGGCCTCATCAATGTAGTAAATATTGACTTTTGTAGTGCCATGGTCTTATGGTTTACTACAAGTTGCTTATGAAGTCATTTCAGAATCGCCTCTCTGACACAAATGGAAAATATACAGGCTCTTGATAGTCTAGCAATATCCCTGGGCATTAGTAATAATCTCACATTAATAAACATCATGGCCTCAAAAAGATACGCTAATGCATCTGAATTTGAGCAGTCAATTGTGATGTAATATGTTGGAAGGTGGTATTATAGAACGTGTCTTGCTGGTAAGCAGCAGTGCCACAGATCTGATAAAATATATTTGAAGAGAAGTGACTATATGCTCACTTTTCTGGTAATCTTTCACTTACCAATGACCTCCAAATACTGTTGAATGACTGAGTTTGGGTCCGGACCCATAAATATGTAAAGGTCAAGAATACCACCAATGGTTCTCCATGTCAGAGCAGGAGTGGGCTGGAGGGCCACTTCTACAAAAGAAAGACAATTAGCTCACGATCATTGAATTAAATGATGTCCTTTTGAAACAAGTTCTCATATTCTTCAATGCCTGCACATTAAAGAGATTCTTCAACCGCTTAACATCTGAAAGCTAAATTGGAATGGAACTCAACATTGTTAGATTTAACCATTTACTTATTGTTCTCTGATTTAAATCCTAATCAACTGTGATCCACTTCTCTCCAAACTATACAGAGCAGGAACAGCAGAGTAGTTGAGGGTGATGTTTCCTCATTTTTTCTGAGCAACTCTGAGTCAAACAGTATCATAAGATAGAACCACAGCCCCAAAACCACACTCCCTACATCAAGAACACCAATCCCAAACCAAGACCTCAACACCAAAATTACCAACCTCAACCAAAACCTTAAGCCTAACTATCTCCAACATCAGACACTCAATCCAAACCCAACAGTCTGCGTGAATTAGCAATGGGTATGAAAAGTACTTCCAAACAATGGAATGCCAGCAAACATCTCAGCAGATCCGTCCGGTATTCCGTGCTTACCCATTGCATTGCTGTTGAGAAGGAAAACACCATGTGACTTCCCATCCGGCTCCATACACAGATAAAAGGGATGGACTCCATAAAGATTAACAGACTCCTGCAGTACAAGAGGCAGCATTCAGAATCAAAGTTCACATCACATACAGGTAACCAGGGTAAGGTCAGTGTCTGCTCATGCTAAGAAATAAGGACAAGTAGTCACGTAGTACATTGGGGGCAACCCAAGTTTTACAACAAACCACATTAGATGATATTAGGGGGAGTGGTCAAAACCGTAGACACAGGGTTAGGTATCAAAAAGGGTCTTAAAATAGAAAACTAAGCCAAAAAGTTAGAGGGATTTGCAGGAAATTGGGAAGCTAAATGCTGCACCAATGATTTTGTAGTGATTAAGATAATGAATTTATAGCAGAGGTATCTAAAACTACAAGACATAAGTTTAGGGTAAGTGATATGAGGTTTAGAGAGAACCTGAGATGTAATTGTCATTGAGATGGTGGTTGGAATCCAGACCATGCTGACTGAGTGGGTAATGGAAGCAGGTGCTCTTGCACAATTTGAGAGGTGTATACTTGTGTATATGAAACTCAAGGCACAGAAAACTATGGACCAAATGCTCGTAAATATGTTTTGTATGGATGTATGCTTGAAGGCTGGCAAGTGTACAGTGGGCCAAAGGATCAGTTTCTGTGATGTATCTCTCTATAATTAAAATACCAGAACAGGAAAAATGTGGAGATCTGGAAGTTTGAAGGGCAGACAACTCCTCTGTCATTACTCGGGTACTCCAGCCCACTCATTGTCTTACATGCTGCAAGGAGAGCCTGCTTTAAAAGTTTCACCTGCTCTAAAATAGACAATGCACAGAATGGTCCCATCTACCCAACTACCAGAGCAAAATCCAAAAGAAGATTACCACTCTTGATCAAATGCTAGCTCAACAACAGATGTTAAAGGGGGGGGGGGGGAGGGGGGATGAGTTGTGGCAAGGAAATGAGGCTTCATTATAAAAATCTTTGAAAACACTATTACATCCCAGCAGTTGCTAACTATCAAGGACAGAAGCTCCCAGTGGATTGAGGGTGATGAGATGGCAGTTTAAACATGAACTACTGAAATGAGGAACCTGCTGAATAATGAAACTCTCACAAATAACGATATAATGATACTTTTAGTCATTGTTTGAGTGATAAATATTAGTCAGTACAATGGACAAACAAAACGGCGAGTAGTACCCAAAGTACTGCAATTGAGTCTTTTACACCCACCTAAAAGGTCTGATAAGCCATTGGGTTATGCTTCATACCAAACATTAACAAGTCCAAAAGTGCAGTATCCCTCAGTTTCGTACTGGAGTAATCATTAAGGGCTCAAATCTCAATCATAAAGTGTCAATAAAATGCTGCTATCCAGATTAAAATTGCAGTAATTCAGAGAAGAGCAATTTTGTGCACAGTTCTGAGTGCTTCAGTGTTACCTGCAAACATCATCTGCCATTCCAGCAGAATTTGATGGTGCAGTGTTTGTGGAGCTTGCTGATTAGCTTTGGAGATGTTTCATCACCAGTTGAGGTGACATCCTCAGTCTGCAAGCTAATTGCCAATCTCAGCAAACACCGCAACATCAAGCACTTCAACCCAAGGTACCAATACTCACCACCATTTGAGTGTCCATTAACAATGTTTATCTAATGTTAATCAGACCAACAGAAGTATAATGCCCAAAATATGTTGTTACAAACCCCGTAACTGGGTCACTTACCAGCAAAGATAGAGAGGTCCGTTGAAGTCTGACGGTACTATTTTTAACAGTATTTATTTAGTAAAAATACACAAAAATAATATCAATGCAAACAGACAGATAATATACGTCGTCAATACTAAATCTAAAAGTGCGGGTATAATAATAATCAATAAGAAATAAGCTCTATCGTTGTCTAGGGGATAATGTATTGTCCGATGGAAATATCAAAGTCACACGTTTCATTCAGGCTGCAGCCTTTGTTAGAGAGAGAGGGATTTTTAGAAACTTGCCAATTCCTTTTATGATTTCGATCTGTCAGAGTCTCGTTGTCATGGCCGTTCACTTGTGGCCTCTCCTTTAGCTAAACCGTTCTTCCGTGGTAAGGCCCCAATCCCAGGCAAGGGAAAGGACACACACGAGCCCCCCCACCGGCTGTCGCTATTAAACTCTGTCACGGGATTTCTAGCGTTTCTCCTGGTGCGTCTAAAGGGGTTGTTCCCCAGTCCCTCTTTTATCCTTACTCACGGGGTCTCAGATGTCAATCAGGTTGGGATAATGCAATCCCTCAACCAGCCCATTCTGGTCGTCCCCTGAGGGCTTCAATGAATAGTACAGTACTCAATACACAATTCCGTCTCCAAGAGACAATGGCCGTTATCCGTGGCTTTGTCTTGCTGAGGCCAGAACACATTCCAAAACCTTGAGGATTCTCTCTCATTTCCGGGGTCCCTGACCCGAATTAATAGCGATCTTGCGATTCTCAAAAAGGAGGGGATGACTTTGTACCTTTCGGCCCCTCAGAGTTGTGGCACATTCGTAACAATATCTTCAGTAAGATTTGCAACCACATTGGATGGAATCTATGGACATCAGACCCAGTGATAATAACCTGGTCTAGGCAGCTCACCCGAGGGAGTGGCAGACACAGGCGGTGCAAAACTAAACAGAAACATGGCAAGAGGGTCAGGCACCAGCAAGGCTGAGATCAGGCTAGCGACACGTTCTCTTTTCCTGGCTACTCAATAGAAATAAAATGGACTCACTGGGAATGAATGCACAGAAAGAGATGAGAAGCTGCTTCCTTCTGGTTTTCACCAAAACGTGGCTAAACAACAACGTGCCCGAACTGGCATTTCAACTTGACAGGATGACATAACCTCCCTGTCGGGGAAACCCAAAGGAGGTGGAATCTGTGTGTACATTAACAAAGGTTGGTCCCAAACTCATCTGTAGTTAGCAGTCACTATCTGGGGCAATTAAGCATCTTACAATTAGATGTCGGCCACATTACCCGCTCAGGGAGTTTGCTGTTGTGTTCGTCACCGCTGTCTACATCCTCCTGAGTGCGAACAGAAAGGTCACACTGGGAGAGCTTTACAGTTTCACCAGCTCTCTACAAAACAAGCATCCGGACATTCTCTTCATACTTGCAGGAGACTTCAATCATGTCAACCTGCAGGGCAAGTTAACCAAATTCCACCAACACATCACCATGGCCACTAGGGAAACTCATAAGACTGGACCAAGTTCATATAGACGTGGTGCTTACAAAGCCATCCCACGCCCTCACCTTGGCTTCTCTGATCTCATCTCCATAATGTTAATCTCAGCATACCCACGTGCTGAAAATGGAGAAACCAGTCAAGAGGATCATCACTGTATGGCCTAACAAGGCAATCACCATGTTTGTGGACTAACTGGCTGATATTAGTTCATCCCCCAGAGAAAGAAGGATTCAAAGGGGGGGAAAGAGGCCAAAGTGGTTGACAAAGGAAGTCAGAGATTGCATAGCGTTAAAAAAAAAGGAAGTATGACAGAGCTAAGGTGAGTGGGAGGACAGATAATTGGGAAATTTTTAAGGAACAATAGAACTTAACTAAAAAGGCAATACGGGGAGAAAAAATGAGGTATGAACACAAGCTAGCCAGGAATATAAAGGAGGATAGCAAAAGCTTTTTTAAGTATGTGAAGAGAAAGAAGATAGTTAAGAACAAAGTTGGGCCCTTGAAGAATGAATCGGGTGAAATTGTTATGGGAAACAGAGAAATGGCAGAAGAATTTAATAAGTACTTTAGATCTGTCTTCACTAGGGAAGACACAAGCAATCTCCCAGATGTATGGATGGGCCAAGGACATAGGGTAACAGAGGAAATGAAACAGATTGACATTAGGAAGGAAACAGTGATGAGTAGACTGATGGGACTGAAGACTGACAAATCCCCAGGTCCAGATGGTCTGCATCCTAGGGTACTAAATGAGGTGGGCCTGGAAATTGCGGATGCATTGGTAATCATTTTCCAATGTTCCTTAGATTCAGGATCAGTTCCTGAGGATTGGAGAATGACTAATGTTATCCCACTTTTTAAGAAAGGAGGGAGGGAGAAAACAGAGAACTATCGTCCTGTCAGCCTAACATCAGTAGTGGGGAAGATGCTAGAGTCCATTATTAAAGATGAAATAGTGGCATATCTAGATAGCAGTGATAGGATTGTGCCGAGCCACCATGGATTTACCAAGGGCAAATCATGCTTGACTAATCTATTGGAGTTTTTCGAGGATGTAACCAGTAAGTTAGACAAGGGAGATCCAGTGGATGTAGTGTACTTCGATTTTCAGAAGGCATTTGATAAGGTCCCACATAGGAGATTAGTGGGTAAAATCAGAGCTCATGGCATTGGGGGGAAGATATTGACATGGATAGAAAACTGGTTGGCAGATAGAAAGCAAAGGGTGAATGGGTGTTTCTCAGAATGGCAGGTGGTGACTAGTGGGGTGCCACAGGGCTCGGTATTGGGACCACAGCTGTTTACGATTTACATCAACGATTTAGATGAAGGCATTGAGAATAACATCAGCAAGTTTGCTGATGATACTAAGCTGAGTGGCAGTGTGGCATGTGATGAGGATGTTAGGAGAATTCAGGGTGACTTGGATAGGCTGAGTGAGTGGGCAGATACTTGGCAGATGATGTTTAATGTGAATAAGTGTGAGGTTATCCACTTTGGGAGTAAGAACAGGAAGGCAGATTATTATCTGAATGGTGTAGAGTTAGGTAAGGGAGAAATACAAAGAAATCTAGGAGGCCTTGTTCATCAGTCACTGAAAGTGAATGAGCAAGTGCAGCAGGCAGTGAAGAAGGCTAATGGAATGTTGGCCTTTATTACAAAGGGAATTGAGTGCAAGAGCAAGGAAATCCTCTTGCATTTGTACAGAGCCCTGGTGAGACCACACCTGGAGTATTGTGTACAGTTTTGGTCTCCAGGGTTAAGGAAGGACATCCTGGCTGTAGAGGAAGTGCAGTGTGGATTCACAAGGTTAATTCCTGGGATGTCCGGACTGTCTTACGCAGAGAGGTTAGAGAGACTGAGCTTGTACACGCTGGAATTAAGGGGATTGAGAGGGGATCTGATTGCAACATATAAGATTATTAAGGGATTGGACAAGATAGAGGCAGGAAATATGTTCCAGATGCTGGGAGAGTCCAGTACCAGAGGGCATGGTTTGAGAATAAGGGGTAGGTCATTTAGGACAGAGTTAAGGAAAAACTTCTTCTCACAGAGAGTTGCGAGGGTCTGGAATGCACTGCCTCGGAAGGCAGTGGAGGCCAATTCTCTGGATGCTTTCAAGAAGGAGCTAGATAGGTATCTCATGGATAGGGGAATCAAGGGATATGGGGACAAGGCAGGAACCGGGTATTGATAGTAGATGATCAGCCATGATCTCACAATGGCGGTGCAGGCTCAAAGGGTCGAATGGTCTACTTCTGCACTTATTGTCTATTCAAGGAGGTTGCCACAAACAAAGAAGACACAACCCTCAAGGAATATGCCTCATCTGTCACTGGCTTCATTTCTATGTGTGTATAGATGATGTTGGTCCCTCAAGGACTATCGTCTCACTACACAAGAAGAAGACCTGGCTGAACTCAGAGGTGCACCCTACTAAAAGCCCAGGACACTGCCTTCAACTCTGGAGGCAAATCCACTCTCAGAGCAGATAGGAGAAACCTCAACTTCGGCATTACTGCCCACACCCAAAAAATTCAGGAGCAACTGTCCGATAACGATCCCCAGAGTATGTGGCTGCGCATCGAGGGCATTACTGACTACATAACAGGAAAAACAGCATCAACTGGACCAGTGGCACCTCTCTCCCTGACACTAAGATGCACACTTTGAAGCATGCAACATGAAAGCTACCCCCTCCCAGGTAGGCAGCCATTGTCTGTAACAGCAGCAAAAATGAGGCAGGTGGGCCAGACAATATTCCAGGCTGAGTATTCACGCAAGTGTGCAAACCACCTCACTGATGTCTTCATGTCTTCAACACTTCACTCATCCAGGCTAATGTCCCCAGATTTCATACCAGCCACCATCATCCCTGTACCAAAGAACCCTACCCCTTCAGAACTAAATGACTACGGTCCTGTGTCACTGGCATCAATCTTCATGAGGTTCTTTGAACGGCTAGCAATGACACACACCAAAAACTCCATTCCTGCCACACTGGACACTCATCAACAGACCCATTCTACAAAAGATGCCATAGCATCTGTCATGCACCTGGCCCTGACCCTTGTGTCAGGATGCTGTTCCTGGATTTCAGTTTGATATTTAACACGATTGTCCCACAGACCTTGATGAACAAACTCCTACTCCTCAGTCTAAATACACACTGTGTAACTGGCTGTTGGACTTCCGAACCAATACATCTCTGATAGTAAGGATGCACAACCACCCCTCCCTCACCTTGTGATCCTCAACATGGCTGCCCTCCCCAGAGCTGTGCACTGAGCCCATTGCTCACACATGACTGCACAGCCAAACACCCAAGTAATCACATTGTCAAGCTCGCCGTTGACACAATGGCGGGGTTCATCACCAAGGATGATGAGAAGGCCTACAGAGAGAGGGTGGAAGAGCCTGAGGCCTGATGCCAGGCAAATACTGTAACACCTTCTTCAATGTCAATGACAATGTTACCGACTTCAGGGGAATTTGTTCCACTCACACCCCTCTTTACTTTGGGGGTACAGCAGTGGAAACTGGGAGCAGTTTCAAACTCCTGGGAGTACATATCTCACACAACCTCTCATGGTCCCAGAACACATCCTACACTATTAGAAAAGGTCAGCACCACCTCTACTTTCTGAGGAGGCTGAAGTGAGCTGGACTATACAGAGCTGTATTCATGTCCTTCCACAGATGCGCAGTGGCGAGCTTCCAACTTGCTGCGTCATGACACTGCAGGGAACATGGAGGGGCAGTCAAAACTGCCCGATGCACCACCTACCTGCCATCAAGAACATACTCACAGAAAGGTGCCAGAAAAAGGCCAGTAACATTATGAAGGATTTCATCCACCCTGCTTGTGAACTTTTTGTCCCACTCCCAACAGGAGGGAGGCTGCGTAGCATCCATGCCAGGATCAGCAAACTCAAAATCAGTTGCTTTCCTCAAGCAGTAAGGTCGATCAACACTTCCACCCTTCCCCACCCCCAAACACCACTACTTTATCATTTTCTGTCAGGCACCTTACATACAGACACTACTGTGCCTAGCGTCACTTTATGGACATATAATCAAAATCTGTATATAAGCTATCTTATGTATTTATATTTATTGTGTTTATATTATTATATTCTTTATCTCATTGGGTTATTTTTGTGCTGCATCAGACTGGAAGTAATAATTATTCTCCTTTACAACTTGTGCATTGAAACTGACATTAAACAATCTTGAATCTTGACAGAATACAGAGTCATTGAATACTATAGCACAGAAACATGCCCTTTGGCCCATCTAGTCTGTGCCAAACCATTAATCTACCAGTCCCATCGACCTGCACCCTCCATACCCCTCCCATCCATGTAGGCATCCAAATTTCTCTTCAGGGGTGAAATTGACCCTGCATCCACCACTTGTGCTGGCAGCTTGTTCCACATGCTGGACAAGCCCTGGAATCGCCAGGAACACCTCAGTGATATGTGCATGATGGGTTATTGTTCATGTCTGACTGATGGAACAACTTAGGGATAATATATCGAAATAAGAATAGAAAATGCTGGAAACATTTAGTAGGTTGAGTGGCATCTGTCAGACGAAACACAAAGTTAACATTTCAGGTCTTAGATCTTTTGTGGGAACTGTGAAAGAGTGGAAACATTGTTAATTTTAAGTTGTAAAGAGTGGGGGATGAGGACTGGAGAGGTTAATGACCAAAGAGGTATAAAATCTTACAGCACAGAAACAGGCTCTCGACCCTACCACATCCACACCAGCCACCATCTGCCATCTCCAAATGGTGAGGCCAGGGCTGCCACAGCAATTACCTTTGATGATTGTTACTGAAGCCATTTTCAGAGAAAGAGGACATAAAGGTAAAAATCGATCTGTTGAGATACCCAGAAAATCAGACTGTGAGATACCAGGGGAGAGAGAGGGAGATGGGGAGAGGGGAAGGGGAGGGGGAGGGGTGAGGGGGACAGGGAGAGAGGGTGGGGACGGGTGAGATGAGGAGGCTGAGGGGAGGCAGACAGGGAGCGGTGAGAGGGGGAGAGTGCAGAGGGAGGGGGTGGGGAGGGGGAGAGAGGGTGGGAAGGAGGGGGGAGGGAGTGTGGAGAGGGAGGGGAAGGGAGGGAGGGGAGGGAGAGAGGGGGAGTAAGATCCATGTTCAGGAAAGCTGGAGACCTGCTCTAAAGCCTCTTCCCAATCTCCCCTATACACGTGGATTCGGGCTTACCAGAGGCCTCCTGTTGGAAGTGGCTGCAATAACAGAAATCCCCTCCCCACTGCCAGAACTGCTGTTGGGAACAGAGCCACTGAATACTGACAGGTACAATGCCCAGTTTCCCACATGTATGACCTCTGTAGAACTGAAAATAGGGAAAACCCACAATACACACAATATTAAACGGGGAAAGGTGAGGGGGCAGGGATGTTCCAGGCAACCTGGGTGTAAAACACCTTGCTGCACATCTCCCTCCCCTCCTTTCTACAAGGAAGAGTAAGTCATATTCACTAAATCTGGGCTCTGCTCCCCACAGTCACCACAAAACAGGCAAACTGCTTGTAGCCAGCAAAATGAGAACAGGCCTCAAGGGTTGTGCAGGTCCAGCCCAGACCTATTCATTGGGGCAGAGGAAATCAAGAATGAAATCACAGGGAAGCAGATCACCGTAGGCCACTCGGACAGGTTCAGCATAAGGTTGTCACTGGAATGAGACTTGTCATACCCACCTGAGGAGGGATATCACGAGCCCAGAACGTGAGTGTGTTCCACTGGACACTATGCAGGAAACCAGCCCGGTGTTCTCCAAGACCGTACAGGTACTCTGAGGGCAATGAAGTCGACAACTGCAGGAACTGATCAGCAAAGAAGAGGGGGGCGACTGTCGTGTTCAATCTGATTATAAACAAACAGAAATTAGCCAAGCTCAAAACCCATCTCCACCAGTAACAACTACAGTTTGGAGTTCAATTCCAGTGTCATTTGCAAGGAGTTTGCACGTTCTCCCCGTGTAATGCATGGGTTGCCTCTCACAGTCTAAAGATGTACTGGTTAGTAGGGTCACACAGAAATACCTTGATCACCTAGAACTGGCCTATAATTCATTATTTAAATTTATATTTCAGAATCATTATGTGCTTGTCATAATTTGCCCTCCCACCTATTTTCATACTTAGGGGCAAATTTGAAAACATTATATTTTTTCCTTCCTCCAGGTCACTGATATAAAAAGTTAAGAAACTGAGATCCAAAGTTCCTCCATTAGTTCTATTCCTCAAGCCTGAAACGAACCCATTTTTCCAATGTATGTGACATTTAGTTTTCAATCCATGCTAACACACTTCTTCGGCTCCTCATTTACATATCTGCATCTAGTGTGGCAGCTTGTCAAATGCCTTTTGGAAGACTAAGTATATTATAACTTTAGGTTCCCTTGTGTAAGAAATTCAGGCAAACTTGTTCCAAACTGTTTGTAAAGCATTATAAAGCCACATTGACTAGGTTTGAATGCATTCAGTTTTCTTCACACTTTACTGAAAAATTACAATGAAGTATCATGACTCTTGAATTCTATCGCTATCCCATAGAGCATCTTTAACTACGGATCTCTTACTAATACTTCCACATAACTCATGAACAATTCTAAAATAGTCTGTTTCTGGGCAAGTTCCATTAAAATACTATTCCAAGAAGACATTCCTGACACACTCCACAAATTTTACTTCTATAAAACCTTTGCTATTTAGGTTCTGTCAATCTATATGCAGATTAATTGTCCCGTGACAATTGTAGCTCCCTTTAAGCATACCCTGGCTATTTCCCCATTTACGCACCACCCTATTAAGATGCCACATTTTGGGGGCCTATAGACTACTCACATCCATGTCTTCTCTCCCCTCCAATCATGATTTAGTTCAAGTCAATTCTACGTTGATATCCACTGCCTCTTTATCAAGACCTCTCTGAAACTTCCCTTGACTAACATTACCCCAACTCCATTCCCTTTTAGCTTGTTGTTTTGTAACAGCATATATACTGAAACATTGAGCACCCAGTCCTGGTTATCCTGAAACCACATGTCTGTAATATCTATCAGATCATACTGCTGTTAACTCATCTATCTTACTGCAAATGTCATGTGCATTCAAATAAAGGCCATTAGGCCTTAATGTTTTTAGTTTTCAATAACTCTGGATTTGCCACTTCCATTTACATTTTCTGCTCCTTCCTGTCACATTTTGCTTGCTCCCCTCACTATCTATTGCCACCACTCTCTTATTTTGTTTTGATTGATAACATAGCCTTTCCACAACTATGTACCACCCTAGTTATACAATTTGCCAGGACAGTGGTATCAGCATGATTCAGCCGAAGCACATCTCAACAGAGCTTCTCTCCTTTACTGGTGTCACTGTTCCAGGAATGGGAGTTCCACTTCTATCTCACTGTATTTTAAGCCACATATTTACCTTGATAACTCTGTTCATCCTTTTCTAATTTGCACATGGATCAAGTAATAAACCAGCGATTATCATCCTTGTGTTTTTGCTTTTATGTTGCCCTGAGCTCCTTATAATCCTCAGAGGATCCTTCTTCCTAGTCCCAACTATGTCTTTAACAGAGAAAGACGTCTTCTAAATCTTTCCCATCTTTATCCTCTTGCCCCACATCGTGAAGATTTATAAGGACATGAACATTTGGAAAAACTTACAGCACCGTCTTCGTAGATATCCTTCTCACAACAATCCCAAATGGATCCTCGGAGTATTCTACAGTGTACAGTGGATGCATGGCTTTCTTTGTTGCCCTGGGAACCTCGATCGGGACCTCATACCGTGGATTTGAGGAGTCATTTATCTGAATCAGTCAAAGGGAGAAAAGAGGGTCAATATTCAGCAAAAGGCTGTGTTCCTCCCTGGGATGTGTACAATTGGCTGGTGCTCTCTGTGAGATTCTGGTGAGGAATATTCACACAACTCATGAAGACGTTATCACCCAGCACAAATTTCCTCTGCCTCTCAACGTCCAACCCCATGTCCCCGTTGTGAGAGGTGGAAGCAGGCAAGGCAGGCCGACAGGGCTCTGGTGAAGCTGTACAGGCCAATCCCCTGTACAGTGGATACAATGGATTGCAGAAACACTGATGAACTCCAACCATACCATCAACTTTGGACAATGGAAACAGAAGGTCATAAATGACCTATGCTCCATTGAGGAAGCATTGAAGAAGACAAATTTCCTTTCAACAGAGTTCCCAAAAACAAGAAGCTCAAATCAACGAACAAGGTCAGTACCTCTTTGCTCATTGCACAGAGTTTAGCTGCCACATTCCAACAGTGACAGAGTTATTTGAGAAGGAGACAAAGATGGATGATGAGGGTAAAAGCAAAAGGATTGTTGTAGTTGATGACTTTAATTTCCCAATATTGACTGGGACTTCTTTTGTGCCAAAAGCTTAGATAGGGCGGAATTTGTTTGGTATATCCGGAAGGGTTTCTTTAAACAGTTTGTAAATAGTCCAACCAGAGATGAGGCCATATTAGATCTATTTAGTTTATTTAGAGATACTGCATGGAACAGGCCCTTCCGCCCCCAACAAGCCACACCGCCTAGCAGCCCACTTATTTAACCCTAGCCTAATCACAGGACAACATACACTGACCTGCTAACCTACAATGATCTATTAACCTACTAACCGGTACATCTTTGGATTGTGGGAGGAAACTGGAGCACCTGGAGGAAACACACACCGGCACAGAAAGAACAAACAAGCTCCTTACAGATGGCATTAGAATTGAACTCTGAACTCAGACACTCTGAGCTGTAATAGTGCTGCACTAACCGTTACACTGCCATGGCGCCCACAGTAGTTTTGGGAAATGAGCCTGGACAGGTAGTTAGTGGGAGCACATTTTGAGAACAGGAATCACAACTGTATAAACTTTCAGGTACTTATGGATAAAGATAAGACTGGACCTCAGGGTAGGTGCTACATTGGGAGAAGGCTAATTACAACAGTATTAGACAGGGACAGCAAGAGTAGCTTGGGAGCAACTGTTATTGGGTAAGTTCACATCCAACATGTGAGAGTTGTCTGAAGTCCAGCTGGACAGAAATCAGGATCCAACAGTTCCTGTGAAGAAAGAAGACAAGGTTGGTAAGGTTCAGGGGCCTTAGATGATGACAAATGTTGCAGAATTAATTAAGGAGGAAAAAGAAGCATACATAGGGTTTAAGAAGCTGATACAGGAACCAATAAAAAAAAAACAGGGATTCAGAAAAGCTGAAAGGAGCCACGCTATGTCCTGGCCAAGCAGCATCATGGACTAATAACAAGGTATTGTATGAGGACAGTAGTGAAATAGTAGGACCAGTCAAGAAATTTACATCTGGATCAGGCAAGTGGGATGCGATACTGAAGAGCAGTGGAGAATGTGCACATGGACTTTAGCAAAGCATTTGACAAGGTCTCTCATGGTAAAATAATTTAAGATTAAGGTATATGATAATTTGGTAGTTACTTAAAACTGGCTTGGCCACAGAATATAGAGGGCAACAGTAGAAGGGTGTTATTCTGAACCGAGATTTGCAACTGGGATTTTCCTCAGGACAAAAGTGTAGGTGAGCTGATTACTAAGTTTGCAGATAACATAAAAAATTGTGGAATTGTGGATAGTGAGCAAGACTGTCAATAGATACATCCATAAGAGTAAGGAAACCATGTTCCAGCAATATAAAACCTGGGTTAGGCCGCGCTCGGAGTGTTGTGTGCGGTTGTAGTCACCCCATTACAAGAAAAACAAGGAGCCATTGGAAAGAGCTTCACCAGGATGCTGCCTGGACTGAAGGATGAGCTATAAAGGACTGGCTGGACAATCAGATTGTTTTCTCTAGTACTGATCGCTGAGGGAAGACGTGATTGAAGTATATAAAATTATGAGAAGGTGCATTGGCAGCCTTTTTCCATGGTGGAAATGACAAATATTAGAGCTTTAAAGTGAGATGGGGGAAAGTTTAAAGGAGAATTACAAGGCAAGTTTGTTTTTGAGCAGGAAAAATGGCAGGTGCCAAAATGCACTGCCAGGGCAGGGATTGGAACCAAAAACAATTGCCATGTTTAACAGACACATGAATAGGTCATGTACAAGCAAATGGGATTAGTTTAATATGGTATCCAGTTTGGCACAGATATTGTCTGAAATCTGAAGTATCTAATCGGCTGTAAAGTACTTTGAGATGCCATTAGGTGTGATACGAACTAAACATATTTCTCTTATCGTTCAATTACCAACTCATAGGATCTACATTTTCAACTTTACTACAGCAGAATGCAGATTAAAGAGCTCCAGTCAATGAAGGCGGCCATGAAGCAATAGATAGTTATAGAAATCCATCTGGACTGGGACTCTCTCCGAGTCCAGTATTGTACCCCAACAAGATGAACATTCTCCTCCGATGGATGTGCCCACTGCTCAGCCGTAAGATAGTTACATCCACTTTGGCTTTTTAGAAACCTCAAATACCTCAAACACCCTTACAGAGGAGGCCATGGATAGACATATCAGAATGGGAATAGGAAGTGGAATTAAAATGTGTGGCCACTGGGAGATCCTGATTTCTCTGGCGGACCGAGCGTAGGTGTTCAGCAAAACAGTCTACCAGTCTGCATCAGGTCTCACCAAATATATAAAAGGCCACACCAAGAGCACCGGATATGTCTATCCATGGCCTCCTCTACTGTCAAGATGAATCCACACTCAGGTTGGAGGAACAACACTTTATATACCGGCTGGGTAGCCTCCAACCTGATGGCATGAACATTGACTTCTCTAACTTCCGTTAATGCCCCTCTTTCCCTTCTTACCCCATCCCTGACATATTTAGTTGTTTGTTTTATTTTCTCTCTCTCTCTGCCCATCACCCTGCCTGTTCTCCATCTCCCTCTGGTGCTCCCCCCTCCCCCTTTCTTTCCCCTGAGGCCTCCTGTCCCATGATCCTTTCCCTTCTCCAGCTCTGTATCACTTTCGCCAATCACATTTCCAGCTCTTAGCTTCATCCCACCCCCTCCGGTCTTCTCCTATCATTTTGCATTTCCCCCTCCCCCTGCTACTTTCAAATCTCTTAGTATCTCTCCTTTCAGTTAGTCCTGACAAAGGGTCTCAGCCCGAAACGTCAACAGTGCTTCTCCTTATAGATGCTGCCTGGCCTGCTGTGTTCTACCAGCATTTTGTGTGTGTTGTTTCAGCCTAGGACTGTATGTGATTCCAGTTCCCCTGAGCCTGAATTAACTCCTAACTGCTGTCCAAGTTATCTCCATGAGCCACTGGGTCACAAGGGTGATGAATGGCTAATCTAGGATGCTAGGATTAGGAGTTAAATTCTACACCTGACAGAAGCAAGGGAACAGTTTAATGGAACCTCTTGGAAAACTCTCACCTTGATGTGAAGTCTGTGGTCGGCTTCGAACATTACGTTCAGTTGGAGCTTCCAAATATCCCTGGGATAGTAAGTTTTATTCCTGCGTGTGAGCTCTGCCACCTCTCCCAGCTCTGTAGGTGTCAGGTTTCCTAGGATATAACTTGGAAAATTCCGTGGGTAGAAGCACCAAGGCTCTCCTTGACCTTGATCCACATTGACCTTGGCAAAACAACAGCCACGCTCCTCACACAATTTCCGAGAGACAACTTGGTCCCTCTCTGGGTAGCAGTCAAATCTATCAGGCTCTGGAATAGAGAGACAGGTATCCTCGCTGCCTTGCTTGTTCTGTGATGGTGAGATACGTGCCACTGAGTCTGGGTACCCTGATTCCCTGCTGGTCTGCTGCCTGATTGTCTGCCCCCTGTTCCAAAAGTTGGTTAAGCCAAGGAGGAGAATGAAAGTGAGCACTAGCACCCATGGGTGCCAGCGGCGACAGATGCTTTGCTGGTTCATCGTTGCGATTGCTGGGACTGCTGCCAAGATTCCAATAACGATTCCCCACTGTGGGATCCAGCAGGAATCCCTTCTCGCATTATCTCTCAGCAAAGCTGAAATAGATACAAAAATATAAGTTGTTTTGTTTCCTTTCCCACTCCAAGTCTTGCATCCCCTTGCTGCTGAAAAGTGAAAATTCAAAGTCACACACATCTCATGATGCTGAGCTCAGAAATCCATTTGTCACATAACAGTAGTAACCACAAGGCATGATCCACTTGAATCAGATACTAATGACTAATAGAAACGTGATGAGCCACACAAATACACATACACACCCATAGATATACATTAATACACATTCTCACACATAAATTAATAGATACACACATATAAAATATGCACAGAATCAGGCAGATGTACTTCTGTGTACAAATGTCCACACTTAGTGACTTCACAGGGCAAGTCACCAGAGCAATGAGAAACAGCAGGAACTAAGAAAAAATAGGCATTTCATAGTTCATCTTCCTCTCTCTCAATACATACTCCTACTTACACACCCTCACCCCTACCCCCCTCCACATAATGCCTTTCGTATCAAGTAATCTCCTTGTGTATTCCCCTCTGCCATCTGATTCCTAAATGGACATTGAACCCTTGAACACAACCTCACTTTTTTAATATAAATTATTTCTGCTTTTTGCATGATTCTAAATCTATTCAATATATGTATACAGTAATTGTATTTATTATTTTTTCTTCTTCTATATTATGTATAGCATGAACTGCTGCTGCTAAGTTAACAAATTTCATGATGCATGCCGGTGATAATAAACCTGATTTTGATTCTGACATTCAGTGATTCGGCCACCTCTATAATCAGAAATTGCACAGGCTCACTAACCTTGTGAAGAAATTGCACAGACTCACTAACCTTGTGAAGACATTGCACAGGCTCACTAACCTTGTGAAGAAATTGCACAGACTCACTAACCTTGTGAAGAAATTGCCTCTCATCTCAGTTTTCCATGTCTTACCCATATCCAAAGACTGTGATCCCCTGCTTCTAGATACCACTACAGGTAGAAGGCTTAAGAAACAGATGATATTTATAACTGCCTTGAGGATAAATTGCCCGCTTTAATTACCTCAGTAAATACAAAACCAAAGTGGAAACAAAGCATCCCCCAATCTAATGGGCTGTCTACGAATAGACTAACATTTTCCCAATCACCACTGCTGGACTAATCAGCAGGTAGTTACCTCATCTCTACCTCCTCTTTCACAAGCTGGAATTACTATTACTACCTTCTGATATATAAGAACCACTCCATGATCAACAGAATTTTGGAAAATGACACCAATATATCCTCTATTTTTGTGGCTACCTCTTTTAGAACACTGGAATGTAGATTATCAGTGTTGGGAATTTAATATTTAATCGGTTCTATTAATTTTTCCAGCAAAATTATTTAACTAATACTAAATTTCTTTAATTCCCTCTTCTTGTTAGACTCGTAGCTCTCTCTCTTATTGCTGGGAAGCTTTCAGTGTTCTATGAAGATAGAAATATAGTGTTTCATCAATATTTCTGTTACCTCTGTGTTTCCTTTAGTCAATTCTCTCTTTGCTGACTATAAGCAGGCACCACTGTCATCAATAATCTTCCTTTTTATTTTGATACTTGCAGATGTTTCCACAATTCACTTTTATGTTCCTTGCAAATCATAACTTAGTGCATTTCTACTAAATTTCCCAGCATCTCACCTGCACAGGTCAGTTGGAAACACAATTCTCTCCACTTAACTGGATAACTTTGAATCATCCATGACAAGGCCCACTTGAATGTCATCTATTTCACTATCCAAACCATTCATACACTCCACCACTGGTGCACAGTGGCTGCAGAATATCTACCTACAAAATGCACTACAGCTATTTCCACAAGCTATTGCGACCTGAAACAACTTCTATACTAAGGGCAAGGGTGAAAAGGGACAACACCTCCAAGCTGAACACCCCCCTGACTTGGAAATACTTAATCACTGGGTCTAAGTCTCAGAATTCCCACCCCAACAACACTTTGGGACCAGGACCAGAAGGGATGCAAAAGCAAACAGGCGAGCAATTAATTCTGGGAAGTGAGCAATACTCACATTGTCCATTGTAACCAAGTTGTGTACCCAAATTAGTACGATATATCTGCATTTGGCCCAAATTCCTCTCAACCATTCCTCCCCATGAACCTGTCTAACATGTCTTTTAAACTTTGAAACTGTCCCCACATCTATCAGCTCATTCCATATGCCCACCACCCTCTATATGAAAATCTTCCCCCTCTCATCTTAAACCTTTACCCTCTAGTTTTAGACAGCCCTATTTGGGGGGGCGGGGGGTGGAGAGAACAAAGATGGTGAACATTCACCTTATCTATGCCCCTCATGATTTTAGGAACTTCAATAAGATCACTCTTGGGAACAAAGCCTCAGCCTATCCAGTCTCTCCACTCCCAGTAAAATGAATGGAAATTAATTCTGGTTGGGTTGAGTTGTTCTCTTGGCAATCCACTTGCAAACGCTTCATCACCGCAAAAGGCAGAAGTGTTTCCTGGGTGCAATGAGACCATTACAATCCTCAGAAACATCATCAAAGGATCCAGAAAGAGCAAGGAAGAACTTAGCAGGTCAGGCAGCATCCGTGAAAAAAGAGTAGCCAACATTTCGTTCCTGATGAAGGGTCTCGGCCCGAAACGTTGGCTACTCTTTTCTCACCGATGCTGCCTGACCCGCTGAGTTCTTCCAGCGTCGTGTACGTATTCTTTGATCCACAGCACCTGCAGTTGTATTTTAGTGTACAAGGAAGACCTTGCAGTCGCATTTGTGGATTTGGCAAAGGCCTTCGATTCAGTAGGCCATAAACTGACCCAAAAATCGGTGCAGAGAGTGGGAGCACCCAAACGCTTTATGAAACTGGTTGAGCATCTATACACCAACACAACAACAGTAATGGAACTGGGCAAGGATAAAACCATTAAGATCAACATCAAGAAGGTGGTTAAACAAGGAGACCCCATGTCACCCTTTCTATTTAAAATCACAATGGACCCACGAATAAGCACATTGGAACAGAGAGCAGGTGGAGTAGAAATCATTATAGTGGAAGGAATAATCAGGTGCACAACACTAGTGATCATCAGTGACACAGCCCTCCTCAGTGGCTCTTATAATGGGATGATGGAAAACCTGAACACCCCAGAGACCTTTTGCAAGGTAACTGGGTTGGAAGTCAATGTGAGGAAAACAGAGAGTTTTCACTTTGTCAACAAGAGAGACACATACATTACCGTAGGAGGAGACATTATCAGTGCGCTGTTTGTTTGTGGTGTGTCCTCCGAACGCTTGGCCTTTATATACTTAAGATCGGAGAACAACTCAACCCAATCATCAACCATCCGAGCTACCCATTTCTACAGTTATTTGCTGCAGTGACCAATCTCCAATCTCCTTCATAATTTTTACAGGTTTGTTTCCTCATTCCAATCAGTTAGTAACCAGAATAATTGCTAATCAAATCAAGAATACACAGTCTGCTAAATGATATTTGCTCTCAGTCCAGTGATGATCAAAGCAGCCCAGGAGGCCAGAATCCAATGGTAAATTCGGGGAGCAGCATTACTGAAATGCCACATTGTCCTTGTACCTGGGGCATATGGGTTTCTGGCACAGGTTGTCTGTTTACTTTGGACGCAAACTGGCCAAGTACCTTTGAGAAAAAGGTGGTCCTATTTCAGACTGTATGGAAACTGCACTGGACAAGAGATAGGTGACTAGCAGTAACAATAGATAGAGCTAGTGTTATTTCCCAGAGTGGTTACCATTACCCAATGGAGTCAGAAAGGAATGTCCTCATTATTCCACAGTACCTCACACCTGGCTGCCCCAATTACCATCTGACTAGTCACATCTCTCTAGAACCACCATGTCAGATGACGTGCTGACACTGATAGATCTGTTAGTCTCACACTTCAGCTGATCCCAACCAATTTACTTACTGCCCGTTATGCCACTGGTGTTTAGGGCAACAATGAAGATCCTCTACTTCTCTATGTATAGAAAGATCCTTCACTGCTGTTTCCATAACAATTTTTTGAGCAGTCAGGTTTAACAACCCTGAGCTATACCCCGAACCTGCATGACCAGTAGTCCACAGTTAATCTATCCTCTATCCATTAACCTGTTTAACTTAGGCAACCCTACCAAGAGACAAAGCACAAGGCCCTGACTCAAGTCAACATAGCTCTCTGGGTCTCTGAGGCACTCAAAACTCCAAACCCTATGGCAAACATCCAACCAACCTGAGCATTAACCTTGCCTTTTGCTTAAGTTCCATATAATCCCCCATGCATAACAGTTGCCGCCAAAAAAATTCTATTTTAACTTCATTAATCCACAGGACTTGTTTCCAACATGTATCAGGCTTGTTTAGATGATCCTTTGCAAACTTCTGACTCGGAATTTTGGCCGCATTGGGCAAAGGTATGTTTGGAGATAAAATGGTGCAGAATTTCATGAAAAGTACACCTCTCCAACTGTTAACCGGGGTGGATCAATCATGCTTTGGGCTTGTGTTGCAGCCAGTGGCACAGGGAACATTTCACTGGTAGAGGGAAGAATGAATTCAATTAAATAAAAGCAAATTCTGGAAGCAATCACACCATTTGTAAAAAAGCTGAAGGTGAAAAGAGGATGGCTTGTACAACAGGATAATGATCCTACACACACCTCAAAATCCACAATGGACTACCTCAAGAGGCGCAAGCTGAAGGTTTTGCCATGGCCCTCGCAGTCCCCCGACCTAAACATCATCGAAAATCTATGGATAGACCTCAAAAGAGCAGTGCATGCAAGACGGCCCAAGAATCTCACAGAACTAGAAAGAAACCTTTTGCAAGGAAGAATGGGTGAAAATCCCCCAAACATGAATTGAAAGACTCTTAGCTAGCTACAGAAAGTGTTTACAAGCGTGATACTCGCCAAAAGGGGTGTTACTACATTCGGACCACGCCTGGTGCCCAAACTTTTGCTTCGGGCCCTTTTCCCTTTTGTTATTTTGAAACTGTAAAAGACGGAAATAAAAAAAAGTAATCTTGCTTAAAATATTAAAGAAATGTGTCATCTTTAACTTCATGCCTTTTGGAAATCAGGTCACCTTTTACTCGCTTAGCTATTCACAGTAACAGAAGTTTTGACCAGGGATGCCCAAACTTTTGCATACCACTGCATGCATACAGTACTTTCGCCTTCTTCCATGATAATCTATTTACTTCTTCCACTATTTTTTTTAGAATATTTAACAGTAGCTTTCACTTAGATGACTGAGTAACATGATCAAGAGCCGCATGTTGGCTGAAAGCATCTGAGAGAACATTCTCCAACTGGTTAGGAAGTGGAATAATTTTGAGATCAGGAACAAGAACTGAAACAGTGCCATTAAAACTCACTCACAAATGTTCAAACCATACTCATTGCAGCCCCAGCACTGTACTTTATGTCATAACCCTATATAAGCTGATCACTTGACAGAGCCTAACAATAGATAGGCTGCTCTGCTTGTTATCATGGAAAATTTCATCTCACTCATGGACTTGAAGCAGCAGGAAAGTATTACACACAGTTGGGGTTTGAATGGTACCAAAGAGACTTAGAGCTCAGGCAGGTCAATGGACTTGAGAAGCAGATCAATCATTGGGGTCCAAATGAAAGGTCTTGATCCAAAACATTAACTGCCAAGCACTGATTTTCTTCCACAGATGCCGCTTGACCATTTGCATCCCTGCAGAATCTGGAGTGTTGCTCCAGATTCCAGCATCTGAAGCCTTTTTGAGTTTCCTGTAGATCAACCATGTTCTGATTAAATACAATGTGATTCATGGGGCTGAACAGGGCAAGTACAACACTTGCCTCTTCACCTCCTCCCTCACCACCTTTCAGGGCCCCAAACAGTTCTTCCAGGTAAGGCCACACTTCACCTGCAAGTCTGTCAGGCTCACCAACTGCACCTGGTTGCTCCCGGTGTAGCATCTGCCACAACAGACAGGATTTCCAGGTGGCCACTCATTTTAATTCTATTCCCCATGCCCACTCTGACATGTCAGTCCATGGCTTCCTCCACTGCCATGATGAGGTCACTCTCATGGTTGGAGGATCAACACTTCATATTCTGTCTGGGCAGCTTCCAACCTGATGACTTCAACATCAATTTCTCTAGCTTCCAGAAGTTTCTTCCCTCACCCCCTTCTCTTTTTCCATTTCCCTTTCTGGGTCTCCTCTTACCCCTCCACTTCTCCTCATCTCCCAGTCTCCCCTCTCTGGTGTCCCTTCTCTTTCCTTTTCTCCTATGGTCCCCTCACCTATCAGAAACCTCCTTCTTCAGCTCTTTACCTCTTCCACCTGTCCTCTCCCATCTTCTCACTTCATACTCTCTCCCACACCACCTTCCTATCTTTTCCCTCACCTATCACATGCCAGCTTGTATTCCTTCCCCTTCCACATGTTGATACTGGTTACTTCCCCTTTCTTTTCAGTCCCGATGAAGGGTGAAACGTTGTCTGTTTATTCCCCTCCTGATGGGGACAGGGGGAGTGCAGGAATGGGGAAATGAGGTGGAGTGGGGAAAAGGGAAATGAGGTGGAGTGGGGTGAGGACAGCGGGAGTGGGGAAATGAGGTGGAGAGGGATGGGGCCAGGGGGAATGGGAAATGTGGAGTGGGGTGGAGACAGGGGGAGTGGGGGATGGGAAATGTGGAGTGGGGTAGGGACAGAGGGAGTGGGGGAATGGGGAACTGAGGTGGAGAGGGATGGGGACAGGGAATGGGGGAATGGGGAACTGAGATGGAGAGGGATGGGGACGGGGAATGGGGGAATGAGGTGGTGGGGCAGGGCGGGGTCAGGGGGAGTGGGGTATATGGAAATGTGGAGTGGGGCAAGGACAGGGGGAGTGGGGGAATGGGGAAATGAGGTGGAATGGGGCGAGGACAGGTGGAGTGGGGGAATGGGGAAATAAGGTGGAGTGGGGTGGGGCGGGGTCAGGGGGAGTGGGGAATATGGAAATGAGGTGGAGTGGGGGAATGGGGAACTGAGGTGGAGAGGAATGGGGACAGGGAATGGGGGAATGGGGAACTGAGATGGAGAGGGATGGGGACGGGGGAATGGGGGAATGGGGAAATGAGGTGGTGGGGCAGGGCGGGGTCAGGGGGAGTGGGGAATATGGAAATGAGGTGGAGTGGGGCAAGGACAGGGGGAGTGGGGGAATGGGGAAATGAGGTGGAATGGGGCGAGGACAGGGGGAGTGGGGGAATGGGGAAATAAGGTGGAGTGGGGTGGGGCGGGGTCAGGGGGAGTGGGGAATATGGAAATGAGGTGGAGTGGGGGAATGGGGAACTGAGGTGGAGAGGGATGGGGACGGGGGAATGGGGGAATGGAGAAATGAGGGGGAGTGGGGGAATGGGGAAATGGGGAAATGAGGTGGAGTGGGGCTGAGTGGGGTCAGGGGGAGTGGGGAATATGGAAATGAGGTGGAGTGGGGCGAGGACAGGGGGAGTGGGGAATAGGGAAATGAGGTGGAGTGGGGCGAGGACAGGGGGAGTGGGGGAATGGGGAAATGAAGTGGAGTGGGATGGGACAGAGGGAGTGAGGGAATAGGGAAATGAGGTAGTGGGGCAAGGACGGGGGAGTGGGGAATAGGGAAATGAGGTGGAGTGGGGCAAGGACAGGGGGAGTGGGGGAATGGGGAAATGAGGTGGAATGGGGCGAGGACAGGGGGAGTGGGGGAATGGGGAAATGAGGTGGAGTGGGATGGGACAGAGGGAGTGAGGGAATGGGGAAATGAGGTAGTGGGGCAAGGACGGGGGAGTGGGGAATAGGGAAATGAGGTGGAGTGGGGCAAGGACAGGGGGAGTGGGGGAATGGGGAAATGAGGTGGAATGGGGCGAGGACAGGGGGAGTGGGGGAATGGGGAAATAAGGTGGAGTGGGGTGGGGTGGGGTCAGGGGGAGTGGGGAATATGGAAATGAGGTGGAGTGGGGGAATGGGGAACTGAGGTGGAGAGGGATGGGGACGGGGGAATGGGGGAATGGGGAAATGAGGTGGAGTGGGATGGGACAGAGGGAGTGAGGGAATGGGGAAATGAGGTAGTGGGGCGAGGACGGGGGAGTGGGGAATAGGGAAATGAGGTGGAGTGGGATGGGACAGAGGGAGTGAGGGAATGGGGAAATGAGGTAGTGGGGCGAGGACGGGGGAGTGGGGAATAGGGAAATGAGGTGGAGTGGGGCGAGGACAGGGGGAGTGGGGGAATGAGGTGGAGTGGGATGGGACAGAGGGAGTGAGGGAATGGGGAAATGAGGTAGTGGGGCAAGGACGGGGGAGTGGGGAATAGGGAAATGAGGTGGAGTGGGGCAAGGACAGGGGGAGTGGGGGAATGGGGAAATGAGGTGGAATGGGGCGAGGACAGGGGGAGTGGGGGAATGGGGAAATAAGGTGGAGTGGGGTGGGGCGGGGTCAGGGGGAGTGGGGAATATGGAAATGAGGTGGAGTGGGGGAATGGGGAACTGAGGTGGAGAGGGATGGGGACGGGGGAATGGGGGAATGGGGAAATGAGGTGGAGTGGGATGGGACAGAGGGAGTGAGGGAATGGGGAAATGAGGTAGTGGGGCGAGGACGGGGGAGTGGGGAATAGGGAAATGAGGTGGAGTGGGATGGGACAGAGGGAGTGAGGGAATGGGGAAATGAGGTAGTGGGGCGAGGACGGGGGAGTGGGGAATAGGGAAATGAGGTGGAGTGGGGCGAGGACAGGGGGAGTGGGGGAATGAGGTGGAGTGGGATGGGGACGGGGGAGTGGGGGAATGGGGAACTGAAGTGGAGAGGGATGGGACAGAGGGAGTGAGGGAAAGGGTAAATGAGGTGGAGTGGGGCGAGGACAGGGGGAGTGGGGAAATGAGGTGGAGAGGAGTGGAGACAGGGGGAGTGGGGGAATGGGGAAATGTGGAGTGGGGTGGAGACAGGGGGAGTGGGGGAATGGGGAAATGAGGTGGAGAGGGATGGGGACGGGGGAGTGGGGGAATGGGAAATGTGGAGTGGGGTAGGGACAGAGGGAGTGGGGGAATGGGGAACTGAGGTGGAGAGGGATGGGGACGGGGAATGGGGGAATGGGGAAATGAGGTGGAGTGAGTTGGGGACAGGGGAAAACGAGTGAGTGCGGGGTTATGAGGGGGAGGAATGAAGCAGGAGTTGGAGGGGGATTCGAGGCTGGCCTGGATCGGGGATAGACCGGGGCCGCAGTTAGTTCGATAACCGGAGTCGGGCAGGGCGATGGGCCTGGAGCCTCCTCCGTGAGGAGCCGCGGGAGGTTCGGCCCGCCGCCGCCCTTTAACGTGACCTCCAGCGGGCGCTCCGCCTGGGCCTTCCCGGCAGCGAACGAGCCGGTCAGGGTCGCTCGGCGTTAGCTGGAGGCGGGGAGGAGACAACCGGTGCCGCTGGATCTTTAACCGGGGACGAGAGACAGGTCTTACCGGCAGGTCAGCGTCTCCCCGCGCCCTGCAGAGGGAGTCGAACTCTCAACCTTCGCACCCAGAGCCGGGGAACAGATCAGCAAAATGTTCCGAACAATTAAACTTTATTACATTTGTGGGATGCAAGTTCCTAATGATTTATCGCAGCAATCCTCTTCAGCGCCCCGCATTTACAAAATCAGTGGTTTACGTTCGAAGTTATAACATCCACAAAATAACTTTGTTAAAGTCAAAATTGAAATATTTAGGTTCGTGAGATGCAGTTCACCGGTTGGCGAAGGCAGCTGAATAATAAATTAACAGGTGAGTACGTTGTATAATCAGTCCTGGGCTCACTCAACTACAATGGATTTCAAAACCGGTTAGATCTTTTCAATAATTATGTTTGTTTTCACATTTCTCCACATTTCCTCTCTCTGATTTCACCTGATTTTTCTCTGGTCTTCCTCATCCAATCCCCTCTCTTCCTTCCACCCCACCCCATCCCCTTCTAAAATGTAATCTTAGACTTCCAATACAGTTGGTAGTGATTTACCAATATTGGCTGTTAAGGCTGTAACATTTTGAAATTCCCTTCCTACACATCTCTAATTCTCTTCCTTGATCATTCTAACCTTACTTCTTTGACTAAAGACCAAGACCAAAAGGATTTTAGCACTCTATCAAGATGCAAACGGCCTTTTAAGTTAGTACCTCCGCTTGTCATTTTTTGCAGAGATGCCTGACGGTTCTGAGTCAGGCGCAACATGAAGCAAACTAAAATACAGTCAAACCTCAGCAATTATCCAAGACCATCCAAAGACAGTAATATCAGGGTTCTCTCCACAGTGAAGACAAAAGTATGTGTAAAGTTTAACCTAATCAAAATAAACTCTTCTTGGGCTTCCTGCCAGGTACAGGTATCAATTACGACTAACATTTTGATGACAAACTCTGTTGACTTCATCTTATGAATCTTCATTCATAACCTAACCTTTCATAAAAAAAGATCTTTGGAAATGTTGGAATCACTGGTTAATCCAGTGTTAATGTTCCCAGTTGCCTTAACGTGATGTGATGCTGCCCACACCCTAGTCCCCTCCACTTCCCAGACATCGCCCTCACCCCATGAAGTTCTTCTTGTCCTTATCTACCACCCCATGAGCCTTTGCATCCAACACATCATTCTCCTCAGCTTCTGCCATCTTAGATGGGTTCCTACCACCAAACACATATTTACCATTTTTTTCTTAAGATGGCATCAGCGACCAACGTGATGTCCTGCAGACAGTATAACTAAACTGCTACTTCTTCTAAAAATGCTTCTACTACTAAACTGAATGCGATTGGAGCCTGTAATTTACATGTTGATGATGTGTTTTTGAGCCGACAGAGCAATCTGACACACTTGCTGCCTCCAGGGTATTTCAGCAGGATTGAGAGTGGAGTGTTTGGCCAAAAGGCAGAGTACAAACCCATGATCGGCTTCACCGATTAAAACGTCGAGCAAGATTGAAATGGACAAGAGCAAAAGGCGAGTAGGTGTTCAACGCCATCTGCCTATGTTGACTGGTCGCCCTCTGTCTCTTACTTGCTGCTGCCATGAAAAGGTACAGGAGTCTTGGGCCTCACGCTGCATCTACATCTACACCTACATCTCTCTCACCTGACTTCACCTGTCACCTCCCAGCTTATACTCCTTCCCCTTCCAACCACCATCTCATCCTGTCTTCTTCCCCCTTCCTTTCCTCTCCTGATGAAGGGTCTCAGCCTGAAATGTCAACTCTTCATGCCTCTCCACAGATGCTACCTGACCTGCTGAGTACCTCCAGCATTTGATGTGTGTTCCTCTGGATTTCCAGCATCTGCAGAATCTCTAGTGTATTTGCCTTCTGGCATCATTGCTTTCCACTTGCTTCCTATTTTCCATTAATACTTTGGGATAACAGAAGGTGGTAGAAGGTACTTCATAAATATAAATCCTTCTTGTAACTATACAAAGCAATACAATGGCAGGCCAGGGCAGTTAAAGCCTCTTTGGTGGGCAGTCATGAACTAGCTAATTTGAAGTGTGACTAGAATCACAAGCTCTGGCCAGGTGAGGTCTGCAGATTTCCTTCTGCTTCTCTGAGGAATACATTTCACATTGTAAGTGCTTCAGACAGCAGAGTTGTAGAATCCAGAGAAGTGTATTTTATACTGAAAGGTGAATGAGAAACTAGTGCAGAGACAGAATATCACAAACGCAAGCCATGGTGCGACAGGTGAAAAACAGGATTCTCATCAGAGCAGCAACATACGCCTTTTTTAAACACCCTCCACAGAATCCACAAGCTCCAGTTACCTCTCTACTCCAGTCCTTTATCTCTTCAATCAATTAACCCAGCTCTTTACTTTACCTCCTCCCTTTCTCTCACCTGCCACCCTCCTCCCCTCGCTCCAGCTTCTTCCTTGGGTTTCTTTCCCTTTCCTTTCCAATCCTGATAAAGGGTCTCAGCCCAAAATGTTAACTCTTTATTCCCGTCCATAGATGCTGAGCTCCTCCAGCACGCTGTGTGCATTACTCCAGATTTCCAGCATCTGCAGTACCTCGTGTCTGTAGTTACCTAATGCTGGGCAATCAGAGTGGCATCCTGGACAGACAATGACACCAGTTGCAATCTTCACTCTGGATTTATCTCTCACACAATTCGTGTTGATAGCCACATTAATCAAGCAGATATTTTGTTCAATTTACAGAATTTCAATATAGAAACTGAACATTCAGCATGTCACTGATATAGATTGTAGATGTGGTCCACACAAACCTCGTGCTTGATGCAGAACGGGTGATTTGCTAACTCACCAACTAATCCGCAAGATCCTGAATTATGAAAGCCACTAGATGGCGCAACAGGGCAACCTTACGCAGGTCCTCCCTAATTTACAGTGAACCAATCATAAACTGGGCAGCTGCAAGTCAGAAAGGCGGCCACAAACAGTAGGAGTTGCTTGCAGTCCAGTAAATCTATCCATTTAGTGTCCCAAACACTCCTATGTACCAATCTGATGGCATGAATATTAATTTCAACTTCTGGTTTAAAAAAAATCCCTCACCCTCACCTCTTCTACTCCCCATTCTGGCCTCTTACCTCTTCTCACCTGCCTATCACCTTGCCCTGGGTCCCCTCCTCCTTCACTTTCTTCTATAGTCCACTCTCTTCTCAGATTCCTTCTTCCCCAGCCCACCTGACTTCATCTATCACCTTCTGGCTATCCTCCCTTCCCCTCCCCCACCTTATTATTTTGGCATCTTCCCCCTTCCTTTCCATTCTTGAAGAAGAGTCCCAGCCTGAGACGTCAACTGCTTATTCATTTCCACAGATGCTGCCTGACCTGCTGAGATCCTCCAGCACTTTATGTGTTGCTCTGCATTTCCAGCATCTGCAGACCTTGTAATCTGATCTTGAAATCTGGGTGACCTGTCAGCCTTAAGGATGTCTGACTAATTTATTGAAGTTCTTTGAATATATGGTTGGTAGACTATGTTAGAGAGTTCCAGCAGATGTAGTGCATTTAAATTTTCAGCAGGTGTTTGATCAGATCCCACACAGATAAGAGACTGTGGTTTAAACATATGAATGGGGGGAGGGGTAATCTACTTATGTGAATTGAGAACAAGAATCAGTCAGGTTTATTATCACTGACATATATCATGAAATTTGTGTTGTGGCAGCAGTACATAGAAATTACTGTAAGTTACAAAATAAATAGTGCAAAAGGCAAATAGTGAGGTAAAGACTGAAATGATGAGGTGGAATATACAGGCCTTTCAAGGCTCAGTAAGTCGTAACCATATGGATCACTTCTTAGGCCCTCTAATCAGTAGCATGGTGGTTAGCACAAAGCTCTTCAATACAGGCTACAGGGGTTCAATTCCTGGTGCTGCCTCAAAGGAGTTTGTACATTCACTCCATGACTATGTGGCTACATGTGTTTCCTCCAGATGCTCCTGGTTCCTCCCACAGTCCAAAGATGTACCAGTTGGTGGGTTAATCGGTCAATGTAAATTGTCCCGGGATTAAATCGGGGATTGTTGGGCAGTGTGGCTCAAAGGTCCTATTCTGTACACACTGTATGTCAATGAATAACCAAATGCCAATCTCTATCAGTGATGGGACTAAAGAGACTGCTGATGACACAGCCCTAGCCAGGACTGCAACTAGATCGAGAGTGTTCAATAGGACAGGGACAAGCTAAGTAACTGGGTGAGAAATAGATCATGTGGCTGATGAAATATGAGGCCACCAGTCTGTGCAATAAACAGAAAAGCAGTTTTAAATGCTGACAGATTGCCATGTTGACATTCAAAGGGTCCTGGGATAAATGTACATACACATCACTGAAAGCCAAAAAGCAGATGCTTCAAGAAAATAGGAAAGAAAATTGTACATTGATCTTTATTAGGTGAGACATGGTAAATAAATAAAGTATTACTGCCTTGATGTGGGGCCTTAGTGAGACTGTAACTGGGGTTTTAACCCCCTTAATCAAGAGGATGGAGTTGACATTACAAAGATTGTAATATAGATTCATTCTGGTTAAGATGGTGTCCAGCTGCAATGTCTTCCAATATCTTCGATCAGACTGAGTTGCTTTTTAAGGTTCATAGGGGTGGTTTTGGCAAAGAGAAGGGAATTGGGGTCAGGTTGGGTTTAGGAACAGGAATGATGGGAAGTTAGAGATTGAGAGAAATAAATGAAGAGCCTAGGAAGCTGAGGCCAAAAGGCCTAACCTATGATCAGTTATGGGGTATAATCGAAGCTTGAAGTTCGATGTCTGCAAATGTGAGAATCTGAGGACAAGGACTGGAGACCTGGAGGTTGCCTATCTGGGTGGGTGGAAGGATCGTGAGGATGTGAAAGGGGCTTGTTGTTGTGTGGAACATTGTGGGCACGGTATGTTGGTGCTGGAACGTGTGGCAACACTTGCAGATTGCTCCCAGCACATCCTTGGCTGTTAACACAAGCGACACATTCCACTGTGTGTTTCAATTTACATGTGAAAAAATAAAGCTGATTCTTCACCTGGCCAGTTCTGAGATGGCTGGGTTCCTATTTGAGCAGAAAATGAGTAGACTAAGGTTGTATTCCATAAAGTTTAGACAAATAGGAGGTGATATTTGAAAAATTTTAGTGGATTGGACAGAGTGCAGAATGGATGAAGAAAGAGTATTTCCCCAAGTAAAAAGCCTGGAACCCAAGGTTCCTGAATCAGTTATTGGAGTGGAACTGGGAGTTCTGTCAAGATACATCATGGCTTGTATGGCAACTGCCCTGCACGTGACCACAAGAAACTGTAGAGAGCTGTGGACACAACTCAGCACTTTGTAGAAAGAAGCCTGTGGATTCTGTCTGTACCTCTCTCTGCCTCTCTGCCAGGTGAGGCAGGATCATCATAGAGCCCGTCCACCAGAGACAATCTCCCTTCTCCCCCTTCCATCGGGCAAAAGACACAACAGCCTGAAAATACATAGCACCAGGCTCAAGAACAGCACTGTTATAAGACCATTCAGTGATACCATAGTGCGATAAGATGAATCTACCTCATTATGAGCTTGCAGCCGTTGTCTACTTTCCTCAGTAACTGGTACACTTTATCCTGTATTGATATTGTTTTACCTTGTTCTACCTCTGCACATTGTAATGTGATCTGTATGGACAGTACACAAGATAAACTTTTCACTGTATTTCAGTACATGTGACAATAATGAACCAATTCCAGAACAAGGTGTAGACCATTTACAACTGAGATGAGGACAAATTTCTTCACATAAGTGGTGGTGAATATTTGGAATTCTCCATCCCAAAGGCTCGGTCAACTGAGTTTATTTTAAGCAGAGATTTGGTAGGTTTTTTTTTCATTTTAAGGGAATCAGGGGGTTATGGGGACAGTGCAGTAAGATAAAGCTGAGGTAAATGATTAGCCACAGTCTTGATGAATAGCAGAGCAGGCTCAAAGTGCCAGATGGCCTCCTGCTGATCCTAATTCATATATAGGATTAGACTCGGAATGCTTTACAGAGGAAGCATTTTTTGAACCCTATTGCATGAAATCAAACCCCACATAAGGTAATGTGAAAGTGATCTGATAATTGTTTTAAATGTGCTTTCGAACAGGGATATTATGCTCTTATTTTTTCAAAATAAAGCCACAGGATCTTTTACAAGTACCTAATCAGTTTGTGTCTGAAAGACAGGACCAGTAAGATTCAAAGATTATTTTTATTATCGAAGTATGCTTGTGGTATACAACCCTGAGATTCATCTTCCCCACAAACAGCCACAAAACAAAACCCAAGGAACCCGTTCAAAGAAATACAACAAACTCCCGTCCCCCCACACTGAAGTAAAAACAATAAAAATATAAAAATAAAAAAATACAGAATATAAAACATAAATTTGAAAGAGTCGAGGTATATTCAGTTCTGCTCAGTGTTCGTTAACTGCAGGCCACTCCACTTCAAAATAGTGACAAAATGAGGATGACCAAAAACCAATCACAGCCTGAACAGCAGAGTCCAACGTGTCAATTAAACCTTGCCCAAGAAGTCCAACACTGGCACCTTCCTTTGGGAACAGCGAGCAAGAGGCTGGTAGACGGTCCTCTCACTTTCTGCGCTCGCCTTAATGATTTCATTCTTCCTCGGAACTTTAATTGGCGACATCGGTGCGAAATGGAATTGATTGCGGGCTCATGCCCTATCTCAATAGACAATAGGTACAGGAGTAGGCCATTCGGCCCTTGGAGCCAGCACCGCCATTCACTGTGATCATGGCTGATCACCCACAGTCAGTACCCCGTTCCTCCCTTCTCCCCATATCCCTTGACTCCGCTATCTTTAAGAGCTCTATCTAACTCTTTCTTGAAAGCATCCAGAGGATTGGCCTCCATTGCCTTCTGAGGCAGAGCATTCCATAGATCAACAACTCTGGGTGAAAAAGTTTTCCTTGAACTCTGTTCTAAATGGCCTACCCCTTATTCTTAAACTGTGGCCTTTGGTTCTGGACTCCCCAACATCGGGAACATGTTTCCTGCCTCTAGCATGTTCAATCCCTTAATAATCTTATATGTTTCAATCAGATCCCCTCTCATCCTTCTAAATTCCAGTGTATACAAACCCAGTCGCTCCAATCTTTCAACATATGACAGTCCCGCTATCCCAGGAATCAACCTCGTGAACCTACGCTGCACTCCCTCAATAGCAAGAATGTCCTTCCTCAAACTTGGAGACCAAAACTGAACACAATACTCCAGGTGTGGTCTCACCAGGGCCCTGTACATACAGCTGCAGAAGGACCTCTTTACTCCTATACTCAATTCCTCTAGTTTTAAAGGCCAGCATGCCATTAGTTTTCTTCACTGCCTGCTGTACCTGCATGCTTGCTTTCAATGACTGGTGAACGAGGACATCTCCAGGCTTCTTGGCTTCAGGGCTGCACATTCCGTCCGAAACACTTTCAAAAGCAACAAATTGCCAGACTGCTCGATCAGCCCAAAACACACACCAAAATGTAGACCACTAGGTCCAATGGTAGTAGAACCATATTTGGAAAAAAAGGACAAAAGAGATGAAAGAAGTAGCTTCGTTAACCATCTGGAGGATGTCACCATGCATCTTCAGCTCTGGGTACCAAGTGATGTCCTAAGGGGTGTCTGTATCGGTGTCTGGAGTAGCTTGAAGCCTCTGACATTCCACCAATTAATCCACAAGCAATAAACTTTCTGGTTGCTGTGTAAAAAGAAAAACTGAGATTCCACCTTCACCAGAGTTGCTAGTCAAATGGAACAAATCATTTCTTTACATCTACACCCCCAGTAAGATTCCATTATCAGAAGCAACAGCAAGCTGCCCCCTTAATTTTCATTTTGACTTCTCAACTCTACCCCTCCTTTCTCTATATACTTTGAGATTTCAACCTAGACCCTTTGACCCCTACACAAAAACTCCTATGTCTCTGTGCCTCAGTAGAAAATACTTTCATGGGTGAGATGGCAGGTTCAGAGTCTTGAAGTGAATTGATAACCAAGCAAGTGATGAAACATTAAACTGTTTTGCAGAAGAGAAAGGGAGTTATCCTGGACAGAATTTGTACGTCAGACAAGATTACTTAAAAACAAATCCTGACTCAATCATTGCTGGAATTAATTTTGTGAAATTTTCTGATTTTTTTTTTCTCTATCACAACAATGAATACATTGCAGAAAGCTTTGCTAGTTGAAAAGCATTCTGAGTGTGTTTCAGAAGAGTGTAATGGAACTGCAGGTGACACTTGGAAAGTAAGCCCTTGCTTCTTGCTTATGTGTCCAAACTGAAGTCATGCAACAAGTGCCATTGAACCCAACTCATCTGACCCAAGTATGCAGATTAGTTCCAGTTTTAGCCTGTTTTCCTGCAACCACATCATATTGGTGATAAGTGTGTTAGCCCTGAGAAGCTGACCAGGACGGCAAGGCTAGATGAACAGATAGCAAATATTGCTGAACCCTGACCTAGAGGAATATCACTGCCCTGATGATTGCTCTCTTGCTGGCTTTTGTCCAGCTTGTTCAGGCTTCTGCTGCATGTAAGAGGGCGGTGCCCAAAGCCCAACGAGTTAAGCACAGGGTTTCTTGAGATCTGTCCACTTGTCCATAGAAAGAGAAGTTTGACAAGATTCAGGCACCTTGGAAGATAAGATGTTGCAAATTAGTCAAAAAGAAAGTGTATATAAATAAGGCTTAGGAAACTGAAATTGAATAAAGTCCTTGAAGAACATAAAGGAAGCAGAAAAAAACTTAATCAAGAAACTAAGAGGACGCTTTACACAGGCTGGTTGTTGGAGAACTGGGAGATCCAGAGACTCAGATCCAGACATTGCTGCCTGTGCCATGTACCAGTGAGGGTAGAAGCAGGATCATTTGGCAGATAAATGCATGGTTGAGAAGCTGGGTCAGGGGTCAGGGCTTCAGGGTCTTGGATCATTGGGATCTCTTCTGGGGGAGGTATGACCTGTTCAAAAGTGACGGGTTGCACCTGAACCACAGGGGGACAATATTCCCGCGGGCAGGTTTGTTAGAGCTGTTGGGGAGGGTTTAAACTAACTTGGCTGGGGTATGGGAATTGGAGTGAAGGGATTCAGGAAAGGTTGGATGGTTAAAAAGTAAAGATAGCGTGCAGTCAGACTGTCAGGAAGGACAGGCAGGTGATGGGACTTAATTGCAGCCAACAGGCTGAGTATCAAAACATGATGGATGCAAAATCTGAAAGGATAGCAAATACCGTACTAAAGGTGTTGTATCTAAATGCGCATAGTATAAGAAATAAGGTGGATGATCTTGTTGCGGTATTACAGAATGCCAGGTATGATGTTGTGGCCATCACTGAAAGGATGGTTGTAGTTGGGAGCTGAACATCCAAGATTACACATTGTATTGGAGGGATAGGAAGGTAGACAGAGGGGTTGGCGTGGCTCTACTGGTAAAGAATGGCATCAAATCAGCAGAAAAATGTTTCATAGGATGAGAAGTTGTTGAATCCTGTGGGGTGAGTTAAGAAACTGAAAGGGTAAAAGGAAGTTGATGGCAGTTATATACAGGCCTCCCAACACTGGCTGGCATGTGGCCCACAGATTACAAAAGGAAATAGAAAATGCGAGTCAAAAGGACAATGTTATGGTAGTCATGGGAGATTTTAACATGCAGGTTGATTGGGAAAATCAGGTTGATAATGGATCTCAAAGGAGTGGGTTTGTTGAATGTCTACGAGACGGCTTTTTAGAGCAGTTTGTCACTGAGCCTAACTCAGGGGATCAGCTACACTGGATTGGGTGTTATGTAATGAATCGGAGGCTATTAGGGAGCTGAAGCTAAAAGAACCCTTAGGAACCAGTGATTCGAATATGATTGTGTTCAACTTGAAACTTGAAAGTGAAGTCTGATATTGCAGTATTTCAGTGGAATAAGGGAAATTACAGTGCGATGAGAAAGGAGTTGGCCAAAGTAAATTAGAAGGAGTTGCTGGCAGGGATATCAGCAGAGCAGCAATGGTGTGCATTTCTGGGAAAATGAGGAAGGTGCAGGACATATGTATTCCAGTGAAGAAATACTCTGTTGTGTATGTGGCCTGGTTACACAACAATGCTATTAATAAAAAAACGCTGGAGACGGCAGCTAAGTTTCATGGCAGAAACTTTACTGGCAGAAACCCAACTCGGCACACACACAGATCAATACGCACCTAATAGCGCATTCAATGACGTGTTACTAAAACGTAATCTCTTATACTGTAGGCTATACAGTACATACTCAAATGGTAAAATAGTACAACCATGGCTGACAAGGGAAGTCAAAGCTATTGCAAAAGCAAAAGAAAGGGCATGCAACAAAGCAAAAATTAGTGGGAAGTTAAAGGATTGGGAAGTTTTTAAAAACCGACAGAGAGCAACTAAAAAAAATCATTAGAAGAGAAAAGATGAAATATGAAAGCAAGCTAGCAAATAATATCAAAGTGGATAGTAAAAGTTTTTTCAAGTACATTAATAATAAAAGAGAAATGAGAGTGGACATAGTACCACTAGAAAATGAGGCAGGAAAAATAATAAAAGGGGACATGGAGATGGGTAATGAACTAAATCAGTATTATGCATCAGTCTTCACTGGGAGGAAGACACCAGCAGTTTGCTTAATGTTGTAGTGTGTGAAGGAAGAGAAGTGGGTACAGTTACTATTACAAGAGAGAAGGTGCTCAAAAAGCTGAAAGACCTAAAGGTACATGAATCACCGAGACCAGATGAACTGCACCCTAGGATTCTGAAGGAGGTAGTGTTCGATATTGTGGTGGCATTAGAAATAATCTTTCAAAAATCATTGGACTCTGGCATAGTGCCAGAGGACTGGAAAATTGCAAATGTCACTCCACTCTTTAACAAAGGAAATAGAAAAGAAATTATAGACCAGTTAGCCTGACCTCAGTGGTTGGGAAGATGTTGGAGTCAATTGTTAAAGATGAGGTTATGGAGTACTTGATGACACAGGACAAGATAGTACAAAGACAGGGAAAATCCTGCTTGATGAACCTGTTCCAATTCTTTGAGGAGATTACAAGCAGGATCGATAAAGGGGATGAGGGGATGCAGTGGATGTTGTATAGTTGGACTTTCAGAAGGCCTTTGACAAGGTGCCACACATGAGGCTGCTTAACAAGTTAAGAGCCCATGGTATTTTGGAAAGTTACTAACATGGTTAGAGCATTGGCTGATTGGTAGGAGGCAGCGAGTGGGAATAAAAGGATCCTTTTCTGGTTGGCTGTCAGTGATTAGTGGTGTTCCACAGGGGTCGGTGTTGGGACCACTTCTTTTTATGCTGTACATAAATAATTTAGCTGATGGAATAGATGGCTTTGTTGCCAAGTTTGCAGATGATACAAAGATTGGTGGAGGGGCCGGTAGTGTTGAGGAAACAGGTAGGATGCAGAAAGGCTTAGAAAGATTAGGAGAATGGACAAGAAAGTGGCAAATTAAATACAATGTTGGAAAATGCATGGTCATGCACTTTGGTAGTAGATGTAAGTGTGCGGACTATTTTCTAAATGGGCAGAAAATCCAAAAATTTGAGATGCAAAGGGACTTGGGAGTCATTATGCAGAACAGGCTAAAGATTAACTTGCAGGTCGAGTTAATGGTGAAGAATGCAAATGCCATGTTAGCAATCATTTCAAGAGATCTAGAATACAAGAGCAAGAATGTGATGCTGAGGCTTCACCTTGAGTACTGTGAACAGGTTTCATTCCTCATCGTAGAAAAGATGGGCTGACATTGGAGAGGATCCAGAGGAGGTTCACAAGGATGGTTCCAGGAATGAAAAGGTTATCTTTCAAGGAATATTTGATGGCTCTGGGTCGGTACTCGCTGGAATTCAGAAGGATGAGGGGATCTCATTAAAGCCCTTTGAATATCGAAAGCCCTAGACAAAGTAGATGTGGATAGGTATGTTTCCCATGGTGGGGGAGTCTAGAACAAGAGGGCACAGCCTCAGGATAGAGGGGCGCCCTTTCCAAACAGAGATGCAGAGAAATTTCTTTAGCCAGAGGATGGTGAATTTGTGGAATTTATTGTCACATGCTGCTGTGGAGGCCAGGTCGCTGGGTGTATTTAAAGCAGAGATTGATAGGTTCTTGATTGGACATGGCATCAAAGGTTACGGGGAGAAGGCAGGGAGTGGGGTTGAGGAGGCAGAAGGATCACCCATGATTGAATGGCAGAGCAGATTCGATAGCCAGATGGACTAATTCTGTTTTTATGCCTTATGGTCTAAAGTGAACTATGAAATGTCTTTGGTGAATAAGATTAAGGAGAATCCCAAAACATGATACTTGTACAACAGGAGTATGCAGATAGTGAGGGAAATGGTAGGTTCATTATAAGGACAAATGAGAGAAATTATGCATGGAGTCGGAGGTATCATGTCGGTGAAAACAGGGAGGGGTATGTTGATCACAAACACGAGAAAAACTACAGATGCTGGAAATCCAAATCAACACAAACAAAATGCTGAAGGAGCTCAGCAGGCCAGGCAGCATCTGTGCAGTTCTGATGGAGGGTTTTCTGATGAAAACATCGACTGCTTGATCTTTTCCATAGATGCTGCCTGGTCGGCTGAGTTCCTCCAGCATTTTGTGAGGGGTATGTTGATATTCTGAAGCGTCAATATTAAGAAAGAGATGATGTAGGTGTCTTGATATGATGAGGTGGATGTCCCAAGAATACTGATGGAATCCATCCTAGAATATCGAGGAAGGATATTTCTGGACTCTTAAGGGAGATCTTTGCATCTCTTTAACCAAAGGCAAGGTCCTAGAAGATTGGAAGTAGCCAATGTTATAAATTAACTTCTTGGAAAGAAGGGCATCAGGGTATTCCAGGAAATTATAGAACCAGTGAGGTTCATACTCACGCTGAGGAAATTATTGAAGATTCCAAGGTACAGGATTTACTGACAGTTGGAAAAGCACGGACGTATTAGGGATCATCAGTTTGGATTTGTGCAAGGGAAGTCCTGTCTCAAAACTTGATTCTTTTTCAGTTAATGAAGATAATTCACGAGGGTAGGACAGTGCATATTGTCTACATAATAAAGAAGTTAACAATTGACAATATTTATAGTTGGTTATCAACAATTGGGCCCAGTGTTTTAAGGATGTATACTAAAATTCACTGATACATTCTTCGAGTTGTACTGAGACTTGTCTATGATGATTGTGCATGCGAGAGGGAATCCCATTAAGAAGGATATCAACCAAGGGACCCCACACTCTACCTTATCTAATTGCATGATGGATATTGTATTTTAAGTATTTTAAAGAAGGGAGAAAGTGGTTTTCATCTCAATCAATATAACATCGGATGCTATAACCTTGCTTTTGATGACGAGGCTGCAGTTAGAGATTCTCATAAAGGCATGGGTAACAACCTCAATACTCTGAAAAGAATTTGTCCAAAGAAAAAAAACCTACATCAAACACATTAAGACAACAGTTTTTTTTTATATTACTTCAAAATACAAGATCTTTATTTATAGCAATGTTCCAAGATGGTGTATGAGTAAGATAGATCTAGAGTTTATTGATCCTTGCTAACTCAAGTGGTCATCTAGTTTGGGAAAGGCCTGATTGAAACCTCCACAAAAGGGAAAAATTGTTAATATTTCTTTTGATACCTTGATTAAATTATACATAGATCTTGAATAAAATACCTTAATAGTTACCAGTAAGGTCTTCAGGGGATCAGTTAAGAGGTTGTTACATTTACCTTCAATGTGAATAACAGTCTCCCGTATACAAGATACACAATCGGTGTTTGAGTTTTCCTATACAAATGACCCAGATCCCCACTTCGATCATGAGGAAGTTGGAGCATTTTAGCAGGGTGAGATATTCTCTTGTTTTTGGGTTATTTGTATTTGTTAGAATTGATCTTAATGCAAAGATTCAAATATATTAAGACCTTACATTTTTTTTTAATTTTAGTGTTGGAAATACTTTAGTTGGATTTGTATACAACTTTGGTATTGGCACTAGTAACATATGAACAAGATAATCCCAGAGATTAAAGCTCATGGGATCCACAGTGAGTTAGTAAAATGGATCCAAAATTGGCTTAGTCATAGATATGGCATTGGTGAATATGTTTTTCTGACTGCAGGTCTGTGACCAGTGATGTTCTGTAAGGATCCATGCTGAGACCCGTTAGTTCTAATATACGCAGTGTACTGCTGCATTATGGCAGTCGTGCTAAACAGCAACTCCTTTGCTTGCATCTTCGGAAGCAGCTCTATTTCCATCTTTAATATCTCTACTTTTCCCTTTCGGGGGTTCTTTTGAAGACCCTGACCTGCAGCTACACGCTGACCGGTTCTTTGCAGGAATGGGACCCGTTTTCAGGGTTTCAGAACCGACTGACGTTCGGCAGACCAAGGGGTCGGCCTGGGAGATAGCCTAGTGTTTGGAAGTCTGAGATCTTGGGGCTCTAGAGACGAGCGGATCGAGGGTCGGTGTCTCAGCAGGAGACTTGTGTGTCGTTGGGGAGGCCTGAAAATCTATCGCTGTGGGCCCGAAGACCCGAGATCTTTACGATTTTCAGGCACAGAGCTCGTGAAAGGCAACAAAACAGACTTTTTAACATCGTAAACAAGTGGGTTGTTGTTATGTCTCCTGCTCGCTGTGAAAATGGGGAACACTTCCTTCTCCCTTATTAGGGAGAGAGAGAACCTGTGGTTTGTTGAATACTGTATAAAATGTGATAGTCTTTGGGGTAACTGCAAGTCTGTGTCTTTGCTATTGCTTTGCTCATGCTTGTCCCTGGTAGCAGGTGCACCTTTTGTTTTGCAGTGTACGCGCAAGGGAACTGGGGGGTGGGCCTTTGGGGTTCTCACATTTATCTGTCATTCATTCCTTGGGGGACCTCTCTGTTTTTGTGGGTGTTTTGCAAAGAAAAAGCATTTCAGGATGTATATTGTATACATTTAACATAACATTAAATTGAATCTTTGAACATTTGAAATTCATCCTTATGGAATTCACACATCACAACAAAAATTTGTCTAACACAAACATACACAGAAGTTGTACTAGTTTACCAAGAACAATGAGGCAAGGCTGTTGATTCACAGTAGGAAGCCACTTATGAGATTTACTCTGTAAACTAATAAAGCAATTTCTTCTATCAATACTTATATAATAATTTATCAAACCATGTAATATACATTTTAGGTAATTAAAACAACAGTCCTCAAAAAAATCAGCAAATCCTGTACATGTATGTAGCACGCCTACAGGGGCGGATGGAATTACTCAGTGAATGCATCTCTGCATCTTTGCTGAGAAGACAGGATTCAACGGGAGAGACAGAAGGGACTAGAATTATGGAAAACCATGATACAGCCAGTCTTCTAAGAAAACAAACTCTCCAATTGCAGGGGTATGCTGATATGATGAAAGAATAGGAAGTCCAATGAACAAGTTTGCAGATGGCATGAAAACGGATCAGAGTTGAGGATAGTGAAGAAGGTTGTTAAAGGATACCACAGATACAGATGAGATGTTGCCCAGCACATATCAGATCAACAGGATTCTCAACACCCTTTCTGAAGAGTACAGTGGGGCTCTAATGTAGCAGACTAATCAGTCTGCCCCGTTAGCTTGTGTTGCCAGCTGGTACAATGGCTCGATACAAGTACAGGCGATAGCAGCCTGAATCAGGGGAAGCCAACTGTCCTTGTAAGCATGACTCTTTACTTGGTAAGAGAATGAGATGCAACAACTATCTTTGAATTGGCTGGCCTAGGGATGACCTCCTGCTGTGGTGGACATCAATAACTATTGTTGCATTAAGAAGGAGCCTACCATTTTCACTCTGACATTGTTGCTTGAGGCAGGATGTCCCTCTTGTAACACAGACAATGTCTTCATGCCCCTTGGAGAATCCCTCTTTGCAAGCGCATGCTAAGGAGGAGAGCCTGGTTTCTGCAATGTCCTGAAATCTAGATAGCCTGTCAGTAGTTTGGCAATCTACAAGAACGCTTAAAAGTAGCAAATGCTGAATCATGTTGCAGCAGAGGCCAGAGTAATAAACCAGCAACCAAGCAAAGGTATGGGGTTAGCTGAAGCACTGTCAACTCTGTAGTCAGATCAACGCTGTGTGCTGGGTGAGATCATAATCTACCTGCAGTGTGAACCATTAGCAGATTGTAGTCTCTTTCATCAATAATGTCTATTTTGGAATCCACGCAGCACCTGCGTCTCCCAAATCACACCACAGAACTGAATGAATTTTCACCTTAGTTCTGCACAACCCTGCTAAGATTAGAAATTGTTTGTATCTCAGGAATCACAAGAAACAGAAGGACTTTAATTATTTCCCTTTTAAAAACTAATTAAAGACAGTAAAATTCAATTTATTTTCTAAAAGGCCACATTGACAAAAGTTTTGAAAGCTGTAATATCGGTTTATTTCCTCTCAGGCCATATTACACCAATTATACCTCACACAAGATTGGGTATATCTGAGCAATAAACAAAATGCTGAAGGAACTGGATGTGTCAAGCAGCATCTGTAGACAGCTGACTGTTCACTTTCCTCTACAGATGGTATCTGATCAGCTGAGTTCCTCCAACATTTTGCTTGTTGCATCTGCCCTCTTGTGTCTCAATTTATACTGACTCCAAATAAACTTGTACCTGGCTCTCAGAATAAGACCTAGATTCAAGAATGGCCTCTCTCAGTCTGCAATTTTCACTTAGCATAAGCTTGGAGACATCTAGGCCACAAGCTATTTACACAGATTTCATCATTGAACAAGTTTATAATGGAAACTGAGAAATTGAATAAAAGTATATAATTTGTACAGCTTATAAGAGACACAATATTTGATTACTATACAATTTCTCCTCAGAATTCCTAACGTTTTGGCTTGTGAAAGCCCCAGACGGAAACCACTGTTACCGGCATTCGTAGTCCTGATCTTTGTTGCAAACGGAGATTCTTCCCGAGTTTCAGCTCTTCAGATGGCAACGTGAACAACCCAAGTTCAATAACCAGCCAAGCACCTATGGGTGACGGGGGAGCCCATCCAATCCATCTACAGACTTACCACACTGATTCCAAAATGAAGATTTTCCTCTCTGAACTCAGGAAAGCCAGCTGCAAAATCAATGCTACTTAGTCAGACTTCTGGCCTGGTGATGCAGGCACTTACTAACCACTGCACAAGACAGTTATTGATTGGCAACTCCAGGATTTTGAGGGTAAACGGGATTAAGAGGGAGGCTTTTGCTGAGCAACAGCATCATGCTTCTGTGTGTGATCTCCAGAAGCATTGTCATGGAAGAGCCTTGCCTTAGATCAAAACAAGGATAGACCTTGTCCATTCTATTATTTCAAGACTGCCATCTGTACCTTAATTCCATTTACCTGCTCTGGCCCTTTAATTCAACCTCCTCGTCCGAGAAGAGCCTAGGAGTCAGATGATTTGACAATGGTAATGACACTGGTGGGGGGTAGGGTAGGGGTCTTGGCCATAGTGCGAGCATACTTCTGAAGGGCCTCATACTTGGTGCGCAAGCCATCAAGTTCCACTCTCATGTTGGCGTTCTCCTGGGCCAGCTTGGCCACCTCCTGCTGGAGATCGGTTCTCTGTCGCTGCAGCTCTTCCTTCTGTGTCACGCGCTTGACCCGACAGCTGGCTGCATAACCCCGGTTCTTCAGTGTCCGTCGCCGCTGCTTCAGCTGGACAACCTCCTCCTTACTCAGGCCCCGCAGGTGCTGGTTCAGTTCTCTCACCGTCATGGAGACCAACTCCTGGTCGCTGAGAGTCGGGACATTCTCTCCGGCCTCCTTCTTCACCTATCACCAGAAAACACTTTCAAAGTTCTCATCTTTCTTGGCCTTGATCCCTTTACTTGCTTCCTCACCAGAACCATTCCCCACCCCACTCCCCTCTCACAATAAGCACCAACCTCCCGCCATTTACTTCTCAAAGACGTCACTTCATAACCTTTATCATTTTCCACTCCATCCAATAGCACCTCCTGAACACATTACCTCTATCTGAAAGTACATGAGAATAGAATCACTTACATACCATCATCACACACAAAATGCTGGTGGAACGCAGCAGGCCAGGTAGCATTGGTATGAAGACATTTCCGGCTGAGACCCTTCGTCAGGACCATCCACATTCGAATATCTAACATTGGTCCTCCTTTGAAGTTAGGTCTAAATGTTAAGACTGCTATCCTAGCCACACTGAGGAGTATGCTCACCACACGGACCACAAGGCCACAAGAAGTCACAAGAAACTGCTGATGCTGAGATCTGGAGAAACACACAACGTGCTGGAGGAACTCAGGGGGTCAGGGGACATCTTTAGGAGGAAATGGATAGTCGATGTTTTGTGTCGAACTACTTAGACGATGAAGGATCTTGATGTAAAACTTCAGCTGTCCATTTCCCTCCACAGATGCTGTTTGATCTGCAGAGTTCCCCCAGTACTTTGGGTATTTGACTGTAAAGTCAATTTAGGATTAGCCTCGGTGGTGATGCATCACCTTCTTGAAACATTACCATGCATGTGCATGTGAATGCAATAGAGATCTGTCCTAGTCACAGCAAAAGAATGAATATGTTTCCAGGTCAAGGTCTGCATTATTGAAAGTAACTGGTGATGCTTTGCACCTGCAGCTCATCCTTCTAAGTGCCAGAATTTGTGGATTGGCGTAGATGAGAACAAACGAAACAAGGTGAAAGACGCTGTCCTGTGAGGGTGTGGATTACTCTACTCGTCAAAAGTTGCATTGTCATGATTGGTCAGTTTAAACTACAGTTGCTTTTCCCATTGGTTAACCACCTGGTGTCCTGTTTTAAACATCCCGGGTATAATATAGTGCATGGAAGGGGCTTGCTCTCTCTTCTTTTGTTTAAGGCAAATAGCACACATAACCTTTAGGAGGTATGCTGTGCGCACACTTTTAACCAAATGTTCTTGGTTGAATCTGTCCTGCCGAAACGTCGACTGTACTTTTTACCCATGGAAGCTGCTGAGTTCCTCCAGCATTTTGTTTGAGTTGCTCGGATTTCCAGCACCTGCTGATTTTCTCTTGTTTGTGATTAGCTGAATGTGTGCCTGTTGAGTATTCAGCTCTGTAGTTTCTGTAATAGTGAGGGCTTTGCAAGTCTTGCTAACCTGCTGGTGGGTTATGAAGTGCCAGTAGACTGGTCAGGCTAATTAGATTTTGCTAGGGTTGAAATGGGACGCCACATTATTTCCATACTTAATTCATTGAATCTTCCCAGGAGAAAGGATGGCTGGTGGGATGCTTTCTGGCTCTTTGCAGTGATTGTAAGACATCATTATAAAATGACAACGACTCTTAACATGAATTGGAAAATCTCAGCCAGCGCTGTATTGTTCTGAGAGAATCATTTAGGAAGACCCCGACTCGAGCTGTAAAGTTAGGGAATAAGAATACAGAGACAGCTTGTAAGCACATAGATGCTGTGTGCCAAGCTGGTTGGCAGCCCGACCCTGTTAAGTCAATGGTCCTGCAGTGGGGCTGGGAAATGGGGATGTCTGGCTGGATGTTGAAAATGAGGGAGAGGTAGTAGTGCGAACCCCTCACTATATCCCTCAAAATGATTGTCCTCTCCCCTGTGTACCCAAAACAATATGAGCCAGGCCAGTGATCACACGATCTCACACTGCCATGGGCACGGCATCAGCCCACGGCTTCTTCCTCTCAGGATGGGATCAGGAATGTATGGGGGTGGTGTAATGGGCCTCTTCGAGATAACAGAGGTCAGAGAATTCTCTGCTAAGGAATTAGCAAGTTCAGGGGATAGGTACAGACAAAATGCCGAGGTGTCTTTGGACACGTGGTTATTGAGGATATGGGATGAGGGGGCTACCAGAGTGAGCTTATCTAACAGAGAGGCGAGTGTCTTAGGGAGCCTATCATCCCAAACGTGATCAATAATGCCCTGCGGATGCTCCTTGCTTCCCCTGAGCATAATGCATCACCGTGGGTTCAAGTAAAGGCAGCAGTTAAATTTGGGCATCCCACTCTTACTGATGGAATTTAAAACCCCAAGCAGAATGGAGCACAATAGCAGGGGGCACTAAAGTTCCACACCAGTGGACTCTTATCACAAAATTATACCGTGATAGCGCTAATCCGCCAGAAGTCATTGGATTGACTTCTGGAATGATAGGACATGTTGCTAAGATGGTGGCTTCCAGAACAAATGGGGTGGTGCAGTCTTTAATAGCACCAGCTGTTGGTCACCCTATAAGTACAGGACGGTAGCGTAGTAATTACCACAACGCTTTACAGTACCAGTGACCTGGGTTCAATTCCCGCTGCTGCTCATAAGGAGTTTGTACATTCTCCCCGTGACCTCATGGGTTTCCACCCACATTCCAAAGACATGCTGGTTGGTAGGTTAATTGGTCATTCTAGATTGTCTCGTGATGAGGCTCAGGTTAAACTGGGTGATATTGGGCACTTGTTGGTGAAGGTGGCACTTGCCACTTTATTAGTCAGGAATACTGCCCCTACGTTCCTGACAGGTTGGGTAACACCTGCTTGGTCTTATCTGACAGTCAGTGGAGGCACCATCTCATTTGCAATTACACTCCAGGGTGGGGTTGGTGGTGTTTTGGAGCACAAGGAGGGCAATGGATTACTGTAGTACACAGGAAGGTGACTATTGGGCTTACAGTACTGGGTACTGTGCTTTGTTTTATATATAACTAAGGGAGTTTGTGGGAGTCATACTAGTTTGATGGTTGGATCATCACATTCGAAGGGTGGAGCGTCCTGTGGGGGTGGGGGGTAGTTGTTGTTGGTGGCTTATTCTGCCTGTCGAAAGTTGCTTTGTCATGATTGGTTAGTTTAGGAACTGCAGCTACTTTTCCTATTGGTTAGTCACCTGGTATCCAGTTCCAAATATCCCAGGTATAAAACAGCACATGGAAGGGACTTGCTCTCTTTTCCTTAGTTCAAGGCAAGCAGAGCATGTTACCATTGGGAAGGTGTGCTCTGCCTATGCTTTTAATAAGTATGTTTGGTGAATGTATGTCAGTTGAATATTCAGCTTTGTAGTTTCTGTAACTTGAGGAACACAAGACTTGGTTGAATTTTTACTGTTTGTAAATAAGTGATTAATATATTTATTCAAAGTTAGTGTTCACGGTCTAACTTGCCAGACCCGCAAACCTGATTCAGTGTTACAGATCCTCAGACCTGATCTTCCAGCTAATAAGATCACCTTAACTTCTTCTGTCACTTTGATTTTTTCCTTAGTTTGGGAAAACAGAGCTGGACACATTTAATAAAGCCCTTTTTAATTAGAACAAGGCATTACTACACTTGTAATTAAATCCTCTTGCAATAAAGCCCAGTGTACTACATGCCTTCCTAATTGATTGCTATACCTATATGTTAATTTGCACATACAGTAGATTCTCAAGTCCCTCTGACTAGCAGCAACTTTTAATCTCCCATTGCTTAATTTCTTATTGTTTAAAAAAAATTCCCTGCTTTTCTATTTCCTCAACTGAAGTGATTCATCTCATATTTTTCCACGTTTCATTTGCTGTGCCCTTGTCCATTCACTTAAGCCATCTATTGGTAACTGAAGCCTTTTAGCTACACCGCTACCTGGAAGATGGCATGCAATGCAGCCACAATGTGCCTGTGTTGGTGGAGACAAATACTGTTCTGCACTAAATAATGAAGCACACATTGCTGGATTGAAATGTTTAAAAGGTGTTTTATATACACACACACAAACACACACACACAAACTTCACTACCATTTACTAGAAGAAACTGAAAACTAGTACTATAAAATAGTGTAAACCAATACACACAAAAATAAAATTTCTGCTTACCTTTAATGCTTTATGTCCTTTAAAGTTAGCCGTCATTACACTGTCAACACCCAAAACAGTTCAAAAATGCACTGTAGGAGTAAAGCAAGCACAAATTTGCAAACTGTTATTCTTATAATTCATCGGTAAAAGAAAAATCTTGCATTCACCACAATTTAAGAATTAGAGCAACACTGAGATAGTCTGTGTTGTAGAAATCATGCTGAACCAAGCCCAACGACTGCTCTATTGTTTAGAACAGCTCACCCAAAATGCTGGAGCAACTCAGCAGGCCAGGCAGCACCCATGGAAAAGAGTAAACAGTGACGTCTCAGGTCAAAACCCTTCGGCAGTCCTGATAAAGGGTCTCGGCCTAAAATGTCAACTGTACTTTTCCATAGATGTTGCCTGGCCTGCTGAGTTCCTTCAGCATTTTGAGTTTTGCTCAAATTTCCAGCATCTGCAGATTTTCTCTTGTTTGTCTATTGCTTGGAAAGTGTTTTCAGAAACAACCTGCTCACAGCATTCTCCATTATGAGGCTGCATCACATGCAGCCACTGTAAGGAGGCTCCAGGTTTGAGGAACTGAACACAGTTGGGTCAGTGGTGTTTTTTATTGGCTTCGGTGGCAACATTATCTCCAGAGAAGCATTCTGTTTAATCAGCACCTTGTCCATTTGAAGGATGATAGGTGAGAAAGTTGGAAGTAGCAGGGATGTATCCCGGCCACTGTGGACACTGCTGTGTGACTAAAGCCCAGCTGAGTCAACTTGAGTAGAAGGGAGTGAAAGAAGACTGGGAAATGCTAATATATCAAGCATCACCCCCTTGCAATACAGATGGCAAACCACCCCTCAACCCAAACTATTATCAGCATAGCTAAAAGACTCAATTCTAAATTGCACTTAGAATATCTCAGATTATTTTTGAAGTAGTCAATTGTAAAGTAGGAAACAGGAATTAGTTTGCACACAGAAAGCACCTACCCTGAAAGAGCAACAGACAACCAGACAACCTCTTCTGCTGATTTTCACTCCTAGGTAAATATTAGCTCAGATCACAGGATACAGAGGCCCACAACTGCCTTTTGGAAACTGGCTGTTGAGTTGCACAATAGCAGGGGTTGTGCTCAACCTTCCAGGCCATTGCCTCTCTGCCTGCAACTCTCAACAAGAAAAGATTTGCACTCGATCCACAGAACCCGAGGAGCACTAACCAGCAGATTTTACCCATTAAAAGGAATGACTAAGATTTCATCGAAGTTACCTATGTGGCTGGGGAGGGGAGGGCTGAAATGGGGATTAGATTTTTCTTTGTTTTCCTGTGACACACCTTCTAAAAGCCAAATTGTGAAATACATACCTGGAACCATAGAACATTACAGCTCAGAAACAGGCCTTTTGGCCCTCCTTGGCTGTGCCGAACCATTTTTCTGTCTAGTCCCACTGACCTGCCCATATCCCTCCATACACCTCTCATCCATGTACCTGTCCAAGTTTTTCTTAAATGTTAAAAGTGAGCCTGGATTTACCACTTCATCTGGCAGCTCATTCCACACTCTCACCACTCTCTGTGTGAAGAAACCCCCCATAATGTTCCCTTTAAACTTTTCCCCCTTCACCCTACCCATGTCCTCTTTTTTTCCTCCCCTAGCCTCAGTGGAAAAAGCCTGCTTGCATTCACTCTATCAAGGTCCATCATAATTTTATACACCTCTATCAAATCACCCCTCATTCTCCTACATGCCAGGGAATAAAGTCCTAACCTATTCAACCTTTCTCTGTAACTCAGTTTCTCAAGTCCCGGTAACATCCTTGTAAATCTTCTCTGAGCTCTTTCAACCTTATTAATATCCTTCCTGTAATTCGATGACCTGTGGATTAAAGAGTCAAAGCAAGGAAAGACAGAGATTTAAAGACCCTTACCTTCTTGACAAAGAGTAGAAAAGAAGTGACAAAATAATTGAGGAAACCATTTAAAATGGAATCGGGGATGAGTAAGAGCAGCCACTGAGTGACACGCGTCACCACTAAGCTCACGCTGCCACTCCTACATGAAAACTTTGCAGTAAATGACTACATCCTAAGTGTGCACACACTCTGTCTGTACACCTTTTCATGCAGACTGCTACAGCACATTACTGAACATATAGGACTGTTTCTGGGTCTTCGTGTCTGTTCCTATATCAATCAGGCAGGTTTTTGAGTGCCAGTCACTCACCTCCCTGCACATACTGAACTAACCACATTGAGATGCGCAGGAAATGCTGTCCTCCCACCCCCCCCACCCCCCGTGGCCTGGGGTGTTGGAGTAGTATCAGTACTTTCTGTGCTGATGCAAAACTCACCACAGAATCAACTGCTTCCTATCTATTTTGGCCCCATTGGGTCAAGTGTTGTGTTCACAATTTCTGGTATAGTTAAAGAGAAAATGAAGATAAAGATGAACTTTATTTGTCACGGGCACAGCAAAACATGCAGTGGAGTGCATCACTTTGCTTCAATGCCCAGCGTACTCTGAAGATGTGCAGGAGGCAGCCAGCAAGTGTGGCCACGCTACCAGCATTAACACAGCCTGCCCACAACTCCCTAACACTAACCATACATCTCTGGAACATAGGAGGAAATGACAGCACCTAGAGGAACCCCATGCAGGGTCACAGGGAGAATGTACAAGCTCTTTACAGACAGGAGCAGCAATTAAACGCTGATCAATGGCGGCTGGTGTTATAAAGCGATTGCGCTAACTGCTTCTCTACCATGAACAGCGAAACAGTAAGACAGCAACAGAATAGGAAGAATAAATTAGACAATAGGTGCAGGAGTAGGCCACTCGGCCCTTCGAGCCAGCACCGCCATTCAATGTGATCATGGCTGATCATCCACAATCAGTACCCCGTTCCTGCCCTCTCCCCATATCCCTTGACTCCGCTATCTTTAAGAGCTCTAGCTGGCTCTTTCTTGAAAGCATCCAGAGAATTGGCCTCCACTGCCTTCTGGGGCAGAGCATTCCACATATCTACCACTCTCTGGGTGAAAAGGTTTTTCCTCAACTCCGTTCTAAATGGCCTACCCCTTATTCTTAAATTTTGCCATGCTCCAAAACCACCAAATACCTAGGAAAAAATGTCAATACCCTGCAGGTAACAAAATTAAGAATGTCAATATCCTGCAGGTATGGGCAGTAAAAGATGTCATTATCCTGCAGGTAATGATATGGAAATTCTAGATAGGTGACAAAGAATGGTTAAAGAAACCCTTTTTCTGAGTCTCCCCATGTCCAAATCAAAAAACAACATAATCTTATTTCACTGGGTAGCAAGCTCAGATCTACTCCAGAGATTCTACTGCCAAAATCTAGTACAGTACTGATGACTTAGGAACAGGGCAAAGGAGATCTACCAAATATTGTTGACAATTCCTCTTCCTCAACTATCACTAAAACAGGTCTTCTGGTCATTATAACATTTCTGTTTGTGAAGGAAATCTGGTTCTGTTTTCGACATTGCATGCAACTACAAATCAGTCGTACCTCATTTGCAATGCAGTGTCAGACACATGCCAAGTTTATGAAAAACACTACATAAATGCAAAATCTCTCTTTCAATAACAAACCTAATTTACCACAGCAATTACCTGCCACACACTACTGTAGGAACTAACTTGTTGAACAGCCCTTCACAAAAGACCCACAAGTTTGACTCTAATTAATAAAAAAAATTAAATGCACCAAAAGCTTATCTTTACCTAATCTGAGCTGGTCTTTGGATTGTTTCTTATCCCTCCAAAGGTTAACCAGATCTTGGAGGAGTAAGAGAATGTTATCATTCAGAGGATCTGTCCTGGATCCAGTACATAAATGTCATTACAAAGAAAGCACAGCAGCATCTTTACACCCTTGGAAGGCTCCAAGATTTGGCATGTCACCTAAAATTTTGACAAACTTCTACAGATGTGTGGTGGGGAGTATATTGACTGGTCAAATTATACCCTTTATGGAAATACCAATGCCCTTAAACAGAGATGCCTACCAAAAGTACTGGCTCCATTCCAGACCATCTCTCCACCATTGAGCCCATCTACACGGTGCATTGTCACGGGAAAGCAGCATTCATCATCAGGGATCCCCACCATCTGGGCTTGTTCTGTTCATGCTGTTGCCATCAGGAAGAAGGTTCAGCAGCCTCAGTACCCACACCCCAGGTTTAAGAACAGCTATTATCGTTCAATCTTCAAGCTCTTGAACCAGAGGGGATAACATCTCTATCCAATCACTGAACTGTTCCCACAACCTATGGACTCACTTCCAAGGACACTTCATCTCATGTTCTCGATATTTATTGCTTATTTGTTTATTATTATTAATTTACATTATTTCTTTTTGTATTTGTACAATTTGTTGTCTATTGCACACTGGTTGTTTGTCCATCCTGTTGGATGTGGCCTTTCATTGATTCTATTGTGTTTCTTGTATTTACTGTGAGTGCCCACAAGAAAATGAATCTCAGGGTTTTATGTGGTGACAGAAATGTACTTTGAAATTTAAACCAATGTTTTCTTTCTCATTAATAAATTTCCAGATGTAAATGTCACCGGCAAGGCCACCTTCATTAGCATCCTAGCTGCCTTTCAGAGACAAAAGTTGAGCCAAGTACATGCAGAATTGCTTTCTCATGGATGATGGCTCCCACCAATGTGTACAGTATAGAACAGTATAATAAACAGAAGTAGGAACAGATCATTCAGCTTCTCTGCCTGCTCCATCAGTCAGTGATATAGAAGGTAAAAGATAAGCTAACTCTACACCCCTCGATTCCCTTAAATCACAAATATCCATCGGTTTCTATCTTGAAACTCAAGAGACCTGTTGGGTAGAGAATTCCAAAGATTAAAACCCACAGTTGAAGCACTCAGTGGTCCCAAATGGCCTTTACTTTGAGACCATAACCCCTGGCTCTAGATAACCCATAAAGAGAAACGTCAACCGTTTCTACCCTGTCAAGCCCTCAAAGATTTGTTTTTTATCTTTCGAATCATCTCTGATTCGAGCACTCAGCATTCCCACCCTTCACTCCAATCACCCCAGCAATGCGTAGGACAGTCCTCGCTAGAGTGACAGTAAATATAGAAACAGGCAGGGAATTGAATACAACCTGGGCGCGGTCGCCAAGGGAACCGGAGACCTGTTTCTTTGCTGTACAACTCCACACCATCACCACTTTATGTTCTTTGTACATTTGATCTGTCATTCCCATCTTGAATAAACTCTTGATATACTTGAATATACAGCACTTGAGCATCTCTGTCGGGCTGACAATTCAAATGAGCCATGACCTTCTGAGAAGAAACTCCTCTCCTAAATATGGTATCCTGATTGGGAGATATTCTCTCCACACCCAACCTGTCAAACACTCTCTGGTATGCTTCAATAAAATCACCTCTTGTTCTCAAATACTTAAAATAGTAAGGTGCTACCTACCTCCTCAATCTCTCATTGTATATCAACCACTTCACTCTAAAATTCCACCAAGTGAGCATTGTCTGCACTACTTCCAGTGCAATTATATATTTTTTTTAAATATTGAAACCAAAACTGTATACAATGCTCAACAGTCACACTGGCATTCTGTAAAGTTGCATCACAATCTATACGCTCCATCGATGAAGGTAAACATTGCTTTAGCCTGCCCACATTACTTGCTGTACTTGCAGTTTAACCCTGTGTTTGTGCACTTGGCCTACCATCTACTCCATCCCCAAGGCGTAGTGGTTAGAGTGACGCTATTACAGCTCCATATGTTGGAGTTTGGTGTTCAAACCCGGCATTCTCTTTAAGGAGTTTGTACATCCTCCCCGTCAAATGCGTGGGTTTCCTCCGGGTGCTCGTTTCTTCCCACAAAGATGGACCAGTTAGTAGGGAATTGGTCATTATAAATTGTCACAGAATTAAGCTAGGGTCAACTCGGGGACTGCGGGTGGTGCAGTTCCAAGAGCCAGAAGGGCTTATTTCACGCAAATAAAAACAAAAACAAATCCCAGATTTTTTGAACCTAACGTTTAACTAATAATAAAAACCAATATTACACAACTAAAAAAGCAGTAAGGAGAGAAAAGATGAAATATGAAGGTAATTTAACCAATAATATAAAAGAGGACTTTCAGATATAAAGAGTAAAAGAGAGACAAGAGTGGACATCGGACAGCTGGAAAATGACGCAGGAGAGGTAACAATGGAGAAAGAAGGAAATGGTGGATGTACTTTGCATCAGTCTTCACTCTGGAAGAACACCAGCAGCATGCCAGAAATTTCTGAGTATCAGGTGCCAGAAGTGAATATAGTCACTATTAGAAAGGAGAAGATGCTGGGGAAACTGAGGTCTGGAGTCACCTGGACTACACCCCAGGGTTCTAAAAGAGGTGGCTGAAGAGATTGTGCAGGCATTGATCGTGATCTTTCAAGAATCACTAAAATCAGGAGTGGCTCCATAAGACTGGAATATTGCATATTCCAGTCTTTAGAAAGTGGGGGGGGGGGGGGGGAGGGAGGCAAATGACTGGAAATTATAGACCTGTCAACCTGACTTCACTGGTTAGGAAGATGTTACAGTTCATTAACAAGGATAAGGTTTCAGGGTACTTGGAGGCACGCAATAAAATAGGCCAAAGCCAGCAAGGGGAACTCTTTCCTGACAAATCTGTTGGAATTCTTTGAGGAACTAATAGGTAAGACAGACAAAGGAGAGTCAGTAGATGTTGTTTACTTGGAATTTCAGAGGGCCATTGACAAGGTGCCACACATGAGGCTGTTAACAAGATGAGCCCATGGTATTACATGAAAGATAGCAGCATGGATAGAGGATTGGCTGACTGGCAGAGGCAAAGAGTGAGAATATAAGGGCTGCTGGTGACTAGCGATGTTTCACAGGATGTGGTGTTAAGTCTGTTACTTTTCACATTATATGTCAATGATTTGGATGATGGAATTGATGGCTTAGTGGACAAGTTTGTGTAAGATAAGAAGATAGGTGGAGGGACAGGTAGTGTAAAGGAAGCAGAGAGTTTGCAGAAGGACTTAGACAGATTAGGAGAATGGGCAAAGAAGTGGCTGATTGAGGACAGTGTAGAGAAGTGTATGGTCATGCACTTAGGTAAACGGAAAAAAAAGCACAGACTATTTTCTAAATGGGAAGAAAGTTCAGAAATTCAGAAGTGCAAGGTACTTGGGAGTCCTAGTGCAGTATTCCCTAAAGCTAGCTTGCTGGTTGAGTCTGTGGTGAGGAAGGAAAATGCAATGTTGGCATTCGTTTCAAGAGGACTTAAATATAAGAGCAAGGATGTAACGATGAGGCTTTATAACACACTAGTCAGATATACTTGCAGTATTGGGTCCCTTATCTAAAAAGGGATGGGCAGGCATTGGAGAGTGTCTGGAGGAGGTTTATGAGAATGATCCTGTGAAGGAAAGGTTTAACATAAAGAGCGTTTGATTGTACTCACTGGAGTTTAGAATAATGAGCAGGGGTCTCATTGAAACTTACAGAATATTGAAAGGCCTACATAGAGCGGACGGGGTGAAGTTGTTTCCAATAGTGGGAGAGCCTAGGACCAGAGGACAGCCTCAGAATAGAAGGATGTCCTTTTAGAACAGAGATGAGGTAGAATTTCTTTAGCCAGACGGTGGTGAATCCGTGGAATTCATTGCCAAAGATGTCGGTGGAGGCCAAGCCATTGGATATATTCAAAGTAGTGATTGATATGTTCTTGATTAATAAGGGTGTCAAAGGTTACGGGAAGAATTCAGGATACTGGGGTCGCGAGGGAAATGAATCAGCCATGATAAAATAGTGGAACAGACTTGATGGGCCAAATGGCCTAATTCTGCTCCTATGTCTTATGGTTATGCTACTTACTAACCCATCTATTTTGTGTCATCACCAAATATGGCTACTGTACACTCAACTCCTTCCACCGTAATTACATTATTATAAATACTCAAGGGCCCAACACTGACTCCTGCCGCATCCTACTGGTTATCAGTTCAAAAATGACTCATTTATCACAACCGTGTTTTGAGTTAGTTAGCCAATCCACAGTACACTTCTCCAAATTCAGGGCTCTTACATGTGTTGTAACCTTGTATGTGGCACTTGTTAAATTGTACCAACAGTTTTTCTGTTGGATTCACAACCTTCATCTCCAACCCATCATAGTTGCTGACAGGTGAAGCCAAGTGGGTGGGAAAGAGGAGACCCAGCAGGCGGAGATAGGCAGTCCTGAAGGGTCTCGGCCTGAAATTAATAAACGTTTTGGGCCAAGGCTCTTCTTCAGGGGTGCCTATCACCTCCTCCTGGGTCCCTTTCTCCTATGGTCCACTCTCCCCTTCTTCTCCGGCCCTTCATCTTTCCTACTCATCTGGCTTCACCTATCATGTTCCAGCTATTCTCCTTCCCCTCCCCCCACCTTTTTATTCTTGCACCTTCCCCCTTCCATCTCAGTCCTGAAGAGGGGGTTTGGACAGAAATGTCAACTGTTTTATGTTTCTTGTTTATGTAGATGCTGCCTGGCCTGCTGAATTTCCCTGGCATTTTGTGTGTGTTGCTCTGGATTTCCAGCATCTGCAGACTTCCTCCTGTTTATCATCAGTTTTCTATAGCATCTAGTGAAACACTGACCCTTGTCCCTAGCTCATTTGCTCAGTCCTCATGAGTAACAATATCCAGCCGCAGCCACTAATACAAATTTCCATTTTTCACATTTTTTACTTACATGTCTCTTCATACCCACAGTAAAGATTCATTCTTACTTTCCATCCTACAGCCTCCATATTCAATGCATCATCCTCTCTAACATTACCAGCTTCAACAAGATGCCACAACCCAGCCTATCTTTGACCCTTCTGCTGTTCCAACAGCGCCCAGTGTAGGCTTCAGAAGAACAGAGTTTCCATCTGCGTGAGGTACAACCCTCAGACTCAACATTAAGTCGAATTTGACAATTCTAGGTAACCAGCTTGTTCAGAACTTTAGTCCAATATCAGGAGATTAGAGTGCAACTTGTGTGATCTTTGGGGAAAATGTAAGTGGTAAGAGTTAAAGTTAAAGTTAAAACGGGCAGAATAAAATGGCATTAGTGTAGACAATGCGACGGTCGGCAGGCCAAAGGGCCTGCTTCCACATAGTATGTCTCTGTTTCATGATATGTTTGTTTCCTAGGATGCCTAGTTCCAATACAGGCTTGATATTTAATTACTTAATTGCCTTTTATTGTTAACAATGAAATGTTAGCTGTCTTTCTCCCCTAACAAAAGCTGCCTGGTCTGCTGGAGTAGTTTCTGTGTTGTTTTGATTTCAGATTATCTCTATCACTGGAGCCGTTTCTGGCTCAGCCATCCTCAGATCCAAATGCTTCTCCAAATATGTCATTAGAAACACAGAAAATCTACAACACAGTACAGGCTCTTCTGCCCACAATATCCTTGTGGATATTTGACCACCTTTGTCTCACATGTGCTTGCTATCCTGAATATGCTTCGTGTGCTTTGTGCTGTGTGTGACTATTGGTATCGTGTTTTGCACCTTGGCCCTGGAGGAACACTGTCACTGTATTCATGAGTATTCATGTATGATTGAATAACAGTTAAAATTGAATAGAATTCAATTCCTTTAAACTCTGGAATTCTATCTAAATTGTTGGTCATTTGCCCTGAATCCCCAAGTAGAGATAAGGAAGGGAAATTGATCTCTTCAAAGAAATACAAGTTCCCATCCCCATCCACAGAACAATGTTCACGTTGTGTGAAAGATTTACTTTTCAATAAATCTTTTCATACCCTCTTAACACATCTAAGTCCCTAGAATGTGTAGAATTCATGGCTTGATTTATTTGTCTTTCTGAAATGAAAAAGCAATGAAACTGGAGTTGCTAGAGATCTGAAATGAATGCAAAATGCTGGAGACACTGATCAGGTCAGATGGTATCTGTAAACCGGAAAAGTGAGGAATATGGTCCAAGCTATAGAGAAGGAGCAGAGCCCGGAGAAAACAAGTCAGCAACGATGAAGGTTGACAATATGACAGAAAAACTGTTGGTACAATCTAACAAGTGCCACATACAAGGTCACAGCACATGTTGAGAGCCCTGAATTTGGGGAAATTCGTTGTATGTACTGTGGATTGGCTAACTAACTCAAAACACGGTTGAGTATTTATAATAATGTAATTACGGTGGAAGGAGCTGAGTGTACAGTAGCCATATTTGGAGATGACACAAAATAGATGGGTTAGTAAGTAGCATAACCATAAGACATAGGAGCAGAATTAGGCCATTTGGCCCATCAAGTCTGTTCCACTATTTTATCATGGCTGATTCATTTCCCTCTCGACCCCAGTATCCTGAATTCTTCCCGTAACCTTTGACACCCTTATTAATCAAGAACATATCAATCACTATTTTGAATATATCCAATGGCTTGGCCTCCACCGACATCTTTGGCAATGAATTCCACGGATTCACCACCCTCTGGCTAAAGAAATTCTACCTCATCTCTGTTCTAAAAGGACATCCTTCTATTCTGAGGCTGTCCTCTGGTCCTAGGCTCTCCCACTATTGGAAACAACCTCTCCCCGTCCGCTCTATGTAGGCCTTTCAATATTCTGTAAGTTTCAATGAGACCCCCGCTCATTATTCTAAACTCCAGTGAGTACAATGAAATGCTCTTTATGTTAAACCTTTCCTTCTCAGTATTATTCTCATGGCCAGCATCCTTTTTTAGACAAGAGGCCCAAAACTGCTAACAATACTGCAAATGTGATCTAAATAATACCTTGTAAAGCCTCAACTTTACATCCTTGTTTTTATCATCTACTCCTCTTGAAACGAATGCTAACATTGCATTTTCCTTCCTCACCACAGACTCAACCAGCAAGCTAGCTTTAGGGAATCCTGCACTAGGACTCCCGAGTCACCCTGAACTTCTTAATTTCTGAATTGACTCGCCATTTAGAAAATAGTCTGTACTTTTATTCCTTTTACCGAAGTGCATGACCATATACTTCTCTACACTGTACTCAATCAGCCACTTCTTGGCCCGTTCTCCTAAAACCATAAGACATAAGAGCAGAATTAAGCCATTCAGCTCATTGAGTCTGCTCCGCCATTCCATCATGGCTGATCCCAGATCCCACTCAACCTCATAAACCAGCCTTCTCGCCATATTTGTTGATGCCCTGACTGATCAGGAAACAATCAACTTCCACCTTAAATATACCCTCGGACTTGGCCTCCACCTCAGTCTTTGGCAGAGCATTCCACAGATTTACTATTCTCTGGCTAAAAAAATTCCTCCTTACCTCTGTCTAAAAGATTGCCCTCAATTTTGAAGGTACCCTCTGGTTCTGGATACCCCCACCATAGGAAACACCTTCTCCACATCCACCTTATCCAGTACATTCAACATTCGGTAGGTTTCAATGAGATCCCCACACATTCTTCTAAATTCCAGTGAGTACAGGCCTAAAGCTGCCAAACGCTTCTCAGATGTTAACCCCTTCATTCCTGGAATCATCCTAGTGAACCTTCTCTGGACAACACATGCTTTCTGAGATATGGGGCTCAGAACTTTAATAAGGGTCTTATAAAGGGTCAGCATTATCTCCTTGCTTTTATATTCTATTCCCCTTGAAATAAATGCTAATATCACGTTTGCCTTCTTTACCACAGACTCAACCTGTAAATTAACTGACTATGAGTTTTGCACGAGGACTCCAACTTCCCTCTGCACTCCTGATGTTTGAACCTTCTCCCCATTTAGATAATAGTCCATATTATTGTTCCTTTTACCAAAATGCATGATCATGCATTTCACTGGAATTTTCCATCTACCACTTTTTTGCCCATTCCTCCAATTTGTCTGAGTCCTGCAGTAACTGCATTGTTTGCTCAGCACTGCCTACCCCTCCACCTGTCTTTGTATGATTCGCAAACTTTCCACAAAATCATCAATTCCATTATCCAAATCATTAACAATATGAAAAGTAGGGGTCCCAATACTGACCCCTGAGGAACACCACTAGTCACTGGCAGCCAATCAGAAAAGGCTCCCTTTATTCCCACTCGCTGCCTCCTGTCTGTTATCTTGTTAAGCAGCCTCATGTGTGGCACCTTATCAAGCGCCTTCTGAAAATCCACAGTAAATTACATCCACCACCTCTCCTTTTGCCACCCTACTTGCTACGTCCTCAAAGAACTCTAACAGATGTGACAGGCAAGATTTCCCTTCACAGAAACCATGCTGACTTTGACTTATTTTATCACTAGTCTCCAAGTACCTCAAACCCTCATCCTTAATAATAGACTCCAACACTTTCCCAACCACTGAAGTTAGGCAAACTGGCCTGAAACTTCCTTTCTTTTGCCTTCCTCCCTTCTTAAAGAGTGGAGTGACATTTGCAATTTCCTAATCCCCTGGGACCACACCAGAGTCAAGTGACTTGTTTCACCAGGTGACTTGTCCACATTGAGACCTTTCAGTTTCCCTGACACGCTTTCTTTTGTAACAGGAATGGCACTCACTCCTGCTCCCTGACACTCACAAACCTCTGGCACACTGCTAGTGTCTTCCACAGTGAAGACTGATGCAAAGTACCCATTAAGTTCAACTGCCATTTATTTGTCCCCTATTACTACCTCACCAGCAACATTTTCCAGTGGTCCAACATCAACTCTCACCTCCCTTTTACACATTATATAACTGAAAAAACTTATAGTATCCTGCTTTATATCATGGGCTAGTTTGCCCTCATATTTCAATCTTTCCCTTCTTAAAGCTTTTTTTAAGCTGCTTTTTATTAAATTTTAAAGGCTTCCCTATCATCAAAATTCCCACACATTTTCCTAACTTAAACTCCATTACATTAAGATGATTAATAAGATCTGGGTATTTACACAACACCCAATCTAAGATAGCTTTTCCCTGAGTAGGCTCAAGCACAAGCTGCTCTAAAAGCCATCTTGTAGGCATTCAACAAATTCCCTCTCTTGCGATTCTACACCAACTTGATTTTCCCAATCCCCTTGTTTATTGAAGTTCCCATTACAATTATCTCATTACCTTTATTCCAGCTCCCTTTGCAATTTCAATTCCACATCTTGGCTACTATTTGGAGGCCTATATATGATGCCCATAATGGGTGCTTATACCCTTGCAATTTCTGAATTAAACCCATGAAGATTCAACATTCTCTGACCCTATGTCACCTCTTTCTAAAGATGTAATTCCATCTCTTACCAACAGAGTCACACCACCACCTATGTCCTCCTGCCTGTCCTGTCGATACAAGGTATATCCTTTGATGTTAAGCTCCCAACTATGGCCCTCTTTCAGCCACGACTCAGTGACACATGCAACATCATACCAACCAATCTCTAATTATGCCACTTTATTCTGAATGCTACATACATTTATATACAACAACTTCAGTCCTTTTTTTTCTTTTTACAGTATTTTTATTCAGAAGAAAAATCAAGATTTACAGAGTGCAACACATAGATACATCTCAACATAAATCATGTACATTCATATATTGTAATAAAATTGATCAAAATGTTATTGCATATCACATAAAGGTATACCACTCTGTAATCAAAAATTTAAAGAAAGGTCATACATCATAAAATAAATTTTTTTATATAAAAAAGTCAACCCCCTACCAACTATCAAAGAAAAAAGCTGATGGATGATAATGGATAATTAGAAAAAAAACATATTCGCTTAAGAAGAGAAGATAGAAATATACATAAAAGTCTGTACACTGTTAAGCTTTATAAATTGGAAAAGTAATTTAGGAAAGGTCCCCAGATATCATAAAAAGATTGTTTCAAATTTAAGACTGAGCAGTGGATCTTCTCTAAATTTAAATAAGACATAATATCACGTAGCCATTGAAGATGTGTAGGAGGGGTAGACTCCTTCCATTTAAGCAAGATTGCTCTCCTTACTAAAAGAGGGGTAAAATCTAAAACCTATGGTTAGGAGTATTTAAAGTTATATCTTCATTTGCAATAATACCAAACAAGGCAGTAAGGGGATTTGGGTCAAATTTGACCCTAAAAAGTTGTGAGAAGGTATGTAATACTTCCTGCCAAAACTTTTCAATTTTACGGCAAAACCAAAACATGAATTAAAGAGGCATCAGCAGAGTTGCATTTATTACAAAGTGGAGAAACATTCAGCTAAAAACTGTACAGCTTCTGTTTAGAAATGTAAGCTCTATGAACCACTTTAAATTGTAGAAGAGAATGACGAGCACAGAAAGATGATTTATTAACCTGTTTAAGAATTTTATTCCATCTTTCATCAGAAATCTGACAACTTCAGTCCTACATTCTTTGTCCTTTTGAAATTTGCCACTGTAGTACAATTTAACCCTTTGCTCTCTCTGTATTTGTACCCAATCATTTGTTTGTCCTTCCTTACAATCATGTTACAATCATCAAGTACTTGTAAACCCGCTGGCTCACCCTGAGCTCCCATCCCCCCACCATATTATTTAAACCCCTCCAACAGCTCTAGTAAACCTTCCTGCGAGAATATTGGTCTGCTCAGATTCAAGTGCAACCTGTCCGTTTTGTACAGGCCTCATCTGCCCCAAAGAGGCCCCTTCTGCTTCCTTTACACTACCTGCCCGCTCAGCTATCTTCATATTGTCCAGAAACTCAGCCACAAAACCACCAGTTCCATCGTCCACATTATTAACATATAACGTGAAAAGTAGCAGACTTAACACCACTAGTCACCAGCAGCCAACCGGAAAAGGTCCCCTTTATTTTCCTCTGCCTCCTCCCAGTCAGACAATCTTCTATCCATGCTGCTATCTTAAATGTCTAACCGTGGGCTCTCATCTTGTTCAGCAGCCCCAGGTGTGGCACCTCGTCAACAGCGTAAACAAGATCCACTGACTCTCCTTCAGCTATCCTGCCTGTTATTTCCTCAAGGAATTCCAACAGATTTGTCAGGCAAGAATTTCCCTTCAGAAAACCATGCTAGCTTAGGCCTATTTTCTCACGTGCCTCCAAGTACACAGACACCTTATGCTGACGTAGAGTAAGGTGATATCACCTGCTGGACTTTGCCTCTCCAAATTCCAATACTCAGATTTGGCATCTGACTTCTATGATTTCCTGGTATCTGTTCCCTTTCTACCCAGCCCAGCATACTGGCAATTCATGTGGGCATGTTGGAGGAACAGTGCGGAACTTCAGACAATTTCTGGTCAATTTACAAGCTGGACAAAATAAATTAAGGGTCACTCACAGTTTTGAACTGTTACTGAAGTAATATCTTGTAAAGTACACTGATATCAATAATTTAAATAAACAATTCCACTTGTCTATAAAATGAAAGCACTCAGGTCCAGCAGTAACAGCGGAAAGAAAACCGGAATCAACATTTCAGGTTGACCACTTCTGTCAGAGCTGAAGGATTGATGAACAGACATTGATCTGAGGTACTATGGTTTCTCATACCACACAGCAACCCAATTTCTCCTGGAATCTACTCTCCCCAGATTCCCACCGGTCCAACCATCAACCTTCCAGAGAAGTAGCTCACAGTGGCTAATTAGTCTAACAACCCACACATCTTTCGGATGTAGGAGAAAACTGGACTAACCAATGGAAACCCATGGTGACAGGGACAGTGTACAAACTCCATCCATATAGACAGCATCAAGAGTCAGCATTAAATCCGGGTCACTGAACTTGAGACACCACGGTTGCTGCAGATCAGGTGTTACCGCAGGCACCTCTGTGAATTTGTGCTGTCTTCAGCGCAATGTAGAAATTTATTGGGAATCGTGGAACACATAATACACTGCCCAAGTAACTAGTATGTATGTACAACACAGATGATGGAAATGCACACTGGCCCATCAGTGCCAGGAACTGAAAATTCTGTGTATATTTAAGGATTTATTTCTGAAGGATTCCCATTTTCCATAATGCCAAAAGACCCATTTTGTCCCCCAAGCATTTTCTGCTTCTCCATCCCATTCCTAGCATCAACAACGTTTAATTGTCACTTCACCTCTTTCCCATCCCTATGTGCACTCTACTCCCGATCCAGCTCAACCCACGCTGCATCCCCCCACAACGTCCAGCCCATAATCCCATCACCTTCCGCCTCATCCCACCGCACAACCCACTTTCCCTCCACATCCTACGCCCCACCTCTACAGTCCCTCCCACCCACCTCACCCTCCCTCTCAGACCCTCTCCTATCCCTCACCTCCTCCCTGCCATTCCCCTACCTCGCTGTAACACGCATCCAGCGGTGCGCGCTTGACCAGCCGACAGGGTCACCAGTTCCGGGAACCAGTTCTGACGTCAGTCGCTGTTTATCCACGTGATTTCATTCATGAAAATTCCGGTGACGTCACCTTTTTCCTACGAGCGGCGGGAAAGGCAGAATAGTGCAAGCAACGGAATATTATCAGAACTGTACTAAATGTTATATGCTATATAAATCGTTAATCCTTAATCCGAAGTAGATAGTAGTGTTCAATATGCAAATCCATAATGTATAATGTTATAGATGAACTGTGCATGTTTTACAATTTAATTATACATAATTCTGAAATTATACTAAATACTGCAACAGCTGAGAACACTACGAAAGTTATACATTTATTGCGATTATATATTTATATAATTGTGTTTATTGTAAAATTAAGATAATTACAAGAGGGAATAAAATAGTAGAATTGTCTGCAAGAAGTCATTATACACTGTAGTATAACTTAGCTCACCTCAGGGATGTGTGCTTTGCCTGCTGCTCTACTCTCTCTATACCCAATGACTGCGTCTAGGCACAGCCCAAATACCATCTATAAATTTGCTGATGACACAACTATTGTTGCCAGAATTTCAGATGGTGAGGAGAGGGCATACGGGAACGAGATATATCAGCAAGATGAGTGGTGTCGTAGCAACAACCTTACACTCAATATCAGTATGACCAAAGAACTGATTGTGGACATCAGAAAGGCTAAAATTAATAATGATCTTTCAAGAGTCACTAGATTCTGGAATGGTTTCTGGAAGACTGGAAGAATCTGGAAGAATGGTTTCTGGTAGATGTCACTTCACTCTTCAAGAAGGAAGAGAAGCAGAAGAAAGGAAACTGTGGACCAGTTAGTCCGACCTCTGGTTGGGAAGACGTTGGAGCCGATTGTTAAGGATGTAGTTTCAGGGGACTTGGAGGCACATGATAAAATAGGACAGAGTCAGCACAGTTTCCTTAAATGAAAATCTTGCCTGACAAATCTTTGGAATTCTTCGAAGAAATAACAAGCAGGATGGACAAAGGACAAAGTGGATGTTGTGAACTTGGATTTTCAAAAGGTCTTTGACAAGGTGCTGCACATAAGGCTGCTTTACAAGTTAGGAGCCCCTGGCATTAATGGAAAGATACCAGCATGGATAAAGCAGTGGTGGCTGATTACAGGAGTCTAAGAGTGGGAATAAATGGAGCATTTTCTGGTTGGCTACTGGTGGTGTTTCACAGTGGTCTGTGTTGGGACCAATTCTTTTTACATTGTATGTCAATGATTTGGATGATGGAATTGATGGTTTTGTTGCAAAGATTGCAGGCGATATGAAGATAGGTGGAGGGGCAGGTCATTTTGAGGAAGTAGAGAGGCTACAGAAGGACTTGGATTAAGAGATTTGGCAAAGAAATGGTTGATGGAATGCAGTGCTGGGAAGTGTATGGTCATGCACTTTGGAAAAGAAATAAAAGTGTGGACTATTTTCTAAATGGAGAGAAAATTCAAAATGCTGAGGAGCAAAGGAACTTGGGAGTCCTCGTGTAGGATTCCCTAAAGGTTAATTTGCAGACTGAGTCTGTGGTGAAGAAGGCAAATGTGATGCTTGCATTCATTTCAAGAGGCCTAGAATATAAAGGCAAGGATGTAACGTTGAGGCTTTATAAAGCGCTAATGAGGCCTCACATAGACTACTGTGAGAAGTTTTTGCCCCTTACCTTAGGAAGGATGTGTTGACACTGGAGAGGGTTAAAAGGGTTTGAAAATGATCCTAGAATTGAGCGGCTTGTCATATGAAGAGCATTTAATGGCTCAGGGCCTGTATTCACCGGAGTTCAGAAGAACGAGGGCTGACCCTTTGAAACCTATCAAATGTTGAAAGGCATTGATAGAGTGGATGTGGAGAGTATGTTTCCTAGGGTGAGAGAGTCTAGGACTACAGAACACTGCCTCAGAATAGAAGGCCATCCTTTTTAGAACAGAGATGAGGAGGAATTTATTTAGCTAGAGAGTGGTTAATCTGTTGAATTTATTGCCACAGGCAGCTTTGGAGGCCAAGCCTTTATGTATATTTAAGGCAATGTTGATCGATTTTTGATTGGTTAGGGTATGAAGGGGTGCGGGGTGAAGGCGGGAGATTGGGGCTAAGAGGAAAATTGGATCAGGTATGATAAAATGGTGGAGCAGACTTAAGACTATAAGACATAGGAGAAGAATTAGGCCATTCACCCCACTGAGTCTGCTCTGCCTTTTCATCATGGCTGGTCCCAGATCCCATTCAACCCCATATACTTGCCCTCTCACCATATCCCTTGCTGCCTGGCTAATCAGGAATCTATCAGCTTGTGCTTTAAATATACGCACGGACTTGGCCTCCACCACAATCTGTGGCACAGTATTCCACAGATTCACTACTCTCTGGCTAAAAAAATCCTTCTTACTTCTGGTCTAAAAGGTCGTCTCTCAATTTTGAGGCTGTGCCCTCTAGTTCTGGGTTATCCACCATAGGAAACATCCTCTCCACATCCACCCTATCTAGTCCTTTCAACATTTGGTAGGTTTCAATGAGATCCCCACACATTCTTCTAAATTCCAGTGAGTACAGGCCCAAAACTGCCAAACGCCCCTCATATGTTAACCCCTTCATTCCCAGAATCATCCTCCTTAACCTCCTCTGGACTCTCCAATAACAATGCATCCTTTATGAGATAAGGGGCCCAAAACTGTTGACAGTACTCCAAGTGCAGGTTGACCAGTGTCTCATAAAGCCTCAGCATTATCTATTTGCTTTTATATTCTATTCTCCTTAAAATAAATGCCAACATTGCAATTGCCTTCTTTACCACAGACTCAAGCTGTGAATTAACCTTCTGGGAGTCTTGCACAAGAACTTCCAAGTCCCTCTGCACCTCTGATTTTGAATTTCCTCCCCATTTAGATAATAGTCTGCACTATTGTCCCTTTTACCAAAATGCGTTATCATACATTTCCCAACACTTTAATCCATCTGCCAATTTTTTGCCCATTCTTTCAATTTGTCTAAGTCTTGCTGCAATCACATTGCTTCCTCAGCACTACCTACTCCTCCACCTCTCTTCATATCATCTGCAAACTTTACCACAAAACCATCAATTCCACTGTCTAAGTCACTGACAGTGTGAAAAATAGTGATCCCAATACAAACCAGTGAGGAACACCATGAGTTACCGGCAGCTAACCAGAAAATGTCCCCATTAATCCCACTTGCTGCCTCATGTCTTTCAGCCATTCCTCTATCCAGTATATATCCCGCAACACCATAGGATTTTATCTTGTTAAGCAGCCTCATGTTAGACACTTTATCAAATGTCTTCTGAAAATCTAAGTAAATGACATCCACTACCTCTCCTTTGTCCACCCTGCTTGCTACTAGGCGACAAGATTTCCCTTTACAGAAACCACGCTAACTTAGGCTTATTTTATCATTAGTCTCCAAGTACCTCAAACCCTCATCCTTAATAATAGACTCCAACACTTTCCCAACCACTGAGGTTAGGCTAACTGGCCTATAATTTCCTTTCTTGTGCCTTCCTTCCTTCTTAAAGAGTGGAGTGATAATTGCAACCTTCCAGTCTTGAAAGATCATGAGGTTATCTCTTCTGCAACCTCATTCAAGACTCTGGAATGTAGTCAGTCTAGTCCAGGTGACTTATCCATCTTAAGACCTTTTAGCTTGCCTAGCAATTTTTCCTCTGTAATAGCAATGGCACTCACTCCTGTTCCTTGACTCTCGTGGACCTCCAGCATATAGCTAATGTCTTCCACAGCAAAGACTGAAGAAAAGTACTTATTAAGTTCATTTGCCATTTCTTTGTCCCCCATTACTACCTCACCAGCATCATTTTCCAGTAGTCCAATATCAACTCTCACCTCCCTTTTACTCTTGATATAACTGAAAAATCTTTTTGTATCCTGCTTCATATTATTGGCTAGTTTGTCCTCATATTTCATCTTTTCCCTTCTTATAGCTTATTTATTTGCCTTTTGTTGGATTTTTAAAGCTTCCTAATCATCTAGCTTCCCACTTATTTTTGCTACCTTATCACATTGCTTTCTTTGTTACCTTTCCTTGGCTTTTATGCAGTCCTTAACTTCCCTTGTCAACCACGGTTGCCTAGCCCTGCCATTTGAGAGAACTTCTTCTGTGGGACATACCTATCCTGCACCTTATGAATTATTGCCAGAAACGTCAGTCACCTCTGTTCTGCCATCATCCCTGCCAGTATCCTCCTCCAATCCACCTGGGCAAGCTCCTCTCTCGTGCCTCTGTAATTCCCTTTATTTCATTGTGATACTGATACATGTGATTTGGGTTTCTCCTTCTCAAATTGCATTATGAATTCAATCATATTATGATCACTGCTTCCTAAGAGTTCCTTTACATTAAGCTGATTAATAAGATCTGGGTTATTACACAACACCCAATCTAAGATAGACTTTCTACTTGTAGGCTCAAGCACAAGCTGCTCTAAAAAGCCATCTTGTAGGCTTTCAACAAATTCCCTCTCTTGCACTCCGACACCAACTTGATTTTCCCAATCCGCTTGCATATTGAAGTACCCCATTATAATTGTGAAGTTACCCTTATTACATGCCCTTTTCAGCTCCCTTTGCAATCTCAACCCCACACCTTGGCTAATACTTGGAGGCCTATACATGATTCCTATTAGAGTTTTTTTTAATCCTTGCAGTTTCTTAACTCCATCCACAAAGATTCAACATCCTTTGACTCTATGTCACCTCTTTGTAAAGATGTAATTCCATCTCTTACCAGGAGGTGTGCCTTCCTGCCTGCCCTGTCAATAGAAAGTATATCATTTGATGTTAAGCTCCCAACTATGACCTTCTTTCAGCCACGACTCAGTGATGATCCCAATGTCATACTGGCCAATCTCTAATTGCACCATGAATTCGTCCACTTTATCCCAAATGCTACTTGCATTTAAATAAGGCACCTTCAGTCCTGCAGACTTTGACCTTACGAATTTTGGCTCTGTGGTACTCTTTCTTCTGTTTGCAGAATCATTGGTGTCCCTCCTTACATTTATATTACATCATCTACTTGTAAACAGGCTGGCTCATCCTCAGCTCTGTCATACTGGTTCCCATTCCTCTGTCATATTTGTTTAAACCACTCCCAACAGCTCTACAGTTGATGGGCCAAATGGCCTAATTCAGCTCCTATATGGTGTTAAGACAAGTGAAAACACCCAATCCTGATAGAGGGATCAGAAGTGGAAAGAGAGAGCAATTTCAAGTTTCTGGATGTCAACTGAGGTCTGTCCTGAGCCTATCATATTGATGCAACTATAAAGAAGGAATGACAGCAGCTGTATTTCATTCGGAGTTTGAGGAGATTTGGTATGTCACCAAAGACTCTCACAAATTTCTTCATACGTATCATGGAGAGCATTCTGGTGTTGTGTGGTGGGGGGTGGGGGGAGGGCAGCATGTAGAGAGCTGTAAACTGCCTCTGTAATATCCAGAACATCTTCAAGGAGTGATGCTTCAAAAAGACAACTTCCATCATTAACAGCCTTCGTCACCCAGGTACCTCTCCTCAGGTACAGGAGCCTGGCGGCACACACTCAGCGATTCAGGAACAACTTCTTCCCCTCTGCCATCTGACTTCTGAATGAACATTGAATCCACGAACACTACCTTACTTAGTTTAAAAAAATATATTTACTGTAATTCAGTTTTATTTCCATTATTATGTATTGCATAATAGAGAAAATACAACAATTTTGTGACATATGCCACTGATATCAAACCTGATTCTGATTCTGAAAGGAGTAAGAAAATAACAAAGAGCAATAATTATTTTGTACGCCTTCAATGGCATTGCAATTCCTCTGGGGAAGGAAAGGTTACCAACTGACAACTACTGCTTGCTGGGTTGTGCCTATAGCAGTAATTTGGTGATGCATGACTAATAAAATCTTTTGCCTACTCATCCAAAAACACTCCCCATTCCCCCCATCAATCCCTAATGAAACTGGTTTCAGAGATTCAGTGGCAAGTTTCAATGTGACTCAATCCCATGTCAACATTTTATAACCTGGCTCCTCAGAAATCCAGCAGAATGAAGTCTGAAGGATTGGAAGAACCAGCTTTAGAGAAATGGTGGAAAGGACATGTTTATAGGATAGTCGCTGTCGTTGAAAAGCCAGCCTACACTGAATAAATAAGGACTGGTATTTATATATTATGGTCCCCAAGACGTTAGCCAGTGAAATATATCTGTAAACTTGTATGCTTGCTTGCTTTACGTCTGATCTGAAAGTTGGCTTCTCTGTCAGCACCATGTTCTCAGTGTCATCTGATTTGTGTCATCTTGAATTTTGTGCTTAGCTCTCAGGTCTGTGGCAGCCCCGAGTCCTGAGATGAGAACGGTGCACATTGCTTTCGGATAACCCTGCCATTTGATTTGGGTAGGCAGTCACACTTGCCTTTGCTTTCAGCCAGAACTCCACCGCGGGCCATCATCAAGCGCTAAGGGAAGACAGCTCACTGTCTTTGGGGGCGGTTACCTCAGTAGCGGTGGGTCCTAAGGTGTAATTTACAATATTACTGCAAGGCGGCAGGAGGCTAGGTAAGAAATGAGAAACAGACTGAAGAGCAGTTCCCAGTGTGAAATGGACAGATATGGACAAGGGAAGGCGGTGGAAATAATAAGACTACAATGGGAACAGGAAGTCAGTCTTAATATTCTTTAAATTGGCTAAATATTATTGGTGTTGAGCTACAGATCCGCGCAATGCAACTTCCTCTTCGATGTAATTTCCTGTCATGTGTTGCTGTGCCTGTCGCTCCCCGGGTCTAAGTGAGTAAGTACTTGTCCCAGTCAGGCTTTGTGACGGATTAGTTTGTCAGCAGAGAGCCAAACGGAGGAGCTCTGACCGACAGTAGTGAAGTGAGTGTCGCTTTTTAAACCACATTTCGGAAAGAGTTCGAGTTCATGAGCGGGAGGCGGCGTTTCGTTCCTTCGATTAAAATTAAACCAATGCACCTGGCAGTTTGGACAAATGCTGAAACCTGTAGGAATGAATTTAGGAACAGGTGGAGGGAGACTAGTTCAGAGCTTCATGCCTCCATTCCACCCGTTAGTTTTGGTTCTAGAACCCCAAAGCCTTCACTACTGACTTGCTTTGGAGTTTTGCTAGGTTGTCTGTTGACGCCATCACTGCCGAGTTCAAAGCCCAATGCAGAGTTGAGTGGTCACACTGGCGATTTTCAGCTGACCCTCAGTGCGTTATCCAAGGTGGCGTTATTGTATTAAATTTTTCGTCTTTCTTTATAAAGGGGAATTCTCCCGAGCTGACCTTCGTATCCCTCCTCCATAAAGTGGTCTGGTGATATTCACAAAGTATTTGTTATCCTTTGCCGGCTATAAATTCATTCCCTTATATTTCTCACTTAGGAGAGTCTCTTCAAAAATAACTGCAATTAGATACAATTTATTTTAAACTTAACATTTATTGCAACATTAAAAAAAGAAACCAGTCTCAAATATATTCAAAAAATATTTTTACTTTTAAACTCAATCAAGGTAGATTTGAAATTGTAGTTCTTTCAGTGGTGAATCAAAATGTCGGAGGAATCGGTGACAGCTTTCTGGCGTCAGTACAAATCTAAAGTATAACATAGAAATGCGTTTTAGACATTTGAACTGGAGCAGGTTTATTGAGGATGTAAGGATTGCCTGGGCTGATCCTGCTCCCAGGTATTAGGATGGCACACAGGAAACTTGTACGTGACACTGGCCATTATCAGTTAATTAAATCATGTTATTTTCCCCTAAAAATATAAACACAGCTGACATAATTCCAGTCTGGAAAACTGCAATCAACTCGTTGCCAGGGCCGACAAATGCATAGCGTTTTATTTGACGTTACAGAATTAAACGAATCATATGGTTTTAACATGTGGAAACACAAAATGAGCTCTGATGCTCCATCATCTGCATTGTTCCTTCACCAGGTGTAAGGAGGGTAGTCTGCCTCAGTGAGATTCCAAAACTGACCAGCAGGGAATGAATTAGTCTCACAGGGAGAACATCTATGATTTAGTTAAAGTTCATCTATTAGATCTAGTTTTCCCATAAATAAAATAATATCTACAGAACAAGAAACCGAAGTGGGAGTAAACCACTGAACCCCATTCCATAAGATTGTGGCAGCCTTCCTGATTAACTACTTCATTTCATTACTATCTAAAAATCTATTACCCTGTCTTGAATAAACATAGAGGTTTGTAGACTTGGCCAACTCCATCACGAGCACAACCCTCTTCACTATTGAGGGCATTTTCAAGAGGCAGCGCCTCAAGGTGTGGCATCCATCACTAAGGAACCTCACCATACAGCATGGATTCTCTAATGAGAGGATCTGCCGATGCTGGAAATCCAAGCAACACACACAAAATGCTGGAGGAACTCAGCAGGCCACGGTCCTGCTGAAGGGTCTCAGCCTGAAACATCGATGGTACTTTATTCCATAGATGCTGCCTGGCCTGCTGAGTTCCTCCAGCATTTTGAGCTTACATCCTCTTGTCATTTCCAGCAGAAACAGGTTCTTTTCCTCTGTCATCAAATTTCTGAATAGTTCACGCAGAGCACCTGGTTACTCCTTTCTCTTTGCACTATGTATTCTGTAAAATACATCCATTTATATCTTTGCATTGTACTGCTATCACAAAACAAATTTCGCGACTTGCTAAGTCAGTGAAAATAATTCTGATTTTGTATAAAGATTGACAAAGATTCATCAGAACTTTCTTCACAGCAGTATTCTGAACCAACTCCTCAATTCGAGACTGTAACCCCTCAACCCCAGCAAGCCTGGAGGGAACAGGAACATTATCCCTGCATCTAAAAGACACTTTTCATGTCACCCTTTCCTGATATTGTAATTATTAGAATTTGAACAGGATTTATCCACAAGATTCCCTGAGCTGGTGGCTGAATTGCTTCCTCATGAGGAATGAGTCTTGATGAAGGGTCTCAGCCTGAAATATTAGCTGCTTGTTCCTTTCCTCAGATGCTGCCTGACCTGCCAAGTTCCTCCAGTGCTTTGTGTGTGTGTTTCTCACCCATCCCAACTTTCCATATAACCTCAGTTTTAAACATATTCTTGATAGGATTTTCAAAGCATTCACAATCCTCAATGCCATTATGATTTTCTAAATTGTGACATTGACAATTCAAAAGTGTGCAAAGAGCTTACATTTCTATACACTTTTTAGAACCTCATGATATTCCAAATAAGTATTGTAGAATGTGTGGCAGCCAATTTGCAGAGTTTGCCAGTCAGAAATGGTTGTTGGATCTGCTCTTCCTTTATAATGGTACAGCATAAAGAAGAAATATCAGGCAAGACACAAGGAACATCTCTGCTTTTCCTGCATATGGTGGAGAGGTTTTTTTTGTACAGACACAAGGGTTTGAAAGGTGCTAGCTGTGATATTGTGGCCCTTTCACTGGGTCATAGTACACAACCACTGAAGGTCAACTTGACAAGTTGCTGAGGCATGAGCAGCATGGTTTTATTGAAGAGTAAAGATTTCTGTGGAGGAAAAGTGCTGGGTCTAGGTGCAACACAAACAAAATGCTGGAGGAACTTTGCGGGTCATGCCTTCACAGGGTCTTGGCCCATAAATTCAATTGTTTATTTATCTCCATAGATGCTGCCTGACCTGTTGAGATGCTCCAGCACTTTGTGTGTTTTGCTCAAGATTTCCATCATTTCTCGTGTCTATGGTCTAGGTGTTCCATATAGTCACAGAATGCTATATAATCTCAAAGGCTAGGTGTTATGCTTAAATGAGAACTGAGAAGCCATCCTCTATAGAGTGTTGCAGCTCCAACCATCTATGCATTGAAAAATACAATTTCTATTCTAACATTATAATTCTATTGAATGGTCCCCTAGTATAATGAATCAGACAGTTGGACTTGGCCTGATGATCCACCTTATACCTGACTGTCTGCCTAGTCTGCCCTTTCTCTGTAACTCTGGACTCTGTTATTGCTTTTCCCTTGCACTACCTTAATACACTGAAATCATCTGTACAGATGGCATACAAAGTCATACAGTACATATGACAATAATAAACCAATTTAGTTTATACTTAAAAGGTAGTTATTATTACTTAATGTTTTCTTTTGGTTTCAATCCACAGATTCCTCCTTTCCCTTCTGGCTTTCTGAAGATACGGGTCTGCAGCTATTGAGGTGCTAACAGTTGCAATCTGCTGAGAGCTTTCTCAGCGGATGCACTTTTGAGTTGAAGGGACAACCTCGGTGTGAGGGCAAGTGGAAGTTACCAGCAAGGCATTCAATTAAAGAAATGGGTGAAGTGTAAAGGGACTTTTTATTTCAGGAAGGAAGTGAGGGCATTAGTTGGGGGCAGACTGTCAAGTTCAGCACACTTGCCAATATCAGGAAATGTCTGTGGTGAGGAGTGAGCCAGTGGGCTGGCTTGTGGATCATCAGGCTTACATCAACCAGTTGTACAGATGTTGTCACCACTCTCCTCCCGATGGACACTGCCACAGATACGTCTTCAGGGCAGAATACTTCAAAGTGGAGAAGCCTTACATTGTTAACACCAGGACTGCAGGCCAGGGGTCAGCTGTCAATGACAAAAGTGTGAAAGGCAGCAAGCGCAAGAGGAAGGGTCAGGAACTGAACCAGGGAGAGCTGGAGGCTCTGGAGTACCATGACAAGGTCAGTCTGGCAATCCAGGATGGCACCGAAAAGCTGGTGGAACATCTAGAAGTGGAGGAGACAGGCAGCAGAGAGCAAGGGACAGCTTTGGTCCCTGCAGACTCCATGCTGGTTGAGCTCTGCTTCATGGCCAAGCAGCTACTGGAAGAACCCCAGAGGCAGGTGCAGGTTTTAACCAGTGAGTCAGGGCCAGACCTGGAACCCCTCAGCTGTCTGACAGAGAATAGTTCAAGCTGTGCCCGGCTCGTGAAGCTGATGGGACACCAGTATCTGCTCCCACCGCGATGTACCTTCCTGCTGTCGGACGTCTCCCGCATGGAGCCACTTTTGGGCTATAAGAAGTATGACGTGATCACTTTGGACCCCCCCTGGGAGAACAAGTCCCTCAAGAGATGCAAGGGCTATAGCCCCCTTTTTCCCTGGCAGATCCGCCAGCTCCCTGTGCCACTCCTCTCTGCCCCTGGCTGCCTGGTAGTGTGCTGGGTCACTAACCGACAGAAGCACCTCCACTTCGTCAAGGAGGAGCTGTACCCTGGCTGGTCGGTGGAAGTGGTCGCCGAGTGGCACTGGGTGAAGGTGACCCAGAATGGAGAGTTCGTGGTGCCGCTGGACTCTGTTCACAAGAAGCCCTATGAGATCCTAGTCCTTGGACGTTACATGGGAAGCCCAGCACAACAGGGCGGAGGACCTGGCACCAGGAGCATCACAGTACCTGACCACAAGCTTATTGTCAGTGTGCCTTGCACACTTCATTCTCACAAGCCTCCACTGGGGGAAGTGCTGAAAGGATTTATCCCATCTAATGCTGAGTGCCTGGAACTGTTTGCTCGCAACCTGCAGCCTGGGTGGACCAGCTGGGGGAATGAGGTGCTACGATTCCAGCACCTCAGCTATTTCCAGGAGCTGGACCCAAAGAAGGGAGGTGAAAACTGCTGCTGCTCACACGCACCTTCACCGCCTGATCCATTGCTTCCTCGGTGACCATTCACGTCATTTCATTGACAACATTTCCTCCTGGAGCTGAAAACTCTGAACTGAGGGCCAAAGACTATTGGTGTTATGATATAGATAACTTTTTAAAAACTGTTGTGTTTCACCTTTGTTTTAAGTTTTATATGGAAGGAGACTGATCCAATTTCAGATGTATTGCCAAAAATGATTTTTACAGGAGCTCAGAATGTTCCGCCACCCAAATACTTTTGTAGTTACGGTTACAAACATTGGCATCTTGTGCGTGCAGAATATGATCCTGCGGTCAGCACCATCAGGAAGGTTAGTGTTGTGAACCAGTGTATGGAGACAACACCCCTGCTCTTCAAAATAATGCCCATGAGATTGTTACATCGATCCTTGATATAATATCTCATTTAGAAGACTGCACCTCTTCATTACCAGTTCAAGTTTCAGGAGCAGGAGTTGGTGTTAATCCATTATGCCTCAATATACTCCAGCAGGTTGTAATATATTTTTTATATAAATGGAGGAGGGCAGCCTATTTGCATTCCTGACCTGAAAAATCCTAAAGCCCCTCCTATTCTTTGCACAAACCAGTGATTAAGCAAAATTTCCTTATGCATCTAGTTTTCCTAGTAAACTACGATTTTTCAAATAGCTATTCCATGAAAAGCAATTACATGATAAAATCAGTGCATTATCGACTGACATTCATTCTGACTATGTTCTGATTTTGCAGTAAACAAAGCTGTTGCTCTGGAGACATGTGGAACACAACAACAGCAAGAATCAAGTAGAAGAATCCAGAATCCAACTGCCTCATAACTAATAATGCATTGACTGCCTAACTCATGCAAGGTTCAATATACACTTTGGTCTTCCTCTTTATTCCCTGGAACATTTGCGGTCACCTAAATTTTAATTACTTATGCTACTTGGAGCTTGGATGTTGTTTCCTCATTCCAAGGAACAAGCTCTGACCCACACCTGCAATATCCACACTTCATCCTGGAAGTAACTGTTGGCACATTCAGCTATTTTAGTGCATGAGAAAGGGTACAGTTTCAGTTTCTGAACTTGATTTATCTTCTATGCTGCTGGAGGGAGCAAATATATAAGCTCCCTCATGTTTCTCTTGCTTTGGTCACTGTTGACACAGGACGATCCGCAATATGCACAAATAAAGCCAATTTGATGCTGTCTCTCCAGATCTATTGTGAAACAAATGTACCTTACCACTGACCCAGTTGGTAATTCCCAAACCTTCACCCCTTAATGCTATTCTGCTTAGAAAGGAATTTATCCTCTTGCCTTTCCATACACCTTTTCATGCAGCAAAAGGAAGGAATCATAGGTGTGGAAGGGCTAAAGAGAGCACCCGTCTGCGGATATACAAAGATGTAAACACCATTCCTGTCTCACCCAACACAGAGGGGAGGGAGTCACAGCTGTAATAATCGACACTGCTGTAACAAAGTTGACAAACATTAAGTAACTCCAACTTCAAACACACAGATCTTTAGTTGTGAGACAGCTCTGGGAAATGGAAATTTCACTCAGTGGAATTTCCAGATGTTGCCCTATTTGCCTCCACATTCAGATCTACTCTCAGAATTAGGAATCTAGTGTCAAAGCTGTGAGAAACTGAAGATCATAGTTAAGTTCACTGCAAAGGAAAATGTGTAATTCCTGATCCCTGAACTGATGCACAAGAGAAGTTGGCCACCATCTCTTGCCATCTCAGTATTTTAAAAAATAATGCAAAACAAAACGGAAACTACACTGTCTACAGCTCATCATCCGAGTTGATGAGAATGGTCTTCTCGCCTTTCTTTCGTCGGTCCATAAAATGGCTAGATGCTTGAGTCAAGACATGCCCATTGTGCCTGGGCGTCACCTCGTCTTTGGTCGACTGCTGTGTGTACTGCTGGTACGCTGGCGAGAAATTGTGGATGGCGTCCTGCACAATGTCATTGGGATTCATGGTCTCTTTCAGCCCACTGGATATGCTCTGCATGGGAGCCATGCTACCTGTAGGCACAGAGGTGAGAGGCAGTCAGGATAGGTTTGACAATAAGCAAAGCTTGATACATTAGTGAGAGCCTTGGGCCTTCAGTGTGTTCTTCCATCATCAGGTGGTCAATCCCCACACTTCCCTCACTGACTTGCTCATCACCGGCTAAGTACCAATGTATGATACCAAAGTGACCCAAGGCCCCTGGATAGCAACAAGTTGTATAGAATTGAATGAATCCACATTGCAGAATTAAACCATTTGGCTCACGTAATCCGTGCTCCACACCAGCCTCATTTCATTGCTTCAACCCAGCTGCATTGTCTTCTGTCAATATATATGGAAAATAGTGAGAAGAAATACCTTTGAAAAAAACTTGCATTTATTTACTGTCTTTTGCACTGCTAGACAGTTATAACCATTGAAACACCTTTGAACTGTATTCAGTTTATTTTAAAATAAACAAAAATATTTTCTGGTATCTGGGTGTCACTGGCAAGGTCAGCATTTATTGCCTTGTTAGGCCATTTCAGAAAGCATTTATTTGGTCATCCACATTGTTTGATCTGGAGTTATGGAGACTGGATTGGGTTTGGACAGCAAATAATTTTTATTTAGAGATACATCATGGAACAGGCCCTTCCAGCCCAATGAACCACACCGTCCAGCAACCCGCCTGTTTAACACTAACCAAATCACAGGACAGCTTCCAATGACCAATTAACCTATTAACTAGTGTGTCTTTGGACTGTGGGAAGAAACCAGAGCACCCAGAGGAAAGTCAAGGGAGGAATGTCCAAACTCCTTACAGATGGTGCTGGAATTGAACTCCCTAACACCCTGGGGTGTATTCGTGTCTCAGTGACTGCGATGCTACTATGGGGCCCTCCACCAAAGGTTAAGTCAACAGGATTTTCTGAATGACAGTTTGGTAGTTCTGTGATCATCACTACCGTTGATGAGTACTCTTTGGTTCTGTATTATTAACTGAAATCTGAGTTATAAACCTATTAATCCATATCAGGATTACCACACCAGTAATTTAAGCCACATGGTTGAGGTACATAGCTGATTTTAAAGGGAAGCCAGATATGTGGATGAGAGAAGGATATCCTAACATCTGAGGCAGGGTGGGACATGAGAAACAGTACAGGGTCTCCTACTGCTGAAACTCAATGGTGAAAGACATATGAAGTCTCAAAAGAATACTTCCGCACAGGATTTAGGAAGTGGATAGGCAGGGCACAGGACACATTCCCCTCTTCACATTCACAGCTCACATGCAAGACTGGTTTCCATGTGGTGTACAATACCTCCAGAAGTACAAAGTCTTTCTGGTTTCTGCAGCCTGTCCTTTTTTCCTGTGGATAATGGAATGACTGACAGATTAAAGTGATTCAGCCTGAGGTTGTCACAGGCATTCACTCGATGCAAATTCCCCACTCAGCAATGATTTGAGCTGTTTTCCTGGGAACCTCTCTGATTTATAGGATCTTACAGCAAGAGGAACAGGCACTTCAACCCCACCATGGATGTGCCACCAATCAAATACCTATCAATCCCAGTCCAGTTTTCCTGCCCTTGATCTACCCCATGGCACTTCAAGTTTGATGGAGTCAGAACCCTAACTGTTGGCATGCTATTCAACCATAATGGCCACAAACCCAAACTCATCACCAATTTCATTTGATATTTTTTCTTTCCTTCTCTCAAGCCAGCAGTCATGAGAGTTGTTCTTTATTCTGGAGGAACATAGCAGGTCAGTCGATGTTGCAGGACCAATGAATGAAGAATCTCGGCCTGAAATGTCAGTCCTGATGAAGGGTCTCAGAAATAGCAACTTTATTCCTCTCCATAGATGCTGCCTGACCCGCTGAGTTCCTCCAGCATTTTGTGTGTGTTGCTCTGCAGATTTCAGCATCTGCAGAATTGCTTGTGTTTAATTCTGTAAAGAAAGGTAAACATCTGTCTGCCTCTAATTCTCCCTTGAATGAAGTGTTTTGCTTCATTGGCTTTCATTAAAGATGGGTTTGAGCAGAACGGCAATAATGTTTAATGAATGCTCATCTGAAATATGTCCAGGACTGGTATTGGAATTGGAATGGGTTCATTATTGTCACATGTACACAGATTGAGTGAAAAGTTTGTCTTGCATGCTGTTCATACAGATCGAATTATTGCATAGTGCACTGACGTAAAACAAGAACAATGCAGAATAAAGTGCAACAGCTACAGAGAGTGTAGTGCAGGCAGGCAATAGGTGCAAGCTCATAATGAGGTAGATCATGAGGTCAAAAGTTGTACGGTATGAGGGAACCATTCAGTAGTCTTGTAGCAGCAGGATAAAACCTGTCGTTGATCCTGGTGGTAATGTGCTTTCAGGCTTTTATATTTTTTTCTACCCAGTAGAAGAGAGAATGTCTGGAATGGCCGGGGTCTTTCATTGTGGTTGGCTGTTTTCATGATGCAGTGAGAAATATAGACGGAGATCATAGAGGAGAGGCTGGTTTGTTATGTGCTGTGTTTCTATACAGCTTCTTGCAGTCACATGAAGAGCAGCTACCATTATGTAACCAGATAAGATGCTTTCTGTGGTGCATTGACAAAATTTGATAAGGGGTTAACAGGGACATGGCAGTTTTCTTTAGCTTCCTGAGGAAGTTAAAGGCATTGGTGAGCTTTCTTGACTACAGCATCTATGTGGTTTGCCCAGGACAGGCTGCTGATGCTAGTCACTTCCAGGGACTTGAAGCTCTCAACCCTCTTAACCTCATCATCATTGACCGAGGCAGATGCATGTGCACCGTCTGCCTTTCTGCAGTCTGACTAATCAGCTGTTTTGTTTTGCTGATATTGAGAGAAATGTTGTCATGACAATGTGTTACTAAGCCCTCTGTCTCCTTCCCGTACAACAATTCATCGGTCTCTAGGTCTCTCTACCTAAAGAAGAATGTACTTGGGACAGAGGGGTTGTAATGAAGGCTGACCAAATTAATTCCTGGGACAACATAAGGAATTTTCATATGGGGACAGTGTTTGTAATCACTAGACTCCAGAAAAAATCATTAGTGGCTTTAGTGAAACATAGAAAATTCTGATAGAGCTTAACAGAGTAAATGAAGGATTAACATTTACCTTAGCGAAGGTGTCTAGAACCAGGAGTCACTATCTCAAAATAAGCAGTCAGTCGTTAAGGACAAACTAACGAATGTTTAGAATTCCATACCCACAAGGGATGTGGTGGCTCAGCTGCTGATCAATAAACTTTAGCATACTACAGGACATGGGAAAGTAGTATTTGTGTAATGACATCAGCTACAATGATAAGGTAGACACAAGAGGCAAAATAGCTTATTCTTGCTTCCATTTCTCATATTCTAAATATCAGGCACACCTGGCAGACACCAGAATTTTAAACACAAAGTACACTGTAGATGCTGTAGTCAAATCAACACATACATAAACTGGATGAACTCAGCAGGTCAGGCAGCCGTTGAAACGAGCAGTCAACGTTTCTGGCCGAGACCCTTCATCAGGACTGAAGAAGGAGGAGGCAGGGGCCCTGTAAAGAAGGTGGGGGGAGGGTGGAAGGTGCCAGGTAAAAGCCAATCAAAGGAAAGATCAAGGGGTGGGGGAGGGGATAGGCAGGAAAGGTGAAGAAGGAATGTAAAGGGAAAGCACTATGGGTAGTAGAAGGCGGCAGAATCATGAGTGAGGTGATAGGCAGCTAGAAGAGGAGGCAGAGTGGAAGTGGGATGTGGGAAGGGAGAGGGAGGGAATTACTGGAATTTGGAGAATTCAATGTTCATACCAATGGGCTGGAGACTACCTCCTCCAACCTGAGTTTGGCCTCATCATGGCAGTAGAGGAGGCCATGTATGGACATATCCAAATGGGAATGTGAAGCAGAGTTGAAGTGGGTGGCAACCGGGAGATCCTGTCTGTTGTGGCGGACGGAGCGGAGGTGCTCGACGAAGCAGTCCCCCAATCTGCGTCGGGTCTCACCGATTTAGAGGAGGCTGCACCAGGAGCGCCAGATGGAATTGATTACCCCAACAGACTCACAAGTGAAGTGTTGCCTCACCTGGAAGGACTGTTTGGGGCCCTGAATTGTAGTAAGAGAGGAGGTGTAGGGGCACGTAAGTTACTACCCATAGTGCTTTCCCTTTACATTCCTTCTTCACCTCTCCTGCCTATCCCCTCCCTGTTTCCCCTTCCCCACCCCTTGATCCTTCCTCTGATTGGTTTTCCACCTGGCACCTGCTAGCCTTCTCCTTCCCATCCTCGCCCCACCTTCTTTACAGGGCCCCTGCCCCCTCCTTCTTCAGTCCTGACGAAGGGTCTCGGCCCGAAACATTGACTGCTCATTTCAACGGATGCTGCCCGACCTGCTGAGTTCATCCAGCTTATGTACGTGTTGATGAGACACCAGAATTTGTTCCTCAGAGACATAAATGGATCAAATGGGCTGTTGGAGCAATCTAGATCATTTAATTCACTGAACTTAAATGTTCCTGTGGCCATAGTAACTCATCTTCCTGTGACTCTAGCTAGTGAGTGACTATCAAATATTAAGTTTAACTCTGGCTCAGAAGAGAAGAAGCCAGTACCTACCTGCTAATTGTGACCTGTTATTACATAAGTTGATTATATCAGATGTTTTGATCCAGCCAAGGTATTTTCCACCTTACATTCCAACTCCCTAATTTAGTTGCTTTAAGTTTATTTTGTGCCACACATTTGCAGCAGTATTGTGGAGTTGGCAGCAGCAGATGTTCCTACCTTGTGTCGTCCCAGTCTGCTCGGCGTACACTTGGGAAGGATAGGCAAAGCGAAGGGCAATGGCAGCAAACAGCATCTCAATGCAGATGATAAAATTTTGGTAGCCCGCGGCCACTGTTCCTGCCCTGACTTCGTGACCATCAATAATCTGCACTTCTGGGATTATTCCGCATCTCTCCAATATTGCCAGCAACATTCCTGGGGCAGCATTAAAACAATCCACTTTAGCAGATACAACAACTTGCATGTAATGGTAACAGAAAAAAAACATTTCTGAATTTCCAAATTTAGATCAAACATGGTAAAATGAGCTCGCGCTTTCAACATGCTTCCAAACATATAGCCCCTCAAACACAAGTTCCCTTGAAGTCTGCCAATTTTTATACCAACAAAAGCAGTTATTTAACGTACAGGAATCCTCTGCAAAACATTACCTCACTTAGAGAAAAAAGAAATGACTAATGAATCTGTATTTAGCCGAGACAATGTTTGGCTATGACATGCGAGGAATATCATCTTCTCCAAATAATGGCAATTGATCTTTAATATCCTTTTAATAAAATTTATGTGCAGAATTATATTGTAAACGCAAGATAACAATCCATCCACCATATTAACAACTTGCTCAAATTACTCAGCCATTTGAATGACCTGACCAATTGACACTTGCTCAGGTTATCAATCACTATGCCTCAAATAAAAGATTTAAGCGACTTCCCTCCAACTAATATTGAACTCAGTTTTCATGTCTCTTACCCTTACCTGACATGAATATATTTTGAAATTTCTAACCCAAAGAGCACATTTCTTCAATCTTTACAATTCTAGAAAATCATGTCATTTAACTTTTTCCTAACACTTTTTTAAAAGTTATGTCCAGATGTTTATTTTAACAATAATTTTTGAGTAAAAAGTTAAAATTGTCATCTCCCTCCTATTGACTTACTTTAATTTTCATTGTTATCTTTCTTTTCTCAATTAAGTCATTCAGATAAAATCTTTGTGGGTTATATTGATACTTACCCTGCCAAAATGAGAGAAAAATTACTGACTTCACTGTCAGGAATTTCAAGACAGGATCAAATGGGCTGAGCAGCTCACTGGTTGTAAAGTAAAAGAGGAACAGTGCATAAAGTGCCAAGCTGACAGAGACGTTATAAATAATGGTGATATATAGGTATCCACTCCTCACACTGTGGAAATGAAAAGCCACAATTAGCTGGGAAGACAATTCAATCAACCTTTAAGCATTTATTTAAAAATTAATTAGCAGCCTAGTGTAGTTTGTATTCTATATCACATATTTTAATGTCAATTCTTTGCCACATCTCTTACAAGTGTGTCACTCTGATAGGTGCACAGGAACTCCTGAACAGGAACCTTTGACACAAAATGTTAATACTAGTCGGAAGGGCAACTGAAATAATGAACTGTAGAGTGTGTGTAACAGTAACTGTGCTAGGTCCATTGTTATTTGTCATCTATATCAATGATCTGGATGATAATGTGGTAAATTGAATCAGCAAATTTGCTGATGATACAAATATTGGAGGTGTAGTGGACACTGAGGAAAGTTTTCAAAGCTTGCAGAGGGATCTGGACTAGCTGGAAAAATGGCAGATGGAGTTTAATACAGACAAGTGTGAGGTAGTGCACTTTGTGAGGAAAAACCAAGGTAGAACATACAAGGTAAATGGTAGGGCACTGAGGAGTGCAGTAGAACAGAGGGATCTGGGAATACAGATACAAAATTCCCTGAAAGTGGTGTCACAGGTGGATAGGGTCGTAAAGAGATCTTTATAAATCAAAGTATTGAGTATAAGAGTTGGAATGTTACGGTGAGGTTCTATAAAGCATTGGTGAGGCCGAATTCAGAGTACTGTGTGCGGTTTTGGTCACCGAATTATAGGAAGGATATTAATAAGGTTGAAAGAGTGCAGAGAAGGTTTACAAGGATGTTGCCGGGACTTGAGAAACTGAGTTACTGAGAAAGGTTGAAAAGGTTAGGACTTTATTCCCTGGAGCGTAGAAGAATGAGGGGAGACTTGATAGAGCTATATAAAATTATGATGGGTATAGACAGAGTGAATGCAAGCAGGCTTTTTCCATTGAGGCTAAGGGAGAAAAAAACCAGAGGACATGGGTTAAGGGTGAAGGGGGAGAAGTTTAAAGGGAACATTATGGGGGGTTTCTTCACACAGAGAGTGGTGAGAGTGTGGAATGAGCTGCCAGATGAAGTGGTAAATCCAGGCTGTCTTAACATTTTAAGAAAAACTTGGACAGGTACATGGATGAGAGGTGTATGGAGGGATATGGGCAGGTCAATGGGACTAGGCAGAAAAATGGTTTGGCACAGCCAAGAAGGGCCAAAAGGCCTGTTTCTGTGCTGTAATGTTCTATTGTTCTATCTAGTTCCACCTATCACCTCCCAGCATTTTTCTCTGTCCACATTTTCATTGAGATACAGTGATGCTGGTATTCTTATACCCTCCAGACAGGTCATTCCATACCTAAATATGTTTCTGCCTGTCCCTATCAGCATCTGTGTCATTACTACCCCCATTTCTACCTCCATCTTCAACTGCTCATCACCCCCTCCACCCTTACCTGGTCCCATCTATTATCTGTCTCACCCTCCCTCTCACTTCAATACATTGGCTATTCTCTCTCTATACCATCAGTCCTTTTGCAGGGACTTGAGCTGAAATGTTGAGGGATAACCCTCTGCTTCCACTAATTTTGCTTGACCCAGAGTTTGTCCAGCAGTTTTTTTTTTCTTTTGCAATACTAACAAGCTTGAAAGCTATTTCTCACTGTATGAAGGTTTACTGAGGTGATAGAAATTAAAAGTAAGATTAAAACTCTAGGTAAACCTTGGAAAAGAAATATAAAAATCGGAAGCTGCTGCAAGAACATAAAAACACAAGTTGTCGACTTTTGAGTAGATAGACCAGAGCAGAGGCGAAGGTTGTCACAGGAGTTTTCACTTCATTATCCATTATTCTTGCAATAAAGGCCATCGCATTTACTTCCTTATTGCTTGCTGTTCCTCAACATCCCCTGCTAGATTAACATACAGATTCTCCCCTACAGCATTGTCTCCCTCTCTGGTTAAACAATAATAGTTTTCTATTCTTGCTAAGGGGGAACCAGAATGAGCCACACATTTCTTCACATTATGTTCCATCTTCCATATTTCAGCCACTCACATCACCACCCTCTATTCTTTTGCAGACTCAATGCACCCCATACTCCTCCCTCCTCTACAATTGCTTTTCCACCCAGCTTCAAATTGTCAGCAAGACCCCGAGAACATAGGAAACACAGGAATATGAAGTGAGCCCATGGTATTAGAGCAAGGGTTCCCAAACTTTTTCATGCCATAGACCAATACCATTAAACAAGTGGTCCATAGACCACAGGTTGGGGACCCCTGTATTAAGAGAGAAAATGCTTGGAATAGATTGGCTGACTGGCAGAAATTAGTGGTGTAAAGGAGTACTTTTCAAGATGACTACTTTTGGCTAGTTAATTCTACAGGGATCAATGTTGGAACTGCAAATTTTCATTTTATACATTAATAATCTGGATTAAGGAACTGATGGCTTTGTGGCCATATTTGCAGACTATACAAAGACAGATGATGGGAAAGATAGTGTGACTGAGACAGCAAGTCTGCAGAAAGACTTGCAGAGGTTAGAAGAGTGGGCAATGAAGTGGCAGGTTGAATACTGCATAAGGAGTGTGGGTTGTGCAATTTGGTAGAAATAAAGTGCGGACCTTTTTCTAAATATGGAAGTAATGCAGAAATCAGAGGTGCAAAGGGCATTTGGAGTTCCCTTAAGGTTAACCTGCAGGTTGAGTAAGGAAGGTAAATTTAACGTTAGCATTTTTTTCAAGTAGACTAGAATATAAAGAACAAGGATGATACTTTATAAAGAATTGGTCGGGCTGCATGTGGAAAATTGTGAGCAACTTTGAGTCCTGTATCTAAGGAAGGATGAAGTGGCCCTGGAGAATGTCCAGAAGATTCACAAAAATGATCGAAAGACTTAACATGAGGAGTGTTTAATGGCTCTGGGCCTGTACTCGACGGAGTTTAAAAAGGATGTGTGGAAAATCTTGTTGAAACCTACCAGATACCGAAAGGCCTGGATAGAATGGACTTGGACTGGATGTGTCTATTAGTAAGTTGAAGATTTGAAGGTACAGCTGCAGAACAAAGGATCATCCCTTTAAAACTGAGACAAGGAAGAATTTCTTGTGGCAGAGAACAGTGAATCTCTTGAATTTATTGTGGCAGAGAGATATAGATGGCAAGCCATTGTATGTACTTAAGGCAGAGATTGATACGTGGGTTAAGAATTACAAGGAGAACACGGAAAAATGGGGTTGAAAAAAAATCAGCCATGATTGAATGGCAGATTAGAGGAGCAAGTTGAATGAGACCCTGAATACAAATAACTGTGTCAGGATGTTGTTATTGATTACAGCTCAGCGTTTAGTACAATTGTTCCTAAAGTTCTGGTTGAAAAGCTGCAGAACCTGGGCTCTGTACCTCCCTCTGCAACTGGATCATTGACTTCCTTACCGGAAGACATCAAACTGTGTGAATTGGAAATAACATCTCCACCTCATTGACGATCAACTCTGGCACACTCCAGGGATATGTGCTTAGCCAACTGCGCTATCTCCACACCTATGACTGTGTGACTGTGTGGCTAGGCATAGATCAAACGCCATCTATAAATTTGCTGCTGATACAACTACTGCTGGCAGAATTTCAGAAGGTGATGAGAAGGCATATAGGAGTGAGATACATCAGCTAGTTAAGTGTGTCGCAGGAATAACCTTGCCCTCAATATCAGTAAGACCAAAGAACTGATGTGGACTTCAGAAATGGTAAGACAAGGGAACACACACCAGTCAGTACTCATAGAGGGGTCAGAAGTGGAAAGAGTGAGCAATGTCAAGTTCCCAGGTGTCAGTATCTTTCAGCATCTATCCTGGATCCAACATATTGATGCAGTTAAAAATAAGGCATGGCAGTGGCTATATTTAATTAAGAGAACACACACAAAACACTGGGAGAACTCAGCAGGCTGGGCAGTATCTATGGAAAAAAGTAAACAGCCGACATTTTGGGCTGAGACTCTTTTCAGGTCTGGAAAGGGAGAAGTCAGAGTAAGGTGGGGGGGGGGGGAGAAGAAGAAGTACATGGTGATGGGTGAAACTGCGAAATGGGGGAGGGAGTGAAGTAAAGAGCTGGGAAGTTGATTGGTGAAAGAGAAAAAGAACTGGGGGAAGGGAAATCTGATAGGAGAGGATAGAAGACGATGAAAAAAGGGAAGAAAGAGCACCAGAGGGAGGGGATGAACAGGCAAGGAGATAAGTTAAGAGAAGGAAACCAGAATGGGGAATGGTGGGGGTGGGGTGCAATTACTGGAAGTCTGAGAAATCGGTGTTCAAGCCACCAGTCTGTAGGCTACCCAGACAGAATACTGGGTGTTGCTCCTCCAACCTGAGTGTGCCCTCATCGTGGCAGTAGAGGAGGCCATGGACTGACATGTTGGAATGGAAATGGGAAGTAGAATTGAAATGGGTAGCAACCAGGAGATCTCATTTTTTCTAGTGGAGAGTAGGTGCTCAGCGAAGCAGTCTCCCAATCTACGTCGGTTCTCACCAATATACAGGAGGCCACCGGATACAGTAGATAACCCCAACAGACTCACAGAAGAAGTGTTGTCTCACCTTGAAGGACTGTTAGGGGCCCTGAATAATAGTGAGGGAGGAGGTGTAGGGCAGGTGTTCCACTTGCAAGGATAAGTACCAGAGGTGAGGGGTGAGTGGACAATGCAGTTGAATAGGGAGTGATCCCTGCGGGATGTGGAAAATGGAGGTGGGGGGGAGGAAGAGGAAAAGATGTACTTGGTGGTGGGATCCCATTGGAAATGGTGGAAATTATGGAAAATTATGTGCCTCACACAGAGTCTAGTGTGGTGGTAGGTGAGGACAAGAGGAACTCTATCTCTGTTGTGGCGGGGAGAATGAGGTGAGGGCAGACGTGCTGAAATAGAAGAGATGCCAGGTCAAGTCAAGTCACTTTTTATTGTCATTTCGACCATAATTGCTGGTACAGTAGACAGTAAAAACAAGACAACGTTTTTCAGGACCATGGTGCTACATGAAACAGTACAAAAACTACACTGAACTACATAAAAACAACACAGAAAAAAAAAACTAGACTAGACTACAGACCTACCCAGGACTGCATGAAGTGCACAAAACAGTACAGGCATTACAATAAATAATAAATAAGACAATAGACACAGTAAGGGGCAGAAAGTTGGTGTCAGTCCAGGCTCTGGGTATTGAGGAGTCTGATGGCTTGGGGGAAGAAACTGTTACATAGTCTGGTCGTGAGAGACCGAATGCTTCGGTGCCTTTTCGCAGATAGCAGGAGAGAAGAGTATGTATGAGGGGTGCGTGGGGTCCTTCATAATGCTGTTTGCTTTGTGGATGCAGCGTGTAGTGTAAATGTAATGGTGGGAAGAGAGACCCCAGTGATCTTCTCAGCTGACCTCACTATCTGCTGCAGGGTCTTGTGATCTGAGATGGTGCAATTTTCGAACCAGGCAGTAATTCAGCTGCTCAGGATGCTCTCAATACAACCCCTGTAGAATGTGGTGAGGATGGGGGGGGTGGGAGATGGACTTTCCTCAGCCTTCGCAAAAAGTAGAGACGTTGCTGGGCTTTCTTTGCTATGGAGCTGGTGTTGAGGGACCAGGTGAGATTCTCCGCCAGGTGAACACCAAGAAATTTGATGCTCTTAACGATCTCTACCGAGGAGCCATTGATGTTCAGCGGGGAGTGGTCACTCCGTGCCCTCCTGAAGTCAACAACCATCTCTTTAGCTTTGTTCACATTCAGAGACAGATTGTTGGCTCTGCACCAGTCCGTTAACCGCTGCACCTCCTCTCTGTAAGCTGACTTGTCGTTCTTGCTGATAAGACCCACCACGGTCGTGTCATCGGCAAGCTTGATGATGTGGTTCGAGCTGTGTGTTGCAGCACAGTCATGGGTCAGCAGAGTGGACTGAGCACACAGCCAGCATCGATGGTGGAGGGTGAGAAACCCCTTTCTTTGAAGGAGGACGATATCTCATTAGTTCTGGAGTGTAAAGCCTCATCCCAAGAGCAGATACAGCAGAGATGGTGGAACAGAGAAGAGGATGGCATTTTTACAAGTGACAGAGTGGGAAGAGGTATTGCTCAGGTAACTGTGAGAGTCAGTGGGTTTATAAAAGATATGGTAGTTAGACTGTCTTCAAAGATTGAGAGATCGAGAAAGGGGAGGGAGGTGTCAGAAATGGACCAAGTAAATTTGAGGGCAGGGTTGATCTTTTGCCAATCAACTTTCCAGCTCTTTACTTCACTCCTACCCCATTTCTTTACTTCACCCCTACCCCATCACCTACCACCTTGTGCTTTTTTCCTTCCCTCCCACTATCTTCTTACTTCCTTCCTCCCACCTTCTTACTCCCCATGTTCCTTTCCAGTCCCGATGAAGGGTCTCAGCCCAAAATGTTGACTGTTTATTCTTTTCCACAAATGCTGCCTGACCTGCTGAATTTCTCCAGAATTTTGTGTGTATTGCTCTGGATTTCCAGCATCTGCAGATTTTCTTGTGTTTAGGATTTCATTAAGAGTTTGAGGAGATTTAGTACGTTACTTAAGACATTAGCAAATTTCTCAGCTGTACCATGGAGAGCATTCTAACTGGCTGCATCACCATCTGCTACGAGAAGGTTGCTATGGGGGGGGGGGGGGAGGAGATCAAAATAAACCGCAGAGACTTGTAAACTCAGTCAGCTCCATTATGGGCACTAGGCCTCTGTAGTATCCAGGGCACCTTCAAGGAGTGATGTCTCAAAACGGCAGCATCCATCATTAAGGACCCCCATCACCCAAGAAATGCCCTCTGCTCAATCCTACCTTCAGGGGGGAGGTACAGAAGCCCAAAGACACACACCCAATGATTCAGGAACAGCTTCTCCCCCTCTGCCATTCAATTTCTGAATGGATATGGATCCCATGAACCTACCTCACTAATAAACTCATTTCGAGCTTTCAGCCAGGTACAGATATTGATTTTAACTGACATTTTGATGACAATCATCAGGGTTGATACTTAGGCATATCTAGTTTGGTAGAATGTTACCCCCATTGTCCATCCCTCCTGATTGGTTAGTCCTCATTCAATCAGGTATCCACTGTCCCACCTTGTATACAATCGAATTCCAGTTCTTACTTAGAGCTTCATCTTGTTAAAATTCTTTTTCTCTCATTTTATTTCAATGGCTTCCTTCACCAGGCAGTCCCAAAAGTCATTGGTGCATCACAGTAGTTTTGTGTTGTCGAAGTCAATCCTATGGCAATTGTGAATGCAATGCTCTGCTACCATTGATTTCTCCAGATGGGGCACACACTGAAAACATGCATCAAGGAGGACAGAAGGTGTATCTGTTTGGGTTACCTGGAGAAATCAGCAGAAGCTGAGGAACCCTTTTCCATGGCTTCTATACAATAGAGAACTAAGCCATTTGGTAACTAGACCATGAGACCACAACAGAATATCCAAGCCCATTCCTTTACTGTGCACCAGGGAAATCCAGTTAAAGGAAAGTTGCAACAAAGCAATATGAAGGTTCTAAAGTTTATAATGGTAAAGGCTGCACCTAAAATTTAGAATGAAAAAAAAACTGTACCGACTTACTCAAAGTCTCCATCATGATATTTGCCATAGATTTGTAGGATAATGGTGATGGCAGCCATTAGTGGTTTAATCACACAGAACTGCAGAGTGGCCTGTTTGGGAGAGACCAGACCCATGTCATTAGCAGCTCCAAGAACATGAGTTATCCACCAACAGCAAAGTGTGAGCTTGATTGGTGAACTATAGCACCACATTTTCACCCCGATCTGACTGTATGATGTGGTTGTGCATCATGTATTAATTCAGGTGGCTAACTCATCTGAGAGTTTAAGTCAGCTTTTTGGCTCTGCACTATTTATTTGTATACGTCTTACTGTAACTTATATTAATCTTTTTATGTATTATACTGTTCTACTGCCACGAAACAACAAATTTCACAACATATGTCCATGACAATAAACCTGATTCTGAGTCTCGCTAGAAGAGGTTACAAAAATCTTCCCAAACAGAAGTGGTGCTGTACACTGAAATGCATGATGGGCATTGCTAGCATGTTGGAGCCAAACTTTTATACCAGAATTAAATAATTTAAATTGAGGAAAGATTGCTTCAAAAGGTGTTGCATCAGATCTGGGACATTTTTCACTATTTATATTGAAGACCTGAGTGAAACTATTTTCTTTTTGGGAGGTCCTGTGGGACTAATGACAACGGTTCTGAGGGGGCCCATGAGATCAATGTGGGAATAACAAACCTTGTGATCAGAAGTTGCTGATAGGGTGATGAGCAATTTGGGAGGTAGTGAGCTCCTTCTGTCATTTCCATTGGGATTCTATGAGCTTCACACACACAGACACAAACACTTCCTGATTCATCCAGACTGGAACCTGTTTATTTAATCAAGACACACACTCACTCCAACCCCAGATCTGGTCTTATTATAAGTTTACACCAGACTTTGGTTGGGTTGCAGAGATAGTAGGAGGAACACAATACTCAAGGGTTTCCGGTGGGTCAGACTCCAGTGGCCTCTCAGATACTCACCTGTTTACAAAATCGCAAAAATCCAATGGAGTATGTCATACCCACCAGACAGCACGTTCCATACAAGCAACTAGTCCTAATAATGAGACAGAAATCACATAAGTACAGACCGTACCACATCCAAAAAAAACTAACAATGCACAGTAGTCAGACAACATCTGAGAGGCAGAAACAGAGTTAATGCTATAGGTCAGTAATTAGAACTTACTCTGCTTATAAATCTATAGTTTATTAGGATTACAATAAATAAACTTTTTTATGAGTAAATAACACTACTTCACAGTATTGAAGTATAAACATGTGGGATTGAATAAAGACTGCATGGAAATAGATCACTGTTTAAGAAAAAGAGATCACCCGTTTAGTACAGTGATGGGGCAAAATTTTCTCTCTCAAAGTGTTGTGAGTCTTTGTAACTCTTTCTGACGGTGGCGGAAGAAGACTTGGAGGATTTTTAGTGCAGAGGTATACAGATTCTGGATAGCATAGGGGTGGAAGGTTGTCATGTGTAGATAAGTATAATCAAATCAGCATGATTTTATTAAACAGAAAAACTGAGTGGCTCCTGATTCACAAATTCCTGTCTAAGCCAATCACCAAGTAGTTCTACAGCAGAATCCCCTTGTAATGATCATTCACTATTAAAATGATTGTTTTACTTGCATATGGTATGTGGATATCACCGATAAAGTCATAACCTAATTCCCCAAATAATATTTAGCTACAAAACATAGGCAGCATAGTTAGTGGCACTGACTGTGTGTGGTTTAGGCGTTCTCCCTGTGACACTGTGAGTTTCCTCAGTTTCCTTCCACATCACAAAGACACATGGGTTAGTGGGTTAATTGTTTACGGTTTACTGCTCTTGTGTGTGTGGTTGTTGGAATCTGGGGGAGCTGATGAGAATGTGAAGGGGAGGATTTATATAGGATTAGTGCAGATGGGTGGTTGAAGGTCAGCACAGACTTAAAGGGCCTGTTCCTGTGCTGAGACTCAAAGAAAGTTTATTAATTACTTGTATTTGCCTCCAGTGGTCCTGCAAACTCTATCTTCTGATGTAGTTCTGATCCCATTAACCAGCTGGGTGGATTTCAACAATAAACCATGTAAAAATCACCCAGTGAATTCCTCTCATCCTGGCTCAGGTGTTTCAGCAAAAAAGTTAAAGCAATTTTGCTTTATCTCTGGATTCATTTTGTTCTGTGTAAAATGCATGACCATTTCCGATCAGATGCAAACACACGCAGCAGTATCTGTGATTCTAATGGCACAATGTAAATGTAGAAGTACATAAAAACTCACTTAACAGGTTTCCCTCTGATTTCTGACATAATAGCACTCTCTCCTCCCAGATATTCATAGCACAGGCTGAGGAAGTTGTAAATCACAAAGGCTGTAGGGAAGAACACACAAATCAGTGCAAGAGCTCAACAACCGTCTCACTTAACCAATTCTACTTGACCAATTCTACTTAATCAAATCTACTTGCTTCCTTTGGTGGGTGCTAGACATGACTGTCACCTGAGGTGGTCTGCCCCCATACCTCTACAGCCCTCCAGGGGCCATAAACACCCAAATTGTGACTTCAAAGGTTCATTTTATTGTCAAGGTATTTATTTACAATACACCTCTGACATCTGTCTTCGCCAGATAGCCATGAAATACAGAAAAGCCATGAGAGTTGTTGAAAGAGATCAGCCTTTCAACAGTGCACATAGAAGAAAGAAACAAAACTTGCAAACCCCAAACACCCTCCCTTGCAAAAAAAAGCATCAAAATCATCACCCCCCCCCCCCCCCCCCCACTCTCACAGATCGTCCTTGGCATAGGAAGGAACATTTGGGAGATCGGTGATTTAGATATGGATTGAGTTGCAAGCTACTGCAGAATGGCAAGCATTACCTGCCAGATGAGAATGCAGCATTCCCACCCTCTCCTCCCCCAAGTGGCTGAGTCAAGCTGTGCAAACTCACTCAGTCATTGACCACTCTTCCCATTCCTGCTCGATCTCCCATCATACCTGTTTCTATGATCCTCTCCAACACACTACTTTTGTTCATTTTCAACTTACAAATTGTTTGGTTTACAAACAATTCTCAGGAATGGAGAATAGTTATAACTTGGGTGCAGACTGTATGTACAGTATATGAGCATTTAGTGAATTTACATTACAGTGACTGTCCATCATCCCTGTAATAAGGCAGTCATTATAATTCAAACACACGAGGGAACTTCTTCATCATTATTTGCCATCGTATAATTGTTCTTGGCAAATATTTCTACAGAAGTGGTTTGCCATTGCCGCCTTCTGAGCAATGTATTTACAAGATTAACAGTACTCTTCGGAGATAGTCTGCCTGACGTCAGTGGTCACATAACCAGGACTTGTGACATGCAGCACTTCTTCTCGTGGCTTCATGTGACCCTGATTGGGTGAGGGTTAAGCAGGTGCTACACCTTGCCCAGGGGTGACCTGCAGACTTGCAGATGGAAGGAGCGCCTTACACCTTCTTTGGCAGCAACGTATCTCCACTCTGCCATCCAAAGGAAGTCTTTCAATTTCCTCTTTTAACTCAACATATTTCTCATGTTTTTCACTTACCAATTTCTATAAGTTACGTATGTTTAGAATAGCTATATCTATAAAATGTTGTTCTTGCTTGTTTATCCTGTATTATTATATCTAGACCATTATTATGGATTGTTCGATCTGTAATAAATGAGTGGTCATAATATAATTTGTGGGTTTCTGACTCTAGCTTGGATCAGGCTAGTATTTATAGTAAAGTATGTTTTCTTTTATGAGTCTGTATTTTAAAGCAAGATTTTGATGAATGATGTTTGCACAGGCACTTGATTGTGCCTGTGCAAATAATCAGATTGTGTGCAGTGTGTGGCCAAGTGGTTAGGGTGTTGGACGAGCGATCTGAGGGTTGTGAGTTCGAGCCCAGCCAACGCAGCGTGTTGTGTCCTTGAGCAAGGTGCTTAACCACACATTGCTCCAGTCCACCCAGCTGAAAATGGGTACCGGCAAAATGCTGGGGGTCAACCTCGCAATAGACTGGCGTCCTATCCAGGAGTCTCGTACTCTGTTGATTCATGCCACAGAAATCAGCATAAGCACTGGCCTGATGAGCCTGTAAGGCTTGGGACAAACTTTAACTTTAAAATAATCAGATTGAGTTTAACTGTACAGGATCCTGTAACGTGTTGGATTGTTTCTGGATTTTTCGGCATTTTCTGCATTTATCATCTTAAATTTATTGGTCTTTTATTATGTATTTTTGTTTTTTTGTGTGTTAAACTCCCGGTCCTGTTTTGCCACAAGGAAACCTTCTATTTCCGGGAAGAGGTTTCCAATTCTGAGCTGGGCATTTAATCTTCCTTGTCGGCATCTATTCTGCTCAGATTGTGGGGATGTCTTCCATGGAGGGTCATGCCCTTCCATTGGTTCACCTTTTCTTCAATAGTGATAATTTCTTCATTTTTCTTCTTCTTCTTCTTCTTCTTCTTCTTCTTATTATTATTATTATTATTAGTTCTTTTTGTATTTACACAGTTTTGACTTTTGCACACTGGTTGTTTGTCTGTCCTGTTGGGTGAGGTCTCTCATTGATTCTATTGTGCTTCTTGTATTTACTGTGAGTGCCCACAAGAAAATGAATCTCAGGGTTTTTATACGGTGACGTTTTTGTGTTTTGATAATAATTTTACTTTGACCCTTGAACCAGCCACTGTGTGACACGTTTGCACCATTCTGATCTTCATCACTTCACCAATTCTTGGACTGCAAGAATTTAAATTCTCCTTCTAAAACTCACAATTCTCTCTCCTACTTAAAACCTACCTCCTTGAGCAAACTTTGGCCATCAGCCCTGTTACCCTGATGACAATGCTTCTCTGAAGTGTTTTTATGCTACAGTAATGGACAAATTGTAAAATTTGTTGTTGTTTCATCTACCTATACTTTATATCACACTCAGCCCCAGCTGTAACCCTGTCCAAATTGACAACAGTACACATTCTGGAGATTTACAGATAGTTTGTACTCTAGCCTCAATATCATAACGATTGGGCCATACACAGCCCCCAGTGCTGTGTGCTGAGCTGGTCGCTGTACACTCTACTCATACATGATCACATGGCCAAACACCTACATTTACCGAGGACACGACAGTGGTGGGGCTCAACACCAATGATGATGAGATGGCCTACAGAGAGGAAATGGTACAGCTCAGGAGTTCATATGTCGCATGACCTCTCATGGTCCCAGAACACATTGAGGAAAGCTCATCAACACCTGAGGAGGCTGAAGACAGCTGGACTATGCACACCTACGCTCATGTCATTCCACAGATGCACAGTAAAGAGCATCCTAACAAGCTGTATCATTGCAAGGTGTGGAAACTGCACTGCTGCAGACAGGGAGACTACAACAGTGAGTCAAAACTGCCCAACGCATCACCAGCATCAGCCGACCCACCATCAAGGACACTTACACAGAAAGGTGCCGGAAATGGGCCAGTAACAGCATGAAGGATCCCACCACCCTGCTCATGGACTGTTTGCCCCACTTCAATCAGAAAGGAGGCTACATAGCTTCCATGCCAGGACCACCAGATTGAACAACAGTTACTCTCCCCAAGCAGCAACAACACCTCCACACCTATCATTTCCTGTCAGAGTCTTCTTATGTACAGACACTCCTGTGCCTAGAGTCACTTTATGGACATCCAATCAATGTATATAAGCTCTCTTACATATTTACAGTGTTTTTTTAAATTATTGTGTTTTATTTTATGTTGTATTGGATCTGTATCAACACTTATTTTGTTCTCCTTTACACTTGTGTGCTGGAAATGACACTAAACAATCTTGAATCTTAAATGCCATCACCTTCAGTAATAGTGAAGTTGACTGGTTCGCTACAGTTCGAGATTTGGTTTTAGTTTCAGGGGAAAAATAAAAGTGCACTTACAATCCCAACATACTTTCTCAAAATTAATAATCGAAAATTGCTGGAAGCATGCAGCAGTTCCACATTTGTGCAAGAACATAAATAATGTTTAGGTCAAGAGCTCTTAAACAGAAATGGGAAAGAGATGACAGGTTGTGGATGGCTGGATGGGTTAAAGGGAATCTCTCTGATAGGGTGAAGTCAGAGTGGATGTGGAAAGAAACAGTAAATGAGGTGAGGAGGATCATGATCATGAGAGAAATAATCTAAACAGAACAATGTAATGGCTATGAAATGTGAGCATTTAGAGAGTAAAACCACAAAGGAATGTGAAGGTTGTGAATGCAGAGCTGGGGACATGCTCAGCAGATCAGGCTGTGTAAATCAGGAGAGTAACAGATGGACTAACCTCACCTAAGATAAACAGAGTGAGTTACCTGAAGTTGTAGAAATCAATATTGAGGCTGAGAAGTTACAACATTTCTGAATGGAAGATGAGGTGCTGCTCCTTAAGGCCTCATTATAACAGGATGTACAAAAAAGCTGGATGAACTCAGCAGGTTCGGGCAGCATCCATTGAAAGGAGTAGTCAACGTTTCAGGTCGAGACTATACATCAGGACTTCCAGTCAGGAGTTCATCCAGCTTTTTTGTATGTCTTGATTTGACCACAGCATCTGCAGTGTACTTTGTGCTCATTATAACAGTGCAGGAAGCCACAGATCGGGGTGGGGTGGGATGGGGAATTAATGTGGCAGGCAAAAGTCAGCCTTATGGACTAAATTCAGGTGTTCCATGAAGCCAGTTAGCCTTAATTTAGTTTCTCTAATGCAGTACAGACCACAATGTGACCATCAAATGAAGTGAAGATAAGAACAGTACATGGATTATTGGTTTGTAGGTTAGTTGTACAACAACCTTGCACTCAACGTCAGTAAGATCAAAGAGCTGACTGTGCACTTCAGGAAGGGTAAGATGAGGGAACATAAACCAATCATAGAGGGATCAGAAGTAGAAAGAGTGAGCAGTTTCAAGTTTCTGGGTGTCAAGATCTCTGAGGATCTAACCTGGTCCCAACATATCGATGCAGCTATAAAGAAGGCAAGACAGTGGCTGTATTACATTAGGAGTTTGAGGAGATTTGGTTTGTCACCTAAAACACTCAAGAACTTCTACTGATATACCATGGAGAGCATTCTGACGGGCTGTATCACCATCTCGTATGGGGGGGGGGGGGTGTACTGCACCAGATGGAAGTAAGCTGCAGAGGCTTAAAAAATTAGTCAGCTCCATCATAGGTACTAGCCTCTATAGTATCCACCTTCAAGGAGCGGTGCCTCAGAAAGGTGGCTTCCATCATCAGAACCCCACTACCCAGGACCCACAAGCGAATTGCATCTAAAAATACACTTGCATCTCTGGATGGTGGGAAAGGAAGAAGTAGAAGGACTGGTGTTGCACCCACTGTGGTCTTTGATCTGAAACACTGATTCTGTTTCTCGTTCCATGAACATTGTCCGACATGTTGAATGTTTTCAGAGTTTTCAATTCTATTTCATATGTTTCATATCTGCCGTATGCTGAGTAACATTCTGACAAAGTTGTCTTCCACATAAAGGCCACACCTCAAACACAATTGTTGAGAGGATAAAGCTTCCAATGGTACTAGTCCATAATATCAAAAAAGAAGCACTGCAGAACATTTCCTAATCCTGTAAATCATTAAAGTAAAGCAATTTCTAAACCCACCAAGTGCTGACAGGGTTGTCTATATTAAATGTTCAAACCAGCGTTCTCAAGAGATAAAATGCACGGTAGCGATAGGAAGGTAAAGCTTGTTATTCTACTTGATCTGCATCTGATTATCCTTCCCCCCATCTCCCTCGAGTACTTAAAACGAAATCAAAACATTTGTCATAGAAGCAGGAAGAGTTCAACTTGGAGTTTAAGTAAACAACATTGTGGATTAGCAACCAAGAGTTGGGTTAAGACATTCTGTATTAGTTAATAGCTCTCTATTAGCAGACTGGATAGCACAGTACCATAGATAACAGAGTTACCATCTCACACTGCAGGAATAAGGGGTCCTCTTTCACTGTCTGTATGGGGCTTGAACACCATTCCTACATTTGTCTGGGTTTCCTCTGTCTGATCCAGTTTCCTTCCACATCCAGAAATGAGGGGATTGGTGAATTATTCAGTTCAGGATAATGTGGGGAGAACAAAATAGAATCAGTGTAGGATTTGGAGTTTGAATGGTTGGCACAGGCTCAGAGGGATGAAGGGCTCTGCTATGATTACCTGAATTATTTAAAAATTGATTCTTTACCCAGTTTTACTTTCTATAAACAGGGTAGCAGGAACTCAGAGAGGCAGCAGTACTAAACATCAGGATTCAGTTGAAAATTTCTACATCATCCAGGATCGGTGAATTTATTTGAACAAAGACATGAACGTAGGATGGTCGGTCAATGGTTAGCATGGACTCAATGGGCCTGTATCCATACTGTATCACTCTGTGACTCGAAAGCTAAATAGGAAAGCCAGTTTGCTTCAAGGACAACTCACGGATTCTCCATTTTGTATTTTCAAATGTACTTCTAATTTCACAACAAATCATCTCATCTCATCTTATTCTTATAGGAACAGAGGCAGTGGAAGCAAGGGAATTGAAGAGATGGGTACCATGCTTTGATTTTCTATTTATAGATAATATAGTCACTAGTTATCACATCACTTGCAGAGTCCCAGGATGACAGTCACCCCGTACGGGTGATTTTTTTTAAGTATTAAGGGAACAAGGAAGCTGGTGCCAGTAACCAACGGTGACAGCTTGCAGACAGCTTACAAAACTGCTGGATACTCTTCGACTAAATATACTTCTTCTTCTTCTTCTGGGTTCAATTGCAGACCACTCGACTGCCTGTGTACTTCCAGCATTTGTTTTTGCACCAAATGGAACATGAAACCGCTTTACCTTTTGAGCTCCTCCAGCACCTCATTTTTTTATTGCTCCAGAGACCACCATCTTCTTTCTCCATTAGCAAACACTCCCACTTGTGAAAGAACAGTCATTTTTGAGGCAGTTGGAATTAGCTAAGCCTAATTGTCTTGATGATTCGAGGCTGTGGTCATTGCCAACAACCACACTACCCTTTCTTTGTGACAGGTAGGATTGCATCTAATAAAACAACTTCCTTTAAGGATACCAAAACCACACAAATTCATGAAATAAAATGGGAAATCCAATTGCTTTCCCCTTCACTACCCAAGACAGTAAACAAACAGATCACTTCTCAGTTATCTATAATCTGTTCCTGCTGCAAAATGGAGTCTTCATTTTAATCTCTGCTGTTGATAACCATCTAGACTACCAAACTGGCTGAACTGCATCTGCCCACAACTTCAAATTTAGCCTCATGATATACATAACTAACTTACAAGTCTACCCAAATGTTGTTGGTAAGCAGGAACAAGAGAGGGAGGAAAGATAAACATTATGAAGATGTTCTGCTGCTCTGTACAGAATACATAACATTGTATAAATGGTACATCACAAACATAAGCATTCTGATGCTAATTATCAAATGTCTATAAACAAGATCTTGAATAATCAAGCCATCTCTACATCATAGGGAGGGAAGGATGGACATGTCCTGCAAAATAATTATTTTAAAATGCAGAAGATATTTTGCATCACCTCAGGATTGATCAAATTAAATAAATCCATTAATTAATGATTGTCAAGTCACTGAGAAAATTGATTAATTGTACCAAGGTGTAGATTGCAGAACGGGGGGTGGGGGTCAGATTACAGGACAGTAATAAGACTTAGCATGGAGATAATACATTTACTTTACAATATTCAGGCTGTATCTCAGCCTCTCCATTTCCAACTGTGAGCAATACAATGTGTGAATGAATCCTAACAGCCCGGAAAATATAACATGTAAGAATTCATGCATAATTCAGAGAAAAACCAAGCTAAAGAAATGTAATATCCTATGAAAGCAAACCCAGTTATATGGGTTCCAGTGATTTCCTTTGGAAACCCATTCAGGTGCTACAATGAGCTTCAATGCCATGTTCTCAATAACAAAGTTCTGGAACATAATCCTAACAAGAGTATCTAGCTCTTCCTCTCTACTGTCGCATAGAAATTAATTTGTAACACCCAATAGCTGTAGAAGAAATGGTACTCCTTTTATCAGAAACTGGTGAACCACGAAAAGTTTTACAATTATATAACGTTCTGCTTTCCTTTGTGGAGAGTGCCAGCCACTTACAGATAATAAAGTGCTTATGATCTGTAGGCGCCACAGCTATAAAGTTCATGCACAGCAATATACCAACAATGAAATAAAGACCAGAAAATCTGATTCAGGGAGAAAAATTACCTATGACACTGGGGATGGGGTTCATTGAAATAGATTTTGGGAGAGATGGGGCCCTAGTTTAGTTTCTCACCTGAAAGGTGACACCTCTGCTAATGCAGCAAAATCTTACTCTTATCAGCTCAGGAGTAGGAAACTTTGGATGGATCATGGCTCGAACCACGTTGTCCAAAATATCAAGATATAAATTGGGTGTTAACACAATGAATTTGAATGGAGAATATCTTTATTATAAAGTCAGTTTAATTTTGGCAAAAGAAAGACTGCAAAACAATAATCTGGGACAAAATTCACAGTCACGTAGAAATATGAGATCAAGTTACAGTAGTCAACAAGGGTCTTTAAATGAGAATCACATTTAACTTAAACTGATGGAAAATTGAACGAAAAAGTGTAAACTTGAATTTGCTTCAAAAAAGATAACATAGGAGGTTTACGGTGGTAATGTGCTTGATGTACCTTATACTGACTTCTGAACAAATTTTGAAGTGCCAATGCCAAATGGACTGTGGCAGCATGTATAAGTAACTGCCCGAGCCAGCAGTTGTTCCCAAAGTGGATGCAGTCTCCCCTGGGAGTTTCTAAAGGGGTAATAAAGATAAAGGGGGTAGTGGGGGGGGGGAAGGTACTTGGTAACAAGGGACAGCTGAGGGATTACTGGTTTACTTAAGAAATGAATTACTTATTATAAGCATTTGATCCTCATAATTGATCACAATGATCACTTAATCACCTCACCTCTTGCTAACCCATCATTCTCTTACTTTGCTCGGTGTGTTATAGTTGCTGAAAAGCAATATGATATTTCCGTATTTAGCATATCACGAGAAACCTGGATTGAAGAAATTGTGATATTCCTGGATCAGGTCTGCACATTATTCCCATTCACTACTGTAATACAGTGTTAGCTAGTATGATTTCCATACTCTGATCACAAAGTGAAGCAATTCCTCTGAATTGGGGTATGGTATTCAATGCAGTAAAGTTCAGAATCTACCCTTTCAGATTTCTCTAGCCCACAGCTCAACTGAGATATCACTGCCCCACTTAATCTACCCACTTAATCAGGCAGTCAGGTTTTGCCTGAGCTATTATAACACCATAACTTTCCCCTTTATTGATCACAGTGCTTGAGGTTGAAATTAAACAATAGGGGATTGACCATGATCGTTAATCTACAATGAAACTGGCAGAAGCATACAAATGAAAAAAAAGTGGAGATAGTGTCATGTGGAGTAGTGTCTGAAATATGGGTTTATACCAGCACCAGGCAACCAACAGCAGCCAATGTTGTGTGAAATTTTGTTTTAACTGAGGCAATAAAACCAGTCAGGTTCCTAGAACATTTGAAGAGAATACATTCTGATAAAGCAAACTAGAACTTTGTGAAATCTTTCAGAAATGGAAAACACTTTTAAAAATGTTTGCCAGCACTTCACAACAAAACAGTGATGGGTTGTGTGCTTCATTGCTCATTGTTAAATCTGGAAAGCCCCATACAATTGGCGATGAACTGATTCTGCCAGTAGTAAGGGAAGTTCTGAGATTTGCATAAGTCACCAGACCAAATAATTGAAGTGATTCTGCTCAGCGACAACTCTGTTCAAAGATAAATAAATGATATGTCTGAGAATGTGGAAGACACATTGTACATCATGCTTAGGATAACAGAATTTGCTCTGTTGTTGGACAAGTCAACTTTGCCAGGCATTGAATGTTTGCTTATTGGTTATGTTCACTTAATAAAAGATGAAAGGATGGTTCAAGAGTTCTAATTTACAAGGGGGCCAGAAACCAATATGAAGGGGAGAGTCAGTACTTTGGGTTGTAAAGAAATTTTTCAAAGAGAAGGACATTCTGCTCACCAACATTCTTGCCTGTGCAACAGATGGGACACCATCAGTGATAGGACACCACCATGGGGTTATTCATTTCTTGAAAAAAGTTGTAACATTCAGTGTATTTCACAAACAACATCACATCATAAAAAAAACCTAAGCGATCAGCTGCACAAAATATTAAATAGTCATCAGAGCAGTAAATTAAAATGAAGTCCCATGCTTTCAGTACTCGACTATTTTGAGAGCTTTGTATTTAGAATGATGAATAGTTTGATGCTTGCTGTTAGACACTGAACTCTGATGGCTTTCAAAAGGAAACTGCCTGGCAGTTTTGTAATTTTTGAAACTGATAAAATTTGTTGACACCTCAAATGCTTCATTCAGTAATAACTCACAAATATTAAGCATGTCATTGTTTATTTATCAGAATTATTCACAAAATTTTATGAAATCAATCTTCAATTTCAAGGAATTGATGTGAACCTTGTCAATCAGTCTCCTCCAGATTCCTGTCTAAGTTTACCCTAGTTAAGTGTAACATTGGATCGCATGACCTTTTCCAATTTCTGAGCCTCTCTGAGTTGGAAGAGAAAGAAAGAATACCAGAGATGATCTTTAAGAATACTGTGCCCCCCTGAGTGAGCTGCATAAAGACATGTCAGAGAGATTTCAGGATCTTCTCTCAATCCAAATTCCAGACTGGGTAATACATCCATTCCTGAACACTTATAATGAGAAATTAACAGAAAGAATGGAGGAGGAACTGATCTCGATACAAAATGACCGAGCTGATGCTCAAAAAATCATAACAAAACTTTTGGTTGCAGAAAGAAATCTTTGAATGCTATCCTGCACATTGGAAAAAGATCAAGATGCTCTTTATTTCCTTTCCAACATCATATTTAGTGGAGTGTAGTTTCAGTGCAGTCACCCAACTTCTTTCAAAGCAACAAAATAGACCACAAATTACTGAATGTGGGGACCCGAGAACTCCTCTGAGTGACATTCAGACTGATGTTGAGGTGATATAATTGCACAAAATCCAACCATCTCATTGAAAGGTGAAAAAGCAATGAAGTGGTGAATAGCTGGATTACTAATGTACACTCTAAAATTGTTGATAAAAATAATTTTTATTGTAATTAAATAAATAATTTTATTTGTAGCTTTAAGTAGATTTAATTTTTTTGCAATTATTTGTCACTGTTTTGAATTGGAGTTCCTATTTTCTTTCACTGTGCATCATTAATTAAAAATTCTTATAGTTTTTATGTGATGGCACAAAAGGGAGATGTGGTCTGGTAGGCAAGGGAGCAGTAACCCAGAAACAGTTTGGGAACCACTTGTCTGAGTGATGAACGGCTGATGGATGGTAATCAGTATCATTTCACCTGATGTTTACAAAAGGCCTGCTGTAGTGGGCACAGGAAACAATCATGAAAGCACAGAGGGAAAATAAAGAGCACCATGATCATTTTCAAGAGGGTGCATGTAAGTTGGTGGAACAGGCTGATATTTGGCAGGTTAAACTTAATACAGTAAAGCATACATTATTAAAGTACAAAGACAATATAACTCTTGAATGGTACCTAGTTGGTTGAGAAGGAGGTTAACTACATACAAGTACTGGGTTTCATTAACAGAGACAGCAGATGCAGAAGTGAAAACACTGTGAAGAACCACCATACGAGGTTGATTCAACCAGAAAGATTTTGTTAACAAATTCTGGTCAGAACACTTTCTTCAATAGCTTCATAATATTCTGGAAAGTGTATTTACTGGAATGGTTTCAGGAATAAGCGAGTGACTTTTCAAGGGCCAAGGACCGGAAAATGGTTTTCTTTCAGTCAGGTCTGCACAAACGGGCAGTCTCAGTCTCCACCCAGCTAACAGGAGTCACCTGCCACTTGTTGCCAACTCATCGGCCAATTCACACCCAGCTTTCATCCAGTTACTGTTCACTCATTGAACCTACCAGTTGCTCCAAACCTTCAGTTTTCTCATTGCCTGTAGTGTTTAGTATCTGTTCTCTCTCTCACATTATGTGACCCTTGTGGCTCGTTATTTTCGCAGTCTATTATTAAAATAATCCTTCATTGCTGAATTGTCTCCATTGCTCTGTTTTTGGGCCAAGCGTCCTCTACAGTTCCTGCAATAATTAACACTGCACAAGATAAAACTTACTAAATATCCCATGAGGAATACCTCCTCCATGGTAACCAAGGCCTTAATTAAAAAAGAATGATCTAGGGAAGAGACATAGGCGACAACCAACAGAAAGGGGATTTAAGGCACTTGATTGTGCAGGGAAGATGATGTCACTGTGACTGATTTTGAGCATTCCTGATTTGGATTGATCATGAAATTATAGCCGAGTGACTCTACAGTGGTGCCGGATCCTTATCTCTAAGGTATGTAAAATTCCATGCTTTATACAATTGGAGACAGTAAGGTGAAAGATCAATCAAATAAATATGCATTTGTTCGATCTGTAAAGAGACATTTGTGAGTGGTTCTTGTGTTCGACAACAGCCCAATTTCTTCTTCCCTCTCTTTTTCTTTCCCCAGGTGCCTTCCTTCCTTTCATTTTTGCTGATGATCACCCAGCTGTTCCCTAATGCAGAACGGTTTGACTGCACAAAATACAGCAAGATTATCTAAAGGGCCTTGGGTACAAAGACATTTCAATAAACTTCTGCTGTTTTATTTTGCAGGACCCCATAGTTATGGAGATTTTCAGCTTCCAAGTTGTGTTTGTTTCTCCTTCTCAGAATTTTTTCACCTTCAAGATTCAATATCCAAAACTGTTTAAAGTCATTTTACAGTACACAAGTGTAAAGGAGAACAAAATTACTGTTACTCCAGATGCTGCAACCTCCTGTCCCAGTGTGTCTTACACTTCAAGCTCCAACCAGCTCAGTATCCTATGGACAGAGCCAAGATTGCCTTCATCATCTCTATTAACCGGGTGAGCTCTGAGCTGGTCTGCCACTAGCTGGGCCAATAAAACTACGATTGGCAATAAATATGAGAGATTCACCGCTGAGGTGTGCCGGATTTTCGACCATACAGGAAGTAAGGGGCGGCAGTGGATCGGATACTTCACCAGCCCCAAGGGTCAAGTTCAGTGCTGGGTTAGACAGTGGAATTCAAGACCCTCACACTCCGTGCTGGGTTACACTCTGGGGTTCAGTACCCTCACACTCTGTGCTGGGTTACACTGTGGAATTCAGGATCCTCACACTCCGTGCTGGGTTACACTCTGGGGTTCAGTACCCTCACACTCTGTGCTGGGTTACACTGTGGAATTCAGGATCCTCACACTCCGTGCTGGGTTACACTCTGGGGTTCAGGACCCTCACACTCCGTGCTGGGTTACACTGTGGAATTCAGGACCCTCACACTCCGTGCTGGGTTACACTGTGGAATTCAGGACCCTCACACTCCGTGCTGGGTTACACTGTGGAATTCAGGATCCTCACACTCCGTGCTGGGTTACACTCTGGGGTTCAGGACCCTCACACTCCGTGCTGGGTTACACCGTGGAATTCAGGATCCTCACACTCCGTGCTGGGTTACACTCTGGGGTTCAGGACCCTCACACTCCGTGCTGGGTTACATTGTGGAATTCAGGACCCTCACACTCCGTGCTGGGTTACACTGTGGAATTCAGGATCCTCACACTCCATGCTGGGTTACACTGTGGAATTCAGGATCCTCACACTCCGTGCTGGGTTACACTCTGGGGTTCAGGACCCTCACACTCCGTGCTGGGTTACATTGTGGAATTCAGGACCCTCACACTCCGTGCTGGGTTACACTGTGGAATTCAGGATCCTCACACTCCATGCTGGGTTACACTGTGGAATTCAGGATCCTCACACTCCGTGCTGGGTTACACTCTGGAATTCAGGACCCTCACACTCTGTGCCAGGTTACACTGTGGAAGTCAGGACCCTCACACTCCGTGCTGGGTTACACTGTGGAAGTCAGGACCCTCACACTCTGTGCCAGGTTACACTGTGGAATTCAGGACCCTCACACTCCGTGCTGGGTTACACTCTGGGGTTCAGTACCCTCACACTCTGTGCTGGGTTACACTCTGGGGTTCAGTACCCTCACACTCTGTGCTGGGTTACACTGTGGAATTCAGGACCCTCACACTCCGTGCTGGGTTACACTGTGGAATTCAGGACCCTCACACTCCGTGCTGGGTTACACTGTGGAATTCAGGACCCTCACACTCCGTGCTGGGTTACACTCTGGGGTTCAGTACCCTCACACTCTGTGCTGGATTACACTGTGGAATTCAGGACCCTCATACTCCGTGCTGGGTTACACTGTGGAAGTCAGGACCCTCACACTCCGTGCTGGGTTACACTGTGGAATTCAGGACCCTCACACTCCGTGCTGGGTTACACTCTGGGGTTCAGTACCCTCACACTCTGTGCTGGGTTACACTGTGGAAGTCAGGACCCTCACACTCTGTGCCAGGTTACACTATGGAATTCAGGACCCTCACACTCCGTGCTGGGTTACACTCTGGAATTCAGGACCCTCACACTCCGTGCTGGGTTACACTGTGGAATTCAGGACCCTCACACTCCGTGCTGGGTTACACTGTGGAATTCAGGACCCTCATGCTCCGTGCTGGGTTACACTCTGGGGTTCAGGACCCTCACACTCCGTGCTGGGTTACACTGTGGAAGTCAGGACCCTCACACTCTGTACCAGGTTACACTGTGGAATTCAGGACCCTCACACTCCGTGCTGGGTTACACTCTGGGGTTCAGTACCCTCACACTCTGTGCTGGGTTACACTGTGGAATTCAGGATCCTCACACTCCGTGCTGGGTTACACTCTGGGGTTCAGGACCCTCACACTCCGTGCTGGGTTACACTGTGGAATTCAGGACCCTCATGCTCCGTGCTGGATTACACTGTGGAATTCAGGATCCTCACACTCCGTGCTGGGTTACACTGTGGAATTCAGGACCCTCACACTCCGTGCTGGATTACACTCTGGGGTTCAGGACCCTCACACTCTGTGCTGGATTACACTGTGGAATTCAGGACCCTCATACTCCGTGCTGGGTTACACTGTGGAATTCAGGACCCTCACACTCTGTGCCAGGTTACACTGTGGAATTCAGGACCCTCACACTCCGTGCTGGGTTACACTGTGGAAGTCAGGACCCTCACACTCCGTGCTGGGTTACACTGTGGAATTCAGGACCCTCACACTCCGTGCTGGGTTACACTCTGGGGTTCAGTACCCTCACACTCTGTGCTGGGTTACACTGTGGAATTCAGGACCCTCATACGCCGTGCTGGATTACCTGGAGTCAGGACCCTCACATTCCGTGCTGGATTATCTGGAGTTCAGGACCCTCGTGCTCCGTGCTGGGTTACACTGAATTCCATGCTGGAATTCAGGACCCTTGCTGTGGAGGGTGGCTGGAATTCAGAAGCGCTTCTGGCCCATCATCATCACAGCCTCTTGGAGGACAAGAAAGATGATTTGTCTGCCTGGGACATGTCCACCGACCTCATCACTCTGGCTCTCCTTATTGATTTATGAAATGACCACCCAGATCTCCAGCCAGAACCCCAGTTCTGTTTCCAGGACCATTTCATCCTGCAGGACACTCATCATTAACGCCTCCCAAGCCCATGCAGTTAGGGAAAGCTCCATTACACCCATCCAACAGTTTGAGTGTCAATGGGAAAAGCAACTTGTACGCTTACTGAGGAGGCATTAAATGTCCACTGCATCCAGAAAAATGGCATCAATAGGTGGCAACAAGGGGCCTTCTATCTGGTAAGCTCCACCCAGCTACTCACCTTTAAATGGGCCTTGGAGGAATGGAGACATTGACTGATGGGAAACACTGAACCCCTCCTCATCTGAACTGAACACCAGAAACACAGCAGACCCACCAACTCAACCCACGTCAGGCTTGCTGGGCAATTCATCTTCACCATCCCCTATGAACCTGACTCCAGGAACACCAAGATGGATGCCCTGTCATGACAATTCAACCTAGTGGAAACAGAGATCAAACCTCTGTCACTTTATTCCTTCCTTCTAGATCCTTGTCCAGATTGTCTGGGATCTTGAGAGCTGAATCTGCCAGGCCCCTCAGCACAATCCTGTTCCAGCCTGATCTCACACTGATGTGCCAGTGGCCATGCACTCTAAGGAACTCCAGTGAGTCCACTCCTCATCCCTCTCTGGCCATCCAATGGACTCTGTATTTTCTGCAATACCAGAAATCATGATGCAGATGATTGCAGATGTATGCCAGTTCATTGCTGCCTGCTCTCAATGCGCCCCAGTCCAATTACTCCAAAAGATAGTGAAGCTGAGTTGCTCCTGCAGCCTCTACCTGTCTCCTGACTTCCATGGTCCCACCTTGCAATGGATTTCATCACAGGTCTATCTGCTTCTGATGGGGTCACAGTGATCACGATAGTGGTGGATGGTTCTCTAAGGTGGCCCAATTCATTGCCCTCACCAAACTCCCATTAACCACTGAGGTGGCAGACCTGGTTCTCCAACATGCATCCCTCACTGCATCCCTGCATCCTCAGGGCAGGGGTCCCCAACCTTTTTTGCACCGTGGACCAGTTTAATATTGACAATATTCTTGTGGACCGGCCAACCGGGGCGGGGGGGAGGGTGGTAGGGTTGTTAATCACGACCGGAATATAGTTGAAACTACAAGTTACTTATAAGTGGCTAATTAGTACACTCAATTTCATTTCTAAAAGGGTTTATCTAACAAATTTAATATTAAACACACAGCTCATATCTTCCTCGCATGAATATAGTGATAAAGTCAATTATAGGTCACTTATAAGTCAACAGCATCTTAACATTTTAAGTAACGTTTGGATATTAAACACACAGCGCATATTTTCCTCATATGAACATATAAAATCATTGCAACACACCAATATCGCTGAATTAGTGGGAGCCCTGGGCTTGTTTCCCTGCAACAAGACGGTCCTGTCGAGGGGTGATGGGAGACAGCGATACTCGAAGAGGGTTCCCTATGTACAGTCTATTCTGCAATTTAGTTTTCACTGCATTCATTGCAGAAAACCCTGCTTGCAGAGATATGATGTTGGAAATGGAAGCAACATTTTCAGTGCTTTCGTAGCTATCTCAGGATATTCAGCCTTGATTTTGATCCAGAATGCCAGCAGAGATGCTATGTCAAACATACTTTTCAGCCCACCATCATTTGCAAGCTCGAGGAGTTGATCTTCTTCCCACGCTGATATGGATGATTCACCGGGGACATTCACAAATGGGTCACAGACCCATTCCTTTGCACGTCTTGGGTCATTTGCGGTTGGGAAGTAATGCTTGAATTCTGTGGACAGCAAAGATAGGTGAAAGCGCACCAGCTGTGAGAAGGACAGTGCAGCCTCAGTCTCTCCCAAAATTCCAGCTGATGTTGGGAACATGTCAAATATGCCCCTGTCCACTCGCCGTCCCCACAGTCCCAGTTTGGCCTTGAAAGCAGACACTTTATTAGCCAACTTGAAGACAGTTGTCATTTTCCCCTGAAGTGACAAATTGAGTTCATTGAGCAGGTTGAAGATGTCACACAGATAAGCGAGTTTTGCTATCCACTCCTCGTCACTGAAGTGTGCTGCCAGTGATGACTTTTGTCCTGAAAGAAATTTCTGTAGTGGCTCTCTTAACTCAAAAACCCTGGCCAGGGCTCTCCCCCTCGATAGCCACCTGATGTCAGTGTGGTAGTGAAGGCATTTGTGCTCTGCATCCATTTCCTCGCAAAGCTGCTCAAACAGACATGAGTTAAGGGCTTTTACTTTGATGTGATTGATAACTTCAACATCGTCACTCAATACGCTGTTAAGATCAGGTGACATTTTTCGGCTAGCCAGCATTTCCTTGTGTGTGACACAGTGTGTAGACTGGCATTCAAGAGCAACCTCTTTGACTCAGGTAGTGAAACCAGCCAGCCGTCCAGTCATAGCTGCAGCCCTGTCTGTGCATATTCCAACACAGAATGACCAGTCCAGTTTGCCTGACATGTAGTCATTCAAAGACTTGAATAGTTCTGCCCCAGTTGTGTTAGTTGGCAGCGGCAGTGCACACAACATATCCTAGTGCAGAGCATCTTGAAATATATATCACACATAAACCAGCAGTATTGCCTTGTTGTCGACATTGGTAAACTTGTCGATCTGGATAGCATACCATGGTGCCTCGTTAAGTTGTTCCAACAGCTGTGCTTCGATGTCCTTTGCTATGTCATTGATTTTCCTTGAAACTGTGGTAGCTGAAAGAGAAACCTGTGCCATCTTGTTAGCTGCAGCTTCTCCCAACAGTTCACGGCACATGTCCTTGGCAGCAGGCAGAATCAATTCTTCACCAACAGTGAAAGGCTTCTTAGCCTTAGCAATACGGCTAGCCACTAGGTACGACACTCTCAGAGCAGCAACATTTGTGGGGGTGGTGGCTCTCAGCACTTGCTTCTGTCCTGCTTGCTCATGTTTTCTCCGCTCAAAAATCTCAACAAGTTTGTCTTTAAGTGCAGAGTGCTTGGACTCAAGGTGCCAAAGCAGTTTTGAGGGCTTCATTGTCTCATCAGACAGCCTGTCTCCACATATCACACACAGGAGGCTCGGAGCATGCGAGTCACCAGTTGCAATAAAGCCATATTTTATGTACAACTCGTCGTATTTTCTGTTGAAGGAAGCTTTCTTTTTTTCTGCAGTCTTGGCCTCAGCTGTCTCTGTGTTATCATCACCATTAGGCCTTTTATGTCCCCTACCACCTCTACCAAAGAAACTCTCAAGCGATGTTTGTTTTTTACTCATACCTTGCGTGCATTCAAGTTCAACAGTGGGCGTGACAGGGAATGAGGAAAGGTGCAGCTGACTCATATTGTTTTATATTGACAAATCATTTCATTTCTTCGCGGCCCAGTACTGGTCCATGGCCCAGTGTTTAGGGACCACTGCCTCAAGGCATTGTGGCGGAACAAGGCCCAAATTCATCTCCTACTTTTGCAATCCTTTTGTTCCCTCCTCTGCACCTCAGTGAGTTTGTCCTCTAGCACCTGCAGTCCAATAGGCAGTCAGAAAGAGCCAAACAGAAGTTTCTGTGATGCTTTGCCACCTTTAACCCTTCCACATGGAAGTTGTATCTGTCCAGTTCATTGGTCCCTTCAAGGTTTCTTATTACATCAATCTCCAACTGCTACCAACTCACACCTATCTTCCATGTAATCCAAGGACCATCGCTCAAACCATCTCAGCCTGCACCTCCAGAAACTAGGATGGTGGAAGGTGGTCCAGTGTACACGATCCATGGATTCACGTCATCGTGGATGAGGTGTGCAATACCTAGTCTACTGGGAAGAGTGTGGCCTGGAGGAGATGTCTTGGTGCCACCCAGTTTCATCTTGATCCATCACTCATCAAGCAGTTTCACTGGACACATCCAGATTACCCCAGGTAATTGAGTACTGACCTTGGAGTGATGGGTTCCCGTCAGGCAGGCACCTTTCAGTCTCCTCCCACCTAACAGCAGTCACCTTTCACCCATTTCCAAATCATTATAAACCCAGTTCTCATCCACAGTCCTCATTTACTCATTGAACCAGCCAGCCTCAACCAATTGCTCCTAGCCTTCAGTTATCTTGTTGCCTGTGGTGTTTAGTGGCCCTTGTCGCTTGTTATTTTCACAGTCTGTTATTAAAATTATCACTTATCCCTGAATCGCCTCCACTGCTCTGCTTCTGGGTCAAGCCTCCTCTACAACTTCTGACACCTTTAGAGTAGGTGTACAACAAATATCAGATGACATGAAGGTTGGAGGTGTTGCAAACAGTGTAGAAGGAAGTCATAGGTTATAACAGGATGTACTATGGACTGGATGCAGAGTTGGGCAAAGAAAGGGCTGATTAGAGTTCAATCCTGAAAAGTGCGAAATGATACTTGAAGGCAGTATACAAGATTAATGGCAGGATTCTTAGGAATGTGGGGGAATGGAAGGATTTTGGGATCCAAGTCCCTAGATTGCTCAAAGTTGCTATGCAAATTGATGAAGTAGTTAAGAAAGGATATTATGTGCCAGCCTTCATTAGCTTTGAGATTGAGTTTAAGAGCCAGGAGTTAATGTTACAGCTCTACTAATCTCTGGTTAGACTACACATGAGGCATTGTCTTCAGTTCTCGTCATTTCATTAAGTGGATTCTGGCTAACTGGGGCATCAGGTTAACCAGGCAGCCACTTATTTGGGATAGTTCTGAAAGAACAGAAATTAAGAAAATAGCCAGGATTCCCTTTGTTTATTTGGGACACGATACTGCTTATTTGGGACAGGTGACCATTATTGAACTGCTTCTGACTAGCGGCTATCACATGCACTTGTGCAGCTGATTAACACCACACTGCTTAGAGCACATCATTTTTTAAAATCGCGCCAGCTGCATGCGTTTGTGTTCAAAAAGCGGTGATTTTTGTCACTGACAGTCGGTGAGAAATAAGCAGTAAGACAATTCAGATTTTGCTCACTGAGGTTTCAAGCATTCAGGCTTACAAATCCAGAAAAGGCCATGAGTGAAAATGAACTACTTCAACAAGTTAGGAACGATGAAGAATTTGAAGGTATCGACAATCACCTTGAATGTTACAATTGAAATGAAGAATTGGAAGATGCAATTGTCAAAAGCATTCTCTGAAAGCAGTCCCTTATCTGGACTAGATGTCTGCACTGGTTTTGTTCATTTGTAGTTAATCAAAAGAACATGGCAGCATACTCTGGATGAATACAAAGTTTCATATTACTCTAATAGCATTGGTAGTGTTTTAATTTGTCCTTTATTTCATTTAAATATATAATTCATTCCTCTTTTAAATGGTAGAATTTTAAATAATTTTGAAACAATTTCCATGAAACTTCAGCTAATTGGACAGCTGTTTAATTGAGCCAAAATGTACTGGTCTCAACGTGTGCCAATTAACGAGAATCCACTGTATATGGAAGCTTTAGAGAGAGTGCAGAGGAGATTTACCAGGATGTTGCCTGGATTGGAGAATATTTCTTATGAGGATAAGTTGTGTGAGCTAGAGCTTTTCCCTTTGGAGTGATGGAGGAAGAGAAGTGACTTAATGGAGATGTGCAAGATTATGAGAGGATAGATGGAGTGAACAGCCAGCACCTTCTTCCCAGGGTGGCAGTAACCAATACCAGAGAAGATCCATTTAAGGTGAGTGGAATAAGATTTAGAGGGAATGTCAGAGGTAGGTTTTTATTTATATACTCAGAGAGAGAGTGTTGGGTGCCTGAAATGGACTGTCATGGATGGTGGTAGAGGCTGATACAATGAGATATTTGAAAGACTCTTAGGTAGGCATAAGGATGCAAGAAAAATGGAGAGTTATGTGCTTTGAGTAGGAAGGGATAGTGGAGTAGATTTATATTGGTTAGCACAACATTGTGGGCTGGAGGCCTGCACTCTGCTGTACTGTGCATGTCCTATTTCTGGTATTCTATGTTCAGAACAGTGCACATTTCTATAGAGAAAAGCTGCTGCCATTTGGTGGAATGTTCAAGAACCACAATACACAGTGTGCAGCAATGATCGGTCCGGATTTCCACAGGGTCTCTCAGTTCCAGATCTTATTACAACCTTGACATGAACTTAGAGCTAAATTCAGTGATGGACGAGAGTCATCTATAAGGTAAATTGCACTTGGTAATCAAGGCTGACAGCACAACACACTAGCTGAGACCAGTTTAGTTGCTCTAAATTTCCAGCATTTGCAGAATTTCTTGTGTTTATGACAGCACCATACACCCAAGCAAACTTTACCGCAAAGCAAAGCAAGGGCAACAAGCTACTGAAAACACCACCATCTCCACCCTTACCGGGAAATACAATCATCATTTGTCTGTCACTAGTGGCTTATGAAAGATACTGTAGACATGAGAATTTGCTAGATATTGACCACTTCCTCCATTTAGGGAAACAGAGATATTGATGAATTCTCCACAACCAACTGATCAAAACTGTTCACAGATCAAAACCTCAATTCCAGCCAAAGAGAATATTGTCCATCAGGTATCAATGAACACTGCCCTCTTCTATTTTTCAGAAGTATAGATTTCCAATTGCAGGCACTGCAAAGCCTGGAGAGTTATCACCAACACTCTCCCCCTCCCTCATCTGTCTATCATCCACCTCACGTGGATCCACCTATTGTCTGCCAGCTCTCACTCCACTCTATCCCCTCACCTTTTCACTCTGGTCATTTCCCCTCCATCTTTCAGTCCAGATGAAGGGTATCCAACTGAAATGTTTACTCACAAAATGCTGGAGGTACTCAACGTCAGGCAGCTCTATAGAGAGGAATAAATGGTTTATGGTCACCCCTCCGTCTTAGAGTATAGGATGGAGTATTGGAGTCAAGGCTGTTTATAGATGCTGCCAGTCCTGCTGATTCCTCCAGCAATTGGTATGTGCGTTTTCTCTGGATTTCCAGCATCTACAGAACCTCTTGTGTTCTGAAATGTCTACTGTCCATTTTCCTTTGCTGGCTTATCTGTTGAGATCCCCCAGTGTTTGTGTGCTGCTCCACTGTGTGTCTTGCAAACACTGGGGAAACACAGCAGGTCAGGCAGCAGATAGAGATTTTTAGCATCTGCAGTTTCTTCTGTCGGCAATGTCAGTGCCCTCTCCCTGTCCAACATCCCTAGCATCAAGGTGCTAACTACACTTAGCCAACTCCAAGGCCACGCAGCTCACTGGCCAACACCAAACTCCCACAAATGGGTCCTCTGAGCTCCATCTTGGCAGGAGATTTTCAGGACAAAGGACACATTTCAAAAACATTCTCAAAACCTCCTTAAAGAAAAATGAAACATTTTCACTGACACGTGGGAATCCTCGGATCATGATTGTTCTAAAAGGAGGCGCATCACTTGGGATGGCAATAGAAACCCTGAGCCCAGAAAATGGGGAAAAGAGGCCCAAGCACCCAGCTCATGCCTGGCTATGGCACAGTCCCTGATCCATTAGCCACCTCCGAGAAAATGGATATGAGGTTTGTAAGTCCTCCTCAGTCCCTAGCATGCTGAATAATTTAAGGCTGAATCACTGCAGAACACACATTTTCTACACTTGTACAGGTTACACCCAACACAAACCAGCTCTTCCAGCCTAGCAGGCCAGTGAAATAACGCCAATAGATGCACAATCGGAGTCTGTGGTTCCTGACTAAGTAACAGCCAGTTAATTCTTTGCTTACCATTCAGCAAATGCTGCCTGTACAAAGATGACATAAACCAGCAGCATTGCCCATATCTTTGTGTTGATCAAAATTAAAGCCAAAGGACTATTTGCATCAGAAGTAATTTGGAATGCAAATTGTAAATCATAGACAAGAGAAAGTCTGCAGATGCTGGAAATCTGAGCAACACACACAAAATGCTGGAGGAACTCAGCAGGCCAGGCAGCATCTGTGGAAAAAACTACAGTTGACATTTCGGGCCGAGGCCCTTTGGCAGAACTGGAGAAAAAAAGCTGAGGAGTAGATTTAAAAGGTGGGGGTAGGGGAGACAGAAATACCAGGTGATAGGTGAAACTTGGAAGGGGAGGGATGAAGCAAAAAGCGAGGAAGTTGGTGAGATGAGTGAGAGAGGGATAAGGGGATGGGTAATGAAGGGGGTTTGGGGGTATTATCGGAAGTTTGAGAAATCGATGTTCATGCCATCAGGTTGGAGGCTGCGCAAAATGGAATATAAGGTGTTGTTCCTCCAACCTAAGTGTGACCTCATCACGGCAGTGGAGGAGGCCGTGGATGGACATATCAGAATAGGAATGGGAAGTGGAACTGAAATGGGTAGCCACTGGAAGATCCCATTTGTTCTGGCAAACGGAGTGTAGATGCTCGGCGAAGGGTCTCCCAATCTACATTGGGCCTCACCAATGTACAGGAGGCCACACCAGGAGCACCGAACACAGTAAGTGACCCCAGCAGATTCACAGGTGAAGTCTCACCTGGAAGGACTGTTTCGGGCCCTGGATGGTAGAGAGGGATGAGGTGTAGGGGCAGGAGTAGGCACTTGCTCCACCTGGAACTTAGAACTCATAAAAGCAAAGATGTAGAGAGAAAGTTATAAGAACACATCAGGACTGAGTTTCTCACCTGGGGGAGGGGAATAATTGCACATCTCTACCACTTTCTCTGTCACCTTGTTTCACATGCCCACTACCTTCTGCATTAAGAAATTACCCCTCAGGCCCCTTTTAAATCTCGTGCCTCTAAGCTTAAACATGTTTTTTTCAATTCCCCTTTCCCCAGAAAAAGACTGTGTGCATTCACCTCCATGATTTCAGAGAGCTCCACATTGTCACCCCCTTTTGTCTCCTATACTCCAGGAATGACTTAGCTACCCAAACTCTCCCTATAACTCAGGCCCTCGAGACCTGGCAACATGCTAAAGGATGACAGAGATTGGATTAATTTATCCAAAATGCACTGGAAACACAAATATCAAACACAACGTGTAGCTGCCTATAAGGGAATGATAAACAAGTTTCAAAGATGCAGATCAGTAAGGGAAAAGAACACTACAAAGTTGGTATAAAGTATTTTATTAGGGTGTAATAAGTGATGAGGAAAAAGAAACTGAAAGATATTTAAAACATTATGTAAAATAATTGGTAAAGTAACAAGTCCCACACCCTTCTACTCAAAGATGCAAAGGATTAACAAAACAACAAGTCTAAAATTTTCCTTCTGACCTGTATTCTGCTAAAGTTATGATTCTAGTCTGAGGACAGAAATCCAATGATTTAGCTGACTGTTCACACTTATATAATCAAGAAAGTCCATGCTTCTTTTCTAATCTATGCGTACCAGTCAGCTGCAATTCTAAATTTTTTTTTTGTATTTATTGATGTATAGGGAGGATTTTATGCGGCCACTGAACTAGTCTCGATTGCTTATGAAAATCCTATCAGTTAAGAGATTACTATGCCAACCAAAATGATTTTTCTCAGCCTTGAGAAAGAAAGCAAGATATCACATTCTCTTAATGACTTACATCCGTGTACATAAGGTTTCATGGACCTCATGAATCAAGTGTTATTTATCTTTCTAACAGGCTTCCTCATAATGAAGACTGTGAATGGACAACTCCAAGTAACAGAAAACACAAAATGCTGGCAGAACTCAGCAGGCCAGACAGCATCTATGGGACAACGGAGGTCTGTGAATTGATACCCCTGCCCCCCCCCCCTTACCCCATCCCTATCTATAATTTTAGTCATGTTCTCTTTCTCTCTCTTTTCCCCCCTCACTATAATCTCCACCCAGCCCTACCTTTCTTTCTCTTTTATTTCCCATAATTCTCCACCTTCCCCCAGCCCATTTCCCTCCAGCTTATCACTTCCCAGCTCTCTACTTCATCCCTCCCCCCACTTCTTATCCCCCCTCAACCATCCCATGTTACTTCACTCCTGATGAAGGGTTTCGGCCCAAAACGTTGTCACTATCTCCTCCCATAGATGCTATCTGGCCTGCTGAGTTCTGCTAGCATTTTGTGTTTTTTATTTATTTCCAGCATCTGCAGATTCACTCATGTTGTCCAAGTAACAGAATCTGTTTATATGCCCCCCTCCCCCATTACACTGCCTATCAAGACAAGACGTGGAAAGTTGGAGAGGAACTTCACTGGGTTAATGCCTCAATAACCAGCATATAGTAGCATTTATACCCAGTGTGATGAAGCGCTTTGACAAGCTGGTGATGAAACATATCAACAGTAGATGCCATTTCATTGGCTCTTCACTCAGCCCTGGAACACCTGAACAGTGAAGATTCATGCATTAAGATGCTCTTCATTGACTAAAGCTCTGCATTCAACACCATCATCCCCTCAAAGCTCATCAGTAAACTCCAAGACTGAGGCCCGAATACCTCCTTGTGCAACTAGATCCACAAATTCCTCACTTGCAGACCCTAGTCAGTTCAGATTGGCAACATCTAATTCTGTATGCATGTCATCTCAAACTACTGCTGATGCACAGTGGAATATACAGACTGGTTGCTTCATGAACTGGAATAGAAACATCAAAGCCCTTGAACAGACAATTCTACAAAAGGTGAAGGACACAGCCCAGTACATCACATGCAAAGCCCACCCCACCATCCACAAATACAGGAAAGCAGGATCCATCAAAGACCCTCACCATCCAGACCATGTTGTCTTCTTGCTGTTGCCATCGGGAAGTACAGGAGCCTTAGGTCCCACACCATCAGGTTCAGGAACAGTTAGTACCCTTCAACCATCAGGCTCTTGAAGCAGAGTGGATAACTTTACTCACCCTGTCACTGAGGTCCCAACTGATTCCATAGCCTATGTACTCAATTTCAAGAATTATATGACTCCTCATCATTATTTATTGCTTACTTATATATTACATAGAAACAGAAATGTAGAAAACCTACAGCACAATACAGACCCTTTGGCCCACAATGCTGTGCCAAACATGTATTTACTTTAGAAATTACCTAGGGTTACTCATAGCCCTCTACTTTTCTAGGCTCCATGTACCTGTCCATGAGCCTCTTAAAAGACCCTAATGTTATCGTTTCTGCCTCCACCACTGTCGCCAGCAGCCCATTCCATGCATTTACCACTCGCTGTGTAAAAAACTTACCCATATTATTGTTATTATTATTTTGTTTTTCCTGTTAGTATTTGCACAATTTGCTGTCTGCTGTAGTTTATATTGTAGTTTTTCTATCTAAGTGTATGGTATTTCATTGATTCTATTGTGTTTCAAAGTATCTATTGTGAATGCCTACAAGAAAATGAATCTCAGGGTAATGTATCAAAGTTGAAAGCAAATTTATTATCAAAGTATATATATGCCACCATATACAACCCTGAGATCCATTTTCCTGTGGGTGTTCACAGTAGATGCAAAGAAACACAATTGAATCAATGAAAAACTGCACACAAGACAAAATCTGTGTGCAAAAGACAAACTGTGCAAATAAAAATAGAAATTAATTAATTAAATAAATAGATCGATAAAGCAATAAGTATCAAGAACATGAGATGAAGTGTCCTTGAAAGTGATTCCACAGGTTATGGGAACAGTTCAGAGTTGGGTGAGGGAAGTTATTCCTACTGGTTCAAAAGCCTGATGGTTGAGGGGTACTAACTGTTCCTGAACCTGATGGTGTGGGTCCTGAGGCTCCTGTACCTCCTTCCTGATGGCAACAGTGAGAAGAGAGCATGGCCTGGACGGTGGGGGTACTTGATAATGGATGCTGCTTTCCTGCAACAATAGTTCTTATAGATGCATTCAATCATGGGAAGGGCTTTATCTGTGATGGACTGGGCTGTATCCACTACTTTTTGTAGGATTTTCCAATGGTGTTTCCGTACCAGGTTATGATGTAACTAGTCATTATACTTTCCCCTGCACATCAATAGAAGTTTGTTAAAGTTTTAAATGTCATAGCGAACTTTGCAAGCTTCTAAGGAATTATAGGCACTGACATGCTTTCTTTGTAATGGCACATACACGGAGACGTATATGTATTTTGAGCTTTGATCATTTTCTAGGCCTTCATTTTACGTGTGCAACCTAGACCTCTGAGTACAAGCAAAATTCTGTAGATGCTGGAACTTTGAAATAAAAATAGAAAATGCAATGTCCTGTAAATGATTGTGCAGGGAGAAAACGAGAATAGGCAGATCCTATCTGATCCAGTCTGCCCTAACATGTGGCCCTTGTCCTATCCCCATGGCTGCACCACTCCCAACAAATAGTGTGACATCATTGTTGATACCAGAATAGGAATGGAAACCAAGTCTGAAATATCTTACTACCAGTCACATCGTAATCTTACTGACTTGAAATTATATTTAATAATTTCAGATAATTAGTCTTTCCAGTAGTTTAATTTCAGATTTTTAGCATTCAAAGCACAAGGCTTTGGTAATTTCAAATAAAGATTCTGCTTCCCATTTACACCTCCTTCAGCCTGACATCTCACATTTTTATTTCGCTCAGAACCAGTCGTTTTCACCTTAATTATCATGCTATTTGTTGTTTACTCTCTCCTGGTCCCCACATTCTCATAGGCATCAACTTTTGTTCCCTCCTCCATCCCCAATTTTCTACATCTTAAACACAAGGAAACCTGCAGATGCTGGAAATTCAAGCAACACACACAAAATGCTGGTGGAACACAGCAGGCCAGGCAGCATCTATAAGAAGAAGCACTGTTGACGTTTTGGGCCGACACCCTTCAAAACCTGTTTTATACGAGGAGTGTTTAATATGTTCGTGGCCTAAGGTAGGAGTCAATTTCAGAAAACCTAGCACATTTATTTTTCCTACATTTACACAGTTAGTCTAGCATACGGATCCCTTCTTTGCCGAACTTGGCGTCTTGGACCTCCAGAAGAGGTCCACTGCATGGGGTGATTGATAAGTTTGTGGCCTAAGGTAGAAGGAGATGAGTTATTAGCTTCAAGCTTTCTGCATTTTCACTGAGTTGAACTGCACTTGCATATAATGAGAGTGTCTTGGACCTCCAGGTGGTCCACAGCAGGGCTGATTGATAAGCTTGTAGCCTAAGGTTGAAGGAGATGAAGGATGAAGGATTTACATGAGTGAAAGTTTTGTTAATAACTCACCTCCTTCTACCATAGGCCAAGAACTTATCAATCACCTTTCATATTTAATTACTTTACTTTTATTGTCACCAAACAATTGATACTAGAGCGTACAATCATCACAATGATATTTGATTCTGCGCTTCACACTCCCTGAAGTACAAATCGAAGTAAATATAATAAAAATTTAAATTATAACTCATAATTAGAAAATAGAAAAGGGAAAGTAAGGTAGTGCAAGTCAGGTCCAGATATTTGGAAGGTACGGCCCAGATCCAGGTCAGGATCCATTCAGCAGTCTTATCACAGTTGGAAAGAAGCTGTTCCCAAATCTGGTCCTATGAATCTTCAAGCTCCTGAACCTTCTCCCGGAGCGAAGAGGGACAAAAAGTGTGTTGGCTGGGTGGGTTGTGTCCTTGATTATCCTGGCAGCACTGCTCCGACAGCGTGCAGTGTAGAGTGAGTCCAAGGATGGAAGATTGGTTTGTAATTTTCCCCATTTCTGATGAAATGGCAGTCAATGTTTCAAGTTGATAGTTCTCTTTCATTGACCGTGAATACTGTCCTGTATTAGATTAGCCAGATTTACTTCATTAACTCCATATCACATACATACAAGGGGAAAACATGAAAAGGCACATGACAGGAAATAGTCTTCACACTTCAGAGCATCCTAAACACTTCACAGTACATTGAAGTACATGTACTTGGTCATGTAATGCAAAGTTTACATACTATTGGTGGAAATATAGGAGGGCCAACAAGAAGTCCATCTAATAGAAATGTGTTGCACATAAACATTCTTTGATGATATGTTTTCAATTTCAAAATACTTCAACAAGAAAAAGTAGCTCACTTAGTTGGCACCCTTGCCATTCCCTAAACATATCCTTCTTTCACTATTAATACACTGTGGTTGTAGTGTATGGCATCCAAAGAAAGCACCATTACAACTTGCAAAGGCTTATCCAACAAACTCATGACCACCATCATCTAAGGTGGGAGAGGGTATAAAAACCCTATCATGACTTGGATGTGCCCTATACACTTCTATCTCCCATCAGAAAGCCCTTAAAGCTCTGCACTTCTTTCTCAACAAAGACTTAACCAGTTCCCTCCACCACCTGGTAGCACTGGTCCTCACCCTCAACAATTCCTCCTTCAGCTCCTCCCACTTTCTCTAAAGTCAAGGTGTAGCCATAGGCACCTGCCAGGACCCTAGCACGTCTGTCTGTTTGTTAGCCACGTGGACCAGTCCATATTCTGAGCCTTCTCCAGCTCTCTCTGCACTACATTCAAAGCTGCAGTGGTGCTGCTTCTTGCACCAATGATGAGCTTGTCAATTTCATCAACTTTGCCTCCAACTTCCATCCTGCCCTTAAGTGTACTTGGTCCATTTATGACAACTCTCTCCACTTACTCGATCTCTGTCTGCATCACTGGAAAGAAACGGTCTACCAACATCTTTTAAAAAACCCACCAATTCCCATAACAATCTTGATTATACCTCTTCCCACTGGGTCTCCTGTGAAAGTGCTATTTCCTTTTCTCAGTTCCTTCATCTCCACTGCAACTGTTCCTAAAATGAGGCTTTCCTTTCCAGGACATTGGAGATGTCCTTTTTTTTCCCCAAAGACCAGGGTTTCCTTTCCTTCCTCATTGATGCAGCCCTCACTCACATTTCCTCCATATCCCGGACATCTGCACTCACCCCACCTTCTCGCCAACTAACAGGGAGTTCCTCTTGCCCTGACCTACTATCCCACAAGCCTTGGCATCCAACCATATCTTTGTCTGCAACTTCCACCATCTTCAATGGGACTCTACCACTAAACACATCTGTACCTCCCTCCACCACTCTCTGTGGTTCCCTTCCAATTCATCCCTCCCCACTAATCTCCCTCCTGGCACTTATCCCCATAATGGCAAAAGTGCTACACCTGCCTATTCACCATCTTCCTTACCTCCATTCAGGACCCCAAAAAGCCCTTACAGGAGAGGCAACATTTCAGCCATGAATGTGTTAAGAGTCACCCACTATATCCAATGCTCCCGATTATGTGGTCTCTACGTTGGTGAGACCTGATGTAGATTGGGGGACTGCTTTGTCGAGCATCTCAGAACCACCCACAGAAAGCAGAATTTCCCAGTGGCCAACAATTTCAATTCCTATCCTCATTCCCATCTCAACACATCAGTCTATGGTCTCCTCTTCAGCCACAATGGGTCCACTCTCATTGCTTAAGGAGCAACAACTCCTTTCCCATCTATGTAGCCTCCAAGGTGATAGCATAAACACCAGTCATTTTCCCCCTCCCCCACCGTCTTCCTTATTTCCCCATTCTAGCCTCTTATATCTTCTCCTCACCTGCTTATCACTTCCCCCGGTACCCTCCTCCTTCCCTTTTTCCCCATGGTCCACTCTCCTCTCAATCAGATTTCTTCTTCTCTAGCCCTTTGCTTTTTCCACTTATCACCTCCTAGCTTCTTTCTTCATTTGCCCTCTGGCTTCACCTATACGTGTCTTCACACCTCCCCCAATCTTCTTATTTTGACTTCTAACCCTCTCCATCTAGTGGGTAGAAATTATATACATGGAATTTTGAAGGATTTCTAATTATCTTAATAAACACACACAAACTGCTGGAGGAATTGAGCAGCTCAGGCACCGCCTATGGAAATGAACAGTCAACATTTCAGGATGTGACCCTTCTTCAGAACTGGAAAGGGGGAAGAAGCTAGAACAATTGTAAATTGTAATAAAAGTTCAAATGGTCTAAGAGATAAGAAACAAAAAACACAGATTCCTGGAACAATGATATTTGCTCACCTTCATAACAATCTCGTATGGAGTCAAAGTAAACGTAGTACTGATCATTGCTGATTAATAGCAGACTAAGCCAGGAGTCGAAGGAGTAGATAGGAACAATGAAAAGGATTCGGAGAATATATCGCTGCTCATTGGGCCTGTTGTAGTGTCGGAGATGCAGGTAAATCTGTCAAGAGGTAGTAATTAAAGAAGCAATATAAGCCAAAAGATTATACGACACACCTTAAATTAAAATTATTCTACCAAAACAGTGTTGTTAACTCATCAAAGCACTGAAGCTTTCTGGTGTTTCTGTCTGCTAATTTTGACGAGCTGAAATATCACATCCTTCAGTCACTAACAGCTTACAACTCCTTTTTGCAGACCACCCAGTGTCTTGGATGGATATTTTCACCGCCAGCTTGGGACAGGGAAATAGACTAACCCTTTACCCGTGATGGACACCCATAGATGATCCTGTGTTCCTGCAAAGATTGAAAGCTAATTTGCATTTAAACTGAAAGGCAAACTCATTGCCAAGCAGTTATTTTGGGAAGTAGTTTTTACATAAGCAATTAAAACAATGAGATGCTAGCTTTGTGTGGATCATTGCAGACGGCAAAGATCAGAAGGCAGGTCAGGAACTTTTATCCAGAGAGTTTATAGGGAACAGTAAACTCATTACCTAAATGTGTGGTAGATGTAAAAACACTCATTCCCATAAAACATACTTGGATGAGGCACAATTAGCCATAACTGCAACTATAAGGGACCTTGGTATATCTGCACCAGGACCTTTACAGCTTTGGGCTAATTATCTACAAACAGATATATTTACCAGAAAAGGAGTTTAATGACAATTCACCAGACATAGAAACATAGAAAATAGGTGCAGGAGTAGGCCATTGGGCCCTTCGAGCCTGCACCACCATTCAGTCTGATCATGGCTGATCATCCAACTCAGAACCCTGTACCTGCTTTCTCTCCATACCCCCGATCCCTTTAGTCACAAGGGCCATATCTAACTTCCTCTTAAATATAGCCAATGAACCGGCCTCAACTTTTTCCTGTGGCAGAGGATTCCACAGATTCACCACTCTCTGTGTGAAGAAGTTTTTCCTCATCTCGGTCCTAAAAGGCTTCCCCTTTATCCATAAACTGTGACCCCTCGTTCTGGACTTGCCCAAAATCGGAAACAATCTTCCTGCATCTAGCCTGTCCAATCCCTTTAGAATTGTATACATTTCAATAAGATCTCCCCTCAATCTTCTAAATCAGACTATGAATCATCCTTTCTAGGATGATGTGTTGGTTGTATTGATGAGAAATCGTGTTGATTAGGAATGGATTCTCTAGAGTGAGAGGAAATCTCATTGAAACTTACAAATGTCTTAAAGGAAAAGCAAACACAATCTGTTTGAGGAACTCAGTGGAGGCAGAAGGATTGTCAACATTTTGGGTCAAGACTCTGCACCAGGTCTGAGAGCATAGAGCAGAGGCAAGTGATGGTTAGGGGTGAAGCAGGAGATGGCAGGTGATGGGTGGAATCAGGTGAAAATGGGCAGATAGAACCAGGAGAGGTGGAAGACAAGTCACAATCTTGATGAGTGATTGAGCAAGTGTGAAGGTCACATGGCCTAATTCCCAACCTATTTGTTATGAGTACATTGGCAGAGGCCAAGAACTGAAATGGGATTATGCTGGACATCTGCTTCAAGCAGCTATGGACATGATTGTTCAATGGATAAAATTTCTTTATTCTGTTCTCTCATTAATAGTACTTTCTGCACCTCTTCAGAATACAAAACATTAAACACTTAGTGAACCAGAGGGAGTTTTAGGAGTATTTGTTTTATGCAGAGATGCAGAATTAGGTCATCGAAATGTAATGGAATTAGATTCAGTAGAAATTCCAAAAAAGCAACTTGTTAGGAACATGTACTGGTAAGTTTTTAAAAAATCATGTGGACAGGTTTGTATATTGTAGAACATGCAAAACAAGGTTTTCCATTGTATTGAAGCATCTGTAACAATATTAATTAATTACCAGCTTCTGCATCAGACTGATCATGAAAATTCTTATTAAGCAAAGTGCATGATTGCAACATGGTTTAAATCAGAGTGGCATAGTTACATTGGAGCTAATGCAGCTATCTCACTATTCTGGGATTATGCATTCAATCTTAACCTTGGGTGTTGTCTGTTTGGAGAGTACACCTTCTCTTTTTGACCACATAGGATCCCCCCCGGGAATGCTTTCAAGATGTGAACTGTTTGATACCCCACCATTGCAAGTGTCTACATGATATGCTGTCTCTGGGAAACAGCATCTGTCACAAAGATCCCCCCCATATCAACCATCAGTCAGGGTGTACAGGATCCTGAAATCCTTCACCACCATGTTCAAGAACAGCCATTTCCCTTCAACCATTCACATCTTGAACCAACCTGCACAACCCCTAATTACCATTTCAGTAGAGATATATTCTGACTACATTGTACTACAACAGACATACTATTGTTTTCTTTCTTGCATAATTTACATTAAATTTATGTTTTTCTTGTGAATGTTGCAGCTCTAATGCCATGTTCCTGTGATGTTGTTACAATTAAGTTTTTCCATTGCACCTGTGCACATATATACTTGTGCATATGACAATACGCTCGCCTTTTTTGGCTAACACGGGTCGTTGGTAGGAACATCATGAGTTCTTGCTGTGGGTATGTGTCAGGGAATAGGTTGCAGGAAAATCGGTGAGAGAATGAAAAATAAAATATTTTGTGACATATACCAGTGATATTAAACATAATTCTGATTCTGTTTCTGAAAGCGATGAGTTGTTTTGATAGCCAGCATTGATTCAGTGGGCTGAACAGCTTCTTTCTATTAACTCATTTTTTTACACATCTAAGTTAATGATGTTATAAAATTATGTGCCACAGAAACATGTTTAGAAGCAGCAGTTCAATTAATAAAGCTGTTGTTTCTAATAGTTCCCAAGCTGAAATCAATTTGGTACCCAGGACAAGGAGCAACCACATTCCCCTCACACCAGGCACAGCTGCCTCCAGGTGACAGATGACACAATCTGACCTGAAGTGCAAACCTCATCAGAAGCATGGCAATCGATGCAAAGCACAAATCCCCAGTGAGCACAGTCCCATAAGTTACTGATTTTAAAAAATAAATCAAAGGCAACTATGAAGCCACAGGAACACCTCATTAATGCCATCTTGAAGATTCAGCTAGAAATTACTACTTCATTAATATAAATAGGTGCACTGTTCTGTTCCAAATGATTACAGAATAAGTACAAAGGAGCAGGTAATTAAGTGAAAATTAGTCAATTTATCTCAGTTTTAAATCCTTCCTATAATCAACCTTTTTAGATGGCGGTGCTCTCCCAAACCTGTTCATTCCCTATCATCAGAGATTGTGCTTTAATTTATCTGTCTTTCCCCTCCCCCCTCTCCTCCCCCCTTATTTCAGCAAAGAAATAGGCCGCTTGGCCCACCATGATCGTGCTTATCATCAAACACTCATCCTAATCCAATTTCAGGCATACCCACTGATTTGACCAAGTTTTGATCGATTACCAAACACTGTTTAATAAATATTCCATGAAATGCCAAAATATAAGTACCATATTTGGAGTGATATGTAAAAAAGAAAATTTTACATAAAGCAGTAGAGCACAAGAACAGGCCCTTTGTTCTGCAGAAATTAATACCTTTTACTTACATAATGCCCATATCCCTCCATCGGGTCCAGATGGTCTGCATCCGAGGGTTCTAAAAGAGGTGGCTCAGGAAATTGCGGATGCATTGGTAATCATTTTCCAATGTTCCTTAGATTCAGGATCAGTTCCTGAAGATTGGAGAGTGGCTTATGTTATCCCACTTTTCAAGAAGGGAGGGAAGGAGAAAACGGAGAACTATCGCCCTGTTAGCCTAACGTCAGTCGTGGGGAAGATGCTTGAGTCCATTATTAAGGATGAAATAGTGGCACATCTTGATGCTAGAAATAGGATTAGGCTGAGCCAGCATGGATTTACCAAGGGCAAATCATGCTTGACTAATCTGTTGGAGTTTTTTGAGGATGTAACAAGGATGTTAGACGAGGGTAAGCCAGTGGATGTTGTGTACCTAGATTTTCACAAGGCATTCGATAAGGTGCCACATAGGAGATTGGTGAGTAAAATCAGAGCTCATGGCATTGGGGGCAGGGTTTCAACATGGATAGAAAACTGGTTGGCAGATAGAAAGCAAAGGGTAGCAGTGAATGGGTGTTTCTCGGACTGGCTGGAGGTGACTAGTGGGGTACCACAGGGCTCTGTATTGGGACCACAGCTCTTTACGATTTATGTCAACGATTTAGATGAGGGCATTGAAAACTATATCAGCAAGTTTGCTGACGATACTAAACTGGGTGGCAGTGTGACATGCGAAGAGGACGTTAGGAGAATACAGGGAGACTTGGATAGGCTGGGTGAGTGGGCAGATACTTGGCAGATGTCATTCAATGTGAATAAATGTGAAGTTATCCACTTTGGAAGCAGGAACAAGAGGGCAGAGTATTGTCTGAACGGTGTAGAGTTAGGTAAGGGAGAAATGCAAAGAGACCTAGGAGTTCTAGTTCACCAGTCAATGAAGGTGAATGAGCAAGTGCAACAGGCAGTGAAGAGGGCAAATGGAATGTTGGCCTTTGTTACAAGGGGAATTGAGTACAAGAGCAAGGATGTCCTTTTGCATTTGTACAGGGCCCTGGTGAGACCACACCTGGAATATTATGTACAGTTTTGGTCTCCAGGTTTAAGGAAGGACATTCTGGCAATTGCGGAAGTGCAGCGTAGATTCACTAGGTTGATTCCTGGGATGGCAGGGCTGTCTTACGCAGAGAGATTGGAGAGATTGGGCTTGTACACGCTGGAATTGAGGAGATTGAGAGGGGATTTGATTGAAACGTTTAAGATAATTAAAGGATTTGATAGGATTGAGGCAGGAAATATGTTCCAGATGTTGGGAGAGTCCAGTACCAGAGGGCATGGATTAAGAATAAGAGGTCAGTTATTTAAAACAGAGTTGAGGAAGAGCTTCTTCTCCCAGAGAGTTGTGGAGGTGTGGAATGCACTGCCTCGGAAGACGGTGGAGGCCAATTCTCTGGATGCTTTCAAGAAGGAGCTAGATAGATATCTGATGGATAGGGGAATCAAGGGATATGGGGACAAGGCAGGGACTGGGTATTGATAGTGAATGATCAGCCATGATCTCAGAATGGTGGTGCAGACCCTCGAGGGGCCGAATGGTCTACTTCTGCACCTTTTGTCTATTGTCTATTGTCTATTCTCAAAAATTTATGTTATATCTAAGATCTCAAAAACACTTCTATCATATTTGCTAAATCACCACACCAGCAGAGCAGTCCAGACAGTCACCACTGCGTAAAAAACTTTTCCCATACACTTCCTTTGAAAGTGTCCCTTTTTACCTTAAATGCACAACCTCTAGTACTAGACATTTCAATCCCAGAGACAAAAAATGACTATCTTGCCTCTCATAATCTTATAAACATCTATCAGATCTCTCCTCAGCCTCTGCTGCTTCAAAAATAAATCCAAATTTGTCTAACCTTTACTCATAGTACATGCCCTTTAGTCCAGACAGCATGCAAGGAAACCAATTCTGTACACTCACCAAAGCCTCCACATCTTACCTATAATGGGGCAACCAGAACTGAATGCAATACATTAGATGTGGCCTAGCCTGAGTTCTATAAACCTGCAACATAACTTCCCAACTCTTGAACTCGAGCTCTGCCTTCAAACACACCCACCAACCTGACCTCTGGTAATAAATCCCACATATTCACCACCTCTGGCAAAATAAATTTCTTCACATCTGTTTTAAATGGATGCCCCTCTATCCTGAGGCAGTGCTCCTTTGTCCGAGACTCCCCTCCATGGTAAACATCCTTTCTACATCTACTCAGTACAGGCCTTTCAACATTTGAAAGGTTTCAATAAGATCCCCCCTCATCCATCTAAATTCCAGTGAATACAGACACAGAGCTATCAAACATTCTTCATATGTTAACCCTTTCATTCTCAGAATCTTTGTGAACATCCTCTGAGCCCTCTCCAATGCCAGCTCACCCTCTGTTAAATGAGGAGCTCAAAACTGTTCACAATTCTTGCAGTGAGGCCTCACCAGTGCCTTAAAAAGCCTCAGCATTGCATTCCTGAACGTGTATTCTAGATCTCTTGGAACGAATGCTAACATTGCATTTGACTTTGTCACCACTGACTCTATCTGCAAGTTAACCTTTAAGGTGTTCTGCACAAGGATTCCCAACTCCCTTTGCATCTCAGATGTTTGGATTTTTCTGCCCGTTTAGAAAACAGTCTGCACATTTATTTCTACCTCCAAAGTGCATGACCATGCATTTTCCAATATTGTATTTCATTTGCCACTCTCTTGCCCATTCTCTGAATCTGTCTAAATCCTACTGCAGCCTGCCTGTTTCCTCAACACCACCTGCCCCTCCACAAATCTTCATATCATCTGCAAACCTAGCAAAAAAGCCATCTATTCAATCATCTATAACAACTGATATACAACATAAAAGAAACACCCCAATACCGACCTCTGCGGAATACCACTAATCACTGACAGCCAACCAGAAAAGCATCCTTTTATTCCCACTCGCTGTCTCCTACCAATCAGCCAATGCTCTAACCACGTTAGTAACTTTCCTGTAATACCATGGGCTCTTTACTTGGTTTGCAGCCTCCTGTGCGACACCTTGTCAAAGGCCTTCTGAAAATTCAATTATACAACACCTACTGCATCCCCTTTATCTATCCTACATGTAATTTCCTCAAAGAATTCCAATAGATTCGCCAGCAGGATATTCCCTAAAGGAAGCCATGCTGACTTTGTCCAATCTTGTCCTGTGTCACCAAATACTCCATAACCTCATCCTTTTAACAATTGACTCCAACATCTTCCCAGCTACTGAGATCAGGCTAACTGGTCTATAATTTCCTTTCTGCTGCCTTCCTTCTTTCTCAAAGAGTAGAGTGACATTTGCAATTTTCCAGTCCTCCGGCACCATGCAAGAGTCCAATGATTTTTGAAAGATCATTATTACTGTCCCCACAATCTTTACCTCTACCTCCTTCAGAACCCTAGGGTGCAGTTCATGTGGTCCGAATGACTTGTATGCCCTTGGGTCTCTCAGCTTTTTGAGCACCTTCTCCCTTGTAAGAGTACTGTAACTGCACCTACTTCTCTTCTCTCACACCCTTCAACATCAGACACACCACAGTGAAGACTGATGCAAAATACTCATTTAGTTCATCTGCCATCTCCTTGGCACCCATTATTATTTTTCTGGCCCCATTTTCTAGTGGTCCTATATCCACCGTCATCTCTTTTTTTTTACATACTTGTAAAAAGCTTTTAAAATCCACCTTGATATTGTTTGCTAGCTTAATAGTGAGACACTTGGCAGTATGGAGGATCAGAGAGATCTTGGGGTCCATGTCTATAGGATACTCAAAGCTGCTGTGCAGGTTGACAGTGTTATTAAGAAAGCAAATGGTGTGTTGGCCTTCATCAACCATGGGATTGAGTTCGGCCGTGAGGTAATGTTAAAGCTGAACAAGACCTCAATTAAACCCCACTTGGAGTTCTGTGTTCAGTTCTGGTTACCTCACTACAGGAAAAATATGGATACTATAGAGACTACAGAGAAGATTTACAAGGATGTTGACTGCATTGGAGAGCATGCCCTATGAAAACAGGTTGAGTGAACGTGGCCTTTTTTCTTATAAGTGATGGAGGATGAGAGGTGGCCTGATAGAGGCATTAATCGTGTGGATAGCCAGAGGCTTTTTCCCAGGGCTGAAACGGCTGACGTGAGGGGAATAGTTTTAAGGTGCTTGGAAGAAGGTACAAGGGGGATGTCAGAGGTACGTTTTTCACACAGAGAGTGGTGGGTGCGTGGAGTCAACTGCCAGCGATGATGGTAGCGGCAGATACAATAGGGTCTTTTAAGAGGCTCTTAGATAGCTATATGGAGCTTAGAAAAAATAGAGGGAGATGCAGTAGTGAAATTCTAGGCAGTTTCTAAACTAGATTACAAGGCTGGCACAACATTGTGGGCTGAAGGGCTTGTAATGTGCTGTAAATTTCTGTTCTCTCTTCCCACTAATTTTTGCTTTGTTGGATGTCCTCTCTTTTGCTTTCACATTAGCTTTGACTTCCCTTGTCAACCATGGTTGTACTATTTTGTCATTTGAGTATTTCCAATACAGCTGATCCCAAGTAGGCTCAACAACAAACTGTTCTAAAAAACCCATCTTGTGGGCATTCGATAAACTTACTCTCTTGAGATCCATTTCCAACCTGATTTTCCCAATCGATCTGCATGTTAAAATCTCCCATGACTATCATAACATTGCCTTTTGACACACCTTTTCTATTTTCTGTTGTAATCTGTGGTCCACATCTTAGTAACTGTTGGGAGGCCTGTATACAACTGCCATAAGGGTCCTTTAACACTTACAGTTTCTTAACTCACCGCACAAGGATCCAACATCTTCTGATCCTATGTCACATCTTTCTACTGATTTGATGCCATTCTTTACCAGTACAGCTATGCTACCCCCTCTGCCTACATTCCTATCCCTCCAATATAACATATAACCTTGGACATTCAGCTCCCAACTGCACTATCCTACAGACATGATACAATGATGGCCACAACATCATACCTGACAATCTGTCATAGTGCAACAAGACCATCCACCTTATTTCTTATACTCCGTGCTTTGAGATATGACATTTTGAGTACTTTATTTGCTACCCTTTTTGATTCTGCATCCCTCATACATTGATAATCACTCTGCTGGTTGCAATTATGTCCTATCATCTGCCTGCCCTTCCTGACAGTCTGACTGCACACTATCTTTGCTTGTTTACCATCTGTCCCATCCTGACTCCCTTTACTCCAGTTCCCACCTCACTGTCAAATTAGTTTGTTCACACCCCCCAAAAGCTCTAACTAAGTTGCCCATGAGAATATTGATGCCCCTTGGGTTCAGGTGCAACCCATCATTTTTGAACAGGTCATACCTCCTCCAGAAGAGAACCCAATGATCCAAGAATCTGAAGCCCTGCCCCCTGCACCTGATTCTCAGCCATGCTTTAATTGCCATATCACCCTGTTTCTACCCTAACTGGTGCATGGCACAGGCAGCAATCCAGAAATTACTTCTTGGGAAGTCCTGTTTCTCAGCTTTCTGCCTAGCTCTCTAAATTTTCTTTTCAGGACTTCTTTGCTTTTCCTTCTTATGCCATTGGTACCAATATGTACCAAGACATCTGACTGCTCTTCCTCCTTCTCCAAAATGCAGGCGATGCGATCAGAGACATCTGGCCCTGGCACCTGGAAGGCAACATCACTGCATCAGCTGTAGGTATTCTTTTTAGCAATTTCTGCATGTTTTGGCAATCTTCTACACTATCCACAGAACCACCAATCTTTGTATCGTCTGCAAACTTACTAACCCACCCATCCATATTTGCATTCAAGTCATTTATATCTATCACAAACAGCAAAGGTCCAATACAGATCGCTGCAGAGTCGCACTAATCTAATGGACCTCCAGACAGAATACGTCCCTGACTTCCATGGGAAAGCCTGCATCCAAGCGGACAAGTCACCGTGCATCTGATACCTCTTACTCTTCTGAATGAGCCTAACATGAGGGAATTTCATGGTGGTTGGCTAGTCAAATAATTGGCCTTGTCATCCAGATTAGGGTGGTCCAAGGTTAGGCTCCCAATTAACACTCATTGAACTAATCACAAATTCAAAAGTGGTTCAGTACCAAAGTTAGGTAAAAAGGAGGAGTGAACACAGGTAGTTACTCAGCTTCCCCTTACCAATGGGGGTTTTCTGGAATTTATTCACGAATGTTGGGAAAAAAAATCTGTAGTCATTGAGGAATAAATCAAGTGGGCATGTCATGGGAAAAAGTTGGAAAGTTTCGAGGCATGGGTAAATGCCATAAATCATAAATTGACATAAATCAAGGATATTTAGCATGGATGTTAATGGAAGTTTATATCTGACAAAATTGTTTTTTTAAGTAAGAAGGTAGGGTATAGCTCTTTATACAAAATATGTGAATTTTAGCAATATGTTTGACAATGTTCCTCGTGGCAATTCAAAAATAGGCATGAGATCCATGGGAAAGTGGAAGGCTGGATTAGTAGAAGAAAGCAAAAGGTGTGAGTTGATGGGAATTCCAATGAGGGCAAGGCTAGGCTCAGCCGGTTATTTCAGACAGACAGTAAATTAGCAGAATAGAACATTGATAGAGAAAATTAAAGAAAGTGGTATTACTGTAAAGTGATGTTGGGATAAAAATATCAGGCACGATCTTGTTAAATGGGGGAGCCCTTGCGAAAGGTCAAGTGGCCTAGCTCAGTTTCTATTTCTATAGTTTTATCTTTGTACAGACTAACTTCCTTTTATCTTTGTTCATCCCGCCTGACCCTGGCTGTGTCCTTACACGTGGACAATTACAATGTCATTTTCTGTCCGCTGAGGATTTGGATGAACCTGAAACATCAGTTTTGTTTTCCTCTTTTCAGAAGCTGCATCACTGCTCAGTACTTTGTATTTTCTGCTTTCATGTGAGATAATCAGCACGTGCATTGCCATGTTTTGCCTCGTTGTTGGATACCCTTACATTAAGTCAACTTATGATCTCCCTTCAAGTACCTGGGGCTGCTGCAAAAACCATCAATGTGCACAAAGATTTAAATTTTCTGTTTCCTTATGCTACATAAACCTACATTTTAATGTTTCGTGAAGACAAAAAGCTGTTGACAATGCTTCCCTCTGAAGCAAGTGTCCATACCCCAAAAGATACAACTAGAAGTAAGTGAGCAGCACTTACAGTAGTTTCAGGCAACACAAACAGAAAGGAACATACACCAGGGTTCCCAACATGGGTCCAAAGATCCCTCAGTTCATGGTAGGAGGTCCATAGCGTAAAATAGGTTAGGAATCTCTGACATAAAGCGATTTGTTTAAAGAAACCTCTTCATGATGGAAAGTAATCAGTTAACTCAGCCCGGTCTCTGTCATGAACTGAAATTCAAGGGTTATTTTACACAATCATGTTGATTTTGTTAGCAACAAGAATCATTTAGAAAAACAAGCTCTGAGACACATCCTTAGACTCAGTCATGCTCATGGTCTTGGTTCAGAACATGACTGCACTTTTAATAGAAAAGTTGCTTGCATTTATGAATTTATTAAATTGAAAACCACCAAATGAAGTCTTTTTGAAGTACAGGCACAGTCAGAACTTTGGAAATTCAGAGGGTAATACAAATCCTGCTGCTGCCTGTAAGGAGTTTGTAAGTTCTCCCCATGACTGTGCGGGTTTCCTCTGGATGTTCTGGTTTCCTCCCACATTCCAAAGATGTACCAGTTGTTAAGTTAATTGGTCATTGTAGAGATCTGTGATTAAGCTAGGAATAACTCAGGCAGCATGGCTCAAAGGGCTGGAAGGGCCTACTCTGTGCTGTATCTCCATAAATAAAACAACTTAGTAAAAAATGGCCAAGAGAACATGGCTTTAGTTGGGAGATAAATATTGCATAGAAATCCAATGGAAGACTATTCTGCTCATTTTTTAAAATGCCCATGGGTACTAACACCTCCATCCGAGAAGAGAGATGAGCCTTTGGTCAAAAAGGCTCCACAGTAACAGTGGTTAGCACGATGCTGTTACAGCTCAGGGCATTCCAGAGTTTGGAGATTCTCCAGATCCTCCGGCTCCCCCCACCAACAGTCCAAAGACATACCGGTTATGTTAAGTAGTGATTGTAAACTGTCTCGTGCTTAGGTGACGGTTAATCAGGTTTGTTGGGGTCTCTGGAGTGGGTGAGTCAGCTCAAAGAACTGACTCTGTCCTGTATTGCTAAGTAAAAATAAATAAATAAACATCATATTGCAACACTTCCTCAGTATTGTTCAGTAAAGATCAGCTAAGGTTTTCCATCCAGATAGCTAGAAGTAACAACCTGCTAACATGGAGGTGACATGCCGACCCCTGCTGACATGGAACATAGTCCCTGGTTGCAACATTCTAGGAAGCAATACAGCTTCCTGTAATTACTCATCCTCCTCACAGACTTCGGCTATTTAAGACTCAAGAACAACATCATTCAGTTCACTCTAAAGCCTCATGGTTCCCCCTAGAACAGCTTCTTCCTCTCTGCCAGATTTCTGAGTAGTTCCAGAACACCAATCATCATTCCCTTTTTTTTTGCGCTACTTATTTGTGTTCGTGTTGCAGTAATTTTATGCTTTTGCAATGCACCGTTGCCACAAACTTCAATTTTTATGTAATCTAAGTCAATGATAATAAATCTGATTCTGATTCTGTGGGCTTTGAAACTTTATCACAACTGTGTACATTTTAAAACTAATGGGAGGGGAGAATTGCAGATCAGATTTACAGCAAGAAATAACAAGCTGCCCTTCTGCTTTAGTTTAGCTTAGCACTTTGCTTCCAAAGGTGAATCTGGTCAGGGTGTGCTGATGGACAGATGGTCGTTGGTGCTGAGCTAATGATTAACATCCCTGCCGGAGATAACCAGGAATTCAAATGCACTTTGGACTCATTCGATTTATTTTTATTGATGTAATAATAAGATTGCTCAATGAAACCTGTAATAATTACAAATATTGGAAATTAGATAGAAAAACAGAAACATACTGGAAACACTCAGATTAAGCAGTATCTGTGAAAAGAAAAATAGAGCTAACAGTTCAATTTGAAGACTTGACGAAGGGTCCTTAACATGAAATGTTAACTCTGTAAACCCTTCCGCAGATGCTGCCTGACTTACTGAATAGCATTCCAATATTTTATGCCCAACAGTAATGTTTAGTTTCTACACCCTTTTAAAAATAAAAATCAGCCCTCCAGCCATTTCCTCTAATGTCTCTGATTGCTACAGGACCCAGTTCCACTAGCATCACTCACAACCTGCACAGCAGTTTTTGTTTGACTTGAAGTTGGAGGTAACTAAACTGGAGCAGACTGAAAAGCCAAGTCAATGCTGGCCACATGTCAATGCTGTATTGCCAAAACGCTAAAACGGTGAGCAATTAATGGCGTTGCAAACACAATCAGGAAATCTAACAGAATCCAAAATTGGTCTCCTTTGGTCAGAAAACTATTACTGCATTGTAAACAGTTAGAGGAAGTTTATTAATCTGATATCTGAAATGGGTGGGTTGTCTTATGAACAAAGATTGGAAAGGCTTGACTTGTACCCATGAGTCACTAGGAACTGAAGTTCTTTATTATGTACACACACAGTGACAGAGATAAGCCCTACTGCATCCCTGGACAGAGAATTCAACAGATTCACTACTCTCTGAGAAAAGCAGTTTCAGCTCATTTCAGTCCTAAATTTATTCACCGGAATCTTGAGGCCATTTCCCGAGTTCTAGTCTCACTGATCAGTGAAGACCATGTCCTTGCCTCTATCTTATTAGTTCCTTTCATGAGCCCATGAACACTATTTTGTTCTTTCTTGAACTATTTATTTTAATATATTTCTCATTGTAACTTATAGAATGGTGGGTGCGGGGAAAGCATTTTCACACAGAGGGTGGTGGGTGGGTGGCATGCACTGCCAGTGACGGTGATGGAAGTGGATACAATAGGGTCTTTTAAGAGACTCTTAGATAGGTACATGGAGCTTAGAAAAATAAAGGGTTATGAACTAGGGAAATTCTAGGCAGTTTCTAGAGTAGGTCGGCACAACATTGTGGGCCGAAGGGCCTGTAATGTGCTGTATATTTCTATGTTCTATGTTTAGATAATCGAGGAGTGATTTGATGGTAATGTACGGGATACTGAGGTTCTGCTGAAGATTTCTGACCTAAACCACTGTTTTATTTCACAGATGCTGCCCAATTTGCTTAGTGATTTTCCATCAATTTCTGCTTTTGTTTTAGATCCTGAGAGCTCTCGAGTGCATGAACGTTGAATGTCTTGTGGTAAGCCTGGTATTAGATGGGTGACTTTAAAAATAAGAGGCCATGAGTTTAAGAGAGATGAGGGAAACATTTTTCTCTCAGAGGGTCGTGAGTCTTTGGAACTCTCTTCCTTAAAGAAGTACAGTCTTTTAAAAAGTTAAGGAAGAGGAAATAGATTTCAGATGAGCACAGAAAAATTGTTGAAGGAACTCTGCAGCTCAGGCAGCATCTATGGAGGGGAATAAAGAGTTTCAGAACAAGATTCATCATCAGGACTGGAAAAGGAGGGGGAAGAAACTAGAATGGGAAGGTGGGGGTAGGTGAAGGAGGTGATAGGTAATGTCAGGTGAGTGGGAAGGTGGATGGGTGAGGGGAGAATGAACAGAGAAGATGGGAGGTGGTAGGCTGAAGATCGAATCTGATAGGAGTGTAGAGTGGACCATGGGAGAAAGGGAATGAGTAGGAGGGGGGCATCAGGAGGTGGTGCTGGACAGGTGAGGAGAATGGAAGGGTTAAGAAGAGAGCTAGAAAGGAGAAATGAAAGAGAAAGAAGGGAGAAAGGGGAGAAATTAGAGAAATCAATGTTCCTGCTGCCAGGTTGAAGGCCACCTAAGTGTATGAGGTGTTGCTCCTCCAACCTCTGAGTGGCCTCATCATGGCAGTAGAGGAGGCCATGGTCCAACATATTGGAATGGGAATGGGAAATCCCACCTGTTGTGGTGGATGGAATGAAGGTGTTCGACAAAGTGGTTCCCCATTCTATGTCAAGTCTCATCAATACAGAGGAGGCTGCTACAGGTGCACGGTTACAATAGATGACCCTGCAGCTGAAGAGTTACCTCACCTGAAAGGACTGTTTGGGACCATGAATGGTGGTGAGGCAGGTGATGTAGGGGCAAGTGTAGCACTTATTCTGCTTGTGGGGAGGGACAAGTGGACAAGAGAATCACCTGGAGAGTGAAAGGCAAAGAGTGAGGGGTGGGGAGGGAAAGATGTGATCAATGGTAGGGCCCTGTTGAAGATGGCAGAAAGTGGGGAGAATGATGTGCTGGATGTGGAGGATCATGGGGTTGTAAGGAAGCACAATGGGAACTCTATCCCATTTATGGCAATGACAATATGGGATGATGATGGATATTTGGAAAATGGAGGAGATGCGATGAGGGTAGCATCTCGAGGAAGGGAAATGTCATTCTTCAAAGGAGCAGGATATCCCAGATATTTTGGAATAGAAAGCTTCATCCTGAGAACAAATATGACAGAAACTGAGGAAATGAGAAAAGGGAACAGCATTTTTACAAGTGACTGGGTGGGAGAGCTATAGTCAAGATGGCTATGAGAGTCAGTAGGTTTATAATACATGTTAGTAAACAGCCTACCTCCAGAATTGGAGACGGAGATCGAGAAAGAGGAGAGAGGTGTTAAATATGGACAAAGTAAATTTAAGGACAGGGTAGAAGTTGGAGGCAAAGGTAATGAAATTGATGAGCTCAGTATGGGTGCAGGAAGCAGCACCAGAACAGTCTTCAGTGCAGAGAGAGTCTGGGAGCATTACCGGTGTAGAATCCACATAACTGGTGAAAAGCAGGCAAAGCTAGGCCATGTAGATCCTGGTGCCGCCTGTTCTAGGTAAATAAGAAGGTGAATGGCTTGAGCTGGCAAGCAGGAATGCACAGTTGAGATTACAATCAGATCAGCTGTCATCATACTGAGTGACTAAGCAAACACAAGGGCTGAGTGGCCTACTCCTGATTTGTATGTTTATAGAAGAATATACTGAATAGATGAAATTAAACAACGCAGAATGGGAGGCCCTCAAGGACACATTCAGCACTAACTTTTGGGAGAATTTCACTGCATAGTGTGTATAATTAATCTTTCCATTCACTCATCCATCCCACATGCTTCAAATCAGCCACCATCATCCCTGTACCCAAGAACTCTACACCTTCAGAACTAAATGACTACTGCCCAATGGCACAGGCACCAATCACCATGAAATCCTTTGAATGGCTTGCAATGACACACATCCATCCCTGCCACAATGGACACTCACCAATGTGTTCACTGACAGACCCATTTTACAAAAGATGCCATAGCATCTGTAATGCAGCTGGCCCCGACACTCATAGAAAACAAGGACACTTATGTCAGAATCCTGTTTCTAGATTTCAGCATTCAGTGAACAAACCTCTACTCCTTGATCCAAATACCCTACTGGGTAACTGGCTGTTAGACTTCCTAACCAACAGAAGTCAGTTAGTCAGAATGCAGAACCTCTCCTCCCTCTCCATGATCCTTGCTGCCCTCCGGGGTGTGCTGTACACTCTGCTCAAACAAGGCACACTGGGGAACTTCCGGGAGTGATGTGCCCCCTACCACCCCTGGATTATTGATTGTCTAATAGATGCTAGTAACTATGTTTTGAGATGAGTCTACTCACTGTCTTGTAAATACCGAATGTTTGTACCTTGTGTATTTGTGATGTAAATAAACATTTATAGTTTTGTGAAAAAACAATGACTACCCTCCAGGGCTGTGTGCTGAGCTGACTGTGTACCCCCTGGTCACACACGGCTATCCCCCAGGCCTGCGTGCTGAGCTGACTGCTATACACCCTGCTCACACATGACTATCCTCCAGGCCTGTGTGCTGAGCCGACTGTGTACCCCCTGGTCACACACAACTATCCTCCAGGCCTGTGTGCTAAGCCAACTGTGTACACTCTGCTCACACACAACTATCCTCCAGGCCTGTGTGCTAAGCCAACTGTGTACACTCTGCTCACACACGACTATCCTCCAGGCCTGTGTGCTGAGCTGACTGGGTACACCCTGGTCACACACGACTACCCTCCAGGCCTGCGTGCTGAGCCGACTGCTATACACTCTGCTCACACACGACTATCCTCCAGGCCTGTGTGCTGAGCCGACTGCGTACACCCTGCTCACACACGACTATCCTCCAGGCCTGTGTGCTGAGCCGACTGCTATACACTCTGCTCACACACAACTATCCTCCAGGCCTGTGTGCTAAGCCAACTGTGTACACTCTGCTCACACACGACTATCCTCCAGGCCTGTGTGCTGAGCTGACTGGGTACACCCTGGTCACACACGACTACCCTCCAGGCCTGCGTGCTGAGCCGACTGCTATACACTCTGCTCACACACGACTATCCTCCAGGCCTGTGTGCTGAGCCGACTGCTATACACTCGGCTCACACACGACTATCCTCCAGGCCTGTGTGCTGAGCCGACTGCGTACACCCTGCTCACACACGACTATCCTCCAGGGCTGTGTGCTGAGCCGACTGCTATACACTCGGCTCACACACGACTATCCTCCAGGCCTGTGTGCTAAGCCAACTGTGTACACCCAGCTCACACACGACTACCCTCCAGGCCTGCGTGCTGAGCCGACTGTGTACACCCTGGTCACACACGACTACCTTCCAGGCCTGCGTGCTGAGCCGACTGTGTACACCCTGCTCACACACGACTACCCTCCAGGTCTGCGTGCTGAGCCGACTGCGTACACCCTGCTCACACATGACTATCCTCCAGGGCTGTGTGCTGAGCCGACTGCGTACACCCTGCTCACACACGACTACCCTCCAGGGCTGTGTGCTGAGCCGACTGTGTACACCCTGGTCACACACAACTACCCTCCAGGCCTGTGTGCTGAGCCGACTGCGTACACCCTGCTCACACACGACTATCCTCCAGGCCTGTGTGCTGAGCTGACTGCTATACACTCTGCTCACACATGACTATCCTCCAGGCCTGCGTGCTGAGCCGACTGTGTACACCCTGGTCACACACGACTACCCTCCAGGGCTGTGTGCTGAGCCGACTGCGTAAACCCTGCTCACACACGACTACCCTCCAGGGCTGTGTGCTGAGCCGACTGTGTACACCCTGGTCACACACAACTACCCTCCAGGCCTGTGTGCTGAGCCGACTGTGTACACCCTGGTCACACACAACTACCCTCCAGGCCTGTGTGCTGAGCCGACTGCGTACACCCTGCTCACACACGACTATCCTCCAGGCCTGCGTGCTGAGCCGACTGCTATACACTCTGCTCACACACGACTATCCTCCAGGGCTGTGTGCTGAGCCGACTGCTATACACCCTGCTCACACACGACTATCCTCCAGGGCTGTGTGCTGAGCCGACTGTGTACACCCTGCTCACACACGACTACCCTCCAGGCCTGTGTGCTGAGCCGACTGCTATACACCCTGCTCACACACGACTATCCTCCAGGCCTGTGTGCTGAGCCGACTGCGTACACCCTGCTCACACACGACTATCCTCCAGGCCTGTGTGCTGAGCCGACTGCTATACACCCTGCTCACACACGACTACCCTCCAGGCCTGTGTGCTGAGCCGACTGCTATACACTCTGCTCACACACGACTATCCTCCAGGCCTGTGTGCTGAGCCGACTGTGTACACTCTGCTCACACACGACTACCCTCCAGGCCTGTGTGCTGAGCCGACTGCGTACACCCTGCTCACACACGACTACCCTCCAGGGCTGTGTGCTGAGCCGACTGCTATACACTCTGCTCACACACGACTATCCTCCAGGGCTGTGTGCTGAGCCGACTGCGTACACCCTGCTCACACACGACTATCCTCCAGGGCTGTGTGCTGAGCCGACTGCTATACACTCTGCTCACACACGACTATCCTCCAGGCCTGTGTGCTAAGCCGACTGTGTACACTCTGCTCACACACGACTATCCTCCAGGCCTGTGTGCTAAGCCGACTGTGTACACTCTGCTCACACACGACTATCCTCCAGGCCTGTGTGCTGAGCCGACTGCTATACACTCTGCTCACACACGACTACCCTCCAGGCCTGTGTGCTGAGCCGACTGCGTACACCCTGCTCACACACGACTACCCTCCAGGCCTGTGTGCTGAGCCGACTGCGTACACCCTGCTCACACACGACTATCCTCCAGGGCTGTGTGCTGAGCCGACTGCGTACACCCTGCTCACACACGACTATCCTCCAGGGCTGTGTGCTGAGCCGACTGCGTACACCCTGCTCACACACGACTACCCTCCAGGGCTGTGTGCTGAGCCAACTGCGTACACCCTGCTCATACACGACTACCCTCCAGGGCTGTGTGCTGAGCCGACTGCTATACACTCTGCTCACACACAACTATCCTCCAGGGCTGTGTGCTGAGCCGACTGCTATACACTCTGCTCACACACGACTATCCTCCAGGCCTGTGTGCTGAGCCGACTGCTATACACTCTGCTCACACACGACTACCCTCCAGGCCTGTGTGCTGAGCCGACTGCGTACACCCTGCTCACACACGACTACCCTCCAGGCCTGTGTGCTGAGCCGACTGTGTACACCCTGGTCACACACAACTACCCTCCAGGGCTGTGTGCTGAGCCGACTGCGTACACCCTGCTCACACACGACTACCCTCCAGGCCTGTGTGCTGAGTTGACTGCTGTACAGCCTGGTCAGAAACAACAGCAAGAACAAACACCTGACTAATCATATTGTCTTCTGGACAAACTTTATCAATCGTCACCAAACAGAGCAACATTTCTTTGCATAGAAAAGCAGAAAATGCTGGAAATACTCAGCAGGTCAGGAAGCATACATGGGAAGGGAAACAGAGCTAGGATTTCAAGTCAGGACCTTTCATTTCGCCTCTTTTTCCAAGTTGATTAGTCATTTTATTTCTGCAAGGTTCAGAATTCCTATAGCTATGCACAAATTGAGCAACAAGTTTGTCTACACACTACTGACAGCACTTGAGAGAATTTTAATCTGAAGTGGCTTGGAATATCCAGAGAGCATACAAATTAGTTCTTTCTATTTATCACAGTTTGCATAAATAAAATGGCTAAATTTACATTCCCCAGACATTCCAGTGTCATGATTGGAAACCAAATGACCTGGATTGCAAAGAAAGAGAAAGGTATATTAACTAGGGCGCTTGGTCACTGTGGCTCTTTTCATTCGGAGTAACTCTTTCATCCAGTGAATTTAACAGATACTGCAATGGAGGATGACAGTTCAGAAGGGAAATACAGTAGTGGAATTTTGTCAACACTTACAACTGACACCATAAAAATGATGTATCATAAGTCACAAATATGAAACAAAATCTTCAGATAAGAGTAAGTGTTCAGGTAGCTATATAAAAATAACATAAAGCTCAAAAGAAACAAGTTTATGCTTGTACCAAAAGCAGTTTATCTTGTGTAAAATGTAGATGCAATGGTCCTTTAACAAGTCAAACGAAAAATGGAAGAAAGCCCAAGTCCTTCTAAGGCAGAGTGTGGTGATATCACGTGTCTCGTGTAAGAACGTGATTGGACAGAGTTACGAGCATGCGCAGAAATGATAGAATGATCTAGAAACATCAAGAAGCAGTGCTGTAAGACACATGTGTAGTTGTTGCTGTTGTAAATAAAAGTTCTGGTTCTTAATCTTCCAGAATATGGTTTGTTCTTAGAAACCCATGGTACGTATAAAGAACACAACACGGTGTCAGAAGTCAGTCTGGAAGAATAATATGGAACCAGGAGAATTGAAGATAATCAGGAAAAAAAAGAGCACGAACGTTTTTAATGTTTGCTGACAGCTTTAAAAATGGAAGTTTTGCAAACCCCTATCGACGCTTCAGCTGACTGGAAACATTGCTAAAAACTGAAAAAAATTTAAACAGCATTTTGAAATTTATTTATTGGTGATCAGAACAGAAAACAAAAATCGGAAAAAACGAGAGCTGCCATTCTATTCCACATGATTGGGGATGATGCAATTGAGGTACATAAGCATTTTACTTTTGAAAATGGAGATGATTTGAATCTAAAAGCGATAATCAACAAGTTTAAAGCGTTTTGTAAACCCAAGTGCAATGTGACGTATGAGAGATATAAATTCTTCACATGCACACAGAAAGCTGGTCAAATGATTGATCAATTTGTTATGGAGTTGAGACACCTGCGAGTTTGCAGAGCTGATGGACTCTATCATTAAAGACAGAATTGTTTGCAGCATTCTGGATAATGGTCTGAGAGAAAGACTCTTAAGAGAACCAGACGTAAATTTGGAAAAAGTTTTGATTCTTTGCAAAGCTTCTGAAACTGTGATGTCACAGGCTAAAGAGCTTTTTATTGAGAGCTATGTAGATGCTGTGGAAAGGCACAAACATGTTAGAAACATATTCTGTTTAAACTGGATACTGGAGCACAAGTAAATGTTCTTGTAGAATCTGAGTTTAATGCATTAAAGCCAAGACCAAAGTTATATCAGACAAATATAGAAGTGACTAGGTATTCAGGTGCAGACATTACAGTTAAAGGAACATGTGTGGCAAAAGTGTCACACAAAAATATTGTGTGCATGCTTTCATTTGTGGTCGTGCCAAAAAATGTACAGTCAATACTGGGTTTATCTGCCTGTGACAGACTGAATTTGGTGAAAAGAGACTTAGTCCTGGACAGTGACACAGAGTCAAAATACAGTGACGATGAAAGAGAGAGAGAGAACAGAATTTGATTCCAATGCAGCAAAAGTAAAAGAAGTCACAAAGAAAATTCCCAGACCCATCCCTTTGTTACCAGCATCTGACAAAGCATTGCCACCAAAACCAAACTTGCCAGTACAGTACAATACTGATCTGAAGCTAAAAAGCGACAAGAATCAGGATCCAATTAAAGAAGTGAAAGCACAAGTGAAGGAATTGAGAAGTTTTATTGAAATGATGAAGTTTCAACATAAAAAAGAGATTACACCGTTAATGAATGAATTGCGATTTCTTTCCAAAGACCTCAAGAAAGAGCCAACTTCAGAGTTTCCGTTAACTGATGCAGACCAGACAAAACATGAAAATAACAATGGAACAGAAGAACTGTGTGAACCATTTAGAAGATCTAAATATGTTCATAAACCCCCAGAGAGACTGAAAGAGATTATGTATTTGTTTTGATTAATGTTGCTAATTGTTTTTCTTTTTAAGGAAAGGAAGATGTGGTGAGATCACTTGTCATGTGTAAGAACATGATTGAACAGAGTTATGAGCATGCGCAGAAATGATAGACTGATCTAGAAACATCGAGAAGCATAGCGCTGTAAGATATACGGGTAGTTGTTGCTGTTGTAAATAAAAGTTCTAGGTCTTATTCTTCCAGAATATGTTTTGTTCTTAGAAACCCACGGTATATATAAAGAACAAAACACAGAGTGCAGCACAACAATGGTTTTTTGGTCAAATCTTGCAAGAGGATTGACACCAATTGTCAAAGTTCAAACTGCATGTATTATCAGAGTATATGTCACCATATACTATACAACCCTGGGATTCATTTTCTTGTGGGCATTCTCAATAAATCCAATAACCATAATAGAATCAATGAAAAACTGCACCAACAGGGCAGTAACTAGTGTGCAAAAGACAGCAAACTGTAAGTACAAAAGAAATAAAATAATAACATAGATAGATAGATAGATAAGCAAACAAGCAAGAAAGAACCAAATATTGAGACCATGAGATGAAAAGTCCTTGAAAGTGAGTCCAGAAGTTGAGGGAACATATCAATGCTGAGGCAAGTGAAGTTACTCCTTTTGGTTGAGGGGTAATGACTGTTCCTGAACCAAATGTTGCGAGTCCTGAGGCTCTGGTACCTACTTCCTGATGACAGCAGTGAGAAGAGAACATGTCTTGGGTGGTTGAGGCTCCCTGGTGATGGATGCTGCTTTCCTGTGATAGCGCTCTGTGTAGATGTGCTCAACGGTGGGGAGGGCTTTACCCATGATGGACTGAGCCATATCCATGAACTTTTGTAGGATTATCCATTCAAGGGCAAACGCTGTGATGCAACCATTCAATATACTCTTCAAACCACATCTATAGAAGTTAGCCAAAGTTTTAGATGTCATGCTGAATCTTCGCAAGCTCCTATGTTAATAGAGATGCTGCTGTGCATTCTTCATTATTGTACTTACCTGCCCAAGACAGGTCCTCTGAAATGATAACACTGAGGAATTTAAAGTTGCTAACTCTCTCCACTGGCTCATAGATATCCAGATTCCTCCTCCTAAAGTCAATAATCAACTCCTTGGTCTTACTCGTCATTACCTACAATATCATCAACAAACTTAAACATGGCATTGGAGCTGTGCTTAGCCACACAGTCATAAGTGTAAAACTAAACATCCAGCCTTGTGGTGCACCAGTGCAGATGGAGATCATGGAGGAGATGCTGTTGCCAATCAATTGTCATCAATTACTGAAGAAAAATGAGAAATGTCCAGATAAAGACATGACTGCACAATCAGTAGTCATCAATAGAACAAGACTGTGTTAAACGGGACACATACCATACCAACAGTATTGAGAAGGTAACACTTTAGAGGACTCCGTGAAGGCAGCTGACAAATAGATTTCTATGCTGAAGACAAGTTTACTGTTTGTCAAGACTGCTGAGCTAAATCACCAACGACAGAGTTGGAAATGGGCAACAATGGTACCCATTGATTCTGGTGAGGAGGGCTATAGACTTCTCAGTACTAGTAAATAGTTGGACAGAAGTGTTGAATTCTGTACTACAGCAGAGTGTATTAGCAATGAATTAAGATCAATTTTCTTTTGCCATGATTCAGCGGTATAACTTGACTCAGATACCAGTGCTCAGTTCTGTTCATTTCTATCTGAACATTTTACAAAACAAATTGTTTGAAGCATTCACTTGCTTCCCCACGTCTTCCAGCATCAAATGACATGCCGGTGAAGTCAGCGAACACTGAAGAAACAGGTATTGTAATGCTGCTGGAATTAAACAATGATTAGCAAACTGTTAATAAACTATGGGACAATGCCACATTCCACAGGTTATTAAGATGGATTAATAATGGTGCAGAAACTCAGTTCAACCAACTGTTAAAAGAGATTTGAAGAGAGGCAGTCAAAACAACAATGTAAGTAAAATAGTCACAGAAGTAATTTAAGTAACTTTTTGGAGATTGTGTATGAATTTCAAACAAGTATGACTTTTGGAATTGGGATACTAGAGTAGTGCTGTATTTTAAAAATAAGAAACAGTACTAGAAGAAAGTATATGCAACAGCACATCCAAGTGATGTGCAATTCTATGTTCCAGAAGCTGATCTACTGAAAACTCTGAAAGAAATGGCACACAACTATTGCTTTGGCTCAAGAAATGATACCTTCAAGTCAAAAACAGGATATACCACCAATAACATAGGTTCCTTTGAGAAGATCAAAGAGACTTCAAAGTCTGTTGTAAATAAATCTGTAAACAATGCAAACATGTGAATAATTCTTTTCAAAGCAGTGTAGTGCATGCAAATATATGTACCTGTACAGTGGTGCTGGAGTTTGTGGAAAAAAAAAATGCCTAATTTTAGCATTTCTAAAGGTCTCTTATTGATTCATTATATTCAAGACTCTGCAGTTAGAATAAAAGCCACAAATATACAAAAACAATGATCTGAAGCATTAAAAGTGCCCATAATTCCCAGCAAAAGAGATCATTTGATGGAAGCGTTCAAAGTAGCTTTGATCAATTAAGTACAAAAGAACGACTTCCAATTGCCAATGGGCATTATGCAGTGGACAGAGAATTAAACCAAAAGAATATGGGAGGAAACAAATGGGGTCATTTTGTATTTTTGGTGAGCTTTCATAATTTGAAAGAAACTTCTTTGAGAGGGTTTAGAAGACTTCACAACTTCAAAACTAAAATTAAACACATTCGATGGGCAAATGATTTAGAGTACTCTGGGATGGAGGGGGGCTTAAATAATGGAAAGGGATTAACAAAATAGAGCTGCCTCTAAGATAATACAGCCATAATTTACTGGACAACCACTTTCTTAACCACATCATTCTATAATTCTTCCACCATTACTCACAAACCATTCAGGTCTCCAGATTATAAAAAAGTTAATGTGTTTCTGGTGAGGATAAAATAGGATTAGGACAAGATAATGGAACTGGCCTGTGAAGAAGGAAGAGTCAAAATTTCTCCAGCTATGGAAAAATACAGAGTGATCTTACGACAATCTCTAAGATCACAGAAGAGTTAAAAAAGGTAGATATGAAGTTTGCATCTGATGGAAGGAACAAGATCATGGCCCATAAATATACTGTATAATGATCACTAATAGATCAGACAAAGAGCCAGAAGAAACCCTTTTCACCTGGAAGTGGAATGTAATAGTTACTCTCATGGGGAGCACTTGAAGCAGATAACAACTGTATTTAAGAGTCAATAAACCCACTAAATAAGGATTAGAAGGACACATGGATTGAGTGAGATAAGGTTGTGAATGATGAAAAAGGGTGAACATTTAAACACCAACATGGATGATGGTAGCGCTGTAATCCAGTGTAATTCTATGCAAAGGCAACTCCAAACTCACCTGATGAAATGTTGCAATTAATGCTGCCCAAACACAAATCCCAGAAATCGCTTGTGCATTTGGAGTCTCCAAGAAAATTCTTTGCAGGTGTGCAGTGGAATTGCTGGGAGCTACTTTCTGCAATGTGCTTACAGATCCAGATTTGTTTGCATGTGTTGTTGCATTGGGAGCAACGAAGGTGAGTAACTCGGCTGTTGGCACTCCTGTAGGTGATGGGCTTCCACTGCTGTTCATCTGTGCACACAGAAGAAAGCAAAGTCAGCTTTTCACCAAACTAAACATCCTTTTAAACAGACAATACAGATGGTGTATAGATGCACGTTAATGTACTAAAGGTGCTAATTCTCCAGAATTTCTGTGCACGTTTATTTTCAGGTGACTGCTTCTGTAAGCCCTTTAGAAATGTGTCACTCACTCTTATTTGTTCTTTCTAAGAAAGTGCTTCTCTTCATGCCATTTTCAAACTAAGTTTGGCTCTAACTACACAAAAAGACATGAGGGAATTGATCAAGGAGACAGGCAAGATTTCTCTGAAGTAAGCGAGACTGGTGAGATTATAATTGAGGGAACTGAAGAATTTAAGGCTTGGTGTAGAGCTACTCAAATTGTGAGGTTGCAATACCAACTAAGGAGCTGATGTGGGTCGAGCCAGCCAGCACCTCAATGTACCAGAAATCTGGGTTCAGGCTTCAGCTTGCTGCTGTCTCCTTGTGGGTTATGTATGAACTTCCCCAGTGCATGAATTTTGCAGAATTTCTGCACACATTTTTTCAGAGTCCTTTCACTCTGCACACTGCGTCATTTATTCTGTCTCAAACAAGAGAAAATCTGCAGGTGCTGCAACACACACAAAATGCTGGAGGAAATCAGCAGGTCAGGCAGCATCAATGGAAAAGAGGACAGTTGATGCTTTGGGCTGTCCTGCTGAAGGGTCTCAGCCCAAAGCTTTGACTGTACTCTTCCATACATGCTGTCTGGCCTGCTGAGTTCCTCCAGCATCTTGTGTGTGTCATTTATTCTGTACCCATTTACCAAAGTCTATCATGTCACTTGGTTCTGCTTTAAATTTCTATAATGATTCATGTCTGTCCTGTCACACTAAACTTTCTCTATAACTTTCCTTACTGCTTACCATAAGCTTTGAACATGCAAATTTGAAAACATTACCCTACATCCTCATGATTAAGTCATTACTATTTATTAAGGTGAGCAGTAATCCTAACATTGCCCAATGAGGAACATCTTCGTATACTGTTCTCTCAAATGAAAAATAACCAGTTACTGGATTCTGGTCTCTGCTTTCTGCCTTTTTATTTTAAATAAATGCTGCTGACCTCTTAATGCTATCGGCTTCATTTTTTACCTAACCAGGCTTTTGCATTCTATTTTTATCCCCAAACATTTCTGCAAATTCACATAGACAACATCTACTACATTCCTTTATTCAGTCAGGTCTAATTGAATACATCCATGCTGGTGTTAATCTCGTTGCTGAAACCTGAACAAGTGCCTACATTATAATTTCTGTAAGTTTCTGTTAAACTAGGATTAAACTGCTTGGCCCACAGCTGTACGTCTAGCCCCAGCATTCCTTGTTCAAAGGAGTTAAATGAACTATTCTACATTTTTTTTTGCCTTGGAACATTAAGACAAAGCCTTCTGCAAATCCGACTACCAGCTCATTCAGTTACACCTGTCCAGACCTGATGATAAGTAGAACTAGCTAAAGTGGTTTATCAATCTTTATATCAATCTTTACCCTAGCCATTGTTCCAAATAGATCACCCAGAGCTGAAATTCTGGCAGCCTTCTCGTCCTTGGTAAAACACCAGTGCAACACTGACAGTGGCACGAATTTCAAGACACCATCAGTAGATTATGTCAGTTTTTAATAGCTAATATTCCCATACTAATGTGCATTGTTTTGTTTTTAATCATCCGTTGTCACAGCAACACTACTTGTTTGCTGATTGTTATTCTGCTTACCACATTTTTACTTTGGTTGGATTTTGGATTTGTGTGAATTTTCCAGCAATCAAATTGGCTAGCATTGGTAAATAATCTGGGAAGCCATGGGAGCTAAAGGAATGTTCAAGCCAGTTGGGGGAGCACAATTGAAATTGCTTATGAACTCATTTCATTTGTTACTACTGACATACACTGTGAAATTTGTTGCTTCACACCAACAGTACAATGAAATACATCCAAATTACTACAAGGTAAAATGAATAAATGAACAGTGCAAAAGAGATCTTGGGTGTTACTACCTTCAAATCTACACAGCCAACGTGTGTTCATTAGTTCAGAGCAATTTTCAATCTAATGAAAGGAAGCAAAATAGAGGGCAAAATCCAAAATGGGAACCAGCATGGACAGATTGAGTAGTTGTTCATGGAAAGTGGCAGGGAAGGTGTTAAAAAGACATTCATGATACAAAGTTGTATAAACAAAGTTGTAGGGGGACAAGAGTAAGGGAGTCACGATGAACTTTTATAGAATATTGGCTCAGCCATTGCCAGAGTACTGGATGTCACCCTTCAGGAAAGATGTAAAAGCTTCTTTTTGAGGCGCAAAAGTGATTTAAAAATTCATTCCAGAGATGAGAGACTTAAAAGTATGGATAAACTGGATAAGAGTATTGGCAAACACGAGGAAATCTGCAGATGCTGGAAATTCAAGCAACGCACACAAAATGCTGGTGGAATGCAGCAGACCAGGCAGCATCTATAGGGAGAAGTGTTGTCGACGTTTTGGGCCGAGACCCTTCATCAGGACTAACTGAAAGGAAAGATAGTAAGAGATTTGAAAGTAGGAGGGGGAGGGGAAATGCGAAATGATAAGAGAAGACCGGAGGGGGTGGGCTGAAGCTGACAGCCAGAAAGGTGATTGGCAAAAGGGATACAGAGCTGGAGAAGGGAAAGGATCATGGGACGGGAGGTCTAGGGAGAAAGAAAGGGGGAGGGGGGGAGCACCAGAGGGAGATGGAGAACAGGCAGAGTGATGGGCAGAGAGAGAGAAAATACACAAACAACTAAATATGTCAGGGATGGGGTAAGAAGGGGAGGAGGGGAATTAACGGAAGTTAGAGAAGTCGATGTTCATGCCATCAGGTTGGAGGCTACCCAACAGGTATACAAGGTGTTGTTCCTCCAACCCGAGTGTGGCTTCATCTTGACAACAGAGGAGGCCATGGATAGACATATCAGAATGGAAATGGGACGTGGAATTAAAATGTGTGGCCACTGGGAGATCCTGCTTTCTCTGGTGGACAGAGCGTAGGTGTTCAGCGAAACGGTCTCCCAGTCTGCGTCGGGTCTCACCAATATATAAAAGGCCACACCGGGAGCACTGGACACAGTATACCACACCAGCTGACTCACAAATGAAGTGTCACCTCACCTGGAAGGACTGTCAGGGGCCTGCTTGCAAGGATAAGTGCCAGGAGGGAGATCGGTGGGAAGGGATGGAGGGGATGAATGGACAAGGGAGTCGCGTAGGGAGCGATCCCTGTGGAAAGCAGAAAGAGAGGGGGAGGTAAAGATGTGCTTGGTAGTGGGATCCCATTGGAGGTGGCAGGAGTTACAGGAAATTATACATTGGATCCGGAGGCTGGTGGTAGGTGAGGACAAGGGGAACCCTATCCTGAGTTGGGTGGTGGGCGGATGGGGTGAGGGCAGATGTGCGGGAAATGGGAGAGATATTAGTATTGTACTTCTAAGGATAAATAACATTGCAAGGAGATCTAATAGATATACTTGAAGTCATAAAGGATAATGGCGAGGATTGGTGGAAAGAAGCTACTCCCATTAACATAGTAGTCATGAACCAGGGGACACAGAAAGACTTGTAATACACACAAAATGCTGGAAGAACTTAGCAGGCCGGGCAGCATCTATGGAAATGAGTAAACAATTGATGTATTGGGCTGAGACCATTCAGCAGGACAGGAGAAGGTGTTCTGATCTCCAGCGTCTGCAGATCTCCACTTGTTTGCGACAGAACAGCTTGAGTGGATAAAGCACAAAAGTGACACAAGGAAAACCTTTGTCAAAAGGCAAGTGATTAGCTCCTAGAAAGCACTGCCATTGTAGTAATGGAGGCAGATTCAGTTGTAGCATTCAAAAGGGAGGTGAACGGAAAGGACTATGGGGAGGAGGAGGACCAAGCCAGTACAGACTCAGTTGCCTGAATTCTGTACCCATTCTGTGATTCTATGTGAAATACTTGGTGCTGCCTGCTTCTTATCAATCGACCTACTTGATCTGAAACCAGACATTTACTAAAAACCAAGCAAAGCATGCATAAATTCAAAATTATAAGCTGTTAAAACATTTCATGAATTAAAAATGAGATTGCAACATACAGTGTGTACTGCTGCTGCTATATTTTCCATTAACCAAGCATGTTTGCCCGGTTCAGCTGACATACAAAAGGCAATTGTGCTGCACGATGAATCATTGATGTAATCGCTGCATATTAATTGAGCAATCTGGAGCTTCCACAGTTGGAATGTGTGCATAGATGACTGTAGCATTCTGGTTCTGTCTTAGAGAGAACCACAAAACATTCACTAATTCTGCGGGGAAACACACTGAGATATTAAACTCACCCACTCTGGATGGTGAAGCTCACTTCACGAAGCCAACATTTTCCAATTGCCTCTCCAGAAGGCGGCCTACCTTTTGCCCTTTAAACTAATTATCTTCTGCCTGTCTCAATCAGTACAAAATCGATAACAAAGTACCCATATTTCTAAACTATGAGATTAGAGCTGCTCTCAAGTCTGATCGTTTTAGAAATGCCCATGACCCTTATTATGGAAAGGAAGCTATCTGTCTGGTGTTTCTTCTAATGGGCAACACCTTGCTCCACTTGTGAGGGTTCTAGTGCTTTTCATTGGTGGCTACAGATCTGGTTGGAATATGGAGAAATTCCACAGTAAAAGACAAATACCAGAAATCCACAATTCTTTGTGGATTTTATGGGCCATGTTTAAAAACCAAATGGGACCTGTCGGGAAGTGTTTGCTAAGTAGACGATCTCGGAGAGAGTTGAAGACAGTTCCTTGTGGAGTTTACATACTCCATTTGTTATGCCCGCAGCCCCTTCCTTTGTGAGAATCGCAACAGCACTAGTGGGGAGGGTCAGTGGACCCAGGAAATGGGAGAGAGACGTGCTGGATGCCTCGTTCCCCGGCAATGCAAAATAACGCAACATTGACCATTGTCTCTTGGAGACACCTTTGTGGATTGGGGACTAGGCTAAATGACAGCCCAAGGGCAAGGGCAAGGTGGGCTGGTCGAATCAGGGATTGCATCACCCCACCCTGATTGACATCTACAACCCTGCAAGTCAAGATAAAAGAGGGACTGTAGGAACAGACCCCTCAGACGCACCAGAATAAACGCTAACGATCCCGTAGTAGCAGGAAGCCATTTGAAGGAAGCCACGTGCGTTCGGTTCCCCCGCCTGGGGGCTGGTGGCAGGTACCACAGAAACGATTTTCTTGAACTAACAATGGGGAACCAACTTTCCCGATTCAACGGATTTGCTTCATAAAAGACCCGGGCAAGTTTCTTTTCTCACAAATCTCTCTCTCTCCAACAAGTGAAAACCTAGCGGTCCCCAAAGGCTGAAGCTTGCAGGAACTGAGTGACTTTTATATTTCCATCAGACAATATATAATCCCCTAGACAAACGATCGAGCTATTTCTTATTGATGATTATTATTATACCCGTGCTTTTAGATTGAGTATTGACGACATATATCATCTGAATGTTTGTATTAATCTTATTTTTGTGCCCCTTTATAAATAAAGGCTTTTAAAAATAGTACCATCAGACTTCAACAGACCGCTCTATCTTTGCTGGTAAGTGACCCAGTTATGGGGTACTTAACACATTTAAAAAGTGAGCAGGGACTGTCGGGAATTGTCTGTCAAGCAGAAGATTGCTCGGGTTAATAGTATCTTAGTAAGGGCCAATAAAAACAAGAGAAGTGGTCATTGTGAGAGCGAGCCGCTGAGGGGATGCTCAGGCTTCAGAGGCTAAGGGTGTTGAGTTGTTTGGAACAACTCAAGCTTAATAAGTTAGAATCAAAGTTAGAACAAGCATAAGCAGGACAGTAGTTAAGGCAGTGGAATGTTCCTCCTGTAAAATGTGGGATTGCAGGGTACCCTGATGACTACATCTATAAGAAGTGCATCCAACTTTGGCTCCTGACCGGCAAGGTCAAGAAAATGGAGCTGGACGTACTCAGGGCCAGCTGGGAGTCTAAAATCCTCTTTGATGAGACTTTTACTCAGGTGGTCACACCCAGATTGCAGGCTTCAGGTAGGGCATCGGTGACCACCAGGGGAAGCAAGGGGAGTAAGGAGTTAGCGCAGGGTTCCCCGTGGCCATTACCCTCAGCAACAGTTCCCATTGGATAATGCTGGGGAGAGGGATGTTACCTATCAGGGCACAGCTGCAGCAGCCAGACCAGTAGCACTGTGGTTGACTCCGAGATTCAACTGGGAAGGGTAAAGTCAGGTAGAGTGATAGTGATAGAAGACTTAATACTTGAGGGGACAGATAGGAAATTCTGTGGTCATAAAAGAGATGCCAGAATGGTGTGTTGCCTCTTAGGAGAGCAGCCAGAGGTCATGGTGCGAGTTGGCAGAAGGGAGGAAGAGGCTGAGGAGCAGGGCCTCCAAGGTAGTAATCTCTGGACTACTTAGATGCCAGTCATGGCAGGAAAAGGATAATAGTACACATGAGTGAGTGGCTGAGGAACTGGCGCAGGAGGCAAGGTTTCAGATTTCTGGGTCATTGAGATCTTTCCTGGGGAAGGTATGACCTACAGAAAAAGGATGGGTTACACTGAACCCAAGGGGAACACATATCCTTGTGGGCAGGTTTGCTAGAGTTATTAGAGAGGATTTAAAATAATTTGGCTGGGTGATGGGAACTGGAGTGATAGGATTTAGGATGGACCAGATGGTATACAATTCCAAAAATCTCTTTGTCCCTCTACCATCAGGCAGGAGGTACCACTGCATCCGGACAAAACTATTATCATGTGAGACAACTTCTTCCCCCAGGCCTTAAGACTACTGAACTTCCTTCCACCACCCGACTCTCATCATGTAGTGTTACACTGTTTACTTTTGAAACGTGAGTTGTAAATGCACTTTTATTATTTGTTTTTTTATTTGTAGTAAAAAGGTATAGAAGGTAGATGGACTTGTAGCACAGTTAGTGATCGGCAGGTATGACATTATGGGTATCACTGAGTCGCAGCTGAAAGAAGATCATAGTTCGGAGTTCAACATCCAAGGATACACAAAAGAACAGGCTGGTATGCAGAGGGAGTGGGATTAAATCAAATCCTTAGGAAGAGGTGACAGAAGACAGGAAGGTGTAGAGTGGGTTGAGTTAAGGAACTTCAGGACATAGAGAGCCTGAAAGGAGTTAAATACAATCTTTGAAAAGTAGCCAGAATGTGGGATATAAATTACAATGGGAGATAGAAAAGATATGTCAAAAGGGCAATGCTTCAATAGTCATGGTGGATTTCAATATGCTGATAGGTGGGAAAGTCAGGTTGGTGCTGGATCCCAAGAGATGGAATTTGTAGAATGCCAATGGGATGGCTTTTTAGAGCAGCTTGTGGTTGAGTCCGCTAAGTAAAAAGGCAATTCTGGACTGAGTGTTGTGTGATGAATCAGATTTGATTAGGGAGCTTAAGATAAATGAACCCTCGGAAGCAGTGATCATAATTTGATAGAATTCACCCTACAGTTTGAAAGTGAGAAGATAAGTGAGGTGTATCAATATTACTGTAAAGTAAGGAGAACTACCGAGACACAAGGGAGGAACTGGATTGGAAGAGACACTAACAGAGGTGATGGCAGAAAGCAATCGCTAGAATTTCTCGTGTAAATTTGGAAGGAGCTGGATAGATACATCCCAAAGAAGTATTTGAAAGGAAGGATGAGGTAAACATGGCTGACAACAATAGTCAAAGACAGCACAAAAGAAAAAGAGAGGACACAAAACATAGCAAAAGATTAGTGGACAGTGGGCAGTTAAAGGATTGGGAAGCTTTTAAAAACTAACAGAAGGCAACTAATATGAAAGTAAACCAGCTAATAATAATAAAAAGAATACCAAAAGATTTTTAGACATATAAAGCAAGCAAACAAGTTTATTTGTATAAACCATATAACCATATAACAATCACAGCATGGAAACAGGCCATCTCAGCCCTCCTAGTCCGTGCCGAACTCTTAATCTCACCTAGTCCCACCTACCCGCACTCAGCCCATAACCCTCCACTCCTTTCCTGTCCATATACCTGTCCAATTTTACCTTAAATGACACAACTGAACTGGCCTCTACTACTTCTACAGGAAGCTCATTCCACACAGCTATCACTCTCTGAGCAAAGAAATACCCCCTCGTGTTTCCCTTAAACTTCTGCCCCCTAACTCTCAAATCATGTCCTCTCGTTTGAATCTCCCCTACTCTCAATGGAAACAGCCTGTTCACGTCAACTCTATCTATCTCTCTCAAAATTTTAAATACCTCGATCAAATCCCCCTTCAACCTTCTACGCTCCAATGAACAGAGACCTAACTTGTTCAACCTTTCTCTGTACCTTAAGTGCTGAAACCCAGGTAACATCCTAGTAAATCGTCTCTGTACTCTCTCTAATTTATTGATATCTTTCCTATAATTCGGTGACCAGAACTGTACACGATATTCCAAATTTGGCCTTACCAATGCCTTGTACAATTTTAACATTACATCCAACTTCTGTACTCAATGCTCTGATTTATAAAGGCCAGCGTTCCAAAAGCCTTCTTCACCACCCTATCTACATGAGAGTCCACCTTCAGGGAACTATGCAGAACTATAAAGAATAAAAGAGAGACAAGAGTGGGTATCAGAATGCTGGAAAATGACACTGGAAAGGTAGTAATAGTGGACAAGGAAATGGCAAACAAACTGAATAAATATTTTGCATCAGTCTTCACTGTGGAAAACACTAACAGTATGCTGGAAGTCTGAGAATGTCAGAGGGCAGAAGAGAGTGTAGTTGCTATTGCCAGGGAGAAGCTGCTTGGGAAACTGAAAAGTCTGAAGATAGGCAAGTCACTGCAAAGAGAATAGGGATAGACTGCAGCAAGATATAAAGAAACTGACAGATTGACCCCCACCCCCAAACACATGACAGATGAAATTTATTGAACAGAAATATGAAATGATGGATTAGAAAACAAGCAATGCTGCTGTCAAAGGGATATAGAAAAATGTTCCTGGTGGTATGTGGCAGGCAATCCGTGGGAAGAGTAAATAAGGCATAAACAATTCTGTGATTTATCAGTTGAATCACTGAGCATAAATAAAGGAAAGTTATACAAAATACAAGTCTGGCTCCAACTGGAATAGTGCTTTGTTCTGAGTGCTGTATAAAAGGATATCAGAGGCATTAGAGAATGTCCAAAAAAAATCAGTGACACTGATGAGAAACTGCACATACAAGAATAAATTAGAAAAGGTGAGTACTGTTTACTTTAAAGAGAGAGCCAAAAAAATAAATTAATGAAAATATACAAAATCCTGAGGGGTCTGGGCAGGGTGGACAGTAGGAGGCTCGCTCTTCTGATCAGTGGTCATGGATACAAAATAAAGGTGAATGGAATCACAAGTATCATGAGAAAACACTTTTCTTTGCACAAGCTTAGATACAAAGGGACTGGTGGTGTATATGTATAGGGGAGGGGTCCCCAGTTCAGAATTCCCCAAAGATTAAGCTGCAGGTTGAGTTAGCTGTCAAGAAAGTAAGTACAAAGTCAGCATTCATTTTGAGGAAACTAGAATATAAAAGCAAAACTGCACTGCTGATGCTATGTAAAGCATTGGTGAGACTGCGTTTGGAATATTGTGAGCAATTTTAGGCATAGGGAGGGACTTGCTGGCACTGGAAAGGTTCTAGAGGAGGTCAGAGGAATGGTGCCAGGAATGAAAGGCTTGAGTAGTGTTTGATGTCTCTGGGCTTGTACTTGGTGGGGTTCAGAAGGGTGGTTGGGGAGGTGGGGAATCTCGTTAAAACCTATCGGATACTTTAAGGCCTGGTGAGAGTGTACTTGGACATTAGTCTAAAAGTCTAGGAGCCAAAGGCACAGTCTCAGAATAAAGGGCTAATCTCAGACAAAGAGGAATTCTTTCTGCCAGAGAATGTGGAGGCCAAGTCATTGGCTATATTTAGGCAGAGTTTGATAAGTTCTTGACGGGCAAAGGAATTAAGAGGTACAGGGAGAAGGCAGGAGAATGGAGTTTTAAATGGACACAATTCTGTAGTTAGCATCAGTATCTTTTATTATGCCTGGTCTCAGCTTCAATTCATAACTTTGTGATTCACCAGCAACTGTGGCACCATTGAGCCAAATCAATCACCAACAATAACAAGCTGAAGAGCAATTCTTTTCCCTGCTCAGCCAAAAGTGGACTACTTAATTATTGATGTAAAATGTAACTTGCAGGATACATTTACAGTTTTCCCATCAAAATAAGAATACCAATTGTTCAATGGTATCTAGTCAATCTTTAAAAGGAAATACAACAAAACACAAATTAAAGCAAGTGTATTCAACAAAATACAATTATATTATTTGTAATGCTCGCATAAGTGAGGCCTCGCTAGATAATTCTGCCATTGTTTCGCTTCCTATCCAGTAAGAATGACCTTACCTAATCAATACCATGTCCCTGCAGGTGCTGCTGATCTTTCAGTGTCGGAACACCACAAAGCACTCTGATGCCAAGCACACTGCCTATAAGGGTAACGTGGCAGTGCAGGTACAGTGACAGTCACAGCAACACAATCATAAACAATGATGAATGGATCCATTTTAATTAACTTCATGTCTAATTTTCAGCAGATATTACAGAACTATCTAGATCTCACAGTATTGTCCTAATCGTTATGCTTTGACAGAAGCAGATAAGTGGAAAAGTCGTGGGTTTATACATTTCCGATAAACAAGAAGCACAAGTCACTCAATTTTCCGTCCATTGTATTGAAGAACAATCTTACTTTAATTCATCCAAACATTGAAAATCTTAAAAGGACAGAACTGCATCAGTTCCGTCAGCTCTGATTTTGTGTTATGGTAGCTTTCATTAAAAGGAAACGGTAGGTGTTTATCCCTGCGACAAGCCTGGGGGTTGTGTCACGTTGAATCTATGTAACAGTGCTTCTTTGTTGGTTTCCTACACCGGGATAAAAGTTACAGGAAATCAACGAAAATGCACATAAAGTTATAAATACTTATATCTAAAAAAGCGGGGAGAGTAACAAACCTTTAAATCGGCTCAGTCAGAGGTTCAGTGCAAAGCGCGGAAGTTGCTGCTGTCAACTGCCGCCCGTTTTAAGCCGAGTTTCCGCAACATCGCAGTGACAAACAACGGCTTCCAGGTCCCCTTTCCCGGTCGGGCGGCTGATCACAGACACACACTAAGTACTTTAATGAAGCGCTTCAGGATCCTTAGTGTAATTGTGAAGAAGAGTCGGCCTGCGAGTGGCCCTCTCCAGCGACAGCTCCGCCTCACCTGCGTCGCCAGCGCTCTGCGCATGTGCGCTCGCTGGTTCAGGTGTGGCGTTGCTTGAGGTCATCGAGACTCCGTGCGCATGCGTTTCTCTCAAACCAGGTAGCGGCGATTTTACATCCTTTGGGAAAAGTGGGGTGAAACAAATGCAAGGCATTGAATTCTGGGAGGCAAGAGTGGGAACGTGGAGTGTGCATCCACCGATCTATAGAAGTAGCGGACAGATCAACATTTTGTTGAAGATGAAACCTGAGATGTTTGAGACATAGAATATAAGAACGGATAACCCACTCTGAACTCGGGGTCTTTGGTCTCAGCAGAGCCTTAAGTAAGATCAAGGAAAAGCATTTCTTCTGCACGTGACAGCTCCTGCGATGTAATAATCAACAATTCCAAATAATCGACGTTTCCTATTTACATCAGAACTGGCCAGTTCTAATGAAAGGTCACCAACCTGTGACACTAACTGATCATTTCCCTCGCTCCACAAATGCTAACTGTTCTGCAGAATATTTTCACTTTTTCCTGGTTTTTAGATATGGTTATCCTAGAACTGGACAGAAGAAGAGATAAACCATGGGCAGTTTTGGTTATCAGGTCTGATACAGAATCACTGACTATCATTGTATTACAGGAAAGATGTGATTGCATTGGAAAGGGTATGGCATAGATTTACAGAGAAGTTACCGAGACCAGACAGCTGCAGCTGGATTTGTTAGGAATAGAGAAAGATGACCAGAGACATCAATGAGATGCATAAACTTATTAAGGATACAGACAGAATAAATAGGAAGGACTTGCATCCCCTAATGTAGGTTTGGTGTTGAGAAGCGCTTGATAATCATCATGGATTTGGTTAGACCAAATAACTCCATTGCAATGTACAGACATTTGAATTTAAGTCTAATGGTTTATAGGAAGCTGCTGTCCTGTAGCCTATTGGTTCTGGCTTTAATGCTGTGGTCCATTTGCCAGACAGAAGCAGCTGAAACAGTTTATAGTTGGGGTGACTGGTGTCCCCAGTGATCTTCCAGGACTTATTTATACATCTGCTGCTGTAAATGTCCTCAAGGGAGGAAAGTTTGCATCCACAGGTGCGCTGGGCTGTCCATACGAGTCTCTGCAGTGCTCAGCAATCAACGTTGGTGCAGTTCCTGTACCAGGGCAGTGAGACAGCCAGTCAGGATGCTCTCAGTGGTACCCCTATAGAAGGTCTTGAGGATTTGGGGGCTCATCCCAAACTTCTTCGGTTGCCTGAGGTGGAAGAGTCGCTGCTGTGCTTTTTTTTTGCCATATAACTGTTGTAATGATATGATGTATGGAACTGGTACTGAAAAGTGAAATGAGGGTGGGTAGGTTTGTGATAGGCACAAAGGCAATAGGCCAAATGACCTGCTTTTGTGTTGTTTGCTGATAACACCACTGTTGTGAGATAAATTACAGGTGTTGGTGAGTTATCTTAGCAGAGCAAGAGAGGACACCTATTTGAGTGGTGGTGCAGCAACAATCTCTCACTCAGAGCCATTAAAACTGAAGAGTAGATTGTTGTCCAGGAAGGGGAAGGAGGGCAAGCATGGGGGAAATAGCAGACGAGAGTTAGCAGCTTTAAATTCCTTTGTGTTAACATATCAGGTGACCTTTCCTTGGTCCTGCACACAGATGCTATCACAAGGAAAGATGGCAGGCATCTTTACTCTCTTAGGAAGTTAAAGAGATTCCATTTGTTGCTGAACACTAACAAACTTCCCCAGATGTATTGTTGAAAGTATCCTGACTGGTTGCATCATAGTCTGATACAGCAATTTGAATATTGCAGGGAGTAATAGACTGGGATCAATGCATCATTTGCACATCCCTCCCACATCACTGGCACTTATAGAAGGCTTTGCCTCGAGAAGGCAACATCATCATCAAAGATCTCCACCATCTGCATTGCACTATCTTTTCGCAACTAGTATCAGGTAGGAGATACAGAAGCCTTAAGTCCTACACCAGCAGATTCAGGAACAGGCACTTCACTTCAACCATTCAGTTCCAAAAACAACTGGCATGAGGTCACTAGGGTTCAGCGATACTATGACCATTTTAATCACTTAGAGCTAAAATGGACTTCGTTTTTTTGTGTGTTTTGTATTTAAAATTGTGTTTAATTTATACTTGTTTTATAAGTGCTGCTTATATGATATTTTATGCCTGTGAAGGTCCTGCAGTTAAGATTTTCATTAAACCTGTGCAGACAATAAACTCAACTTGGACTTTGTAAATTTCCTATCATTCTTGGACTTTGTGATTTGGCAATGGCTATTAGCTTCCCATCCACCATCCTGAATGTTTATTCCTGTACAAAATGCATTTGAATACTTGAATTATTCAAAGGATACTCAGAATCAACCTCCCAAATCCACAAACTCTTAACCCAAAAAGGTCAAGGGCATTATGTTGAGGAGAGCATCATCTGCAGCTTCCCCAAATTGCATAAAATAAGCTTTTCTCTTACCTCCCCCCTCCAATCTTTAACCCATTACTTCAAACCCATTTCCCTTCTTCCTTCCCTTCCACTGAGATTTTGGGAGCATCGTCTTTCTTGGCAAAGATTGATACAGTTCCAGATTATTACAAATATTGCAGTCACAAAATGGAAACAGAATTAATAAAAATTGACTGTGTCAGCACGGCTAATCAGTCTATAGAATGTAACAAAGCTGCTGGATGAATTTCATGGATCAGGCAGCATCTGTGGAGGGTTCTATTTTTATGCTTTTCCAAAGGCCCATTGAAGCCTGTACTCTATCTACTTCCATTACCACCCCAGCAGTGTTTTCCAAGCACCCACCACTTACTGTGTAGAAACTTGTCCCACCCAACCACTTTATACATTCCTCCCTCACCCTTAAAGCTATGCGCTCTAGCATTCAACATTTCTACTCTGAGAAAAAGATTCTGCCTGTCTATTCTATCTATGCTTCTCATAATTGTATAGACCTCTATCAGATTTCACCTCGGCCTCCGCTGTACCAGAGTGAACAAATCATGCTCATCCAATCTCTTCTTATATTAATATTCCCTAATCCAGGTAGAAATCATTCAGGTTTCACTAACTATACTCACTTTCGAGGTGTAGTGGGGAGTATATTGACAGGCTATGTCATGCCCTGGTATGGAAACACCAATGCCCATGAGTGGAAATTCCTACAAAAAATAGTTGTTACAGCTCAGTCCATCACAGGTTAAGTTCTCCCCACCATTGAGCACATCTACACAAAGTGTCGTCACAGGAAAGCAGCATCCATCATCAGGGACCCCCACCACCAGAACATGCTCTCTTCTTGCTGCTGCCATCAGAAGAGGGTACATAGGCCTCAGGACTCATACCACCAGGTTCAGGAAGTCATTACCCTCCAACCACAGAGGGGATAACTTCACTCAATTTCACTTGTCCCATCACTGAACTGTTCCCTCAACCTTTGAACTCACTTTCGTGGACTCTTCATCTCATGTTCTCAATATTTATTTATTCCTTATTTATTTATTATTATATTGTTAATTTTTCTCAGCTCATGCTGTTAAAACATGAAGTATGGGCATAGACAACCACAGTCATTTCTCAATTGCTGGCAACTTTTGGACTATTTAGGAGCTGTTTGTATTGTGATTATTTTCTTCTTTTATTTTTGTATTTGCACAGTCTGTTGTCTTCTGCACACTGGTTGAACACCCTGTTGATGCGATCTTTCATTGACTCATGGTTATTGGATATATTGAGTATGCCTGCAAGAAACTGAATCTCAGGATTATATATGGTACTATATATGTACTTTGATTATAAGTTTACCTTGGACTTTAAATTATATTGTTCCTGAATGGCCTGGACTGAAATAGATGAGCTCTTCATCAGGGGAAAAAGATTTACTCTATAGATTCTTATAAATTCATCAGTCAAAACACTTCAGGTTGACTGTCCCTTTATCTTTGAAAATTATTGATAGAATATATTTATGTACATCTATGTACATTTATGTACATTTATGTACAATTATGTACATCTTTAATGTGGTAAAATGTCCCAAAGTGCCAAAAGAAAGTTCAAAGTTCAATGTACATTTGTATCGAAGTACATACTGTATGTCACCAAATACAAGCCTTAAATTCATTTTCTTGCAGATATTCACAGTAGAACAAATGAAAGTGTATTATAACTGACAGAAAACTACACACAAACAACCAATGTACAAAAGACAAATCGTGTAAATGCAAGGCGTAACGAGCAATAATAATAATATTTTACCTTACTCACCCTATTACTTGCTTACAAACTATATATAAAATTGTAACATCGTGCATCTCACAACTAATCATTACTCACTTAGATAACTGTAATATGCTCACAGAAGAGCAGAAGAAGAATGAAAGGATGTAAAGAACAAACTGATACTAGATTCTGTAATACGTTATATTCTGTAATCTGTAATATGTTATACAGTATCTTGATTTGGGTGACAGAATTGATGCTTTGTTGTAAATTTGTGGAGGATATGAAGGTAAGTGGAGGGGCAGGAAGTTTTCGGGAAGTAGAGAGGCTACAGAAGGACTTAGACAAATTAGGAAAAATGACAAAAATGTGGCAGATAGAATACAGTGTCAGGAAGTGTATGGCTGTGCATTTTGGTAGAAGAAATAAAAGTCTAGACTATTTTCTAAATGGAGATAAAATTCAAAAATCTGAAGTGCAAAGGGACTTCGGAGTCCTCGTGCAGGATTCCCTAAGGTTTAATTTGCATGTTGAGTCAATAGTGAGGAAGGTAAATGCAATGTTAGCATGCATTTCAAGAGGACTAGAATATAAAAGCAAGGATGTAATGTTGAGGCTTTATAAAACACTAATGAGGCCTCACGGAGTACTGTGAGCAGTTTTGGGCCCCTTAACTATGAGGATGTGCTGACATTGGAGAGGGTTCCAAGGAGGATCATAAAAATTATTCCCAGATTGGAAGACTTGTCATATGAAGAGTGTTTGATGGCTCTAGGCCTGTAGTCACTGATATTTAGAAGAATGAGGGGTGACCTCATTGAAACCTATTGAATGTTGAAAGGTCTCAGTAGGGTGGATGTGGAGAGGATGTTTCCACTGGGGAGAGTCTTAAGACCAGAGGATATAGCTTCAGAATAGAAGGGCATCCTTTTAGAATGTTGAAGAGGAATTGCTTGAGCCAAAGAGTGGAGATTCTGTGGAACTCATTGCCACAGGCAGCTGTAAGTTGCTTCTAACCATGGTGATAGAGGTTTTGAGGTAGTTACCAAGAATGTTGATGAAGGCAAGGTAGTGAATGTTGTCTACATGGACCTTAGCAATGCCTTTCACTAGATCCTGCATGGGAGGTTGGTTAAGGAGGTTCAGTCGCTTGGCATTCAAGATGATGTAGACATTGGCTTATGGAAGAAACCAGGGAGTGGTATAAATGGTTGTCTCTCTAACTGCAGCCTGTGGCGAGTGGTGTGCCACAGGGATCAGTGCTGGGTCAATTGTTTTTTGTCATCTGTATCAATAACCTGGATGATAATGTGCTAAACTGGATCAGAAAATTTGCAGATTACACCAAAATTGTTTTATTGATATTTATTAACATATTGCATTTGCACAGTTTGTTGACTTCTGCACTCTACTTGATCTTTCTTTGACCCTATTACAGTTACTATTCCATAGATTTGCTGAGTATGCCTGCAGGAAAATGAATCTCAGGGCTGTGTGTGGTGACATATATGTAATTTGATAAAAAGTTTTACTTGAAATTTGAAGCTTGAATTTTAGAGGTGTAGTGGAAAGCAATGAAGACTAGCATCTGGAGCTGCTGGAAGCAATACACTGGGAAATGGCAGGTGGAATTTGATGTAGACAAGTGTGAGATGCTTGAGCAGTGTGGCACTGAGGAGTGCAGTGGAACCGAGGAATCAGGGAATACAGGTCCACAATTCCTTCAAAGCGGTGTCACAGGTTGATAGGTTCATAAAGAAAGCTTGTGGTACATTGGCCTTCATAAATCAATGTATTGAGTACAGGAGTTGGGATGTGATGTTGACATTGTATACGACAGTGGTGAGGCCTAATTCGGAGTATTATGTGCAGTCTTAGTCATCTACCTGCAGGAAAGATGTAAGTAACATCGAAAAGTGCAGAGAAAATTTACAAGGCTGTGTGGGACTTGAGGACCTGAATTCTAATGAAAGGTTGAATAGGTTACGACTTTATTCCTTTTAACGTGGAAATTTGAGGGGAGATTTGATAGAGGTATACAAAATTATCAGGAGTATTAAGAGGGTAAAGCAGGTTTTCTCCACTGAGGTCTGGTGAGATAACTGGAGGTCATGGGTTAAGTGTGAGAGGTGAAATTTTAAAGGGGAACATGAGGTGGAGCTTGTTTATTCAGATTGTGGTGAAATTGTAGAATGAGCTGCCAATGAAAGTAATAGATGTTGGTTTAATTGAATAGATAGTTGGCTGGGAAGCATTTGGAATGATATTGTCCAGTTGCAGGTAGATAAGATTTTGGAGAAGTTCAGGTGAGCATGGACTAGATTGGCTGATGGGCCTATTGTTGTGCTGTGGTACTCTATGACTCACAGAGTGTCCTTGGGTACTCCTGATCAGGCCTGGAAATGTCTTTTCCTTTATACCTTAAGGACATCTAGCACCTCTTCTACTGTAATGTAGACATTCCCCAAGACATCTCCATGAACTCTCCCTACTTCTATGGTCTTCATGCTTTTCTCCACCTAAACACAGTTGTGAAATATTTTTTAAGGATATGACCCATATCCTGCTCCTCCACACAAAGATGTCCCTTTGGTATTTGAGAAGCCTATTCTGTCTCTAGTTACAATATTTTCCTCTGAACATATATAATATCTCTTTGGGTTTTTCTCTGCCTAAGACATCCCATGCCCCTTTGAGCCCTCGTTATTCCCATCTTGAGTACACTCCCTCATCTCTCAGTGATTTATTCCAGGGATTCACTTGGCCCTAGCTGCCTGTAGCTGACCCATACCTCCTCCTTTTTCCTGACCAGGGCTACATGACTACCTATGCTAACGTCACTTCCTCATGCAGGATTCCCTAAAGGTTAACTTGCAGGTTCAGAAAGGCAAATGGGCCATGCTCGCATTCATTTTGAGAAGACTAGAATATGAAAGCAAGGATGTAATGCTGAGGCTTTATAAAGCATTGGTCAGACTGCACTTGGAGTATTGTGAGCAGTGTTGGGGCCCTTACCAAAGAAAAGATATGTTGGTAATGGAAAGAGTCTACTGGAATCATTCTGGGAATGAAGGGGTTAACATTTGATGGCTCTGGTGCTGTATTCACTGGAATTTAGTATAATGGGGAGGAGAGCGATCTCCATGAAACATGCGGAATATTGAAAGGCCAAGACAGAGTGTAGGTGGAGATGATGTTTCCTATCATGGGAGAGTGTAGAACCAGAGGGCACAGCTTAAGAATAAAGGGATGTTCCTTTAGAATAGAGATGAGGAGAAATTTTTTTGCTAAAAGGTGGTGAATCTGTGGAATTTATCACTACAGACGGCTGTAGTGGTCAAGTCATTGGATACATTTAAAATGGAGGTTGATAAGTTCTTGATTAGTCAGGGCATCAAAGATTACAGGGAGAAGGCAGGAGAATGGGAATGAGAGGGAATAATATGTTACCCATGATGCAATGCTGAAGCAGACTTGATGGTCTGAATGGCCTAATTCTGCTCCTATGGCTTATGGTCATATTTGATTGTATGCGTCTTAGATGCCTCAGACAGTCCCCATTCAGTGGCCTTTGTGTGATTAGGCACCAGTGCAGATGCCTCAGATGAAGTCTGTCAAAGGTTTGTTGAGGTAGATTAGTTCCATTGCTCAAAGTTCACTGACAGACACCAAGAGATTTCCTTCGTGTCAGCTCACTATAAAATGTCAGAAACCAGGGAAATGTTGCTCTGAATCTTTGTTCAGTAACATTGCAGGAATATTCCCCTTGACATGACCATGAAGTGTGAGTGAAACAGAGAGCTTAGTGCAGAGTTTAACCACATATCCACAGCCCACGGATTAATAAAGGAGAGACAGACGGTGAGTGATCCGGCACTCTCAGCTCCGACATCGTCTCCAGATCCATTGCCTGTGGTTCATTGACTAGACCAGGTGGACTGGGAGATCATCTCCCACCATCTGAGTGAAAATGGGTTACAGAACCTGCTCCTCTTCATTCACTTCCATTTCAGAAAGACTGTGGAGAAATGAAGATATTTTTGAGGAATATCCAGAACCAGCGTGCAGATGGTGTGAGGTACCATGGGCAGCGTAGAGCTCAGCACTCCGTAGTGAGAGCACCAGACGGTGTCTCACCAGCCCTTGGTCCAAATGCCTTCCCTGGGAGTACATGGAGCCCAGCCCCCACTCCTGTTTCACACCTACCTACCTTATAGCACCACAGCTAGTTGCCATCCCAACAATGGGAGGGGTGCTCGATGCAAAACTCCAGGCTGGGGTGTGATCCCATCCCTGGGCATGGAATGTTTTAATGGGGAGGGGTGGCGTCCAATCCCTCTCCCACGGCCTTTACAAATACACAGCCTCAGCCTGGCTAGCTCCCGTGTTGAGCAAGTCTCTTTAGTGTGAAAACATTGAGAATTCCTGGGTGCTCAGGACAAATGCAGCAACAAGGATGTCCTCCAACTGTCTGGTGGTCTCTCCAAAATATCGTTACACAATGGCAAGACCAAAGAACATTACCCCTCCCTCACTGCTGGAGATGGTGAGGGGGTGAGCTGCCTCCATGGTCGATTGCAGTCCTTGGGGTGAAGGTGTTTTGGTTGAGCTGTTGTGTAGGATGTTCCAGCATGCAGACCCAGTGATGAGGCATGATGATATAGTCCCAGTTCGTGGTGGACTGTGAGTGTCTCCATCAGTGCCAGCAAAGCTAGGCGACTGATCCTGGGTATCAGGCAGGGTGGGGAGCACAGGAGCCCGTGTGCATGGATGAAGCTGAGCTGGAGAAGGTGGGAAAGGGAGAAGAAGGGGTGGCGGAGGTGAGGAAGGAGGAAAGGAGAAGGTGAGAAGGACCAACAGACCCAAAAACAAATACTTTCCCCAAACAGTAAATCTGATCAACTACTCCAACCATTAACCCAGCCCCTCCACATTCCCAACCACAACAAATTCATCATTTCCTGTCAATCACCCTATGTACAGACTCTCCTGTGCCTAGCATCACTTTAAGGACATACAATCAATCTAGGTATAGAAGCTATAATTTCTTGTATTTTTTATTTTGTGTTCTTTATCTTATTGTGTTACATTTTGCGCTGCATCAGATCCAGAGTAACAATTACGATATTTGCAAATCTTGATGTTTGCACAGATCTGTGTGGGCGGCAGGCAAACCAAAGTTTCTCAATGTATCCTGGAACACAATAATCAACCAATCACAAGCTCCCAGCATCTTACGGCTGGAGGAATGGACTCAAACCCACAGCACTAATGGGATCTCAATAATAGTTTCAGCAACTCTGTTCCGGAAGTAAAGCCATACCCTCCCCTCCACTGGGCAGCTTGTCTTCTGGGGAACCAGGTTACCCAGGTTTCAGTTTAAGCTCGCCTCATTATAGGTTGGATGTGGAAGCTTTAGAGAGGCTGCAGAGGAGATTCACCAGGATCTCCCTGGATAACAGAGCATGTCTTATAAGGAAAGCCTGACTGAGCTAGGGCTTTTCTCTCTGGAGTGAAGGAGGATGCAGAGGCACAGATTGTGTGGATAGGCAGAGACTTTTCTACTCTCAGATTAGCTAAAACAAGCAGGTATAATTTTTCTGTTACGGGGGAATGATTCACTCTGAGACTGGTGGGTACAGGAAGTGTTTTGCCAGGCGTGGTGGGAGCGGCAGATACATCAGGGACATTTTAGAGACTCTTACTTAGGCACATGGATGATAGAAAAATGGAGGGTTATGTGGGAAGGATGAGTTATATTGATTTTAGAGTACGTCAAAGAGTCGGCACTGCAACTTGTGACTAACAGCCTGTACTGTGCTGTACTCCTCTGTTACCTTACCTTGGTTCCTGAGGTGTTGTCCCTCGTAGTGAGTGATCGAGCTGAGTGCTGAGGTTGTTGAGGCTGTGGCGCGAGGAGGTTAACTGCCAAGTGTCCTCACTGAGTAAGAGTTCCTCACAGTCAGGACAGCAACCCGATCCTCCCCACCCCAACTCCTCGTAAGTTGCTGGATCAGAAAATTTGCTGATGATACAAAGATTGGAGCTGTAGTGGACAGTGAGGAAGGTTTTCAAAGCTTGCAGAGGGATCTGGACCAGCTGGAAAAATGGGCTGAAAAATGGCAGATGGAGTTTAATACAGACAAGTGTGAGGTATTGCACTTTGGAAGGACAAACCAAGGTAGAACATACAAGGTAAATGATAGGGCACTGAGGAGTGCAGTGGAACAGGGGGATCTAGGAATACAGATATAAAATTCCCTAAAAGTGGTGTCACAGGTAGATAGGGTCGTAAAGAGAGCTTTTGGTACATTGGCCTTTATAGATCAAAGTATTGAGTATAAGAGTTGGAATGTTATAGTGAGGTTGTATAAGGCCGAGACCAAATTTGGAGTATTGTGTGCAGTTTTGGTCACCAAATTACAGGAAGGTTATTAATAAGGTTGAAAGAGTGCAGAGAAGGTTTACAAGAATGTTGCCGGGACTTGAGAAACTGAGTTACAGAGAAAGGTTGAATAGGTGAGGACTTTATTCCCTGGAGCGTAGAAGAATGAGGGGTGATTTGATAGAGGTGTATAAAATTATGATGGGTATAGATAGAGTGAATGCAAGCAGGCTTTTTCCACTGAGGCTAGGGGAGAAAAAAAAGCAGAGGACATGGGTTAAAGGTGAAGGGGGAAAAGTTTAAAGGGAACATTATGGGGGGCTTCTTCACACACAGATAGTGGTGGGAGTGTGGAATGAGCTGCCAGATGAAGTGGTAAATCCAGGCTCTCTTTTAATATTTAAGAAAAACTTGGACAGGTACATGGATGAGAGGTGTATGGAGGATATGGTCCAGGTGCAGATCAGTGGGACTAGGCAGAAAAATGGTTTGGCACAGCCAAGAAGGGCCAAAAGGCCTGTTTCTGTGCTGTAATGTTCTATGGTTCTATGGTTCCTATTTCTCCCCCTCGCCCCAACATCATCTTTCCTCCACCACCCCATTCCAATCCTCCACCCCTTGGCCAACCAACAGCCACCCTGTGGCTCTCCATCCTTTGTCTATCGTCCACCCCCACTCCTCTTAGTCTGCCCCCCCCCCCCACACACCTCTTTCCCCCTCCTTCTCCTGGACACGCGGAGTGACTTCAGGAATCCTCTGCCAGCAATGCGTGACCGAATCTTCCTGATGTCACTGGCAAAGAACCCATCGGCATGCAGGTAGAACAGGGAGCATGGAACACCCTTAGTGTGCCAACGCACAGTGTGACCCACCCTCAGTACCCCCTCCCAGGATGAACCGCAGAGATTTTTGTCTCCAAATCCCACCAGTTGACCAGACAGACATCCAGAGTGGAACTCAGGTAGGCCCCCAGGTTGAGGAGGTGTGTGGTGCTCCATGCACAGGGTCTCAACCCCTCCGGCAGCAAGTCCATCGGCCACGGACCCACCAAGAGGCCAGCACACTTTTCCCAGTTGAGGACACAGCTGAGAGGATCTGCTGCCAGTCTCACATCCTCTGCAAGGCAACAGGGTCCGTAACCATGGGGAGAAGTAGTCGGTACAGACTGAAATGTTCATTCAGTTTCTGTAAAACCAACACTGTCAACGGACAAGGCACAGGAAAGGCTCAACTCAAACAGAGTACAACTGCCCCCACATGGGGCATCCCTGACGCACCTCCCTCCCAAAGCACAAGGGCTCTGTCAAGGATGCTGTGACCTTAACAGGGCATTCCGCAGCAGTGGACAACAAACAGCCTTCAGGTGGACTACAAAGCTGTTCCTTTAGAATGCTGCCGCAAAATTGTCAACTTTAGGAGAGGGAGCTCAATCAGTGTGAACCTTTCTTAGTACACCTTGTTTTTTTTTTACAAAACTACAGAAGTTTATTTACACTAAAATACACAAAATATGAACATCAAACAGTGAATAAATTGAAATTAAAATATGATTATTACTGTCTATAAAGCAATCAATTCCCAGGGAGCCTCACCATTCCCTGAAATCCCCCACTATACCCATTGTGACTGCGTGCTCCCTCTCCAAGTATAGCCAGGCACGAACATATCCTTGCAAGAAGGGCAAGCAGTTAGCCCTGGCAAGGCCCTCGACTGTCCACACCCTAAAGCTATGAGTGGCTGTCTCGGCCAGGCCCAGCAGTGAGCCAACAGCCCCATTCTATACTGGGTGCCCTAAATAAGGAGTGTGGTGTGGAAATGTCATCAAAATCTGGGTTACAGCCATTTAACTATTGAAACAGGGGCTCCAGCTCTCATGTTCTGTATAAATGTGGGACACAGGCTCTTTCCAGCCATAGAATGCACAAGAGGTCATGTTAGAAACATAGAAAACCTACAGCACAATACAGGCCCTTCGGCCCACAATGCTGTGCCAAACATGTTCTTCCCTTTGAAATTACCTAGGGTTACCCATAGTCCTCTATTTTTCTGAGCTCCATGTACCTGTCCAGGAGTCTCTTAAAAGACCCTATCTTATCCACCACCACCACTGTCACTGGCACCCTGTTCCACGCACTCACCACTGTCTGTATAAAAAACTTACCCCTGACAACTCCTCTGTACTTACTTCCAAGAATCTTAAAACTGTACCCTCTCGTGCTAGTCATTTCAGCCCTGGGAAAAAGCCTGTTATCCACACGATCGATGCCTCTCATCATCTTGTACGCCCCTATTAGGTCACCTCTCATCCTCCATCGCTCCAAGGAGAAAAGGCCAAGTTCACTCAATCTATTCTCATAAGGCATTCTCCCCAATCCAGGCAACATCCTTGTAAATCTCCTCTGCACCCTTTCTATGGTTTCCACATCCTTCCCATAGTGAGGCGACCAGAATTGAGCACAGTACTCCAAGTGGGGTCTGACCAGGGTCCTATATCGCTGCAACATTACCTCTCAGCTCCTAAACTCAATCCCTCGAGTGATGAAGGCCAATACACCGTATGCCTTCTTAACAACAGTCAGCCTGTGTAGCAGCTTTGAGTGTCCTTTGGACTCGGACTCCAAGATCCCTCTAATCCTCCACACTGCCAAGAGTCTTACCATTGATACTATATTCTGCCATCATATTTGACCTACCAAAATGAACCACCTCACACATATCTGACGAACTCCATCTACTACTTCTATCAATTCTTTGCATTCTATCAATGTCCCTCCTACTGTAACCTCTGAGAGCCCTCCACACTATCCACAACACCTTCAACCTTTTTGTCATCAGCAAATTTACTAATCCATCCCTCCACTTCCTTAACCAACACACACAAAATGCTGGTGGAACACAGCAGGCCATGCAGCATCTATAGGGAGAAGTGCTGTCAACATTTTGGGCTGAGACCCTTCATCAGGACTTCCTTAACCAGGTCATTTATAGAAATCACGAAGAGTAGAGGTTCCAGAACAGATCCCTGAGGTCACCGGCCTCCATGCAGAATATGACCCGTCTACAACCACTCTTTGCCTTCTGTGGGCAAGCCAGTTCTGAATCCACAAAGCAATGGCCCCTTGGATCCCATGTCTCCTTACTTTCTCAATAAGCCTTGCATGGGGCACCTTGTCAGTGTTACACGGCATCCTACTTGACAGATTACAGATAATCATACTGGAGTGCCGTCGCACCGCCACCTTCTCTCTTTAAAAGGTCAGCACAGTATGGGGGACTGAGGAGCTGCACTGTTTTATGTTGTAACACACCTCACCCTGCAGCTCATTTAGAAAATCACATGTGATTTGGCTGTTCATCCTCTCACTAAGTTTCTCGTTGATCGTTGACTCACCTTGCCTCTTATTCCTGCAGAGAAAACACAGAACACAGAACCCGTCAGACACTCTCCCAACGGGCAAAAGACTATTCCAGGATGAAGGCGAGGGCCACTCAGATGGGACTGTGTTTTAGTCCCCTGATAGTCAGGGGAGCTGGTACATAGAGGACTGTGGGAATATTTGTAAGAATAACAGGATTGCATTTGTGGGAGATTTTAATTTCGTGATACTGACTGGGTCACACAGAGTGTTCAGGGCCTAGGTGAGGAGAAATCTGTGAAATGAGTCTGGGAAGGTTTCCTGAACCCTGAATCCGTTGACCGTGGACCCTACAGTGGTGTGGGTGGTGCAGGGAGGGGTTGCTGTTCCTCGTTCCCTCCTCTTAGAGAGCAAGGCAGGGCAAATAGCTGAATCAGAATCAGGTTTCTTATCACCGACTTATGTCGTGAAATTTGTTGTTTTGCAGCAGCAGTAGATTGCAATACATACTCTGTACTGTAATTTACAGCAGATACATACAAATGTTTATTAAGAAAGATAAATAAGTTGTCTAAGAGAGAGCAAAGATTGTGAAAATGTCCTCGATGCTGAGGGGGATATTGGGTGGTGCTTTTGCCTATGATAGAGCTGGCTAAGTTTACACCTCTCTGCAGCTGCTCCAAACGTCTGCAGTAGCCCCTCTACCAGACTGTGATGTAACCAGTTAGAATGTTCTCCATGGTATGTCTGATGGTTCAAACTGATATTGTTCCCACTGTGTCAACCCTCCTTCAGGACAGACCCTCCCATACAGCAACACCATCCCTCAGCACCCTCACTCCGAGGCCTTACCTCATCAGCTCTGCTTCGGAGCCCAGTAGCACAGTCATAATCAAGAGACAAATTTCTGCCAGAATGAGTGTCAACTTCATCCTTTCCTGAAAGAAAGTAGTGAATGCAGGACAGAGTTGGCTCCCCTCCTCTCCTCGGGATCTTCCTCTACCAGCCGGCCCTGACCGATCAGCAACGGGTAACTATCGGCCCCCTTCTGTACAGTGAACTAACATGTAAAAGTTTTGAACCTAAACACAGGGATTGTGCAATTGCTGAAAATGTTCAGCTACCCACAGAAAATGCTGGAGGAAAGCAGCAGGTGAGGTGGCATCTATGGGAGGGAATAAGAAATGGTTTTGGACCCAGACTGTTCATCAGGACTGGAAAGGAAGGGTTAATGTATCAATAAGCTCCTGTTAATATTCAGCATCTGGATACTGATGCTTACATGTTCAACAGTTTTGAAATGCTGGAGGAATTCAGCAAGATCCTATGACGTAGGAACAGAATGAGGGTATTCAGCCCATCGAGAATGTTCTGCCTAGTCGGATAACAGCTAATTCCTCTCCATAAATGCCGCCTCACTTCAGAATCAGGTTTATTATCACTAACATTGAATATTATTGTTTTGTAGTCATGGTAAGATTTAAAGCATTAAACATATTATAAAATTCTAATCAATATATATTAAGAAAGATAAATTGGTGAAGAAAGTGATCAAAAATAGTGAGGTTGTGCACATGGGTCCATTGCCCTTTCAAAAATGTGGTGTTAGTGGGGAAGATGCTGTTCCTAATATGTTGATGGGTTTTGAAGATGTCCTCAGTGGTGTAAAAACTGGTGACTGTGATGGAGCTGACTGTGTTTGCAACCCTCTGCAGCTTTATCTGATCCTCCATTCAAGCAAGCAGTCAGAATTCTCTGTACGGCTTATCTGTAGTGTTTGCTGGAATATTTGGTGATGCACTCAATCTCCTCTTCTCTACTGAATTCTAGCTGCTGCGGGGAGTATGCTGTCTTTATAATTGCATCAATATGTTGGGCCCAGGGTAGATGTTCAGAGATGGTTTCACTCCTGAAGATCTATCCTGAAGACTTTCTCCAGCATTTGGAAAATGTTGAATGTGTATGTACCAGAGTCCAGATGCTGACCTTTAACAGGAGCCTATTTCTCCATAATACCACACTCCGTCGATGGTAATGTCAGTCTGTGAATGAGGTACCACTCTTGCCTCTTGTTCATTCCAGTGTAGATAGCAGACCAATGATTCTGCCTCTGAAGCAGTTCCTCCCATTCCCTTCTCAGATCCAGAATTGATCTGCTCCTGTTGATAATTCTGACACCGTGGGAGACCATGGCATGTCACACTCCACAACTGGGCACCAGGTGCAGAGGTTCCAATGGCAAGGACAGTCCAGACTTCTCTGTACAGGCTCAGTCCGAATACATACACCCAAAGTCCCAGAACCCATGGGAGAATCACGCACAGGGTCATGGTCTGAAACTCACTGTTTATCCCCACTGTCCACTCTGCATTTACCTGGCCTGAACACATCATAATATCCCCCAGCCTCTCCTTCCCTCCAGCCCCGCACTCACTCATGCACCCCTCACAGACCTGCCTCAGTACCTTTCACACTCACTCCAGACTCAGCTTGCCTTTTGTCATGTCTTGGGGCTCATTCTTTATTATCAGAACTCACTCTTTATCATAGAACAGTACAGCACAGAACATGGCTTCAGCCCACAAACTAATCCAACCAATCACCCCAATCAAATCCTTCTTCACTGCACATTGCCCATATCCTAATATTCTCTTCACATGCTTGAGCCTATCTAAGAGCCTTTTGAAAGACCCTGTCATAGCTGCCTCCACCACCAGCCTGGCACATTCCAGGCACCTACCAGCTCTGTGTAAAATGAACTTTCCCCCTTTCCTCTTAAATGCACACCTACTAGTGTTAGAAATTTCAATCCTGCGAAAGCGATACTCATGTCTACTTTATCTATTCCTCATGTACAATGCACTCTGTATGTTAATCAAAATGGCTTCTTCGTTTTGTTAAGAGTAGGAATGCTTCTTTGTTTTGATAAGTGCTTTCTCTCGCAGTTGTTTAGCTTTAGACTTGCTGATAACAGGATTGTATTCATTTGTTAACCAATGGGGAAATGTTATTTTGTCTTGTGGGTCTGGGAGTGGGGGTTTTTGCGGTCTTTTCGAGGAGTCGGAAGGAGAACGCTGAAGAAGGTGGACGTGTGCTGCACTGCTCGGTCGACCGCCAGGGTGGTCCTAGGTGCAAGGACGTGGAGGTCGGTGGAAAGCAACGAGGGTCAAGTGGTTCAATGGTTGAGCTCAATGATGTGCACTAAAACTGATTAAACTCTGATAAGTTTTGGTGCCTTTTATTTTGTTTTCTTTTCCTTCATATGTACTGTATTGTTAGTAACCTTTTGGTTTTAGTAAAATCTTTAAAGTGTATTCCATAACGGTATCTGGTGTGAGTTTGATATTGTGTGTGCGTCACTGCATTAACTTGTTTAACACAGCACCTGCGTATACGGGAGGCGGGGTTGGAGAGTGGCTGGAGTTCTTCCCCTAGATACCAAGTCTGTTGGGCAGGTGTTACACTCACATAACTTTATAAACTTTTTCTCAGGTCTCCTCTCAGCATCTGCCGCTCTGGAGAAAGAGCCATGGCTTGTCCAACCTCACCTCCTGACCAGCAGCATCCTGATAAATTTCTTCTGCAACCTTTCCAAGGTATCCACATCCTTCCAGTAAAGAGGCGACCCGACTGAATGCAATATCGTCACGGTGTCATGCGCCTCAGAAAAAGGCTCTTCAGCTCAACCCATCCACCAAACATAGAACAGTACAGACCCTTTGGTCCATAATGTTGTGCCAAATTTTTAACCTACTCCACAAAGGCGTATCTGTTCACTCGATCTTTGCCTCTATCTTGTACACCTCTATCAAGTCACCTCTTGTTGTCCTTGACTTCAAAGAGAAAAGTACTAGCTCAACCTTTCCTCAGAAGACATGCTCTTAGATCTAGGCAGCATTTGGTAACTCTCCTGTCTGCTCTCTCTAAAGCATCCACATCCTTCCTATAATAAGGCAACCAGAACTGAACACAATACTCCAAGCATGGTTTGACCAGAGGTTTATGGAGCTGCAACATTGCCTCATGCTTCTTGAACTCGATCTCCTGACTTATGACAGTCAACACACTATATGCCTTCTTAACAACGCTACCAACTTGCACGGCAACCTTGAGAAATCAATGGACAGGGATACAAAGATTCCTCTGCAAAGAGTCTTAAACCTGAACTTTGCCTTCAAGTTTGACCTTCCAAAGAGAATCAGTTTTCCAGAGTGAACTCCATCCTTAATCCTTCTAGTCCAGGCCTTCTCATTTTCCCTTCTAACTCTCCCAAATCCATTTTCCATTCGTTCTTGGCTACTTTTTAAGACTCAAGAGCCCTGTCTGATTCTTGCTTACCAAATCTTAAGTATGCATCATTCTTCCTCAACTAGATGTACCGCATCTCTTGTCATCTATTGTTCTTTCACCCTACCATCCTTTCCTTACCTGAAATGGACTATACCATTCAGAACTCCACACAAGTGCAAGTACATCAGTAAGACAAAGGAGATGGTGATGGACTTTAGGAAGACTAGGCCTGCGCTGCTTCCTGTCACTATTGATGGTGAGGACCTACAAGTACTTGGGTTTACAAGCACCAACACAGAAGCTGTGTGCACGAGGGTCAGAGTCCCCTTTACTTCCTGAGGAAACTGAGGTCCTTTGGAGTATGCAGGCCTCTCTTTCACATGTTCTACCAGCCCGCTGTCACCAGTACAATCTTCTATGCAGTGGTGTGCTGAGGCAAATGGAATCAACACGGGTGATACCAGAAGGCTCAATATTTGAAAGGCTGGCTCTGTTATAGGAGTCAAACTGGACACACTGGAGGCTGTGGTAGAACAAAGGACCCTATGGAAAATCCTGGCAATTCTGGACAATGTTTCTCAGCCTCAGCATGCCACCTTGGCTGAACAGAGGAGCACTTTTCGTCGTAGACTAAGACAGCTGTGCTGCTCTAAGGAGCACTATGCTGTTGTTGTTGTTCGTCCTTCGGAGTCGAAGATGACCACGACTTCTATCAGGTGGGGGGTTTGTGACTGGGGGTCCGGAGGTGACTGGTGAGGCCAATCTGGGCCCTGAAAGCTCGCCCACATGTGGGACACAAGGGTAGGTGCTGCAGTGGAAGTGGAGGTAGTTCAAGCCTTGCGCGCAGCGCGTTTCCTCTGAGCCTCTGCGGTGCGTCTGATTTCTGCAGCATACGCTCCTTTAGAGGTCCTGCTCCACCAGGTTGGGCGGTCCAGAGCAAGCGATTCCCAGCTACTGGGATTGATGTTGAGGTCTTTGAGGGACACTTCGATGCAGTCTTTGAAACGTTTCTTCTGCCCTCTAACTGAGCCCTTGCCCTGTCTCAGCTCTCCATACAGCAGCTGCTTTGGTAGACAACTGTCAGACATCCTGACGACATGGCCAGCCCATCTGGCTTGGGCTTTCTGTAGGAGGGCGTAGACGCTGTGGTTGCTAGCCTGCTCCAGGACCTCCATGTCTGGGACTTTGTCCTGCCATTGTACGTGGAGAAGTCTGCGGAGGCAGCTCGAGTGGAAATGGTTGAGCTGTTTAGCATGTCTGCTGTAGACAGTCCAGGTCTCACTGGCATAGAGGAGGGTGGTGAGAACCACTGCTCGGTAGACCTTCAGCTTGGTGGTAAGGCTGAGTCCTCTCCGCTCCCGTACATTCTCATGGAGTCTCCCAAAGGCGGCACTGGCTTTGGTAATTCTGTTGCTGATCTCTGCATCTATGTTCACCGCTCTTGATAGAGTACTGCCCAGATAAGTAAAGCTGTTAACTGCCAGTAGCTTCTGCCCCTTTCCTGGTAGGGCTTTCTGGGTGCCGGCTGGTACATAACTTCAGTCTTTTTGGTGCTGATTGTAAGTCCGAAGTTGTCACAGGCTTGTGAGAGGCAGTCCGTTTCTTGCTGCATCTTCTGCTCTGTGCTGGCATTGAGGGCGCAATCATCAGCGAATAAGAGGTCTCTGACGACGGTCTCCTTTACCTTTGTAACAGCCTGTAGACGCCAGAGGTTGAATAGCCCACCACCAGTCCTGTATCTGACGTGTATACCATCCTGACAGTCGCGGAAGGCATCATTCAGCATAGCAGAGAAGACCATGCTAAAGAGTGTAGGGGCGAGAACGCATCCTTGCTTCACACCGTTCGTCACTGGGAAGGCTTCTGACTCGTCACCATCATCCAAAACTTTCACCATCATGCCATTGTGGAACTGCCGAACAATCATGATGAACCTGTTAGGGCAGCCAAACCTCTCCATTATCTTCCATAAGCCATCTCTGCTGACCGTATCAAATGCCTTGGTCAGATCGATGAAGGTCATAATGAGGTCGCTGTGCTGCTCTTGACATTTTTCCTGGAGTTGGTGTGCAGCAAATATTGTGTCGACAGTTCCACGCTCTGCATGGAAGCCACACTGGCTTTCTGGAAGGAGACCTTGCTCAAGGTGTTGGAGAAGGCGATTAAGCAGGACGCGAGCCAAGACCTTCCCAGCTATGGACAGGAGGGAGATGCCTCAGTGATTGTCACAAGACTGGCGATTGCCTTTCCTCTTGTAGATGTGGACTATGCTGGCATCTTTCAACTGTTGCAGGACCTTTCCTTCATCCCACATAGACTGGAAGAGCTCAGTCAGCTTCTGCATCATGAATGGGTCTCCTGCTTTGTAGACTTCAGCAGGGATTGCATCTGATCCTGGTGCTTTGCTACAAGAAAGTTGCCTGATGGGTTTTCTGACTTCTTCTTCTGTGGGGAGGTTGTCAAGGTCCAGGTTGATCTCCACCTGAGGTAGGCGAGCAATGGCCTCATCATTGATTTCGGCAGGGCGGTTGAGGACCTGGTTGAAGTGTTCAGCCCATCTCTCTAAAATCTGCTTTTTCTCTGTCTGCAGCCCAGTCCCATCTGCACTGAGGAGGGGGGAGGAGTCAGAGGACTGAGGTCCATACATAGCCTTCAAAGCGTTGTAGAAACGCTTGGTGTCGTGACTGTCTGCGTAGCCCTGGATCTCATTGGCCTTATTGCTGAACCAGACATCCTGCATCTCACGGAGTTTCTTCTGCACTTTCCGTCTTGCACTGGCAAAGGCATCTATCTTTGCTTGTGATGTGGGATTGTTCTGGTGCGCTCTGAACAGTTGGTGTTTCTCTGACAACAGTGCCTGTATCTCCTCGTCGTCCTCATCAAACCAGTCTTGATGCCTACGGATTGCTGGTCCGAGGTGTTCGAGAGCGGTAGAGTAGACAGCATCTCTGAAAACCGTCCACTACCCTTCAAAGCTGGTGTGGTCATCCTGGGGTGTGTCAAGCAGCCTGCTATCTAGGTCTTCACGAAATTCTTCTGCAACTACACTGCTCTTCAGCTTGGAGACATTGAGCCTCTTTGCAGTCTTCTGACCTTGGGATCTTCTCACAGGCAGGATGCAAAGTTTAAACTTGGACACTATGAGTTGATGATCCGTCCAGCAGTCGGCACCACACGTGGCCTTTGTCACTGTCACGTCTTGCCAGTCCCTCTTTCTGGTGATGACATAGTTGATCAGATGTCAGTACCTAGAGCATGGATGCATCCAAGATGCTGGCCAGGGTAAGATGAAGCAGGCTATGTTTGAGGCACCTTTTCTAGCCCCTCCCTCCATGGAGGTGAGCAGAGCGATTCCTAAAGAGGACTGCTCAGACACCCGGGGGGCTGCTGAGCTCCACTGCTGCTTCATTCCAGCGGAGAATGACCCAATGCCCTGGGCCGCCTGTGTGCAGGTTTGTGACTACAGCTTCCAGTGTATCCACACCTGCTGCTTCGCCACTCGCCCATCGCCACAGGACTCGAAGTTTTTTATTGGAATGGGTTTGGAGTCGTGACTTGCGCTTGACTTGGATTAAAGTGAGGGAGAGTTGTGCAAATCGTCAGCCTCACTCTCTCGTCCCGACCTATCTGTATCCAGTTGCAAGACGGAGTTGAGATGGTTGGAGATAAGTCGGGATGCAGTGGATGGCCAGCAGTGTCCTACGTGTTTCACTGTGCCCTGATTGCGCTCCACAACACTTTGCTGGGTCCGCCTTTCTACTCGTTGGACCGCCAAGTGGTGGTCTCCTCCGCGTAGTCTGCCGAATCCAATCTTCGCATGCGTAGGTAGACAAGCCCTAACTCACCGAGGGTTTGAAGGAAGTGGGAAGAGCCGAAAGAGAAGCTACCCATCCTGGATGTTCTCTCTTCTCCTCTCTCCCACCGGGCAGATGATAAAAAACCCGAATGCATGTACAATAGGCTTAAAGACAGCTTCTATCCCATTGTATCAACAGCACCAAGATTCCCGGGATTCTACTTCTCCTGACTTTCTGAATGAATACTTTGCAATTGCCTTACTAAAATCCATATACTCCACATCAACTGCTCTACCTTCATCAATGTACTTTGTCACATCAAAGAATTCATTCAGGCTCATGAATCATGCTGACTTTTCCTAAATAGACTATTGTTCTCCAAATGCTCATAAATCCTGCCTCTAAGAGCCTTCTTCAATAATTTGCCCACCACTGAAGTAAGACTGACAGGTTGATATGGTTACCCAGTGAGGATGCGAAGAGCACCATCAATGGCACAGAAATCTTTTCTTTTGGTGACCTGGCATATATGCCATCTGGTCCCAGGGCTTATCTTTTCTAATCATTTTCAAAAGTTGCAGCACATCCTCTTGCTTAATGTCGACATGTTCCAGCATGCCAACCTTTTTAAGTTGTCCTCACAAATGTCAAGGTCTTTTTCATTGGTGAATACTGAAGCAAAGTATTCATTGAGGACCTCCCTGACCTCTTCTGATGCCAAGCATGTGTTTCCTCTACTTGATTGGTCCAATCTTCACTCTAGCAGTCCTCTTGTGCTTCACGGACATGTGGAATGCCTGGTATGGGAACACTAATACCTTTGAGCAGAAACTCCTACAAAAAAGTAGTGGATTCCAGTATATCACGGGTAAAGCCCTCCCAACCATTGAGCACATCTGTGTGAAATGTTGTAGAAAAGTAGCATCCATCATCAAAGATCCTCACCTCCCAAGCCATGCTCTTTTCTCACTGCTGCCATCAGGTAGAAGGTACAAGTGCCTCAGGACTTGCACCACCAGGTTCAAGAACAGTCACTAGCCCACAACCAGCAGACTTTGGAACAAAAGGGGATGACTGCACTCATTTGATTTATGATGTTCCCAAAACTAATGGTTTCACTTTAAGGACTCTTTATCTTGTTATTTCATACTTCTTATTTATTGCAGTTTGTTGTCCATTAATCCTGTTTGCAGTTACTGTTCTATAGATTTGCTAAGTATGCCCACAGGGAAAAGATTCTCAGGGTTGTATGTAGTGACATGCTGGTACTCTGATAATAAATTTTACTTTAAACTTAATACTTTGCTTTCATCGTTTGCACAATTTGTTATTTTTTCCCTCTGCACATTGGTTACTTGGACAGTCTTTCTTTGTTTTTAATAGGCTCCATTGAGGTTGTTTCATGGATGCCTGTAAGGAGATGAATCTCAAGGTTATATAAAGCACTCACACTTTGATGATAAAATGTTCTTGGAACTTTGAATTTTGAACACCAGAGATCCCAATGACTCACAAATCTGAACCCCTGTACCCTGAAGCAATTCCTCAGCCACATGGTCATCTGCCAAATCATTCTGCTGTTACCCTCAAAAGCACCTGGTACAGGCAGCAGTCCAGAGTTTACTATCCTTCAGGCCCTGCTTTTCAGCTTCCTACCTGGCTCCCTATATTTGCTCTTCAGGACCTCATCCCTTTTTCTACCTATGTTGTATGAATGTGTGCCATAATTTCTGGTTGATCACCCTCCCCCTCAGAATGCTGTGGACCTGATCTGAGATGTCCCTGACCTGGGTTCCTGAGAGGCAACGTACCATCCAGGAGTATCTCCTGTCTATTCCCCTAGCTACTGAATCTCCTATGCACCCCTCTTCTATCCCACTCCCTTCTAAGCCATAGAACCAGACTCACTCCAAGAGATCTGGTCTCTACAGCTTTTCTCTGCTAGGTTGTTCCTACCCACTCCTCCACCTCCCAACAGTATCCAAAGTGGTATACTTTTTATTCAGGGGAACAACCACAGTGCTATTTACTGTTCCTATCCTGACAGTCACCCAGCTACCTCCCTCCTAGAAGAGGAGCCTACAACCCCATAGCTCTTACCTACAGCCTCCTCAATCTCCCTTATGAGCCGCTGATCGTCCATCTGCAGCTCCAGATCCCTAACACAGTCTGTAAGGAACTGTGGCTGGATGGACTGGAGGTTTCCCAGCATCAAACATGAAGAACACACCACTGAACCTAGACCCATTGCCACTACTTCAAGTAGGCACTAATAGGCAAAGGAAGTTAGAAACTTATCAGAAACTTAGCTTAGCTTGGCTCCTCCCGAGCACCAGTATGACTGATGCCCTTTTGAAGTAGCTGGGAGCCTCCAACTGCAGCAGTGAGAGACTGAAGATGTCCTTGAACAGTCTAGCTGGTTGATTGGCACAGGTTTTCAGTCCCCAACCATGTACACCATGGGTCCTGATACTCTGCCAAGGTTTGTTCTCTCAAAATACGTTCTGACATTGGACTCTGCAGCAGATATCACAGGGTCACCAAATGCTGGAGGGATTTGCACATGTATAGTTTTATTCTCCCTTTCAAAGTGTGTGTAATAGGCATTCGGCTCATCAAGGAGTGAAGCATCACAACCGTTTATGATGCTAGATCTTGGTTTGTAGGAAGTAACGGTCTGTAAACTGCCATGTATCCAATTTCAACTCCAACTTCACTCAATTGCTTTTTCACTTGGAGGATATCCTTATGTCGCTGTTCCTAGACCTATTGTAGAGTTCTTGATCACTGGGCCTATATGCCACAGATCTAGCCCTCATCACTTTGTGAATTTCCTGGTTCATCCATAGCTTCTGGTTGGGGTATGCCCAGTATGTTCTCAGAGGCACACATTCATCCACACAGGTTTTGATGAAGTCAGTGACAACTGTGGCATATTCATTCAGGTCTGAAGATGACATGGTCCAGTCTACCAAATCAGGCAGTCTTGTGAACACTCCTCCACCTCCACTGACCATACCTTTGTGGTCCTCATCAGGAGCGCTGTGGTCCTCAGTCATTGCCTATATGGTGGGAGCAGAAGTACAGCTAGCTGGTCAGACTTGCCAAAGTGCAGGCAGAGGATGGGGTAACAGTGGACAATGTGTTGGCTCCTCTAGTTGTTGGTGGTGGTTGGTCAGAGACCTACTCAAGCTGACGTGAAGTTTCCTGCAGTGACCGGGAAGACATCAGGTTGCCATGGCTTGTGACTGTTAATCACAATGCTCATCTCCTCCAATACCAGCCTGACATTGGCCAGAGGTGCAATGCACACTGCAATCAGGATGAGGGCCACGTTGGGTTATGAAAACAGGTTGACAAGATGAGGCATGTATTCTCTGGAATTTGGATGACTGAGAGGTGACAAGAATGGATGCAGAGTGAAGGAGGATGAGATGTGTCATGATAGAGGTGTACAAGATGATACGAGGCATTGATCGAGTGGATAGCCAGAGACTTTTTCCCAGGGCAGAATGGATAATAAAAGGGAGCATCATTTTAAGGTGATTGGAGGAAAGTATGAGGGGAGGGGATGCCAGAAGTAGGTTTTCTATAGAGAGTAATGAGTGTGTGGAATGTCCTGTAAGTGGCAGGCACATGAAGGAGAATTAGGAAGCTCTTAGATGTGCACCTGAATGACATAAAAATGGAGGGCTATATAAGAGGGATGGGCTGCCAGTGGTATGGTGGCATCAGCACTGGACTTCGCGGTAGATGGTCCTGAGTTCAAATCCAGCCAGGTCCCAACCTGGGTAGCCACTGAATCCATGCGGAAGAAAGGCCTGGCAATCTACTTCTGTATCTTGCCACAAACATCCTATGGACAACTACTCTATCCATAGAGTCGCCATGAGTCAATGGCGACTCAACGGCACTCAACAACAACATATAAGAGAGAAGAATTAGATTGATCTTACGGCAGGTTAAGAGGTCAGCTCAACATTGAGGGCCAAAAGGGCTGTACTGTGCTGTAATGTTCTTTTTCAATCTTTTTATTAAGTTTCAAATTTACAAACATAACAATAATGATAATGATACAAAGAGATCGGGATTACATTAAGAATGGTTAACATGTACAAACACAGATTCCAAGTAACAAACATGAGGAAATCTGCAGATGCTGGAAATTCAAGCAACACACACAAAATGCTGACAAAGGGTCTCGGCCTGAAACGTCGACAGCGCTTCACCCTATAGATGCTGCCTGGCCTGTTGCATTCCACCAGCATTTTGTTTGTGTTGTTCCAAGAAACAAATGTAGTTTAGCCTCCCAATCACTTAGTAATTAACTGTGAAAAAGATATTTTATAAAAAAGAGAAAAAAAGAACCAAACTAAAAAAAAAACAAAGAAAGATTGGGCTGCCATATTTCATCGGCTAAGATTATAATTTGTCGTTAACTCCACTCCTCTATACCTGAGCAAAAAGTTACTAAAAACAGGATTCAGAAAGGGTCAACTTACATCATATGAAAATATTGAATAAATGGCCTCCAAGTTTCTTTAAATTTAACCAAAGGGTCCATAGTACTGCTCCTAATGTTTTCCAAGTTTAAACATGCTGTCGTTTGGGAAAACCATTGAAATGTGATAGGGGGATTGGAATCTTTCCATTTAAGTAAAATGGATCTTCTGGCTATTAATGTAACAAATGAAATTAAATGACAAGCTGATGAGGATAAATGACTGGAGTCTATCACTGGTAGGCCAAAAATTGCATTAATAGGATGAGGTTGTCCAAAACATTAAATATCGAATATTAGTTAAGGTTTACAAGGATGTTGCTGAGACTTGAGAAACTGAGTTACCGAGAAAGGTTGAATAGGTTAGGTCTTTACTCCTTGAAGTGTAGAAGATTAGGGGAGACTTGATAGAGGTATATACAATTATGGTGGGTATAGATAGAGTGAATGTAAGCAGGCTTTTTCCATTGAGGCTAGGGGAGAAAAAAAACCAGAGGACATGGGTTAAGGGTGAAAAGGGAAAAGTTGAAAGGGAACATTGGGCAGGGGGGCTTCTTCACACAGAGAGTGGTGGGAGTGAGGAATGAGCTGCCAGATGAAGTGGTAAATGAGGGCTCACTTTTAACATTTAAGAAAAACTTGGACAGGTACATGGATGAGAGGTGTATGGAGGGATATGGCCCAGGTACAAGTCAGTGGGACTAGGCAGAAAAATGGTTCGGCACAGCCAAGAAGGGCCAAAAGGCCTTTTTCTGAGCTGTAATGTTCTATGGTTCTATGGTTCTAATTACCCAATAATAAAATTTAAGGTTCAGCAAAGCCAAACCACCTTCCTTTGTTGATTTCTGTAGATATATCTTACTTAACCTGGGATTTCTATTCTGCCATATATATACACAAAGAAATTTTAAAATCAATAATATCAAAAAAAGATTTAGGTATGAAAATTGATACCGCCTGAAATAGATACAGAAATTTAGGTAAAATAATCATCTCAATAGCATTAATTTGACCAATCAAAGATAAGGACATTGGGGACCATTTAGTAAACAGTTGTTTAACAAGATCAATTAAGGGTAAAAAAATAATTTTCTTTCTTTCTTTTTCAATCTTTTTATTGAATTTCATTTATATAAAAAACATAACATAATATTGTATTAAATAGGTTACGAGTACATTAAACTTAAAGTTAAATTAATAACAAGATAACAATATCTTATTAAACTATCAGCAAAAAAAAAGATCATATAATAATCAATCTAACCTATATTGATTATACATGAAAGGGATTAAGAATAGTCAACAAAAGAAAAAAATATATAAAAATGCAAGAAAAAATATATATATAAAAAAATAATAAACCTAAACTACCATGAGCAATAATAACAGTTTATATATACATGATAGTGTCAAGAACTCCGGAACTCCATACCAGAATAAGAATAAAAAGAGAAAAGGTCTGGAAGCAGCCAAATTAACTCATATGAAAATGTCGAATGAACGGTCCCCAAGTTTCTTCAAATTTAATTGATGAATCGAAAATAGTACTTCTAATTTTTTCTAAACTCAGACAAGAAATAGTTTGAGAGAACCACTGAAACGTTGTAGGAGGATTTACTTCTTTCCAATTTTGTAATATAGACCTTCTGGCCATTAATGTTGCAAAGGCGATCATTCGTCTAATTGAAGGGGAAAGTCGACTACCATCCTCATTTGGTATACCAAAAATTGCAGTGATAAAATGAGGTTGTAAATCAATATTCCAAATTGAGGAAATGGTAGCGAATATGTCCTTCCAATAGTTATGTAAGGTAGGACATGACCAAAACATGTGGGTCAATGAAGCCACATCTAAATGACATCTGTCACATTGAGGGTTAACATGAGAGTAAAATCGAGCAAGCTTATCTTTAGATATATGAGCTCTATGTACGACCTTGAATTGTATTAAAGCATGTTTAGCACATATAGAAGAATTAACCATTTGTAAAATTTTTCCCCATTTTTCCGTTGATATATTGTATTGAAGTTCTTTTTCCCATTCCTGTTTAATTTTACTCGATACCTCTGGTTGTATCTTCATAATCATATTATAAATAAGAGCCACCAATCCCTTCTGACAGGGATTTAAAGTAAAAATCATATCTGAAAAATCTATCAAAGTTGAATTAGGAAAGGATGGTAAAACTTTATATAAAAAATTTCTAATTTGTAAATATCTAAAAAAAAATTAGATTTAGGTAACTTAAATTTGTTGGAAAGTTGGTCAAAAGACATCAAACTACCTTCAAAAAAAAGATCACGAAAACATATTATACCTTCCCTTTTCCATATGCTAAAAGCTTGATCTGTTAAAGAAGGTTTAAAAAAAAATTAAGTAAGATAGGGCTATCAAGAACAAAGTTTTTCAGAGTAAAAAACTTACGAAATTGAAACCAAATTCGTAATGTATGTTTGACAATAGGGTTAGATATCTGTTTATTGAATTTAACTAAATCAGCAGGGAGAGTAGAACCAAGAACAGAGAATAAAGAATATCCTTGTGCATCATTACATTCTAAATTTACCCACTGTGGGCACAATGGTGAGTCTAAATCTAGTTTCCAATATATTAAATTTTGAATATTATTTGCCCAATAATAAAATCTAAAATTAGGCAAAGCTAAACCACCATCCTTTTTAGATTTCTGTAACTGTCTTTTACTTAATCTGGGATTTTTATTTTGCCACACAAATGAGGAAATTTTTGAATCAATGTTATCAAAAAAAGACTTAGGAATAAAAATTGGTAAGGCTTGAAATAAATACAAAAATTTCAGTAAAATCATCATTTTAATAGCATTGATCCGACCAACTAATGATAAGGATAAAGGAGACCATCTAGTAGTAAGTTGTTGAATTTGATGAAGCATAGGTAAAAAATTCAATCTGAATAAATCTTTGTATTTCTTGGTAATTTTTATACCTAAATAGATAAAGTTATCAGTAACAACTTTAAATGGTATCCTGTCATTCAGTAAAGTTTGCGCATTTAAAGGAAATAATTCACTCTTGTCCAAATTTAGTTTGTAACCAGAGAAACTACCAAATTGAACCAACAAGGATAGAATAGTGGGAATAGAGCTATCCGGATCAGAAATATATAACAACAAGTCATCAGCATAAAGTGATAACTTGTATAACTTCTCATTACGAGTAATACCAAAAATATTAGGAGATTCACGAATAGCAATGGCTAAAGGTTCTAATGCGATATTAAATAATAAAGGACTTAAGGGACAACCTTGTCTCGTACCACGAGATAATTGAAAAAAAAGAGGATCTGTAATTATTCGTAAGAACAGAAGCAACAGGTTTATAATATATTAATTTAATCCATGATATAAAATTAGAGCTAAAATTAAAATTTTTCAAGGCATTAAATAAGTATGTCCATTCAACTCTATCAAAAGCTTTTTCAGCATCTAATGAAATAACACATTCTGAGATTGTGGGTGGAGAAGTATAAATTATATTAATCAATTTTCTAACATTAAAAAAGGAATACCGGTTCCTAATAAAACCAGTTTGATCTCCTGAAATAATCTGTGATAGTATCTTTTCTAACCTAATAGCTAAAATTTTTGTAAGAATCTTAGAGTCTACATTTAGTAGTGATATAGGGCGATAAGATGCACATAAAGTAGGATCCTTATCTTTTTTAAGAATTAAAGAAATAGTAGCTTCATAGAAAGACTGGGGTAATCTCTCCTTAATGAATGCATCATTAAAGATTTCACATAACCAAGGGGAAACCAAAGAAGAAAAAGTTTTAAAGAATTCTATAATATAACCATCAGGACCAGGAGCTTTCCCTGAATTCATTGATGAGATAGCCTCTCCTATTTCAGCCATAGAAATAGGAGCATCGAACAAGCTCCGATCTTCATCTGTCAGTTTGGGAATATTCAAATTGTTAAAAAAATTATCCATCATAGACAGATCGCCATCAAATTCTGATTGATATAAAGATTTATAAAAATCTTGGAAAGCATTATTGATTTCTTTATGATCAGTAGTCAAATTACCGTCTTGTTTACGAATTTTAATAATTTGTCGCTTAGTCGAAATAGCTTTTAATTGTTTAGCTAACAATTTACCAGTTCGGTCACTATGAATATAAAATTGAGCCCTGGTCTTAATTAATTGATTCTCAATTGAAGAAGATAATAATAAGCTATGTTCCATTTGAAGCTCAACTCTCTTCTTATAAAGTTCTTTGGTAGGAGTCACAGAGTAAATCTTATCAATTTCTTTAATTTTATCCACTAATAAAGCTATATCTAAATATCCTTGTTTTCTTTTAACAGCGGAATATGAGATAATTTGTCCACGAATAAAAGTCTTAAAAGAATCCCAAAGTATTCCTCTGTCAATTTCTTCGGTATAGTTTGTTGAAAAAAATAAGTCAATTTGCCAATTTGCTGTTTTATAAAGGTAATAAATTCTGGATCTTGAAGCAAAGTAGCGTTGAGTCTCCAAGATCTAGTATTAATGGAAGAGTCCGAAATCTTGATAGATAACTTCAAAGGTGCATGATCCGAAATGGCAATAGAATCGTATTTGCAATCAGTAACATCTGTTAATAAACGATGATCAATAAGGAAATAATCAATTCTAGAATAACTATGATATACATGTGAAAAAAAACAAAAATTCTTTATCTTTAGGGTTCAAAAACTGCCATATTTCAGTAATTCCCGAATCACCCATAAAAGAATTAATAAGTAAAGCTGAACTATTCGGAAGAATTCGAATAGGTTTAGATCTATCCATCAAAGGGTTCAAACAACAATTGAAATCTCCACCCATTATCAACATATATTCATTTAGGTTAGGAAGGGAAGTAAATAAACGTTTAAAAAATTTGGGGCAGTCAAAGTTTGGAGCATAAATATTAACTAAAGCCACTTTTCGATTAAAAAGTGAACCAGTAATCAACAAGAATCTGCCCTGTGGATCAGATATAATTTCATGATGTATAAACGAAATTGAGGGGTCTATAAAAATAGACACACCCCTAATTTTAGCGGTACAATTCGAGTGAAATTGTTGACTCTTCCAGAACCTAAAAAAGCGTTGATTGACCTCCTTCCTAATATGGGTCTCCTGTACAAAGATAATATTAGCATTTAGTCTATGGAATACTTTAAATTTTTTTTACATTTAATCGGATGATTTAAACCATTAGTATTCCAAGAAATAAAATTAATAGACTTGTCCATCATGCCAATATTAATTGTATATATCATAAAAGGTTAAAAAGACACATAACCCATAATTCAGGAAGAAGGAATAATGATACAGGAGCAACCGAAGAACATGACACCTCACCAATATTAATAATTTAAAGTCGGCCCATGAACTAAAAGCAAAAAAATAAAAAGCAAAAGCATGAAAAAAGATCCCTACCCTCTCCCCCAACCCCTCGAAGAAAAGCCAAGCGGCAGCCGCATAAACTAATACTAATATTACCCCCATTTCAAGATGACAACTCCATGAAAATATAAAAAGAAACTATATAACACCCAGATTAAAGTACAGGGTTGCAAAAAAATATATATATATATATCAATCAACATGAAAAAAAAGTAATATAGTAAAGCAAAAGATCGTTAATAAAAAAGGATAAACATTAAAGTTTGAAAAAGTGTAATATACCTTTAAAAAAAGATTCCATATTCAAATACAAGAAAAACGACGTTTCAAAAGCAAAGACTTATGGGAAGAAGAAACGACATTTTGAAAAAACCATATTACAAAATATAAATGTAAGTTCAATCTATTAAAAAATTTAATAAAAAGTCATCAAAATAGGATTAAAAAAGGATTCAATAGTCACTACAATATAAAAAAGTCCAAAAAATCCGAAACATTCGTCCCATTTCCAAGTACAAGCAAACAAATAAATGCTTATGGAAAGCAAGGTCTTATGGGAAGAAGAAACGACATCTTAAAAAAAATAAGTCATTATCACAAAATATAAACGTGTATATCCAATACAGAGAAAAAATAAGAAAAAAGACATTATAGAAAAATTAAAAAAGCATCTATAAACGATGATAATAATAAAAAAAAAACCAGATCTATAGACCAAAGTAAGAAGCTACAACACAGCTTCATAGGTTAAAACCCAAAACGAAATGGCATCTTCTCTCCAAAAATTCTTCAACATAACACATAGTTCAACTTGTACTAGAAGATCGATATTCTTCGACGAATTTCTTTGCTTCTTCCGGAGTATTAAAGAAGCGCTGACTGTCGTCACTCAAAGTAATTCTGAGATTCGCTGGGTATCTTAAAGCTTGTTTAAGTCCAATCGAATGAATCTCTGCCATCACTGGTTTAAAAGCGATTCTCGCCTTCATTACGTCAAATGAATAATCCACAGCAATTCGAAACTTGATGTTTCTGTGAGAAATCATACCTTTCTGATGAGCTAATCGGATTAAAAGCTCTTTCTCCCGAGGATAATGGAGGCGAACAATCACAGCTCGTGGCTTGTCACCAGTAGCCGAAAATCTCGCAACTCTGTGGGGACGATCGATAATAGGTTTAGCCTGCAAAGCTCCATCACCGAAAACTTCCCATAATAAGTTAGAGAAAAATTCAGTTAAGTCACCGGACTCAACTTTCTCGGGAAGCCCGATGATTCGCAAATTCTGTCTGCGAGATCGGTTTTCAAAATCGGTAATTTTAAACTTATACTGATCAACTATTCCAGCAGTCTCCAACCTTCTTCTCCAACGTTTCAATTGTACGTATTTTTTCACAAATTAACTTCTCAAGAGTCACGATCTTGTCTTCATGCCGTTGAATATCCGATGCCTGCGATTGAAGCTTGGTATCAAGTGATCTAACAACTCCTACAAGTTCAGACATTTTCGTGGTAAGTTTATTTTCCAAACTTGCCAGTTTACTTTCCAAATTTGCCGCTTTACTTTCCAAACTTGCAAGTTTAGTATCCAGAAGATTAGAAATTGCATCGAGAGATAAAGGGTCTTTAGATGATTTCTTAGCTGTAGCCATTTTAAGTTTAGAAAGATTAGATCAAATATTGTTTTAGAAAAAAAAAGTAAATCGTAAGTAACAACCCATATGATTAAATACGAAAAGGTTTGATTAAAGGGTGATTGTAGTTGAAAAGATGAAGAGCGCCTAAAAGGCAGATGTCTACGTCGCCATCTTGAAACTCCGCCCCCAATAATTTTAAATAGATCCTTACATTTCTTAGTAATTTTAACCCCCAAATAAATAAAGTAATCAGTAACCAATCTAAATGGTGATTGTCTATAAATTGGAACTTGCATATTTAACAGGAAAAGCGCCCTCTTATTAAGATTCAATTTATAACCAGAAAAACTACTAATCTGAGGAAGTAGTGTTATTACTGTAGAAATGGATTTCTCTGGGGTAGAAATATATAGTAACAGGTCATCTGCATATAGTGATACTTTATGCGTCCCATTCCCATGAGTAATGTCATATGTATTGGGTGAATCACAAAGAGTGACTGCCAAAGGCTCCAGGACAATATCAAATAGTAAAGGGCTTAAAGGACAGCCCTGTCTAGTACCTCGAAAAAGCCTAAAAAAAGGTGATCTCTGATTATTGGAAAATACAGCAGCCGAAGGTATATGATATTGTGGCGACCCACTTCCCAGTGCGCTCAAACCGGCTCACAAAGCGGTGCGCGCCGGCATAGAGGCCGGTTCCAAAGAAGACGCCAAGCCTGCTTCACCAGCAAGGGGAAAAGCCCGTGCGCGGGACGGGGCTGTGAATACGCAGTACTGTATACTACAGTATTCCCGCCCGAAGAGGGCGGGATCAGGAAGGCTTTAAAGCGAGGCCGTGAAGTTTGAATAAATCTCTTTTGCAACCGCAGCTCACCGACTGCGCGTCGTTATTTCAGTGCTGCGTGTAGCACACTGCCACAATTGGTGACCCCAACAGCCCAAACAATATTTGGGCTGAAGATGAACGATGCCGCATCTGTTCATGCAGTTTCATTAAAACTGCCAAGCTTCTGGACGCTGCGACCTCACCTACGGTTCCAGCAAGCAGAAGCCCAATTCCACGTTCGGCAGATAACCTTGGATGCCACACGTTATTACTACATGGTGAGCTCCCTCGACCAGGAAACAGCGGCCCAGGTTGAGGAATTCATACAGTCTCCCCCAACTGACGGCAAATACACTGAATTCAAAGCCCTGCTCATAAGGACTTTCGGACTCTCACGGCGCGAGCGAGCTGCACCTGGATGGTTTGGGGGACAGGCCACTGTCGGTTCTGATGAACGAGATGCTGTCCCTGGCCGGAGGACACAAGCCCTGCCTCATGTTTGAGCAGGCATTCCTGCAGCAGCTGCCCGAGGACATACGTCTGCTGCTGTCTGACGCGGATTTCAGCGACCCCCGGAAGGTGGCAGCCCGGGCGGACTTGCTGTGGAAAGCCAAGGAGAGTGGGGCGTCCATTGCACAGATCACCAGGCGATGGTCCCAGCAGCAAACCAGACTAGGTCCAGCCGCAGAGCCCGCTAACCCCAGAGGCAGGGGTGAGGAGACCAACGCAGAAGCCCGCCGCTGTCGCCCGCCCTGCAAGTTCCCGGGAAACACCAGGGCCAGCCACCACTGACGGCTACGGTGGCTGGCCATCGGGATAGCCTCCTGTATGTGTGGGACAAGCGGTCAGGATGCCGCTTTTTGGTCGACACTGGAGCCGAAATCAGCATCTTACCTCCTATGAGTTACGACATCCACAACAGTGCACAGGGTCCCATCCTGAGGGCCGCGAACAGCGGCACAGTAAGGACCTACGGCACCCGTACGGTGCAGCTACAGTTCACGTGGGACTTCACACTGGCCGCCGTAGCCCAACCGCTCCTGGGCGCGGATTTTTTGTGAGCTCACAGCCTACTGGTCGACCTGCAAGGGAAGAGACTGGTCCATGCCGAGACCTTTCAAATGTTCTCCCTGGGTGAAGCCCAGTTGCCGGCCCCACACCTAGACTCCATCACGCTGTCCGACAACGAGTACACCAGGGTCCTGGCAGATTTCCCATAGGTTCTGGCACCGCAGTTCACGGCAGCCATGCCCAGACACGGCGTACAGCACCACATCCTGACCCAGGGACCACCCCTCCATGCCCATGCTCGAAGGCTTCCCCCGGACAAGCTCTGACTGCCGAAGGAGGCTCACAAATAGCCAGCGTGCGGGGGGAGACTTTGGTAATGCACCTCTGACGTCATTTCCACCCAGAGAGGACGGGCGCTGAGGATTAAATGCCAGCGCTGCAAAGTTTGAATAAATTAGTCTCAAAATGACTTACCGACTGCGTATCGTTATTTCAGCGCTGTGTGTAGCACATCGCTACATTGGTGACCCCAACGGTCCAAACGGGATTTGGACCAAAGATGACCGACTCTTCATCTGTTCACGCAGTTTCGCTAAAGCTGCCGACTTTCTGGACGCTGCGACCACGCATGTGGTTTAGCCAAGCAGTAGTCCAGTTCCAGATTCGGCAGATACCTTCTGATTCCACGTGTTACTACCACGTGGTGAGCGCCTCGACCAGGAGACAGCCGCCCAGGTTGCGGATTTCATACACTAGCCCCCTCTCACGGCGTGAGCGGGGTGCCCGCCTGCTTCACCTGGATGGTTTGGGAGACAGACTGCAATTAGCATTGATGAACGAGATGCTGTCCCTGGCTGACGGACACAAGCCTTGCCTCATGTTTGAGCAGGCATTCCTAGAGCAGCTGCCCGAGGACATACATCTGCTGCTGGCCGACACAGATTTCAGCGACCCCCGGAAGGTGGCGGCCCAGGCAGATGTGCTGTGGAAAGCCAAGAGGGAGAGCATGGCGTCCGTCGGTCAGATTACCAGGCTATGTGCCCAACAGCAGACCAGACCAGGCATGGCAGGGGGGCGCACACAACACAGAGGCAGGAGTGAGGAGGACAGTGAACAGTGGTGTTTCTACCACCACCCGTGGGGCACAAAAGCCTGCCGTTGTCTCCCGCCCTGCATGGGCCAGGTCCAGGGCCAGCAGCCGCTAATGGCTATGGCAGCTGGCCACCAGGACAGCCTCTTGTACGTCTGGGACAAACAGTTGGGAAGCTGCATCTTGGTCGAGACTGGAGCAGAAATCAGCGTCTTGCCCCCGACGGGTTAGGACACCCGCAAGAGGAAGCCAGGACCCACCCTGAGGGCCGCAAACGGCAGCACAATATGGACCTACGGCACCCGCACAGTGCAGCTGCAGTTCGGCGCCAGCCGGTTCACGTGGGACTTCACACTGGCCATGGTGGCCCAACCACTCCTGGGGGCGGACTTCTTGCGAGCTCACAGCCTGCTGGTCGACTTGCAAGGGAAAAGACCGGTACATGCCGAGACTTTCCAGACGTTCTCCCTTGGTGAAGCCAAGTTGCTGGCCCCACACCTGGACTCCATCACGCTGTCGGACAACAAATTCACCAGAATCTTGGCTGACTTTCCATTGATTCTGGCACCGCAGTTCACGGCAGCCATGCCCAGATACGGGGTACAGCTCCGCATTCCGACTCAGGGACCGCCCCTCCTCGCCCGCCCACGAAGGCTCCCCCCAGAAAAGCTCTGCCTGGCAAAAGAGTTCAAGAGGATGGAGGAATTGGGGATCATATGGAGGTCCGACATCCCATGTGCCTCCCCCCTGCACATGGTGCCCAAAGCAGCTGGGGGTTGGAGACCATGCGGTGACTACCACAGGATGAATGAGGCTACCACTCCAGACCGCTACCCTGTGCCACACATACAGGATTTTGCAGCAAACCTGCATGGGGCAAGAATATTTTCCAAAGTAGACCTCGTCTGGAGATACCATCAAATCCCGGTGCACCCTGAAGACATCCCCAAAACGGCACTTATCACCCCGTTCAGCCTGTTAGAGTTCCTCCGAATGCCATTCGGCCTGAAGAATGCCGCACAGACATTCCAGCGGCTAATGGATCTGGTGGAACGCAACCTGGACTTTGCGTTCATCTATTCGGATGACATCCTTATAGCCAGCAGTAGTCGCCAGGAGCATCTGTCCCACCTCCGCCAGCTCTACTCCCGCCTGAGAGATTTCGGCCTCACGATCAACCTGGCCAAATGCCAGTTCAGTCTCGATACCATCGACTTCCTGGGCCACAGGATTACCAAAGACGAGGCAACACCTCTGCCCGCCAAGGTAGATGCGATCTGCCACTTTGCCCGGCCCAACACGGTCAAAGGCCTACAGGAGTTCGTTGGTATAGTGAACTTCTACCACCGTTTCCTCCCCTCAGCAGCCCGTATCATGCGCCCTTTGTACACCCTGATGTCGGGTAAAGGCAAGGACATTCCTTGGGACGAGGAGGCCGCGGCCGCTTTTGTTAAAGCCAAGGAAACCTTGGCAGATGCCGCGATGCTGGTGCACCTCAGAACGGACGTTCCGACCGCACTCACGGTGGACGCATCCGACACAGCAGTTGGGGGGTTGCTGGAGCAGCTCATCGAGGGTCACTGGCAACACCTGGCGTTCTTCAGCAAGCACCTACGACCACCTGAACTCAAGTACAGTGCTTTCAACCGGGAGCTGTTGGCACTGTATCTGGCAATCCGGCATTTCAGGTACTTCTTAGAAGGCAGGCCTTTCACCGCATTCACAGACCACAAACAGTTGACCTTCGCGTTCACGAAGGTGTCTGATCCCTGGTCGGCTCGCCAGCAGCGACATCTGTCCTACATCTCCGAGTACACGACGGACATCCAGCATGTCTCGGGAAAGGACAACGTCGTGGCAGACGCACTCTCCAGACCAGCTGTCCAGGCCCTGTCCCTGGGGGTGGACAATGCAGCACTGGCGGAGGCGCAGCAGGCAGACGACGAGATGCCCAGCTACAGGACCGCAGTCTCGGGTTTGCAGCTGTAGGACTCTCTCGTAGGCCCAGGTGATAAGACCCTCCTGTGCGACGTGGCTACCAGCCAACTTCGCCCCATCGTCCCCGCAGCCTGGAGGCAGCGAGTTTTCAACTCCATACACGGTTTGGCGCACCCATCTATCAGGACAAGTGTCCCGCTGGTCTCCAGCAAGTTCGCGTGGCACGGACTTCGCAAGCAGGTCAGTGAATGGGCCAGAACATGCGCGCAGTGCCAAACAGCCAAGGTGCAGCGGCACACTAAAGCCCCGCCACAGCAGTTTGAACCCACCCACCGGAGGTTCGACCACATTCATGTGGATATCATGGGCCCTCGACCAGTGTCCCGAGGAGCGTGGCACCTCCTAACTATGGTAGACCGGTTTTCAAGGTGGCCAGAGGCGGTCCCGCTCACCGACACATCTGCCGATTCCTGCGCCCGAGCTGTGGTCGCAACCTGGGTAACACTCTTCGGGGTACCGGCCCACATTACCTCCGACAGAGGCGCCCAGTTCACCTCCAGCCTGTGGTCAGCTGTGGCCAGCCTGTTGGGAACACAGCTGCACCACACTACTGCCTACCACCTACAGTTGAACGGACTAGTGGAACGCTTCCACCGTCACTTGAAGTCGGCTCTCATGGCCCGCCTGAGAGGACCTAACTGGGAGGACGAGCTTCCCTGGGTCCTGCTTGGAATTCGCACAGCACCCAAAGAGGATCTGCACGCCTCGTCGGCCGAGTCGGTGTACGGCGCACCCCTGGACGTCCCAGGAGAGTTCATATCAGCCCCAAGGGGGCAAGAGAAAGAACCCACAGCAGTCCTGGACAGACTACGCGAGAGGCTCGGCAACCTGGCCCCCGTACCGACTTCACAGCACGGATGGACCCCGACCCATGTACCCAAAGACCTGCAGAACTGTAAGTTTGTGTTTGTACGAAGGGGTGGACACCGGGCACCGCTACAGCGGCCGTACAAGGGGCCGTTCAAGGTGATCAACAACAACGGGTCCACGTACGTTCTAGACATTGGGGGGGAAGAGGAGGTTTTCACGGTGGACCGGCTTAAACCAGCCCATGTGGACTTGGCGCAGCCGGTCGAGCTTCAGGCACCGCAGTGCAGACCTCCCAAACAGAGGCTGATCCAGACTTGACATTGGGGGGGGGGGGGGATTATGTGGCGACTCACTTTCTGCGCAGGTGAACCGGCTCACAAATAGCCAGCGTGCGGGAGGAGACTTTGGTAATGCACCTCTGACGTCATTTCCACCCAGAGAGGGTGGGCGCTAGGGATTAAATGCCAACGTCGCGAAGTTTGAATAAACTAGTCTCGAAACGACTTACCGACTGCGTGTCGTTATTTCAGTGCTGTGTGTAGCACATCGCTACATGATAATGTTTTTGCCTATAGGCCACCTCAGGCAGTGTATTCCAGGCATCCACCACTCTCGGTGTAAAACAAACTTGCCCCTCACATCTCCTTTGAAATTACCCACTCTCACCTTAAATGCATGCCCTCCAATATTAGATATTTCAACCCTGGAAAATAGATATTCCTTGTCTACTCTTATCTATGTCTCTCATAAACTTGTATCTGATCTCCTCTCAACCTCTACTGCTTCAGAGAAAACAACACGTTTAAATTTATCTAACCTTTCATTGTCGCACCTGCCCTCTAATCTAGGCAACATTCTCGTAAACTTCTTCAGCACTCTCTCCAAAGCCTCAACATTCTTCGTATAATGGAGTGACCAGAAATGGTTGCAATACTCCAGATGTGGCTTAACTAGAGTTTTATAAAGCTGCAACATAATTTCCTGACATTTGAACATCAACGCCTCAATTAATAAAGGCAACCATGCCATTTCCTTCTTAATCATCCTATCAGCCTCTAACCAGTGTAACCACTTTCACTGAACTTAGACCCAAGATCTCTCTGCTCATCAACACTGTTAAGGCTCTAGCCTCTTTACATTTGACCTACCAATATACAGCACTTCATATCTGTTATTTCTCCGCCCATATCAGCAACTAATCTATATCTCATTATCCTTTTCCAGAATCTGCACTATTATCAGCACACCAATCTTCATATTATCTGCAAATTTACTAATCCGCCCATTTACATTTCCATCCAGGTTACTTATATACATCACCTGGAGTATTTTGTGCAGTTTTGGTCCCCTAATCTGAGGAAAGATATTCTTGTCATAGAGGGAGTACAAAGAAGGTTCACCAGATTGATTCCTAGGATGGCAGGTCTTTCATATGAAGAAAGACTGGATCGACTAGGCTTATACTCACTGGAATTTAGAAGATTGAGGGGGGATCTTATTGAAACATATAAAATTCTAAAGGGATTGGACAGGCTAGATGCAGGAAGATTGTTTCCGATGTTGGGGAAGTCCAGAACGAGGGGTCACAGTTTAAGGATAAAGGGGAAGACTTTTAGGACCGAGATGAGGAAAAACTTCTTCACACAGAGATTGGTGAATCTGTGGAATTCTCTGCCACAGGAAACAGTTGAGGCCAGTTCATTGGCTATACTTAAGAGGGAGTTAGATATGGCCCTTGTGGCTAAAGGGATCAGGGGGTATGGAGAGAAAGCAGATACAGGGTTCTGAGTTGGATGATCAGCCATGATCATACTGAATGGCGGTGCAGGCTCGAAGGGCTCAATGGCCTACTCCTGCACCTATTTTCTATGTTTCTATCACAAATAGCAGAGGACCCAGTACAAATCCTTGTGGAACTCCGCTAATCCCAGACCTCCAGCTCCAGTAAGTCCCTTCATCCACCAGCCTCTGTCTTCTATGGGCACACCAGTTCTAAATCCAAACAGCCAATTCACCATGGATCCTGTGCATCTTAATCTTCTGGTTGAGCCTTCTATGAGGGATATTGTCAAACACCTTATTAAAATCCATGTAGACAACATCCACAGGTCTACCTTCATCAGTCACCTTGTCAAAAAACTTATTCAAATTAGTAAGACATGACTTGACATGCACAAAGCCATGCTGGCTTTCCCTAATTGGGTCATGGTTCTCCAGATATCCATAATTACTATCCCTATGAATTTTCTTCAGTAACCTCCCTACCACTGGCTTGAGACTCACAAGTCGATAGCTTCCAGGAATATCTCTGGTTCCTTTCTTGAATAATGGAACAACAGCTACCTGTGTAGCTAGAAAGGACATGAAGATATTGGTCAAGGCCCTGGCAATCTCTTATCTTGCCTCAATCAATAACCTGGGATATATTCCATCAGGATCTGGGGTCTTATCCACCTTAATGACCTTTAAAATTTGTTTGATGTAGAGAGAGAAAGAGAAGCAATATCTTGCACGGTGGGAGCTATTTGAAAACTGCAAGCTTCATCGGGAGAAAGTCAGTCTTTGAAGTAGTGAATGAGACAGCAACATCTTGCAGGGCAGGAGTCATTTGAAAACTGCAAGGCTCATTGGCTGTGAGTTTTACTTGGGCCAATAAAAAGAAGTTTGGTGTAAGCAGAGTGGTCATTGTTGGAGTGAGCCAGGCTTTGGCTCAACAGGCTTGGGCGAGACTAGGTTTGGGCAAGCACAGGCAGAGGTACTAAGTAAATTTCTAGTAAGTTTTTTCTTCTTTTTCTTTGTCTAATAATACATATAGTAGCTAGTAGTTAGGGAATGGATCCAGAGTTAGTGGTATGTTTTTGGTGTGAGAGATGGGAACTCCAGTCTGCATGATAACTATAACTGCACAAAGTACATTGAGCTGCAGCTCCTTGAAGACCATATTAAGGAACTGGAGCTGGAGCTCAATGACCTTCAGGTCATACAGGAGAATGAGCAGGTGATAGAGTGAGGTAGTCACCCCTAAGTTGCAAGAGGCAGCTACTTGGGTGACTATCAGGAGAGGGAAAGGGAATAGGCAGCCTGTGTAGGATACCCCTGTGGCTGTTCTCCTCAATAATAAGTATACCACTTGGACACTGTTGGGGGGATGACATCAGAGGATCAGAGGTGGAGAGGGTAGGCAACTTTAAATTCTTTGGTGTTACTATTTTGGAGGACTTGTCCTGGGCCCAGGACATAAGTGCAATTGCTAAGAAAGCACGGCAGCACCTCTACTTAGAAGTTTGCGAAAATTTGGCCTGACATCTAAAACTTTGACGAGTATATAGACTGACTGCATCACAGCCTGGTATGGAAACACCAATGCCCTTGAACAGAAAATTCTTCAAAAGGTAGTGGATATGGCCCAGTCAATCAAGGTAAAATCCTCCTCACCTTTGAGCACATCTACACAGAGCGCTGTTGCAGGAAAGCAACATCCATCATCAGGGAACTCCCAGGCCATGCACATTTCTCATGACTGCCATCAGGAGGAAGTTACAGGAGCCTCAGGAATCACATCACCAGGTTCAGGAATCCCTCAACTAACAGCCTCTTGAACCAAAGGGAATAACTTACTAACTCATTTTCATTTGCCACAACATTGAAATGATCCCACAGCCTATGGATTCACTTTGAAGGACTCTTTATCTCATGTACTCAATATTTATTGCTTATTTATTTATTATTATTTCTTTTTACTTCATTTGTATTAACACAGTTTGTTGACTTGCACGCTGGTTGAACACTCAAATTGGTGCTGTGATTCATTGATTCTGTTATGGTTATTATTCTATTATGTATTATTGAGTACACCCACAAGAAAAATAATCTCAGGGTTGTATATGGTGACATATATGTTCTTTGATAATAAATTTATTTTGAACTTTAATTGAGAATTCCATAGTTAGAGGAGCAGCCAGAGGATTCTGTGGATGTGAAAGAAATACCAGGATAGTATTTCATCTCCCAGGTTCCAGGGTCAGGGGTGTCTTGGATCAGGTCCATGCATTCTAAAGAAGGAAGGGAAGCAGCCAGAAGATGTAGTACCAATGACATAGGTAGGAAATGGGAGGAGATCCTGAAGACAGATAGACAGACTTTATTGATCCCGAGGGAAATTGGGTTTCGTTGCATTCACACCAACCAAGAATAGTGTAGAAATATAGTGATAGAAAACCAGAAATAATTAAATAATAATAAGTAAATTATGCCAAGTGGAATTAAGTCCAGGACCAGCCTATTGGCTCAGGGTGTCAGACACTCCGAGGGAGGAGTTGTAAAGTTTGGTGGCCACAGGCAGGAATGACTTCCTATGACGATCAGTGTTACATCTCGGTGGAATGAGTCTCTGGCTGAATGTACTCCTGTGCCTAACCAGTACATTATGGAGTGGATGGGACACATTGTCCAAGATGGTGTGCAACTTGGACAGCATCCTCCTTTCAGACACCACCGTCAGAGAGTCCAGTTCCACCCCCACAACATCACTGGCCTTGCAAATGAGTTCGTTAATTCTGCTACCCTCAGCCTGCTGCCCCAGCACACAACAGCAAACACGATAGCACTGGCCACCACACACTCATAGAACATTCTCAGCATCGTCCGGCATATGTTAAAGGACCTCAGTCTCCTCAGGAAATAGAGATGGCTCTGACCCTTCTTGTAGACAGCCTCAGTGTTCTTTGACCAGTCCAGTTTATTGTCAATTCGTATCCCCAGGTATTGGTAATCCTCCACCATGTCCACACTGACCCTTTGGATGGAAACAGGGGTCACCAGTGCCTTGGCCCTCCTTAGGTTCACCACCAGCTCCTTAGTCTTTTTCACATTAAGCTGCGGATGATTCTGCTCACAACATGTGAAAATAGGGAGTAAGATAGAAAGCAGAAAAGAAGGACCACTAGTGTAGTAATCTCTGGATTGCTGTCTGTGCCATGCACCAGTGAGTGTGAGAATAGAGTGATTTGGCATATGAATGTGTGGCTGAGGAATTGGTGCAGGAGGCAGGGTTTCAGAATTCTAGATCATTGGGATCTTTTCTGGGGAAGATATGATCTGTACAAAAAGGATGGATTACACCTGAACTCTAAGGGTACCAATATCCTTGCAGGCAGGTTTGATAGAACTGTTGGGGAGGGTTTAATCTAATTTGGCATGGGGATGGGAACTACAATAATGGATCTGAGGACATGGCAGTTGATATCCAAGTAGAGTCCGTGTGTAGTGAGACTGTGAGGAAGATGATAGGGAGAAATTGCAGTCAGTAGGATGAATTGAAGTGTAACAGAGGGCAAAATTGAAAAGTGTGATGAATACAGGACTGAAGGTATTATATTTGAATACATGCAGTATACAGAATAAGCCCAGTTAGAGATTGGCAGGTATGACATTGTGGATATCACAGAGTTGTGGCAGCAAGATGATCATAGTTGGGAGCTTAATATCCAAGGATGCAACTTGTATCGAAAAGACAGATGGGTGGCATACCTCTGTTAGTGAAAAATGAAATCAAATCCTTAGAAAGAGGATCATATGATTGGAAGATGTAGAATAATTGTGCATAGAATTCAGAAACTGCAAGGATTAAAAAAGGCCCTGATGAAGGTTGAATACAGTCATGAGGGACTTCAGCATACATGTACCATAGAACCATAGAACACCATAGTACAGTACAGGCCCTTCAGCCCTCCATGTTGTGCCGACCCATATAATCCTTAAAAAAAGTACTAAACCCACACTACCTCATAACCCTCCATTTTTCTTTCATCCATGTGCCTGTCCAAGAGTCTCTTAAATACCCCTAATGTTTTAGACTCCACCACCATCCCTGGCAAGTCATTCCAGGCACTAACAACCCTCTGTGTAAAAAACTTACCCCTGATGTCTCCCCTAAACTTCCCTCCCTTAATTTTGTACATATGCCCTCTGGTGTTTGCTATTGGTGCCCTGGGAAACAGGTACTGACTATCCACCCTATCTATGCCTCTCATGATCTTGTAGACCTCTATCAAGTCCCCTCTCATTCTTCTAGGCTCCAAAGGGAAAAGTCCCAGCTCTGCTAACTTTGCTTCATATGACTTGTTCTCCAAACCAGGCAACATCCTGGTAAATCTCCTCTGCACCCTCTCCATAGCTTCCACATCCTTCCTATAATGAGGTGACCGGAATTGAACACAATAGAAGATTGGGAAAATCAGGTTGGTGCTGGATCCCTAGAGACAAAATTTGTAGAATGCCTACAAGATGGCTTTTTAGAGCAGCTTGCAGTTGAGCTGACTAGGGAAAAGGGAATTCTGGATTGGGTGTTATGTAATGAACCTGTTTTGATTAAGGAGCTTAAGGTAAAGAGACCCTGAGGAGGCAGTGATCATAATATGATAGAATTCACCCTGCAGCTTGAGAGGGAAAAGATAAAGTCAGATTTACCAGTATTATGTGGAGTGAATAGAACTCCAGAGACATTTGATACGAGCTGGTCAAAGTTGATTGGAAGAGGACATTAGCAGGGATGATGGCAGAACAGCAATGGCTGGAGTTTCTGGGGGCAGTTCGGAAGGCACAGAATAGATACATCCCAAACATGAAAAAGTATTCTAAATGGAGATGAGGCAATTATGGATGTTAAGGAAAGTTAAAGATAGTAAAATGGAAAAGAAAAAGCATATAATACAGCAAAAATTAGTGGGAAGTTGGAGGATTTGGAAACTTTTATAAATCAACAGAAGACAACTAAAAAGTCATAAGGAGAGAAAAGATGAAATATGAAGGTAAGCTAGCAAATATATTGTATAAGAGTAAGGTTTTTTAAAAAATATATGTAAGGGAATAAAAGAAAGATGAGAGTGCATATCAGACCACTGGAAAATGATGCAGGAGAGGTTATAATGGAGACAAAGAAATGGCAGACAAACTTAATAAATATTTTGTGTCAGTCTTCATTATGGCATTGGGGCTGCCTCTTTTCACATTATATATCAATGATTTTGGTGATGAAATTGATGGATTTGTAGCCAAGTGCGCAGGCAATACAGATATAAGTGGAGAAGGAGGTAGTGTTGAGGAAGCAGGGTCTGCAGAAGGGCTTTGTCAGATTGAGAGAATGGGCAAATAAATGGCAGATGAAATATAGTATAGGGAAGTGTATAGTCATACACTTTAAAGACATAGACTATTTTCTAAATGGAGAAAATTCAAAAATCAGAGGTGCAACAGGATTTTGGAGTCCTTGCACAGGATATCCTAAAGATTAACTTGCAGGTTGAGTCAGTAGTAATGAAGGAAAATGCAATTTTAGCATTCATTCTGAGAGCGTCTGTAAGGAATTTGTATGTTCTCCCTGTGATCACATGGGTTTCCTCTGAGTTTTCCAGTTTCCTCCCACATTCTAAAGAGGTACTAGTTAACCTAGAATATAAGAACAAGAACACACACAAAATGCTGGTAGAACACAGCAGGCTAGGCAACATCTATAGGGAGAAGCGCTGTCGACGTTTCGGGAGGAGACCCTTTGAAGGGTCCTGACGAAGGGTCTCAGCCCGAAACATCGACAGCGCTTCTCCCTATAGATGCTGCCTAGCCTGCTGCGTTCCACCAGCATTTTGTGTGTGTTGTTTGAATTTCCAGCATCTGCAGATCTCCTCATGTTTGCTCATATAAGAACAAGGATGGATTACTGAGGCTTTATAAGGCATTTGGCAGACCACATGGAAATTCTGAGTAGTTTTGTGTCCCTTATTTAAATAAAGATGTGCTGGCATTGGAGAGGTTCATTGGAATGATTCCAGAATGAAAAGGTTAACATGTGAAAAAGCATGTACTTGCTGGAATTTAGAAAGATGGGTTGGGGGTGGGGGATCTCACTGAAATCTGTCAAAAAGTTTAGATTGAGTGGATGTGGGGAGAATGTTTCCTATAATGGCTGAGTCTAGGACTGGAGCGCAAACCTCAGAATAGAGGAACATTCACAGAGAACAGAGATGAGAAGGATTTTTTTTATCCAGAGGGTGGTGAATCTGTGCAATTCATTGCCATTGGTGGATGTGAAGGCCAAGTCATTGAGTATATTTGAAACTGAGGTTGATATGATCTTGTAATACACACAAAATGCTGGAAGAACTCAGCAGGTCAGGCTGCATCCATGGAAAAAAAGTACGTCAATGTTTTGGCCCAAGACCCTTCAGCAGGTTCTTGATTAATCAGGGCATCAAAGGTTATGGGGAGAAGGCAGGAGACTGGGGTTGAGAGGAATAATAAATCAGCCGTGATTGGAATGGAGAAGGAGACTCAATCGGCTGAATCGTCTAATTCTGCTCCTATGTCTTATGGTATTAAGAGATGCAAAACTACTTCCTCTTTACCTCAAAATGCCCTAGCACATCAATACGCTTAGCCCTGATCTCCCTACCCTCTACGTCCTTGTCTTTGGTAAATACTGATGTAAATTATTCATTTTGGACCTCACCCACATTCTCTGCATCCAAGCAAATGTTTCCCAATTTGTCCTTGAATGGTCCTAACTTCTCTCAGTAAACCTTCCACTCTTGATGTATGTATCATATGCCTTCAAATTCTATTTAATCCTACTTGCTCAGGATTGTTCTTGTACTCTGTGCAGTTGGTCTTTAAACATCCATCACATGTTGGATGTGGACTTGCCAAAAATCGCTGTCCCCAATTAACTCTCCCCAGTTCCTACTTAATCCTCTCATAACTTGTCCTGCTCTAATTAAAACTTACCCACAAGGTCCATACATATCCTTATCTATAACCATCTTAAAATGTAAGGAGTTGTAATTACTGGTCTCTAACTGCTCACTCACTGAAAGTCAGTCATTTGACCAGGCTCGTTATCCAACACCAGGTCCAGTACAGTCACTCCTCTTATTTGGATTATCCAGCTATTGTTTTCAGAAGCCCTCCTGGATGCACCAAATAAATTCTGCCCCATCTAAACCTATTGTACTAAGAATATTACAGTTTATGTTAGGGAAGTAGAGGATCCTCACGACAATAAGCCTATTGTTTATTTTACACCGTTCCTTAATCTGCTTGCATATCTGTTCTTTAATGTCCTTGTGACTATCGGGAGATCTGTAGTACTATCCCATCCGAGTAATTGCACCCATCTTATTTTTGAGTTCTACCATATAAAGTCAATTGGTGAGCCATCTATTATGTTCCCTCTGAGTGCAGCTGTGATATTGTCTCCAAATGGTAGAGCATCTTCACACTCCCTGGCCACTTTTACCTCCTTTGCTATCTTTTGTAAAACATCGAAACCCTGGGACATTAACACCCATTCCCGTCCCTCTCTCAACCAAGTGTTTGTAATTGCCACCACATCATAGTTCCACGTACTGATTCATGCTCTAAGTTTATCACCTTCACCCACAATACTCCTGGTTGTTCATCCATCGTCGTCGGTGAAGACCGCGACACCATTTTGATGATGATGATGGTGTCAAGACTAGTGCTTGATTTGGATTTAAGTGCGGGGGAGTTACTCCTCGCATTAAAAACAAACACTTCAAACTCTCTGTTCAGTGAACTTGGTCTTTTCTCCTTGGAATGACGGAGAATGAGAGGTGACCTGATTGAGGTGTACAAGATGATGAGAGGCATTGATCGTGTGGATAGTTAGAGGCTTTTTCCCAGGGCTGAAATGACTAGCACGAGAGGGTATAGTTTTAAGGTGCTAGGAAGTAGGTACAGAGGAGTTGTCAGGAGTAAGTTTTTTATGCAGAGAGTAGTGAGTGTGTGGAATGGACTGCTGGTGACATTGGTGGAGGCAAAAACAATAGGAACTTTTAAGGGACTCCTGGATAGGTACATGGAGCTTAGAAAAAAAGAGGGCTATGGGTAAGGCTAGGTAATTTCTAAGGTAATGACATGTTCGGCACAGCTTTGTGGGCTGAAGGGCCCATATTGTGCTGTAGGTTTTCTATGTTTCTATCTGTCTCATCATATTTATTACTTTGCACATGCCTGTTTTTACTGACCTTGATATCTACGTTCCTCTCCATCCCTCCACTTTCTGACCTAGTGCTCTGGTTCCAATTCCCATGCCAAACTAGCTTAAACCTTGCTGAGTCACATAGCCAAACGTCCCAGCCAGGATATTGGTTCCCCTCTAGTGTAGTTGCAACCAGTCTCTTTTGTACAGGTCATCCCTGTCCCAAATTCCAATGATCCAGGAACATGAAACCCTGTTTCCTGCATCAGTTCCTCAGCCACGCATTCATCTGTACTATCATCCTATTCCTGACTCGACTAATGTGATTTTGGGAGGAATCCAGAAATTATTCCTTGGAGTTCCTGCTCTTCAATTTCTTTCCTAACTCCCCATACTTACTGTGCAGGACCTCCTCCTTTCTACCCATGTCATTAGTGCCAAAGTGCACCACAACCTCTAGCTGCATATCTTCCCTCTTGAGAAAATTTTGCAGCTGCTCTGAGACATCCTGGACTGTAGCACTTAGCATCTCTTTTGCAAAAACAGAACCTCCTGTCCATTGCCCTAACTAGTGGGTCTCCTATCACTATCAGTCTGTCTGACTTTGCCCTTGCCTGCTCAGCCTTAGAACTGGTGCAGTGACACTGCTGCCATGTCCTGATAAGTCACCCCGAGAAGGATGCAAAAGGGTATACTTGTTGCTGAGGGGAATGGCCACAGGGCAACCCTGTACTAACAGCTTACTCCTATGACTTCTGGTGGTCATTCATCTAGTATCTGAAGCCTGCACTTTGGGTGTGACCACCTCAGTAGAATTTTCATCTATGAGGTCTTCAGTCTCCCGGACTGTCCTGAGTGCATCCAGCTCCTGTTCCTTGACCTTCTCAGTCAGGACCTGAAGTTGGGTGCCCTTCTCACAGTTGTAGTCATCAGGGAGACTGTTAGATACCGTGAAATCCCATATCCTACATTCAACCACTTTAACCATCATTAAATGAACAATATTTTCTCTGGAAATGAGTCGCAGTCTGAACATTAAATGTCTATGATTTAGAAAACAAGGTAGATTGAATATTACATCTCCGTTTTTTAAAGTATCATCCTTTCTTTGCCAGCACATTTTCACATTTCTAATTCCATTTCCAAACAAGAGAAAATCTGCAGATGCTGGAAATCCCAGGCAGCATCTATGGAAAAGAGTACAGTTGGCATTTCAGGCTGAGATCATTTTGTGTGTGTTGCTTTAATTCCATTTCACTCAGCACCCTCAGAGCTGAAAGAACTTTAGTTGTCAAACACAAGGAAATCTGCAGATGCTTGAAATTCAAGCAACACACACAAAATGCTGGTGGATCATTAATTGTACTGTAATAGACTGAAATGTAATTTTGACTCCATTGACAAAAGAATATTGTATGCAGTAACCATACTATCAAAAATGTATGTTTTTTTTAATTGACTACTGTGAGAATTAATTAACTAAAGTGATGCCTGAGAGAGGAAGAGTGAATGGGATCCAGTTAGATTTTAATTACTGTATATCAACTGTCTGATGAAAAATCTGTCAGCTGTTGTTTATATAGTTGTGAAAAAATGCAAATTTTCAATAGAAATACTTAACTTTAATCAGTTAACTGTCAACAGAGCAGATTATTCTAAATCAGGCACTATGTAGAAGCGATCCCTGGTGTATCCATCATCTTAATCAGAGATGCCAGGTGCATTAGCACAAGCAAGCTGTGAGCTTTCTCAAATTAGTTGTGATCAGGTTTATTTATAAGATAGCTGTTTCAGACTTTCACATTTACCCTTTAAGTATAATTTTTGAGCTGGAGGGGTTACTGGCAAATGTGACATTTATTGTACAATCAAGGGTTTGAACAAATTGCACTGAAGAACACAAAATAAGAACAGCAGTAGGCCCCTCAGACCTATCATGCCTTTTCAGTACTGTTCTTGGCTGATCTATGCTGGCCTCATTTCTATGTCAGTTCCCCAGAACCCTCAATTTCTTGCTCTTTCGGATACTCATCTACTTCCATCTTAATACTACCTCAGGGCAGAGAATTCCAGAGATTCACTATCCTCTGAAAGAAGACTATGCACTTCAATTTTAAACAACAAACCCTTAAATAGGTAGTTATGTCTCCTCATTCATAACTCTCCTAAATAATGAAATCATCCCAACATCTACCCTGTTAAGTTCACTGAAGATCCTTCATTCTTCAAGGAATCCAGATCTAAACTGTCTCGCTTCTCTTGACTGGACAGCCCTTTATCCTGGGAATTAGTTCAGTGAATCTCCTTTGGATTAACTCCAAAACTACAGTATTCTATTTTGGGTAAGGGAATCTAAATTGTGACAGTATTCCAGATGTGACTAAATTCCATATACAATTGTTAACAAAATATTCCCACTATAAATTCCAATCCCTTTGCAACTGAGACCAACATATGCCTACTAAATATTGTGACTCCTGCAGTAGAATTCCTAGATCCTGCTAAACTTCTGATAGTAGTGTTGATTTGTTCAAATGACTTCATCAAACTTTCAGAAGGCAATTAAAAGCCAATTACTTACTTTGTAGTATGGGAGTGGAGTCACATATAGAAAGAGTAGGTAAGTTTGGCAGGTTTCCTTCTTTAAAGGTTTGGTAATGAAACACATTGTTTTTATGATGATTTTACAATTTCCTGTTCACATTTAAATACTGAATTAAAATTTTACAATATCAGCTTTTCCAGAATCTCATGCAAATGTTCCCTGGATTATTAATAGAAACTCAGAATGTTTATGAAGCCCCGAGCACTAAAAAGTAGCCATGAATCCATGCACAAACACGCACAAAGTGCAGGACAAGCAGCATTTAGGGAGGGGAACAAACGATCGCTGTTTCAGGCTGAGACTCCTCATCAGAACCAGTAAGGCAGGTGTGTGGAAACGTGGGATGAAGTGAAAGGCTGGCAGGTGATAGGTGGAAGAAGTAAAGGGCTGAAGTGGAATCTGACAGGAGAGAGCATCATGTGAGAAAGAGAAGGAGATGGGGCATCAAAGGAGGTAATAGGCAGGTGAGGAGAAGAGATAAGAGGGGAGCCAGAATGGGAAATAGTAAAAGAGAGAAAGGGGAGACGGAGAGATTACTGGAAGTTTGAGAAATCCATCAGAATTCTTTGAAGAAATAGCAAGCAGGATAGTCAAAAGAGAGTGAATGGATATTGTTTACCTGGACTTGCAGAAGGCCTTTGAAAAGATACTGCACATGAGGCTACTATACAAGATAAGAGCCCATTGTATTACAGGAAATATATTAGTATGATATGAGATTGGCTGACTGGCAGGTGGCAAAGAGCTGGAATAAAGGAGTCTTTTGTTGGTGGTGACTAGTCATGTTCATGCATTTTGGTAGAAGGAATAAAGATGTAGCCATTTTCTAAATGGGGAGCAAATTCAGAAATCAGAGGTGCAAAGGGACTTAGGAGTCCTCCTGGATAGATTTCCTATTGTTCTCACTTACCACCTCATGAGTGCCTCATCCAACATATAATTGTCCATCATCTTCAACAGGATCTTGCCACCAGTTCTTTAACCCCCCCCCCCTCCCCCACTCCCTGCTTTCTGCAGATTGTTCCCTCCATGGTTCCCTTGTCCACTTGTCCCTCCCCAGTAATATCCCCCGACACATATCTCTGAAAGTGCGAGAAAAGCTCCATCTGCCTACTCACCTCCTCCCTCACTTCCATTAAGGATCCTAAACAGTCCTAAGTGAAGCAGGACAGATCTGTTGGAGTTGTCTATTGTATCTGGTATTCTCTACGTAAGCAGAACTTGCCAGTGTCCAACCATTTTAATTCCCATTCTGAATGCCAGACAATGTTCTCCTCTTCTGTGATGATAAAGCCACTCTCAGGATGGAGGACTAACACCTCCTATTCCGTCTAGGTAGCCTCCAACCATGAACATGAACATTGATTTCTCTTTACAGTAATTTTTTTTTCTCTTTTTTTTCTTTTCCCCTCCCCACTCCCTCTTCTTCTGTTCCCCATTCTGGCCTGTTACCACTCCTCACCAGCCCATCACCTCTCACTGTTGCCCTTCCTTATTCCCCTTCTCTCTTGGTTCATTCTCCTCTCCTGTCAGATTCCTTCTTCTCCAGCTCTTTACCTTTCCCTCCCACCTGGCTTCATCTATCACCTTCTAGCTTGTCCTCCTTCCCCTCTCCCCACCTTTTTATTCTGCCATGTTCCCCTTTTCTTTCCAGTCTTGATCTCGGCCTGAAACTTCAATTATTTATTCATTTTCATAGATGCTATCTGACCTCCCGAGTTCCTCCAGCATTTTGTCTGTGTTGCTTTGGACTTCCAGCATCTGCAGAATCTCTTGTGTTTACGATATTGTTAATTATCCCTGTCATTTGGGCTCCATTTTTAGTTTGATATTCCTGTGAAATGCCTTGGGAGAATGATTCTATGTTAAAAATGATAAGTTATACAAGCAGCAATGTCATTAGCTCAGAAAATTGCTCTGGGTTATCAGGCTGGAACTCAGGTGGAAAAAAATCACTCACATGATCATGGAGTGAGCATTATGTTCTTTCACGATATCCCGATATTCTAAATTATTGCTCACCATCAAGATTCACCATGAAAATCCCTAATAGTGTAAAATATCAGGTAACACTTGGAACCAAATCAAGCTGTCAATATTTTACAATACAGAGAGGAATATGTAGTAATTTGTCAGTTTTATTGTTGACATCGAAGCCCATTTTCCTGATTGACCACCACTCTTCTGTGATGCTTTTTTTGCTGGTCAGGATTGCACTTATGTAATTCCATTCAAATTTAGCAAGTTATTCAGACAGACAGACAGACAGACAGACATACTTTACTGATCCCGAGGGAAATTCGGTTTCATTACTTTTATTCACGATGTAACTAGATGAGCACTGAAGACCTGTGCAATTGGCTGGGCCATTTACATCTTTAACCTCTCACATCCACAATTTGAGGTACCCAGCTGCCTCAAGCATGCTTCACACACTGGTACCCAAGAAAGTGGTAACCTGCCTCAATGACTATCATCCAGTAGCATTTACTTACACTTGATGCCATTTTATTGGCTCCTAACTCAGCTCTGGAACATCTGGACAGGGAAGGTGCAAACATCAGGATGCTCTCCATTGACTGTAGCTCAACACTCAACACTTTCACACCCTCAAAACTAATCAATAAGTTCCAAAAGTTGAGCCTCAACACCTCCATGTGCAACTGTGTCCTGCATTTCCCCACTTGCAGAGCACAGTCAATCCAGATTGGCAACATCAGCACAGGGGTACCACAAGGCTCTGTGCTTAAGCCACTTCTCCACTAGCTTTATACTTACGATTGTGAGGTTAAGTACATTGTTGCAGCATGGGAACCATTGGAAAAGAGCAAGTCTCATTGCAAGTGAATTTTATTTGACCTAATATAAAGAATGTAAGTGGAACAGCCGTTGTTGGAGAGGATTGGTATTAAGAGCAGGAGGCTTGGGCAAGCACTGGCAGAGGTTCTAAGTATGTTCTATTAAGTATTTTTCTCCTCTTTCTTTGTACAAACGTACATAGTTAATATGCTGAGAATGGGTCCAGAGGTAGTGGTATGTTCTCCATGTGAGATGTGGGAACCCTGGGAGATCTCGTCTTACTAATAACTGCGTCTGCACGAAGTGCATCAAGCTGCATCTTCTTGAACACTGTGCTAAGGAACTGAAGCTACTGCTTGATTACCTTCAGGTGACATGGGGGAATGAGGAGCCAAAGGGAGGTACTCACCCCTAAGTTTCAGCAGGCAGGTATGTGGGTGACTGTCAGGATAGGAAAAGAATGGGTGACCAGTGCAGAATACTCCTATGGCCATTCCCATCAAAAAATAAGTATGCAAACAGGAGAAAATCTGCAGACGCTGGAAATTCAAACAACACACACAAAATGCTGGAGGAACACAGCAGGCCAGGCAGCGTCCATAGGAAGAAGTACAGTTGACATTTCTGGCTGGGACCCTTCGTCAGGACTAACCAAAAGAAGAGATAGAGATTTGAAAGTGGGGGGGGGAGGGGGAAATCCGAAATGATAGGAGAAGAAGGGAGGGGGGGGGTGCCATATACTGCTTTGTATATTGTTGGGGGAGGAGGATGATCTGCTGGGGGAAATGGCAGTGACTGCCTTTAGCACTGAGTCTGGCTCTGTGGCTCAGAAGGAAAGCGGGGAGGGAATAAGAGGAGTGCATATGTGATAGTGGATTCCATAATTAGACAATCAGTCAGGAGATTCTGTGGATGTGATAGAAAAACCCAGATGGTATTTTGCATTCCAGGTGCAAGGGTCAGGGTTGTCTTGAATTGAGTCCACAACATTCTGAAGGGGGATGGTGAGCAGTCAGAAGTCTTGGTACATATTGCACCAATGGCACAGGTAGGAAAAGGAGGAGGTCCTGAAGAGGGAATATAGGGAGTTAGGCAGAAAGCTGAAAAGCAGGATCTCCAGGGTAGTATTCTCTGGATTGCTGCCTGTACCACACACCAGTGTGTAAGAATAGGATGATTTGGCGGATGAATGTGTGGCTGAGGAATTGGTGCAGTGGGTAGGGTTTCAGATTTTGGATCATTGGGATCTCTTCTGAGAAAGGTATGACCTATAGAAAAAAGATGGGTTACCTCCTGAAAATGAGGGAGATCAATATCTTTACGAGTAGATTTGCTAGAACTGTTGGAAAAGATTAAACTAGTTTGTCAGGGGAATGGGAATTGGATAGGGCTGAGGATGGGGTACTTAGTATACAAGTAGAGGCACTGCGCATCACTGAGTCAGGACTGAAAGAAGATCAAAGTTGGGAGTTTAACATCCAAGGATACATTTGCATCAAAGGACAGGCAAGTAGGAAAGTAGGTGGGGTGTCACTGTTGGCTAAAAATGAAATCAAATCCTTAGAAAGAGGTGACATGGGATCAGAAGATGTAGAATCCTTGTGGTAAGAATTAAGAAACCTCAAGGGTAAAAAGATCCTGTTGGGAGTTACTGTATATACCAGCCTCCAAGTAGTAGATAGGATGTGGGATATAAATTACAACAGGTGACAGGAAAGGCATGTAAAAAGGGCAATGTTACGATAGGGGGATTTCAATAAACAGGTAGATTGGGCAAATCAGATTGGTACTTCATCGAGAGGAATCTGCAGAACGCCCACGAGATGACAGTTTAGAACAAGTTGTGGTTGAGTCCTCTAGGGGAATTCTGGATTATGTGTTGTCAAATGAATCAGAATTGATTAAGGAATTCAAAGGAAAGGAACTCTTAGGAGGCAGAGATCATGAGATGATAGAATTTACCCTGCAGTTTGAGAGGGAAAAAGTAAAGTCAGGTGTATCAGTATTCCCAATGACGTAGTATTCTAAAGGGAGGGTAAGGTACCATGGTTGACAATGAAAGTCAAAGACAGCATAAAAGGAAAAGAGGGTATATAACTAATATTCGTGATATGTTGGAGGATTGGGAAGCTTTTAAACACTAACAGAAGGCAACTAAAAAAGCCATAAGGGGGTAAAAGATGAAATTGAAGGTAAGCTAGCCAATAATATAAAAAAGTATACCAAAAAGTTTTTTCCAGATATATAAAGAGTAAAAGAGAGTGGATATCAGACCATTTGAAAGGTCATAATGGGGGGAAAAGAAATGACTGGCAACAAACTTGTTTAGTATTTTGTGTCCACTAACAGTACGCCAGAAATTCGAGGCTGCTGGAAAATGACTCTGGAGATGTGGTAATGAGGGGCAAAGAAATGGTGGATGAACTTAATATGTATTTGCCATCAGTCTTCACTGAGGAAGACACCAACATCACAAAAATTCGAGACTGTCAGCAGGAAGAAGTGAGTGGAGTTGCTATTATTAAGGAGAAGGTGCTTTGGAAGCTGATAGGTCTGAAGGTAGATAAGTTACCTGGACCACACGGACTGTATCCCAATGTTCTGAAAGATGTAGCTGAAGAGATTGTGAAGGCATTAGTAATAATCTTTCAAGAATCACTAGGTTCTGGAGGACTGGAATATTGCAAACATAACTCCAGTCTTTAAGAACAAAGGGATGCAGGAAAAAGGAAATTATAGATCTGTTAGCCAGACTTCAGTGGTTGGGAAGATGCTGTAATTCTTTGAGGAAATAACTGTCAGGATAGATAAAGGAGAATCAGTGGAAATTGTTTGTTTGGATTTTCAGAAGGCCTTTGACAAAGTGCTACGCATGAGGCTGCTTAACAAGATGATATTATAGGAAAGATACAAGCATGGATAGAAGATAGATAGTCTGACAGCAGGCAAGTAGTGGGAATAAAGGGGGCCTTTTCTGGTTGGCTGCCGGTGTTCCACAGGTGTTGGTGTTGCGAACAATTCTTTTCACGTTATATGTCAATGATTTGGATTATGGAATTGATGGCTTTGTGGCCAAATTTGCTGATGATATGAAGGTAAGTGGAATAGCAGCTAGTGTTGAGGAAGCAGGGAGTCTGCAAGAGGACTTAAAACAGATTACAAGATTGGGTAAAGTGGCAGATGAAATATAGCTTAGGGAAAGGTATGGCCATGTACTTTCCTAGAAGAAATAAAGGCATAATTTATAAACAGGGAGAGAATTCAAAAATCAGAAGTGCAAAGGGACTTGGGAGTTCTCATGCAGGATTCTCTAAAGGTTAACTTGCAAGTTGAGTCTATTGGTATGGAAAGTAAATTCAATGTTAACATTCATTTTGAGAGAACTAGGATATAAAAACAAAAATCTAATGCTGAGGCTTTATAAGGGATGGGGCAGCCCTCATTTGGAAGCATTTTGAACAGTTTTGTGCCCCTTTATCTAAGATGTGCTGGCATTGGAGAAGACCAGAGGAAGTTCACGTAAATTATTCCAGAAATGAAAGGGTTAATGCATGCAGAGCGTTTGATGGCTCTGGGCATGTTATCGCTTGAGTTTAGAATAGGGGGGAATCTCATTGAAACCTTTTGAATATTCAAAGCCCTAGAGAGAGTTGACGCAGAGAGGATGTTTCCCAGTCTCTGAGTCCACAGCCCAGAATAGAGGGACGTCCACAAATTACAGCTTGAGTTAAATTTCACTGTCCTTTTTAAAGAGCTTATATGCCCCCCCCCCTGTGGAATGTGTGGGTTTTCCTCAAATGCTCCAGTTTCCACCCACATATTGGGCAGGTTAATTATCATTGTAAATTACCCCATGATTAGGCTGGGGTTAGATTGGGGTTGTTGGGAGATGCTGGGGTGGTGTGGCTCGAGTAGGGCTGGTAGGGCCTATCTATGCTGTGTCGCAAAATAAAAATAAGTGAACAAATAGAAGTGAGGAGCAATTTCTTTAGCCAGAAGGTGGTGAATCTGTGGAAACCAAGTCACTGAGTATAAAGTGGAGATTGATCGGTTCTTAATTAGCCGGGGCATCAAGTTACAGCAGGAAAGCTTGAGAATGGGGTTGAAAGGTATAATAAATTAGCCATGGTGGAATTGTGCAGCAGACTTGATGTGACAAATGGCTTAATTCCACTCCTACTGTAAGTGTCATGGTCTTACAGCTTCAATGCCACTGTGTACATACATCTACTGATGCCTCCGGACACATCTTCAGTGATGTTCCTGGAATCATCGGGTGTTTCGGGTCTTTCAACATCATACACCCTCCTCCAGGTGACCCTGCCGGAGCTGATCAGACCCCAGTTAGTGTCCAGATGGCTAACTACTTATGACTCTTTTGAGCCACAGCCATCTTGAGGCCCTCTCTGCCGCATCGGTGGTACTGCGGATGGCTCTCCTCTTCCTCTCTCCCTTGAGAAGACTCTGGCTAAGGAATGGGCTGTGAATCCCCTAAAACCAACTTCCATTGGGAGACACCTCGCTCTCCACCCAGCCTGCTGGACGTTGCTGACCAGTCCTGCGTACTTCAAGAGCTTCCTTTCAAAAGCCTCTTCCAAGCGATCTTCCCATGGGACTGTCAGCTCCAGCATCACCACCTGCTTGGTGGACTCAGACACAAGGACAATGTTTGCTGATGACACCAATATTGTTAGCCAAATAAAAGGTGTGATGAATGAGCATATAGGAAGGAGATTGAAAATCTGGCCGAATAAATGGTGTCACAACAATGACCTCTCACTCAAATACAGCAAAACCAATGATCTGACTATTGACTATAGGAGGAAGAAACTGAGGGTCCATAAGCCAGTCTTCATTAGAGGATCAGGAATGGGAGCATTAGTAATGTTAAATTCCTTGGCTTTATCATATCATGTCCTGGTACAAGCACATGAGTGCCATTACAAAGAAGGCATGGCATGTCTCTGCTTATAAGTTTGCTTATATTCAGCATGTCATGTTATATATGCAGAGTGTGATAGCGTCATGGCCTGATAAGGAAACAACAATGCCCAAGAAAAGCTTACAAAAGGTGGTAATACAGCTCAATCCATCACAACAAAAACCCTCTCCATTACTGAACATATCGAAAAGGAGTGCTGCCACAAGAAAGCAGCATCCATCATCAAGGGCTCGCAGCAACCAGGCTATGTTCTCTTTTCAATGCTGCCATCAGGAAGGAGATACAGGAGCCTCAGGTCCCACACCACCTGGCTCAGGGAACAGCTATTGCCCTCCTGAACCAGTGTAGATAACTATACTCACGATACTGAACTGATACCACAATCAATGGACCGACTTCCAAGGATTCTACAGCTTACAATATATTCTCAGTATGAATTATCTAGGTATTGATTTATTTATTGTTTCTTCATTTTGTACTTGTGCAATTTGTCTTCTTTCATACACTGCTTGATGTGTGTAGTTTTTCACTGATTCCATCGTATTTCTTTGCTATATTGTGAATGGCAGCAAGAAAATGAATCAAAAAGTTTCAAAGTGTGGTCGCGCTGATAGGCAATGAGTGAAAGCAACACACTGAATCGAGCAGGGTCTGGTTGAATTGTTTACTGTTTCAATCCGCACGCGCTTAAGAGCCCACTCCCAGCATCCCCCACTCTTTGCGGGGCAGAAGTGATGTCCGCTTCCAGGCCAAGGTCTGCCCCGCATTCAGAGCCCTCTCGGTTGCCAGTGGCTACAGACTCGCCTGTGACTGTCGGAGCCGGTTCGCTTACCGCGTGAGCAAACCGCAACATGACCCCCCCCACCCCCCGAACTGGTGCTAGGAGGTGCAGAGTCCACAGCCTGCACACTGTCAGTTCAGTTAGGTGGCTGGCTTCGTCATCATGGGGGTGGCACTGCAACCGGGCGTACAAGGTCTAGATGCGCCAGTTTGAGACGGTCAACGGTAAAAGTCTCTTCACAACCGCTGATGTCGAGAAGCAACACCCAGGGGAGTTCGTCAACCCAGTCTGGCCCTCAGAGGCGTGCCATCAGCGCTGACTTCAAGTGCCTTTGGAAAAGTTCCACCATGGTGAACAGGTATCTCACTCCTCTTGAAACCAGCAGTGGGCCGACGCTGTCCACATGGACATGTTCAAACCTCCTGTGTATCGGCTGGAAGGGTTGCAGTGGGGCCCTCACGTGCCTCTGGATTTTGGAGGTTTGACAGTGCGTACATGTCCTGGCCCAGTGCCCAACCTGCTTGAGTAGGCCTTACCACACAAACCTGTCTGCGATCAGCTGGATGGGTGGGTGAAACCGTGCAAGGCGTCGAAGATACAGCGCCTCCAAGCGGTCGGGACAATGGGCCGAGGTTGACCGGTGGACACATCGCAAAGGAGCTCATTACCTTTGGGCCCAATGGGTGTGTCTTCAAGGCGGAGTCCTGAGACTGCGGTTCGGTACGCCGTCATCCCGCTGTCCAGTCGTTGCGCCTTAGCTAATGGCACATAATCCACCCCCGGAGACAGAAAGTGCACTGATTGGATGAGGTGCGTGACAGCGCGGCAGCTACCATGTTATTCTTCCCGGAGATGTGCTTGATCGTGGTGGTAAACTCCGAGATGTACGACAGGTGGCGTTGCTGGTGGCCCGACCATGGGTCCGACACTTTGGCAAATGCGAAAGTCTTATGGTCTGTGAAGACCGTGAACTCCCTAGCTTCCAGGAAATACCTGAAGTGCCGGATGACAAGGTGCAGGGCCAGCAGCTCCCTGTCGAAGGCGCTGTACTTCAGTTCCGGGGGTCGTAGGTGCCGGCTGAAGAAAGTGAGCGGCTTCCACTGGCCTTCGATGAGCTGCTCGAGCTCACTGCCAACTGCCGCGTCGGAGGCACCCACAGTGAGCGCAGTGGGGACGTCGACCCGGGGGTGGACCAGGAGGTGGCGTTTGCTAGTATGTTCTTGGCTTGTTCGAAAGCCGCCGTCGCCTCCTCTGTCCAGGTGACCTCTTTGACCTTGCCGGACATCAAAGCCGAAAAGGGGCCGCATGATCTGGGCCATTGAGGGCAGGAAACGGTGGTAAAAATTAACCATCCCAACAAATTCCTGCAGGCCTTTAACAGTGCTGGGTCTGGCGAATTGGCAGATGGCTTCAACTTTTGCCAGCAGGGGCACAGCTCCATGGCAGTTGATCCAGTGTCCCAAGAAGTCGATGGCGGGTAGGCCGAACTGGCACTTGGCAGGGTTGATAGCCAGGCTGTAGTCAGAGCAGGCGTAAATGTGCTAGATGTTCCTGGCGGGAGCGGCTGGCGATAAGTATGTCATCCAGGTAGATGGACAGAAAGTCCAGATCTCACCCTACTGCGTCCATCAGGTGCTGGAACGTTTGTGCCACGTTTCTGAGCCCGAGCGGCATCCTGAGGAATTCGAACAGGCCAAAGGGGGTAATGAACCGTCTTGGGCACATCGTCCGGGTAGACTGGGATCTGATGATACCCTAGGACCAGGTTAATCTTCAAAAAGATGCACACCCCGTGCAGGTTGGCCATAAAATCCTGGATGTGTGGTACCAGATAGCGATCGGACATGGTGGCGTCGTTCAGCCTTCTATAGTCACCGTACGGTCTCCACCCTCCCGCGGACTTGGGCACCATATGGAGTGGGGGACCCATGGGCTGTCGGAATACCACACAATCCCCATCTCCTCCATCTTCTTGAATTCCTCTTTCGCGGAGGCGGAGCTCGTTGGGCGGTAGCCTGCGGGCCCGGGCATGAAGGGGAGGTCCCTGTGTGAGGATGTGGTGCATCACGCCGTGCTTGGGGTCTGTTGAGGAAAACGGCAGTGTGATGATAGATAGGAACTCCAATAAAACTCTGGCGACCTCATTGTCAGAATACATGACGGAGTCCAGGTGCGGGGCCGGTAACCTGGCCTCACGGAGGGAGAGAGTCTGAAACGTCTTCGCATTGACCAATCGTCGTCCCTTCAAATCCCTGAGTAGGCAGTGGGCTCGGAGGAAGTCCGCACCCAGCAGTGGCTGTCATACTGCGGCCAGCGTAAATGTCCATGTAAAGTGGCTGGAACTGAACTGCAGGGGACGGTTCTTGTGCCGTAGGTGCGGATGGTGTTGCTGTTGGCTGCCGTAAGTTCCAGTCCTGTTCCTCTAGTTCGGGTATCGAGGCTCAAGGGGGGTAGGACACTGATTTCCGCCAGTGTCCACCAGGAATCTACGCCCGGAGTGCTTTTCCCAAATGTAGAGGAGGCTATCATGGTGACCAGCTGCCCTAGCCATCAGCGATGGCTGGTCCTGGCGTTTTCCCTGGAACAAGCAGGGCGGTGGGCAGCAGCGGGCCCCCGAACCCCGCCTTTGATGATAAAAACACCAAGACCCAGAAGTGGTGCCGCCCTTTGTTATGTGCCCCACTGCTGGGGTGCGGGAGGGCTTGGCTTTCGGCCGTGCCGCAGCACTAATTTTGATGGTGGTTCCACCATTTTGTTTGGCACGCCAAAGCACGTTTGCCACCCTGCGCGGGTCTCCGAAGTCTTCATCTGCTAGCAGGAGGCGGATGTCTTCTGGCATTTTCTCCAAGAAGATCTGTTCAAAAAGAAGTCAAGGCTTATGGCCATCTGCCAGGGCTAGCATGTCGCTCATCAGGGCTGATGGCGCGCGGTCGCCCAGGCCGTCCACATGCAGTAACCGCGTGGCCCATTTGCGACGGGAGAGGCCAAAGGTGCAGATGGACAGGGCCTTGAGTGCCTCGTACCTGTCTGTTGTCAGGGGTTGATGCAGAAAGTTGATAACGCGGCCCACTGTCTCCTGGTCGAGGGCGCCCACCTGGTGGCGTCTGAGACGATTTGCCTGACCTGGAACTGGGCCTCTGCTTGCTCGAACCAGACCAGGGGTTGAGTGGTCCAGAAGGTTGGCAGTTTAAGGGAAACTACATTCTGCAGAGCCGAGTCGTTCTTGCTGGGTCCAAATGCTGTTTGACCGTCGTGGTTACCAATGTGGTCACGCTGATACGCAACGAGTAAGAGCAACACACTGAGTCGAGCAGAATCTGGTTGAACTGTTTACTGTTTCAATCCGCATGCTCTGAAGTGCCCGCTCCCAGCATCCCCTGCTCTTTGCGGGGCGGAAGTGACGTCGGCTTCCAGACCGAGGTCTGCCCCGCACTCAAAGCCCTCTCGGTTGCCGCTGGCTGTGGACTCGCCCGTGACTGCTGGAGCCGGTCCGTTTGCCACGAGGGCGAACTGGCACAGAAGCTTCATTTTATTATCATAGTATGCATGTATATAGAACTCTGAGGCCTTCTCAAGATGGCCATAAAAGACAGAAAACCGTAGCAGTTGAAAAAAGACATCAACCCCCCCCCCCCACGCTAAAAGAAAAAGGAATAGTAACTCACAAACCCCTAACCCCTCCCTTGCACAAAAACAGATCACCCAAACCCCCAGCCTGTCAATTGGCAACAAGAATGGACATGAACATGAAAAAAACTGAAATTGGAACACACACATCTGCTGATTTGCAGATTTTCCTTTGTTCGTGATTGAACTGAAAGAAGCCAAAATTAGCTAAAGTCCAATCCATAAACCTCAGAATTTCGATGACTTCATCAAGAGCATCTGAGGGAATAACTCCAACCAAGTAACTCCAAGGTCAGTGACATGAACCAGTTGCCTCTCTGGGGGCAGTATGTGGTAAGATATATGTACTTTAATAATAAATGTACTTTGATCTTGGAACTTCACTATTCATTCACTTGCCACTATGGATCTTGGCGAGGAATACTTTACAAGGTGCACCCTGTTTCAAATCTCTCTTTGGGCATTTCTCTACCCATCACTGAAATCTCTTTTGGCCCTCCAAGATGATTATGCCTCTCCCAAATCCAGCCACTTGAATGTTTGAACTAAATCTTTTTACCATCAAGACATGTTTCAGATTCCCAGGTGTAGATTTTTTCCCCTAAATTGATCTACCTGTTTCTTAAAGAAGCTCCTTAAAATCTAATTTTTCTGTTGAAGCTTTGTCATCTGCCTCAGTTTCCTTTTATGGCACAATCCTCCAAGAAGACCACAACCTTGTCATGGTTTGCGTGCCTCAAGGACCTGGAGAGCTACATGGGCTGGAGCCCGGGCTTTATGCTTTGGCCCTTGGTAGGGTCCCCCTGCCGAACAGGTCAAAAGGGCAGAGGCCAAAGTAAGAGTGGTCCACCGGTCCTCCAGATTCGGGGGTACAGGTAAGGGCTAACAACTCCTTCTGCTAAACAAAATTGTTATGAGAACAACAATGAAGAATCCTTTCTCATCTGAGTGCGATGGTATTGCTGAGTCTCCAGCTGGGACTTGCATGACTGACAGCACTGAAAACTGAGGTGAAGCTACTGACATAATGAGAGAAGCTTTGAATACCACCAGAGATGGAGGATCTTCATTGCTGCCTTAAATGAGAAGAACACTTGAGAAGAAGCTACTGACATGATGAAGGAAGCTCTGAACACCACTTAAATGTGTTATCGCAGTTATTTGGAAATCTGATTTATATTTAAATATGGATCGTTGGAATAATGAAATACATAGTTGTATTCCACTTGAAAAAATTACGTATAATCTAAGAAATGACTATGATATATTTTTGAAAATTTTGTTCCCATACTTACAAAAATAGGATTAAATACATAGGTCCTTTGAAGATAAAATTATAGTAATTGGGGAAAGTAAAAATAAATATCAAAATTATTTTGAACACCATGGAGCATGGGATCCTCCGATATCCAGGCAATCTTTCTCTTCTTTCTTTTTTCTTTCTTTAGATAAGGGTTAAGGGAGGGAGGGTTAAGGGGAGGGGGGAGGGTTAATATTATTTTTCTTACTATTTTATTACCACATTTATTCTTTGTAATTTCTAAAATTTAATAAATAAATAAATAATATTTTTTAAAAAACACCACCAGAGATGGACATTCATTGCTGCCATAAAAACTGTTAAAAATAAACCAAAGGATATTGAAGGATACATTATGATAATTTCCCTTACACAAATATATTGGTCTGAAAATGTTTTCCAGTATTTTCAATTTGAAACAAACCTCCATAATAAGCAAAAGAGCATAGATACGATACTTTTGTTCTGCAAAAATAATTAAACAGAATCAATATGTTATAATCACATAAATGTCATCTGGTAGAAGACATAGGGTGTATGTGAACACTGTACACCTTATACTGCAGTTTATACAATACACTTACATTGAATAATTATTTCCATTTATGCAAAATTTTCATACTTTTAGCCTTTGGCTTAGTCCTGATGATTCTGATTCATTGTTGGGAAATATGCAATATGCAACCGCATCCAGTAATCTATCAGGGAATTTAACAGGTTTGTGTTAGCTAAAGCATGAAATCAGGCTGTACTCAATACACCAGAGAAAGTAAGCATGACTGGTAGCTCATAACTTGAGATACGAAATCCTAATGGGCAAATTCTTGGTATAAAACAAAATTAAAATTGCAGACCAGAGAAGTGTATAAATATTAAATAATTCAATTTTAGTTTACAATTAATATAAAGAAACATTTCCTTCTGCCTTTGGAAAAAGAATCTTCCTTGAAATCAGTTTTATTATCAGCAGCAACCATAGATACAACTGCATCAAACTGTGTGCTTACATCACAGCAAATTGTATGTGCATTTTAGTTAACGTGGAGGGACTAACAAACAGCATTAACAAGGTAACACAAAATTTTGCAGTTCTGTCATTCTCAATATCTGTCAGCTGTGTAAAAGGTGAAGGACCGAGGATGGAGCCATGAGATCAAAGGTTCGAAGAAGGTTCAAAGGTGCATTTATTATGAAACCATGTATCCATATACAACTCTGAAATCTGTCTCCACCAGACAGCCATGAAACAATGGAAGAACATGAAAGTCATTCAGAGAGAAACATCATACCCACCCTCCATGCACAAAAGAATGGCATCCCAATCATCAATCCACCTCCTCCCGCACAAAAAGGAACAGTAACACTGACCCCCCCAACAAACAACCCCTACCTGCCTAAAAAACAGAACATCATCCCACAAGCACCCTCCCCTCACACAACAAAACGGAAAAGGCCAGATGACAAAAATCATAGAATATAAAACACAAAAGTCCGGGAAAGTCTATAGTCCAATCCATAAATGCAGCCATGATACTGTCCACTGATATCATCCACATTCACTGAGAGAGAGGGATGCCCCACTAGGCAGAAATGCCTACCCGCCTGCCACAGCGATAAACCACTTACAGACTCCTTCTCTGGCAGCAATCAAAAGGCAGCAGCCAGTCAGCACTGAACTCTTTGCTCTCCTTCCACGTTCACCTCGATGTCACCGATTACTGGATGCTTTCACCAGCGAAATAGAGTGAAACATCAGCTTGCACCCCATCTCGAAATCTCTTTGCATCAAGATCGTCTGAGTACGTGTATGTTTTCCAGAATCTTCTCGGAGACAGCAAAGTGCTGGACACTCGCATGATCTCCAAACTGTAAAATTGCAGGCTTTAACAGTCCCAGAGGTGAAAAACAGATGTAAAAGAGGTAAAAAAGATATTTTTGTGAGCTACCTGGAAGATGTCAACTGAGGGAGCATTGTACTGTGGCACCATCTTGACCAAAGATACTATAATTCCAAACAAACTCCAATACTGGGAGTCAACATCTCTTTCTGCAACGGGAAATCTCAACACCTCTGTCACAACACTAGTGCCCCACAAGGTCGTGTCCCCAGTCGCCTACTCTACTTCCTACACACTTGAGTACGTGGCCAGATTCCACTCTAACTCCATTTACAAGTATATCAAAGAGTGGTAAGTCGGAGTACAGGAAGGAGGTAGTAGGTTTAGTAACATGTTTTCACGACAACAATCTTCCCTCAACACCAGCAAAATAAAACTGGTTATTGGCTTCAGGAAGGTGTGTGTGGGGTGGGGGGGCAGTGTGCTATGTGTTGCATGCAGCAAGAATTACAGCAATAATATACTTAAACATTCTTTTGAGTCATGCTAGTAATAGTACAGGCTGGATAACCCACAATACGGGAGCAATGAACTGTGCCCCTAAGACAAAAAGATGTACTTACTCAAAAGCCCACACCCAAAAGACAGTCAACACGAGGAAATCTGCAGATGCTGGAAATTCAAACAACACACACAAAACGCTGGTGGAACACAGCAGGCCAGGCAGCATCTATAGGAAGAAGCACTTTCGACGTTTCAGGCCGAGACCCTTCGTCAGGACTGACGCAAAAGACAATGCTTCCCATGCAGAGGCTCAATTGATTCACCATGTGACAGTTCAGCTGCACGCACATTCACTGCATTCTCACAAATGATTTGATTAGGCACATCTCTTCCCTCTATAGATAGGAACTGCAGAGCTAGGGAATAAATGAGGTAAACTGAGAAAAATGAAATGACTACCCCACTTAAGTGGCAGTCAACCGTCCGGCACACCCTTATCGACTACCACAGTGGGCAGCCTCCCTTTCCAGTTTATCTGTTATCAAGGGCAGTGGACTGTGAATCTCCTCTTCTCTCGATGAAGCTTACATTGATTCATCTGCTGGGACACTGGCCTCAACAGCTGAGCACCACCTCTGTAGCTTCCCTGGGTCCCTGTCAGTTCACTGATGTATATGATCCAAAAGTCTCCAAACAATTTGTCCATCTGTCAGCTCAAATTCTGCTACTTGACTATGACTATGCCAGACGACAGCTAGTAGCCAGATTTCATCCTGCGACTAGTGCGTGTAAACTTTGTGTCTTGTACCAAACATTCACAGCCTGGTGTGCAGATCATATTTTTGCTTCATGGTCTCTTGCTTGCCACAAATTCATTCCTGTTCAGTTGGCTATAGATCTGCTCTCTGTGGATGGTCAAATTCTTTCTACCTTTGGGTCCACTGCACAATGGAACTGGGCAGGCTTTGTAAAACATCAGCTGGCAATTCTCCTTACACTTGAACTTAGATGCCAGACCATGGTATTGACCTGAAGCATCAGCTTGGAAAACCCAATGGTGCTTTTGCAAAAGAGAATTCAATGCAGGAATTCCCCAGATGAAGGTAAATGAAACCGGTCCCCTGGTGAACCGCTTCTGCCGTAAAGAAACCATGTACCATCATGCTATCTCCAGTGTAGCTGCAGAAAACCAAGTTCAGCTGTTGTAATTCTGGAATCTGGCATAAGTATAATTTACTGTATCTAACACAAATTTCTCGGGCTTGTTGTCCAATGTGAATGCAGCCAAGTAGAGAGGCCAGTTTCGGTGGCCCTGTCATGGATTTGGAAAACACTTCTTTACTCTGGATGACTCCTTGCAAGGAGCTGAAGGTTGAATTCTGTCATTTTCTCACTGTGCATTGCTTAATGAAGCACACTTTTTCAAGCTGGCCTATCTTCTGACAGAACTGGCAGACTGTCTTCTGAAGCTTCCAATTGAACCATTGGACGTGACTTTCCCCAGAATGGTGGCATCTCTGTGAAGGCTTACATGATGTTAATTGTGGGTTGCGGGTCAGCAGCTGCTGGCAAACATTGAAATTTTCGGGAGGGGTCTGAATCTGTGTAAGGCCTCTTCTGATGTCTTTATCCCAGGACAAATTGTGTTTTTCAGACAGGAGGCTTTGGACTTGAGCAGTCAATGCTTAGATAAGCATTGTTTCTTCAAATTTGCTCAGGAGTATCAGTTGTTACGAACCCCGTAAATGGGTCACTTACCAGCAAAGATAGAGAGGTCCGTTGAAGTCTGATGGTACTATTTTTAACAGTATTTATTGATAAAAATACACAAAAATAGTATCAATGCAAACATACAGATAATATACGTCATCAATACTAAATCTAAAAGCGCGGGTATAATAATAATCAATAAGAAATAGCTCTATCATTGTCTAGGGGGTAATGTATTGTCCGATGGAAATATCAAAGTCACTTAGTTCATTCGGGCTGCAGCCTTTGGTTGGTCAAGAGACAGATTTTTAAAACTTGCCAGCTTTTCCTTTTTATGATGTCAATCCTTTCAGAGTTCCATTTTTGTAATCGGTCCTTTAGCTAAGCCGTTCTGTGGAAGCCCGCCAATTCCGAGGCAAAGGAAAAGGACGCATGCGAGCCCCACCGGCTGTTACTAGTAAACACTGTCACGGGATTTCTAGCGTTTCTCCTGGTGCATCTAAAGGGGTTGTTCCCCAGACCCTCTTTTATCCTTACTCACGGGGTCTCAGATGTCAATCAGCTTGGGATGGTGCCATCCCTCAACCCAGCCCACTTTGGTCATTCCCTGAGGGCTTCAAATAAATAGTACAGTACTCAATACACAATTCTGTCTCCAAGAGACAATGGCCGTTTCCCGTGGCTTTGTATCGCTGAGGGGCCAGGACATTCCAAACCCCTTGTGGATTCTGCGTGTCTTTCTCTCATTTTCTGGGTCTCCTGACCTGAATTAATAGCGATCTTGCGATTCTCAAAAAGGAGGGGGCTACTTTGTACCCTTCGGCCCCTCAGAGTTGGGGCACAGGCGTAACACTTTGTACTTAGATCAGTCTTGTTATGAAATTATCTACATTCTGATTGGCAGTCTGCCGTAGCTGTGAGAATCTTAAGTGTGCCATAAAGACATTGCCATGCCTCCTCCAAATGTTGTCCAAAGCCTCAGATGCATCCATCAGTTCAGGTTCATTCTGCAGGCGCAAAGCATCAAAGTACTCTGGCCAAATCCAGTGGATCACCTCGACCTTCACTGTTCCCTCCAGCTTCGCTCTGGTGTTAAAATTGGTAGGAGTTTGATGTAGTCCAGGAAGGTTGTCCTCCATTGCAGCCAGGAATTGGTTTTACAGCCCAAAATGGATTTGGTGCTTGGAGTAGAGTGGCCATTCTTTTTTTGATACCTGCCGCTAAAACACCATGTATTTGGCTGATCAAGAAATAAAAGAGAGCAGTGTTACACATTTTTACTGAGTTATGTTAGAAATGGGACACACCGGGCAACTTACAGTATGTGAGCAATCACCCATGACCCTGAGATGAAAAGACATTTGTGCTCCAAAGCTTGTGCCCAAAAGAGAGAGCCTCCTGTACATAGGAGGTTCAATCGATTCACTGCACAATTGATTGCCCAAATGTGCATGCACATCATTCCTTCAATCAAACTGATACATAAAATGATGCACATGCTTCTGTCTACATCAATGGTACTGAGGTCAAAAGAGTTGAGACCTTCAACTTCCCAGGACTGAAAATCATCAAGAGCCTGCCATGGTCCAATTGCACAGCCAAGAAAGCTCATCTATACATCTACTTTCTCAGGAGGCTAAAGAAATCTGGCATGTCCCCATTGTCCTTTACCAATTTTTATTGATGTACTGTAAAATAAATCCTATCAGTACTCATCGTGGCTTGGTATGGCAACTGCTCTGCCTGTGACTGCAAGAAACTGTAGATCACGGAAATCAGCCTCCCTCCATATACTCTGTCTATACTTGTTGCTATCTCAGTAAAGCAGTGAGCATAAGCAAAGACAATGCCCAACCTGAACACTCGCTTCTTCCCTCTCCCACTGGCAGAAGATAACAAAAATCTGAAAGCATATAACACGAGGCTAAAGGACAGCTTCTATTCCACTGCCATACCATTTAATGATCCTCTATGATTAGATGCACTCTTAAGTTCACAATCTATCTTGCACCTTATGGTCTATCTGCACTGCACTTTCTCTGTACCTCTTACACTTCATTACGCATTCTCTTATTGTTTTACTTTGCACTGTGAAATTAATTGATCTGTATGAAGAGTACGCAAGACAATCTTTTCACTGTAAGTCAGTACACGTAATATTGATTTAAAAATGTGCCTCATTAAAACACAGTGCCACCCTAGACTGTGCGTTCAACTCCTTTTGTACAAAAGGGACGGGTTGCACCTTAATAGGCGGGGAACCAGCATTCTGGCAGACAGGTTTGCCACTGCAACACGGATGTGTTTAAACTAAATAGTGGGGGGAGGGGATGAACTGGAAATATAAGGATGGAGTTAAAGGGAAAGTAAAAATAAGGAAAGTTAAAAAGGACAACAGAATCAATGGAGTAGAAAGCTCAAGAAGAGATCATACAATATGGCCAAGTGAAATAGGAATTGATATGAAAGGAGAGGGGAGTACCGAATTAAGAGTATTATATTATGAATGCACGAAGTATAAGGAATAAAGTAGATGAGCTTGAGGCGCAGTTGGAAATTGGCAAGTACGATGTTGTGGGAATAACTGAGACATGGCTTCAAGCGGACAGGGCCTGAGAAATGAATATTCGAGGATATACATCTTATCGAAAGGACAGACTGACTGACTGGCAGAGGGGGTGGGGTGGCTCTGTTTTTGAGGAATGATATTCAGTCCCTTGCGAGGGGGGGGGACATAGAATCTGGGGATGTAGAGTCAGTATGGATAGAACTGAGAAATTCTAAGGATAGAAAGACCCTAATGGGAGTTATCTACAGGCCCCCAAACAGCAGTCTGGATGTAGGGTGTAAGTTGAATGAAGAGTTAAAATTAGCATGTCGCAAAGGTAATGATACAGTTGTCATGGGGGATTTCAACATGCAGGTAGACTGGGAGAATCAGAATGGTACTGGACCCCAAGAAAGGGAGTTTGTGGAGTGCCTCCGAGATGGATTCTTAAAACAGCTTGTATTGGAGCCTACCAGGGAGAAGGCAATTCTAGATTTAGTGTTGTGCAATGAACCGGATTTGATCAGGGACCTCGAGGTAAAGGAACCATTAGGAGGTAGTGACCATAATATTATTGTTTTAACCTACAATTTGAGAAGGAGAAGGGAAAATCGGATGTGTCATTATTACAGTTGAACAAAGGGAACTATGGAGCTATGAGGGAGGAGCTGGCCAAAGTTCAATGGCACAATACCCTAGCAGGGAAGACAGTGGAACAAAAATGGCAGGTATTTCTGGGAATAATGCAGAAGGTGCAGGATCAGTTCATTCCAAAGAGGAAGAAAGATCCTAAGGGGAGTAAGGGGTGGCCGTGGCTGACGAGGGAAGTAAAGGGCAGTATGAAAGTAAAAGAGAAGTATAACATAGCAAAGATGAGCAGGAAACCGGAGGACTGGGAAGCTTTTAAAGAGCAACAGAAGATAACAAAAAAGGCAATATGCCAAGAAAAAATGAGGTATGAAGGTAAACTAGCCAAGAATATAAGGGAGGATAGTAAAAGCTTCTTTATGTATGTGAATAGAAAAAAATATTTAAGACCAAAATTGGGCCATTGAAGACAGAAACGGGTGAATTTATTATGGGGAACAAGGAAATGGCAGATGAGTTGAACAGGTACTTTGGATCTGTCTTCACTAGGGAAGACACAAACAATCTCCCAGATGTAATAGTGGCCAAAGTAACTAGGGTAAAGGATGAACTGAAGGAAATTTATATTAGGCAAGAAACGGTGTTGGATAGACTGTTGAGTCTGAAGGCTGATAAGTCCCCGGGATCTGATGGTCTGCATCCCAGGATACTTAAAGAGGTGGCTCTAGAAATCGTGAATGCATTGATAATCATTTTCCAATGTTCTATAGATTCAGGAACAGTTCCTGCTGATTGGAGGGTGGCTAATGTTGTCCCACTTTTCAAGAAAGGAGGGAGAGAGAAAACAGGGAATTATAGACTGGTTAGCCTGACGTCAGTGGTGGGAAGGATGCTGGAGTCAATTATAAAAGAGGAAATTACGACACATGTGGATAGCAGTAGAAGGATCAGTCTGAGTCAGCATGGATTTATGAAGGGAAAATCATGCTTGACTAATCTTCTGGAGTTTTTTGAGGATGTAACTATGAAAATAGACAAGGGAGAGCCAGTGGATGTAATATACCTGGACTTCCAGAAAGCTTTTGATAAAGTCCCACATAGGAGATTAGTGGGCAAAATTAGGGCACATGGTATTGGGGGCAGAGTACTGACATGGATTGAAAATTGGCTGGCTGACAGGAAACAAAGAGTAGTGATTAACGGGTCCCTTTCGGAATGGCAGGCTGTGACCAGTGGGGTACTGCAAGGTTCGGTGCTGGGACCGCAGCTGTTTACAATATACATTAATGGTTTAGATGAAGGGATTAAAAGTAACATTAGCAAATTTGCTGATGACACAAAGCTGGGTGGCAGTGTGAAATGTCAGGAGGATGTTATGAGAATGCAGGGTGACTTGGACAGGTTGGGTGAGTGGGCAAATATATAGCAGATGCAGCTTAATGTGGATAAATGTGAGGTTATTCACTTTGGTGGTAAGAACAGGAAGGCAGATTACTATCTAAATGGAGTTAAGTTAGGAAAAGGGGAAGTACAACGAGATCTAGGTGTTCTTGTACATCAGTTAATGAAAGCAAGCATGCAGGTACAGCAGGCAGTGAAGAAAGCTAATGGCATGCTGGCTTTTATAACAAGAGAAATTGAGTATAGGAGTAAAGAGGTCCTTCTGCAGCTGTACAGGGCCCTGGTGAGACCCCACCTGGAGTATTGTGTGCAATTTTGGTCTCCAAATTTGAGGAATGACATTCTTGCTATTGAGGGAGTGCAGCGTAGGTTCACAAGGTTAATTCCCGGAATAGCGGGACTGTCATATGTTGAAAGATTGTAGTGACTGGGCTTGAATACACTGGAATTTAGAAGAATGAGAGGGGATCTGATTGAAACATATAAGATTATTAAGGGATTGGGCACACTGGAGGCAGGAAGCACGTTCCCGCTGATGGGTGAGTACAGAACTAGAGGCCACAGTTTAAGAATAAGGAGTAGGCCATTTAGAACAGAGATGCAGAAAAACTTTTTCACCCAGAGAGTGGTGGATATGTGGAATGCTCTGCCCCAGAAGGCAGTGGAGGCCAAGTCTCTGGATGCATTCAAGAGAGTGTTAGATAGAGCTCTTATAGATAGCGGGGTCAAGGGATATGGGGAGAGGGCAGGAACGGGGTACTGATTGTGTATGATCAGCCATGATCACAGTGAATGGCGGTGCTGGCTAGAAGGGCCAAATGGCCTACTCCTGCACCTACTGTCTATTGTCTCATTGCCTGCTGAAGAGCCTGGGTCAATACCATTTGAAATTGTAGAACACCACAGCTGAGTAAGGTGAAAAGAGTTAATAAGTCTTGTGATCTTTTCCTTAAATCACAATATAAAATCAGGAGCACCCAAACATGGCCTTGAGATGGGCATCTACTAAGTCAATACAGAACATAAGAAACAAAATGCAGCAGAAAGCACTAGTTCATCAGCTGATAAAAGTAGAGATTGCAAATGTCAGACAACTGGCAATAACTGAGTCAACAGTGGACATTACACCCATCATTTTATTCCAATATATTTGAGATTTACATTTCATCAATTTCTCTTCTTTTCATCTTGAACACCGGAGCATGGAATGAAAAGTCAGTGGTCTGGCCATTATTAATGTTCCATCTGGACCTCCCACTCCCAGGTACAGCAAAGAATTAATTATAACTTCAGGAGAGTGTTGATATCTCTGAAAAGTGGTGTTCCGGTTAACCTGTTGTTGAACTCCAAACTATCAGAAATAAGAATTCAAGACTGCTCCTCTTTTCCATTAGGAACATATGTCCTCTGCTTTAAAAAAAATCTTATTTGAATTGTGAAACACATTTTGTTTTGATGTCCTTACCAAGGTGGAATAAAGTCAGTGCTCTTTTACTAATATTTTATCCGTTTCAGCCATGACATTTCGCAAATATTTTCACCAAAGTCGGCAACTCTGAATCAACTGTTTGATGGATTTAATATTCTCTAGGTTTGGGTCTTTCAGAGCCAACGCAAGTAGCACTGGTTTGTTGCCAGACTCTTCACACACGAATGTTACAAGGTGCTTTGCATACACATGGGTCAAAGGCTGTAAAGAAAACAGATTTTCTAATTACTCCAGCAGAATGATTGACAATAAAGATATACACAGCATTCCACAAGGGGACCAGGGAAGACTGAAGTGAGAAAGTGGCCAAATGCACTGATCATATGATACAAACTATACATAATGTTATCTTTTGCAAGGTCAGAGCATGAGCAACACTCCTAAATGGATTGAATCAGAACCGGAAGACAAGTAAGCTGTACTTAGATATTAGAACAGAATAAAAGAAGGCCATGTGATTGGAAGGGAAAGAAAAGCATGATAACTAATTGAAAAATTATGAAGCATTTTTTAGAAATCTGGGATGTAGGAAGACCGAAAAAGATTAGGACTCCAAGTGAATCCTCAAGTTTTAAATAGCTGTCAGCTATTTCCCAGATATGAACCCCATTGATCTGGAATCTGTACAGAATCCAATGGCAGAGCAGGAGCTTGCTGAGACTCTCCAGCACCTAATCTGAAGAATCTGCTCTCAGACTCAGTGCCAGGTTAGACCTGGGCGAGAAGTAGAGAGCCCATGTACTTGAATGGAGATTCAAGATCTGCACAGAGGAAAGATACAAATAGGGTATTCGTTCTTTATTAACCAATTATGTTTTATTTAGGTTTAATACTTTTAACAATTCCTATCCTGTTGATTTTAGTTCCTTAAATTTATTTCATTTTAATAAGTGTTGCCTTCTGATATCATAACATCCAGAAACACTTCAAAACCTGGACAGCTTTGAAGGATAGACGACATAGAGGTGGAGATTCTCTGCCTGTTGAAGACCTTCAGAGGTGTTTTGTGGGCAGGACGTCCTCCCCACTTACAGGACTTGCTTATGAGTACTGTTGGGGGGGAGGGGCAGGGTGGGGGAAGTAACAGTGGCCGTGCCTCTAGAACTGAGTCTGGCCCTGTGGCTCAGAAGGATAGGGAACTGAAGAGGATAGCAGCAGTAATAATGGACTCTATTAGTTAGGGGGACAGATAGACGACTCTGTGGACGCAAAAATGAAACACAGATGGTAGTTTGCCACCCAGGTGCCAGAGTCTGCAAAGTTTCTGACCATGTCCACAATATCCTGAAAAGGGAGGGTGAGCAGCCAGAAGTCAAGGTCCATATTGGTTCCAACGACACAGGTACATAAAGGGAAGAGGTCCTGAAAACAGAATACAGGGAGTTAGGAAGGAAGCTGAGAAGCAGACCTTAAGGGTAGTAATCTCTGGATTGCTGCCTGTGCCACCGGACAGTGACAATAGGAATAGAAAGAGGTGGCAGATAAATGTGTGGCTGAAAAACTGGAGCAGGGGTGGGTATTCAGATTTCTGGATAATTGGACCTCTTCTAGGGTACTTGAATCCGAGAGGGACCAGTATTCTGTGTAGGTTTACTAGAGCTGTTGGGAGTGGTTTGTAATATAGCAGGGGGATGGGAACCACTATGACAGAGCTGAGGATGAGCCAGCAGGTTTACAAGTAGATGATGGGTGTAACATGAATGTAAGGAAGGACAAGCCAATGATGCATAAACAGCAAAGGATGTAGGACTGAAGGTGCTGTATTTAAATGCACATCGCATTCAGAATAAGGCGGACAAACTCATGGCTCAATTAGAAATTGGTCAGTTTGATGTTGTGGGCTCACTGAGACGTGGCTGAAAGGAGGACATAGTTGGGTGATAACATCAAAGGATATACTTTGTATTGAAAGGACAGACAGGAAGGCACAGGCAGTGGTGTGGCTCTGTTGGTAAGAGATGGAATTACATCTTTAGAAAGAGGTGACAGAGGGTCAGAGAATGTTGAATGTTTTGTGTGCTGAGTTAAGAAACTGCAAAGGTAAAAAAACCATTATGGGAATCGTATGAAGTCCTCCAAATAGTAGCCAAGATGTGGGGTAGAGGTTGCAAAGGGAGCTGGAAAGGCATGTAATAAGTCACAACTGTAATGGGGGAATTCAATTTGCAAGGAGATTAGAACAATCAGGTTGGTGTCAGATTGCAAGAGAGGATATTTGTTGAATGCCAACAAGATGGCTTTTTAGAGGAGCCTATCCTTGAGCCTACTTGGGGAAAGATTATCTTAGATTGGATGTTGCGTAATAAGGAACATTAGGAATAAGGAACATCTTATTAGGAAGCTTAATGTAAAGGAATCCTGAGGAGAATGTGATCATAATATGATAAATTCATACTGCAATTTGAGAGGGAGAAGCATAAGTCACACGTATCAGTATCGCAATGGAATAAAGGGAGTTACAGAGGCAGCAGAGAGGAGCTTGCCCAGGTGGATTGAAGGAGAATACTGGCAGGGATGATGGGAGAGCAGTGGAGGCAGAAACTTCTGAGAATACTTCACATGGCGCAGAATAGATATGACCCACAGAAGAAGCTGTTCTAAAATGGCAGGGGTAGAGAACGGTGGCTGATGAGGTAAGTTAAAGACTGCATAAAAGCCAAGGAAAGGGCATAAAAGGTAGCAAAAGTGAGTGAAAAGTTGGAGGATTGAGAAGTTTTAAAAACCAACAAAAACAACTAAAAAAAGCAACAAGAGGGAAAAGATTTAATATAAGGGCAAACTAGCCAATAATATAAAGCAGGATACTAAAGGTTTTACAGTAATATGAAGAGTAAAAGGGAGGTGAGAGTTGATATCGGACCACTGGAAAATGATGCTGGTGAGGTAGTAATGGGTGACAAAGAAATGACAGATGAACTTAATGAGTACTTTGCATCTGTCTTCACTGTGGAAGATGCTAGCAGTGTGCCAGAGGTCTATAGTATCAGGGAGCAGGAGTGAGTGCCATTGCTATTACAGAGAAAATGTGCAAGGCAAATTCAAAGGTCTTAAGCTGGATAAGTCGCCCGGACTACATACCAGAGTTCTGAGAGAGGTTGCTGAAGAGATAACTGACGCATTGATCATAATCTTTCAAAACTCAATTGATTCTCGCATAGTCCCAGAAGAATGGAACATTACAAATGTCACTCCATTCTTTAAGAAGGGAGGAAGGCAAGACAAAGGAAATTATAGGCTAGTTAGCCTGACCTCATTGGTTGGGAAGGTGTTGGAGTCCATTATTAAGGATTAGGTTTTGGGGTACTTGGAGACTAATGATAAAATAAGTCAAAATCAGCATGGTTTCTGTAAAGAGAAATCTTGCCTGACGAATCTGCTAGAGTTCTTTGAGGAAGTAACAAATATGGTGCAGAAAGAAGTGGCAGTGGATGTCAGTTATTTGGATTTTCAGAAGGCATTTGATAAGGTGCCACACATGAGGCTGCTTAACGAGATAAAATCCTACGGCGACACAGGAAAGATGCTGGCATGGATAGGGGAATGGCTGACAGGCAGGAGGCAGTGAGTGGGAACAGAAGGGGCCTTTTCTGGTTGGCTACCTGTGACTAGTGGTGTTCCTCGGGGTCAGTATTAGGACAGCTACTTTTCACATTGTCATTGATTTGGATAATGGAATTGATGGCCTTGTGGCACAGTTTGTGGATGATACAAAGACAGGTGGAAGGGAAGGAAGTGCTGAGGATGCATTGCAATTGCAGCAGGACTTAGACAAATTGGAAGAATAGGCAAAAAAGTGGCAGATGGAATACAGTGTTGGGAAATGTATGATAATGCATTTTGGTAAAAGGAACAATAGTGCAGACTATTATCTAAATGGGGAGAAAGCTCAAGCATCAGAGGTGCAGAGGGACTTAGGAATACTCATGCACAACTCCCAGAAAGTTAACTTAACAGGGTGAGTCTGTGGTAAAGAAGGCAAATGCAATGTTGGTATTTATTCCAAGGTGAATAGAATATAAAAGCAGATAGATAATGCAGAGCCTTTATAAGACACTAGTCAGGCTATTGTCAAGAGTTTTGGGCCCCATATCTCTGAAAGGATGTATTTGCCTTTGGAACAAGTTCAGAGGAGGATCATGAGGATAATTCCAGGAATGAAGGGGTTAACATACGAGGGGCGTTTGGCAGCTTTGGGCCTGTACTCAATGGAATTTAGAGGAATGCAAAGGGATCTCATTGAAACCTTGAAATGTTGAAAGGACTAGATAGGTTGGATATGGAGAAGATGATTTGTATGGTGAGGGTATTCTCAACTTGAGGACACAGCCTCAAAATGAAAGGATCACCTTTCAGAACAGAAATAAAGAGGATTTTATTTTTACCTGGAGAGTACTGAATCTGTGGAATGCTCTGCCACAGACTGTGGTGGAGGCCAAGTACGTGGATATATTTAAAGCTTAAGTTGATAGTTTCCTGATTGGTCAGTGCATCAAAAGATATGGCAAGAAGGCAGGTGTATGGAGAGGGATCTGGGATCAGCCATGATAGAATGGCCAAGAAGACTTGATGGGCTGAATGGCCAAATTCTGCTCCAAAGCGTTATGGTCTGTATCCAAATGAAGGTCTTGTAACAATACTACCTATTGTAGAAATTTCTGTTCTTGTCTTATCTGATGTTTTTGCAAAAAAATGTTTTCCTCTTGCAAAATTTTAACACTTCTGTACAATTCTCTTGACAACACTTCATTCCTAGTACTTTCCGTACCGTACAGATGTTTTCAAAGTTCAAAGCAAATTTAATATCAAAGTATGTCACCATATACAACTCAGAGTTTCACTTTCTTGCAGACATTCTAATAAATCACAAAGCCCTCAGAATGTCGCCATGATTCACCAGCACCATTTTAATAGTTGGGTTTTAGCCAACTATTTTCATAAATTACATCTTTGAAATTCCATGAGTTGTTCTCTAGCCACAATAACCTTTGCTCTTCAATAATATTCTATTTGCTACTGAAAAAATATACCCCAATCCATATATAGTTACAAGTTTGTGGACCCTGTGCAATTACCTGGTATTCTGTTTAATGACCTATAAAAAGTGGTCTGATCTTCATCTGAGTCACAGTCATGGACAAACACAATTTGCCTAAATTTAATAACACAAACAATTGTATTTCTTCTCATCAATACTGAGTATATCATGTATACATTCACAGTCTAGGTTCAAAAAAGTATGTGAACCCCTGGGGTAATGCCTTCTACAAAAGTTATATGGAGTCAGGTATTCCAATCAGTGAGATGAGTTTGGAAGTGTAGAGGTGCCTTGTCCTATAAACAAGACACAAAGTCAGGTTGCTGACAGAGAAAGATCTGCTTATGGGCACCATACCTCGATCAAAACAATTTTCAGAAGACCTTAAAAGAAGAATTCTAGAGATGCATGAAACTGGAAAAGGCTACACAAGCATTACTAAAGACCTCAGTGTTCATCAGTTCACAGTAAGAGAAATTGTCTACAAATGAAGGAAATTCATTCCTGTTGCTACTCTCCCTAGGTGAGGTGAGAGCACAATGTTGCAATGCTTAAGGAGGTGAAGGATCACTTGAGTCCCTGCACTGTAAACTTGTCTGGCTCTTGTTACTTTGAATTCCTCCTCCAGGGATTTGAATAACTAAACCACGTGCTCAATAAAGACATGAAAAATACAATTGTTCCTGTGTTATTAGTTTAGGCTGATTGTGTTTCTCTACTATTGTGGTTTAGATGAAGTTCAGACCACATTTTATGAGTAATTGAACTGTTTCTTGCAACTACACACCTAGACTTTCAAACACTCAATTGTCCAGCCCTTATCAATTCATTCAGCTTAACTTTTGTGCGGTTACAGATCCAAACCCATGCCTGTACTTGTAAATCTCTATTTCTCATTAAAACTGCATTTCTTATCCAAACTACTCCGCAGATGCACCTCTCACATCCACTCTCTGACATATAAGGGACATAAGCTTTGTGTTGCCTTTATGGCATTTGTTTAGTTTATAATATTTTCGCTTTAGTAATTCATTTGTTAGCGTTTTCTAGTTAAAGTTAAGATCGTTTAAAGTAAATTCGTTGTCTGTAATATATCGTGGCATGCAATGACGTCACACCCGGTTTCGCCGCGTCTTGTGGGAAAATACCGGTTTGGAGAAACGGGAAGGAGGGGGCTCACATGTGCAGGATCAGCGTAAGAAAAGTTTTCTTTCTACGCACTAGAAACATCAGTGAAGCAATGCCGTAAGTTCATGAGATAATCGATGTGTTAATTAAAAATGTTAACGCTGATTCTGTTAAAAGTAATGACGGTTGATAAGGTTTATATTTTCGTTAGTTAAAGAGTTGCGGATAGTTTGTGTTGAGGTGTATTTAAAGCAGTCAATGGCGTAGGTAGATTCTGACTGTATGCTGCACTTTAATGTAATGTAGTTGTTGTAGTTTTACTTTTGCAAGTATTTACGATGTAAATCTGATATCAAGAAGGAAACAAATACTGTATACATTTTGTATTGTTTTAGCAACAGTTTTCACCATACGTTAATGCGGAAGAGTGAACAGTAAACGGTTAATCTTACTGCGATCCTGTTTTCAGGACTACGTTGACTACGGTTTACCTCAGTGTTTAATTCAGAGTTCTCTTACACCTGAGCGAGAACACTACAAGCTTAAACTGGTAATACTGGTTTAGGCATCCACTATCACTTGGTTGAATCACAAATAAAACAATGTTAAAACTTTTTTCATTTACTAAAACTGTTGACTTTTCCAGAATCAACCTGTAACTTCAGACTTCTTAAACTCTACTGTATGTGTCCATTAATAATTTGATGATGGATCTTCTCATTATTAAGACTGAGAAGGTGCCATCTGCTTTTGTTATCTTTTTGCTATGCCATCTTTCTCTGCTTCGCAAATCCACCAGGATAAATTTTAGATATCACATTCCTTCACCAATCCCAACTCTCATCTTTTGTTGCTCTCTCAGTTTTCTCCAAACTTCCTGCCAAAGAAAGATGCTCCTGCTCAGCCACTTCCAGTCCCACTATACTCTTGACTTCTCAACCTCCCTCCTGCCCCTTGGCTGAGATAGTTAATAGTTCTCTTTTACAGAAAACTGGCCATCTTCTTAAAATCACCCTTCTTTATCTCAAAAATTCCATAATCTACCAAAATATGCACCTCTGTCCATTCTCAGATGTTAAATGGCTTCATTTGCAGTGATGGTGGTTTCTATAGCCAAGACTCGAAGCTCCAAAATTTCTTCTCAAAGCATCTGCCAATTTTAAACACTGCATAAAACCTAGCTCTGACCAAATCCCTCCTTATCCCACCTCCATACTCATTCAATATGGTTTGGATGTGATGTGGAGCACCTCAGAATAAATGTTTTTATTGCTATAGGTGTTGTATGTAAATTTTGTTAACTTTTAGACCATAAGATCGTAAGACACAGGAGCAGAATTAGGCCAGCTGGCCCATTCAGTCTATTTTGCCATTCAATCATGGCTGATCTTTTTTTCGCCTCCTCAGCCCCACTACCCAGCCTTCTTCCCATAACCTTTGATGCCATGTCCAATCAGGAACCCAGCAAGCTCTGCCTTAAATACACTCAACGACCTGGCCTCCACAAGTTCACGTGGCTAAAGAAATTCCTCTGCATTTGTTTTAAATAAACACCCCTCTATCCTGAGGCTGTGCCTGCTTGTCGTAGACTCCCCCACTATGGGAAATATCCTTTCCATATCTACCATGTCTAGGCCTTTCAACATTCGAAAGGTTTCAATGAAATGCACCCCCCCCCCACCCAATCTTTCTAAGTTCCAGCAAGTACAGACCCAGAGCTATCAAACATTCCTCATATGATAACCCTTTCAATCCTGGAATCATCCTTGTGAACCTCCTCTGAACTCTCTCCAATGTGAGCACATCTTTTCTTAGATGAGGGCCAAAACTGTTCACAATACTCAAGGTAAGGCTGCAAAAGTACCTTATAAAGCCTCAGCACATCCCTACTCTTGTATTCCAGACCTCTTGAAATGAATGCTAACATTGCATTTGCCTTCATCACTACCGACTACCTGCAAGTTAATCTTTATGTTGTTCTGTACAAGGACTCCAAAGTCCCTTTGCGTCCATTTTTGGATTTTCTCCCCATTTAGAAAATTTTCTGCACATTTATTTATTCTACCAAAGTGCATGACCATGCACTTTTCAACATTACATTTCATTTGTCACTTTCTTGCCCATTCAGCTAATCTAAGTCCTGCTGTAGCCTACCTGTTTCCTCAACACTACCTGCCCGTCCACCAATCTTTGTATTATCTGCAAACTTGGCAATAAAGCCACTCCAGCAACTAAATCATTGACATACAACATAAAATAGCGGTCCCAACACCAACCCCTACTGAACACCTCTAGTCACTGGCAGCCAACTAGAGAAGGATCCTTTTATTCCCATTCACTGCCTCTTACAAACTAGCCTATGCTCTAACCATGTCAGTAACTTTCCTGTAATACCATGGGTTCTTAATTTGGTAAGCAGCCTCATGTATGGCATCTATATGTAATCTCCTCAAAGAATTCCAGCAGGTCCGTCAGACAAGATTTTCCTTTAAGGAAACCATGCTGACTTTGTCCTATCTTGTCCTGTGTCACCAAGTACTCCATAAACTCATCCTTAACAATTGACTCCAATATCTTCCCAGTTACTGAGGTCAGGCTAACTGGTCTACAATTTCCTTTCTGCTGCCTTCCTCCCCTTTCTTAAAGAGTGGAGTATCATTTGCAAATTTCCAGTCCTCTAGCACCATGCCAGAGTCCAATAATTTTTGAAAGATCATTTCTAATGCCTCCAAAATCTCTACCTCTTTCAGAACCTAGGGGTACAGTTCATCTGGCCCAGGTGACATATATACCCTTAGATCTTTTAGTTTTTTGAGCACTTTCTCCCTTGTAATATAACTGCTCTCTCTTCTCTTCCTTCACATTCTTCAACATCTAACACACTGTTAGTCTTCCACAGTTTAGAATGATGCAAAATACCCACTAAGTTCATCTGCCATCTCCTTGGCTCCCGTTATTATTTTTCCAGCCTCATTTTCTAGTGATTCTACACCCATTCACATCCCTTTTTTATTTTTTACATACTTGAAAAAGCTTTTACTATCCACTTTGATATTGTTTGCTAGCTTGCTTTCATATTTCAACTTTACTCCTAATGACTCTTTTAGTTGCTCTCCATAGTTCTTTAAAAGCTCCCCAATCCTCTGTCTTACCACTAATTTTTTGTTTGTTGTATGCACTCTCTTTAGCTTTTACATTTGTTTTGACTTTCCTTGTCAGCTGTGGTTATAATATTTTGCCATTTGAGTATTTCTTTGTTGTTGGAATACACCTATCCTGCAACTTCCTCCCAGAAACTCACACCATTGCTGCTCTGCTAACATCCCTGCAGGCATCTCCTTCCAATGTACTTCGGCCAACTCCCCTCTCATTACACTGTAATTTTCTTTACTCCACTGAAATACTGCTACGTCAGACTTTACTTTCTCCCTATCAAATTTCAAGTTGAACTCAATCACATTGTGATCACTGCCTCCTGAGGGTTCTTTGACCATAGGCTCCCTAATCAACTCCAGTTCATTACATGACACCCAGTCCAGTATAGCTGATCCCCTAGTAGGCTCAATGCCAAAATGCTCTAAAAGGCCATCTCATAGACATTCAACAAACTCACTCTCGGGATCCATAATCAACCTGATTTTCCCAATCAACCTGCGTGTTGAAACCTCCTATGACGGTCATAACATTGTCTTTTGAAACGCCTTTTCTATTTCCCATTGTAATCTGTGGTCCACATCCCTGTTACTGTTGGGTGGCTTGTTTATAACTGCCATCAGGATCCTTTTACCCTTGCAGTTTCTTCACTCAACCCACAAGGATTCAACATCTTCTGATCCTATGTCATATCTTTCTACTGATTTGATGCCATTCTTTACCAGTAGAGCCATGCCACCCCCTCTGCCTACCTTCCTATCACTAACAGTGAATAACCCAACCTTGGTCAAGTTTTACTTACTTTCATTATATCACTCAGTTGTCTTCCAGTATTTAGTTCTAACAAAATTTTAGAACACCAATGCTCTCAGCAATTTTTCTTAGAGGCTCAGCTTATGCATTGAATTAATGCAATCTTATTTCAAAGATCCTGATTCTGATCTATCTGAGACTGACCATGTGACACAGGAATCTGAGACCTCAAAGCACTTCTAAGTTCAAATAGTTGATACATTCAATCCTTACCTACATTCTAATAAGACTGACATTCTTTTATCAGATATCCTGCACGAGACTGATGAAGAGACAATTAATGTGATTACATTGCTTGGTTAAATAAGCTCTCCACTGGAACAGAACTACTAAAGCATCAAATAAAGTTCTACATGTACAGTGTATCTGGGAGTTGTTAAGAAGGTGAATAATGTGTTGGCTTTCATTTGTCAGGAGAATTGAGATCAAGAGCTGCAGAATAAAGTTGCAGCTCTATAAAACCCTGATTAGACTACACTTAGAATATTGAATTCAGTTCCAGTCATCTCATTACAGGAAGGATGGGGAAGCTTTAGAGAGGGTGTGGGGATTTACCAGGAAGCTGCCTGGATTGGACAGCATGTCTTATGAGGACAGATTGTGAGAGCTAGGGCATTTCACTTTGGAGCAAAGGAAGATGAGAGGTGACTTGACAGACGTACAAGCTGATAAGAGGCATAGATTGAGTGGATAGCCAAATATTGTTTCCAGGGTGGAAATTGCTAATACCAGGGTGCATAATTTTAAAATGAGTGGAAGAAACTATAGGGGGGGATGTCAGAGGTAATTTTTTATACAGAGAGTGGATGGGTGAGTGGAATATCCTGCTGAGTGTAGAACCTCTTAGATAGGCAAATGGATGTTAGAAATATGGAAGGCTATGTATGAGGGAAGGGTTAGATTGATCTTACGACTAGGTTAAAAGATCAGCCAAAAGAAACCTTTCAGAAGCTAGTTCAGTATCATTCTTCTAAGTGGTATCTGAGATTTTCCAGTATTTCAATATTTTTTTATTCTAAGTCAGAAATGGACACTGTATGTCATGATAGTTGTAGGAATATGTGAATAGCTCCAGGAACTTGAGGGTCAAATACATTCTAGCTATTACAATGAAAGGCTGGTATTCACCTGGATTTCTTTTAGGGTCACTTATACTACATTGAAGATGCCATAAAAAAGGAGAAACTTTTAGAACTCATCTTATAGCTTCTATCTCTTAAAAATCTTCTTACCTCATCTTTCCCCATTAAGATCTTTGTACTAAAAGTGGGTTTGCCGATTTCATTTGCAACAACATGTGGTGTCACAGAAATCAAAGTCCCCATTTTGCCATACTGTGTGACCAAAAGAAAGACATGATCACTGAATATTGTACATACGACCTCTGTCAGGATTCCACCAATGGCTTCTGCAGCCTGCTTAGACTGGATGATACTTTTTGCTGCCATAAAACTTCTGAGATTGACACGCAGGCCGTTTCAAATCCAATGCACAGAGCCACAGTATTCAAAAGATCATTATCTAAATTAAGAAGAGATTCATATCAATGTATTTTGAAGATATCAGATAATTCCTATTCCGGGTGCATTTCACCCATAATATAAGTAAAATATACAGATTCTTAGACAAAACATATGATTTCATTTGCCTTAAGTCTCAGGCTGTACATTTGGTGGGTGGCAGGAAAATAATTTCACACAATTGTGCAATAAGTTCACATTGAGTTTAGCAGTCCAAGTTTTTGGTGTCAGACATGGAAGTAATCCAGTCTTTCCATTCCCTGAAGCCCAGACGTTATGGCTTTAAGACACTCCCCAGAGACTCGAAAGATAAATCTAGACTGGCAGCTCAGTGTCAGTGAGAAGTGCTGCCTCAGAAGTACATCCATCTGAGGAAAATCTAAACACAGGCCACACTGGTTCTCGCAGGTAGACACAAAGAATTTCCCAACATCATTTCAAAAAGCAAAGGAGACAGTTCCTTATGGACTTTACCAGTCAGTTTACCAGTCAAGTGAGCGGGGCCTGTTGGAACTTGTCTGCAGAGCAAGGCATTAGTAACTTAACAAGGGCCAATAAGAAGAAGTGAGGTGTAACCAGAATGGTCATTGTGCGAGTGGACCAGGGTTAGAGTGGTCAGACTTTGGATCAACAGGCAGAGGCCAAGGGTGCTGAGTCACTTGCAATCCCCTAGCTGATTGTATGGTACCACAGGGTCTCCCTAATGCACCAAACCTTAGCTCCTGACGAACAAGCTCAAGGAAGTTGGACTTACGCAGGACCATCTGGGGGGCTAAAACCTCACAAATGAAACTTTGATCACACACAGAGTACAGGCTTCAGATGGTAGATGGGTAACCATCAGGAGAGTTAAAGGGGGGGTGGTAAGCAGTCAGTGAAGAGTTCCCCTCTGTAATAAGTAGACTCCTTTGGATCCTGCTGAGGGCAAAGACACATCAGGGCACAACAGCAGCAGCAGCTGGGCCAGTGCCACTGTAACCGGCCCGGGGGCTCATGGGGAAGAATAAAGTCAGGCAGAGTGATAGCGATAGGAGACTCGATAGTTAGGGGGATGGACAGAAGATTCTGTGGCCACAAAAGAGATGCCTGGATGCTGTGTTACCTCTCTGATGCTAGAATCCAGACTGGCTGCAGAATATTTTGAAGAGGGATAGTGAGTAGCCCTAGTGAGGACGTGGTGCACATTGGCAACAATGACATAGAGAAAAAGGGAGTAAGAGGTCCTGCGCAGTGAACATAAGGAGTTAGGAGAGAGGTTAAAGAGCAGGTCCTTCAAGGTATTCCTCTTTGGATGACTCCCAGTGCCACATGCTAGTCAGGGCAATAATAAGATGATAGTAAAGATGAATAAGTGGCTGAGTAACTGGTGAAGGGGGCAGGGTTTCAGGTTTTTGGGTTATTGGAATATCTTCTGGGTCAGGGGTGACATGCACAAGAGGGATGGGCGGCACCTGACTTGGAAGGAAACCAATATCCTGGCCAGAAGGCTTACTCGTGCTACTTGGGTAGGTTTAAACTAGTTTGGCAGGTGGATGGAAGCCAGAGAACCTGGTCATAAAGTGGAGGCATGGAGAGAAAGATAGATGATAGAACCAGTAAAAACAGGTAGAACCAAAGTAATAGACACGACACGGTGAGTAGTTTTGAAATATGTGTACGTTAACACTAGGAGCATTATGGGTAAAGGTGATGAACTTAGAGCATGAATCAGTACATGGAACTATGATGTTGTGGACATTACAAAGACTTGGTTGAGAGAGGGACAGGAATGGATGCTTAATGTCTCGGGGTTTTGATGGTTTAGAAAAGATAGAGAGGGAGGTAAATGAGGTGAGGCAGTTGCACGACGAATTAGGGACAATATCACAGCTGCAGTCAGAAGACAAGGCTAGTGGTTGAAGTGACTACTTGCAGCTGGAGATCTGTGATGAGTGGTTTTCCACAGGAATGTTTACTGGGTCCTCTGCTGTTTTGGATGCATATAAATTATGAAAATATAGATGGGTATGTTCGTAAGTTTGCAGATGATATGAAGATTAGTGTGGTGTTGTGGATAGTGTAGAAAAGTGGCAAAGAATACAAGAGGATATAGATCAGTTGCAGATAGCAGTGGAGTTTAACCCGGCCAAATGTGAAGTGCTACACCTTGGTAGGTGAAATGTAAAGAGACAATACACTGCTAAGTGCATGAACCTTAACAGTGTTGATGAGCAGAAGGATCTTGGTTACCCAAGTTCATAAAAGTGGCTAAATGGGTTGATAGAGTGGTTATGAAGATACAAAGTGCTTTGAAAAAGTATTCAGCCCCCACAACTATTTTCACATTTTACTGTCTCATTTCTAAATAGGATTTTCGAGTTAATCTACAAAACATTGCGTATTAGGTCAAATCAGAAGTAAAATTCCAAAACCTACCCCAGCAGAAACCACTAACCCTAATGCAGCAAAATAAGAAGGATTTGATGCTACAGCTACTAAACCTAAAATAAAACTTACTATTAAAATCAACATTACATATGTTATTTATTCCTACTTAGACTTTAACTAAGACCTTTAATCTAAAACCAGGCTGGAGAAGTACTCACCCCTTTGTAATTACAACGCTAACTTTCCTCAGGTATAATACTGAACTACCTTACCACCTCACCCAATTTGCTGATGTAGAAAATTGCAGGGTTACCTGACTGAATACCCTCTCTGTGTAAGGTCCAACAGTACATTAGATTTTCAATAGACCAAACCAAAATGAAAACAAAAATGCACTCAAGGCAAGTCAAGGAAATGATAACAGAGAAACACAGATCTGGGGAAGGGTGCCAGACCATCTCAAAGGCACTGAACAGACCTCAGTGCAGTTCATTGTGAAAAAGTGGAAAAAATATAAAACCACAGCCTGCCTCTCTAAACTTAGCTGCTGGAGAAGAATAGTATTTGTAGGAGCAGCTACTGTGATGCTAAGAGCCACTCTGAATGAGCTACAGAAGTCAGTGGCTGCAATTGGAGATGAAGGTCATGGCTCCATAATCTCTAAGGCCTTGCACAAAAAGGGTATTTATGGAAGGGTGGAAAGGAAGAAGCCCTGGCTAAAAAGAAAGCATGTTCTTGCCTGTCAAGACTTTGCAAAAGTGTCACTTAGACGATACTATAAAGATGTCCCAAGGTCAGATGAGACTTAAGTGAACTTTAAGTGCCACTCCCTAACTAACCTGGCATGCTTGAGCAGTTTTGTAAGGAGAGATGGGGAAATCCATCATGTTGTGCAAAACTAGTAAAGACTTATCCAAGAAGACTACAGGCTGTAATAACTGTGAGAGGTGCTACAACCAAGTACTGAGCAAAGGAGGAGGATTATTTTAGAATCACTGACATTTCAGTTTTTCAATTTTTAGTTTATCATGTTTTACAATTTTCCACATTTTTTCGGCTCTACCAGGAAAAAAAGGAGCATGTGATTCAAAAATAAAAATTTTCAGTTAAATTGATCAAAATCCCTGGTTGTAATATGCACTTATGTGAACAAAAGGTTGACACTGAATATCCTTGCATTTATTAATTGAAGCGTTAATATTCAAAAGTCAGGAAGTTATGTTGCAGCTTTATTAAACTCTAGTTGGGCCCCATCTGGAGTATTGTACACAGTTCTGGTTGCCCCATTGGAGGAAGGATGTTGAGGCTTTGGAAAGGGTGCAGAAGTGGTTTACCTGGATTGGAGGGCATGTGCCTTAAAGACAGGTTTAACAAACTTGAGTTTTCTCTGGAACAGCAGAGGCCGAGAGGAGATCTGATAGAAGTCTATCTGATTATAAAGGGCACAGATAGAGTAGACAGACAGTATCTTTTACTCAGATATTGGAAATGACTAAATCCTGAGGGCATGCATTTAAGGTGAGGGGGGTAATTTCAAAGGAGATTTTGAGAGACAAATTTTTTTTTTACAAAGAATGGTGGGTGCCTGAAATGCACTGGCTGGGGTGGTGGCAGAGACAGAAACATTAGATGTTTTTAAGAGACTGGTTTGGTTGGCCATTTGATTACTGATTTAAATGGTTCGGCACAACCTTGTGGGCTAAAGGACTTGTTCTTTCCTGTGCTCAACTCTTCTATGTTCTACCCCGAGGTTGTGGTATCATTACAACCTTTCTCTTTGTGAGATCTTCCTCGGCGTAAACACCTTAACATCAGGCATCTATGAAGGTCTGCCGGCCTGCGGTGGGTACAAATGTCCTGACGGGGCTGCTCACTGGCAGAGATGCCATCGCTTGCTGCCAGTAATACACACCCCAAAGTCCTTTTCCAATTCAACCCATGCTTGTGGTTTGATGCTGCACATCTCTCCACTTCCATCACATTTCTGTCAACCCTTTATGCATCATATATTCTTTTTCCAATTCCCCCACAATTTTTGTTGCAGCGTTTATTTTTCTAGTCAATCTAATCCTTCCAAGGCATATACAAACCTACATCCTTCCAAAGACTCCAGTCCCCTGAATCCTCCTGACACCCTCATTACTTCCACCATCCCTTAATATCCTTCGATTACCTTCCCTTCCCCAATATGCTTTTCTCATCCGCTTCACCATCCCTACCCCAATGAGAAAGAGATGGGAGTCTATTAGCATGGCAATGTCAGCAAAATGAAAAAGCTGCCATCCTCTCCCACCAACTGCTCATTTCTACCTAATACCCAAAATACACAAACCAGACTGTCCCTGTGGGCCTACTCCAACACAATGAACTCATGTCCACATACCTCGACTCCAGTTTATCCCCCTTATTTCAGTCCCTCCTCACCTACATCTGTGACACTTCACACACTCTCGATCTCTTCAACAATTTTCACTTTGATCACCTTGTTTTCTCTGTGGATGTCCAGTCCCAGTACACTTCCATCCACCATCAAGAAGGCCCTAAAGCTCTCTGCTTCTTTCTAGATAACAGACCTAACCAGTTTCCCTTCACCATCACCCTATCCCCTGTGGCAGAACTAGCAGTCACACTCAACAATTTCCCTTTTGGCTCCTCCTACTTTTTCCAAACCCAAAGTGAAGCTATGGGGACCAGCATGGGCTCCGTTACTGTATATTTGCCTTTTCATAGGCTACATGGAACAGTCCATGTTCTAAGCATTCGTTAGTAACACTCCCCAATTCTTTCTATGCTACACTAATGACTGCATTGGTGCTGTTTCATGCACTCACGCTGAATTTGTCAATTTCATCAACATTGACTCCAACTTCCAACCTACCCTCAAATTCATTTGGTCCATTTCTGTCACCTCTCTCAATCTCCGGTTTCCTCCTACAGTACAAAGGCATACCCATTAGTAGGTTAATTGGTCATTGTAAATTGCCCCATGTTTAGGCTAGGACTAAATCAGGGGTTTGCTAGGTGACATGGCTTGAAGGACCTATTCAGCATTTTATCTCATTAAATTTCTCTAACCTCCAGTAATTTCTCCCCCTCCTCCTTCACCCGTATTCCATTTCCCATTCTGGCTCCCCTTACCTCTTCTCTTCTCATCTGCCCATTACCTCCTGGTCCTCCTCCTCCTTCTCCTCCTCCTCTTCTATCAGCTGCCTTCTTCTTCAGTCTTTTACCACCTATCACCTCCCCAGCTTCTCATGTCAACCCCTCCCCACCCACCTATCTTAACACAGGAACATATAAGACCACCTATCACCTCCCCAGCTTCTCACGTCACCCCCTCCCCACCCACCTATCTTAACACAGGAACATATAAGACCACCTATCACCTCCCCAGCTTCTCACGTCACCCCCTCCCCACCCACCTATCTTAACACAGGAACATATAAGACCACCAATCACCTCCCCAGCTTCTCACGTCACCCCCTCCCCACCCACCTATCACCTCCCCAGCTTCTCATGTCACCCCCTCCCCACCCACCTATCTTAACACAGGAACATATAAGACCACCTATCACCTCCCAGCTTCTCATGTCACCCCCTCCCCACCCACCTATCTTAACACAGGAACATATAAGACCACCTATCACCTCCCAGCTTCTCATGTCACCCCCTCCCCACCCACCTATCTTAACACAGGAACATATAAGACCACCTATCACCTCCCAGCTTGTCACGTCACCCCCTCCCCACCCACCTATCTTAACACAGGAACATATAAGACCACCTATCACCTCCCAGCTTGTCACGTCACCCCCTCCCCACCCACCTATCTTAACATAGAAACACAAAAAACCTGCAGCACAATACAGGCCCTTCCACCCACAATGCTGAAATTACCTCGGGTTACCCATAGCCCTCTATTTTTCTAAACCCCATGTACCTATTCAGGAGTCTCTGAAAAGATCCTATCGTATCCGCCTCCACCGTTATCACCAGCCGCCCATTCACGCACTCACCACTCTCTGTGTAAAAAAGCTCTTCTGCCTCAACTGGCTTCACCGATCACCTTCTAGCTTGTCCTCATTCCTCTCCCCCACCTTATTTATTCTGGCTTCTTCCCCATTCCTTTCCAGTTCTGATGAAACATCACCTCTTTATTACCTTCCATAGTTACTGCCTGACTTACTGAGGCCCTCCAGCATTTTGTGTCAGTTACACTGGATTTCCAGTATCTGCTGAATCTCTTATGTTGAAGAAGCTTGCCTCCGACTTCAGGAAGCAGGGCTCCCGTCTGTCCCAAAGGTGCTGAGGTGGAGAAGGTTGAGAGCTCCAAATTCCCAGGTATAAGTAGCACTAATAATTTGCCCTTGTCCAACCACATGGATGCTATGGTCTTAAAAATCACATCAATACCTCTACTTTTTCAATAAGCTAAGGATATTCTGAATTTCCCTGGTGACTCTTAACCGATTTTTATATACGCACCACAGAAAGCATCTATTCAGATGCATCACAGCTTGATACCGGCAACTACTCTGACCTCCTTCAAGAGGGCCACAACTTTATCGTAGTGTTTGGAGGCTTGCACGCCTCAATGACCCAGAGTTATGTTGGCTGGAGTCAGGGCCTTGTGCACTTGGTAGGGTCAACCGTGCCAAACAGGTCAAAGGGTAGAGGCCACCAGGCTCAGGGGTTCAGCTCAGGCCTAACAACCCTGACTGGTCAAACAAAATTGTTAAGAAAACAGCAATGTGTGACAGTACAGTACAGACAGATAGTGACAGAGGACCCTGAACACCAGCTGCATTAACAGGCAGTAAGAAGACCAACCTGGTGCATTATGTACTCTGTTGCTCTCTAACTATAGTTGGATGTTAATGTGTTGCATATTAAAATAACATCTGTAGTGGGCCCATTGCTTATAAGGAAAGACTGTACAGACTACATTTGGTTTTGTGTTGGTTTAGGAAACTGTTTAAGAATGTGTTTGAAATGTACATGTTTCAGACATTCTTAACAGAGTGGATTTGGAGAAGGTACTTCAGATATATCCTCATGAGAGAATCCAGAACTATGGGGGAGGGGTAAGGGAGGGAGGGCAACAGCATATTTTAATAAAAATGGAAGGAATGATAGCCGAGACTTTGAATCTTTTCAAGGCAGTGGTAAATGTAGATAAGCAAGAGGTTAAAGATGATGGTGTAAATACAAAATGATGTTACTATCAATTTAGCTATGGATAATTTCCATCTGCTCGTTGTTGGACTTTTAAATGGACCTCTTGTATGTTAATAATGAACACTTGACCTCGAAATCTACCTGTCATGCCCCTTGTTTGCCTACCCTGCTCTCTTTGTAAACATTTACGTAACACTATACTCTGCATTGTTATTGTGTTTCCTCAATGAACATCTTTTGAAATGATCTGTGTGGATAGTTTGCAAAGTTAAGTTTTGCCCTGTATCTCGGTGCATGTGACGATAAACCAATGAACTGGTGCAGTACAGCGGAAGGGCCAAGTGCCCCTGCCCTGCCCAAACCCCATCCATCGCTTCCTCTCTCCTCCTCTACCCCATCCCTTCTACCCACGCTCACCTACTCGCAGCCCCCGGAACCGACCGCGAACCTTCACTCACTTCCCGCAAACAACGGAGGCCACGAACCTGCACCACGACCCGACACCACACGTCACGTCATGCCGTACACGCGCCCGCTCGGTACGTACGGCCATGCGTACACGCGCCCGCTCGGTACGTACGGCCACGCGTACACGCGCCCGCTCGGTACGTACGGCCACGCGTACGCGCCCGCTCGGTACGTACGGCCACGCGTACACGCGCCCGCTCGGTATGTACGGCCATGCGTACACGCGGGCTGGCGTAACGGAAATGCGCATGCTCAAAGACTCCGGTTCCCTCCTGGATGGCAGTAGTCCTGGAAAGTATTCGCCTCGCTGGAGTTCGGAGTAGCAAACACAAATTGCTCAAGGAATTTGGCATCCATGGAGGGGTTTCAAGCCAAGACCATTCATCAGGACGGGAAAGTAAAGGGTCTAGCAACTCAGCAGGTCAAACAGTTGCTGTGGTGGGTGTGTGGGGAGGAATTGTCAATGTGTCTGGTTGAAACCCTGCATCGGGACACCTAGAGTGTTAAACAGCATCAACCCAACTGGTCTATGCTGCCGAGCCGAGTTAGTTGCACTTGCTTATTATTGACCTGTTCAGCCCCCCCCCCCCCCCCCCCAAACCTTTCCTATCTATGTACCTGTCTAAATGGGATCATTTTACCCTACCCTACTCTTGGGAAGTTTACACCACTCTCAGTGTGAAGCAGTTGCCCCATGTTCATAGAACAGTACACTGGAACAGTCCCTTGTCAAAAGTTGTGCCCAGTTAATTATATTAGTAATCAAATGTTCAGACAAGCTAATCGCTCTGCATACGCAATGTCCATATCCTTCCGTTTCCTGCACCTTCATTGCCTATCTAAGAGCTTCTTGAGCTTCCTCCGATGTAGTCGCCTGCTTCCACCCCCTGCAGTGCTATGCAGGCACCCCCCCCCCCCCTGTAAAACAAAACCTTGTCCTGCACATCTCCTTTGATCTTGCCCCACTCACCTTAAATACGTGCCCTCTGATATTAGACATTTCAACTCTGGAGAAAATATGCTGGCTGTCGATCCTATCTTTATCACTTTAAAAACAGCGATGTCCGCCAGCATCTGCTGCTCGAGAGAAAACAAGCCATATTTGTCCAATTTCTCCCTATGTCTTCCAAACCAGGCTGCATCCTGGTGAACCTCTTCTGCACCCTATGTAAAGCCTCAGCATCCATCCTATAATGGGGCTATCAGAATTGAATGCAATACTCCAGTTGCAACCTAACTGGAGTTTTATAAAACTGCAACATATCTAAGAGCTTAAGGGTTTTGTCATTAATGGCCACAATATTAATTAATACACCTTACTAAGATGCCCAAGTAGACAACATATATCACCTTCATCACCTCTTTGATTCCTCTTGCATAGATTCCCTACCACTACCGCTAGACTTGCTGCTCTGTAGCTTCCAGCATTATCCCTATTTCCTTCTTGAATAATGGAACAATATTAACTAACTGCCAGTCCTCCAGGACTTTGTGTGTGGCTGGAGAGCACACGAAGTAGTGGCCAAGGCTCCAAAAATCTCATCTTTTGCTTCTGTTCATAATCTGTTGTATATCCCATTATGACCTGGGGATTTAACCACCTTTCAGGAGACTCAGCCTACCTCCTCCTTTATATTGATGAGCACATTCCACACTGATCACCCAATCCTCCACATCCTCTTTGGCAAATACTAATGTAAATTACTAATCTAGGACCTCACCCACATCTTCTGCTTCCAAGCACATATTCTCTCCTTTATCCTTGAGTGGTCCCACCTGCTTCCTAGTTATCCTTTAGCTTTTGTTGCTTAGAATGCCTTGGGATTCTCTTTAATCCTACTTGCCAAGAATTTATCATGGCTGTTCCTGACACTCATAGTTCCCTTCTCTAATTTTGTTTCCTCACTCCTTTATAATCCTGGGAGTTCTTTGATTTTATTGTCCTAAACCTTACATATGCTGCCTTTCTCCTTGACTGAATTTACTACCTCTTTCAACATCCAATATTCCTTTACCTTGCCATCCTTGTACTTCCTTCTGCTTATCTGTTCCTCTATAGTCCCATCACACTGATTGCATCTTTCTTATTTTTGATTGTGTTGGTTGTTAACACAAACAATGCATTTCACTGTATGTTTCAATGTACATGCAATAAATAAATCTGAATTTGCATCTGAATATAGATTCAATGGATATGCCCTCTATTTTTACCCTTTAAATTATTCCTTTTTCCCATCAACTCTCTGCCCTGTAGTAGAGGTACTTTGACACCCCCACACAGATGCCATTCACCCCACTAATAGTTTGGTTCTTCATGACTTCCATACTTCAGTTCTCAGCCTTTGTTTATAAAGCTTAGCAGAACACATACGATGATCATTGCATATGTCTTATCTTCTGTCCCTCTCAAAATAGAATCACACATTCTACCTTGAATTACCTGCTGTTATTCTTCTTGCCAAAATGAAAGTACAGTCATTTCTTAGCAGAAGGATTTCAGCAGTTCAACCAAGTGACTTGCTCCACCTTCTCAAGGGCAGTGGGATGAGAAATGAAAACAAGCCTTGTGAATGACACACACCATCTCAAAAGCAATGTCAGTGGGTGAGATCAATTTTTATCAATGCCATTTATAATTTAAAACTTTTATCAGTTCCCCTTACCAAGTCCCCTGTTCCCAAACAATCTCAACCTCTCCAGTGTGACTACTAAAGTCTAAAGTCCTCCATTATTGGAATTAATGCTGATACATTTGTAAACCTACCAAAGCCTTTACATCTTTTCTAAAGTATTGACCTTAGAACTTGGCACAATATTCCATTTGTGGTTAACACCTTTTTACAAGTCCAGAACATGTGTCCTTTTATCTATCTTCAACAAACTCTGTGCATATATGAACATAAAAAGGAGAAGTAGGCAATTAGGCTTCTTGTGCCTCTTCTGCCCTTAGATAAAATCACGGTTAACTTTTTTTGTACCTCAGGGCCATATTTCTGCACCAGACCCCATCTTCTGATTACCTTCATATCTAAAAATCCATCTTCTTTGTAACCTACTCAGCAACTGAATCTTCAGATCACTTGTGTTGAAAGTTCCAAAGATTCATGTTCTCTAGGTGAAGAATTGTCTTATGTCTGTCAGGAATGGCTGATCACATATTCAGAGATTTTGACTGCTGGTTCTAGACACCACAGCTGTGGGAAACATCTGCAACCCTCTCACTGGGCTCGTAAATAAATATTCTAAATTTCCAACTTCAACAAACAATTACAGAAAAGGAAAATAAAATTATAGGGATCCATTACAGTTAAACCAATCTAAATGTGCATATAAACATTGGAGCTCATTTCTTGAGTAGTTGGGTATATCACTTTACTCATGCACTGAACCCACATGAAAGCACTTGCCACAGTCCAAATTTCCCTCAAAGACCATCTCAAACAATGTCTCCTTGGAGACATTCATCTGCACAAAGCACTTCTTACAACGGGGACTCTCCTTTGAACGGCATTCTGCGGCATCTTCCCTTGTGACCCACTCCGTCACTCCCAGCAAAAGAAAACCCCAAACTAGACTACTGTCCTTCAGAAATCTGCTCCGACCTAGCACTCCCAGATGTTTCACTGGGCAGAAAATTACAACACATACTAAGCCAATCCCGAATGGCTGACACCACAATTCTAAGTTGGACAACATGGCTCCTTATCTTTAGCCAAAGCAGCAACTGCAGGACACACTGCTTTTACAGAAAATTGCTAAAATAAAAATACTTCCCAAGATAGCAATAGAACTCTTACCCAGGATATTACATTCTCCACCCAGCAAAAATAGTCATGTCCTCATGACTTTGGACCATTAAACCATTATTAATAACAGTATTCAAATGAACGTTGTGATTTCAGGACCCCCAGTCTATTTGTAAGTGAAGTAATATACTGTATTTCACTGTGGGATTGATGCAGCATTCTCTTTCCCCAGTGCATCATATGCCAGCCTATCTGGGAGTCTCCAGACACTCTGAAACCTTCTGCAGTTTAAGGTTCTCCTTGTGACCATTCCTGCTTATTAGGGGATGCCTCCCCTGTCTATCAGTCATATCTTCTGGTGGCTCAGGTCCCCCTGCTACCCGACAGAACTCGGCTTCATCCCCTCACTGTCTACCATCACGTCTGACTTGTCCACTGGTAGTCTTCCCAGCTATATCTGAGTCAGGGCTGGGAGATTCAGACATCTCTTCATCAATTCTTGGGGAGTTTGGATAAGGTAAAGCATACCATCTCCCATTTCCTCATCCTCTGACACTCCACTGTACTCAGTGGTTGATTCCTCTTCAGGTCTTTACATTGAAATCATTCTTTTGTCAGCTTGTTGCCTTTCTGTTCTCCTTCTATGACAGACAGACAGATATACTTTATTGATCCTGAGGGAAATTGGGTTTTGTTACAGTCACACCAACCAAGAATAGTGTAGAAATATAGCAACATAAAGCCATAAATAATTAAACAATAATAAGTAAATTATGCCAAGAGGAAATTAATCCAGGACCAGCCTATTGGCTCAGGGTGTCTGACACTCCGCAGGAGGAGTTGTAAAGTTTGATGGCCACAGGCAGGAATGACTTCCTATGATGCTCAGTGTTACATCTCGGTGGAATGAGTCTCTGGCTGAATGTACTCCTGTGCCTAACCAGTACATTATGGAGTGGATGGGAGACATTGTCCAAGATGGCATGCAACTTGGACAGCATCCTCTTTTCAGACACCACCGTCAGAGTCCAGTCCCACCCCGGCAACATCACTGGCCTTACAAATGAGTTTGTTGATTCTGTTGGTGTCTGCTACCCTCAGCCTGCTGCCCCAGCACACAACAGCAAACATGATAGCACTGGCCACCACAGACTCATAGAAATCCTCAGCATCGTCCGGCGGATGTTAAAGGACCTCAGTCTCCTCAGGAAATAGACACAGCTCTGACCCTTCTTATAGATAGCCTCAGTGTTCTTTGACCAGTCCAGTTTATTGTCAATTCGTATCCCCAGGTATTTGTACTCCTCCACCATGTCCACACTGACCCCTTGGAGACCGAGGACCCCTATGCAGAGTTTTCCTACTAGGCTTAGGTTCCCTATCCACATGTACTTCCTTGCCTATGGTCATTCCAATGGAGAATTTGACAGGATAATTTTAACCTGGAAAACTGACAAATTCGGCATCTGGCTCTCCACTATGTACAGCGTAGAAACCCAGCAGTTGGCCAAATAGGCTTCCCTTATAGCCTCAATTTTTTTTATTGAAACTCTATCTCCAGGCATCAGTTGAGAGAACCTAATATTTTGATCCTGTCTCCTCTAGTTTCCTTGGTTTTACTTGGTAGCAGAAACAGCTGCTAGCTCATAAGCTTGTTGCAGTTCTTTCCTCATGTCAGACATGAACTTCAGATATGTCTTCTGTGGCAAGTCTTCACTGCCAGATCCAAAACAGAGATCTACAGGCAATCTCGCTTCATGTCCAAACGTCAAATAGAAAGGAGAATAGCCAGATACTTCATTCTGAGTACAGTTGTAGCAGTGTACCGAATCAGAATCAGGTTTATTAAATATGTTAACTTAGCAGCAGCACTTCAATGCAATACATAACCTAGCAGAGAGAAATAATAATAAAAAATAAAATAAAACAATAATAATAAATTAATAAGTAAATCAATTACATGTGTTGAATAGACTAAAAACATGCAAAAACAAAAATACTTCATATGTTAATAAAAAGTGAGGTAGTGTCCAAAGCTTCAATGTCCATTTAGGAATTGGATGGCAGAGAGGAAGAAGCTGTTCCTGAATCGCCGGGTGTGTGCCTTCAGGCTTCTGTATCTCCTACCTGATGGTAACAGTGAGAAAAGGGCATGCCCTGGGTGCTGGAGGTCCTTAATAATGGAAGCTGCCTTTCGGAGACACTGCTCCCTAAAGTTGTTTTTGGGTACTTTGTAGGCGAGTGCCCAAGATGGAGCTGACTAGATGTACAACCTTCTGCAGCTTCTTTCAGTCCTGTGCAATAACCCCTCAATTTCAGACAGTGATGCAACCTGTCAGAATGCTCTCCACTGTACAACTATAGAAGTTTTTGAGTGTATTTGTCGACATGCCAGATCTCTTCAAACTCCTATTAAAGTATAGCCACTGTCTTGTCTTCTTTATAACTACATTGACATGTTGGGACCAGGTTAGGTCCTCAGAGATCTTGACAACCAGGAACTTGAAGCTGCTCACTCTCTCCACTTCTAACCCCTCTATGAAGGTTAGTAATCAGCTCTTTTGTCTTACTGATGTTGATGTCAGGTTGTTGCTGCAGCACCACTCCACTAGTTGGCATAAACACTCCTGTATGCCCTCTCATCACCACCTGAAATTCTACCAACGATTGTATCGTCAGCAAATTTATAGATGGCATTTGAAAATATCCAATATGCTGGTGCCACTTGCTGTTTTTGTTGGCATCCAGGGTTCCAAGCATACCTAGCAATGTCTGGTTGAACTTTTTAGGCTGAGGATCACCCTGAGGGTGATATGGCATGGTCCTTGACTTCTCAACTCCAGGCATGCCCATGTATGAGCTAACTCTCAAAATCCCTTCCCTAATCTCTATGTAACCTTCTTGGGAGGTCATAATAAACAAAGTATTTCTTAGGCAACTGTGGATGCTCTCTGATCCTTTGTGGGGAAGGCTAGTGCATATCTGGTGTAGTGATCAGTGATGACCAAGACATTCACAAAGTTATTGGAATCAGGCTTTATGGAGAGATAATATATACACCCAAAATCAAGTGGTCCCATACTTTGCAAGTGAGATGATGGAGCAACTCTCATGGCAACATCTTGCTCTGAATGCATAGGATGCACAACCTACAGTACTCTTCAAACTCAAGCTTCATTCAGCGTCAAAAGAACTAATCACAAACCAATCCACAGGTCTTGTCAAACCCCAAATGACCTGAGTTATCATGAAGTGCCTTCTGTAGAAAAATGTGCCAAGAACAATCATGGTCATGAGGCCATGATTGCCTACATCACGCGACACGGCACATGATGATGATAATGATGTCATCATCACTGTCTGGGGGCATGTAGATGACCCCACCTATGTTTTTCGCCCTGTAGTGTATCTGCTCCGCCCATACAGATTCCACACGTTACTGAGCCAATGCCCACCCTTACCATTGCATTGAGTTGCTCCTTTACTAAAAACACTACCATCGCTTCTTTCCTTTTTTACCTGTCTGTCTTAGTTATTGCAAACCTCTGGATATTCAGTCCTTTGTTTTACTGCAGCCTTGTCTCCATATGGAGCACCACAGTAATGCAGCAGTTTCCAGGACACTATTACAGCTGGGGGCATCAGAATTTGGAGTTCAATTCCAGTGTCCTCTGTTAGCAAGTCTGTATGTTCCTTCCTGTGTGCGCATGGGTTTGCTCTGGGTGCCTAGTTTCCTCCAACAACCCAAAGACGTAACCATTGTAGGTTAATGAGTCTTTGTAAATTATCCATAATTAGCCTGGGGTTAAATTGATGGGTTGCTGGGCGGTGTGACTTGAAGGGTCGGAAGGGCCTTTCCATGCTGTATCTCTAAACAAAATAATATATTTTGGCAACTATATCATAACCTATTAGGTCTATCTGTACTTCTTATTCATCTATCTCATTGTGATGCTGTGCATTAAGGCACAATGGTTTCAGACTTTGTTCTTAACTCTCACAGCATTATGTTGCACTGTGGCACTTTTTGCTTCTATCTTTGTGTTATCATGTGCTTCTTTCGGAGTTGTTTTCTCCAGAGAGTGTAAGAGGCTGAGGTGAAACCTGTCAGAAGTTTATAAAACTGTAAGACGCATTGATAGGGTAGGGAGTCGGAATATTTATACTCCAGATTAGAATAAATGAACGTTCATTTAGATCAGAGATCAGGAGGAATTTCTTTAGCGAGAGGGTAGTGAATCTGTGGAATTCATGGCCAGATCACTGAGTAGATTTAAAGTGGAGGTTGATAGGTGCTAGACTCTCAAGGGCATTAAAGGTCATGGGATAATGGGGCTGAGAGGATTAATGAATCAGCCATGATGGAATGGTGGAGTAGATTTGATTGACTGAATGGCTTAATTCTTCTTCTATGTCTTACGGTCTTACTAGATAACAAATGGATTTTAAAATTTAAGTGTGAGGTGCTGCATTTTAGACACTTAAACCAGCTTAGGACCTTTACAGGCCACTGACAAGTGTCATGGAGCAGAGAGACTGGGATTACTGACATGCACAGTTCACCTAAAGCAGCTGTACAACTAGACAAGGTGATGAAGAAGGCGTTAAGCACGTTGACCTTTGTTGGCCAGAAAGAACTACAGCCTACAAATCAGTGAGTTCGAATGAATCAAGGACAGTGGAAGCAGACAGACCAATTGCCTTTGTTCTTGCCATAAGGGAGAAGATGAAGCCACTCTGTTCTCCATCTTGAGTTACATTTGTTTTAAAGTTGACACAATGATGCCTCAGGTAATCTACTGAACAAGGGATCATTTCCAAATGAGGAGTTATTTGTGAAGTGTTCTTTGGTTGGATGCAAGTTTGTGACTGTTGAACTCTGTATCTGTTCTGTGTGATTCAAGCTGGTTGCTGATTGAGAACAAGGAGCCATAAATTACAGATTGTTACTTGCTGGGAAAAGAGCAATAAATGGATGCTGGACTGGAGCAGAGTCAATAAAAAGGTGTTAAAGGTCAGGCATATGACCTACAGCCAATGACACTGGAATGCAATATTTGAATTGGTAAGAGATGAACATAAAAGTAGATGCTTCAAGTGTGCTGGCGGTGTTAACTCTGTAGGAGACTAACTATCACGGATGTGAGGTGTCCTATGGACACTTGTAGATTTGAAATAGAACTACGAGGAACATGTCGCCAGTAGCAGAAACTCCTTTTTAACTGGTATAATATTTTCTTTTCTTTGACTGTTCATGGAAGGTCAGGCAAACTTAGTTGGTGTGTTTCAGCTGTGTAAATTCACATCTTCTTCTATTGAGACAATAAAGGTACTTGTCAGTAATTACAGATTCTCTCTGTGCTTCCCTGATTATTTTTACAAGGGATGATGCAGTTACGTAAGTTGTGAAGTGGGAGAACTCCTCTTTTTCCCTTATTAGGGAGAGAGAGAGCCTGTAGTTACGTCTAATTTCTGGATGAACAAGTAGTCTTTGGAGTACTGCAAGTTTATGGCTTTGCTGATGCTTTGCTGCACGCTTGAGTGCTTAGTGGGGGAGTGCCGATGCTTTTTTGCTGGTGGGGGGTGGGGATCATTGCTTTGCTGCTACTTATACGTGGGAAGGGGTAGGTAGGAGGGCTTTGGGATTCTAACATTTAACTGTCATTCATTCTACGGGGCACTCCTGTTTTCATGGATATTTGCAAAGATAAAGAATTTCAGGATGTATATTGTATACATTTTTCAGACATTAAATGTACCTGTTGAGTCAGTGGTGAGGCTGCATTTGGAGTATTGTGTAGAGTTTTGGAGACCCTGTTATAAGAAAGGTGTCAAGCTGGAGAGGGTACAGAAGAGATTTACAATTATGGTTGAATCTTAGTTCATTCACATCAATTCTTGGGACTTGAATGAATAAGGATAGCAGATTTCCTTTTCTTAAATGTACCAGATTATTTACAATAATCCAGTAGTTTCATGACTCATGTCATTGAGACTAGCTTTTTTAACATCTAAATTCCTTATTTAGTTAGTTGCTTAAATTTGAATTTAAATGATCTAAGCTCCATGATGGGACTTAAATATGACTGTGAATTAGTGACTCTAATCTATCTAATATACTGCTACACTGGTATTATCTTAGCTGAATGTGCAGAACATAAAAGGTGCTATTAGAACCTACACACTTGAGTAAATGTTGCAACACCTTGACCTTCTGGACTAAAAATTCCTCTTAAATATTTGTGTTAAAATAATGTGGGGAAGTGATGCCTGTTCTTTCCAGTGCCTCTGGAACATGAATTTCAGCTTTCAATTTTGTTATAGGCAATTATAGGAAAAATTAAAGAATAAATTAGAATGTATGAAAAACTGTATATGAACAAGGACAGACAAACAACCAATGTGCAAATGATAGTAAACTGTAAATTTAAAAAAAATTTAGAACAGAAGTGCACCTCAGGGATGTGTGCTTAGCCCACTGCCTTACTCTCTCTATACCTATGACTGTGTGGCTAGGCATAGCTCAAATGCCATCTATAAATTTGCTGATGACACAACCATTATTGGCAGAATCTTAGATGGTGATGAGAGGGCACACAAGAGCAAGATAAGCCAACTAGTTGAGTGGTGTCGCAATAACAACCTTACATTCAACATCAGTAAGATCAAAGAGCTGATTGTAGAATTCAGAAAGGGTAAGATGAAGGAGCACAAACCATAGAGGGATCAGAAGTGGAGAGAGTGAGCAATTTCAAGTTTCTGGCAAGCTTCACTGGATGACGTGGATCATAATGTATGAGTACAGTGTCTGATGTCACCATTTCCTTTGCCTTTTGGAGAACCACCTCACACTGCTCTATCCATTACCATTTCTTCCTGATCTGTGGTAATGAGATCAAGGGGTGGAGCACAGTAGCCAGGTTTGGCAAGAACCTGTTATCATAATTGACAAACCCTAAAATGACCTCAACTGTGGTACTTTCTTTGGCCTTGGGGCATCCACCACAGCTTGAATTTTCTCAGCACACTTGTAAATCTTTTGTGTCCGTGGTGTGACTATGGTAAGTGATGCTTGGTTGAAAGAATTCACACGTTGCATTGTGCCCTGAGCCCATAACCTTCTAACCTTTTTTAATGCTGTCTTGAGATTTTGGAGATGTTCCTTGTCTTCCTCAGCAGTAACAATGATGTCATTGTTGTTGTTGTATTCACTGTTATAAATGTCATTCTCATAGGAGTTTCTCTAGTGTAGGTCCTTAGATATCTGCAGGCTTCAGGGCAGTTATTTTGAAATGCTGTTGAAACAGCCAGGCAAGTGTCCAATTCCATTTGAATTAATATGCCATTCACTTCTGGTGTAAGCCACATTGCTTGTCTGTTGTTAGTTTTCACATTGTAAATCCCAAGGCTACTCAGTCCTGCATAACTTTCATTATTATCAGGTTTTTCATCAACATCATGCAGATTAGTGCACTTTTTGAAACCACAAGTTTACTTTTTATTTTTTTCTTTTCCCTGTGCAGTTCATTTGTTTTTGTCTGTCTGACATGTTTTCTGTATGTGTCCTACTTTTCGCATTTTCTGAAAGTTTCACCTTTAAACCTGCATTGGTCTGGTGCATGTGAGCCTCTGACATAACAGTAACACAAATTGTTTGGCCAGGCAGATTACTGTTTAGACATTGCAATTTTGTTCACACTCATTTTCATTCATGACTACAACTCAATTGTGTCTCTGTCTGTGGTTTCCATTGATGCAATGATTTCAACTACTCTTTTAAATGTGATTTGTGCTTCAGTTGAGAGTCATTTTTTAGTAAACAATCTCTCAGTGCATCATTGAGCCCATCTCTGAAATGATAATGCTCAGAAACTCTTCAATTCAGCCATTTAAGTTGAAATGGACTCTCCTAGTGAAAAGTGGAAAAGCAAGTTCATGGGTTCATGGACTGTTCAAAAACCTAATGGCAGAGAGGAAGAAGTTATTCCTAAAACGTTGAGTGTAGATCTTCTTGCTTCTGTACCTCCTCTTAAATGGGTGTAATGAGAAGAGGGCGCATTCCACATGGTGAGGGTCCTTAATGATGTTTACCGTTTTCTTGAGGCATTGCCTTTAGAAGATGTCCTTGCTGGTGGTGAGTCTTGTTCAGGCGATGGAGCTGGCTGAATCCACAACACTTCACAGCCTTCCGATCCTGTGCATTGAAATCTCCTTACCAAGCAGTGATGTAACCAGTCAGAATGCTCTTCACAATACATTTGTAGAAGCTTGCTGGTGTTTTCGGTGACATGCTAAATCTCATCGAACTTACAAATAACTATATCTGCTGGTATTTCTTCATGGCTGCATCAATATGTTGGCCCAGGATAGATCTTCTCAGATGCTGACACCCAAGAACCTGAAGCTGCTCCCTCTTTTCACTGCTGACCACTCAGCAGTTTATGAACTATGTAAGAACCAATGACGGTTTAATATTTTTATATTTTTCCACATGAGTCATATATATATTAGTGCCAGAGGACGAGGCCATGAAGCTTATTAGAGCCACAGAGAAATACGGCATGTAAATAGGCCCTTTGGCACCTACCATCAACCATCTGTTTACACTTAACTGTATTAATCTCATTTTATTCTCCTCACATTATCATCAATTTTCCCCAGATTCTCCCACTCACCTACTCACTAAAGGAAATTAATCCAATTATCCTACCAACTTCCGAGTCTTTGGGATGTGGGAAAAAATGGAGCACCCCAGGGAAACCCTTATGATCACGGGAAAAACATGCAAATTCCCCACAGACAACACCTGAGGTTAGGATTAAATCTGGGTTTTTGGCACTGTGAGGCCACCCCTTTTAGATACCAAGACTAACCAAAAATAACCCTCCCTCCTGACTAACCAAAACCATCCCTCCTGATTACACTATCCAACTGTAGGTCCATGGCCCTGCAGATTACAAAACTTTGTGCTCATTCATATTTTAAATACAGTGGTGGCTGATAACGTTACCATCTTTTCATGCTGTAACCTTTTGATCTACACAACCCTCTGAGCAAAAATACTTTCTCAAACTCCTAATCCTTCACTACACTATTTCACTACTCTTCCCTCTGGTTATTAATCTTTATGCAGAGATTGTAAATCCAATCTTGACATGACTCCACACTTCTATTCCAGATCTGAATGTTGTGAGTTCAGTTAAAAATAAATATGTGGCTTGCTGGCAATAAAGTTATACTGCCAGAAGATGGCAGCTTTACACAGTATTTTCAAAGAATCCTTCCATTCTTGAGATTTATTTTTAAACTATACACTTCAATTCACACTTCAAACAAACTGCCAAGTACAGTCAAATCCTAGTTTGATCCCTAAGAAAGCTAATATTTTGTTTGCTTGTTTTGTTTTTGCAAGGACCTTTAATACCTAGATTTGTTTTGGATGGTTGAATAGTTTAAATTAATTGCCCTTCAAATTTGATATTTGAGAAAAGTCCTGTAAATACATATTGCTTGCTTACCAAATGTCAGGACTAGAGAATTGTGATGTTTACAGCCTTAATGCAGACACCAGCAATGTTAAAAGCTTAATGAATGAGTTGACCATCAATGCGAAGTAAGCTGCAGAGAGTTGTAAAATTAGTTAGCTCCATCATGGTTTCAACAGTATCCAAGACATCTGCAAGGAGAGGTGCCTCAAAAAGGCAGCATCCAACATTAAGGACTTGCACCACCTCGGACATGCCTTCTTCTCACTGTTCCTATCAGGAAGGAGGTATAGAAGCTTGAAGGCACACACTCAGCAAGTCAGGAACAGCTTCTTTCCCTCTGCCATCCGATTTCTGAATGGACATTGAAACCATGAACACTACCTCACTACTTTTCTATTTCTGTTCTGGCACTACTCACTTAGTTTAACTATTTGACGTACATAGATATTTATTGTAATTTACAGTTTTCTCCTATATCATGTATTGTGCTGCTACCTCAAAGTTAACAAATTTCACGACATATGCCAGTAATATTAAACCTGATTCTGATTCTGGTACTAAACTTCGAGACAAGTTTACCAAATAGACATGAATACCAGAAGCTAAAAACAATACTGATGTAACAAGGTATCGAGTTTTAGGCCACTGGGTCCAGTAGTTATAAAATGCTTTCCAATTTGCCACTGCAAAATTAAAATTTTAGCATGAATGGTTTCATATTCCAGTAAGCTCTGAAAAAAAATGGAGTACTGTGGTTAAAAGGTACTTATTTAACCCTACCTTAGTTCAATTTGTGAGTAAATATCTGGAAATTAATCCCTCACACCTGTGAAGGAGAACAATTTGAGTTTCGTTTGTGGTCCCTCTGCCATCAGGTTTCTGAATGGACATTGAATGCTTGAACACTTTCTCATTACTTTTTTTGCTTATTACTTATTACTTATTTAGTTTAACTATTATATGCATACACTTATTGTAATACATAGTTTTTATTATTATGTAATATACTATTGCTGCAAAAACAACAAATTTCAGCATGTTTGCCAGTGATATCAAACCTAATTTTGATTCTAATATTTGTCACCTTACTTTGGGCAGGAATTTATTCTGCCCAGTAAGCCTTTTTCAGTATAAAACTGACTCAGTTGTATGCAATACTAGTGTAATATGAAAATTTTGTCTGAGTAAAATGCCCACCTTGACTAAAAGATAATGGTTCTTATTGCTGGGAAGCTAAAACAAAAACAGAAATTGCTGGAAGTACTCTGCAGATCAGACACTCAATGTCACATTCTCAACACAAAAAATTCTGCGGAAGCTGGAAATCCAGAGCGACACACACAAAATGCTGGAGGAACTCAGTAGGTCAACCAGCATCTATAGTGAGGAATGGAGTTGACATTTTGGGCCGAGACCCTTCATTAGGACTTTTCCTTTCCATTGATGCTGCTTGACCTGCTGAGTTCCTCCAGTTTTTTGTGTGTGTCTCAATGTCAAATTCTCCAACTTTGATTGACTCACTATTCATTTCTGTTTGTATCAGAAATGGCCTTTTCCACCTGTGATGTGGGATCAATTTTTCTCTTTCTATTAGTGTAGTCTCGTTCCTAGGTAGTAGAAGGGATAAGCTCCCACTACCAATTAAAATGCTCCCTATGGCATGTGTCAACTACAGCCAAGTCCAGCTCCTGGCCTTCACGCGTGGCCTAGTTACTAAGCTCTGCAGAACCATTTTGACTGACAGGAGAAGGGGCAAAGATGGGTTATTGGCACCTTAAGTCCAGTCATTTCAAGCTGAGGGGCTAGTCAGCCATGGTTGGCAGCTCTTCTAGGAGAAGGAAAACTCTGATCTCAATGCTTTACCCACTCATTAGGAAGGTTTTGGGAGTAAACAATAAGGAAAAATCTGGAGCTGGAGTCCCTCAGGCTGCCCTACATTGATGTAGCAGGCGCCAAATTGTATCGGTTACAGCGTTCCTTTGGATCCATCAGTTGGGTGGAGAGTAGGAACCTGCAGCTGGGCAACAGCTGGCTTTCCATATAGTTCTGCCCTGGCTTGGGTACTGACTCGATGCAGTTAGGTTGCAACATCCAAGACCAACCTCGACCAACAGAGGGCTTTACCTACTGATGATGTCCAACAGCCCTGTTATTAGCAACATGTCGAAAAGAGGAAGTTTAATCTGATTTCAGTTGCTGCATTAACTCATTTGGTCTCACAATTGAAATTGGAAGAATGGGCAAAAAAGTGGCAGATGGAATACAGTGTTGGGAAATGGATGATAATGCATTTTGGTAAAAAGAATAATAGCGCAGACTATTACCTGAATGGGGAGAAAATTCAAACATCAGAGGTACAAAGGGACCGAGGAGTGCTCGAGGAAGACTCCCAGAAGATTAATTTACATGTTGAGTCCGTGGTAAAGAAGACAAATGCAATGTTAGCATTTATTTCAGGAGAAATAGAATATAAAAGCAAGGAGATAATGCTGAGCCTTTACAAGACTCTAGTCAGGCCACACTTGGAGTATTGTTAACAGTTTTGGGCCCCGTATCTTAGAAAGGATGTATTGTCATTGGAGAGAGTGCAGAGGAGGTTCACAAGGATGATTCTGGTAATGAAGGGTTAACATATGAGGAGCGTTTGGCAGCTTTGGGCCTGTACTCACTAGAATTTAGAAGAATGTGTGGGGATCCCATTGAAACCTATTGAATGTTGAAAGGACTAGATAACGTGGATGCGGAGAGGATGTTTCCTCTGGTGGGGTTATCCAGAACTAGAGGGCACAGCCTCAAATTGAGAGGCAACCTTTTAGAATGGAAGTAAGGAGGACTTTTTTAGCCAGAGAGTAGTGAATCTGTGGAATGCTCTACCACAGACTATGGTGGAGACCAAGTCCATGAGTATGTTTAAAGCAGAAGTTGATAGCTTTCTGATCAGTCAGGACATCAAAGGATAGGACGAGAAGGCAGGTGTATGGGGTTGAGTGGGATCTGAAATCAGCCATGATGGAATGGCAGAGCAGGCTCGATGGGCTGAATGGCCTAATTCTACTCCTATCTCTTATGGTCTTACCTGGAGCAAAGCCTTATTAGATCTGCTGTAATTGAGGACCCAGCCCAGGTGGTGCCTTATGCCTGTGGCTACAGTGGATTATTTTGACATTTTAATAGCCTGGTCATCATGGCTAAGAAGGACTATATTCCAACTAACACCTGTGAAAAATTATATTTGCTGAACATTAACTGAGCAATGCAGTTGTGTATTTCCTGATATTGTAGAACGATGACTGCTTAGTAGTATAATAACCATCAAAGGTAGTCGAAGAACCACAGTAATTTCAAGACTGTTCAGCTCCATTGTGCTCAAAATCATTTTAGGTTTGCAATGCACAAACTATTTTAATGCTGCCTTGCTGAAGAAAGTATTGTTATAGCTTTTGGCTCTTTAACAAAATTCTCCCTTCAAGGCTTTCCGCCAAGTTTTCTGTTGCTTTGTTTTCTATTGCCTACTGAGTAATTTGATTCCTTGCCTTTTACCTTCATACCTTATGTGGCAATTTGAAGAGAACTTTGTGAGGTGAACGCCACTCAATATTTCTTCCCAACTTTTTTGAGTTTGCATAATTTGCAGAAATATTAATGTCGTGCAAGTGTTGCTGTTAGACAGAATGATACCAGAGCTAAACTCTGAGGACAGGGTGGAGGATTAATCTTAAATCCACTGAGTACAAAGATTGAGAGTTGGTCTAATTGATGTGTTTCATGTAACAAGAGGGATTAAGGGTGATGATAGACAGGAACAACTTTCTCTGGCAAGGAAAGGGCAAAATAAGGAAGGATGATTTTAAATTTAACAAGATTTTTCATGGGCTGTAGGGATTGTTTTATGCTCTGCAGAGTTTAGAACAGTAAGTGGTAATTCCATTGAAACATGCAAAAGACTTTCCAGGCTTGGAGGAATAGATGAACAGATTCTTTTTTCTTCCTGGGTGGGTGTGTAGAATCACGGGTATAATCTTAAATAAAGGGGTCAACCATTCAGGACAGAGATGAGTAGGTTTCTTTACCCAGAGGGTGGTGCATGTTTGGAAGTCTTCATCCAAGGAAGTTACGGAGGCTCAGGCTCTGAGTGTATTAAATTAGATAAACAATAGCTTTTTTATATTAAAGAATCAAGGGGTTTAGGTTTAGTGCAGGAGAGTGGCATTGAAGTAAATGATCTTGTAGAGACTGAGCAGACTGAGACTGAGCGCAGTGGCCTTCCCTGGCTTCCAGTTCTTAAGCTTTTATATTCTTCTGCCAGTCCATTAGGAGTGATGTCAGGCAGCAATTCTCTACACAAAGTGGAATGGAAATCTGGAACTCTCTCTGAGTGCTCAGGGCTGAATTGAAAATTTCAAAGCCAAGATTGATAGACTTTTATTTCCTCAGGGATACTGATGATTAAAATACAGAGTTGAATTTATTTAGTTACAATCAAGTTAAAGTTCAAGTTTATTGTTGTTTTTGGTATACATACATAGGGTATACAGTAAATGCCATGAAAGGTAGCTTTTCGCAGTAGTAGCGCAGTTCATTTATGAACATGACAAACATAAGTTAACACCAACTAAAGTTAAAATAATATATAAATAATATTTAATATGTGTAAAAATCAATAAACCTAGTGACATTAATGTAAGATAAAGAGGGAGATAAAGAAATATAGTAAACACAAAGTACACTGCAGATGCTGTGGTCAAATCAACACATACAAACAAGCTGGATGAACTCAGCAGGTCAGGCAGCATCCATTGACTGCTCATTTCAATGGATGCTGCCTGCCCTGCTGAGTTCATCCAGCTTGTTTGTATGTGTTAAAGAAATATAGCGCTCTGGTTAGGCCACATCTGGAGTATTGTGTATAGTTTTGGTTGCCCCACTATAGGAAGGATGTTAAGGATTTGGAGAGGGTGCCGAAGTGGTTTACCAGGATGCTGCCTGGTTTAGAGGGCATGTGCTATCGTGAGAGGCTGGATAAACTTGGGTTGTTTTAGCTAGAGTGCCAGAGGCTGAGGGGAGATCTGATAGCGATTATGAGAGGCATAAATAGAGTGATCAAAGAATATCTGTTTCCCAGGGATGAAATGTCTAATACCAGAGGGCATTCATTGAAGGTGAGAGGGAGTAGGCTCAAGGGGGATGTGAGGGGTAAGGTCTTTACTCAGAGAGCTTTGGATGCCTGAAATGTGCTGCCTGATATGGTGGCTGAGGCAAACACACTAGGTTTCTCTTAAGAAACCTTTAGAGAGGCACATGAATGTAAGGAAAATGGAGGGATATGGACATGGTGTAGGTAGGAGTGATTAGTGTTTGGGTGTTTTTGATTTGCTTTTGAGTTGGTTCAATGTGGGCCGAATGGCCTGTTCCTATGCTGTGTTCTTCTGTGTTCTATCAGGTGCTTGTTATGTTTTGTAACTTAAAAACATTAAATATTCATAAGGGAAGACACAGGAGTCCAAAATGTGGGTCTAACTTCATGTTTACTTTAAGCGAGGCACATGCGTATCATGTGGTAGGGTGATGACATATGCAATTCACATATTTATGCATATAACCCATAATTAATTATTTAAACTAACAAGGAAGCTTAATATAACAATGTACAGAGTATACAACATTACCCAAATATTACTGAAATATTAAATCACACTCCTCCCTCCCTAGCTACAAACTCCAACTCAATAGAGAATCCACCTCAACTATCTACACAGTATACTATATAACACAACTAGTGTATGCAGATATCCACAGCATAGTAAATTTTAAATTGTCCTATTCAAGCCTAAAGACGTGATCATTGTGGATGGTTTCTTACTCTTATGCGATAACATCTTTCCTGACAAGGAGGTCACTCTCCTTGGCAGGTGAGACGAAGCTGTGAAAGGATCTCAGATTCTGGGCCCTCCTCCATGCTGGTTGTAGGAGTTGACTCTGAGACTGCAGGAAGTGGTTCTGACAGTGGTAGCCACCTTTCTTCTTCTTCCTTTGGCTTCTCAGTGATTCAGGAACAGCTTCTTCCCTTCTGCCACCCAATTCCTAAATGGACGTCGAACCCTTAGACACTACATCACTTTTTTAATATATAATATTTCTGGATTTTGCACAGTATTTAATCTATTCAATATACATACAATTGATTGATTGGTTGGTTGGTTGGTTGGTTTGTTTGTTTGTTTATTTATTTGTTTGTTTGTTTGTTTGTTCTATATTATGTATTGCACTGAACTGCTGTTGCTAAGTTAACAAATTTCACATCACATGCTGGTGATAACAAACCTGATTCTGATTCTTCTAATTTGTGCATCTTGATCTTTGGATGATACATATAGTTCACTTGAGTATTCAATTATTAATTTTATTCCTTCCTTTACGATTTGATCTCTCCTCTTGGTTTCCTTATTCATAACATCGTCTGATGAGCCCTCTGTTTTTGTATCTCCATTGACTCTTTTGTTTTTGAACTTCCATTCATCCAGCTGGGCTTTGGTCTTTGCCTATATTTTTACAAGCAGCCTTTTGTCTCCCAGTTGAAGTTCGTGCAATAACCTTACTGTAGATTCTGATGCTTTATACTCACAAAAGCTGAATACTGCAACTTTTCTGAAACTTCTTGAACATTCTCCCATTTTAAAACCAAACCACATTTCGTAAGTAACTGCTTGGTTAACATATCAGAGCCTTTCTCTGGTAGGTTGTCTACAAAAACTGTTGTAGTCAGAAAACTAATTTTGTCACTTCGACAATTCCTCTGAGCAGCATGGCCCTTCCTTGGTCCAAAATACTTCCCAAATAGAGGTACAGAGATTTGTCCTCTGTTGGGCAATGGTTTATCGTGTTCAGTAAGTAGACTGAGGTGGCCTTTGACAAGGTGCTGCACATGAGGCTGCTAAACAAGATAAAAGCCCATGGAATTACGGGAAAGTTACATACATGGATAGAGCGTTGGTTGATTGGCAGGAAACAGAGAGTGGGAATAAAGGGATTCCATTCTGGTTGGCTGCCAGTTACCAGTGGTGTTCCACAGGGGTCCATTGTTTGGCACGGACTAGAAGGGCTGAAATGGCCAGTTTCTGTGCTGTAATTGTTATATGGTTATATCAACGATTTGGATTATGGAATAGGTGGCTTTGTGGCTAAGTTTGCTGATGATACAAAGGTAGGTGGTGCTGAGGAAACAGAGTCTGTAGAGAGACTTGGGTAGATTGGGAGAATGGGCAAAGAAGTGGCAAATGAAATACAATGTTGGAAAGTGTATGGTCATGCACTTTGGTAGAAGAAATAAATGGGCAGACTATTATTTAAATGGGGATAGAATTCAATGGAATTGTTGTTCTGAGATGCAATGGAACTTGGAAGTCCTCGTGCAGGACACCCTTAAGGTTAACCTCCAGGTTGAGTTGGTGGTGAAGAAGGCAAATGTAATGTTGGCATTCATTTCTAGAGGAATAGAGTACAGGGGCAGGGATATGATATTGAGGCTCTATAAGGCACTGGTAAGATCTCACTTGGAATACTGTATGCAGTTTTGGGCTCTTTATTTAAGAAAGGATGGGCTGACTTTGGAGAGGATTCAGAGAAGATTCACTAGAATGATTCCGGGAATGAGAGGGTTAACATATGAGGAACATTTGACCGCTCTTGGACTGCACTCCTTGGAGCTTAGAAGGATGATGGGGGAGCTCATAGAAACATTTCCAATGTTGAAAGGCATGGACAGAGTGGATGTGACAAAGATGTTTCCCATGGTGGGGGAGTCTAATACGAGAGGGCATGACTTGAGGATTGAAGAGCGCCCATTCAGAACAGAGATGCAAAGAAATTTTTTTAGCCAGAGGGTGGTGAATCTGTGGAATTTGTTGCCAAAGGTGGCAGTGGAGGCCAAGTCATTGGGTATATTTAAGGCAGAGATTGATAGGTATCTGAGTAGCCAGGGCATCAAAGGTTATGGTGAGAAGGCAGGGGAAAGGGACTAAATGGGAGAATGGATCAGCTGATGATTAAATGGCAGAGCAGACTCGATGGGCCGAATGGCCGAATTCTGCTCCTTTGTCTTATGGCATCATCCAGTAACTTTCTTAATTCACTTTCAGTTGGTTTCATTGCAGGGATGTGGCATGAAAATGGTGTGTGGATCTCCAATCAAGTTGTAATTGTTTCAGCCAATCACGCCCCCACAATGCTGGCTCTTCTGTTTTTACAAGCTCAGTATGGCTTATTGTTTGTTTATTTCACAGTTATTCTCACACCAGTTATCTTTTCTCCACTATAAGGTCTTAGTTGAATATCTGCAGTTTTCAGTTTGGTATCTTTGAAATGCCATTCAAATTCATTTTGTGGAATGACTGAAACAGCTGAGCCAGTGTCCAATTCCATTTTAATTAATTTGCCACTCACTTCTGGTGTAAGCCATATTGCTTGTTTATTGTTAATATTCACTTTGTAAGTCTCAAGGCTACGCAGTCCTGTGCCGCTCTGTAATGTGGAAGCAGGTTCACAGGTTTGCTGAGTGAGACAGAAAATACCGACTATGAAGAAGCATTTATTTACAGACAGTAAAAATTTCAACCAAACATTTAAGTTCCACCAAGTAACACAAACTACAAAACTAAATATTCCACAAACAGATACTTAGCTAAAAGTGCGCATGCAGCATACCTTCCCAATGGTTACTCTTATACCTGTGGTGTTTGAAACCAGATACTAACTGCCATGGCACATAAGGCAACCAATAGGAAGAGTGGCTGCAGTTTTTAAACTAACCAATCAACAATCAGCACAGCGGAAGTGTCTTTCGAATGACAAATACGTAAGCCATATCCCCACACTACGCACTCATCAGATTTTTCTTCAACAAGATGCAGATGAGTGCTCATTTTGAAACTGCAACTAGACTTTTTATCTTTTTCTTTTCTGCGCAGTTCACTTATATTTGTCTGCCCGACTTGACCTTTGTATGTGTTCTGCTTTGTTGAATTTTCTGCAAGTTTTGCCTTTAAGCTTGCACTTGTCTGGTGTATGTGAGCCCCTGCCGCAGCTGTAACACAATTTGTTCAGCCAAACTGATTTATGTTTAGACACTACAATTTTGTTCATGTTCACTTTCATTCATGACTGCAACTCAATTGTGTCCCTGTCTGTGGTTTCCATTGAAACAGATTTCAACTGTTCTTTTAAATGTAAGTCGTGCTTTAGTTAGGAGCCATTTTTGAATGCTTTCTTGTAAGATTCCACAAACTAAACAATCTCTCAGTGCATCATTAGGCCCATTATTGAACTGGCAATGCTCAGACAATCTCTTCAATTCAGCCACATATGCTGAAATAGACTCCCCTTCCCTTTGATGAAACCTAAAGCATTCTGCAATCAACAATGGTTTCAGTTCTAAGTGTTCCTTCATTACTTTTACAATAGCAGCAAAGCTCATTTCTGCTGGTTTGGTTAGAGCAGTTAAGCTTTAAAACAAACTGTATGCCTTTCAACCCAATGAACGCAGAAAAATTGGTACTCATTTCTCATTGGTTATTTCATTTACTTCAAAATATTATTAAATTAGCTCTGTATACATATTCCAGTTACCCTTTATCAAATAAGATGTATCAATTTTTCTGACATAGCCATTTCTTCTCTTTTTTATTATTATTATCACCTGGTACTCTCTGTTTATAAACCCTGAATTTTTTCATTTCTGACTTTTGTCTACCCTTTCTAAGAAAATGTGTTGCACTGCTTTCAACTCAATTGTTCCTTGCTCCATTTTTTTTCGTTTAAAAGGCTCGCTGTGTTTCAACAGGTTGCTAGCTATCTTGGGTTGGTTTTAAGAATATCTCATCACCACTGTTATGTTTTGGAACTTCAAAACATTAAACTAATTCTAAGGAAGACACTTCAGTCTGAAATGCGAGTCTAGCTTTGTGTTTACGTTAAGCAAGGCGCACACGTATCACGTGGTAGCATGATGCTGTATGCAATTCACAAATATTAAATACACAGTGGTACTGATAGGGTTTTACAGATCAGTTCAAGAACCTGCTGGGAAAGGGAAAGAAGCTGTTGTAGAACCCTGAGGTGAGAAGCTTCAGGTTCCTGTACCTCCTGCCTGATTGCAGCTTCGAGAAGTGGGTACAGTGCAGATGGGGTTGCCTGGTGATGGAAGTGGCCTTTCTGAGACATTGCTTCCAGTAGATGCCCTCAAAGGTGAGGAGAGAGAATACACTACAGTACACACTGGCACAGCTAGAAGAGTCAGTATTATATTGACCCGGGTTTAGACCATAAGATATAGAAGCAGAATTAAGCCATTTGGCCCATCGCATCTGCTCTGCCATTTCATCATGGCTGAACGAATTTTCCTCTCAGCCCCAATCTCTTCATGTCCTGACCAATCAAGATTATGTCAACCTCTGTTTTAATTACTTTAATTACACATAAAGGCATGGCCTCCACAGCTGCCTGTGGCAAAGAATTCCACAGATTCACCACTCCTGGCTAAAGAAGTATCCCCTCATCTCTGTTCTAAAAGGATGCCCCTCTATTCTGAGGCTGTGTCCTCTGGTCTTAGACTGTCCCACCATAGGAAACATCCACTCCACATCCACTCTATCAAGACCTTTCACTATTTGATAGATTTGAATGGAGTCACCCTTTATTCTTCTGAATTCTAGTAAAGGCCCAGAATCATCCAACACTCTTCATACAATAATATGAATCATTTTCATGAACTTCCTTTGAACGATCTCCAGTTTCAGCACATTCTTTCTAGGATAAAGGGCCCAAAACTGCTCACAATACTCCCAGTGAGGCTTCACCAGTGCTTTATAAAGTCTCAGCATTACATCCGCGTTTTTATATTCTAGACCTCTTGAAATGAAAGCTAACATCACATTTGTCTTCCTCACCACAGACTCACCCTGCAAATTAATCTTTAGGGAATCCTGCACAAGGACTCCCAGGTCCCTTGGCACCTCATTTTTATTGTATTTTCTCTTCATTTAGAAAATAGTTAATTCTTTCATTTCTTCTACCAAAGTGCATATCCATACACTTCCCAACACTATTCCACCTACCATTTCTTTGCCCATTCTCCTAATGTATCTAAGTTTTTCTATAGCCTCTCTACTTCCTCAAAACTACCTGCCCTTCAACCTATCTTCATATCTTCTGCTAACTATGCAACAAAACTATCAATTCCATCATCCAAATCATTGACATATAATGTAAAAAGAGTTAGTCCCAACACAAACCTCTGTGGAACACCGCTAGTCACCGACAACCAGAAAAGGCTCCCTTTATTCCCACTCTTTGCCTCCTGCCAATCAGCCACTATTTTATCCATGCTAGAATCTTTCCTGTAATACCATGGGCTCATAGCTTATTAATTAGCCTCATGTGTGGCACCTTGTCAAATGCTTTCTGAAAATCCAAGTACACAACATTAACAGATTCTCCTTTGTCTATCCTGCTTGTTATTTTTCAAAGAATTCCAACAGATTTGTCAGGCAAGATTTTCCCTTGACTACAGCCTGTTCTATCACGTGCTTCCAAGTACCCTGAGACCTCATATTTAATAATCGATTTCAACATCTTCCCAACCACTGAGGTCAGACTATATTTTCTTTTCTTCTGCCTCTCTCCCTTCTTGAAGAGTGGAATGACATTTGCAATTTTCCATCTTCTGGAACCATTACAGAATCTAGTGATTCTTGAAAGATCAATACTAATGTCCCCATAATCTCTTCATCCACCTCTTTCAGAACCCAGGAGTGTACACAATCTGGTCCAGGTGATTTATTTAGCTTCAGACCTTTCAGTTTCCCAAAAACCTTCTCTCTAGTGATGGTAACTTCACACAATTCATGACCCCTGACACCTGGAACATCCACCATACTGCTAGTGTCTTCCACAGTGAAGGATGATGCAAAATACTTAGACAGTTCGTCCACCATTTCCTTGTCTCTCATTTATACCTCTCCAGCATTGTTTTCCGGTGGTCTGATATCAACACTCGCCTCTCATTTACACTTAGTGTATCTGAAGAAACTTTGGTATCCTCTTTAAGATAGCTTTAATGGCTTGCTTTTGTATTCAGTCTTTACTTCCTTATTGATATTCTTAATTGCCTTCTGTTGGTTTTTAAAAGCTTTCCAATCCTCTAAATTCCTGTGCTTCATTAGCTTTTATGTTGGCTTAGACTTCTCTTGTTAACATGATTGTGTCATCTTTCCTTTAGAATACTTCTTCCTCTTTGGGATGTATATATCCGGTGCCTTCTGAATTGCTTCCAGAATTTCCAGCCATCATCTCTGCCAGTGTTCTTTTCCAATCAATTCTGATCAACATGCTCATGCCTCTGTAATTCCCATTACTCTACTGTAGCACTGATACATCTGACTTTAATTTCTTCTCATATAACAGGGTGAATTCTATCATATTAAGATCACTTTACCCTTAGGGTTCTTATTCCTTAAGCTCTCTAAGGTCACTGAGACTACACTGATCATCAACCATCCAATTTACCCTCCACCAGCTTTTCTCTTTTCTCTTTTCTATTTTAGGCATAGAACATAATGCAAATTGGTTATGCTATCACGGTATACAATACTAGTTGACTATAGTTCAAATACTGCACGCTGTTTTGGTCACCTCATTATGGGAAAGGGCGCACAGGGGACATGATGATGTTCTAATGACAGGAAACTTGCAGGTTTGAAGAAAGACTAACTGGCGATTGTTTTTCTTTAAACGGGAGGCTGAGGAGAGACTTTGTGATGAGAATAAGATTATCAGGGACTAAACAGAGCAAATAGAAAGGGCCTGCTTTCATTAGAGGAATTATTAAAAACACGGTGAGGCTACATTTAAAGCAATTGGTGGAAGGCTTAACAGAGAAAATGAGGATGATAGCTGGATCTCAAATATGCAGAGACTCTCACCAAATTTATCAAGGGTTGAATATGGGTTTGAAAAAATATGACCTGCAGGGGTGTAGATCAAGACAGGATCAGGTAGTTTATTTTATATTGGCATTGGCATAATGTATGAAATAGCTTGAGTTTTACATTTTCTGTAAGTCTTTGTTGACCTGCTCATTATCTGTTTTCTACTCTGGAGACTTTGTTGTTAGCACATTAACTGCTGTCTTTATCTAAATAGTGATAATGCTTTAAAAGATGCTCATTGGCTGTGAAAACCTTTGTAACATCCACAGGTCCTGAATAATTGCAAGTCATTTTTGACCTAAGTGTGCTCACGTGCCATTCAGCATGATATTATTCACAAATGATTCACATTGACAAAATAACATTTGTTTGGTGAGTTGATAACTAGCACCAGAGAAACAGAAATAGATGTAAAAGCAGTAAGATCTTTTAAAGTAGATTAATTAGGGAGTGGAAAGCCTGGGAGGAAATACTAGGAATATCAGGATCCTGAATAGCTTTATAACCAGATGTCTTTCAATGTATTTCAAAGACAGGAAGGCAAAAGCAGAGGCAAATGCAGTTGCAAAATGCTACTGCAGGCATGAGGGGTTGTGCTCTGAAATTCTATGAAATCCCCAGTGTTTATGTTGAAGACTTTACGCAGATGAGGGGTAGATGTAGCTGGTGATGAACAGGTTGAAGCAGGAATTTTTAAAATATGCCGAAAGACATTACATTTTTGTCCAAAGCTGCAGTATTATCCTGCAATGCTTCTTTAGATGACAGTTAGACGGTATTGTATTTTAAATTGCTTTTAGTTACTTAGATTTCTAATTTTCAGTATTCCTGACAGTTTATCTTCTAGATCTTGAACAACGTTTTCTTCTACCCACAGAATTCTTGTCACATCTCGTATATAATTTGTGGGTAAAGGTATTCATTGTTGACATTGCCATTCTGTGTCCAAGAACAAGGAGGCAACTATTGTCGACAGAATCTCAGACAGTGACAAGGAGGCGTACAGGAGTGAGATAGATCGGCTGGTTGAGTAGTGTCATAACAACAGCCTTACATTCAGCATCAGTAAGTTCCAAGGAAGGGATTGTGGACTTCAGGAAGGGGAGGTCGAGGGAACACACGCTAGTCTTCATTGAGTGGTAAGTAACGGAAAGGGAAAGCAGTTTCAAGTTCCTGAGAGTCAACATAGAGGACATCTTCCAAAGGAAATGCCTCAAGAAGACACATCCATCATTAAAAACTTCCACCACTCAGGAGATGCCTTCTTCTCATTAGTACCTTCAGAAAAGAGGTACAGGAGCCTGAAGACATTCACTCAATGCTTTAGGAACAGTTTTTTTCCTTTTGTCATCAGATTTCTGTACAGACAATCAACCCATAAACACTACCTCATTATTTTTGCTTTCTTTTTGTGCTACTTATTTTTTTGTTATATATACATATTTTTCTTAATATATAATTTATAGTATATTTTATGTATTGCACTGTACTGCTGCCACAAAGCATCAAATTTCACGACATATATTAATGATAAGCAACCTGATTCTGAGTCTATGAGAAAGTGCTAGAGACCAGGCATTCAGTCCTGATCTCTGATGCTGTTGCTGTGGAGTTTTCATGTTTTCCCTGATCCATGCAGGTTTCCTCTGGGTGCTCTGGTTTCCTCCCATATCTCAAAGATGCGAGGTTGCTCAGTTAGTTCACCACTGTAAATTGCCTCTAATGTGCAAATAAATGGTAGAATCTAGGGAAGGTGTGCAGAAAAAATTGGTATAAATGTAGCATTAGTGTAAATGAGTCAGTGCAGACCGTGGTGGACTAAAGGGCCTGATTCAGTGTTGTACCTTTCCATGACTGTAAAAACTGGATGTGTTGGGGTTCTTTAGTTCTAACTGTTTCATTTGAGAAGTTGTCAAAACCAGAAGCATCTGGTGTAAGTCTGGGAGCATGTTGCACATAAAAACATTTTCTTGTCCAGCAGTATTGCCTTTTATAGCAACATCTATGCCCTTTCATGACTCTCAATGAGCCAAACTATCCAAGCAGATTTCCCTTGTTGGACACATATCAAGGTTATTTGATTTTTCTTGCTGTTCCTTTCTCCTCTGACTGAAGGAGCTTTGAATAACCTTGAGAGAAAACACAGAAAATAACCTAATTAAATCTGCAGCGTAAAACTTTGTGTCACATGCAGCAAATCAAGACTGGGAGTTGTTGACATTGATCACCTTATCTTAAAAATATACAGGCTTGCATGTAGCACCTTTTGTAAACTGGATATCCAAAAGTGCTTTTAGTTTTATAAGGAAACAAGGCAAGGTTTCACAATTGGCAATGTGACAATGACCAGATGAATTCACTCATGAGCATTAGTTGGGCCACTGCTGGGACACTGTGTAGAGTGCTGGTCACTGCAGAAAGGTCATGATAACACTCAGAAGGATAATGAGGATTCTTACAAGGATGCCATCCATTTTCTCTGTCCTATTGCGCCTGCTGTCAAAATGGGACCTACTATTGCAGGACATCTAAAATGTCCTCCTTCTTCAGGAAACATGCCTTCCCTTCTACTGCGGATGATGGAGCCCCCTCTTCCATTTCTTCTTTTTCACAGCTATCTGCTCTCACCCCATCTCCCTCCAAACGGAACAGAGATAAATTTCTGACTTTTTTCATAATTTTGCCGGCTGAAGAAAGATGATTACAAGAAGTGTCATGGTTGGTATTTCTTTCTTAGGGATAAATGAATGAGAGAAGATTTAAATGAGGTTTATAAAATTACGGGATGTCTAAAAGGGCAAACAGTAAAAACATTTTTGGCTGAGCAATGAGTTCAGTAACCAGGTCACGGATTTAAGTTAATTGGTGGAAGAACTAAAAGGGGAGGAAATGTTATTTCACACAGTGAGTTGTGAGGGCCTGGAAATCACAACCTGAAATTGTCATGGACAGAGGGACAGCACATTTGAAAAGTATCAGGATTAACACTTGAAGAGTTTTAACCTCCGAGGATAGGGGCTGATATCTAGTATGTGGAATTAACTTAAACCTTCTCACTCCAACTTGTCTGTGTGCATCTAAACCATCACAAGTTTAAGGACACTGAGTGACCTCATTCTGCACTGTAAATTCCTATATTTCTATGATATTGGATTGAATGGAAGGTTGGACTTTTGGACAAGAAAACAATGACAACTTCCATGCACTTTCCATACGATACAATAGGATCTTTTGCACGATAAGGGCATGGGTTTAATGCTTCGTCCTAAAAAAGATACCTTTGACAGTGCAGAGCTCTGCTCAATACTACATGTGGAATGCCAACATAGATTTTCTACTCAGGTATCTGGAGTAGGACCAGGCCGCATTGTTTCCTGATTTAGATGTATAAGTGCTGTCCATTAAACCCCAATTAGAGTCACATATATTAAACTATAGAAAGATGTAGGAGATACTTTTTTTTTGTACAGAGCAAAATGGACCAAACTAGAAAAGATTTTTAGGAGTGCAGGTTGGCTCTGAGCTTTCATAGAGGGAGCCTGACAGTTGAAATCAATTTGGAGTGAGTCACTGATTGTGAAAGCATATGGTTAGACATGAGCAAAGGACACACAGGAAATCCAATCAAAATATCTGTAAGCACTGAGGGCAAGTTACTGAATCTGAAGGTGAGGACAAGTTGGAACAGACTGACGAAAAGAATGTCTGAGGTGCAGCAGACATTGTGTTTCGAAGAAGTTTGTCTGCACTGTTTGAGGACTGACCCTGAAGCTAACTTTAGGTCCTTTTGAACTGTCAGGCTCTCTGCCCCCCACCCCTGTGATTCTGTATATTAAGTATACCTACATGCACATCTCCTAAAATAAGCACAAAAAATGCTGAAAATATTCAACAGGTCTGATAGCATCTGTAAAGAATGAAACAGAATTAGTACATTAGGTCTGTTGGTTTTGTCAAAGACAATTATTGTACATTAAAATTTATGAATGGATTATCACAGACGAGGAGGGTTTGCAATATTCCCTGATGTATGCTGCCAATAAGATTGTACTGCTCGAATGTATGCTGACAAAACAAAGTAATATTTGTAGACATGTAGCTGAGCCCAGATGTTAAAATTTTTAATGTACAGATTTAAAAGAAACTGTTGCAACATATCAATATTTGACAAGCAATTATGTTTATTTGCTCTGGGAAGTCAGCAAAATGGCATTTTAATCTCAGTCAGGTGCAATTGCATCGCATTTTGATATGATAAATCTGACTAGAGCATGTGCTATCTCCATAAATAAGAAGTGAGCTTAACTGAAATAGTTTTTCAATGAATGTTAAGCATTTTATAGTTGAAAAAATATTTTAATTATTGAAGGGAAGAGAGTTATGAAAAAAATGTTTCTCTTTGGTTAAGGAATTGATTTACTTGTCTATGTGGTTCAGCAGCAATATATAATTAAAATAAAACACCCTGATATATTTTTTGCAATTTCATGCGTCATCAGCTTGTCTCCACATGACCTGCTGGTAGAGATGGTTATCTTATTCTGCCTCCAGCATTTTGAAATTGACAAGATTCTGCTTTCCGATTCTCTTTAATTATTCTTATATTTTCACCCACCACTGCTACTACTCTGCAAAAGACATTTAAATGTGTTACTGGGAAAGCTCTCATAAATTCATTGTGTGGGTGACTTTTAACAATATGATGGGCATCATAAAAGCTTTAACAACACTCCTCTGTCTTTGTGTGCAGGCAGAGAATAGAATGCTCCTACACTTTTTCACTTGGCAATGTACCACCATGGCATTTTTCTTTCTTTCCTTTGTGCATTATCTTTTGTTTTTGTCACAGATTATAGGTCACCAGCTTATGAAGAGAATAGAGAGGCACTACAGTAGTTGAAACAAAGATATACAAGGATGATACCAGGCTATAATTATCAGCTAAGGCTGAGCAGATAAGGACTCATTCCCCTAGGCAAAGTTACATCTTTCATGGTAGTGACTATGATGCCCCTTCCCTCCTCAACCTCATCCAAGAGGAAGTTATTAAGTTCATCAAACCTTCTCCAACGCATACGGATCACGAGTGAGGCACACCATTCCACAATTTACCTATCTTTTCTCCGTACTATTCATCCCTCTTTCCAGTCAAAATTCTATTGACTTTACTCTTGGAAGTTTCAATTGATCTGATTTCCAATTTATAAAATATATAAAGTTGTCAGTAATACTTCAAAGCATAATTAGAAAGACCAGTTTCCATTGGACAGAAGGACTGAATAGGTTCAACAATTTCCCTTTAAAAATAGAGCAAGAGATGATCTGGGAAAAAAAAACTAAAAGGAGGATACTGGAAATACACAACAGGTCAAGCAGCATCAGTGGGGAGAAATTGTTGACATATCAGGTCAATAAGTTTTCATCAGAAAGCTGTAAGAGTAACTTACTTTTTGGCTCTCTGGCTTATTATTTCTAGCATTTTCTGTTCATGTTTTAGATTTCCACCACTTTTCTAAATTATAAGGATTTTGCCTTTTGGTTTTCAAAATTATAGTGAGTTTGTAACGTTCTCCTTCGTGTGTAACGAAACGCCGAATTAAACGTCGAGATAAACCACAGTCAATAAGAACCAGATCGCAGTAAGATTAACCATTTACTGTTCACTCTTCACATTAACATATGGTGAAAACTGTTGATAAAACAATACAAGATTGATACAGTATTTGTTCCTTCCTTAATATCACATTTCAATTGTAAATACTTGCAAAGGTGACTATAACTACATTACACTAAGGTGCAGTATACAGGCAGAGTTTACCTGCTCCATTGACTACTTTAAATACACTTCCATGCAAACTATCCGCAACTCTTTAACTAACGAAAGCATAAACATTATCGACCGTCGTTACTTCTAACAGGATCGGCATTAACATCTTAGTTCAATATATCGATTATCTATTAACTTACAGCGTTGCTCTCACTGTGATTTCTCATGCCTGCAAAACAACTTCTGCTCAGGTGTGCCTCGTGGTGAGCCTCCACCCTCGCGCTAATTTCAAACCAGTACTTTCCCACAAGACGCGGCGAAACCGGATGTGACGTCATCGCATGCCGATATATTTTACATGCAATGAATATACTTTAAACACTTCTAATTCTAACTAGAAAATACTATCGAATGAATTACTAAGCAAAAATATTATAAACTAAATAACTGTCGTAAAGACAGCACAGAGTTTAATACAACAGGTGCAGAGAAAATGTTTTTGCTTCAGAGAGAATCTGATCCCAGCTATCATAAATATACTGAAGGTATTAATAAGGGTCTCAGCCAAATCTTTGTTACCCACATTCTTGAGAATGACATGCACTTCCACATAAGAAGCAAGAAAATCAAATGTGTAAGAAAGGAATGGAAGGTTATTTGATAGAGTTAGAAGAAATAATGCAAGAGGAGCATTTTGTGGATCATAAATAGCTGCATATAAAATTCATCTTTGTGATCTGCTTCCGTGGTGTAACTTGAACCTTAAAAACCGTGCCAGTATTCCACCCCCCACCCCCAGCCCAGGCCTAGCTGGAAAAAGTACCTTGTAATGCGTTCTCAGTATAAAATGCTGGAAATCCACTGATTTCTGGAAGCATGCTTTTGGGAGATATATTCTTAGAATATGGGCCCCACTGGTTATTTACCATTCTTAGCTGCTCTGAGGAGTTGGTTTTGGGTCCTGGTGTATACGTTTTGATGACTTAGTCACAATGGAAAGTTGTTAGGCCATTTCAGATGGGTGGTCAGTTGATGTGGGCCTACTTTCATTCGCGACATGATAGACACTACAAAGCACAAGGCATAAAATATTCCTGATTGCTGTTGATTAGTATAGAAGGTTAGAGGGACTATTACATTGAACAGACAAATGAGGCAGAGTGGAAGGAACCTTGTTCTGCACCAAACCAATATTAACCACAAACTGTATTTATGGGAGTGATATATGGGTAAGATAGAAAGTGCTTTAGTCTTTACTGATCTTATTGTGTACTTGGTTTGTGATTGGTCAGAAGGAAGTATGCGATGGACCTGATGCAGCAATTTATTAATCCTGGGAGAATAAGGTTCTGACATTGTATGTTAGACATGAAAAATTAGTTTGTTTTGTTTAGTGACATTGTGGTACTCAATTAGAACAAGCAGCGCACTCACAGTTAGCACAAAGTATTTAAGTATCCAAACAAAAGTTGGGCTGGATCATTGGGGAGGTTGTTTGGACTGTGTGATGTATTGCTTTAATAAATTATATTAGAATAACTTTATAATTTGTTAATGTTTAATGGGATGCAGACCTGAGAATAATTTGCTGTTTGAAGTTGCCAGAGATTAGTGTTAATACCTCGGACTAATGAAGGATAGTGTACCATTAGGTTGAAACAATGCAATGACTTAATGTAGAGATAGCTCCACTCATCATACTCATATCCGAAATATTTAAAAAGGAGCATTGGGACTAACTAGAGATTAATTTTAAAGAGCTAGGACAAGCACAATGAACTAAATGACCTCATCCATAGTCTATGGTTCCATGCTGTTGTTTCTCCCTTTCCTCAGAATCATATCTCTGCACTGTGGACATGAAACCATCAATTTAAGACACACTCTGGCTGTAAAATTAGCTTGAGTTGTAAGCCATTCATCAGGGAAACATGCTGCCTGATGCAAGAGCTACAAAGAATAACAATCACATTAACTCATTCTTTTCATCTTTCTTGTCTATAACTTTTCACAAACAAGAGAAAATCTGCAAATGCTGGAAATTCAAACACACTTAAAATGCTGGATGTCCTGCTGAAGGGTTTTGGCCCAAAATGTCAATTGTACTCTTTTCCATAGATTGTGCCTGGCCTGCAAATTTCCTCCAACGTTTTGTGTATGTTGCTTGTCTGTAACTTTTGTTTATTTTCCTGTGTAATTTATATATGAATTGAGAACAGGAACAGGCCATTCAGCCCCTCAAGCCTGAACTGCCATCTAATAAATTCATGGCTGAGTTAGCATCACCTATTTAAGGTACAGAACATATCTACCGAGCCCTGCATTAATTTGCAGATTTTGTGTTGCTGAAGAGGGAAGAATTTACATTTCTATGGCAGCTTTCACAATCTCAGAACGTCTGAAAGCACTTTACTGCCAATGAATTAGTTTTGAAATGTCATTTGGGAAACATAGCTCCCTGCCACATTCCATAACACCTATGTGATAATCACTGCATAAACTCTTCTTAGTGATGTTTCCTGAGGGGCAAATATTGGCTGCGATATTGAGAAGGTGGAGTTTCCCTGCTCTTTGAATAGTGCCATGGGAATCTTTACTTCTACCCACTACAGCAAATAAGATCTTTGTTCAGTAGCTCTTCCAGATACCCATTCTTGACTCCCTCACTTTTTTTTCAATTTTGTGTCAATGTTGTGCCTTACCTTCAACAAACCTCCTGTGAAGGTGGAGCTAATCATCAGATCACCTAAAGAGAAGCTTTAACCTATGGCAACTACACTCCAGTGCCAGTCCTCAGTTATTGTATGCAAATGATACTTCTTTTTCACAAAGGCATGGAGACTAAGCTCCAAGACATCATTGACTCATTCACTGAACCATATTAGAGACTCAATACTCGGAAGGCCAAGTCTTCTACCAACTTGTCCCCATTGCTCTTCACTGCATTCTAGCAATAATTTTTTACGACAGGAACTTGGAAGTAAAAATGAACCACTTTCATATCTCAGGAACCACTATTGACAAGACAGCCGTTAATGATGAATTCAGCATCACATTCAAGATGCTAGCCTACCCCTTGGTTAATTTAGTAAAAAGATATTTAAGATCAAGGCCTCAGACGTGGCATGAACTTGATCACTCCTTTTTAGACCTGAATTGGTCTTGGACAACAGCTATCTCAAAGCACTAGAGTGTTGCCATGAATTCTGTCTCCACGTAATCCCCCAAATACACCAGAGGGATAATTTAACATTGTCTCCAGGGATAACATCTTTGTCAGTGCTGAGTTCCTTGTTGCACTTTGTTGGCTACCTGGGCAACAGACATCCTTGTTTACAGACTCCTGAAGCAGACACTTGCTCTGAGCTCTGTTCCGATAGGAAAATAAGTCAACAGCTGACGCAATCTCAATGGCTCTCCACATGGCTTTAGACCACCTGGATAACACAAACACCTATGTCGGGTTGCTTTTCATTAACTAAAGCTCAGCATTTAATACCATCATTCCCACAGTCCTGATTGAGAAGTTGCAGAACCTGGGCCTCTGTACCTCCCTCTGCAATTGGATCCTTGACTTGCTAACCGGAAGACCACAATCTGTGCCAATTAGTGATAACATATTCTCCTCACTGACAATCAACACTGGTGCACGTCAGGGGTGTGTGCTTAGCCCACTGCTCTACTCTCTATATACACATGATTGTGTGGCTAGGTACACCATCTATAAATTTGCTGATGATGCAACCATTGTTGGTAGAATCTCAGATGGTGATGAGAGGGTGTACAGGAGTGAGATATGCCAACTAGTGGAGTGGTGCCGCAGCAACAACCTGGCACTCAACTGGTAAGACGAAAGAGGTGATTGTGGACTTCTGGAAGGGTAAGATGAAGGAACATATGCCAATCTTCACAGAGGGATCAGAAGTGGAGAGAATGAGCAGCTTCCAGTTCCTGGGTGTCAAGATCTCTGAGGATCTAACCTGGTCCCAACATAATCAATGTAGTTATAAAGAAGGCAAGACAGTGGCTATACTTTATTAGGAGTCGGAAGAGATTTGGCATGTCAACAAATACACTCAAAAACTTCTATAGTTGTACCGTGAAGAGCATTCTGACAGGCTGCATCACTGTCTGATATGGAGGGGCTACCGCACAGACCAAAAGAAGCTGCAGAAGGTTGTAAATCTAGTCAGCTCCATCTTGGGCACTAACCTACAAAGTACCAGGACATCTTCAGGGATCAGTGTCTCAGAAAGGCAGCATCCATTATTAAGGACCTCCAGCACCCAGGACATGCCCTTTTCTCACTGTTACCGTCAGGTAGGAGATACAGAATCCTGAAGGCACACACTCAGCGATTCAGGAACAGCTTTTTCCCTTCTGCCATCCGATTCCTAAATGGACAATGAACCCTTGGACACTACTTCACTTTTATTTAATATACAGTATTTCTGTTTCTAGCACATTTTTAAAATCTATTCAATATGTGTAATTGATTTACTTGTTTATTATTATTATTTTTATTTCATTTATCTTTTTTTTCTATATTATGTATTGCATTGAACTGCTGCTGGTAAATTAACAAATTTCACATCACATGCCAGTGATAATAAACCTGATTCTGATTCTGATTCTAGTACTAGGTGGACAGAGGGAAAAGATGTGTTCAAAACCTCCTTGAAGAATTGAAACATCTCCCCTGGCTGCTGGGACTTTCTAGTGCCAATACTGGAAAGGGTATTGGAGACAGTATGTGTGGTAAACTATGTATACCTGTCTGGACATGCCCTTCTGCTGACTGCTCCTGTGGCTCCTCCCACAGACCCCTGTATGAAGGCGATTGGGGCACTGCTCCTCCCTCAGTCTCTGAGATGTCATGCTCCCTTTTTGCTGCTAATAAAATCCTATTGTTCACTTCCAGTCTCCGAGAGTTATTGATGGTGCATCAGTATGGCAAACACTGAGGCCAGGCATAACATGCATACAGCAAAGTGCATAAGTGATGAAAGGAGTGTACCCCCATCCACCCTGTGGAAGAGACCATGGTCCCACATAGCTTCGTAGGCCATTTCAAAAACCAACCAAACCAGAAAGGAAGACAGCTATCCTGGAATCCAAGGACAAATGATGAAACTGCTGGAAGCACACAGCACACCAAGCCATATCTTTGGTAAGGAAAAAAAGAGTCAGAACTTCAGATTGGAGATCCTTCATCAAAACTGAAACGGAGACAAAAGAAGAAGAGGAGCTGGAAAGGTATATCTTGTCGTGGAATCTCTTTAAAGCTGGCGGTTATTGTGGAAAATGACCTGCTGAATGTGAGATGGAGGATGAGAATCAGTGGAATTCAATCCTTGGCCAATCCAGGGAGCAGAGGATCAAGAAGTGGTTGAGATGCAGTCAAGTGCTCTCTTAACAATGGCAGGGGGAAGCTATGGTTCAGAAAGTAGGAAGGCATTTCAGAGGCACCTGTAAGGAAAGTCTCATCTTTAGAGTAAATACAACAGAGACAGGGATACTGGAAGGACAGATTAGAGTCGTTATAGAAGACAAGGTAGGTATATTCGCTGTGTGAGTCAGAATTAGTGCATGTTAAGTAGTGTTGGATTTGATGAAATTGATCCAGAAGTTCTTTGGAAATCAAGAATGAGGCATAAAATTTGGTGGTTAACCCTGTTTTATAAGTATTACAAGAATAAAGCATGAACAAAGAGAAGATAAAGAAAAAGAAGTTATGATCGGCTTATACTCAAACAGAGATAACAGCATTCCAGTGATAACTGTTAAATAACCAGGTTGAAGTGCTGCAGAAAAACTGCTAAAGAATACAGAAGCAGCAATATTCCAACTACTCAAACATCATTGAACAATCTCATGCATATAGGTGACTATATAAAAATTATAAGCAAGCATTAGAAAGATGAACAACAAGGAATATAGTAGAAAAATAACCATTCTACACTCTAATCCAACATTAGCTAGCATATCTCCTGAGATCCAAAAACTGAAGGGAATAATTAGAGATTGTCCATGTGAAGCTGAGGCAGCAAGGTAATGAAACTATTAAGTTCTGCGTGTGTGCAGGCAGCAGCACCAATGCGGTATCGAGGTAATATAAATAGATTTGAAGGAATGGCCCCATGTTCTGATTAAAACCAAATGCAGAGCACTTGTGTACAATCCACAGCGATGACCCTGAGCTTGTCAATTTAGTTCCCCATCCCACACTCACCCTGACCTCTGGGTCACAGTCACAGTGGAGGAACAGCACCTCATCCTTAGTCTAGTCACATGGCAGCTTTCTGGACTCAATTCTGAATTTTACAGCTTAAGGTAACTCCCAGTCTCTATCAGTCATCCTTGGTATTATTCCCTCAGCTTGTACTTTTTCCTTTTCCTTCTTTATGTCTGTTTTTCTCTCTTGGAATGGAGGTCATGCCCATCATGACCTGTTGTTTTTGTCCTCCTCATCTGCTTTTCACAACTCCCACATTGTTTTGTCAACATTCCCACTCTTTCACTGCCCCATTTCAGTCATTGACCAGATAACTGTGTTTACAGCTTATCCCTAGAGACATCCACCCTCCTGTATCCTCCCTGCAGCTTCACAAGCTTCTTCTATCTGCTTTTTGAGGCTGATCAAGGGTCTCCAACCTGAAATGTTGACTCTGTTCTCGACCCGCAGCCTCATCTGTAGAGTACTCCCAGCATTTTCTGCTTTTGTTTTAGATTTCCCACATCTGCGGCTTTTACAAAATGTAGTGGATATGGCCCAGTCAATCAAAGGTAAAGCCCTCCCCACCACTGAGCATATCTACATGGTGCACTGTCACAGGAAAGCAGCATCCGTCATCAAGGACCCTCACCTTCTCGTCCATGCTCTTTTCTTGCAGGTGCCATCAGGAAAAAAGTACAGGAATATCAGGACCTACACCACTACGTTCAGGAAAATTTATTACCCCTCAACCATCAGACTCTTGAACCAGAAGGGATAACTTCACTCATCCATTGCTGAACTGTTCCCAGAACGTATGGACTCACTTTCATCTCATGTTCTTGATACTTAATGCTTATTTATTATTATTAATATTGTTTCTATTTTTCTTTCTTTTTGTATCTGCACAGTCTGTTGTCTTGCACACTGGCTGCTTGTCCATCCTGTTGGGTGTGGTCTCTCATTGATCCTATCGTGTTTCTTATATACAGTACACTGATTGCCTGCAAGAAAATGAATCTCAGATCAGGGTTGTATCTGGTGACATATATGTACTTTGATAATAAATTTACTTTGAACTTTGAGCTTATCTGATTTTCACTGAATTCTGAGAGACTACCCAAGAGGAAGAAAAATATGCACCTTATGCTCTGTATTGCATTGGGAGTTTTAGTCTAGATATTATGTTCAAGTTTAAGGAAAGAGACAACAGCAATTTACAGGCCCTATGCTTTTAATAGAATTCTTATCAGAGGGGATGCAGGGAAGGTTAATTGCAAGATGCAGTGATAATGGCATCTGAGATGGTCTCCAACAAATGCAGATGCAGATACCCCGGCTCTGGTAATAAGTAATCCAGTAATTTTTCAAATTGCTATTTAAGGGAGCTTGCTGTGCACAAATGCTGCTGCTTTCCTTCTGTTACTACAAAGGCTACTGTTCTTCATAAACAGTGAAGAATTTTTTGATGTCTCATGATTGAAAATGGTGCTATATAAGTGCAAACCTTTCTTAACGTCAAAGCATTATTGCCCAAGAAGATGGTGGCAGAAGAGTTGCTGATGGCATTTTAGAGACATTAAGAAGCATCAAGTGATTCAAGCATTTGAATCACTTAGTCACAGAAGACCATGAAAGATGGGATTAATATGATCAGCATAGATGTGGTGGGCCAAATGTTTCCATGCCGATAAGTCTATCATTTTATGACATATAGTATTTCCCAGAATATTATTTCTTATTCCCTTAACTGCTGTTCTTTGGACTCACAATGAGATTGCTAATGTACTCTCAATTAAGGGGCATTTGTTGACATTATCACAACAAGAAGATATTGCAATTTAACCTCCAGGATTTGGCTGATTTTGAACCCAAGTGCCAGAACTAAATAGCGAATCTATAATTACTGTAACATCCTGTTCCCTTCTGCATTTGGTTTTTAACAAAGCTAGAAAGTCACTACATGAATTATTCATCACTACCAATTTTGCCCTAGGCAAGCTACTGCTTAGAAACATTTGTGGGATAGCAAAAAGGCAGTTTTAATCTGAATCTAGCTTGTGCTGTATGTCAGTTGGAAGAATTTGATAGATGCATGAAATTATTTAATGACATTCCTGATGAGTATAAACATTTTAAATAAAATGTCTGATAGATGGCATTTGAGCCCACTCCTGTATATTTAGGAAAAATAATCTTGACAAAAGCAGAGCAAATTATCATACATTAGCTGTAATTAGGAAACCAATTTGGAGACATACTATAGGAGCATTAGAGCGGTACAACTGTTTATGTCATTCAGGCATGCATGGTTATCTTTGGTATCAAAACCAAATTAACACCAGATATTAATAAAAACAGAAAACAGCTGGGGATATTTGGCAGATCAGGTGGCATCTGTCAAGAGAGAAACAGTTAATGTTTCAGGTCAAATTTTCATCAGAAATGGAAATTAAGAAACATTTGAAGTTGACAAGGGGAGAGAGATTTAGAGATTGAAGGAATGTCTGCAATAGCTGGGGGATTGCAATTTAGAGAAAGATGACAGAGCAGTAGAAAGAAAAATAATGTCATGACTGTGCAACATAGAAAATGTGTCAGAAATGGTTAATTCAAGAGATAGTATTGGAGTATAAAAGTTGCAACTTGCTATTTGCTAGAGAATGAAATCTTAAGAAGAGGAAGCTAAGAGATGTGGATTATGTAGTCTGAGTTTGCTATTTGCTATGCATGTACCCAATTTAGTAGGAGAATGAAATTTTAAGAATGTAGAAGACAATGGTGTGTTAATGAGAGGTAGCTAAGAGATGTAGATTAGAACATGATTAAGTCAATAGGTAGAAACAATAGTGGCGGATGTACTTGTGATACGAACCTATAGACCGATTGGATATGCTAATGCAACTAAACCAGGAGATTGCTATAAAAAATACTATGTACAAGGATTGGTGGGCAATCAGCAACTAGCTCACTGACTGTCTCAGCTTTGATTTGCAAATTAAAGTTTAATCTCTTCTTGAAAAATCTTCTGCGTCTCCTGGTCGTTTGTGGGGCACGAGAAACCAGGACAATAGTAGTGCTCAGCAGTTCAGGCATTGGCAGTGGAGGGAAAAATCAAAACTAGTTTAATACTAATGAATGACTTTATGTCAGATCTGGCCAGTTCTGATACAAACTGGAAAGACAGTTTATCTGAAATGATTGAACTTGATAATACAAGTCCTAACTGTGTGTAAGAGATGCTGTTCCTCGAGATTACAATGAACAGTGTGTAAAGCAATGAAAAGACTGACAGCTCAGATTGTGGATGGGATTGTGGTTATGTGGCTGCTCCAGCTTGCGTTTCTGGACCATTGTAACTCCCAGTTGTTGATGAAAGGAGATTTGGTAAGGGTGATACTGTTGAACATCATGGTCAGTTTCTGTCTTGTTGGATGGAGATTGTCAGTGTTTGTCAGTAGGTAGTTGACTCAACAGCTGCTCCAAAAATCTGCACAAAATCTGGGATGCCATTCCTGATATTGTATTGAATAACAGGTGCTCTGGCAGAGATGCTATCTTTCGGAGGAGATGTCAAATTAATTCCACTCTGGTGAATGCAAAGTTGTCAAGTTAATGTTTTGTTCCATATATCCTTCTTTATATGAAAAGAAGGGAAATTATCCTGGATATCTGTTAAATATTAATTTTCAGCAAACATCAATAAAATATAATGACAAGACAGTTATGTACCAGGAAAAACCCTTGTTCAAATGGGGCTGAGGGAGGGAAGAGGTGGTCGTCTGGGTAGAAAAAGATTTTGTAAATGTTCATGTGACGCCTCGAGATTATCCACAACACCACTGTGTCACCAGCAAACTTACTAACCCAGCTTTCTACTTCTTCATCCAGGTCATTCATAAAAATCACAAAGAGGAGGGTCCCAGTAGGACTCACTGATCTATAATTTCCTGGGTTATGTCTACTTCCTTTCTTGAGCTAGGGAACACCATTTGCAACCCTCCAATCCTCCGATACTTCTCCCATCCCCATTGATGATGCAAAGATCATTGTCTGAGGCTCAGCAATCTCCTCCTTTTCTTCCCAGAGCAGCCTGGGGTATATCTCATCTGGTTCTGGTGACTCATCTAACTTAATGCTTTTCAAAAGCTCCAGCACATTCACCTTCTTTAATGTCTATATATTCAAGCATTTCAGTCCACTGTAAGTCATCCCCCCAATTCTTAAGGTCCTTTTACCTGTAGATGTAGGCCAGACTGTGAATGGGGTGGCTGTTTGATATTATTATGGTATTTTGATAATTAGAAAAAAATCAGATTGACTTTATTAACAGAAAGAACATTAAAACGTGTAAATTAACCATGTTAAAGTTCTACAGCTCACTTGTGATGGAGACTCAGCTTGTAAATGGAGTGAGGCCACATGGTGCTCCATTGTGCCAGGTGGAACCATCTTCAACTCACTTGTGTGGTGGCATGAAATAGCTGATAATGCCACAGCTGTACATTGGTGCAAGGCCAGAGGTCTGCTGGGGAAAATGGGAAACAGTTTACAGATCATCAAAAAAATATTTCCAGTAGTAGGTTATAGAAATTTTTAAGATACGGAAAAGCACCATAAACATAACAAATTGCAGAAACAAAACAAGAAACCAATAGCAATAAATATGTAAGTGATGGATAATGGCTTTAAATAGCACCGGTAGTGTTCTTTGCTGTTAATCAGCATAGATGCAAATATGGCTGGTTAAGAGAAGCTGTAAGGTGGCCAATGGATCTCCAAAATTACAGTGCTGATAATAAATCATGGAATGATGTCAATATCAGTTGGTTCTACATACCTCTAGTTCATATTAAATGCATTTGCTGCACACTTTTTACCAATTTGGCATCTGATGCATTTCATAATAGAGCTTGTGTAAGCTATTTTTAATCTTTAAGGACCTTCATAACATCCTGAAATTCGAGAGCAGAATCCATGATGCAGGATGATGATTTGATGATTTGAAAACTGTTTTCCAATTTCCCCAGCTGACCACTGGTCTTGTACCAATACTCAGTTATGTGACATTATCCCCCATTTCAACAACATTTCCATTATTGTTGAAATCTGTCCCAGGCTCCCTTTGCTTTGGAATGTTGATTGCAAGATGTCAGATGTTAAATAGTCACTTTCTGAATCTGAAGGTCAAATGAAAAAGTAAATGAACCTTCAGCATTTCTAGTCTAATGCTAAGGTCATCCCAACCTTCATCTCTGATTTACACTACGCAGATGATGTTGTGGGTGTTGTAAATACTGTCTTCCACTCTTCCCTGGCAGATGCAGATCAGGTTCAACATGTTCCATAAATCCAATTTGATGAATACCTAGGCTACATGGAATGCTTTATGTGCTATCCATCAAAGGGAAAGGGGAGCAGTTCTTTATATTGATTCTGTTAAGTCCACTCAGTCAATGCAGTGACGAAGATCCCATCTTTCTTGTTGACAAAGAAGAATCCTGCACCAACTGAGGACTTGGATGGTCAAATGAAGTTGTGAGGATTGTGAGTGGAGAGCCAGGGGTAACCCAAGACGAGTGAATTGTGAGATGAGTTGATAAGGAGGAATTGGATGGACTGGCGGTGCTCTATGATGCTCATGTGCACAGGCTGTATATGTGTTCTGACCATCCTAGACCCCAAGAGATGTTCATCCATGATGCTAAAGGAGTGTGAGATAAGCTCAGTAGGGAGCTCAAGTTGCACACACAGAGCCTGGTCCAGAAAGTTGCCAGTTGCACCGGAATCCACCCGAGTCTTCTGTATGTATGCACCCAACAAGGTGTGGAGTAGGACAGAGAGAGTGACTCTGGCTGGAGTGGTGGAATGAGAGGCTTGGGAGGATCTTACCAGATAGAAGGTCCTTCATCTCTACTTGTTTCCTAGACGCAGTGGGCATATGATGTGTGGGTGATCGGCGGCTCCACAGCAAGTACACAAGTTGTTTCTTCACCAATGCTCAAGCTCTTGGCGGGATGGATGAGTGATTTCAGGGTGCTCTCTCGAACTGCTTGTATTCTGAAGGTGTTGATGATGAGGGTTCTACAGCCTGAAATTATTCCGGGAACTGAAATGGGTTCTGGCTGGTGAACTGGAGGGTCTTTCCATAAGATGTTTGTCAATTCAAAGGGCCAGAGTGCTAGGGCTTTCAAGGTCAGTGGACAGTTTGTCTTTCAAGCACTTCAAGAGGTTGTGATGGTATGGGCCAGCTGTTCTTCCACATTCTAGCCACACTTCACTGCGAGGTTCCTGAATTCCATGGTGTGATCCAGCACCAGGTGTGAGCCTTGATACAGGCTTGAATCTGATCAACTGCCCCCTTTCACTTCCGAGATTGTTGAAAACCTGGCACATCTCAGCAGTGAATTCTTCATACTTATTGCAAATGGTGTTTTTTTTTTGCCCTAGTTAGCAGTGAACCAGGTCAGGAGAGAGATGCCTGAGGCAACCTTGGTTCGGTCCTTAGAATACGGAGATGACTGGAGCTCGAAGTGTAAAGTGCACTGGGACAGCAAGTTGCAGAGTCGGGTTGGGGATCTGTCAAAGTGCTCAGGCACTGGAATCTGGGGCTCTGACGTAGGAGGTTGAATGATGAAGAGTTTCTGTATAGACAGGGAGAATTAGCTGAGAGTGGCGAGTAGATGTCAAAGATTTCCTACTGCTTCGGGATCATGTACTCCTGTCAATGGATGACTTCCTTTAGGCGATTGTTCTCTGCTGGGTCAGTTGTGGCTTCACCTTCTTGTCAGGAAATGTAGAGGAGGCTTGATTCAAAAGCAGAACAGTGGAGACAATTTAGCAGTAAGTGATAGTTTACTAATAATCTGCAAAATAACAAGCCACAAGGGACCCCAAAACCAGAGAGAACAGATACTTAACAGAACAAGGCAACAAGTTAACTGAAGGTTGGGAGCAACTGGTTGAGGCTGGCTGGTTCGATATGTGAACAAATTTCAAAGTTCAAAGTGAATTTATTATAAAGTACAGTACATATATGTCACTATACGCAACCCTAAGATTCATTTTCTTGCAGGCATACTTAATAAATCCATCACAGAATAATAACCATAATAAAATCAATAAAGGATCACACCAGCTTGGGCATTCTACCAATGTGCAAAAGACAATAAACTGTGCAAATACAAAAGAAAGAAAGAATAGTTTAAAAAATAAGCAATGAATATCAAGAACATGAGGATCATGTCAAGTGCTGTGGTTGAGAGATGGTTTTAAATAGGTGGCAGGCGATGAGTCGGAAACAAGGGGCAGGGAACTCCTGTTAGCTGGGAGGAAACTGGGAGGTGCTTCCCTGTGCAAGCATGGCACTCAGACCGGGTATCAGTATCAGACCGATACTCGTCCCCAGCATTGGCACTCTGATGACGTCTGACAAGCACCAGTGGACAGGGCAAGCTTGGCCCCAGACTCCTGAGATTTTCTGCTCTGAGCTTCATCATGGTAAGAAGTTTTGAGGAGGGCAGGAGAAATGTTTCAAAGGTGTTCTCCTTGAAAACTCATATCCTCCACCCCAAAACTTGTCAAAATGGAGGAGTATCTGGGAAAGTACTGAGCACCCCTTTGATAGAAGCATGTTGAGGCCTTGTATAAAATGTTCCAATCCACTCACACGTCACACCGCTGCCTATCATTACGTGCTTTACCTTTGGCAGTCTGTGGATCCCACAAGGACTCTTAAGCCATCTTGGAGTGCCTTAATTTGAGATGGAAAAAGCCATCCTTGACTCCAAGAGTCCACCAGAAAGGAAGGGTCAGTGTGTTCCCCTATAATTCTAATGCTGAATAGATTGTATTGGAATCCCCATGTATATCATTAGAGGGCAGTATGGCACAGTGGATGGAAACAGAGAACGGTTGATGGATGTTTCCAACAGAGCAACACAAATTACTGGGTCATAACACTAATAAAAAAGATTTCTAATTTTAAAAATCCTCATTTTTAACTGTACTTTAACACAGAGAAGTACCTAAGGTTCCAGTACCTAAGATATTGGATATGAAAATTACAATTTCAAACTGACACATCAGCAAAATATGTGTTTAAATATGCTTGTGGGACTTTTCAGGCAGGATTAGGTAATTGAAGGTTGGAGTTAGAAAATGGAAAAGATTGGTGGTTAAGTCAGCTGATGAGAGAATCAGAGTTGAGGCTGACTGAAAGTATTACATGGTAGGAGTGAGTTAAAAAAGTATTAGATCAATGCCAAATTACAAGAAATTAGAAGTTGGTGCCAGGTGAAGAAGGATTGGAGTTGGGACTGAATGTGGGGTGTGGGGTATGGGGTCAAGAGGGATGCTGAAAGATGATGAAAGGTTTAAGAGGAAAATCAGATGAAGAGGTATTGAGCTGCGATGAATGGAGGAATAAAAATCTATATAGGTCAGGTGAGAAGGTTTAGAAGTCAAGTCAAGAAATAGAAGTTAGGATTGGCTGAATGGGATTGGAGTTAAGGTCTATTTAAGAAGAGATCAGAAATCAGGTTGGGTAATGAGTGATTAGTAGTCAGGAAGAAGGTGGAGTCTGGTGAAGATAGGTTGGAGAATAAGGTCAAGTGAAGGGAGCATGAGGGATTTTATTAGATAAAAGAGGAATTTACTGTTTGGGCTATGACTCTTTGAGCAGGCAGTTGGTGTTTGGGATCAGATGAAAAGGCAATCAGGGCCCATTTCCGGAGGGGGTATATTTTAGGTAATCAATTGGGAATAGTTGGGTGGGGGGCACTCAACTATAGAGGCAAATTGACAACTAAGACCCAGAAGAGAGGCAAGCAGGAGTAGACACCTTAAGGAATACACTGGACATTTTGAATCTCCATGTAGTAAATCAGGTAAGGCTAGGAGCCCTTTAGCTAATTTCAAAGCTGGCATCAACTCTATGACTTAGGCCTGCTTCTGTGTGCAGTGCCAGTCCTTAAGTGGATCTGATCTGGGCAGAAGTACTTTGTGGAAGTGTCATCGTAGTGTGGATTCACAATCAAGACACAAGCGGCTGCAGATGCTGGAATCTGGAGCAACGCCACAACCATGGGAGGAAACCAGAAGGTGAGGCAGCATCTGCAGAGAAAAATGGATAGCTGATGTTTTGGGTCAAGACTCTTCATCTGAATAGGATATAGTTCAGATGAGGAGTCTTGACTGAAACTTCAACTTTCCATTTCCCTCCATAGCTGCTCCCTGAACTGCTAGGTTCCTCCAGCATTTTGAGTATTGCTCATAGTATGAGTTGCCTTCTGTTTGACCACCAGCTGCTCCTGGGCACGTGCACATCACAGACATGGAGAATTTTGTCCATATTTCCAGAGGTACTTGTGATTTGGCTTTTAATAAACCCAATCATACAATACACAAGATGATGCACTGGATGACAAAATATCCAGAGCAATCTTCTATATCATGAGATGAATTCATTTATAATTTCAGTTTAAGGGATCTTGCAGGGTATATGATGTTGAGCTGAGAGTATATATCATGACTCAAGGGGTTTACAGAGCTTTGGAACTTTGCATCTCAAAGGACTATCCCAGAGCAAGATCAGGACTCATACTTTCAGCTTTTAGCTCCAAGAGAAAATCAAGGAATGTGGGAATTGAATTGTACAGTGGATGAAGCACAGTATCATCATGATCTATTTCACTGGTAAAGCAGGATGGGAGAGACTTTTGATAAAGTCCAGGCTGTCTTTCTTTCAGTTTTATATTCTATATAGGCATAGACAGGGTGAATACATACAGTCTTTTTCTACGGTTGGAAAATCATGTGACATGACTTTGGGTTTTAGCAACTTTTAAAAACTTTTCCTTACATAATGTGTAATTCTGGAAACCCATTTAAAGGAAAGCATGGGATTCTCTCTCAAAGAGCACTATCTGGTGGAGCTTACATTCCACATGACAGTTCTGAAGAATTGAAGTTCTTCAGTGTCTTTTCATGATCTCAGAATGTCCTATACTGCTTGATAGCCAACTAAGTACTTTTTTTGAAGTGTAGTTATTGTATTGGACAGAAATACGGCAGTCAATTTGCACAAGGCAAGGTTTCACAAACATCATGAGATCGCAATTGAATAATACTTTTATCTGGCCACAAAGAATTGAATGGAATTGCCAAACATTGAGTGGAAAATGTCAGTGCAGGTTTAATTCTTTATTCCATTTTATCAATATTTTGAGTACTGTAAATTAAAGAACATCATTTGTTTTAACTACATTTATTATTTATTTTAATAGTTCAATTGTTGAATGAGTCTGTCATTTACATTAAAAATTGTTTCAGAGGTTTTTGTCATCAGCTTTCTGAAGGTCCTCAGGGAATTCTTGGGACGGGGCTTCAGGAACCACCTCTTGATGCCTAGTCTTCATTTGTGGACTGCTCCAGTCTCTGGGACCAAGGCTGTTTGGTCAGCCCTCTGTGCACGGTTAGTGCAGTAGAAATGGTGTCTTAGAATCTGAATCAGAATGAGAATCACTTTCTTATATGAAACATACCAGAATTGATTGTGGTTGGGTGCCAACCATAAAGCACAGGACAAAATCATAACAGACCACACAACAGCAACTAACAACTTACAAGACAATAGTGCAAATAGCCATGAGCAATCAACAATTAGCACAAAGGTCAATATTCAAACTTAAATAAATGTGAACATATGAACAGACTCAATAATTATCAACAGAACAAGGAGAACAAGAAAGATCATTTAATGAATGCTGTTCTGGGACAGTTAGAGTTTTACACCTGAGTGAGTTTTGTTGAGAAGCTGGATCGGATATGGCTAAAGGATTAGCACTGGGATGTACCGTCTGGTTGCCCACAGCCAGTTACTTAACTAGCTGACTTTTGGAGGGTTGGAAAACTACCCTATGCTTCTTAGCTTAATGTCTGTAAAGCTTCTCTATAAATCTCAGGTCCTAACAGAATGTCACTACCTCACAGCTACCATCGGGCAGGAAATACAAAACACACCACCAGGTTCAAGAACAACTACTTCCCTTCAACCATTCGGTTCTTGTACCAACCAGTGCAATGCTAATCACTACAGTTGAACAACACTATGATAACTTTGCAATAAAATGGACTGTTTAAGAATTCTAATTGTGTTCTCTGATGTTAAAATTGTTTAATTTAAGTCTAGTTTATGTTTTTTCTTGTGAATTCTGCCCATACGAAGCTATGTGACCATGGTGTTGCTGCAAGTTTTTCACATGAGTTTGACTTTGACTTTAAATCTACTACCTCCTGTGCAATGATCCTCATGATCATCACTCATCTGCATTTGGGCCAGGGTAAGGTTGGCGGCAGGGCAATGTAAACTTACTCACAAATCTTTTGCAAGCAGTTTTACCAACAATATGTTCTGTTTTGCAACTCCAGATATTGACCCAATAATGTCATTTTTAGCCTAAACACTTGCTATTCAGTATAAGATATGAATCCCACACAGCGTGTTGCAACCGTTCCAACATCACAGGAAGCAGCATTGGGCTGGACATAACATTGATAGTAGAAAGGGTGAACCACGTTGACTAACGACAAGAAGTGGCAGAATACCGTCTGGGGATGATTGCAGCGTGGCGTGTACAGGCTGAATAGAGGTGGCAGGGCCTGGGCTCTAGGGTGCAGCAAAGCAACTCGGCCCCGAGTCTGAGAGTGAGGGATGACCCGAGGCTTGGAAGATTTAAGCGCCGGTCCAGATTGTGAAGAGAGAGTGTTGGGGCTGGAGATGAGGGACAGGCTGCTCTGAAAGGTTTCCTCATCTCTGCACTGAACTGTTGCTGTGGCTTGCAACTAACGGGCCACTGGATCAGCTGTGGACTCACTTTCTTGAACTTCAGTTGTTTGCATGCTTTTGTTATTTGCATAATTTCATTTTTTCCTGCATGATAGATGTTTGATGGTCTTTATTAAATGAGTTCTGTTGGGCTTCTTTGTTTTGTGGTTGACTGTAAGGAGAAAATTCTCAAGCTTGTATAAAGTATATATACTTTGATAATAAATGTTGAACTTTGAAGTATATGGTCATGTACTTTGGCAGGAGAAATCAAATCATTTGCTAAAAGGGAGAAAATTCAGAAATCAAATTTGCAAAGTGACTTGGATGTCATAGAAACATAGAAACATAGAAAACCTACAGCACAATACAGGCCCTTCAGCCCACAATGCTGCGCCAAACATGTACTTGTTTTAGAAGTTACCTCAGGTTACCCATAGTCCTCTATTTTTCTAAGCTCCATGTACCTATCCAGGAGTCTCTTAAAAGACCCTATCGTATCTGCCTCCACCACCGTCACCGGCAGCCCATTCCACGCACTCACCACTCTCTGCGTTAAAAACACCCCTATTTCCAAGCACCTTAAAACTGTTCTCTCTCATGTTAACCATTTCAGCCCTGGGAAAAAGCCTCTGACTATCCTCATGATCAATGTGTCTCATCATCCTGTACACCTCTATCAGGTCACATCTCATCCTCCGTCGCTTCAAGGAGAAAAGGCCAAGTTCCTCAAACTATTCTTGAGAGGCATGTGCCCCAATCCAGGCAACATCTTTGTAAATCTCCTTTGCACCCTTTCTATAGTTTTCACATCCTTCCTGTAGTGAGGCAACCAGATCTGAGCACAGTACTGCAAGGTGGTGGGGCGGGCGGGTGGGGGGTAGTCTGACCAGCCTCCTATATAGCTGTAATATTTCCTCTCGGATCTTAAACTCAGTTCCACGGTTAATGAAGACTAATACTGTACACCATGTGCCTTCTTAACCACACAGTCAACCTGTGCAGTAGCTTTGACTGTCCTTTGGACCCCAAGAACTCCACACTGCCAAGTGTCTTAACATTAATACTATATTCTGCCATCATATTTGACCTACCAAAATGACACCACCCTGATCTACACCCCCCACTCTGATCTACACCTTCACGCTGATCTACACCTCCAACCTGATCAAATACCCCCACTCTGATCTATACCCCACTCTGATCTACACCTTCACCCTGATCTATACCCCACTCTGATCTACACCCCCACTCTGATCTACACCCCCACCCTGATCTACACCTCCACCCTGATCTACACCCACACTCTGATCTACACCCCCACCCTGATCTAAACCCCACTCTGATCTACACCTTCACGCTGATCTACACCTCCAACCTGATCTATACCCCACTCTGATCTATACCACACTCTGATCTACACCTTCACTCTGATCTATACCCCACTCTGATCTACACCTCCAACCTGATCTATACCCCACTCTGATCTATACCACACTCTGATCTACACCTTCACTCTGATCTATACCCCACTCTGATCTACACCTTCACCCTGATCTATACCCCACTCTGATCTACAACCCCACTCTGATCTACACCCCCACCCTGATCTACACCTCCACCCTGATCTACACCCCCACTCTGATCTACACCCCCACCCTGATCTAAACCCCACACTGATCTACACCCCTACCTTGATCTACACCTTCACTCTGATCTACACCCCCACTCTGATCTACACCCCCACCCTGATCTAAAGCCCACTCTGATCTACACCCCCACCCTGATCTAAACCCCACACTGATCTACACCCCTACCTTGATCTACACCTTCACTCTGATCTACACCCCCACTCTGATCTACACCCCCACCCTGATCTAAAGCCCACTCTGATCTACACCCCCCACTCTGATCTACACCTTCACGCTGATCTACACCTCCACCCTGATCTATACCCCCACTCTGATCTATACCCCACTCTGATCTACACCGTCACAATGATCTATACCCAACTCTGATCTACACCTTCACCCTGATTTATACCCAACTCTGATCTACACCTTCACTCTGATCTACACCCCCACTCTGACCTACACCCCACCCTGATTTACACCTTCACCCTGATCTACACCTCACTCTGATCTGCACCACCACTCTGATCTACACCCCCACCCAGATCTACACCTCCACCCTGATCTACACCCCAACTCTGATCTACACCCCCACCCTGATCTACACCTCCACCCTGATCTACACCCCCACTCTGATCTACACCCCCACCCTGATCTAAACCCCACTCTGATCTAAACCCCTACCCTGATCTACATCTTCACTCTGATCTACACCCCCACTCTGATCTACACCTTCACGCTGATCTACACCTCCAACCTGATCTACACCCCCACTCTGATCTACACCCCCACCCTGATCTAAACCCCACTCTTCTACACCTTCACGCTGATCTACACCTCCAACCTGATCAATACCCCACTCTGATCTACACCCCCACTCTGATCTATACCCCACTCTGATCTACACCTTCACCCTGATCTATACCCCACTCTGATCTACACCCCCACTCTGATCTACACCCCCACCCTGATCTACACCTCCACCCTGATCTACACCCCCACTCTGATCTACACCCCCACCTTGATCTAAACCCCACTCTGATCTACACCCCTACCCTGATCTACACCTTCACTCTGATCTACACCCCCACTCTGATCTACACCTTCACCCTGATCTATACCCCACTCTGATCTACACCTTCACCCTGATTTATACCCCACTCTGATCTACACCTTCACTCTGATTTATACCCCACTCTGATCTACACCTTCACTCTGATCTACACCCCCACTCTGACCTACACCCCACCCTGATCTACACCTTCACCCTGATCTACACCTCACTCTGATCTGCACCACCACTCTGATCTACACCCCCACCCTGATCTACACCTCCACCCTGATCTACACCTCCACCCTGATCTACACCCCCACTCTGATCTACACCCCCACCACGATCTACACAACACTCCGAACTATACCTTCACCCTGATCTACACCCCCACGCAGATCTACACCTTCACCCTGATCTACACCCCACTCTGATCTACACCTTCACCCTGATCTACACCCCCACTCTGATCTACACCTCCACTCTGATCTACACCTTCACCCTGATCTACACCTCACTCTGATCTACTCCTCACTCTGATCTACACCTTCACTCTGATCTACACCCCCACTCTGACCTACACCCCACCCTGATCTACACCTTCACCCTGATCTACACCTCACTCTGATCTACACCCCCACTCTGATCTACACCCCCACCCTGATCTACACCTCCACCCTGATCTACACCCCCACTCTGATCTACACCCCCACCCTGATCTAAACCCTGCTCTGATCTACACCCCCAGTATGATCTACACCTTCACTCTGATCTATACCCCACTCTGATCTACACCCCCACCCTGATCTACAAAACACTCTGAACTACACCTTCACCCTGATCTACACCCCCACTCTGATCTACACCTTCACCCTGATCTACACAACACTCTGAACTACTCCTTCACCTTGATCTACACCCCCACACTGATCTACACCTTCACCCTGATCTACACCCCCACTCTGATCTACAACCCCACTCTGATCTACACCTTCACCCTGATCTACACCTCACTCTGATCTACACCTCACTCTGATCTACACCTTCACTCTGATCTACACCCCCACTCTGATCTACAGCCTCACTCTGATCTACACCCCCACTGATCTACACCCCCACCCTGATCTACACCCCACCCTGATCTACACAACACTCTGATCTACACCTCACTCTGATCTACACCTTCACCCTGATCTACACCCCCACTCTGATCTACACCCCCACCCTGATCTACACCTCCACACTGATCTACACCCCCACTGATCTACACCCCCACCCTGATCTACACCCCACTCTGATCTACACCTTCACCCTGATCTACACCTTCACCCTGATCTACACCCCCACTCTGATCTACACCCCCACCCTGATCTACACAACACTCTGATCTACACCTTACTCTGATCTACACCTTCACCCTGATCTACACCCCCACTCTGATCTACACCCCCACCCTGATCTACACCTCCACCCTGATCTACACCCCCACTGATCTACACCCCCACCCTGATCTACACCCCACTCTGATCTACACCTTCACCCTGATCTACACCTCACTCTGATCTACACCCCCACCCTGATCTACACCCCCACTCTGATCTACACCTTCACCCTGATCTACACCCCCACTCTGATCTACTCCTTCACCCTGATCTACACCTTCACCCTTATCTACACCCCCACTCTGATCTACACCCCCACCCTGATCTACACCTCCACCCTGATCTACACCCCCACTCTGATCTACACCCCCACCCTGATCTACACCCCCACCCTGATCTACACCCCACTCTGATCTACACCTTCACCCTGATCTACACCTTCACCCTGATCTACACCCCCACTGATCTACACCCCCACCCTGATCTACACCCCACTCTGATCTACACCTTCACCCTGATCTACACCTTCACCCTGATCTACACCTCACTCTGATCTACACCTTCACCCTGATCTACACCCCCACTCTGATCTACACCCCCACCCTGATCTACACCTCCACCCTGATCTACACCCCCACTGATCTACACCCCCACCCTGATCTACACCCCACTCTGATCTACACCTTCACCCTGATCTACACCTTCACCCTGATCTACACCCCCACTGATCTACACCCCCACCCTGATCTACACCCCACTCTGATCTACACCTTCACCCTGATCTACACCTTCACCCTGATCTACACCCCCACTCTGATCTACACCTTCACCCTGATCTACACCCCTACTCTGATCTACACCCCCACTCTGATCTACACCTTCACCCTGATCTACACCCCCACTCTGATCTACACCCCCACCCTGATCTACACCCGCACTCTGATCTCCACCCTCACTCTGATCTGCACCCCACCCTGATCTACAGCCCCACCCTGATCTACACCCCACTCTGATCTACACTACCACTCTTATCTACACTTTCAACCTGATCTACACCCCACCCTGATCTACACCTCACTCTGATCTACACCTCCACCCTGATTTACACCCCCACCCTGAATTACAGCTTTTCCCGACCTGCTCCCACACTACCCAATTTCCAAACCTCCACTGATTTACTCTCTCCTATCTGATTCACATCCCCTTCTCCTGATTTCCTACATCACCTGATTTACTCTCCTCTCATCTGGTTTACACATTATGCTGGATTTACAACCCTTCCCCTGATTTACACCCATTTACTTGCTTTACTCCCACTTCCCTGTTTTAGCCACTCTCATCTGCATTGCTCCTCTTTGCTTTATTTATACCCATCTTTCTATTTACAATCATTTATCTGCCCTCCTGTGATTTACACAGTATCTCCTCAATTAGCTTTCTCCTTGATTTACATTTCTTTTATTCAATTTCATGGTCTGCCTAGCTCCTGCTCCCTCTCCTGATTCACACATCCTTGCCTGGCTTGCCACCATCATTAAATTCACTGCTTCAATCTGATCCTGATTGAATACACCTTCTGATTTACATCTCCGCCTATTGATACCTGATCTGATTTACATCTCCGCCTACTGATACTTGATCTGATTTACATCTCCGCCTACTGATACCTGATCTGATTTACATCTCCGCCTACTGATACCTGATCTGATTTACATCTCCGCCTATTGATACCTGATCTGATTTACATCTCCGCCTATTGATACCTGATCTGATTTACATCTCCGCCTACTGATACCTGATCTGATTTACATCTCCGCCTACCGATACCTGATCTGATTTACATCTCCGCCTACCGATACCTGATCTGATTTACATCTCCGCCTACTGATACTTGATCTGATTTACATCTCCGCCTACTGATACCTGATCTGATTTACATCTCCGCCTATTGATACCTGATCTGATTTACATCTCCGCCTACTGATACCTGATCTGATTTACATCTCCGCCTATGGATACCTGATCTGATTTACATCTCCGCCTATTGATACCTGATCTGATTTACATCTCCGCCTACTGATACCTGATCTGATTTACATCTCCGCCTACTGATACCTGATCTGATTTACATCTCCGCCTATTGATACCTGATCTGATTTACATCTCAGCCTATTGATACCTGATCTGATTTACATCTCCGCCTATTGATACCCGATCTGATTTACATCTCCACTTATTGATACCTGATCTGATTTACATCTCAGCCTATTGATACCCGATCTGATTTACATCTCCGCCTACTGATACCTGATCTGATTTACATCTCCGCCTATTGATACCTGATCTGATTTACATCTCAGCCGATTGATACCTGATCTGATTTACATCTCCGCCTATTGATACCCGATCTGATTTACATCTCCACTTATTGATACCTGATCTGATTTACATCTCAGCCTATTGATACCTGATCTGATTTACATCTCAGCCTATTGATACCTGATCTGATTTACATCTCAGCCTATTGATACCTGATCTGATTTACATCTCAGCCTATTGATACCTGATCTGATTTACATCTCAGCCTATTGATACCTGATCTGATTTACATCTCAGCCTATTGATACCTGATCTGATTTACATCTCAGCCTATTGATACCTGATCTGATTTACATCTCAGCCTATTGATACCTGATCTGATTTACAGCTCATGCCAGTTCTCAACCAGCAGTTCATGAGGGGTAAATAGCAGCTCTGCCGATTACTTGTTTTTAATCCTCTCCTATTTGTCCTATTGTGATTTGTCCTTCACCCAAATTTGAAACCTCCCAAATGAAGAAGATACCTGCAGCCCTAAAGCAGATGGTAACTGTATCTTGTCGGTCTCCCACTCAATTGTATGAATGAATTCTCCAGAAGTCAGGTATTTGTAACCTGGGCTGGTCCTATATTTGTCATGAGTTACCACTTACCAGAAAAGGATATTTCTGAAATATTGTCTTCTTTTGCAACTATTCTGTACAGTTTCTGAATAGCTCCTGAATTTACTTTCAAATACTTTAGCTTTTAAAAATAGAAGTATTTTTCCTGCAATTTCTCCAAGTATCAGTGATAAAGTTATGATTTTAAGAGTGGCTCTGGATCCAACTTAAACTTTGCAGTGTCTCACATCTCCTTCATTAGTGATTCTCATTGGTATTTCCCTTTAGACTTGTGTCAGTATTTCCCTAGGACTTCAGTTTCTAAACAACGTTGTAATATCTCTGCAGCTGTGGCAAGTTAGGTCAATGCCATCTAGCAGCCAGTGAATTTTATGATCCTGTTTAGCAAGGGGTAAAGTTCAGCAATTTTGCAGACTAACTGCTGCTTTGTGGCTTCTTGGACTTTGTGCCTTCATGGTTAGAGTTGAATGCACTATACAATTAATAACTGTATAGCTGCTGAATATAATCTAATCCTGACACGTTATTAGGATCAATAATTCTTCCTGATCATGCCCTGTCATTGATTATGATTCTTCAAAGGATAATACATGTCTCTTGAATTGTCAGTCTATGAAATACCCCACACACTCTATAGTCTGTATATTAATGTGTTATTTCCATTCTTAGCCCAACTCCCATGCATGATCAAAATGACTAATTTGGATAAACTATTAGCCCTCTCTTACTCCCTGTATTTCTATTGAGGTTGGACCTTCTCTATCACACAGCTGATCTATATTTTATTGCCATCAGTTAAATTCCTAGTGCCGTGTGCTTCATTTGCTTCGTCAAATAATGTCGCCCTCACTCCCTGCTAATGTACGGACTTCACAATCTTGTAGAAATGAAGCACATATGCCTTCCAAGCTCAGATAACCTAAAGAAGCTCATGTCGTAAATGGATTGGAGGGATGAGAAACTAAAGGGCTTGCCACCACTGGAAGACTGGCTCCCAAACACGAATCAACATCAACAGCAGAAGGTCAGAGGCAGAGATAAAATCCCCAGTTCTTAGTCATCCTTCATATAGTCAAAGCATCCCATCAAGAAGCAAATTATTTGTAAGGATTTGACAGAAAATCAAAAACAGGTCTGCCATAAATATTGATTTATGATAGGTCTCGAAGGTACCAACATATCAAGAGATATGCTCAGTAATGTCACTATTGAAAGCTTTAAAAACTAGTTTACAATTAATTAACTCATTTCAATCGATCCAACTTCACTTCAATATAGTAAATCTTGTTTTGAGTTGGATAAAATATGTTCAGGCGCATTCTTTGGTTTCAGATTTATTAACAGGATTTAATTAAATTGTGTTAAGATTTATTAAATGTCATGTTATGCCATTTTGATCTTAGAGCAGACAGCTGAATCTTCTAGATACATTTTTCAATATCATTCTCAGATTGATTAAACACCGATATTCACAACTTGTAGTCAAGTTATATCAAAGACAAACTTTTTTTAAAAGATTTTTTTCTGGTTAATCAAATTTTCAGAAGATGGTACATCAGGTTCCAGGAAATGATTAACTTGGAATAAAAGAAACAAAGGAATATTTTCTTTTAATCTTAACTGCCCTCTGGATTTTTTTTGGATCTGATTAATGTTTCAGTTCAGGGCAGAGAAAAAAGAAACTTCAGCAAACATGGGAATCTGTAACAGAAGGAATAAATTTTCTCTAGAGCTTCTGCAGATTAAAACAGAAACTGATGTCACTAATAACTCCAGAAGGAAGTTCAGAAAAAGATACGAGAATGGTTAGAAGGCAAGTTTTGCTTGAGTGGAACCCTTTCAGCTCCTTGCAAGATCCTTCAGTCTAAAATCATGCCTGACACACTGGGCAATAAAGAAAGGTGCAAGCTACATTTATTATGAAAGTACGTATGAAGTGTACAACTCTGAGATTCAACTTCTCCAGATAGCCATGAGACAAGGAAAACATGGATGCCGTTCAAAAAAAACATCAAACTCCTCCACCGCACAAGAAAACAAATTGCACAAATGGCAACAAGAAAGAATAGGTGAAAACATAGAATATTTAAAATATAAAAGTTGAAGAGTCCAAGTGAACCACAGTGCAGTCCATAAATCGCAGACCCAGAACTTTGGTAATATCCTCCAACAGTACTGGGAACTGGAGTGAGAGAGAGAGAGAGAAAATTAATATGAACAAAATCTCCTCAAACTCCTAATGAAGTATAGCCACTGGTGTGTCTTCTTCTTAATTGCATCAATATGTTGGACCCAGGATAAATCTTCAGAGGTGTTGACATGCAAAAACTTCAAACTTTGCACCCTTTCCACTGCTGACTTCTTGTTAAGGACTGTTGTGTGTTCCTTCAACTTCCCCTTCCTGAAGTCCACAATCAACGCCTTGGTCTTATCAACACTGAATTCGAGGATGTTTTTGTGATGCCACTCAACCAGACTATCAATCACATTCTGGTACGCCTCCTCGTCACCACTTGAGATTCTGCCAACAACAGTTGTGTCATTGGCAGTTTTAAAGATGGCATTTACTTTGTGCCTAGGCTCAAAGTGATGAGCATAGAGAGAGTAGAGCAGTAGGCAAGCATGTATCCCATTTATCTGTGTTTAGATATGCTTATTCATAGACATACTTAGGGCATATAATCTGGTTATTTGTCACGCTGATATTTAGGGAACTTGTATCTCTTTCATCACAGAAGTGATAAGTGTTTCATAGAATCATAGGGACTGCACACCAGAGAAGCTCACTTGTTACAGAAGGCTGAAGTTGCACACTACCAGGTTCAGCAACAGCTGCTTCCCTTAAACAATCTTGAACTAACCTACACCACCCTAACTATTATCTCAGTACTGCAACACTATGAGAACTTTGTACTACAATGGACTTTGGTTTTTGTTCTAATTGAGTTCTTTCTTGTAAAATTTGTGTTTAGTTTATATTTAGTTTTGACCTTTCTTGTCAATATTGTGTATCTCATGCTAGATGCTTGTGGTGCTGTTGTAAGTTTTTAATTGTACCTATAAATACTTGTACCCATGAACTTGACTTTAACATGGGGAAAAACAGTGTTGACACCTCCCTCCCTGATGCTCTAAACAAATTTTATGCAAGCTTCAAGCATGCAATGTAACACCAGCCTCAAAAGCTAACCCTCTCCCAGGTGAACAGCCGCTGTCTGTAACAGCAGCCAGCGTGAAGACACTCTGCAGAGAACCAACCACCAGATGGCAGCTGGGCCAGACATCATCCCAAGTCGAATACTCAGGGAGTGTGCACAATAGCACACTGACGTCTTCACAGACATCTTCAACACTTCACTCATTCAGGCTGCTGTCTCCATGTGCTTCAAGTCAGCTGCCATCATCCCTGTACCAAAGAACTACAGCATCAGACTAGAGAACGGCCTGGTGGCACTGAGACCGATCATCATGAAGTGCTTTGAACAGCTAGCTCATAAAGACACACATCAAAAACTCCGTTCCCGTCACAATAGATGCTCACCAATCTGTTTACTGACAGAAACGCTCTACGATAGATGCTAAAGCACCTGTCATGCACCTGGCCCTGACACACTGACAAAACAAGGACACTTATACTGCTTCTGGATTTCAGTTTGGTGTTCAACACTATTGTCCCACAGACCTTGGTGAATAAACTCCTGCTCCTCGGTCTAAATACCCTACTGTGTAACTGGGTGTTGGAGTTCTTAATGAACAGAACTCAGATAGTCAGGATGCACAACCACTCCACCCCCACCCCATCATTCTCAACATGAGCTGAGCCCGTTGCAGTACCTCTGCTCACACATGACTGCACAGCTAAACACCCGAGTAATCACATTGTCAACTTTGCCGATGACACAATGGCAGGGTTCATCACCAACAACGATGAGAAGGCCTACAGAGAGAGGGTGGAAGAGCTCGAGACCTGGCACCAAGCAAATAATGTCTTCCTCAACATCACAAGACAAAGGAGATGGTTATCGACCAGGAGAACACACCACTCACACCCCTCTTTACTTTGGTGGCACAGCAGTGAAAACTGGGAGCAGTTTCAAACTCCTGGGAGTACACATCTCACACAACCTCTCATGGTCCCAGAACACATCCTACACTATCAGAAAAGGTCAGCACCACCTCTACTTTCTGAGGAGGCTGAAGTGAGCTGGGCCTTGCACATCACTTCTCACAGTAAAGAGCACCCCAGCATGCTGCAGTGTACAGAAACAGCACTGCAGCAGACAGGGAGGTCCTACAACAGGTAGGCAAAACTCCCTCATGCATCACTAGCAACAGCCAATCACCATTCAAAGGTTTCAAAAGTACATTTAATGTCAGAGAAATGTATACAATATACATCCTGAAATCCTTTTTCTTCACAACCATCCACAAAAACAGGATGCCCCAATGAATGAATGACAGTCAAATGTTAGAACCCCAAAGCCCCACCAGCTCCCCCCTCCCACGTGTAAGCAGCAGCAAAGCAACAACCCCCCTCTCCCACCAGCAAAAAAAGCATCAGCACACCCCATTGAGCACTCAAGTCTTGCAGTACCCCAAAGACTACTCATTCACCCAGTCATTCAACATACCACAGGCTCTGTTTCTCACCTAATAAGCGAAAAAGAGATGTCTCCAGTTCACAGCGAGAGGGGAGACATAACAAACAACTCACTGATTTACAATATGAAAAGTTTGTTGCGTCACTTTTTCTGAGCTCTGTGCCCAAAGAACTCTGGTCTCTGGGCACACAGCCAGCAGCCAGCTTGCTGCTTTCGATCTTCGGTCTGCAACAACACACTGATTTCCTGCAGAGGCACTGACCTCGAGTCTGCCTGCCTCCAGAGCCACGAGATCCCATAACCCTGAAAGTGTGCTAGTCTTCTAGGCTGCGTCCTTGGTACGTTGATTAGCAGCCAGTAGTGAGACCCTGCAAAGAACTCCAGGTCCGGTCTTCAAAAGAACCTTGAAAGGGAAAAATAGAGAAATTAAAGATAGAAATAGAAACGTTTCTGAAGATGCAAGCAAAGGAGTCGCTGTTAGGTGCCATCGTTTCCTAAGCTCCACCATTAAAGACATATGTACAGAAAGGTCTTGAAAAAGGCCAGTAATATCATGAAGGATCCCTCGCTCTCTGCTTATGCACTGTTAATCCCTGTCCCATCAGGTAGGGAGCTATGAAGCATCCACACCAGAAACACCAGACGCAAAAACAGTTACTTTCCCTAAGCAGTAAGGTAGTTCAACACCTCTTCCTACTAATCCACCCTCCCACCACTACCTTATCATTTCTGTCAGAGTCACCTTATATTCAGAGACCCTAGTGCCTAGCATCATCTTTTGGATGCAATCTATATATATTAGCTACGTATTTATATTTATTCTGTTTTTTTCTTATTATAGTCTTTATTGGGTTTTTTTTGTTCTGCATTGGATCAAAGTAAAAATGGTTTCATTCTCTTTCATGCTGGGAACAACAGACTTAAATCTTGAGTTGTATCGGTGGTGGGTGCCAGGGTAAATTTTTTCATCGTTAATTGACCAGATCACCTCTGTGTACACCAGAAGGTAGGTTATGGGCTGACGGAGCTTCAGTGTGACAACTAATGTGAAGGTGTGCCCCTGTATCCTCAAACTGCCTTCCTCTCATCTTCAAGTCTGATTCAGTAACATGGAGACAAAACCTGTGAAGATTGGAGAGAGTTAGAAGCTAGGAGAAGGTGTGTTGAGATAGAAAGAACAAAAGGGAAGATCTGTCACACCATACTACACAGGAGAGATCAAGTAACAGAAGAAGTGTTAATGAAAGATAACAAAATCTAGAGAAACTGAAAAATTGTAGTTGGCAGGTCCTCAACTACATCTGTTCCAGTTCCTGAATTATGTTCCATCTCACTCTCAAGGATAGGATTCTGCTTGTCTGTTTTTATCCTCAGCAGTAATGAATTATCCAGAGTAATTTCTGATTCCTCAACCCAAATGTCGTTTTCAGAAGTACCTTTCATCGTCACTTCCAGCATTCTGTCTGGAGTGCCTTGCTTCATTCTTCCACTTGTTCAACATTTGATTAAAGATAGGGTGGGAATGCAGAGCTAAGGTTGCAGTCTGTATAGCCATGGTTTTATCAAATGGTTTCCATACTCTGCTTTTAACTCTGTATTATCTGTTCCAGCACCCACTCCCCACCAAGATACAGCAGAGAAAGCATCTTATCCAGCTGCATCACTGCTTGGTATGCAAATTCTCAGCCCAAAGTCACAAGAAATTGCCAGGAGTTATGAAAGGAGCCTAATCCATCGCACAACTGAGCCTTCCCTCCATTGGCTCTCTCTCCACTTTCTGCTAACTTGGTAAAGCAGCCAATATAACAGAATCCCCTCTCACCCTGGTCTCTTGTCCCCACCTTCCCTCACTCGGCAGAAGATACAAAAGCTTGAAGACACATACCACCAGACTCAAGCACCTCTTCTTTTCCACTGACATTAGACTCTTGAATTGACCTCTTATATGATAAAAGATGTACTATTAATCTAAACTTGAAGACATATACCACCAGGCTCAATAGTAGCTTCTATTCCACTGTCATTAGACTCTTGAAAAGAATTCTTACATGATAGAAGATGAGCTATTGATCTCTCAATCTATCCAGTCTTTGCCTTTGCACCTTAATTGTCTACCTGCATAGCACTTTCTCTAGTTGTAGCATTATATTCTGTACTCTGCTTATTTTTTACTGATTCAATATAATTATGAATGAAATGAGCTGTCTCGATGGCACTCAAAGCAATAGCTTTTCACTGTATCTTGGTACATGTGACAATAATAAACTAATTACCAATTTGTTAATTATCAGTTATCACTGTGCAAATGCAGGAGATGCAAAGCCTCCCTGTAATGTCCTCCCTTTCCATTGTACTGTTATGAATGCACCACAGCTCTGAGGGGCCGAAGGGGAGGGGGAGCCCCCTCCTTTGTGAGAATCGCAAGAGCATTATTGGGCTGGCTCAGAGGACCCAGGAAATGAGAGAGACCTGGCCACTGTCTCCTGGAGACCACGTTTGTGGTTTGGGGACTATGCTACGTGCAAGCCCTCGGGCAAAGTGGGCTGGTTGAGAGAGGGATTGCATCATCCCAACCTGACTGACATCGGAGACCCTGTGAGGAAGTATAAAAGAGGGTCTGGGGGAACAACCCCTTTCAGATGCACCAGAAGAAATGCTAGTGATCCCGCAATAGCGGGAAGCCATTTGAAGGAAGCCACGTGCGTTCGGTTCCCTTGCCTGGGGCTGGTGGCTGGTACCACGGAAAATGACTTGGAACTAACAACGGGGAACCAACTCCCCCGACGCAACGGATTGGCCTCATAAAAGTCCCGGGCAAGTTTAAAACCATCTCTCTCTTAAACCCAAAAAACTGCAGCTTGAAAGGACAGTGACTTTTATCTTTCCATCAGACAATACAATATCCCCTAGACAACAATAGAGCTATTGCTTAATTGATGATTATTATTATACCCGCGTTTTTCGATTGAGTATTGACGACGTATTTTATCTGAATGTCTGTATTAATCTTATTTTTGGGCCCCCTTATAAATAAAGACTTTTAAAAATAGTACCATCAGACTTCAACGGACCTCTCTATCTTTGCTGGTAAGTGATCCAGTTACGGGAATTCGTAACAAAGTTGGGGTTCTCGTCTTGAGATTTGACACCAAATTGGGAGGCCAGTGAATCGGGATTGTAAGTCCAAAACTTGGATCTGGTACGCGGGTAGCCAGATGGGAAACCAGCAAAGATGGACGTGGATGAATTTATAGAAAACCTGACTCTGGAGGCGCTAGAGGCGGCCACAAAATCAGACTTGATAAATTTGGCGAAGGGGTTAAACCTCGCAGAGGTGGGGTCATCCATGAAAAAGCGGGAGGTGCGAAGGGCCATAACTCAGTATTATATTGGGAAGAATGTGTTTGCAGCTGAGGTATTGGAAAATATCCCTGAAAAGGTACCAGCTAGTGGGATGGCTCAGTTAGAGTTGGAGAAATTAAGGCTGGAACAGGAAATCAAGTTAAAGCAGCTGAAAGCAGCCGAGAAAGAGAGGGAGAGGGCCGAGAGAGAGCGAGAGAGGGAGAGGGCCGAGAGAGAGAAAGAGTAGGGAAGGAAGAGAGAGTAAACGGGGGGAGGTAGTCCTGCCCTTAGCCAGAAGAGAGGTTTATGGGAACAGGAAGGTGACGAGGAGCTGGTGGCGTTGAGAGAGTTGCTTCTTTCTGAGACCGAGATTGAGGCAGAGCCCGAGGGTTACTACCTGAAAGAGGGTGTGTTGATGAGAAAATGGAGGCCCCCCACGGTGCCGGTCGATGAGGACTGGGCGGTGGTACACCAGATAGTAGTTCCGAAAGTGTATCGGGACAAAATTTTGAACTTAGCTCATAAGGGACTCTTGGGTGGGCATTTGGGAATAACGAAGACAATGGATCGGGTTAGGAGAGAGTTCTATTGGCCAAACCTGAGGAAAGATATTACTGAGTATTGTAAAAGATGTCATATGTGTCAGGTGGTGGGTAAGCCGAACCAAGTTATCCCTAAGGCACCCCTCCGACCCATCCCCGCATGTGAGGAGCCTTTCTCTCGAATCATTGTAGATTTTGTGGGTCCCTTACCAAAGACTGCGAGTGGGCGGCAGTATATCATGACCCTGATGTGTGCCGCTACGCGATTTCCAGAGGCTGTGCCTCTGGGGAATATTAGGACCTCTGTGGTGGTGAAGGCTCTCATTAAATTCTTTACCACAGTTGGGCTGCCTAAGGAGATACAGTCGGATCAGGGGAGTACATTCACGTCCAGAGCATTTCGGCAAATGATGACCCAGCGAGGGGTCAAACAAATTCTAGCCTCAGCATACCATCCGGAATCCCAAGGGGCGTTGGAAAGGTTCCACACTACACTAAAGACCATGCTTAAAACTTATTGTCAGGAAAAAGTTCGAGACTGGGATGAGGCCTTACCCCTTCTGTTATTTGCCGTCAGGGATACAGTCCAGTGCTCACTGGGGTTCAGTCCGTTTGAGCTCGTCTTCGGTCACAGGCCCAGGGGACCTCTAACCCTACTGAAAGAAAAGTGGTCTAGCCCGACCGTTCAAGTCAGTGTGATCGACTATGTTCTGAATTCCGGGAAAGGCTGCAGAAAGTATGCACCTTGGCAAAAGAAAACCTGAAAGACTCCCAGGAAAAAATGAGCCAGTGGTAAAACCCGAGAGCGAGAGAAGGAGAGTTTTATGTAGGCGACCAGGTTTTGATCCTATTTCCGGTAGTTACCCACCCTCTTCAGGCGAGGTTTCAAGGACCATATACAGTGCATAAGAAAATAGACTCGCTGAATTACGTGATTGAAACCCCCAATCAGCGAAAACCGACCCAGTTAGTTCACATGAACATGATGAAAGGGTACCATGAAACCACCCCCGCGGTGGTCGGTGCGGCCGTGAAAACCGATCAGGTAGAGGGGGGTGGTAAGGAGGAACTAGAGCGGTTTGAAAAGATACGTATAGTCCCCACCAGATTGGAGAACTCTGTCGTATTGGCAAGCCTTGCGGATAAAGTTAGCCACTTAAAGCCTGAACAGCGGGAGCAGGCGATACAGCTCATTAACCGGCATACCGACTTATGTCCAGATGTCCCAAGAAGGTGTAGTGGGACGACACATGATGTGATAGTTACCTCAACCCTGCCTATAAAACAGGCCCCTTATCGGATGAATTCCGAAAAGAACCAGCTAGTAGAAAAGGAGATTGAACATATGCTAGCTGCTGGGATAATCCGCGAATCCTCTTCTTCGTGGGCATCTCTTTGCGTGGTTGTCCCGAAACTGGATGGTACCATAAGGTTCTGTACTGATTACCGGAAGGTCAACGCTGTCACCCAGACAGACACTTACCCTATCCCCAGGGTGGATGATTGCATTGGCCAAGTGGGGAAGGCGAGGTACATCACTAAAGTTGACTTGTTAAAGGGGTACTGGTGCGTTCCTTTGACGGACAGGGCTCGGGAGATTTCAGCCTTTGTCACCCCATCCGGGTTGTACGAGTACAGCGTTATGCCATTTGGGATGAAAAATGCACCAGGGACATTTCAGCGGATGATAGACACAGTGATAAAGGGGTTAACCCACACCAAGGCTTATCTTGACGATGTGGTAGTTTGGAATGACACCTGGGGGGAGCACCTGGAGGCTGTAGAAAACCTGTTTACCCGAATGTCGGCAGCCCAACTTACAGTAAACCTCGCAAAGAGTGAATTTGGTCATGCCACGATCACCTATTTGGGGTACGTGGTGGGAGAGGGACAAGTGGCTCCTGTGCAGGGGAAGGTACAGGCTATTTCTGAGGTTCTTGTACCCTACAATAAAAGGGCCCTGAGGAGGTTTTTGGGCATGGTGGGATACCATTGGAAATTCTGCAAAAATTTCGCGAATATTGCGCTCCCCCTTACAAAACTCCTACGGAAGGAGGAAAGATTTGAATGGGGTCATTCTTGTCAGAATGCTTTTGAAAAGTTAAAAGCCATACTGTACCATCACCCTGTGTTAAAAGCACCTGATTTGTCAGCACCCTTCTCCTTGGCAACGGACGCCAGTGATGAGGCTGCAGGAGCGGTCCTCTTACAGCAAGCGGGGGATGGAGTGGAGCACCCGGTAGCATATTTCTCTTGGAAGTTCAATGTACACCAGAGGAATTACTCTACCATGGAAAAAGAATTGTTGGCACTTGTGTTGGCGATAATGCATTTTGAAGTGTACATTTGTCTAGCGCAAAAACCCCTAGTTGTCTATACTGATCACAACCCGTTGGTATTCCTGGCCAATATGAAAAATAAAAACAGGAGGTTATTGAGTTGGAGTCTGATGCTGCAAGAGTTCGATATTAAGATACAGCATATTAAAGGAAGTGATAATGTGCTAGCGGATTGTTTATCTAGATGCTGAATTGAATGTATCACTGTATTACTCTGTAAAAAACAACTTTTGTATTGTGTTAGAATCTAAAACCCTGTAAGACTCTGTACTACTTCGTTTCACCGCTGGTGAAAACGCTTTGAAGAAAGGGAGTGTTATGAATGCACCACAGCTCTGAGGGGCCGAAGGGGAGGGGGAGCCCCCTCCTTTGTGAGAATCGCAAGAGCATTATTGGATTGGCTCAGAGGACCCAGGAAATGAGAGAGAGAGACATGGCCATTGTCTCCTGGAGACCACGTTTGTGGATTGGGGACTATGCTATGTGCAAGCCCTCGGGCGAGGTGGGCTGGTTGAGGTTGAGACTGCTTCATCCCAACCTGATTGACATTGGAGACCCCATGAGGAAGTATAAAAGAAGGTCTGGGGAACAACCCCTTCAGACGCACCAGAAGAAACGTTAGCGATCCCATAATAGCGGGAAGCCATTTGAAGGAAGCCACATGCGTTCGGTTCCCTTGCCTGGGGGCTGGTGGCTGGTACCACGGAAAACGGCTTGGAACTAACAACAGGGAACCCACTCCCCCGACACAACGGATTGGCCTCATAAAAGTCCCGGGCAAGTTTAAAACTGTCTCTCTCTTAAACCCAAAAAACTGCAGCTTGAAAGGACAGTGACTTTTATCTTTCCATCGGACAATACAATATCCCCTAGACCGGGGGTCGGCAACCTGCGGCTCCCGAGCCATTTGTGGCTCTTTCACCTCAGTGCTGCGGCTCCCTGTGGCTTTGGGAAATAATTGGTCAGTATTTAATTAAAATGTATTTTATGTTAGTTTGTTAGCTTTTGAAATGTAATTCTAAATTTGAAGATTATGGTGATCTTGTACAATCTAAGTGTGGCGACACATTTCCTCACAATTAGCCAGCATTCCGGCTAAGGGAGATAGCCTACGGGGGTTTGTGAGTACGCGTCTTTTGCAGCATCTGCGTCCATGGGGGCTGGGTTGAGGGAGGCTTAAAAGCAAGGCTGTTTAGTTCGAATAAAGTTATTCGACTGCAGTTTACTGACTGCGTGAGCACACCGCTACAACGTGTTTTTATCGCTATTAATATACGTCACCACTGCCAATACCTGACACCCGTCAGTGCGCGATTTCTTTAATTTTTCGATCCAAGGTAAGCCAACTATGGAGAATTCTAAAAAAAGAAAAGTGACTGAAGAAAACAGAACGTTTAATGATACGTGGACAGATTCATTTGCTTTCACTGTTGACGAGACTGGTTTACCGGTATGCTTAATGTGCAATGAGAAACTAGCAAACAACAAAAAGTCAAATGTCGCAAGGCATTTCCAGAATAAACACGCAGCCTTTGCTCAAAAATATCCGGATGGAGATGAGAGAAAAAAAGCCGTTTCGGAACTGATGCGGAAGGTTGATCTGAGCAAAAATCATTTCCAGAAATGGATGAAGTCTGGAAAATCAACGACATATGCCAGTTATATTGCCGCTCAGGAAATAGTCAGGCACGGGAAGCAGTTTACAGATGGTGAATATATAAAAGAATCTTTCATTAAGATTTCAGAACATCTATTCACGGACTTTAAAAACAAGAGTGAAATTGTGCAGAAAATCAGGGATATGCCCCTCTCTGCAAAGACTGTCAAAGACAGAACCATAAAAATGGCAGAAGACATCACAAGACAGCAAATTAAAGACATCAATTCAGCTGTGGCCTACTCGATTGCCTGTGACGAGTCTAAAGACAAAGGTGATATTGAACAAATAGCGTTGTTCTGCCGGTATGTAAACTCTGCCGGGCCACAGGAAGAACTGATTGAGTTGATACCTCTAAAAGACCAAACACGGGGGGAGGACATCTGTGAGGCTGTCTTGAATTGTTTAAGAGCCAAAGGAATAAAGACCACCCATCTGGTGTCAGTAGCTACTGATGGGGGCACCGAATATGACGGGAACGCACAAGGGAATTGTGGCTTTACTGCAGAAGTCGCTGGACAGAAAGCTGCTGACTTTTCACTGCATCTTGCACCAAGAGGCACTGTGCGCTCAAACATTTCCTCCGGAATGCACAGAAGTAATGGATGTTGTCATTCAGATTGTCAATAAAATAATGGCAAAAAGTTTAAATCACCGTCAATTCCGTTTGTTACTGGACGAGCTGGAAATTGCATATTCTGATCTCCTGCTGCACAACAAAGTCTGATGGTTGTCCAGGGGGGAGGTGCTGAAACGCTTTGTCGCGTGTCTGGAAGAAGTGAAAACTTTCCTGGGCAGCAAAGGGCTCAACTTTCCTGAGCTGGAACAGCCAGAGTGGCTGGAAAAGCTACACTTCATGGTAGACATGACAGCGCACCTGAACACGCTGAACACAGCTCTTCAACGGGGAAAGGACGTACAGCCCTGCACATGTTGGAGGATGTTTTGGCATTCGAGCGCAAGTTGACGTTGCTTGCCAGAGATTTACAGAAAGGCACATTGTCTCACTTCCCCAATTTGAGAGAGTTCAAACAAGGTCACGACATGATAAATTCGGAGTATTTACATTCTGCAATCATTGCAATGCAAACATCGTTTGGGAAACGCTTCTGTGAGTTCAGAGAGGAAAAAAACACATTATCCTTCCCGGTCACTCCCCTAAGCATCGATCCATCCCTACTGAATACAACTGCATTGTCAGGTGTGAGTCAACCTGAACAAGTATGATAAATATTTTAATTGCCTATTATTTTACGTATATTCATATGTTTTCATTGTTCAGTGAAATAGTCCTTTTATTTTTCAGGTTGACAGCTGGCTGACGTTATTTTTGGTTTGCTGCTGGTGGCAAATTTAAGTTTGGCGTTTTTCATAAATACAAGAAGGACTCAAATAGACGTTGAGTATTTTACTTAAAAGTAACCTTCAACCCAACATCTTTTTTTCGGAGTTCAAAATGTTTTTGTTGCATGCAGAAATGTAATTTCATTTTCTCTGCAGGAGTTCATCAATTTCATAAATGCAACACATTATAGTTTGTTTATACATAGCATAAAGGCAAAACAAAACGTTGTATGCAGTGTTATTTCATTTTAAATGTCAAACGGGTTTTGCGGCTCCCAGTGTTTTCTTTTCTGTGGGAAACGGGTCCAAGTGGCTCTTTCAGTGGTAAAGGTTGCTGACCCCTGCCCTAGACAACAATAGAGCTATTGCTTAATTGATGATTATTATTATACCCGCGTTGTTCGATTGAGTATTGATGACGTATTTTATCTGAATGTCTGCATTAATCTTATTTTTGTGCCCCCTTATAAATAAAGACTTAAAAATAGTACCATCAGACTTCAACGGACCTCTCTATCTTTGCTGGTAAGTGACCCAGTTACGGGAATTCGTAACAGTACAAGCCCCCAAGCACTTTTTCTATGTGAAGTAACAACTTGTTTGTACTTCTTTTAGTTTCCTGCTGTGTTCACTGCTTGAGATGTGTTCATTCTTTAGAAGAGAGACCAAACATAAATTGACTGTCCATGTCAATTTTCTCTTCAGTTTGCAAGCCACTTGTCACTTTAATTTTCTATCTCTGAACTCTATTTTTTATTTCAAAAATATACCTTATTTATAAAAAATACAATAAATACAAAACTGTTCATGGATTTTTTGACATTCATAGTATCGTCTAGTCTGTTCATTTGTAGTGTTATGAAATCATATCTGACTATTCTGAATTCAACTTCCTGCAACATTCCCAAGTAGGTTAAAATAAACCTGATCATTGGCTCTTCACCTTCAGATTGGACACATTCCAGTCTTCCTGACTCCACCCTGCATTCAACATTTTTCAACATGAAGCACTTCCAATATTTTATTCTGGATTTCCACCATTCCATCCAATTCCTTTGTATTTTCAGATCATCATTCTGTGGCGGCTCATTTCCTAGCGTATGCGAACCGACTCACAATTAGATAGCCTACGGGGGTTTGCGAGCACAGAGCTTTGGAGCCTCTTCGCCATGGGGGGCCGGTTGACAGAGGCTTAAAAGTGAGGCTGAAGTTTTCGAATAAAGTTTTTTCCTTCGACTGCAGTTACCGACTCCGTGTCGTAATTCTAGCGCTGCTTGTAGCACACCGCTACAATTGGTGACCCCGACGGTCCAAACGATTTTTGGACCAGAAATGACCGACGCCGCCTCTGTTCATGCGGTTTCGTTGAAACTGCCGGGTTTCTGGACACAGCGCCCGGACCTATGGTTCCAGCAAGCCGAAGCCCAATTCCACGTTCGCCGGATCACCTCAGAAGACACCCGCTACTACTACGTGGTGGGCTCCCTCGACCAGGACACAGCTGCCCAGGTCGCGGAGTTCGTACAGTCGCCCCCGGCAGACGGCAAGTACACGGAATTCAAAGCCCTGCTCCTCAGGACTTTCGGACTCTCACGGCGCGAGCGGGCTGCCCGTTTACTGCACCTGGACGGCTTGGGCGACAGACCTCCATCGGCTTTAATGAATGAGATGTTGTCTCTGGCCGAGGGGCACGCAGGCCTCATGTTTGAGCAGGCGTTCCTGGAGCAGCTGCCCGAGGACATACGCCTGCTGCTGTCCGACGCGGATTTCAGTGACCCCCGGAAGGTGGCAGCCCAGGCGGACTTGCTGTGGAACGCCAAAAAGGTGAGCGGGGCGTCCATCGCACAGATCTCCCAGCCACGCTCCCGGCAGCAAACCAGTCCAGGCCCGGCCGCAGAGCCCGCTAACCCCCGGCCCAATGACCACTGGTGCTTCTACCACCAGCGGTGGGGCGCAGAAGCCCGCCGTTGCCGCCCGCCCTGCAAGTTCCCGGGAAACGCCAGGGCCAGCCGCCGCTGATGGCTACGGCGGCTGGCCATCGGGATAGCCTCCTGTATGTGTGGGATAGCAGGTCGGGACGCCGGTTTTTGGTCGATACTGGGGCTGAGGTCAGCGTTTTACCTCCGACGAGTTACGACACCCGCAGCAGGGCACCGGGTCCCCCCCTGAGGGCCGTGAACGGCAGCACAGTAAGGACCTATGGCACCCGTCAGGTGCAGCTACAGTTCGGCCCCAGCCAGTTCACGTGGGACTTCACACTGGCCGCCGTAGCCCAACCGCTTCTGGGTGCGGATTTTTTGCGGGCTCACAGCCTGCTGGTTGACCTGCCCAGGAAGAGACTGGTACACGCCGAGACCTTTCAGACGTTCTCCCTGGGCGCGGCCCAGTTGCCAGCCCCTCACCTCGGCTCCATCACGTTGTCCGACAACGATTTCACCAGGGTCCTGGCGGAGTTCCCATCGGTTCTGGCACCGCAGTTCACAGCAGCCATGCCCAGGCACGGCGTACAGCACCACATCCCGACACAGGGACCACCCCTCCATGCCCGTGCTCGGCGGCTTCCCCCGGACAGGCTCCGACTGGCGAAGGAGGAGTTCCAGAGAATGGAGGAATTGGGGATCATCCGGCGGTCCGACAGCCCCTGGGCTTCCCCCCTGCACATGGTGCCCAAAGCGACGGGGGGGGGGCTGGAGACCGTGCGGCGACTACCGCAGGCTGAACGAGGCTACCACACCGGCGCAGAGGCCGACCTCCCAAGCAGGTTCTGGCCCAGGCTGTGGACATTGGGGGGTGTATCGCCGGTTCTGGGGGGGGGGGGGGGGTTATGTGGCGGCTCATTTCCTAGCGTATGCGAACCGACTCACAATTAGATAGCCTACGGGGGTTTGCGAGCACAGAGCTTTGGAGCCTCTTCGCCATGGGGGGCCGGTTGACAGAGGCTTAAAAGTGAGGCTGAAGTTTTCGAATAAAGTTTTTTCCTTCGACTGCAGTTACCGACTCCGTGTCGTAATTCTAGCGCTGCTTGTAGCACACCGCTACAATTCTACATTTTCACCTCCTCTAGGCTTATGTTACTTTGAACAGTCATTTTCTTTATCATGTAAATTCTCCTGCCCTACAGCAGGACTTGTCATTCATACTCGCTCCTAACACCCTCCCCCCCCCCCCCCGCATACATTTCCACATCTTAAAACTCATTTAATCTCGATGCTTTCCGGTTCTGATGGAAGGTTACCAAGCCAAAACATGGACTCACTTTCTCCCTCCATAGGCACACACTGACTTTTTTCACATTTTAGGCATTTGTTCTGATGAATTTTTTTAAGATGTCCAGCTCCTGCAGCATTTTATATTAGTAATTTTTAAATACGTTTGATTGAGTATAGTCAGAGGATTGCTTTGGATAATTTTTCTCAGTGCCGAAGTTATGAAAACGTATTTCATAAAAATGTTCTTAACAAGAACTAGTTGCAGCCTCCGGGGGTCTGACCATATAGGTGAACGTAGGATAGACAGATGAAATCATTATGCCAGCATTATACACTCCCAAACAGAGAAAAACAATCTCAACCAATCAAATATTTTACATTTACACTTTTCTTGTGGGAGGTCTTTTGAAGGTAGAGGAATAATTTTTTGAAAACAATGCAAGTTAGCTATGGAATCATCCTTCCATTTGATTTATTCCCTTAATATATCCACTGCTGGAGTATTACTTGACTTTGAGAGGTCCTGGACTCTTAAGTTCTGAATGCTGGCTCAGGGGACTTTAAGCTTTATACCCTTAACACTCAGGCAGCCTAAATTCAAGGCCAATCTCTGTATCATAAGATAGGCCAAACAAAGGAAGTATGCGTTGCAATTAACCAGTTTTCCCCTATTCAATCCAATGGCTTAAGTTGTCTTTGTTGCCCTTTGATGTCCCATCTGCAAAGCCACAGGAAATGGTAAAATAACGTCAATAGAAATTGTAGAGATCAGGGCATTATCCAATAGCTGTATTCCTCTACGGTTCTTGTTGAAGTTACTGCTCTGTATATTGGGACATGGTGATGTGTACATTGAGACAGGGCCATTTCTGAATGAGATAATGTACAACAGAAAATTTCACTTCAATGAAACAATAATTAGGTTTCACAAAATTTCTGAGGAAACATTGTATTAAACACTTTTCCTCAATTTTTATTTCTGCTATAGTCCAGTAGAATTCTATCTTTGGGGCTTGAGTGCAAAACCAGAGCAAACTGACGAATTGGTGAGAGGATTGGCTGTATACTCAGTGACCACTATATTAGATACACCTGTACACTACCTATTAATGTAAATATGAAATCAGCCAATCATGTGCCAGCAACTCAATATGAAAAAGCATGTAGTCACAGACAAGAGATTCATTTGTTGTTCAGAACAAACTCAGAATAGGGAAGAAATGCGATCTAAGTGACCACGGAATGATTATGGGTGGCAGGCGAGGCTGTTTGAGTATCTCAGAAACATCTAATCTTCTGGAATTTTCACATATAACGGTTTTTAGCATTAGAGAGAACAGAATAGTGTGAAAAACAAAACAAAAAAATTCAGTGTGTGGCAGTTCTGTGGGTGAAAAACACCTTGTTGATGAGAGAGGTCAACTGAGAATGGCAAGACTGATTCAAGCTGACAGGAAGGCGACAGCAACTCAAATAAATATGCATGACCACAGTGGTGTGCTAAAGAGCATCCATGTGTGCACAATACACTGAACCTGAAGAAAGAAGTCAATAACAGCAGAAAACCACTTCATAAAGTAGCCACTGAGTGTATAGCAGGATGCAATACCAGGCTTTGACATTTTTGAAGTTGGCATGTTGAATTCAGATTTAAACTTTGTATAAATGACTAGATATGCAATTACTAGTCATTGCATATCTTGTCCATTCAAATGTTGACTAATGTTTCCTGGAAGAAGGTGGCGCCAGTGAACAATGTGACCAAGGGAGATACACTCCAGCTGGTTCCTGAAACAAGTTCTTTTAGTTCATTTTTCTTTCAAATGTAGCTCTGCTATTGTTGGAGCCTGTGATCTACATATTGGTTGTGTGTTTTCAGGCTGATTGTGCGATCTGGTGCTTTGCTATGGCTGAGGATGCCCCGTGACTGTTAAGAAAAGTGTCTGGCCTCGAGGCCAAGAAACCTGGAGATGTGGTGTGAGCCAGTGATCGACTCCGTTGACACCAATCTCATCAACTAAAGCACTGAGGAAGATTGAAATCATTGAGGTGAATGACAAAGGTGAGCAGGTGTTCAGTGCCATCTACCAGCTTCTTGCTTTTGCCAGACGAAGGTGTCTGTGTGTGATACTCTCTCTCTCTCTCTCTCTCTCTCTCTCTCGTTCCAAAGGCAGACACCTGCATTCGAATGATCTCTTTGTCCCTCCATGAAGTTCGAGGGTGGTGCTGGAGTAGTGGGTCTTGGGCAAGATTTGACCTCTCAGTTTGGTCATTGGATTCTGGTCGCTCCTTTTCTCATGATATTTTGGGGAATGTTCATGTGGGCTGGCCTGCAGATAACAAACACGGAGTACATCCGAATATGCCCAGACTCTCAGTTTTGATTTATGTTCTGTATTATTCACTCAGTTTTCTTTTGTTGCCCTTGTGTGTGGTGAGGTGCAGTTGATGTTTTATCTTTAAATGGGTTCCATGCTTTTCCTTGTGTCTGTGGGGAAGATGAATATCAGGGTTGTATACTGTCTGTGACGAAGCTGATTCTGAAGGTTGTATACTGTTTGTGAGGAAGATGATTCTGATGGTTGTAAACTGTCTGCGGGGAAGATGATTCTATATGGTTGTATACTGTCTGAGGGCAAGATAACACTGACGGTTGTTTACTACATCGGGGAAGATGAGTATGATGGTTGTATACTGTCTGTGAGGAAGCTGATTCTGACGGATGTATACAGTCAGTGGGGAATATGATTCTGATGGTTGTATACTGTCAGTGGGGAAGATGATTCTGACGGTTGTATACTGTCAGTGGGGAAGATGATTCTGACGGTTGTGTACTGTCAGTCGAGAAGATGATCCTCTGGGTTGTATACTGACTGTGGGAAAGATGATTCTGACGGCGGTATACTGCTTGGGGGAGAGTGATTTTGACGGTTGTATACTGTCTGTGGGGAAGATGATTCTCTGGGTTGTATCCTGTCTGTGAGGAAGATCATTCCGACCGTAGTATACTGTTTGTGGGGAAGATGATACTGATGGTTGTATACAGTTTGTGGGGAAGTTAATTCTGACGATTGTATACTGTCAGAGGGGACGGTGAATCTGAGGGTTGTATACTGTCTGTGGGGAAGATGATTCTCTGGGTTGTATCCTGTCTGTGAGGAAGATCATTCCGACCGTAGTATACTGTTTGTGGGGAAGATGATACTGATGGTTGTATACAGTTTGTGGGGAAGTTAATTCTGACGATTGTATACTGTCAGAGGGGACGGTGAATCTGAGGGTTGCAGACCATCTGTGGGATAGATGATTCTGATGGTCGTATACAGTTTGTGGGGAAGATGACTCCCTGGGTTGTATACAGTCTGTGGGGAAAATGATTATCTGGGTTGTAAACTGTCTGTGAGGAAGATGATTCTGACTGTAGTATACTGATTGTGGGGAAGATGATTCTGACGGTTGTATACTGTCAGTGGGGAAGGTGATTCTGACGGTTGTATACTGTCAGTGGGGAAGATGATTCTGACGGTTGTATACTGTCTGTAGGGAAGATGATTCTCTGGGTTGGAAACTGTCTGTGATGAAGATCATTCCGACCGTAGTATACTGTTTGTGGGGAAGATGATACTGATGGTTGTATACTGATTGTGAGGAAGATGATTCTGATGGTTGTAAACTGTCTGCGGGGAAGATGATTCTATATGGTTGTATACTGTCTGAGGGCAAGATGACACTGACGGTTGTTTACTACATCGGGGAAGATGAGTATGATGGTTGTATACTGTCTGTGAGGAAGCTGATTCTGACGGATGTATACAGTCAGTGGGGAAGATGATTCTGATGGTTGTATACTGTCAGTCGAGAAGATGATCCTCTGGGTTGTATACTGACTGTGGGAAAGATGATTCTGACGGCGGTATACTGCTTGGGGGAGAGTGATTCTGAAGGTTGTATACTGTCTGTGGGGAAGATGATTCTCTGGGTTGGAAACTGTCTGTGAGGAAGATCATTCCGACCGTAGTATACTGTTTGTGGGGAAGATGATACTGATGGTTGTATACAGTTTGTGGGGAGGTTAATTCTGACGATTGTATACTGTCAGAGGGGAAGGTGAATCTGAGGGTTGCAGACCATCTGTGGGATAGATGATTCTGACGGTCGTATACAGTTTGTGGGGAAGATGACTCCCTGGGTTGTATACAGTCTGTGGGGAAAATGATTATCTGGGTTGTAAACTGTCTGTGAGGAAGATGATTCTGACTGTAGTATACTGATTGTGGGGAAGATGATTCTGACTGTAGTATACTGATTGTGGGGAAGATGATTCTGACGGTTGTATACTGTCAGTGGGGAAGGTGATTCTGACGTTTGTGTACTGTCAGTGTAGAAGGTGAATCTGACGGTTGTATACTGTCTGTGAGGAAGATGATTCTGACGATTGTATACTGTCAGTGTAGAAGGTGAATCTGACGGTTGTATACTGTCAGTAGGGAAGATGATTCTGACGGTTGTATACAGTCTGTGGGGAAGATGAGTCTGACAGTTGTATATTGTCTGTGAGGAAGCTGATTCTGACAGTTGTATACAGTCAGTGGCGAATATTTTTCTGATGGTTGCAGTCCATCTGTGGGGTAGATGATTCTGACGGTCATATACAGTTTGTGTGGAAGATGACTCTCTGTGTTGTAAACTGTCTGTGAGGAAGATGATTCTCACTGTAGTATACAGTCTGTGGGGAATATGATTCTGACGGTTGTATACTGTCTGTGGGAAAGATGATTCTGATGGTTGTATATTGTCTGTGAGGGAGCTGATTATGATGGTTGTATACTGTCTGTGAGGAAGATAATTCTGACGATTGTATACTGTCAGTGGAGAAGGTGAATCTGACAGTTGTATACTGTCTGTGAGGGAGCTGATTCTGATGGTTGTATACTGTCTGTGGGGAAGATGATTCTGACTGTAGTATACTGTTTGTGGGGAAGATGATACTGATGGTTGTATACAGTTTATGGGGAAGTTAATTCTGACGATTGTATACTGTCAGAGGGGAAGGTGAATCTGAGGGTTGCAGATCATCTGTGGGATAGATGATTCTGACGGTCGTATACAGTTTGTGGGGAAGATGACTCCCTGGGTTGTATACAGTCTGTGGGGAAAATGATTATCTGGGTTGTAAACTGTCTGTGAGGAAGATGATTCTGACTGTAGTATACTGATTGTGGGGAAGATGATTCTGACTGTAGTATACTGATTGTGGGGAAGATGATTCTGACGGTTGTATACTGTCAGTGGGGAAGGTGATTCTGACGTTTGTGTACTGTCAGTGTAGAAGGTGAATCTGACGGTTGTATACTGTCTGTGAGGAAGATGATTCTGACGATTGTATACTGTCAGTGTAGAAGGTGAATCTGATGGTTGTATACTGTCTGTGAGGAAGATGATTCTGACGGTTGTATACTGTCTGTAGGGAAGATGATTCTCTGGGTTGGAAACTGTCTGTGAGGAAGATCATTCCGACCGTAGTATACTGTTTGTGGGGAAGATGATACTGATGGTTGTATACAGTTTGTGGGGAAGTTAATTCTGACGATTGTATACTGTCAGAGGGGAAGGTGAACCTGAGGGTTGCAGACCATCTGTGGGATAGATGATTCTGACGGTCGTATACAGTTTGTGGGGAAGATGACTCCCTGGGTTGTATACAGTCTGTGGGGAAAATGATTATCTGGGTTGTAAACTGTCTGTGAGGAAGATGATTCTGACTGTAGTATACTGATTGTGGGGAAGATGATTCTGACTGTAGTATACTGATTGTGGGGAAGATGATTCTGACGGTTGTATACTGTCAGTGGGGAAGGTGATTCTGACGTTTGTGTACTGTCAGTGTAGAAGGTGAATCTGACGGTTGTATACTGTCAGTAGGGAAGATGATTCTGACGGTTGTATACAGTCTGTGGGGAAGATGAGTCTGACAGTTGTATATTGTCTGTGAGGAAGCTGATTCTGACAGTTGTATACAGTCAGTGGCGAATATTTTTCTGATGGTTGCAGTCCATCTGTGGGGTAGATGATTCTGACGGTCATATACAGTTTGTGTGGAAGATGACTCTCTGGGTTGTAAACTGTCTGTGAGGAAGATGATTCTGACGGTTGTATACTGTCAGTGGGGAAGATGATTCTGACGGTTGTATACTGTCAGTCGAGAAGATGATCCTCTGGGTTGTATACTGACTGTGGGAAAGATTATTCTGACGGCGGTATACTGCTTGGGGGAGAGTGATTCTGACAGTTGTATACTGTCTGTAGGGAAGATGATTCTCTGGGTTGGAAACTGTCTGTGATGAAGATCATTCCGACCGTAGTATACTGTTTGTGGGGAAGATGATACTGATGGTTGTATACTGTTTGTGGGGAAGTTAATTCTGACGATTGTATACTGTCAGAGGGGACGGTGAATCTGAGGGTTGTATACTGTCAGTGGGGAACATGATTCTGACGGCTGTATACTTTGCGGGAGGATGATTCTGACTGTTCTATACTGTCTGTAGGGAAGATGATTCTCTGGGTTGTAAACTGTCTGTGAGGAAGATGATTCTGAGGGTAGTATACTGTTTGTGAGGAAGATAATTCTGATGATTGTATACTGTCAGTGGGGACGGTGAATCTGAGGGTTGCAGACCATCTGTGGGATAGATGATTCTGACGGTCATATACAGTTGGTGGGGAAGATGACTCCCTGGGTTGTATACAGTCTGTGGGGAAAATGATTATCTGGGTTGTAAACTGTCTGTGAGGAAGATGATTCTGACTGTAGTATACTGTTTGTGGGGAAGGTGATTCTGACGTTTGTATACTGTCAGTGTAGAAGGTGAATCTGACGGTTGTATACAGTCAGTGGGGAAGATGATTCTGACGGTTGTATACTGTCTGTGAGGGAGCTGATTCTGATGGTTGTATACAGTCTGTGGGGAAGATGAGTCTGACAGTTGTATACTGTCTGTGAGGAAGCTGATTCTGACAGTTGTATACAGTCAGTGGCGAATATTTTTCTGATGGTTGCAGTCCATCTGTGGGGTAGATGATTCTGACGGTCATATACAGTTTGTGTGGAAGATGACTCTCTGTGTTGTAAACTGTCTGTGAGGAAGATGATTCTCACTGTAGTATACAGTCTGTGGGGAATATGATTCTGACGGTTGTATACTGTCTGTGGGAAAGATGATTCTGATGGTTGTATATTGTCTGTGAGGGAGCTGATTATGATGGTTGTATACTGTCTGTGAGGAAGATAATTCTGACGATTGTATACTGTCAGTGGAGAAGGTGAATCTGACAGTTGTATACTGTCTGTGGGGAAGATGATTCTGACTGTAGTATACTGTTTGTGGGGAAGATGATACTGATGGTTGTATACTGTTTGTGGGGAAGTTAATTCTGACGATTGTATACTGTCAGAGGGGACGGTGAATCTGAGGGTTGTATACTGTCAGTGGGGTACATGATTCTGACGGCTGTATACTGTTTGGGGGAGGATGATTCTGACTGTTCTATACTGTCTGTAGGGAAGATGAATCTCTGGGTTGTAAACTGTCTGTGAGGAAGATGATTCTGAGGGTAGTATACTGTTTGTGAGGAAGATAATTCTGATGATTGTATACTGTCAGTGGGGACGGTGAATCTGAGGGTTGCATACTGTCTATGGGGAAGATGAATCTCTGGGTTGTACCCTGTCTGTGGGGAAGATGATTCTGACGGTCGTATATTGTCTGTGAGGAAGCTGATTCTGATGGTTGTGTACTGTCTGTGGGGAAGATGATTCTGACGGTTGTATATTGTCTGTGAGGGAGCTGATTCTGATGGTTGTATACTGACTGTGGGGAAGATGATTCTGACGGTTGTATATTGTCTGTGAGGGAGCTGATTCTGACGGTTGCATATTGTCTGTGGGGAAGATGAATCTGATGGCTGTATACTGTCTGTGAGGAAGATATTTTTGATGATTGTATGCTGTCTGTGGGGAAGATGATTCTCTGGGTTGTATCCTGTCTGTGGGGAACATGATTCTGATGGTTGCAGACCATCTGTGGGATAGATGATTCTGACGGTCATATACAGTTGGTGGGGAAGATGACTCCCTGGGTTGTATACAGTCTGTGGGGAAAATGATTATCTGGGTTGTAAACTGTCTGTGAGGAAGATGATTCTGACTGTAGTATACTGTTTGTGGGGAAGATGATTCTGACGGTTGTATACTGTCAGTGGGGAAGATGAATCTGACGGTTGTATACTGTCTGTGGGGAAGATAATTCTGATGGTTGTATCCTGTCTGTGAGGAAGCTGATTCTGACGGTTGTATACTGTCTGTAGGGAAGATGATTCTGACGGTGGTATACTGTCTGTGGGGAAGATGATACTGATGGTTGTGTACTGTCAGTGGGGAAGTTGATTCTGATGGTTGTGTACTGTCTGTGGGGAAGATGATTCTGATGGTTGTGTACTGTCTGTAGTGAAGATGATTCTGACGGTTGTATATTGTCTGTGAGGGAGCTGATTCTGATGGTTGTATACTGTCTGTGGGGAAGATGATTCTGACAATTGTATACAGTCAGTGGGAAAAATGATTCTGATGGTTGCAGACCATCTGTGGGATAGATGATTCTGACGGTCATATACAGTTGGTGGGGAAGATGACTCCCTGGGTTGTATACAGTCTGTGGGGAAAATGATTATCTGGGTTGTAAACTGTCTGTGGGGAAGATGATTCTCACTGTAGTATACAGTATGTGGGGAATATGATTCTGACGGTTGTATACTGTCTGTGGGAAAGATGATTCTGATGGTTGTATATTGTCTGTGAGGGAGCTGATTATGATGGTTGTATACTGTCTGTGAGGAAGATAATTCTGACGATTGTATACTGTCAGTGGAGAAGGTGAATCTGACAGTTGTATACTGTCTGTGAGGGAGCTGATTCTGATGGTTGTATACTGTCTGTGGGGAAGATGATTCTGACTGTAGTATACTGTTTGTGGGGAAGATGATACTGATGGTTGTATACTGTTTGTGGGGAAGTTAATTCTGATGATTGTATACTGTCAGAGGGGACGGTGAATCTGAGGGTTGTATACTGTCAGTGGGGTACATGATTCTGACGGCTGTATACTGTTTGGGGGAGGATGATTCTGACTGTTCTATACTGTCTGTAGGGAAGATGAATCTCTGGGTTGTAAACTGTCTGTGAGGAAGATGATTCTGAGGGTAGTATACTGTTTGTGAGGAAGATAATTCTGATGATTGTATACTGTCAGTGGGGACGGTGAATCTGAGGGTTGCATACTGTCTATGGGGAAGATGAATCTCTGGGTTGTACCCTGTCTGTGGGGAAGATGATTCTGACGGTTGTATATAGTCTGTGAGGAAGCTGATTCTGACGGTTGTATACTGTTTGTGGGGAATATGATTCTGACGGTTTTATCCTGTCTGTGGGGAAGATGATTCTGACAGTTGTATACTGTCTGTGAGGAAGCTGATTCTGACGGTTGTATACAGTCAGTGGGGAATATGATTCTGATGGTTGTAGACCATCTGTGGGATAGATGATTCTGACGGTCATATACCTTTGGTGGGGAAGATGACTCCCTGGGTTGTATACAGTCTGTGGGGAAAATGATTATCTGGGTTGTAAACTGTCTGTGAGGAAGATGATTCTGACTGCAGTATACTGTCTGTGGGGAAGATGATTCTGACGGTTGTATACTGTCAGTAGGGAAGATGATTCTGACGGTTGTATACAGTCTGTGGGGAAGATGAGTCTGACAGTTGTATATTGTCTGTGAGGAAGCTGATTCTGACAGTTGTATACAGTCAGTGGCGAATATTTTTCTGATGGTTGCAGTCCATCTGTGGGGTAGATGATTCTGACGGTCATATACAGTTTGTGTGGAAGATGACTCTCTGGGTTGTAAACTGTCTGTGAGGAAGATGATTCTGACGGTTGTATACTGTCAGTGGGGAAGATGATTCTGACGGTTGTATACTGTCAGTGGGGAAGATGATTCTGACGGTTGTATACTGTCAGTCGAGAAGATGATCCTCTGGGTTGTATACTGACTGTGGGAAAGATGATTCTGACGGCGGTATACTGCTTGGGGGAGAGTGATTCTGACAGTTGTATACTGTCTGTAGGGAAGATGATTCTCTGGGTTGGAAACTGTCTGTGATGAAGATCATTCCGACCGCAGTATACTGTTTGTGGGGAAGATGATACTGATGGTTGTATACTGTTTGTGGGGAAGTTAATTCTGACGATTGTATACTGTCAGAGGGGACGGTGAATCTGAGGGTTCTATACGGTCAGTGGGGAACATGATTCTGACGGCTGTATACTGTTTGCGGGAGGATGATTCTGACTGTTCTATACTGTCTGTAGGGAAGATGATTCTCTGGGTTGTAAACTGTCTGTGAGGAAGATGATTCTGAGGGTAGTATACTGTTTGTGAGGAAGATAATTCTGATGATTGTATACTGTCAGTGGGGACGGTGAATCTGAGGGTTGCAGACCATCTGTGGGATAGATGATTCTGACGGTCATATACAGTTGGTGGGGAAGATGACTCCCTGGGTTGTATACAGTCTGTGGGGAAAATGATTATCTGGGTTGTAAACTGTCTGTGAGGAAGATGATTCTGACTGTAGTATACTGTTTGTGGGGAAGGTGATTCTGACGTTTGTATACTGTCAGTGTAGAAGGTGAATCTGACGGTTGTATACTGTCAGTGGGGAAGATGATTCTGACGGTTGTATACTGTCTGTGAGGGAGCTGATTCTGATGGTTGTATACAGTCTGTGGGGAAGATGATTCTGACGGTTCTGTACTGTCTGTTGTGAAGATGATTCTGACGGTTGTATATTGTCTGTGAGGGAGCTGATTCTGATGGTTGTATACTGTCTGTGGGGAAGATGATTCTGACAATTGTATACAGTCAGTGGGAAAGATGATTCTGATGGTTGCAGACCATCTGTGGGATAGATGATTCTGACGGTCATATACAGTTGGTGGGGAAGATGACTCCCTGGGTTGTATACAGTCTGTGGGGAAAATGATTATCTGGGTTGTAAACTGTCTGTGAGGAAGATGATTCTGACTGTAGTATACTGTTTGTGGGGAAGATGATTCTGACGGTTGTATACTGTCAGTGGGGAAGATGAATCTGACGGTTGTATACTGTCTGTGGGGAAGATAATTCTGATGGTTGTATCCTGTCTGTGAGGAAGCTGATTCTGACGGTTGTATACTGTCTGTAGGGAAGATGATTCTGACGGTGGTATACTGTCTGTGGGGAAGATGATACTGATGGTTGTGTACTGTCAGTGGGGAAGATGATTCTGATGGTTGTGTACTGTCTGTGGGGAAGATGATTCTGATGGTTGTGTACTGTCTGTAGTGAAGATGATTCTGATGGTTGTATATTGTCTGTGAGGGAGCTGATTCTGATGGTTGTATACTGTCTGTGGGGAAGATGATTCTGACAATTGTATACAGTCAGTGGGAAAAATGATTCTGATGGTTGCAGACCATCTGTGGGATAGATGATTCTGACGGTCATATACAGTTGGTGGGGAAGATGACTCCCTGGGTTGTATACAGTCTGTGGGGAAAATGATTATCTGGGTTGTAAACTGTCTGTGAGGAAGATGATTCTGACTGTAGTATACTGCTTGTGGGGAAGATGATTGTGACGGTTGTATACTGTCAGTGGGGAAGATGATACTGATGGTTGTGTACTGTCAGTGGGGTAGATGATTCTGATGGTTGTGTACTGTCTGTGGGGAAGATGATTCTGATGGTTGTGTACTGTCTGTGGGGAAGATGATTCTGACGGTTCTGTACTGTCTGTTGTGAAGATGATTCTGACGGTTGTATATTGTCTGTGAGGGAGCTGATTCTGATGGTTGTATACTGTCTGTGGGGAAGATGATTCTGACAATTGTATACAGTCAGTGGGAAAGATGATTCTGATGGTTGCAGACCATCTGTGGGATAGATGATTCTGACGGTCATATACAGTTGGTGGGGAAGATGACTCCCTGGGTTGTATACAGTCTGTGGGGAAAATGATTATCTGGGTTGTAAACTGTCTGTGAGGAAGATGATTCTCACTGTAGTATACAGTCTGTGGGGAATATGATTCTGACGGTTGTATACTGTCTGTGGGAAAGATGATTCTGATGGTTGTATATTGTCTGTGAGGGAGCTGATTATGATGGTTGTATACTGTCTGTGAGGAAGATAATTCTGACGATTGTATACTGTCAGTGGAGAAGGTGAATCTGACAGTTGTATACTGTCTGTGAGGGAGCTGATTCTGATGGTTGTATACTGTCTGTGGGGAAGATGATTCTGACTGTAGTATACTGTTTGTGGGGAAGATGATACTGATGGTTGTATACTGTTTGTGGGGAAGTTAATTCTGATGATTGTATACTGTCAGAGGGGACGGTGAATCTGAGGGTTGTATACTGTCAGTGGGGTACATGAATCTGACGGCTGTATACTGTTTGAGGGAGCTGATTCTGATGGTTGTATACTGTCTGTAGGGAAGATGAATCTCTGGGTTGTAAACTGTCTGTGAGGAAGATGATTCTGAGGGTAGTATACTGTTTGTGAGGAAGATAATTCTGATGATTGTATACTGTCAGTGGGGACGGTGAATCTGAGGGTTGCATACTGTCTATGGGGAAGATGAATCTCTGGGTTGTACCCTGTCTGTGGGGAAGATGATTCTGACGGTTGTATATAGTCTGTGAGGAAGCTGATTCTGACGGTTGTATACTGTTTGTGGGGAATATGATTCTGACGGTTTTATCCTGTCTGTGGGGAAGATGATTCTGACAGTTGTATACTGTCTGTGAGGAAGCTGATTCTGACGGTTGTATACAGTCAGTGGGGAATATGATTCTGATGGTTGTAGACCATCTGTGGGATAGATGATTCTGACGGTCATATACAGTTGGTGGGGAAGATGACTCCCTGGGTTGTATACAGTCTGTGGGGAAAATGATTATCTGGGTTGTAAACTGTCTGTGGGGAAGACGATTCTGACGGTTGTATCCTGTCAGTGGGGAAGGTGATTCTGACGGTTGTAAACTGTCAGTGGGGAAGATAATTCTGATGGTTGTATCCTGTCTGTGAGGAAGCTGATTCTGACGGTTGTATACTGTCTGTAGGGAAGATGATTCTGACGGTGGTATACTGTCTGTAAGGAAGATGATTCTGACAGTTGTATACTGTCAGTGGGGAAGATGATACTGATGGTTGTGTACTGTCAGTGGGGAAGATGATTCTGATGGTTGTGTACTGTCTGTGGGGAAGATGATTCTGACAGTTGTATACTGTCTGTGAGGAAGCTGATTCTGACGGTTGTATATGTCTGTAGGGAAGTTGATTCTGACGGTTGTATACTGTCTGTAAGGAAGATGATTCTGACGGTTGTATACTGGCAGTGGCGAAGATGATTTTGATGGTTGTGTACTGTCAGTGGGGAAGATGACTCTGACGGTTGTGTACTGTCTGTGAGGGAGATGATTCTGATGGTTGTATACAGTCTGTGAGGAAGATAATTCTGACGATTATATACTGTCAGTGGGGACGGTAAATCTGAGGGTTGCATACGGTCTGTGGGGAAGATGAATCTGATGGCTGTATTCTGTCTGTGAGGAAGATATTTTTGATGTTTGTATGCTGTCTGTGGGGAAGATGATTCTCTGGGTTGTATCCTGTCTGTGAGGAAGATCATTCTGACTGTAGTATACTGTTTGTGGGGAAGATGATACTGATGGTTGTATACTGTTTGTGGGGAAGTTAATTCTGACGATTGTATACTGTCAGAGGGGACGGTGAATCTGAGGGTTGTATACTGTCAGTGGGGAACATGATTCTGACGGCTGTATACTGTTTGGGGGAGGATGATTCTGACTGTTCTATACTGTCTGTAGGGAAGATGAATCTCTGGATTGTAAACTGTCTGTGAGGAAGATGATTCTGAGGGTAGTATACTGTTTGTGAGGAAGATAATTCTGATGATTGTATACTGTCAGTGGGGACGGTGAATCTGAGGGTTGCATACTGTCTATGGGGAAGATGAATCTCTGGGTTGTATCCTGTCTGTGGGGAAGATGATTCTGACGGTTGTATATGGTCTGTGAGGAAGCTGATTCTGACGGTTGTATACTGTTTGTGGGGAATATGATTCTGACGGTTTTATCCTGTCTGTGGGGAAGATGATTCTGACAGTTGTATACTGTCTGTGAGGAAGCTGATTCTGAAGGTTGTATACAGTCAGTGGGGAATATGATTCTGATGGTTGTAGACCATCTGTGGGATAGATGATTCTGACGGTCATATACCTTTGGTGGGGAAGATGACTCCCTGGGTTGTATACAGTCTGTGGGGAAAATGATTATCTGGGTTGTAAACTGTCTGTGAGGAAGATGATTCTGACTGCAGTATACTGTCTGTGGGGAAGATGATTCTGACGGTTGTATACTGTCAGTGGGGAAGGTGATTCTGACGGTTGTAAACTGTCAGTGAGGAAGATGAATCTGACGGTTGTATACTGTCTGTGGGGAAGATAATTCTGATGGTTGTATCCTGTCTGTGAGGAAGCTGATTCTGACGGTTGTATACTGTCTGTAGGGAAGATGATTCTGACGGTGGTATACTGTCTGTAAGGAAGATGATTCTGACAGTTGTATACTGTCAGTGGGGAAGATGATACTCATGGTTGTGTACTGTCAGTGGGGAAGATGATTCTGATGGTTGCAGACCATCTGTGGGATAGATGATTCTGACGGTCATATACAGTTGGTGGGGAAGATGACTCCCTGGGTTGTATACAGTCTGTGGGGAAAATGATTATCTGGGTTGTAAACTGTCTGTGAGGAAGATGATTCTGACGGTTGTATACTGGCAGTGGCGAAGATGATTTTGATGGTTGTTTACTGTCAGTGGGGAAGATGATTCTGACGGTTGTGTACTGTCTGTGAGGGAGATGATTCTGATGGTTGTATACTGTCTGTGAGGAAGATAATTCTGACGATTATATACTGTCAGTGGGGACGGTAAATCTGAGGGTTGCATACGGTCTGTGGGGAAGTTGAATCTGATGGCTGTATTCTGTCTGTGAGGAAGATATTTTTGATGTTTGTATGCTGTCTGTGGGGAAGATGATTCTCTGGGTTGTATCCTGTCTGTGAGGAAGATCATTCTGACTGTAGTATACTGTTTGTGGGGAAGATGATACTGATGGTTGTATACTGTTTGTGGGGAAGTTGATTCTGACGATTGTATACTGTCAGAGGGGACGGTGAATCTGAGGGTTGTATACTGTCAGTGGGGAACATGATTCTGACGGCTGTATACTGTTTGGGGGAGGATGATTCTGACTGTTCTATACTGTCTGTAGGGAAGATGAATCTCTGGATTGTAAACTGACTGTGAGGAAGATGATTCTGAGGGTAGTATACTGTTTGTGAGGAAGATAATTCTGATGATTGTCTACTGTCAGTGGGGACGGTGAATCTGAGGGTTGCATACTGTCTGTGGGGAAGATGAATCTCTGGGTTGTATCCTGTCTGTGGGGAAGATGATTCTGACGGTTGTATCCTGTCTGTGGGGAAGATGATTCTGACGGTTGTATACTGTTTGTGGGGAATATGATCCTGACGGTTTTATCCTGTCTGTGGGGAAGATGATTCTGACAGTTGTATACTGTCTGTGAGGAAGCTGATTCTGACGGTTGTATACAGTCAGTGGGGAATATGATTCTGATGGTTGTAGACCATCTGTGGGATAGATGATTCTGACGGTCATATACAGTTGGTGGGGAAGATGACTCCCTGGGTTGTATACAGTCTGTGGGGAAAATGATTATCTGGGTTGTAAACTGTCTGTGAGGAAGATGATTCTGACTGTAGTATACAGTCTGTGGGGAAGATGATTCTGACGGTTGTATACTGTCAGTGGGGAAGGTGATTCTGACGGTTGTAAACTGTCAGTGGGGAAGATGAATCTGACGGTTGTATACTGTCTGTGGGGAAGATAATTCTGATGGTTGTATCCTGTCTGTGAGGAAGCTGATTCTGACGGTTGTATACTGTCTGTAGGGAAGATGATTCTGACGGTGGTATACTGTCTGTAAGGTAGATGATTCTGACAGTTGTATACTGTCAGTGGGGAAGATGATACTGATGGTTGTGTACTGTCAGTGGGGAAGATGATTCTGATGGTTGTGTACTGTCTGTGGGGAAGATGATTCTGACGGTTGTGTACTGTCTGTAGTGAAGATGATTCTGACAGTTGTATATTGTCTGTGAGGGAGCTGATTCTGATGGTTGTATACTGTCTGTGGGGAAGATGATTCTGACGGTTGTATATTGTCTGTGAGGGAGCTGATTCTGATGGTTGTATACTGTCTGTGAGGAAGATAATTCTGACGATTATATACTGTCAGTGGGGACGGTAAATCTGAGGGTTGCATACGGTCTGTGGGGAAGATGAATCTGATGGCTGTATTCTGTCTGTGAGGAAGATATTTTTGATGTTTGTATGCTGTCTGTGGGGAAGATGATTCTCTGGGTTGTATCCTGTCTGTGAGGAAGATCATTCTGACTGTAGTATACTGTTTGTGGGGAAGATGATACTGATGGTTGTATACAGTTTGTGGGGAAGTTAATTCTGACGATTGTATACCGTCAGAGGGGACGGTGAATCTGAGGGTTGTATACTGTCAGGGGGGAAAATGATTCTGACGGCTGTATACTGTTTGGGGGAGGATGATTCTGACTGTTCTATACTGTCTGTAGGGAATATGAATCTCTGGATTGTAAACTGTCTGTGAGGAAGATAATTCTGACGATTATATACTGTCAGTGGGGACGGTAAATCTGAGGGTTGCATACGGTCTGTGGGGAAGATGAATCTGATGGCTGTATTCTGTCTGTGAGGAAGATATTTTTGATGTTTGTATGCTGTCTGTGGGGAAGATGATTCTCTGGGTTGTATCCTGTCTGTGAGGAAGATCATTCTGACTGTAGTATACTGTTTGTGGGGAAGATGATACTGATGGTTGTATACAGTTTGTGGGGAAGTTAATTCTGACGATTGTATACCGTCAGAGGGGACGGTGAATCTGAGGGTTGTATACTGTCAGGGGGGAACATGATTCTGACGGCTGTATACTGTTTGGGGGAGGATGATTCTGACTGTTCTATACTGTCTGTAGGGAAGATGAATCTCTGGGTTGTAAACTGTCTGTGAGGAAGATGATTCTGAGGGTAGTATACTGTTTGTGAGGAAGATAATTCTGATGATTGTATACTGTCAGTGGGGACGGTGAATCTGAGGGTTGCATACTGTCTATGGGGAAGATGAATCTCTGGGTTGTATCCTGTCTGTGGGGAAGATGATTCTGACGGTTGTATTCTGTTTGTGGGGAATATGATTCTGACGGTTGTATCCTGTCTGTGGGGAAGATGATTCTGACAGTTGTATACTGTCTGTGAGGAAGCTGATTCTGACGGTTGTATACAGTCAGTGGGAAAGATGATTCTGATGGTTGCAGACCATCTGTGGGATAGATGATTCTGACGGTCATATACAGTTGGTGGGGAAGATGACTCCCTGGGTTGTATACAGTCTGTGGGGAAAATGATTATCTGGGTTGTAAACTGTCTGTGAGGAAGATGATTCTGACTGTAGTATACTGATTGTGGGGAAGATGATTCTGACGGTTGTATACTGTCAGTGGGGAAGGGGATTCTGACGGTTGTAAACTGTCAGTGGGGAAGATGAATCTGACGGTTGTATACTGTCTGTGGGGAAGATAATTCTGATGGTTGTATTTTGTCTGTGAGGAAGCTGATTCTGACGGTTGTATACTGTCTGTAGGGAAGATGATTCTGACGGTGGTATACTGTCTGTAAGGAAGATGATTCTGACAGTTGTATACTGTCAGTGGGGAAGATGATACTGATGGTTGTGTACTGTCAGTGGGGAAGATGATTCTGATGGTTGTGTACTGTCTGTGGGGAAGATGATTCTGACGGTTGTGTACTGTCTGTAGTGAAGATGATTCTGACAGTTGTATATTGTCTGTGAGGGAGCTGATTCTGATGGTTGTATACTGTCTGTGGGGAAGATGATTCTGACGGTTGTATATTGTCTGTGAGGGAGCTGATTCTGATGGTTGTATACTGAGTGTGAGGAAGATAATTCTGACGATTATATACTGTCAGTGGGGACGGTAAATCTGAGGGTTGCATACGGTCTGTGGGGAAGATGAATCTGATGGCTGTATTCTGTCTGTGAGGAAGATATTTTTGATGTTTGTATGCTGTCTGTGGGGAAAATGATTATCTGGGTTGTAAACTGTCTGTGAGGAAGATGATTCTGACTGTAGTATACTGCTTGTGGGGAAGATGATTCTGACGGTTGTATACTGTCAGTGGGGAAGATGATACTGATGGTTGTGTACTGTCAGTGGGGAAGATGATTCTGATGGTTGTGTACTGTCTGTGGGGAAGATGATTCTGATGGTTGTGTACTGTCTGTGAGGAAGATATTTTTGATGTTTGTATGCTGTCTGTGGGGAAGATGATTCTCTGGGTTGTATCCTGTCTGTGAGGAAGATCATTCTGACTGTAGTATACTGTTTGTGGGGAAGATGATTCTGACGGTTGTATCCTGTCTGTGGGGAAGATGATTCTGACAGTTGTATACTGTCTGTGAGGAAGCTGATTCTGACGGTTGTATACAGTCAGTGGGGAATATGATTCTGATGGTTGTAGACCGTCTGTGGGGAAGATGATTCTGACGGTCATATACAGTTTGTGGGGAAGCTGATTCTGACGGTTGTATACAGTCAGTGGGGAATATGATTCTGACAATTGTATACAGTCAGTGGGAAAGATGATTCTGATGGTTGCAGACCATCTGTGGGATAGATGATTCTGACGGTCATATACAGTTGGTGGGGAAGATGACTCCCTGGGTTGTATACAGTCTGTGGGGAAAATGATTATCTGGGTTGTAAACTGTCTGTGAGGAAGATGATTCTGACTGTAGTATACTGCTTGTGGGGAAGATGATTCTGACGGTTGTATACTGTCAGTGGGGAAGATGATACTGATGGTTGTGTACTGTCAGTGGGGAAGATGATTCTGATGGTTGTGTACAGTCTGTGGGGAAAATGATTATCTGGGTTGTAAACTGTCTGTGAGGAAGATGATTCTGACTGTAGTATACTGCTTGTGGGGAAGATGATTCTGACGGTTGTATACTGTCAGTGGGGAAGGTGATACTGATGATTGTGTACTGTCAGTGGGGAAGATGATTCTGATGGTTGTGTACTGTCTGTGGGGAAGATGATTCTGATGGTTGTGTACTGTCTGTGAGGGAGATGATTCTGATGGTTGTATACTGTCTGTGAGGAAGATAATTCTGACGATTATATACTGTCAGTGGGGACGGTAAATCTGAGGGTTGCATACGGTCTGTGGGGAAGTTGAATCTGATGGCTGTATTCTGTCTGTGAGGAAGATATTTTTGATGTTTGTATGCTGTCTGTGGGGAAGATGATTCTCTGGGTTGTATCCTGTCTGTGAGGAAGATCTTTCTGACTGTAGTATACTGTTTGTGGGGAAGATGATACTGATGGTTGTATACAGTTTGTGGGGAAGTTAATTCTGACGATTGTATACTGTCAGAGGGGACGGTGAATCTGAGGGTTGTATACTGTCAGTGGGGAACATGATTCTGACTGTTTGCGGGAGGATGATTCTGACTGTTCCATACTGTCTGTAGGGAAGATGAATCTCTGGGTTGTAAACTGTCTGTGAGGAAGATGATTCTGAGGGTAGTATACTGTTTGTGAGGAAGATAATTCTGATGATTGTATACTGTCAGTGGGGACGGTGAATCTGAGGGTTGCATACTGTCTGTGGGGAAGATGAATCTCTGGGTTGTATCCTGTCTGTGGGGAAGATGATTCTGACGGTTGTATATCATCTGTGAGGAAGCTGATTCTGACGGTTGTATACTGTTTGTGGGGAATATGATTCTGACGGTTGTATCCTGTCTGTGGGGAAGATGATTCTGACAGTTGTATACTGTCTGTGAGGAAGCTGATTCTGACGGTTGTATACAGTCAGTGGGGAATATGATTCTGATGGTTGTAGACCGTCTGTGGGGAAGATGATTCTGACGGTCATATACAGTTTGTGGGGAAGATGATTCTGACAATTGTATACAGTCAGTGGGAAAGATGATTCTGATGGTTGCAGACCATCTGTGGGATAGATGATTCTGACGGTCATATACAGTTGGTGGGGAAGATGATTATCTGGGTTGTAAACTGTCTGTGAGGAAGATGATTCTGACTGTAGTATACTGCTTGTGGGGAAGATGATTCTGACGGTTGTATACTGTCAGTGGGGAAGATGATACTGATGGTTGTGTACTGTCAGTGGGGAAGATGATTCTGATGGTTGTGTACTGTCTGTGGGGAAGATGATTCTGACGGTTGTGTACTGTCTGTTGTGAAGATGATTCTGACGGTTGTATATTGTCTGTGAGGGAGCTGATTCTGACAGTTGCATATTGTCTGTGGGGAAGCTGATTCTGATGGTTGTATACTGTCTGTGAGGAAGATAATTCTGACGATTGTATGCTGTCAGTGGGGACGGTAAATCTGAGGGTTGCATACTGTCTGTGGGGAAGATGAATCTGATGGCTGTATACTGTCTGTGAGGAAGATATTTTTGATGATTGTATGCTGTCTGTGGGGAAGATGATTCTCTGGGTTGTATCCTGTCTGTGGGGAAGATGATTCTGATAGTTGTAGACCATCTGTGGGGAAGATGATTCTGACGGACATGTACAGTTTGTGGAGAAGATGACACTCTGGGTAGTATACTGTCTGTGGGGAAGATAGTTATCTGGGTTGTAAACTGTGAAGAAGATGATTCTGACAGTAGTATACTGTCTGTGGGGAAGATGATACTGACGGTTGTATACTGTCAGTGCGGAAAGCGAATCTGACGGTTGTATGCTGTATGTGAGGAAGTTGATTCTGACGATTGTATACAGTCAGCGGGGAATATGATTCTGATGGTTGTAGACCGTCTGTGGGGAAGAAGATTCTGACGGTCATATACAGTTTGTGGGGAAGATGACTCCCTGGGTTGTATACAGTCTGTGGGGAAAATGATTATCTGGGTTGTAAACTGTCTGTGAGGAAGATGATTCTGACTGTAGTATACTGATTGTGGGGAAGATGATTCTGACGGTTGTATGCTGTCAGTGGGGAAGGTGATTCTGACGTTTGTATACTGTCTGTGAGGAAGATGATTCTGACGATTGTATACTGTCAGTGTAGAAGGTGAATCTGAAGGTTGTATACTGTCAGTGGGGAAGATCATTCTGACGGTTGTATATTGTCTGTGAGGGAGCTGATTCTGATGGTTGTATATTGTCTGTGGGGAAGCTGATTCTGATGGTTGTATACTGTCTGTGAGGAAGATAATTCTGACGATTGTATACTGTCAGTGGGGACGGTAAATCTGAGAGTTGCATACTGTCTGTGGGGAAGATGAAACTGATGGCTGTATACTGTCTGTGAGGAAGGTATTTTTGATGATTGTATGCTGTCTGTGGGGAAGATGATTCTCTGGGTTGTATCCTGTCTGTGGGGAGATGATTCTGATAGTTGTAGACCATCTGTGGGGAAGATGATTCTGACGGACATGTACAGTTTGTGGAGAAGATGACACTCTGGGTAGTATACTGTCTGTGGGGAAGATAATTATCTGGGTTGTAAACTGTCTGTGACGAAGATGATTCTGACTGTAGTATACTGTCTGTGGGGAAGATGATACTGACGGTTGTATACTGTCAGTGCGGAAAGCGAATCTGACGGTTGTATGCTGTATGTGAGGAATCTGATTTGTTGGGTTGAAAACTGTTATTGCGGAAGATGTTTCTGACTTTTGTATACTGTCTGTGGGGAAGACGATTCTGACAGTTGGCTTGTGTCTGTTCGGAAGATGATTCTGATGTTTGTGTACTGTCAGTTGGGAAGATGATTCTGACGGTTGTATACTGTCTGTGGGGAAGATGAGTCTGACAGTTGTATACAGTCAGTGGGAAAGATGATTCTGACGGTTGTATACAGTCAGTGGGAAAGATGATTCTGACGGTTGTATACTGTCTGTTGGGAAAATGATTCTCTGGGTTGCATACTGACTGTGGGGAAGATGAATCTGACTGTAGTATACTGTCTGTGAGGAAGATGATACTGATGGTTGTATACTGTCAGTGCGGAAGGCGAATCTGATGGTTGTATGCTGTATGTGAGGAATCTGATTTGTTGGGTTGAAAACTGTTAGTGCGGAAGATGTTTCTGACTTTTGTATACTGTCTCTGGGGAAGACGATTCTGACAGTTGGCTTGTGTCTGTTCGGAAGATGATTCTGATGTTTGTGTACTGTAGGTTGGGAAGATGTTTCTGATGGTTGTATATTGTCTGTGGGGAAGATGATTGTGACTGTTGTATACTGACTGCAGGGAAGTGATTCTGACGTTAGTATACTGTCTGTAGGGAAGATGATTCTGATTGTTGTATGCTGTCTGTGAGGAAGATTGGTCTCTGAGTTGTCTAATGTCAGTGGGGAAGTTGAATCTGACGGTTTTATGCTGTCTGTGAGAAATATCATTCTCCGGGTTGAATACTGTCAGTGCGGAAGACAATTCTGACAGTTGTATACTGTCTGTGGGGAATATGATTCTGATGGTTGTATACTGTCTGTAGGGAATGTTATTCTGACAGTTGTAGACTGTCAGTGGGGAAGATGATTCTGACGGTTGTATACTGTCTGTTGGAAGATGATTCTGACGGTGGTATAATGCTAGTGGGGAAGATGATTCTGATAATTGTATACTGTTTCTGTGGAAGATGCATGTCAACATTGTATTATGTTTGTTGGGAAGATGATTCTGACGGTTGTATGCTGTCTGTAGGGAGGATGATTCTGACGGTTGTATACTGTCTGTGGGGTAGATGATTCTGACGGTTATATACTGTCTGTTGGGTAGATCATTGTCTGGGTTGAATACTGTCAGTGCGGAAGACGATTCTGATGGTTGTATCCTGTCAGTGGGGAATATGATTCTGATGGTTCTATACTGTCTGTAGGGAAGATTATTCTGATGCTTGTATACTGTCAGTGGGGAAGATGATTCTGATGATTGTATACTGTTTTTGTAGGGAAGATTTTTCTGTCGGTTGTATACTATCTGTGGTGAAGATGATTCTGACGATTGTATATTGCTAGTCTGGAAGATTATCCTGATGTTTCTATACTGTCTGTGGGGTAGATGATTCCGATGGTTGTATACTGTCTGTGTTGAAGATGATTCTGATGGTTGTATACTGTCTGTGAGGAAAATGAATGTCAGAGTTGTATTCTGTCTGTGGGGAAAATGAACGTCAGAGTTGTATTCTGTCTGTGGGGAAGATGATGCTGACAGTTGTATACTGTCTGTATGGAAGATGATTCTGTCAGTTGTATAATGCTAGTGGGGAAGATGATTCTGATGTTTGTATACTGTCAGTGAGGAAGATGAATGTCAGCATTGTATTCTGTTTATGGGGAAGATGATTCTGACGGTTGTATCCTTTCTGTAAAGAAGATGATTCTGACGGTTGTATACTGTCAGTGGGGAAGATGATTCTGACGGTTGTATCCTTTCTGTAAAGAAGATGATTCTAACGGTTGTATACTGTCAGTGGGGAAGATGATTCTGACGGTTGTATACTGTCAGTGGGGAAGACGATTCTGATGGTTGCGTAATGCTAGTAGGGAAAGTTATACTGATTGTTGTTTACTGCCCGTGAGGAAGATGATTCTGACATTTTTATACTGTCTGTAGCGAAGTTGATTCTGAAGGTTGTATACTGTTTATGGGGAAGATGATTCTGACGGTTGTGTACTGTCTGTGTGAAGATGATTCTGATGGTTGTATGCTGTCTGTAGTGAAGATGATTCTGATGGTTATATACTGTCAGTGGGAAAGATGATTCTGACGTTTGAATAATGTCTGTGGAGTAGTTGATTCTCTTGGTTTATACTGTCAAGGGGGAAGATGATTCTGATGGTTGTATATTGTCTGTAGGGAAGATGATTCGGTTGTTTGTATGCTGTCTGTGAGCAAGATGATTTTCTGGGTTGTATACTGTCCGGGGTAAGTTCATTCTGACGATTGTATACCGTCTGTGAGGAAGATGATTCTGACGGTTGTGTACTGTCTGTAGTGAAGATGATTCTGACGGTTGTGTACTGTCAGTAGGGAAGATGATTCTGATGGTTGTGTTCTGTCTGTAGGGAAGATGATTCTGATGGTTGTGTTCTTTCTGTAGGGAAGATGATTCTGACGGTTGTGTACTGTCTGTAGTGAAGATGATTCTGACGGTTGTGTACTGTCAGTAGGGAAGACGATTCTGATGGTTGTGTTCTTTCTGTAGGGAAGATGATTCTGACAGTTGTGTACTGTCTGTAGTGAAGATGATTCTGACGGTTGTGTACTGTCAGTAGGGAAGATGATTCTGATGGTTGTGTTCTGTCTGTAGGGAAGATGATTCTGATGGTTGTGTTCTTTCTGTAGGGAAGATGATTCTGACGGTTGTGTACTGTCTGTAGTGAAGATGATTCTGACGGTTGTGTACTGTCAGTAGGGAAGACGATTCTGATGGTTGTGTTCTTTCTGTAGGGAAGATGATTCTGACAGTTGTGTACTGTCTGTAGTGAAGATGATTCTGACGGTTGTGTACTGTCAGTAGGGAAGATGATTCTGATGGTTGTGTTCTTTCTGTAGGGAAGATGATTCTGATGGTTGTACGCTATCTGTGAGGAATCTGATTCTCTTGGTTGAATACTGTCAGAGTGGAAGATGATTCTGACGGTTGTATACTGTCAGTGGGGAAGATGATTCTGATGGTTGTATACTGTCAGTGGGGAAGACGATTCTGATGGTTGCATAATGCTAGTAGGGAAAATTATACTGATTGTTGTTTACTGCCCGTGAGGAAGATGATTCTGACATTTTTATACTGTCTGTAGCGAAGTTGATTCTGAAAGTTGTATACTGTTTATGGGGAAGATGATTCTGACGGTTGTGTACTGTCTGTGTGAAGATGATTCTGATGGTTGTATGCTGTCTGTAGTGAAGATGATTCTGATGGTTATATACTGTCAGTGGGAAAGATGATTCTGACGTTTGAATAATGTCCGTGGAGTAGTTGATTCTCTTGGTTTATACTGTCAGGGGGGAAGATGATTCTGATGGTTGTATATTGTCTGTAGGGAAGATGATTCGGTTGTTTGTATGCTGTCTGTGAGCAAGATGATTTTCTGGGTTGTATACTGTCCGGGGTAAGTTCATTCTGATGATTGTATACCATCTGTGAGGAAGATGATTCTGACGGTTGTGTACTGTCTGTAGTGAAGATGATTCTGACGGTTGTGTACTGTCAGTACTGAAGATGATTCTGATGGTTGTGTACTGTCAGTAGGGAAGATGATTCTGATGGTTGTGTTCTTTCTGTAGGGAAGATGATTCTGACAGTTGTGTACTGTCTGTAGTGAAGATGATTCTGACGGTTGTGTACTGTCAGTAGGGAAGATGATTCTGATGGTTGTGTACTGTCAGTAGGGAAGATGATTCTGATGGTTGTGTTCTTTCTGTAGGGAAGATGATTCTGACAGTTGTGTACTGTCTGTAGTGAAGATGATTCTGACGGTTGTGTACTGTCTGTAGTGAAGATGATTCTGACGATTGTGTACTGTCAGTAGGGAAGATGATTCTGATGGTTGTGTTCTTTCTGTAGGGAAGATGATTCTGACGGTTGTACGCTATCTGTGTGGAATCTGATTCTCTTGGTTGAATACTGTCAGAGTAGAAGATGATTCTGACGGTTGTATACTGTCAGTGGGGAAGATGATTCTGACGGTTGTATACTGTCAGTGGGGAAGACGATTCTGATGGTTGCATAATGCTAGTAGGGAAAATTATACTGATTGTTGTTTACTGCCCGTGAGGAAGATGATTCTGACATTTTTATACTGTCTGTAGCGAAGTTGATTCTGAAGGTTGTATACTGTTTATGGGGAAGATGATTCTGACGGTTGTGTACTGTCTGTGTGAAGATGATTCTGATGGTTGTATGCTGTCTGTAGTGAAGATGATTCTGATGGTTATATACTGTCAGTGGGAAAGATGATTCTGACGTTTGAATAATGTCCGTGGAGTAGTTGATTCTCTTGGTTTATACTGTCAGGGGGGAAGATGATTCTGATGGTTGTATATTGTCTGTAGGGAAGATGATTCAGTTGTTTGTATGCTGTCTGTGAGCAAGATGATTTTCTGGGTTGTATACTGTCTGGGGTAAGTTCATTCTGACGATTGTATACCGTCTGTGAGGAAGATGATTCTGACGGTTGTGTACTGTCTGTAGTGAAGATGATTCTGACGGTTGTGTACTGTCAGTAGGGAAGATGATTCTGATGGTTGTGTTCTGTCTGTAGGGAAGATGATTCTGATGGTTGTGTTCTTTCTGTAGGGAAGATGATTCTGACGGTTGTGTACTGTCTGTAGTGAAGATGATTCTGACGGTTGTGTACTGTCAGTAGGGAAGATGATTCTGATGGTTGTGTTCTGTCTGTAGGGAAGATGATTCTGATGGTTGTGTTCTTTCTGTAGGTAAGATGATTCTGACGGTTGTGTACTGTCTGTAGTGAAGATGATTCTGACGGTTGTGTACTGTCAGTAGGGAAGATGATTCTGACGGTTGTGTACTGTCTGTAGTGAAGATGATTCTGACGGTTGTGTACTGTCAGTAGGGAAGATGATTCTGATGGTTGTGTTCTTTCTGTAGGGAAGATGATTCTGACAGTTGTGTACTCACTGTCTGTGGGGAAGATGATTCTGACCGCTATATACTGTATATGAGGAAAATGATTCTCTGTGTTGTATACTGCCTCTGGAGAAGATGATTGTGACAGTTGTATGCTCTCTGTAGGGAGCATGATTCTGACGTTTGTATACTGTTTGTGGGGAAATTGATTCTGATTGTTGTATGCTGTCTGTGAGGAATATGATTCTCAGGGTTCTAGACTGCATTCAGATTTTGATAAGAAGTATATTTTGAATCTTTGTGTCTTAATGTTATTAGTTTATTCATGTAATTTATTACAAAGCACATTAGCTCTATCCAACACAAGCTCATAAGACTTCGATAAGTATATCCAATTTAGCGTCAGCACTGTTCTTGCTTTATTATTAAGCCAAACATTGGTTATAATATTCTCATCCCTTGCCCTTGTCCTTTCATTGCCACACCCGCTCATGTTTTTAACTTCCTACAGCTCTCCATGATCTCTGATCTCCGCTGTTGTGTTTGTTATTGCAGGATGGTGCAAAGCACGTCAGGACTCCAGCATGCCGGATACGCGATTGGACTTTATTGATATCTCTGCTTGTACAGGATGTGAACTCCTCCCATATGAGAGTGGCTAACCGTGCAGTACCATTAACTAGCACTACATCTCTGTTTCTTGAAAAAAAATGAAAACTAAGTATTTAATTCTTGTCCATAGCACTGTTTTGAAATTAAAGTCAGTGAAATGGCGCAATTCAATTCACTTTACAAATAGCACATCCAAGGGGTGATTGAGAAGTTCATGGCCTAAGGTAGAAGAAGATACAGCTCACGTTACATGAACATGCAGGTCAACTCATTGAGTGATTTTGCAGAAAGTTTGAAGTTAATAATTCATCTCCTTCTACCTTAGGCCACAAACATATCAATCACCCGTACTGTGGATACTTTCTGGAGGTCCAAGATCCATATGCTCCACAACCGCTGGACTACGTGTGTAAGTGTAGGAGGGGACTATGCTGAAAAATAAATGTTCTAGGTTTCCTAAAATTGACTCATTCTACCTTAGACCACAAACTTATCAATTGCCCCTCATAACCTATGCTCCTTGCATAAACATAAAAACGATTTGCCCAAGATTATAACTGTCTTTCTCTTTGTTTTTAATGGTCTCTCTCTCTTTGCTTTACTCCTATTTTCACCAATTCCTTTTAGTTTCATTTTGCAAGCTATTTTCAACATTAGAACTTAAAAAATACTAAATCTAATGGAGGTCAGGGTAGACTATCCGAGCACTATGGCAAAATGAAAGGATTACTCTGCCTCTTCAGTCACTTGCCCTCAGGTATTAGGCTATGGAGTATACCTCTGTGGTGGGCAGATAAACGGCCCGATCTGGTATAAGGTCCTGGAAGCTTGGGAGTGGATAAAGATTCTTGAACAGTTGTGTCCACCACAGGTAAGAGATCCTTGTCAAAGGGATTAGGCCACTCTATTTCCTTCTCTACCTTTCATGGATTTCAAAGGCACATAAATGCACGTCTGTTCCACCTGATTTCACCTGGCGATGTTCTGATCAGAAACAATTTTGATGGACTGTAGTTCCTTTGTGAATGGGTCTGAAACCCAAACAGCTTCACCATTCCTGGGTGACAACGAAGTTTTTGCTCTGTGTCTGAGATCATGCATGCTCTTCATTTTCTCACACTGTTGTCTCAAAATTTCTCACTTTGTCTAAGTCTGGTAAGTGAGGTGGAGAAGGGAAGGAGGAACAGACAGGCTTGTTCTCAGTCTCTGGCCCATTGACAGCTCTGATGGACTGTAGCTGTCGTAAGAGGTGAAGAGCGATAGCTAGCAGTGCTTTGTAGGGGTCTTTTTCCTTTGGTAGGAGACTTTTAACAGTTTGCACAGCTCTTTCCACTTCCCCGTTGGCCTGTAGGTAAGGTGGGCTGCCTGTCTGGTGTTTGAACTCATGGCTCCAATCAAAGGCTTTCAATTCTGAGTTGCTGAATTGTGGACTATTGTCAGTCACAAGTGTCCCTGGTATTCCATGGTGAGTGAATACAACTTTCAGGTGCCGTGTAACTGCTGCTGAGATTGTAGATGACGGCTCGGACACCTCAACATCCCATGAGTAGCAATTCACAGTGGGAAGATATTTGTCGCTTTTCAGCTCAATAATGCCTGAGCTTGCAATTTGCTTTGGGAAGTCTGGGAGTTCCGTGGGACAGAGAGACTCAGCGTGATTTTGTGCAGTTTCCTGAATTGATTTACATAATCTCTGAGCTGTGACCTCAGACCAGGCCACCACAAGGATGCTGGTTTCAATGCTTTGACTTCCTGGTGGATTTGGTGAGCATTGAAGCAGAAATGATGAGTCTGTCGCCCTTTAGCAGCAAATGATGAAGAATGGTGAGTGTGTCTCTTTCAGGCCAGTAAGGTCTGAGTTCATGAGCTCCTTTTGAACAGCTATCCATCCAAGCTCACAGTATTGCATTACCTCGCTGCAGATTTGGTCCCTTTTCAATTCAGTGTGAATTTACTCTGTGAGGCAGGAAAGCTTTCAGGTACTGTTCCTGAGCTAAGTAGATGTTGGTGTCTTCCATGAGGTGGAGTCAGCTTCCGTCCACTCACTGTTTCATCACTAAGGGAGTAATCTCAGGGTTACTGCCTGTGCCACGCGACAGTGAGAGTAGGAATGGAATGAGGTGGAGGATAAATGCATGGCTGAGGGGTTGGAGCAGGGGCCAGGGATTCAAGTTTCTGGATCATTGGGACCTCTTTTGGGGCAGGTGACACCTGTACAAAAAGGACGGGTTACACTTGGATCCTAGGGGGACCAATATCCTGGCGGGGAGATTTGCTAAGGGGAGACTTTAAACTAGAATGGATGGGGGTGGGAATCAATTTGAAGAGACTAGGAGAGAGGAGGTTAGTTCACAAATAGAGAAAGCTAGTAGACAGTGTGTGAGGGAGGATAGGCAGGTGATAGGGAAGGGGAGTGCTCAGACTGAAGTTGTAGGGAAGAAGGATGAGAAAGATAATAAAGTTGATCACATCGTTAGGGATAAACAGAGAGGACGAGGTGGAGAGTTTCTTAAATGCATCTATTTTAATGCTAGGAGCATTGTAGGAAAGGTGGATGAGCTTAGAGCTTGGATTGATACCTGGAAATATGATGTTGTAGCTATTAGTGAAACATGGTTGCTGGAGGGGTGTGATTGGCAACTAAATATTCCTGGATTTTGTTGCTTCAGGTGTGATAGAACCGGAGGGGCAAGAGGACGAGGTGTTGTATTGCTTGTCTGAGAAAATATTACAGCGGTGCTTTGGCAGGATAGATTACAGGGATCATCTAGGGAGGCTATTTGGATGGAATTGAGGAATGGGAAAGGTGTATCAACACGTATAGGGGTGTATTTTAGACCACCTACTGGGGAGCGAGAATTCGAGGAGCAGATTTGTAAGGAGATAGCAGATATTTGTAGTAAGCATAAGGTTGTGATTGTGGGAGATTTTAATTTTCCACACATAGACTGGGAAGCCCATTCTATAAAAGAGCTAGATGGTTTGGAGTTTGTAAAAAGTGTGCAGGATAGCTTTTTGCAGCAATGCATAGAGGTACCGACTAGAGAAGGGGCAGTGTTGGATCTCCTGTTAGGGAATGAGATAGGTCAGGTGATGGAGGTATGTGTTGGGGAGCACTTCAGGTCCAGTGATCACAATGCCATGAGTTTCAATATAATTATGGAGAAGGATAGGACTGGACCCAGGGTTGAGATTTTTGATTGGAGAAAGGCTAACTTTGAGGAGATGCGAAAGGATTTAGAAGGAGTGGATTGAGACAATTTGTTTTATGGGAAGGATGTAATAGAGAAATTGAGGTAATTTAAAGGGGAAATTTTGAGGGTACAGAATCTTTATGTTCCTGTTAGGTTGAAAGGAAAGGTTAAAAGTTTGAGAGCGCCATGGTTTTCAAGGGATATTGGAAACTTGGCTTGGAAAAAGAGGGAGATCTATAATAAATATAGGCAGCATGGAGTAATTGAGGTGCTCGAGGAATATAAAGAATGTAAAAAGAATCTTAAGAAAGAAATTAGAAAAGCTAAAAGAAGATACGAGGTTGCTTTGGGAAGTAAGGTGAAAATAAATCTGAAGGGTTTCTACAGTTATATTAATAGCAAAAGGATAGTGAGGGATAAAATTGGCCCCTTAGAGAATCAGATTGGACAGCTATGTGTGCAGCTGAAAGAGATGGGGGAGATTTTGAACAATTTCTTTTCTTTGGTATTCACTAAGGATAAGGATATTGAATTGTGTAAGGTAAGGGAAACAAGTAGGGAAGTTATGGAAGCTATGACAATTTAAGAGGAGGAAGTACTGGCACTTTTAAGGAATATAAAAGTGGATAAATCTCCAGGTCCTGACAGGATATTCCCTAGGACCTTGAGGGAAATTGGTGTAGAAATAACAGGGGCTCTGACAGAAATATTTCAAATGTCATTAGAAACGGGGATGGTGCTGGAGGATTGGTGTATTACTCATGTGGTTCCATTGTTTAAAAAGGGTTCTAAGAGTAAACCTAGCAATTATAGGCCTGTCAGTTTGACGTCAGTGGTGGGTAAATTAATGGAAAGTATTCTTAGAGATAGTATATATAATTATCTGGATAGGCGGGGTCTGATTAGGAATAGTCAGCATGATTTGTGCGTGGAAGGTCATGTTTGACAAATCTTAATTGAATTTTTTGAAGAGGTTACCAGGAAAGTTGATGAGGGTAAAGCAGTGGATGTTGTCTATATGGATTTCAGTAAGGCCTTTGACAAGGTTCCGCACAGAAGGTTAGTTAGTTAGTAAGGTTCAATTGTTAGGTATTAATATTGAAGTAATAAAATGGATTCAATAGTGGCTGGATGGGAGATGCCAGAGAGTAGTGGTGGATAACTGTCTGTCAGGTTGGAGGCCAGTGACTAGTGGTGTGCCTCAGGGATCTGTATTGGGTCCAATGTTGTTTGTCATATACATTAATGATCTGGATGATGGGGTGGTAAATTGGATTAGTAAGTATGCAGATGATACTAAGGTAGGTGGCGTTGTGGATAATGAAGTAGGTTTTCAAAGCTTGCAGAGAGATTTAGGCCAGTTAGAAGAGTGGGCTGAACGATGACAGATGGAGTTTAATGCTGATAAGTGTGAGGTGTTACATTTTGGTAGGAATAATCCAAATGGGACATACATCGTAAATGGTAGGGCATTGAAGAATGCAGTAGAACAGAGTGATCTAGGAATAATGGTGCATAGTTCCCTGAAGGTGGAATCTCATGTGGATAGGGTGGTGAAGAAAGCTTTTGGTATGCTGGCCTTTATAAATCAGAGCATTGAGTATAGGAATTGGGATGTAATGTTAAAATTGTACAAGGCATTGGTAAGGCCAAATTTGGAGTATTGTGTACAGTTCTGGTCACCGAATTATAGGAAAGATATCAACAAAATAGAGAGAGTACAGAGAAGATTTACCAGAATGTTACCTAGGTTTCAGCACCTAAGTTACAGGGAAAGGCTGAACAAGTTAGGTCTTTATTCTTTGGAGCGTAGAAGGTTGAGCGGGGACTTGATAGAGGTATTTAAAATAATCAGGGGGATAGATCGAGTTGATGTGGATAGGCTTTCCATTGAGAGTAGGGGAGATTCAAACAAGGGGACATGATTTGACAGTTAGGGGGCAAAAGTTTAAGGGTAACATGAGGGGGAATTTCTTTATTCAGAGAGTGGTAACTGTGTGGAACGAGCTTCCAGTAGAAGTGGTAGAGGCAGGTTCGGTATTGTCATTTAAAGTAAAATTGGATAGGTATCTGGACAGGAAAGGAATGGAGGGTTATGTGCTGATTACAGGTCAGTGGGACTAGGTGAGTGTAAGTGTCGGCATGGACTAGAAGGGCCAAGATGACCTGTTTCTGTGCTGTAATTGTTATATGGTCATAACACTATCACATAAGCCCTATTCTGAATTTCTGCAGACATGGAGGCAAGTCAGCCAAGTGTTTTGAGCTGAAGAGGCAGACAAGTGGCTTGTGGCCTGCTTCAAATGGGAATTTAGTCTTCATCAAGCAGCATCTGAAGTATCCACAAGTCCACACGAGAGCTAACATCTTCTTTTTGATTTGGGTATACCACTGGTCAAAAGGGGCTTCATGCTCCTGATGCATATGTCACCGGTTTCCTCACACCACTGCAGGTTTGCGTGAGCACTCCCCCTAGGCCAGAGGATGAGGCATCTGCTGAGACCTTGGTTACTTATTTCAGATCAAAGAATACCAATGTTTGCGGAGAGATAAGTTCTGCTTTAAGTGATGAGAATGCTTTCTGCTGTGGTGTGTCCCAGCCTCAAAAGTTTTTCTGAGAGAAGAGGTCTCATAATGGCTTTGTTTTCTTCGCCCAATCTGGAATGAACTTTACCAGCTGGTTCTCCATGCCAAGGAAACTGTGGATCTCTGATACATTCATAGGTTGTTCCATGTTTTTTTTATCTCCTGCCTGCTTCTCTGAATCTTGTTGCACTCGCTCTGAGGACAATTGGTAGCATAAGAATAGCCAAAGACCCCTCTGCTCCTTGCTCCCACACATAAGCAGCAGCAAAGTGATGACCCCCCCCTCCCACCAGCAAAAAAGAATCTGCACTCTCCACCAAGCACTTAAGTGTGCAGCAAAGCATCAATAAAGACAGACTCACAGTACCCCAAAGACCAGTCGTTCACCTGGTAATTCAACATACCACAGGCTCTGTCTCCCTAATAAGGGAAAAAGAGGTGCCCCCGTTTCACAGCGAGAGGGGAGACATGACAAAACAACTCGCCAATTTATGGTGTTAAAGGTCTGTTGCGTCGTTTTTCCTGAGCTCTGTGACCGATAATCTTGAGTCTCTGGGCACACAGCCAACAGCCAGCTTGCTGCTTTTGATCTTCCATCTCCCACAACACACCAGTTTTCTGCGGCAGCACGGACCTGGAATCTGCGCCCCTCCAGAGCAACGAAACCGTGGCACCCTGAAGGTGCGCTGGTCTTCCAGGCCGTGTTCTTGACATATCAAAAATTGGCCGGTCATGAGGCCATGAGAGTGGGTCCCATTCCTGCAAAGAACCGATGTCAGAGTATAACTCCAGGTCAGGGTCTTCAACAGAAACCTGAAAGGAAAAAAGATATATTAAAGGTAGAAATAGAGTTGTTTCCAAAGACGCAAGCGAAGGAGTTGCCATTAGATGCCATCATCCTAAGCTCCGCCCTTTGAATATTATCTGTGAAATATTCTTTGAATTTGTCCTGAACAGTTTGTCCCTTTTCTGAGCATCTGTATCTATTAACCTGACAGCAATCCTATCTCTAATGAGCTTATCTCTCAGATTTCCATATGCACAGCTGTCTGAGCGGATATACGATGCCATGATGAACTCATTTACGTTTTCATCTGGCTCCTGTTTGCTGAAGTTGAACTTTACCCTCTCATATATCACATTTCGTTTTCCTGTGAAATATTCTTTGAATTTGTCCTGCACTGTTTTGTACCCCTTTTTCTGAGCATGAGTCAGTCCTAATCCAATTATTATGTCATTTGCTTTGTCACCCATGCAGTATATCAGTGTGCTTACTTGATGCTCCTCTGAAGCTGAGTGAGATAGCTTAAATCTCTCAAAGTGTCTGAGCCATCTCTAAAGTACCCTGGTTTAGAGGAATCAAATGTCTTGATGGGGGGGGGGGGGGAAGTGGTTATTAGTCAAGTGGTTGTAATTACTGCAGTTATTTGCTCCATTTCCCTATTTGTTTGTTTATTTATTATTTTATTTATTTAGACTACAAAAGTCCTTTCTTCTCACCCTGAGAGTTTGACTGACTTCTCTGCTGTCTCTGTGTCTCGGTGCACTTCCCCAGGCTAGTGGCCTACGGATTATTACAGTACATCCACTTTTGGGTGTTGCTCGAAGGCGTTGCCTGGCAACCTTGGCTCTTACTCAGCTCAGTCTCATGGTGCATACATTTAGCAAACTAGCGGAGGCAGTGTGGGTTGATAAGTCTCTGGATATTTTTCATAGATATACGTGAAAAAGAACAGTCTTACTGTAAGGTGTTTCTTGTTGGGATTTCACTTTGTCTGTAACACTAATACATCAATGATCAACCACCATGTTGTGTTTGTTACTGAAGGATGGTGCAGACCACACCTGGACAGCAGCATGTAGGATTTGTGACTGAACTTCATTGATATCTTTGCTTGTACAGATGTGAACTCCTCCCATATGGGAGTGGCTAGCTGAGTGGCACAGGAAGAAAACTATTCACTACCACAACATCCAACAGTTCTGGTCAGACCAAGAACTGCAGCGAAAGCAAAAGTTGCAACTTGTACAGGGTCTGCCCAAAACACCCCTGTAATTATGCCCAGACAATAAGAGGGCAAGCAGGAACCTACAACCCCCATAGGAATTTGGTTCCCCATAAGAATCAGTGCAAAGACCTTTGAAGAGACTGAGGAAAGGCCAGGCACATCTGGCTCCCAAACTCCAATCACAAGCCCCCAGGCCCATCTCCAAGAGGAAATAACATAGATGAGATGACAGAGGGACAAGAAGGAGAATGGCAGATGGTGAAAATGAAAGCGTCCCAGATGACACCGCACAAAAGATGACAGGTTCTGAGAGTAAACGTAGAGGGAAGAAAAGAGCAATGCAATGGACAGGTAAGGACAACATTTCACTGGAGAATGAAGCAAACATTGCAAAATGACAGTGCATGCAGAAGAGTCTAAATGGAGGGGACAAAGAGGAGGGGTGCCGACAGACAAATAGGGGTGAGGAAGAAACTCAGCTTGCCAACGTCCAGCTGTGAGCAGAACTGTGCCTGATGCACCCCAGCTCTGAGAGATGGAGGGTTAGGAACAGCCAGAGCTAGGGATTGGAACAGAGACTAACCTTCCCCCACTGAGACATCTACTATTGCCACACCTTGAGATCCCAGTATCTGAGCCCAAAACCAAGGCTAAAGCTGATTGAAGATGAGCTGTATTTGAGATCGCAGAAGTCAAGTGAGTATAACAATGCAGATAAAACTGGCATCTCTAAATATGGGCAGTGTGAAAAGCACCATGCAATATGTTAACACCTTGCTATAGTTTGTCAAGGTCAAGGTAGATGTGACCTTTTTAAAGGAGTTTGGGCTTTTATACCTCCACAACAATCAGAGGTTGTTGTGAAGTTGGCCCCTTGACTTGTCTATATAGTTGGGTGGAGGAGGGAGTGGAATGATAGTCTCACATCTGGCCAGGGGATACTGCTGCAGGGAAACAAGTGCTCAATTATTGAAGTCAAAAAAGGCCGAAGGGGGCTCCTTGTGGCAGATGTAAAGTACTAAAACACTCTGCTCAATCTAATCACTGTGTATGTCTTGCCCATGCTGATCAAAATCTCTCTGTACATGGGTAGTGTCACTGTCTTCTGCTCAGATCCATGGTCAGTACACAGAATTACCAGAACCTGCAACCACCTGAGTTTACAACAGTGGTCAGTGTCAAACCGCAGGAAGAGTGAATCATGCTTTTTGATAACTGGCTCCTATCTGAAGGTGCTGGGGATCTAGTTCAAAGGGGCTGAGGTGTGTAACAGGAATTGATTGAAGTGGACTGGTAAGATAAAATGAAAATTGGGTTTATGGAAATGTCATTCTTTGTGAAGAACTGGGACGAATATGGTTATCAGGTATGATATGCTCTGTACTGCTGTACTTGATACAGGTATGGTCTGTTATTTGCTCTTCTGCCTCAGTAAACACTCAGAGCCTCCTGCACTTGATCCGGGGTCCAAGATGGAGAAAACCTGATGGGATAGTATTCATAAGTTCCCAGGAATGGGGCTAAAGTGTACCCAACATTGCCCTCAGCCTGATGACCACCTTCATGGTGGCTGTATCAGGCAGTGTGTGGACCAAGAGTAAATGAACACAAAATGTCACAACATGCTGAGGTTCCATCTGTCTCTGGAGTTGAAGAAGACAGGCCTGGCTCCTCTACCACACAGGATTCCAGTTAGCTACATGTTGCTGCACTACCTGTCCTTTGTGCAAGAGCACTTCCAAGCAAGCACCTTTGACCTGAAGTTCATCAGACAGTAGTCAGTGTGGAATGTCTTTCAGGCACTGTGGGACACGGACACTATGAATTATACATTTCTTGAGCAAATGGTCCAAGTCATGGGGCAGAATACTTCATCTCCAGATTAGTCTAACAAGTGCCAAGACTTCATTTGGTTTCTGATGAGAGATTACCTCCCAGTCAGAGCCTTCCTGTACAAACAACCTTTCCCCACTAATGTATGCTGCCTTTGGGATGGCGATAGTGGTGAAAAATGATCAGCCGCCTCTTTATTGACTGTTGCTTTGCTAAGAGGGTGTGGAGGAGCCTTTGTTCTAGTTCATCCCCACCAGCTGCAAAACAGAGTAATCTAAGGGCCATTCCCAGTGACACACACTGAGACAGAAATCAAGTGCTGCTGCAAAATCATCAACGCAGTGAAAGATGCCCTTTGGTCTGCCCAAAACCTGTTGGACTTCCAGCACAGTGAGGTGTCCTTAAGGGAATTCTGCAGACTGCAGCAGTGTCTGCTGAGGGGCACATTGAAGCTCGCTGCAGCCAACGTTAATCCTGAGGGTGAAGGACCACGGACTAACTTCTTCCCCAACTGCACATGGACGGGTGGGTCAGTGCAGAAAGCCTCTCAAACAGTGAAAAGGGTCTATCACCCCAGAGACCACACAAGTGGCTTGAGGCTACGTTTGCTTTTTTAAAAAAAGTTGACATTCCTGAATGTGATGACCATGAACATAGAAGTTTTTTTTGCACAGTTTGTTTCTCGCAATTAAGTGCAGTCCATTTTACCTACCACAGGAGATGTCCGTAATCATTTTGGTAGCAGTATACATCCTTGCTCAGACGAATGCCAATCAGGCTTTAGATGATCTGAGCAATGGGATCAACAAACATGAAACAGCGCACCTTATTGGCTTCACCGTCATTTTGGGAGATTTTAACCAGGCCAGTCTGAAAAAACAATTACCATCAGGAGATCGTTTGCAGTACCAGACGAAACAACACACTGGACCACCATCAAGAATGCCTACCGTGCTACTCCATGCCCTCACTTCGGGAAGTCTGATCACCTGGCTGTACTTCTACTCCCTGAGCAGAGGCAGAGACTGAAGACGGCAGCACCAGCAGTGAGGACCAAGAGGACAAAGGAAGCACAGGAACAAATACAGGACTGCTTTGAATCAATGGACTGGCCGGTATTCAGGGATTCATCTTTGGACCTGGATGAGTATGCTGCAGTTACTACTGACTTCATTAAAACCTGTGTGGATGAGTGTGTACCTATGAAAACTTGCTGTAAATTCCCAAGCCAAAAGCCAGGGTGAACCAGGAGGTACATCGTCTGCTGAAGGTTGGATCTGTAGTATTCAAGTCTGGAGACCGAGGTCTGCACCAGAAAACCAGGTATGACTTGCAGAGGGATATTTCAAGGGCGAAGAGACAATTTTGAATGAGGTTGGAGGCGACAGTGGAGGTACAACTCTGGCAGGGTTTACAAGACATTACTTCCTACAAAGTGAAACCCAGCAGTATGAATGGCAGCAATGCTTCACTACCAGAACTCAACGCCTTCAATGCCCGCTTTGAAAGGGAGAATATAACTACAACTGTGTAGATCCCTGCTGCACCCGGTGATCCAGTGAACTCTGTCTCGGAGGCTGATGTTAGGGTGTCTTTAAAAAGGGTGAGCCCTCGCAAGGCAGAAGGTCCCGATGGACATGGTAAGGCTCTGAAAACTTGAGCCAACCAACTGACGGGAGTATTCAAGGACGTTTTCAACCTCTCACTGCAATGAGCAGAAGTTCCCACTTGCTTCAAAAAGGCAACAATTGTACCAGTGCCTAAGAAAAAATAATGTGAGCTGCCTTAATGACTACCACTCAGTAGCACTTACATCTGCAGTGATGAAAGGTTTTGAGAGGTTGGTCATGACTACACTGAACTCCTGCCTCAGCAAGGACCTGGACCCATTGCAATTTGCCTATCAACGGCAAATGCAACGGCAGATGCAATCTCAATGGCTCTTCACACCGTCTTAGACCACCTGGACAATACAAACACCTACGTCAGGATGTTGTTCATTGACTGTAGCTCAGCATTTAACACATCATTCCCACAATCCTGATAGAGAAGTTACAGAAACTGGGTCTCTGTACCTCCCTCTGCAATTGGATCCTCAACTTCCTAACTGGAAGACCACAATCTGTGTGGATTGGTGAAAATATCTCCTCCCTGCTGACGATCAACACTGTCGCACCTCTGGGATGTGTGTTTAACCTACTGCTCTACTCTCTATATACCCATGAATGTGTGGCTAGGCATAGCTCAAATACCATCCATAAATTTGCTGATAATACACCCAGTGTCGATAGAATCTCAGATGGCGATGAGAGGGCGTACAGGAGTAAGATATACCAACTAGTGGAGTGGAGTTGCAACAACAACCTTGCACTCAACGACAGTAAGACCAAAGAACTGATCATAGACTTCAGGAAGAGTAAAACATATTGATGCAGCTACAAAGAAGGCAAGACAGCGACTATACTTCATTAGAAGTTTGAAGAGATTTGGTATGTCAACAAAAGCACTCAAAAACTTCTATAGTTGTATCGTGGAGAGCATTCTGACAGGCTGCATCACTGTCTGGCATGAGGGTGGGGCACCACTGTACTGGACCAAAAGAAGCTGCGGAGGTAGCTTTAGTTGGCTCCGTCTTGGGTAATAGCCTATAGAAAACCCAGGATATCTTCAAGGAGCAGAGTCTCAGAAAGGTAGCGTCTATTATTAAGGGCCTCCAGCACCCAGGGCATGCCCTTTTCTCACTGATACCATCAGGTAGAAGGTACAAAAGCCTGAAGGCACACACTCAGTGATTCAGGAACAGCTTCTTCCCCTCTGCAATCGGATTCCTAAATGGATATTGAACCCATGAACACTACCTCACTTTTAAAATATATATTATTTCTGTTTTTGCATGATTTTTAATCTACTTAACATACATAAACAGTAATCGATTTATTTATTTATTTATTTTTACTTTTTCTCTTCCATGTCATGTATTGCATTGAATTGCTGCTGCTAAGTTAACAAATTTCACACCACATACTGGTGATAATAAATTAAATTCTGATTCTGATTTTGTATACATTTTTATTGTGAAATAAATTTATTAAAAAATACCAATTTATTGTAGCATTAAGCAAATGTTCTTTACAGTATAATCTTCTAAATCTACAGGGAGTACTACTTACCAGTCATCAAACATTTAAAACAATTTGTGGTCATTTTCTCTTCTGATTTTGATGAAACAGCTCAGGAATAGGACTTCAGGCCATGATGTCTGCACTGACCACAATACTCTAGGTGCAGCCATGATGTCTACTGTGAGTGTGGCCATAATGCCCATGTTGACCACAATACTATGTGTGGCCATTATGAATACTCTAGGTGACACTTGATGTCTGCACAGAACACAATACACTAGATTTGGCCACGTTGCCTACTCCAGGTGTGGTCATGATTTCTGCTCTGACCACAATATGCTAGTTATGGCCATGATGTCTACTCCAGGTATGACAATGATGTCTACACTGACCACGATACTCTAGGTGTGGCCATGATGTCTATGCCAACCACAACACTCTGGGTGTGGCCATAATCTCTACTCTAGGAGTGGCCATAATTTCTGCATTGACAACAATACACTATTTGTGTCCATGATGCCTATGCTGACCAATATTCTCTCAGTGTGGCCATGATGCCTACTCTAGGAATGGCCAAGATGTCTGCACTGATCACAGTATGCCTGGGGTGGCCATCACGAGGAAATTTGCAGATGCTGGAAATTCAAACAACACAGACAAAATGCTGGTAGATCATAGCAGGCCAGGCAGCATCTATAAGGAGAAGCACTGTCAACGTTTCGGGCTGAGACCCTTCGTCAGGAATAACTGAAAGGAAAGATAGTAAGAGATTTGAAAGTAGTGGGAAGAGAGGGAAATGTGAAATGATAGGAGAAGACCGGAGGGGGTGGGATGAAGCCAAGAGCTGGAAAGGTGATTGGTGAAAATTATACAGATCTGGAGAAGGGAAAGGATCATGGGACAGGAGGCCTAGGGAAAAAGAAAGGAGTGGGGGGAAGCACCAGAAGGAGATGGAGAACAGGCAGAGTGATGGGCAGAGAGAGAGAAAAAAAACAACTAAATATGTCAGGGATGGGGTAAGAAAGGGAGGAGGGGCATTAACAGAAATTAGAAAAGTCAATGTTTCTGCACTGATCACAATATGTTAGGTGTGGCCATGATAGACCATGCCAACCACAGTACTCCAGGTGTGGCCATGATGTCTAAGGTCACCACAATACCCTAGGTGTGACTTGATATCTGCACTGACCACAATACTCTAGGTGTGACTTGATATCTGCACCGACCACAATACCCTAGGTGTGACTTGATATCTGTACTGACCACAATACTCTAGGTGTGACTTGATATCTGCACTGACCACAATACTCTAGGTGTGACTTGATATCTGCACTGACCACAATACTCTAGGTGTGACTTGATACCTGTACTGACCACAATACTCTAGGTGTGACTTGATACCTGTACTGACCACAATACTCTAGGTGTGACTTGATACCTGCATTGACCACAATACTCTAGGTGTGACTTGATACCTGTACTGACCACAATACTCTAGGTGTGACTTGATACCTGTACTGACCACAATACTCTAGGTGTGACTTGATACCTGCATTGACCACAATACTCTAGGTGTGACTTGATACCTGTACTGACCACAATACTCTAGGTGTGACTTGATATCTGTACTGACCACAATACTCTAGGTGTGACTTGATACCTGTACTGACCACAATACTCTAGGTGTGACTTGATACCTGCATTGACCACAATACTCTAGGTGTGGCTTGATACCTGTACTGACCACAATACCCTAGGTGTGACTTGATACCTGTACTGACCACAATACTCTAGGTGTGACTTGATACCTGTACTGACCACAATACTCTAGGTGTGACTTGATATCTGTACTGACCACAATACCCTAGGTGTGGCTTGATACCTGTACTGACCACAATACTCTAGGTGTGACTTGATACCTGTACTGACCACAATACTCTAGGTGTGACTTGATATCTGCACTGACCACAATACTCTAGGTGTGACTTGATATCTGCACTGACCACAATACTCTAGGTGTGACTTGATACCTGTACTGACCACAATACCCTAGGTGTGACTTGATACCTGTACTGACCACAATACTCTAGGTGTGACTTGATATCTGCACTGACCACAATACCCTAGGTGTGACTTGATATCTGTACTGACCACAATACCCTAGGTGTGACTTGATATCTGTACTGACCACAATACCCTAGGTGTGACTTGATATCTGTACTGACCACAATACCCTAGGTGTGACTTGATATCTGTACTGACCACAATACCCTAGGTGTGACTTGATATCTGTACTGACCACAATACCCTAGGTGTGGCTTGATATCTGCACTGACCACAATACTCTAGGTGTGGCTTGATATCTGCACTGACCACAATACTCTAGGTGTGACTTGATATCTGTACTGACCACAATACCCTAGGTGTGGCTTGATACCTGTACTGACCACAATACTCTAGGTGTGACTTGATACCTGTACTGACCACAATACTCTAGGTGTGACTTGATACCTGCATTGACCACAATACTCTAGGTGTGACTTGATACCTGCATTGACCACAATACTCTAGGTGTGACTTGATACCTGTACTGACCACAATACTCTAGGTGTGACTTGATACCTGCATTGACCACAATACTCTAGGTGTGACTTGATATCTGTACTGACCACAATACCCTAGGTGTGACTTGATACCTGCATTGACCACAATACTCTAGGTGTGACTTGATACCTGCATTGACCACAATACTCTAGGTGTGACTTGATATCTGCACTGACCACAATACTCTAGGTGTGGCTTGATACCTGTACTGACCACAATACCCTAGGTGTGGCTTGATACCTGTACTGACCACAATACTCTAGGTGTGACTTGATACCTGCATTGACCACAATACCCTAGGTGTGACTTGATATCTGTACTGACCACAATACTCTAGGTGTGACTTGATACCTGCATTGACCACAATACTCTAGGTGTGACTTGATACCTGTACTGACCACAATACTCTAGGTGTGACTTGATACCTGTACTGACCACAATACCCTAGGTGTGACTTGATATCTGTACTGACCACAATACTCTAGGTGTGACTTGATACCTGCATTGACCACAATACTCTAGGTGTGACTTGATATCTGCACTGACCACAATACTCTAGGTGTGACTTGATACCTGTACTGACCACAATACTCTAGGTGTGACTTGATACCTGTACTGACCACAATACTCTAGGTGTGACTTGATACCTGCATTGACCACAATACTCTAGGTGTGACTTGATACCTGTACTGACCACAATACTCTAGGTGTGACTTGATACCTGTACTGACCACAATACTCTAGGTGTGACTTGATACCTGCATTGACCACAATACTCTAGGTGTGACTTGATACCTGTACTGACCACAATACTCTAGGTGTGACTTGATATCTGTACTGACCACAATACTCTAGGTGTGACTTGATACCTGTACTGACCACAATACTCTAGGTGTGACTTGATACCTGCATTGACCACAATACTCTAGGTGTGGCTTGATATCTGCACTGACCACAATACTCTAGGTGTGACTTGATATCTGCACTGACCACAATACTCTAGGTGTGACTTGATACCTGTACTGACCACAATACCCTAGGTGTGACTTGATACCTGTACTGACCACAATACTCTAGGTGTGACTTGATATCTGCACTGACCACAATACCCTAGGTGTGACTTGATATCTGTACTGACCACAATACCCTAGGTGTGACTTGATATCTGTACTGACCACAATACCCTAGGTGTGACTTGATATCTGTACTGACCACAATACCCTAGGTGTGACTTGATATCTGTACTGACCACAATACCCTAGGTGTGACTTGATATCTGTACTGACCACAATACCCTAGGTGTGGCTTGATATCTGCACTGACCACAATACTCTAGGTGTGGCTTGATATCTGCACTGACCACAATACTCTAGGTGTGACTTGATATCTGTACTGACCACAATACCCTAGGTGTGGCTTGATACCTGTACTGACCACAATACTCTAGGTGTGACTTGATACCTGTACTGACCACAATACTCTAGGTGTGACTTGATACCTGCATTGACCACAATACTCTAGGTGTGACTTGATACCTGCATTGACCACAATACTCTAGGTGTGACTTGATACCTGTACTGACCACAATACTCTAGGTGTGACTTGATACCTGCATTGACCACAATACTCTAGGTGTGACTTGATATCTGTACTGACCACAATACCCTAGGTGTGACTTGATACCTGCATTGACCACAATACTCTAGGTGTGACTTGATACCTGCATTGACCACAATACTCTAGGTGTGACTTGATATCTGCACTGACCACAATACTCTAGGTGTGGCTTGATACCTGTACTGACCACAATACCCTAGGTGTGGCTTGATACCTGTACTGACCACAATACTCTAGGTGTGACTTGATACCTGCATTGACCACAATACCCTAGGTGTGACTTGATATCTGTACTGACCACAATACTCTAGGTGTGACTTGATACCTGCATTGACCACAATACTCTAGGTGTGACTTGATACCTGTACTGACCACAATACTCTAGGTGTGACTTGATACCTGTACTGACCACAATACCCTAGGTGTGACTTGATACCTGTACTGACCACAATACTCTAGGTGTGACTTGATACCTGCATTGACCACAATACTCTAGGTGTGACTTGATACCTGCATTGACCACAATACTCTAGGTGTGACTTGATACCTGTACTGACCACAATACTCTAGGTGTGACTTGATATCTGTACTGACCACAATACCCTAGGTGTGACTTGATACCTGTACTGACCACAATACTCTAGGTGTGACTTGATACCTGCATTGACCACAATACTCTAGGTGTGACTTGATACCTGTACTGACCACAATACTCTAGGTGTGACTTGATATCTGTACTGACCACAATACTCTAGGTGTGACTTGATACCTGTACTGACCACAATACTCTAGGTGTGACTTGATACCTGCATTGACCACAATACTCTAGGTGTGACTTGATACCTGTACTGACCACAATACCCTAGGTGTGACTTGATACCTGTACTGACCACAATACTCTAGGTGTGACTTGATACCTGTACTGACCACAATACTCTAGGTGTGACTTGATATCTGTACTGACCACAATACCCTAGGTGTGGCTTGATACCTGTACTGACCACAATACTCTAGGTGTGACTTGATACCTGTACTGACCACAATACTCTAGGTGTGACTTGATATCTGCACTGACCACAATACTCTAGGTGTGACTTGATATCTGCACTGACCACAATACTCTAGGTGTGACTTGATACCTGTACTGACCACAATACCCTAGGTGTGACTTGATACCTGTACTGACCACAATACTCTAGGTGTGACTTGATATCTGCACTGACCACAATACCCTAGGTGTGACTTGATATCTGTACTGACCACAATACCCTAGGTGTGACTTGATATCTGTACTGACCACAATACCCTAGGTGTGACTTGATATCTGTACTGACCACAATACCCTAGGTGTGACTTGATATCTGTACTGACCACAATACCCTAGGTGTGACTTGATATCTGTACTGACCACAATACCCTAGGTGTGGCTTGATATCTGCACTGACCACAATACTCTAGGTGTGGCTTGATATCTGCACTGACCACAATACTCTAGGTGTGACTTGATATCTGTACTGACCACAATACCCTAGGTGTGGCTTGATACCTGTACTGACCACAATACTCTAGGTGTGACTTGATACCTGTACTGACCACAATACTCTAGGTGTGACTTGATACCTGCATTGACCACAATACTCTAGGTGTGACTTGATACCTGCATTGACCACAATACTCTAGGTGTGACTTGATACCTGTACTGACCACAATACTCTAGGTGTGACTTGATACCTGCATTGACCACAATACTCTAGGTGTGACTTGATATCTGTACTGACCACAATACCCTAGGTGTGACTTGATACCTGCATTGACCACAATACTCTAGGTGTGACTTGATATCTGCACTGACCACAATACTCTAGGTGTGGCTTGATACCTGTACTGACCACAATACCCTAGGTGTGGCTTGATACCTGTACTGACCACAATACTCTAGGTGTGACTTGATACCTGCATTGACCACAATACCCTAGGTGTGACTTGATATCTGTACTGACCACAATACTCTAGGTGTGACTTGATACCTGCATTGACCACAATACTCTAGGTGTGACTTGATACCTGTACTGACCACAATACTCTAGGTGTGACTTGATACCTGCATTGACCACAATACTCTAGGTGTGACTTGATATCTGCACTGACCACAATACTCTAGGTGTGACTTGATATCTGCACTGACCACAATACTCTAGGTGTGACTTGATACCTGTACTGACCACAATACTCTAGGTGTGACTTGATACCTGTACTGACCACAATACTCTAGGTGTGACTTGATACCTGCATTGACCACAATACTCTAGGTGTGACTTGATACCTGTACTGACCACAATACTCTAGGTGTGACTTGATACCTGTACTGACCACAATACTCTAGGTGTGACTTGATACCTGCATTGACCACAATACTCCAGGTGTGACTTGATACCTGTACTGACCACAATACTCTAGGTGTGACTTGATATCTGTACTGACCACAATACTCTAGGTGTGACTTGATACCTGTACTGACCACAATACTCTAGGTGTGACTTGATACCTGCATTGACCACAATACTCTAGGTGTGGCTTGATACCTGTACTGACCACAATACCCTAGGTGTGACTTGATACCTGTACTGACCACAATACTCTAGGTGTGACTTGATACCTGTACTGACCACAATACTCTAGGTGTGACTTGATATCTGTACTGACCACAATACCCTAGGTGTGGCTTGATACCTGTACTGACCACAATACTCTAGGTGTGACTTGATACCTGTACTGACCACAATACTCTAGGTGTGACTTGATATCTGCACTGACCACAATACTCTAGGTGTGACTTGATATCTGCACTGACCACAATACTCTAGGTGTGACTTGATACCTGTACTGACCACAATACCCTAGGTGTGACTTGATACCTGTACTGACCACAATACTCTAGGTGTGACTTGATATCTGCACTGACCACAATACCCTAGGTGTGACTTGATATCTGTACTGACCACAATACCCTAGGTGTGACTTGATATCTGTACTGACCACAATACCCTAGGTGTGACTTGATATCTGTACTGACCACAATACCCTAGGTGTGACTTGATATCTGTACTGACCACAATACCCTAGGTGTGACTTGATATCTGTACTGACCACAATACCCTAGGTGTGGCTTGATATCTGCACTGACCACAATACTCTAGGTGTGGCTTGATATCTGCACTGACCACAATACTCTAGGTGTGACTTGATATCTGTACTGACCACAATACCCTAGGTGTGGCTTGATACCTGTACTGACCACAATACTCTAGGTGTGACTTGATACCTGTACTGACCACAATACTCTAGGTGTGACTTGATACCTGCATTGACCACAATACTCTAGGTGTGACTTGATACCTGCATTGACCACAATACTCTAGGTGTGACTTGATACCTGTACTGACCACAATACTCTAGGTGTGACTTGATACCTGCATTGACCACAATACTCTAGGTGTGACTTGATATCTGTACTGACCACAATACCCTAGGTGTGACTTGATACCTGCATTGACCACAATACTCTAGGTGTGACTTGATACCTGCATTGACCACAATACTCTAGGTGTGACTTGATATCTGCACTGACCACAATACTCTAGGTGTGGCTTGATACCTGTACTGACCACAATACCCTAGGTGTGGCTTGATACCTGTACTGACCACAATACTCTAGGTGTGACTTGATACCTGCATTGACCACAATACCCTAGGTGTGACTTGATATCTGTACTGACCACAATACTCTAGGTGTGACTTGATACCTGCATTGACCACAATACTCTAGGTGTGACTTGATACCTGCATTGACCACAATACTCTAGGTGTGACTTGATACCTGCATTGACCACAATACTCTAGGTGTGACTTGATACCTGTACTGACCACAATACTCTAGGTGTGACTTGATACCTGCATTGACCACAATACTCTAGGTGTGACTTGATACCTGTACTGACCACAATACTCTAGGTGTGACTTGATACCTGCATTGACCACAATACTCTAGGTGTGACTTGATATCTGCACTGACCACAATACTCTAGGTGTGGCTTGATACCTGTACTGACCACAATACCCTAGGTGTGGCTTGATATCTGTACTGACCACAATACTCTAGGTGTGACTTGATATCTGTACTGACCACAATACCCTAGGTGTGACTTGATACCTGTACTGACCACAATACTCTAGGTGTGACTTGATACCTGCATTGACCACAATACTCTAGGTGTGACTTGATATCTGTACTGACCACAATACTCTAGGTGTGACTTGATACCTGCATTGACCACAATACTCTAGGTGTGACTTGATACCTGTACTGACCACAATACTCTAGGTGTGACTTGATACCTGTACTGACCACAATACCCTAGGTGTGACTTGATACCTGTACTGACCACAATACTCTAGGTGTGACTTGATACCTGCATTGACCACAATACTCTAGGTGTGACTTGATATCTGCACTGACCACAATACTCTAGGTGTGACTTGATACCTGTACTGACCACAATACTCTAGGTGTGACTTGATACCTGCATTGACCACAATACTCTAGGTGTGACTTGATACCTGCATTGACCACAATACTCTAGGTGTGACTTGATATCTGTACTGACCACAATACCCTAGGTGTGACTTGATACCTGTACTGACCACAATACCCTAGGTGTGACTTGATATCTGTACTGACCACAATACTCTAGATGTGACCATGATGAGTCAGCTTGGTGTTGATATCATGTCAACGCTAACCACAATACTCTAGATTTGGCCATGATATCAATTCTAGATGTGGCCAAGATGTCTAATCTAGGCGTGGCCAAGATGTCCTCTCCTGGTCTGCTAATGGTGTCTACGCTGACCACAATGCTCTAGGCTTAGCCAGAATGTCCACCCTGAACACAATACTCTGTGTTTGGCTATGATGCTTATACAATACTGTTGTTGAGTGGCTCGCTGAGCTGGCTTGTTGGCTTGCAGACATTTTGTTAGCCAACTAGGCAACATCATCAGTGCAACTTCGAATGAAACGTTGGTGATCAACATTGTTCATCTTTCCTGCGATTAGTCCGTGTGTGAGTGTGTGTGTTGTCTGGGCTGTGTTAGTCGACCATTATGTAGGATTAATGCCATCTTCATTGATTGATGCATGTAGTTAGGTATGAATTGGCTCTTGGCTCGGGAATGACGACTTGACGCTGAAGAGGGATGTCAACTGGATTCATTTCGATGTGCTTGTTGGTAGATTTCTGGGTGGAGAACAAAACCACTTTACGTTCTGTAGTGAAGAAGAACACCTCTACAAAGTATTCAAGAACAATGCATACTCAAGGAATTTTATTTGGCATTGTTGGTCCAACTGACAAAATCTAAGAAGCTCACAACGTCCAACCAAACTGGTCACCCTGCCCTACATCAAGAATATATTGGAAATGCCCAACAGATTTCTGTGACCATTTGACATCACAGTAACACACAAACCTACAGCCACACTACGCCAATGTCTATCAAGAATAAAAGACCCCCTACCTACAACGCACAGAACAAACACCATGTACAAAATTCCACGCGCCAACTGCGACAAGCATTACATTGGATAGATTGGTAGGAAGCTATCAACAAGGATATATGAACACCAGCTGGCTGTAAACCATCATGATCAACTTTCCCTTATGTCTATACATTGTGACAGTGAAGCACTTCAATTCATCTGGACCGATGTCACTATCCTAGGCCAAGCCTGTCAACAACAAGATTGAGAATTCTTAGAGGCTTTGTTCTTCACACAGAATTCTATCTACAAGCACATCAAAATGAACTCCGTTACATTCCACTTCAGCGTTGAGTCATCAGCCAAGAGCCAAGAGTCAATCAATGAAGATGACGTTAATCCTACATAACGGTTAACTAACACAGCCCGGACAACAATTATCACTTAATTGGATTTTAATGAACCAATGGCGGATTACATAATCAGTAATCAATAGAAATGGCACATATACCACAGACGCACACACAGACAGACTAATCACAGGACAAATAAAAGACCAACAATGTAGATCACTACCATTTCATTCCAAGTTGCACTGATGATGTTGTAGCTGGGTAACGAAACGTCTACGAGCTAACAAGCCAGCTTGGCAAATCACTCAACAACAGCATCCTCAACCTGAGCTACAAATCTTTTCCAACATCTCAAACTGAACACAATACTCTAGGTGTGACCATGATGACTACACTGACCATAATATTCTATAGGTGGCCATGATGTTCATGCTGACCACAATACTCTATGTGAGACCATGATAAGACTCTAGGTGAGACTTGACGTCTGCACTGAACAAAATACTCTAGGTTCGGCCATGAAACACAGCAACAGAGAAAACCTATAGCATTATACAGGCCTTTCAGCCCACAAAGCAATGCTGAACATGTCCTTACTTTAAAACTACCTGGGCCTACCCATAGCCCTCTATTTTTCTAACCTCCATGTATCCATCCACAAGTCATTCCACGCACTCACCACTCTGCTTAAAAAACTTACCCCTGACATCTCCTCTGTACCTACTTTCAAGCACCTTAAAACTATGCCCTCTCATGCTAGCCATTTCAGCCCTGGGGAAAAGCCTCTGACTATAGAGGCTATAGGCGTTGACATACAATCAACGCCTCTCATTATCTTGTGCACCTCTATCAGGTCACCTCTCATCTTTTGTTGCTCCAAGGAGAAAAGGCTGAGTTCACTCAACCTACTCTCATAAGGCATGCTCCCCATTCCAGGCAACATCCTTGTAAATCTTCTCTGCATCCTTTCGATGATTTCCATGTCCTTCCTGTAGCAAGGCAACCAGAATTGAGCACAGTACTCCAAGTGAAGTCTTCCAGGGTCCTATATTCAAAGTTGCAACATTACCTCTTGGCTCTTAAACTCAGTCCCACAATTGACGAAGGCCAATGCACCATATGCCTCCATAACCACACAGTCAACATGCGTAGCAGCTTTGAGTGTCCTATGGACTCGGACCCCAAGATCCCTCTGATCCTCCACATTGCTAAGAGTCTTTCCATTAATGTTATATTCTGCCATCATATTTGACATACCAAAATGAACCACCTCACACTTGTCTGGGTTGATCTCCATCTGCCACTTCTCAGCCCAGTTTTGCATCCTATCAATGTCCCGCTGTAACCTCTGACAGCCCTCCACACTATCCACAACACCCTGAACCTTTGTGTCATCAGCATGTCTACTCTAGGCGTGTCCATGATTTCTGCACTGATGACAATACACTCGCTGCGGCCATGATGTCTAATCCAGATATGGCAATGATGTCTGTACTGACTACAATACTCTAGGTGTGACCATGATGAGTAATCTAGGTGTGGCCATGATGTCTTCTCCTGGTCTGTCAATGATGTTTATGCTGATCACAATGCTCTAGGCTTGGCCATTATGTCGACTCTAGGTGTGGCAATGATGTCTAATCTACATGTAGCCACGACGTCCACCCTGAACAGAACACTCTACATGTGACTATGCCTACACTGACCACAATACTCTAGGTGTAATCATGATGACTATACTGACCGTAATATTCTATGTGTGGCCACGATGTCTATGCTGATCACAATACTTTTGGTATGACCATAATATTTGTGCTGACCACAATACTCTCAGTGTGCCCATGATGTCTACCCCAGGTGTGGTCATGATGTCTATGCTGATCACAATGCTCTAGGCACAACCATGATGTTTACACTGACACAATACTCTAGGTGTGGCCATGATACCTATGCTGACCATAATACTCTAGTTGTGACTTGATGTCTGCACTGACCACAGTATTCTAGGTGTGTCCATCATTTCTGCATTAACCACAATACACTCAGTGTGGTCATGATGTCGACTACAGACAGAGCTATGATGTCTGTGCTGACCAGAACAATCTAGGTGTGACTATGATGTCTGTGGTGACCAAAATACTCCAGGTGTGGCCATGAAGTCCATGCTAACCACAAGCTCTAGGTGTGGCCAGGATGTCCAGTCTAAGTGAGACTTGATGTCTGCACTGAACACAATACTCTAGGTTAGCCCATGATGTCTATGCTGGCCACAATAATCTAGGTGTGGTCATGATGTCTGCACTGACAGAATACTCCAGGTGTGGCCAACATGTCCATGCTGGCCACAATGATCTAGGTGTGGCCATGAGGTCCATGCTGACCACAACACTGTAGGAGTGGCCATGATGTCTGTGTTGACCACAATACACTAGGTGTGGCCATGATGTTTACTCCCCATGTGACAATTCTCTAGGTGTGGCCATGAGGTCCATGCTGACCACAACACTGTAGGAGTGGCCATGATGTCTGTGTTGACCACAATACACTAGGTGTGGCCATGATGTTTACTCCCCATGTGACAATTCTCTAGGTGTGGCCATGATGTATACACTGACCATAACACTTTCTATGTGGCCATAAAGTCTTCTCCTGGTCTCCTGGTCTGCCAGTGGCGCATACGCTGACCACAATACTCTAGGTGTGGCTCTGATGCCTACACTGACCACTATACTCCAGGCATGGCCATGATGTTGCACTGACCACAATACTCTAGGTGTGGCTATAATGTTCACGCTGACCATAGTACTTTAGGTGTGGCCATAACATCTATGCTGATCACAATATCCTCGGCATGCTATTATATTCAGTCTAGCTGTGACTTGATATCTACACTGAGCACAATACTCTAGGTCTGGTTATGATGCCTATGCTGACCACAATTCTGTAGGTGTGTCCATACTCAAGGTGTGACCATGACGTCTACTCTCGAGCAACACACACCAAATGCTTGTGGAATGCAGCAGTCATACAAAAGGATTTCGACCCGAAACGTCGACAGTGTTTCTTCCTATAGATGCTGCCTGGCCTGCTGCATTCCACCAGTATTTTGTGTGTGTTGCTTGAATTTCCAGCATCTGCAGATCTCTTCATGTCTACTCTCAATGTGGGCATGATATCTACACTGATCACAGTATAGGTGTGGCCATGATGCGTGCAATGTCCACCATACCCTTTGAATGGCCCTAAGGTCTACTGTAGGTGTGGCCATAATGTCAATGCTGACCACAATACTCTACGTGTGGCCATGATGTCTCCACTAACCACATTACTCTGGGTGTGGCTATGATCTTTACTGTAGGTGTGGCCATAATGTCTATGCTGACCACAATACTCCAGGTGTAGTCATTCGACTCTGACCACAATACTCTAGGTGTCGCGATGATGTCTTGTCACAACCAAGGATTCGGCGGAGCAGCTGATATGGCAATTGCGCTCGTGAATATGTACCTGTCAGCTAGACAGTATTTAACTCCATTCTTTTCGTCGCAGTGCTTGTCGAGACTTTAGCCAAGTACAGCGATGTTTTCCCTGCCTGCTTGCATTTGACCTTGTCTGAGAAATTGGACTGTCCGTTAACTGACTCTGAAGGCTTGCGGTACAGTACTCATTATGTATTTAGTTATTCCTTTCAGCCGCAGTGTTGTCTTCGTTTTCCATTTGTGAGTTTTAGTTAACGGCCCTGTTTGGCCTAGCATTTAGTGTTTTCTTTCCCTCTAACTCTGTTGGCGTTAAAATCTGTGAACTATTGACCCGCTCCAGTGTCTCTCGCACCTCACTCGGGCCACATCCGAACCCAAGTCTCGACCACACAAAAATGAACGAGCGAGAGTAGCTGACCTTGGCCGTGAGATTCATTGGTCAGGTCGGGGACAAGCTACAGGCAATAGTCTGTTCTGGGTGAAGTTACCGAAGTAACTCGTGCCGACGTCCAGTCTCATCTGGAGGAACAGGTAACATCTCTAGCCGCAACCGTTGAACAGCTCACCGCAGACAATTGGAGTCGGGTGTCTGCGACTTGGCTCTCACATTCACAGTCCACGAGTTCACTGTGGACAGCCAGCATCAGCTGACCGCCGTTAATGTTCTTGCCAACGCAATTCAGCAGCCTCTGGCCGCCTCACTCCCACTCCCAGTTCCTCCTTTCCTTCTAATGCTCCCGCCCCCGGACCAGAACTGACTCCCGCCTTCGGACCCCAGCCCACAGACTCCCGCATCCGAGTATTCCACCACCAGCCAGATATGCTGGTGATCCCGATGGTGGCAGGAATTTTATTACCCAATGCGAACTGGCATTCCAAGCCCAGACAGGACGTTTTGGTGATGCGCAAAAACTGGCGTACACGGTCTATCTTCCAGACCGACCTCCACCCAGCCTGTTCAACGCTTTCCGGGAGCACGGATACTCTGCAGCCTGGCAGAGTTAAGGAGGATTTTTGACCTTTCAGTATGTGATCAGGAGGCTGCCCACCGACTCTTGCACCTGTGCTAAGGCAGAGGAACGGTGAGAGCCTGTGCAGTCACATTCCACGGGTTTGCTGTCGAGACGGCTTGGAATGAGAGATCTGTCATCACTGCCTCCCAGAGTGGGTCCGGCACGAGATCGCTGTCCGGCACCGGCACGAGATCGCTGTCCGGCACGAGGCACGAGATCGCTGTCCGGCACGAGGCACGAGATCGCTGTCCGGCACGAGGCACGAGATCGCTGTCCGGCACGAGATCGCTGTCCGGCACCGGCACGAGATCGCTGTCCGGCACGAGGCACGAGATCGCTGTCCGGCACGAGGCACGAGATCGCTGTCCGGCACCGGCACGAGATCGCTGTCCGGCACGAGGCACGAGATCGCTGTCCGGCACGAGGCACGAGATCGCTGTCCGGCACCGGCACGAGATCGCTGTCCGGCACGAGGCACGAGATCGCTGTCCGGCACGAGGCACGAGATCGCTGTCCGGCACGAGGCACGAGATCGCTGTCCGGCACGAGGCACGAGATCGCTGTCCGGCACGAGGCACGAGATCGCTGTCCGGCACCGGCACGAGATCGCTGTCCGGCACGAGATCGCTGTCCGGCACCGGCACGAGATCGCTGTCCGGCACGAGATCGCTGTCCGGCACCGGCACGAGATCGCTGTCCGGCACGAGATCGCTGTCCGGCACCGGCACGAGATCGCTGTCCGGCACGAGATCGCTGTCCGGCACCGGCACGAGATCGCTGTCCGGCACGAGATCGCTGTCCGGCACCGGCACGAGATCGCTGTCCGGCACGAGATCGCTGTCCGGCACCGGCACGAGATCGCTGTCCGGCACCGGCACGAGATCGCTGTCCGGCACGAGGCACGAGATCGCTGTCCGGCACGAGATCGCTGTCCGGCACCGGCACGAGATCGCTGTCCGGCACGAGATCGCTGTCCGGCACCGGCACGAGATCGCTGTCCGGCACGAGGCACGAGATCGCTGTCCGGCACGAGATCGCTGTCCGGCACGAGGCACGAGATCGCTGTCCGGCACGAGGCACGAGATCGCTGTCCGGCACCGGCACGAGATCGCTGTCCGGCACGAGGCACGAGATCGCTGTCCGGCACGAGGCACGAGATCGCTGTCCGGCACGAGGCACGAGATCGCTGTCCGGCACGAGATCGCTGTCCGGCACGAGGCACGAGATCGCTGTCCGGCACGAGGCACGAGATCGCTGTCCGGCACCGGCACGAGATCGCTGTCCGGCACGAGGCACGAGATCGCTGTCCGGCACGAGGCACGAGATCGCTGTCCGGCACCGGCACGAGATCGCTGTCCGGCACCGGCACGAGATCGCTGTCCGGCACGAGGCACGAGATCGCTGTCCGGCACGAGATCGCTGTCCGGCACCGGCACGAGATCGCTGTCCGGCACGAGGCACGAGATCGCTGTCCGGCACGAGGCACGAGATCGCTGTCCGGCACGAGATCGCTGTCCGGCACAAGATCGCTGTCCGGCACGAGGCACGAGATCGCTGTCCGGCACGAGGCACGAGATCGCTGTCCGGCACGAGATCGCTGTCCGGCACGAGGCACGAGATCGCTGTCCGGCACGAGGCACGAGATCGCTGTCCGGCACGAGGCACGAGATCGCTGTCCGGCACGAGATCGCTGTCCGGCACCGGCACGAGATCGCTGTCCGGCACGAGGCACGAGATCGCTGTCCGGCACGAGGCACGAGATCGCTGTCCGGCACGAGATCGCTGTCCGGCACCGGCACGAGATCGCTGTCCGGCACGAGGCACGAGATCGCTGTCCGGCACGAGATCGCTGTCCGGCACCGGCACGAGATCGCTGTCCGGCACGAGGCACGAGATCGCTGTCCGGCACGAGGCACGAGATCGCTGTCCGGCACGAGGCACGAGATCGCTGTCCGGCACGAGATCGCTGTCCGGCACCGGCACGAGATCGCTGTCCGGCACGAGGCACGAGATCGCTGTCCGGCACGAGGCACGAGATCGCTGTCCGGCACGAGATCGCTGTCCGGCACCGGCACGAGATCGCTGTCCGGCACCGGCACGAGATCGCTGTCCGGCACGAGGCACGAGATCGCTGTCCGGCACGAGATCGCTGTCCGGCACCGGCACGAGATCGCTGTCCGGCACGAGGCACGAGATCGCTGTCCGGCACGAGATCGCTGTCCGGCACGAGGCACGAGATCGCTGTCCGGCACGAGGCACGAGATCGCTGTCCGGCACCGGCACAAGATCGCTGTCCGGCACGAGGCACGAGATCGCTGTCCGGCACGAGGCACGAGATCGCTGTCCGGCACGAGATCGCTGTCCGGCACCGGCACGAGATCGCTGTCCGGCACGAGGCACGAGATCGCTGTCCGGCACGAGGCACGAGATCGCTGTCCGGCACGAGATCACTGTCCGGCACCGGCACGAGATCGCTGTCCGGCACGAGGCACGAGATCGCTGTCCGGCACGAGATCGCTGTCCGGCACCGGCAGAATAGTCTGGATGACCTGAATAATTTGGCTATTGGAGTTGAGTGGCCCAGGGAAAGAATGTTTCAAGCTTCCTGATCACCGTCTTTCCTCGCCCTCTCTCCCTCACCAGCCAGCACACAGTCCGCAGAGGTGCCTATGTAAGGAGACTGTCTCAGGAGGAACAGGAGCAGCGCAGGAGAACGGGTTCCTGCCTCTTCCCAGCGTCCAGTACAGGAGAATACCCGTCAGCAGGGAGGGGTCGGCCTGAATTCCTTAATGCTCAATTACACTTTGTCATGCCGGTGTCACACCTACGAACTTGAGACATTTAGCGACTCTGGTGCAGTTGCGAATCTTACTGACATCTCTCTAGGTCGAAGATGGGGGGTTGCGACTCAAGAATTAAGACAAAAGATCAACGTTAAGGTGCTGGACGGTCGCTCTCTGGGCACCGGACACTCACCTTTCCATCCAATCCCTCCAATGTGCTGGAAGGCAACAGTCATGAAAAACACTTTCTGTCTGGTTGATTCGCCTGAACTTCCACTGGTTCTTGGTCTCTCTGGTTACCACGACATAACCCATGGATCAATTGGTGACTGAGAACACTCCAAGAGTGGGCACCGGATGCCTGCCTACCTGTCTGGGTTCAGCTCAAGCTCCGTTCCATGAATCCCCTCCTGTGTCAGCTAAGGATGTGGACCTGTCTGGGATTCCAGCCGAATATGCGGATCTCCTTGAGGACTTCAGTAGACATAAGGCCACCACGCTACCATGCTGCCCCCACCCCAACGCCGACCATACAACTGTGCCATAGACCTCCTACCTGGCCCTAGTCCTCCCTGGGGCCAGCTCTTTTCCATCTCTCATACTGAAACAGTGGCTATGCAAGAATATATCAGAGGCACTGGCCAGGGTCAACCGCGCCGGCAGGAGCAGGCTTCTTTTCTGTGAGCAAGGAAGATGGCAAACTCTGTCCTTGTGTCGATTATCAGCCCCTGAACAACATCACAGAAGAACCGTTACCCTCTTCCCCTGCTTGTGTCTGCATTTGAACAAGTCCAAATTGATCTGTGCAATGCTTACAATCTGGTTCGCGTGGGAGAAGTGGAATCAGAATCGGAATCAGACTTTAATCGCCAAGTACCTGTGCACTTACAAGGAATTTACTTCCGGCAGATGTTGTCTCTCTGCTCATAACAATAATAATGATAAATATAAATGAAAATATAGATTATACATACAGGTAGTGCAATCCAAGTAATAGTTAGCCGACAGTTAACCAACAGTTAACTGTTCAGCAAAGTGACCGCAGTAGGGAAAAAACCTCTCCAGTGCCTATTAGTCTTAGTCTGGAGGGATCTGAAGCGCCTACCAGACGGAAACAGTTCAAACAGTCCGTGTGCAGGATGGAAGGAGTCCTTTATGATGTTCCCCGCTTTCAACACCCCTAATGGCCACTATGAGTACCTGGTGATGCCTTTTGGTCTGGCCAACGCTCCCGTTGTATTCCAAGCCTTGGTTAGCAATGTGCAGAGGGACAGGTTGAACCAGTTTATATGTTTGGATGACATCTGTATCTACTCCTGCTCTCATCAGGAACACGTCCAGTATGTAGCCCAAACCATCCACAGTCAAACAGGTACGAAGGTACATGTGGTTTACGAACTTTTATCACCGTTTCATCCGGAATTTCGGCTCTATGGCGTTTCCTGTAAATGCCCTCACCCAGAAGACCCCGGCAGGATTCCATTGGACGGACGATGCCGACCGAACATTTTCCGAGCTGAAGCGACGTTTCCCCACTGCCCCGGTGCTGCAACACCCAGACCCATCTCAGCCACTCGTTGTCGCGGTGGACACATCCGATGTCGGTATTGGAGCTGTCCTCTCTCACCGCTCGTCTGCAGATAATGGCTGCACCCTTGTGCTTTTCATTCCTGTCGCTTGACTCCAGCAGAGAGGAATTACGTTGTTGGGAACCAGGAAATTCTGGGTGTCAAGCAGGCCCTGGAGTTACGGTAATACTGGCTGGAGGGGGCAGAGCATTCCTTTTGGTCTGGAAAGATCACAAGAACCTCTCCTACATTCCGGATGTAAAGAGACTGAACTCTCGTCAAGCCCGGTGGGTTCTCTTCTTCACACAGTTCAATTTCATCCTGATTTATCATCCCAGCAATTAGAATACAAAGGCCAGTGCTCTCTCCTGGCAGCTCAACGGATCTGAGGACAATGCTGATCCACAATCCATTCTTCCTCGCTCGTGTATTGATGATCTGAGGAATAGAGGCAGAAGTGAGGGCCGCCCGACAGTCGGACACAGAGCCTGGTGACGGACCTCCCAAATGGCTGTTTGTCCCTGCTGCAATGCATTCCAAAGTGTTGGAAAGGGGTCACTCCTCCCGTCTGGATGGCCATCCGGGAATTCAACGGACCCAGGAGTTTGTAAAGAGACAATTTTGGTGGCCACTTATGACCCAGGATGTCCACGACTTTATCTGTCTGCCCCACCTGCTCTCGGAACAAGTTGTCCACCAGGGTCCTGTGCACCTGTTATGTCCACTACCTGTGCCCCAGTGCCCCGATCCCACCTTTCAGTAGATTTCATCACTGGGTTGCCCCCATCTAATGGAAACACCACCATTTAATCATTGTGGATCGATTTTCCAAGGCTGCCCACTTCATTGTCCTCCCCAAGCTCCCATCAGCTCAGGAGACTGCCAAACTCATGGTTCAACGTGTGTTTAGGATCCACGGCTTTCCTCAAGACGTGGTGTCTGATCGTGGATCACAGTTCACTTCCTGATTTTGGACGGTGTTCTGCTGTCTTGTAGAAGCCATTGCCAGCCTCTTGTTTGGCTTCCACCCCCAATCTAACGGCCAGAGTGAGAGAGTGAACCAGGAGTTCAAGACGACCCTGAGCTGTCTTGCTTCTTCCAACCCTATGTACTGGAGGTCCAAATCGGTTTGGGCAGAAGTCGCCCACAGTAACCTGCAGTCGTCCTCCACCAGAAGGGATTCCAGCCCCCGCTTTTCCCTGATCAGGAGATTGACGTAAGAGTTCCTGCTGCTGAATAGCTGATTCAGTGCTACAAGTGCACCTGGAGACGAGTTAGGACTTCTATGCTGTGCGCCCAGAAACAGCATGACTGACAGGCTAATCGGCTCCATCAATAGGTTAGCCATTCAAGCCAGGGGAGGAAGTTCATAAGACATAGGAGCAGAATTAGGCTCTCTGGCCAATCGAGTCTGCTCCGCCATTCAATCATGGCTGATCCTTTTTTTCTCTCCTCCTCAACCCCAATTCCTGGCCTTCTCCCCGTAACCTTTGATGCCATGTCCAATCAATAACCTATCAATCTGCCTTAAATACACCCAACGACCTGGCCACAGCTGCATGTGGCAACAAATTCCACAAATTTGCCACTCTTTGGCTAAAGAAATTTCTCTGCATCTGTTTTGAAAGGGTGCCCTCTATCCTGAGGCTGTGCCCTCTTGTCGTAGACTCTCCCACCATGGGAAACATCCTTCCCACATCTACTCTGTTTAGACATTTTGACATTTGAAGGGTTTCAATGAGATCCCCCCCCCTCATCCTTTTGAATTCCAACAAGTACAGACCCAGAGCCTCGTATGATAAGCCTTTCATACGTTCCTCATATGATAAGCCTTTCATGCGTTCCTCGTATGATAACCCTTTCATTCCTGGAATCATCCTTGTGAACCTCCTCTGGCCCCTCTCCAAAGCCAGCACATATTTTCTAAGATGAGGGACCCAAAACTATTCACAATACTCAAGGTGAGGCCTCACCAGTGACTTATAAAGCCTCAGCAATACATCTTTGCTCTTGTATTCTAGGCCTCTTGAAATGAATGCTAACATGGCATTCTTGAATTCTAGACTTTCAAGTAAACTTTCAGGGTGTTCTGTACAAGGACTCCCAAAGACCTTCTTCATCTCAGATTCCTGGGTTTTCTCCCCATTTAGAAAATAGTCCTCACATTTATTTCTACCTCCAAAGTGCATGGTCATGCATTTTCCAACATTGAATTTCATTTGCAACTTCCTTGCCCAGTCTCCTAATCTAAGTCCTTCTGCATCCAACCTGTTTCCTCAACACTACCTGCCCCTCCACCAATCTTTATATCTTCTACAAACTTGGCAACAAAGCCATCTATTCCATCATCTAAATCATTTATATACAGTAGAAAAAGAAGTGGTCCCAACATTGACCCCTGCGCAACACCACTAGTCACTGACAGCCAACCAGAAAAGGATCCTTTTATTCCCACTTGCTGCCTCTTACCAATCAGCCAATGCTCTAACCATGTTAGCAACTTTCCTGTAATACCATGGGCTCTTAACTTTGTAAGTCAAAGGCCTTCTGAAAATGAAATTATACAACACCTACTGCATCCCCTTTATCTATCCTACTTGTAATTTCCTCAAAGAATTCCAACAGGTTCATCAGGCAGGATTTTCCCTGAAGGAAACCATGCTGACTTTGTACTATCTTGTCCTCTGTCATCAAGTACTCCATCACCTAATCCTTAACAATTGACTCCAACATCTTCCCAACCACTGAGGTCATGTCAACTGGTCTATAATTTCCTTTCTGCTGCCTTCGTCCTTTCTTAAAGAGTGGAGTAACATTTGCAATTTTCCAGTCCTCTGGCACCATGCCAGAGTCCAAGTCTGGTTGGCATCAAGGGACCTTCCCCTGAAAGTCGAGAGCTGCAAATTGGCACCATGCTATGTGGGATCGTTTGTAGTGGAAAAGGCTGTCAACAATGTGTTGTATAGATTTTGTCTACCAGTATCACTGAAAATCCACCCATATTCCATGTTTCCCATCTCAAGCTGGTTGCTAGCTCTCCCCTGGTCCTAGTCACCCCACCTTCTCCTCCTCCCCGCCTGGTATATGGTCCATTGTCTATACAGTGCAGCATCTCCTGCCATCTCGACAGGTATGTGGTAAGGTCCAGTACCTTGTGAACTAGGAAGGCTATGGTTCAGAAGAACATACTTGGATCCTGGCGAATGACGTCTTGGACAAGTCGCTCAACCGGGACATCCAGCAGATACAGGTCTGTGGCACCTCAGGAGCTGTGCCTAATGAGAGGGGCCCTGTCATAGCCATAGATTCGGCAGCACAGCAGGTACGGCAACTACGCTAGTGAATATGCACCTGTCAGCTAGTTATTATCTCATTATGTTGGTATTTAACTCCATTCTTTTTGTCACAGTGCTAGTTGAGACTTAAGCAAAGCACAGCAACGTTTTTGCTGCCTGCTTGCATTTAGCCTTGCCTGAAGATTTGGACTGTTGAGTCAACTGACCTGAAGACAGACAGTCTTCATTTTATGTTTAGTTATTCCTTTCAATCACAATGTTGGCTTCGTTTTCCATTTGAAAGTTTTAGTTAACGGCCCTGTTTGGCCTAACGTTTATTGTTTTTTTTCCATCTAGCTCTGTTCGCATTCAAGTATGTGAACTATCGACCCATTTTGGTGTCTCGCGCTCCTCACTTGGGCCATATTCAGGGAGTGTTGTAAACAAAGCAGATAAGCTTAGAGCGTAGATCAGAACTTGGAGATATGATGTGGTGGCCATTACAGAAACTTGGATGGTTCAGGGACAGGATTGGTTACATCAAGTACCAGGTTTTAGATGTTTCAGAAAGGATAGGGAGGGAGGCAAAAGAGGTGGGAGCATGGCACTGTTGATCAGAGGTGTGTCACTGTGTCACAGCTGCAAAAAAGGTGGACACCATGGAGGGATTCTCTACAGCGTCTCTGTGGGTTGAGGTTAGGAACAGGAAGGGGTCTGGGTGTTGATGGGAGATTTTAATTTCCCAAATATCGATTGGCATCTCCGTAGAGCAAGCGGTTTAGATGGGGTGGAGTTTGTTAGGTGTGTTCAGTAAGGTTTCTTGACACAGTATGTAGATAAGCCTACAAGAGGAGAGGCTGTACTTGATCTGGTATTGGGAAATGAACCTGTTCAGATGTCAGATCTCTCAGTGGGAGAGCATTTTGGAGATAGTGATCATAATTGTCATAAGGGGGGCATTGAGACTGGACCCAAATGCAGGTTACTCAGAATAGGATGGGACAGGTCGCAGACAGGGCTGGGAAAACAGGACCGGGACGAGGGACCGGGAACTCGGAGCGTGGGATGGACTCTGAGCTCGAGACTGGACACGGACCCAGAGCCTGGACCTTGACTTGGGCTCGGACTCCCAAACCAAACGAAGGTGTGACAAGGCCTGGGTTCTAGGAGTTGGAAACTTGAAGACTGGGTTCCTGGAGTTCTTGGGGTTATTGGAGTTTTTGGAGGCTTGGGGAAGCTCGAGGCTAGAGTCCTGGGGCTTGGAGTTCTTGGAGGTAGCCTCCTGGGCAGGACGTGGGGCACAACCCGACGGAGGCAAGGACGGGGGGGGGGAGGGTGGGGACAGAACCAACCGTAGGGTAACGGAAAATGGCCTGGATTACCTGATGGAGGCAAGGGACAGGAAGGGAAAGAACCAACCACAGGGTGACAGCGAACGGCCTGACTTACCCAATAGAAGTGAGATTCAGGACCAACCACAGGGTAATGGCAACCGGCCTGGCTTACCCGACGGAGGCGAAGGACAGGAAGGGAGCTCTGTCTGGAGTGGCTCCAAGACTGCTGAGCCTCTGGCGATGATCTTTGCATCATCAATGGGGACGGGAGAGGTTCCAGAGGATTGGAGGGTTGCTGCGGATGTTGTTCCTTTATTCAAGAAAGGGAGTAGAGATAGTCCAGAGAATTATAGACCAGTGAGTTTTACCTCAATGGTTGGTAAGTTAATGGAGATCCTGAGAGGCAGGATTTATGAACATTTGGAGAGGTATAATATGATTAGGAATAGTCAGCATGGCTTTGTCAAGGGCAGGTCATGCCTTAGGTGCCTGATTGAATTTTTTGAGGATGTGACTAAACACATCGATGAAGGAAGAGCAGTAAATGTAGTGTATATGGATTTCAGCAAGGCATTTTGGGGGACCATAATGTCTACTGTAGGTGCGGCCATGATGTCTGCACTAACCAAAATACTCTCAGTGCCACTATGATATCCACACTGACCACAATACTCTAGGTGTTGCCACGATGTTTGCGCTGAGCACAATACCCGAGGTGCAGCGTTGATGTCTACTCTAGATGTAGCTATCAGGTCAACTCTAGGTGTGACCATTACGTCTTCACTGACCACAATACTCTCATTATCACCATGATGTCTTCTCTAGGTGTGGCCATGATGTTTACGCTGACCACAATACTCATGGTGTGGGCATGGTGTCTACATGGACCACAATACTCTACGTGTGACCATAATGTCTACTCTAAGTGTGGCCAAGATGTTGATGCATACCACAGTACTGTAGGTATGTCTTTGCAGATCACAATACCCTAGCTGTGGTCATGGTGTTTGCTCTTGTCACAGTTCTCTAGGTGTGGACATTATGTCTACTCTAGGTATATCTATGATGTCTACGCTGACCACAATACTATTTGGTTTAACCATGATGTCAATGCTGACCACAGTACTCTAGGCATGGCCATGATGTCTATGATGACCACAATACACTAGTTGTGGCCATGATGTTTACTCCCCATGTGACAATTCTCTAGGTGTGGTCATGATGACTAAACTAACTGCAATACTCTAGGTGTGGCCATGATTTCTGTGCTGACCACAATACTGTAGCTGAGCCCATGATATCTACTCTCAGTGTTGCAATGTTTTCTGTGCTGACCACAATACTCTAATTGTGCCCATGATGTCTACTCTAGGTGTGCCCACGATGGATATGTTAATTGTATTCTATCAGTGTCACCACGAAGTCCAAGCTGACCATAGTACTCTAGTTGAGGCTATGAGGTCTGCTCTGGGTATGGCCATCATGTAAATACTGACCACGATACACCAGATATGGTGAATGTGTCTGCAATGACCACAATATTCTAAGTGTGAGCATGATGTCCACTCTAGGGATGGCCACGATGTCTGCGCTGACCACGATTCTCTAGGTGTGGCCATGATGTCTGTGCTGACCACAATATTCTATGTGTGGCCATGATGTTTACTCCCAGTGTGACCAATGATGTCTACTCTAGGTGACCCAATGATGTCTGCACTGCTTGTAGACTCAGACTACACTGAGTCGTGTGGGGAGCGATCCCTGTGGAAAGCAGAAAGGAGGGGGAGGGAAAGATGTGTTTGGTAGTGGGATCCCATTGGAGGTGGCGGAAGTTACGGAGAATTATACATTGGACCCGGAGTCTGGTGGGGTGGTAGGTGAGGACAAGGAGAACCCTATCCTGAATGGGGTGGCGGGCAGATGGGGTGAGGGCAGATGTGCGGGAAACACGACTCCCTTGTCTACTCGACCCCCCCCATCCTTTCCCACCCATCTCCCTCCTGGCACTTATCCTTGTAACGGAACAAGTGCTACACCTGCCCTTACACTTCCTCCCTCACCACCATTCAGGGCCCCCGACAGTCCTTCCAGGTGAGGCGACACTTCACCTGTGAGTCGGCTGGTGTGGTATACTGCGTCCGGTGCTCCCGGTGTGGCCTTTTATATATTGGTGAGACCCGACACAGACTGGGAGACCGTTTCACTGAACACCTACGCTAGGTCCGCCAGAGAAAGCAGGATCTCCCAGTGGCCACACATTTTAATTCCACGTCCCATTCCCATTCTGATATGTCTATCCATGGCCTCCTCTACTGTCAAAATGAAGCCACACTCAGGTTGAAGGAACAACACATTATATACTGGTTGGGTAGCCTCCAACCTGATGGCATGAACATTGACTTCTCTAACTTCCGTTAATGCCCCTCCTCCCCTTCTTACCCCATCCCTGACATATTTAGTTGTTTGTGTTTTTTCTCTCTCTCTGCCCATCTCTCTGCCTGTTCTCCATCTCCCTCTGGTGCGCCCCCCCTCCCTCTTTCTTCCTCCCGAGGCCTCCCGTCCCATGATCCTTTCCCTTCTCCAGCTCTGTATCACTTTCACCAATCACCTTTCCAGCTCAGCTTCATCCCACCCCCTCCAGTCTTCTCCTATCATTTTGCATTTCCCCCTCCCCCCACTACTTTCAAATCTCTTAGTATCTTTCCTTTTGGTTAGTCCTGACGAAGGGTCTCGGCCCGAAACGTCGACAGTGCTTCTCCTTATAGATGCTGCCTGACCTGCTGTGTTCCACCAGCATTTTGTGTGTGTGTTGTTTGAATTTCCAGCATCTGCAGATTTCCTCGTGTTTGATCCATTATGACTCTTGTTTTTACAAGATCCCCCCTGTTATTTGAAATTAGCCCATCTGTTATCTTTGGCATATTACAGTGTCCTGCATGGTGAGTCTGATGCAAAAAACTGATATAACATATCTATCTATCTATCATATGTCATACCTTCATTTCCTGTCATCTAGTCATCTGTCTCATTCTCCAGAGGACCCACTCCTACCATTCGCTGTCTTCCTCTGATCTATGTATTCATAGAAACGGTTGCTGTTTGTTTTAATTTTACATGGTTTCATTCAAATTCAACTTCCTCTTTTCTTCTTTCACTGCTTTTCTCTTTTCTCCTCTTTTTTTCCTTTCACTGCTGTATCCAAAAAACTTTCCTAGTCTTCATTAAACTGGAAATACTGCAAAGAAAAACCACAAGGATATCTTCAAGACTTCCATATAGATCAGCCATTCCCATTTATGAGTACAGTTCCACCGCAGTACAAGGATTCCACTCCCACACTTCCACTGGATTGAGGTCACAGGCAGGGAATCCTGACAGTCTGGTAGCAATCACAATGCCTTCATTTTGCTCCGGGCTGCTGTTGCTGCGAGACTTCACAAGGAAGCGATGTGGCAGCTGATGACCGATAACTCCAGGGCACAGCCCACGCACGTGTGCACAGTATGCACATCACAAAGGGAATTAGAACAGAGGGTCCAGCGAAAGATGTGAGGGTCCATGTCACCGTTCATTCAAACAGTTGCAGAACAGAGGACTCTTTGATCTACAGGGTGTTCCCAGGCACATACACACACAGACAGGCAACAAGTGCTGTTGGAAGATCATCAACTTGGTGCAAGACGCTCTTCGATTTGTCCAGAACCTGTTGGTCTTCCAGCACAACAAGGTCCATAAGGGAATGCTGCAGTCTGGCTGAACGAGTACTACTGAGGGATGCACTGAAGCTTAGTGCAGCCAATGTAAAGGCTTGTTAGGGAAGGACCATAGACTAAGGTTCTTTTGCTGTTGCTTATTGAGAATCTGAGTCCTGTGGGGATGCTCCATAAACCAGAGAAAGGTGTATCATCCCAGGGCTCCATGTGAGTGGCAATGTAGTTACAGTAGTAAGGAAAATGGATGTGCTAATTCTTCTTATTGAATCAGCAGCATGAATGATACTAAGAATTTAAAGAGCTTTACACCATTATTTTTGATCTGGATAAAGATTATTTTTGAAACGAGAGTATAAAATAGATTAGAACATGTGTGTACTGAAGCTCTATTGGCCTGGAGGAGACCTGTATGGCATGGAAGCAGATAATTTGGTCCAAGTGAAAGCAACATTGAGTCTCATCACACTTTTGTGCTTTGTAAGTTAAGACATATCCAGAGCTCACCCAAGCACTTCATTATTATCAAAGTATTTATGTCACAATATACAACCCTGAGATGTCTTTACTTTTGGGCATACACAATAAATACGAAAAACACAATGGATTCTTTATTGGTCAGGGCATGAAGGGATATGGAGAGAAGGCCGGATATTGGATCAGCCATGATGAAATGGCAGAGCAGACTTGATGGGCTAAATGGCCTAATTATGGTCTTTTGGAATCAATGAAAGACTGCACCCAATATGATGTACAAAGAACCAATGTGCAAAAGACAATAAACAGCAAATACAAAAGAAATTTAAAAAAAGCAATCAGTATCAAGGACATGAGATGAAGCGTCCTTGAAAGTGAGCCCAAAGGTTGTGGGAACAGTTCAATGATGGGGTGAGTGAAGTTACCCCTCTGATTCCAGAGCCTGATTGTTTAGACAAATGTCACTGAACCTGGTGATGTGGGCCCTGAGGCTCCTGTACCACCTTCCAGATGACAGCAGTGAGAAGAGAGCAAGTGTGGGCCTTTGATGAAGAATGCTGCTTTCCTACAACAGTGCTCCATGTACATGTGCTCGGTGGCAGGGGCAGCTTTACCTATGATGGACTGTATCTACTACTTTATGTAGGATTTTCCAGGCGGTGGTGCAACCAGTCAATATACTCTCCACAACACATCTACAGAAGTTTGTCAAAGTTTTAGATGTCATGCTGAATCTTCACAAATGTCTAAAAAAAAGTAGAGGTGCGGCCATGCATTCTCTGTAATGGCACTTACATGCAGGGCCCAGTACAGATCCTCTGAAATGATAACATCGAGGAGTTTAAAGTTGCTGACCATCTCCAGCTCTGAATCCCCCAATGAGAACTGGCGCATGGACCTCTGGTTTCTTCTTCCTGAAGTCAATAATCAGCTTCTTGGTCTTGCTGACATTGATGGAGAAGCAGTTGTGGCACCATTCAGCCAGATTTTCAATCTCTCTCCAGTATGCTGATTCATCACCACCTTTGATTCAGCCCACAACAGTGGTGTCATCAGCAAACTTAAATATGGCATTGGAGCTGTGTTTAGCCACACAGTCATAAGTGTAAAGCAAGTAGAGCAGAGGGCTAAGCACACAGCCTTGTGGTGCACCAAAGTTGATGGAGATTGTGGAGGAGATGTTATCAATCCAAACTGACTGGGGTCTGCAAGTGAGGAAATCAAGGATCCAATTGCGCATGGAGGTACTGTGATCAAGGTCTTAAATCTCACTGATTTGTTTTGAGGGCTGATGGTATTGAATTCTGAGCTATAGTCAATAAAGAACATTCTGATTCATGCATCTTTCTTGTCCAGATGTTCTAGGTTTGTGTGAAAAGCCAATGAAATGGCATCTGCTATGGACCTGTTGTGCCATTAGGCAAATCGAAGTGGATCAAAGTTACTCCTCAGGCAGAAGGGGATACAGTGGCATGCAAAAGTTTGGGCACCACTGATCAAAATTTCTGTTACTGTGAATAGCTAAGCGAGTAAAAAATGACCTGATTTCCAAAAGGCATAAAGTTAAAGATGACACATTTCTTTAATATTTTAAGCAAGATTACTTTTTCATTTCCATCTTTTACAGTTTCAAAATAACAAAAAAGGAAAATGGCTTGAAGCAAAAGTTTGGGCACGTTGCATGGTCAGTACTTAGTGACACCCCCTTTGGCAAGTATCACAGCTTGTAAACACTTTCTGTAGCCAGCTGAGAGTCTTTCAATTCTTGTTTGGGGGATTTTCTCCCATTGTTCTTTGCAAAAGGCTTATAGTTCTGTTAGATTCTTGGGCCGTCTTGCATGCACTGCTCTTTTGAGGTCTATCCACAGATTTTCGATGATGTTTAAGTCGGGGGACAGTGAGGGCCATGGCAAAACCTTAAGCTTGCGCCTCTTGAGGTAGTCCATTGTGGATTTTGAGGTGTGTTTAGGATCATTATCCTGTTGTAGAAGCCATCCTCTTCTCATCTTCAGCTTTTTTACAGACGGTGTGATGTTTGCTTCCAGAATTTGTTGGTATTTAATTGAACTCATTCCTCCCTCTACCAGTGAAATGTTCCCTGTGCCACTGGCTGCAACACAAGCCCAAAGCATGATTGATCCACCCCTGTAAACAGTTGGAGAGGTGTTCTTTTCATCCTTTTTTCTCCAAACATACCTTTGCTCATTGTGGCCAAAAGGTTCTATTTTAACTTCATCAGTCCACAGGACTTGTTTCCAAAATGCATCAAGCTTGTTTAGATTTTCCTTTGCAAACTTCTGACATTGAATTTTGTGGTGAGGACGCAGGAAAGGTTTTCTTCTGATGACTCTTCCATAAAGGTCATATTTGTGCAGGTGTCACTGCACAGTAGAACAGTGCACCACCACTCCAGAGTCTGCTAAATCTTCCTGAAGGTCTTTTGCAGTCAAACAGGGGTTTTGATTTGCCTTTCTAACAATCCTACGAGCAGTTCTCTCAGAAAGTTTTCTTGGTCTTCCAGACCTCAACTTGACCTCCACTGTTCCTGCTAACTGCCATTTCTTAATTACATTACGAACTGAGGAAACGGCTACCTGAAAACACTTTGCTATCTTCTTATAGCCTTTTCCTGCTTTGTGGGCACCATTTATTTTAATTTTCAGAGTGCTAGGCAGCTCCTTAGAGGAGCCCATGGCTGCTGATTGTTGGGACAAGGTTTGAGGAGTCAGGGTATTTATAAACCTTTGAAATTGTATCACCTGGCCTTTCCTAACGATGACTGTGACCAAGCCATAGCCCTAACAAGCTAATTAAGATCTGAGACCTTGGTAAAAGTTATCTGAGAACTCAAATCTCTTGTGGTGCCCAAACTTTTGCATGGTGCTCCTTTCCTTTTTTCACTTTAAAATAGTACAAAACAAAAATAATACACTAATCTTGCTTAAAATGTTGAAAAGAATGTTTCATCTTTAACTTTATGACTTTTGGAGATCAGTTCATCTTCTACTCACTTAACTATTCACAGTAACAGAAACTTTGACTAGGGATGCCCAAACTTTTGCATGCCACTGTATGTTTCATCACTAATCTCTCAAAGTACTTCCTCACTTTGGATGTAAGTGCTACTGGATGATAGTCATTGAGGCAGGTTACTACGTTCTTCTTCGGCACCAGTTTAATGAAGCCTGCTTGAAGCAGGCGGGTAACTCAGACTGCCAAATCGAGAGGTTAAAGATAACAGTGAATGCTCCAGCATCGGTCTTTAGTACACAGCCGGATGCCCCATCTGGGCCGGATTCTTTCTGCAAGTTCATCTTCCTGAGGGATGCTCTCAGGTCGGCCTCGGAGCTCATCGGGGGCTGAGGGAATTTGTGAAGGCTCCTCAATGCTTTGACAGTTAAAGTGAACATAGAAAGCATTGAGCTCATCTGGGAGCAAAGCTTTGTTGTGACCTGTGTCACTTGATTTCACTTTGTAAGATCTAATAGCATTCAAGCCCTGTCACAGCTGTTGTGCATCCATCAGTGATTCAAGTCTGGACTGGATTTGCCACTTCGCAGGTAAAATGGTTTTCTGGAGATTGCACCTGGACTCCTTGTATCTTACTTGGTCACCAGACCTGAATGCCACTGATATGGCCATTAGGAGACTGCAGTTCTCATGGTTCATCCAGGGCTTCTGGTTGTGCAAGACAGAATGATTTTGTGAGGACGCACTCATCTATAGCTGACTTGATAAAATCCATGACAACTGTAGTGTATTCATTCAGATCCTCTGATGGGTCCTAGAACTTGTCCCAGTCCATTGACTTGAAGCAATCCTGTAGCTGCTCCTCAGCCTTCTGTGACCACCTCTTTATTGTCCTAATCTTGGGAGCCTTTGCCTGTATGCTGGTTGGTAGGAGAAAAACAGCCAGGAGATCAGATTTCCTGAAATGTGGGCTAGGCATTCCTTATTGTAGTATAGCAGTGGTCGAGTGTGTTCAGGCCCCTGGTGCTGCCGGTTATACTGGCCGGTTATATCAGTTATACTGATAACTGAGCAGAGATTTCTTCAAACAAAACAGATTGAATTCTTCTGCTATGATTTGAAATGTGTTGGGGTAGGTTGTTTCTTATTTGGTGTTGGCAGCATTCAAAATCTCGAGTGCCTGATGAAAATCACCTTTTGATGTTATGTAAGCTGTGGCCAGGGCCATCAAGGAGAACTCTTTCGGTAAGTAGAATAGTTAGATGTCCTAGGTCATCAGAACAAGTGTGTGACAAAACTGCCACATCCGAGCGCTACAAAGAGTTTATCATGGAACACAAACCCTCACCTTTTGCCTTCTACAAATCAGCAGCTTGGGTTTCTGCCTCCGCCAACGAGGTTTTCAGGCAGAGATATAGGTACCTACCACTCTTAACGGGTAAGATATTTCCCTCAATTCTTCTCTAACTCTTACTTTAGTTATTAACCTCTTTGCTGAGGAGAAAATGATCCTACTGATTTACTCTATGTAGACTTTTACAATTTCATGCAACGATTAAAATCTGCCTTCATCCTCATTCTTCCAAAGAAAATGATCACTTTCTTCAAATCCTTCCCACTATCCCTAGTACTGTCTCCATTTCTTTAGGTGGGACTCTCTCTGTGACCTAGCTAGAATCAGTGAGTTATACAATAAGGAAACACATTCTTCACCCATGGGAATCCACGTTGGCCATCAACCATTTAATTTCAATAATCTGATACTAATGCCACTTTCTTCTCCCACATTCCCATTACCTCAACCCAAATCTACAATTCATGTACACACTGGGGACAATTAACAGCAGCCAATTAACCTACTGAACTGCGTGTCTTTGGGATGTGGGAGGAAACGGGAGCATCCAGAGGAAACCCGCACAGTCACAGGCAGAACCTGCACCCAGAGTCAAGCAGAACCTGCACCCAGAGTCAGGCAGAACCCACAGGCAGAAACTGCACCCAGAGTCAGGCAGAACCTGCACCCAGAGTCAGAATTGAACCCAGGCCAGCTGAGTTGTTAGATAACATTTGAATGCATTCCTAGCATGACCCTATTTTGGTCTATGATAAAGCCAAATATTCTTTTTAACTATCTCATTCATCTGCTCTTCATCCTTCAAGGATTTGTGGAGATTTCAAAGTCACTTTGTTCTTCTATAATTTCCTATATTTCCTGTAAGTGTTTTGCGTGTTCCCTTGCTTTGTCTGCTTTCCTTGAGTACTTTTTCTTGCTCTTCCCAGATTAAATTCATCAAGGCCTTCCTGACATCTGCAGTTTTCTTCCTCACCATTTGCGAAGAGATAGTTCGCGTCTGCACTTTTATGAATCATTTATGTACGTTGTCAATTTCGAGAGTGTGTAGTTTGTAGTCCACACTGCAGACTTCATGAGAGGACAGCTGTTGAAGGAGATGAGGAAATTCCTCTGATGGTGAGGGGTGCAATACCCGTAACTTCAGGCCCAGTTCAGTTAGGGTCAAATGCCTTCGCTTTTTGCTGTCAACAACCATCATGGTGTTTGCTTGACCACAATACAAAATAAAAGTGACCTCTAAATAAATATCCCTGAATAAAATTAACAAACAATCCTTAGGAAGTTCCACCTATCATGCACTTCATTGGAGGCCAGCTCTGCTACTCCTTCAAAGTGTTTGCCTATTGTCTGCAGCTGGCTCATGGAAACTTACAGCAGGGAACGTCAAACTGACTTTGCAGGTAGGTCTGATGTAAGTCTGAATGGACTACATCACTCAGGGAGTGGCAGCGTCATGCCAAACTAATGGCAAGGACTGGAAGAACAAATATTGGCTGGAAGAGCTTTGCACTCCATGAAGCCATTGGCTGTCCACTAGAAAGCTAAACAAATGCCACGGTTATACAAGCAGCATGCAAGGAGCCGGAGCCACTAAATCATACATATGCTGCTACGTGAGCTGCCTTAAAAGCTGCAGCTGAGATGATCATCGCTTCTCTGCTGGAGAGGGTGGATTCCAAGCCCTGCATGCAGGCCTGAGTCAAATTACTGTCGGAATCTCATGTACCACATGATATTAAACACTGTCTCACTTTGTTGTGCACCAGGAATTTCCTTATGCAGGGTCGTTAACCACTTCATCAGTCCTCATCTGAATCCCCTGCAACAGAGCTCATGTATCAGGTTGGTTACATACAGGATTGAGGTAGGACATCTGATTGAGTGGTACTGCAACAACAATCTCATTCTCAATATCAGGACAACTAAAGAGCTTTAGCAAGGGGAAAGAGGGTGAACATTCACCAGTGTACATTAGGAGATCCAGAGAAAGAAGGTCAGGAGCTTTATCCTGGGCTTTAGCATATCGGATGACCTGCTCTGGGCCCAGCACTTAGGTGCTGATACTTTGCTGACCGCTCTTGATATACCATAACTTGAAAAGCAGGAAAGAGAGATTAGATTCAATGTGCTTTCACCTGGGCCAAATAACTATTGTCCACGCTGTACAATTCTAAGCGATAACAAGTTTCCTCCAGACCAGTCCAGGCAGCTGTACAGCTTAAGCACACACACGTTACAATCCACTTCCTATTTTTATTTCAAAAATTAGAAGTGCCAGCAACTTTACTTTCTTTGAAGGTTAAGGAAATTCTGTATTTCACTGACATTCTAACAAACTTGTAAGTATCCTGCCGGCTGTCTCGTGGTTTGGTACAGAAATTTAAATTGTAGGAGTGTATGAAGCCGTAGGAAGTAATGGACTCCGCCCAATACATCATTCCCAACCATCGGATGCCCTGTCTCAAGAAAGCAACATTTATCCTCAAAGACACCCACCATTCAGGCCATGCCATCCTCTCAGAGCTACTATTGGGCAGAAGGTACCGAAGCCTGAAGTCTTTCACCACCAGTTTTAAGAACAGCTACTTCCTTTCACCCATTCAGTTTTTCAACAAACTTCTGTAGCTAAGATGACTGCCTCAGCAAGGCAGTACAATGATCACTTTGATCACTTCCTGTTACAGTGGAGATTTTTTTGTTCTGTGTTCTTTTATAAAGTTCAAAGTAAATTTATTATCTAAGTACATATATATCATCATATACAACCCTTAGATTTATTTTCTTGTACGCATACTCAATAAATATATAGAGAAATAAATATAATGGAATCAATGAAAGACCGCCCTTATATAATATTGTCAAATGGTATGGTTAATTTTGTGAAAATTGAGTACCTGATACTATTTGTACCTGATGCTATGCATATTTGATGATATGTGTATCTGATGATACATATACCTGATGCTTTGCGTATCTGATGATATGTGTATCTAATGCTATGTGTGCCTGATGATATATCTACCTGATGGTATATTTATCTGATGTTAAGTGACCTGATGATGTGTGCCTGTGAAGCTGTTGTAAGTTTTTCATTGCACCTTTGCATCTGACAATATGCTCAACTCTGACTCTGGCATACTGCTCCACATATGGAACCTGCTGTCCTGCTCCCTACACTGCTTGTGGTCCATTTGTGCTTTGTGTCTTTCTGTTATGATCCAAACATCAGAATCTGAGTACAACCATGTACCATCATCTTCTAGAGACACAGAGACTGGTAATGTTGGAATCGGGAACAACAAACAATCTGCTGCATGAACTCAGTGGGTCAAGCTGAATCTGTGGCTGGAGATATCTTCTTTGGATACTTTCATCTTCTGTTTTTTTGCTGTTGCTCCATTGCCGGGGCCGAGCCTGAGTATCTGAACTGAGACAAAGACTTGAGAAAAGAGTGGTGGTGTTGGAAGGAAGGCCGCGGAGGGGGTGGAAAACTACAATGGTTGGCAGAACCCTTCTAAGTAGTTTGTGCCTTTTGGCCCAATGTATCCATGCTAAACAAGATGCTCATTTAATCTAGTTCCACTTAGCACATTTGGCCTATAACTCTCTAAACCTTTCCTCTCCAGGCACTTAAGCCAATATCTTTTAAATGTTGCTATTTTATCTGCCTCAACTACTTCCTATGGCTGCTTGTTCCATTTACATTTCCACTGTCCTCTGTATGAAGAAATTGCCCCTCAGATCCCTTTTCAATCTTTCACCTCTCACCTTCAACTTAATAGAAAGATTTCTGGCTGCTTTCCATTATCATATTTTCTGGGAATGCCCCGTTATCAAAGACTATTGGAGTGGGATACACAGTGCCCTACAAGACGTCTTTAAATGTGAAATACGCTTAGAAAGTAAGACCATTTATTTTGGGTATACACCTCAAGAATGGTTGAAAAGAGATAAATATTTAATGAATACACTGTTGGTGGCTGGTAAAAAGACTCTTACTAGGAAATGCTTATCACAGGAGAGCCCAACCTTAAATGCATGGTTGGAAACTACAATGGCCGTTTACAAAATTGAGAGGATAACAGCATCTGTTAATCATAAGCTGGAACAATTTGATTCATACTGGGAAAAATGGTTTAACTACATAACACATCATAGGCCTGATTTTATCCTTACAGATCAATGAATATGTTGTAAAAAAACGATCACTCCCTACTTGTACATAGTTTTCTCCTTTCGCTTGTTCTTTCTTTCCTCTCTTTTCTATGTATATACCTCAGATAAATATTATGTGCAGATTTGTGGCATATATGACTATATGATATATATCTGAAATACATCTGATGGAAATGTTTGTTTGATGATGAACATCAATAAAAATAAATTACAAAAAATTAATAATAATAAAAAAAAGAGAAAGCTGCAATCCATGAGGAAGAGCACTAGTGATTTCTATATAATGAACTTGGGTTTAATTGTATAGCTGCTGCTGTGGGCAAGCAATGAGATGTCTGGCGTGAGGTTTGCATTAGTGTCTGAGCCTTTTGATTCATAGATGTTTGCCGAGGTAGGGGCATGGTGAATTAAGGCTGAGTGGCTACCACACTCAGTTATTTGGAGCACCTGCCAATCCAGAGTATCTCCTACTTCTCATCTCCACTGCAGCAAGTGAAGGCCTTGTAGACCATGTATCATGCAAAATTTACAACCTTCTTATGGTGCTTGATAGAGAGGATCAGTAGTTTTTGTTTTCCTTCAGAAAGGTGACTAGGCAAGGCAGAAAACCCTCAGAGTAAGAAGTTAGCCACTCAGGATAGAGGAGAGGAAAATAGTGCACCTAGTGGATAGTGCATCTTTGAGATATTTTATCCAGGAGGGTTGCAGAGGTCAGTGATGGAGGGAATTAGGAAATATGGGGCTAGTGCTGACATCACCCAGTAGAGGAGGAGATGTGAGGATCAAAGTGACCAATCCTGCTTCTCAGTCCCAAGGCTCCTGATGTACTGCTGGAAGAACTTGGATTCTCTTCTCCCAAAGGTTATGCAGTGTCTGAAGATCACTGTCTCCTCTGTTGTTCCATGCTTCACAACTTCCCAATCAAGTTCTGTTAAGAGTGATCCAATCACAATGCACAAATCCTTTCACAGATGCTCTGCAGACCTGCTTTAACTGCAGCCTGTGGTGCACCTATCCAATCAATAGCATGACGACTTCCATTATAATGAGCAAGCAGTGAGATGCTGATGGACTGTTTCAATCACAACCATTAAGTGCTGGTTAATTACACATCGTAAAATTTAGCCCAAGCCCCCTTGACACTGCATTCCTGGGACAGGAGCTATCCCGTCCCTCTCTTCAGGTGGTCTTCATGCTGGAACGGACATTCCAAAGGAGCAGCAAGCCATCGGTTGGAGATCAGAAAGTTGGGTGCACCTGTGGAAGGAAAGGAACAATCGACACTTTGAGTCAAAAAATGGTCCTAACAGCTTTGGGGACGAAATGTCTTACTTTTGGTTGACACTGAGTAAACATACTGCAGGAAGAACCAGTTGTTTATAAAATGTGGGTGAACATTTCAGGAAAAGGCAGGCCATCATAAGGGCAAGAACAGGCCTGCGCAAAGCTATTGCTGAATTAATCACTGCTGTGCGATTTGGAAACGTATTACAACATGCTTGCCAAATTATTTATCATACTATGGCTTGCAGAATACTTGGCTCCCAAGGGTTCTCTTACAAAGATTAATTTGAGAATCGTGTGTTGACATATATTTTTTTTTCATCAGACTCATTTGAAATTTTAATCATAGTGTGGAGAGGAATCAAGCAGTTTCTTCCTGAACACCACCACAAAGACAGCCATATAATCTGAAAAATATTCAGAATTTATTGAGCATGGTTTGATAACTTCTTTCAACACTAGAGCACCAAGCACATCCACCTACAAAAGTGCACCAACCTTACACAGCATCCACTCCAGTTCTGACAACCTGCAGCCAGTCACTAATTACCCATCTTTCACGAGAGTCCAGGAAATGCAAGGATATTCACAAAGGCTTGATCAGTTTACACTCAGTCCCTGATTTTTACACCTTCATTAATGTTTATGGTACCCATTACATCAAAGAATGAACTTCACAGTCACTGGACTCTTGAACAGTTGGCTACTTCCCCTTTAACATGGTTAATCACATAGTTCCATGTGTTTTCTGCCTGTACCCAGGTAAATATTTAAACTTCAAAGTAGATTTATTACCAGAGTTTTGCAGGTAGATGTGCTTGGTGCCCTAGTGTCGAAATAAGTTATCAAATCATACTCGATGGATTCTGAATGTTCTTCAGATTTCCATACACTAACCTGAGATTCATTTTCTTTACTGGAAAAATGCAAGATAGCTTTCTGAAAAAGCTATACATAAACAGACCAAGACTGACAAACAACCAAAGTGCAAAGGAAGACAGAGTGTGCAGATAAAAAACAATGCTGAGTGTATGAGTTGTAAAAAGTCCTTGAAAGTGAGTCTGTGGGCCATAGAATCAGTTCAGAGTAGTGAATATAGAAGTTATCCACGCCGATTCAGGGGCCTGATTGGTTGTAGGGAAATAAACTGCTGCTGAACCTGGAGGTTAGGGTAATGCCCCTCTTGCCAATGGTAGGGGTGAGAAGAGGGCATGGTCTCTGAGATACATCCAGATCACACATCAGATACCTGTACATGAGGATTCAGGATGTCACACTAGGTCTAATCCTTCAGTTTGATAACATTTTGGATGAGAATTGTTCATGTTTGAGTACCCGGTGATCATTTGCTGACTTTTTACCTAAAGTGATTTCTCTGCTCTGCTGAAAATGATGAGTACTGGAGACTCTAGAGGTGAATATCAGTGCGTTGTTCAATGGTGAGACATTACTTTGGACCCTGATGCTGGTCTCACCCTGACTTCTGGAATCACTGAGTTGAGCTTGGTTGTGTTTTTATGCCCCTTACATCAGGGGGCTGGCTGGCTCCAGCTGAAATCGGTGATTTATCATAAGACAAGGACAGGGGCATGCTGCAAGTGGTGGGGGAACACAGAGCTGGAGCACAACCCCTATCCTGACTCTCAGTATTCATCAGGTATATTAAAGACATGCCTCTCCAAAATTCAACTTCCTGTATGTGCCCTTGACCAGGCATTAACCGTGTGAACTCTGTGACCTACAGGTTGGTGTGGAGAAGCTCCTTTTAAGAATAAGCATAGATTGGTGGAGTAATATGGAATAAGTGTTCTGATATTGACCGCAGTTCATTTTACAGAATAACCCCATCATCATTATTCTGAAATCCTCTCATTTACTTCAGTGAATCCTGCTCTGCCTTTCAGGGGACTCTCAAGCATAGGACAAGCTGGTCCTGGAAACAGCAGCAATAAAACGCCTGAATTGTTTTAAACAGGAGACTCTACGTAGTTTATTAAATAAGAGTATAAAACATTAGATTTTTGCTCTTACTACTCAGTACTTCATTGGAACCTCACAATTAGATTTCATATAGGTTAATAGATGCTGGCAGTGGCTTCAAATGAAATAATTCAATGGGCTGCTTTTGAAGAGTGAAGTTTGAATGCCCTATCAACATCAGCAGGAAATCATGTTTCAGTGAGAGTAAGAATTTTTCCTTATTCTGACAAAAGCAGGCAAACATTTATATATTATCTTTTAAAGCCTTCAGATCTCTCAAAATGCTTTATTTTAGAAGGGTAGTCAGTATTCCAATAAAGAAAAGGCAACAGGCACTTAATGCACAGCCAGCTCCAGCTAATTGCAATGCGGTAATAACCCCTGTATTCTGCATCTTTTCATGTTGCTTGGTGGCCTGTGATCAGTGGTGTGCCTCAGGGATTCATGCAGGCTCCTCTGTTGTTGTCATATGTTAATGAGGATGAGGATGTAATGAATGACTCCAACATTAATGGAGAAGGTTGTCCATGGATCAAATCAGCTAGGAGAGCAGACAAAGGAATAGCAGATGGAAAAGAACTCAAGTGCAAAATGATACATTTTGGGAAGTTAAACCATGGCAGGACTTACACGGTGAATGACAGGACCCCAGGGGGGTCCTAGGGGTCCAAATCCACAATTCCCTGAAAGGGGCAACAGGGTTAGACAAGTTGGGGAAGAAGTTGTTCGGCACATTTGCCTTCATCAGTCGGGATGTTGATCGTAAGATTTTGGACATCACGTCACAGCTAAACAGAACTGCACTTTGTGCAGTGTTAGTATAGCCAGAGAGGGCACAGCAAAGATTCACAAGGATGTTGCCTGGACTGGACAGCTTGAGTTATGAGGACTGACTGGATAGGCTGAGACTGTTTCCCCTGGAGCGAAGAAGGCTGAGGGGTGACCTTATGGAGGTTTATAAAATTATGAAAGACACGGATAAAGTGAAAGATCACTGTATATTTTCCAGGGCTGGGAAGTCTAAGACTTGAGAGCTTAGGTTTACAGTGAGACAGGAAAGATTTAAAGGGGACCTGACGGACAAATTTTTCACACAGAGGGTGATTGCTGTATGGAGGTGGTAGAGGCAGTTACAACATTTTAAACATAGTTGGACAGGTACAGTATATGAGTAGAAATGGTTTAGAGAGAATTGGGTCGACAGGCAGTAGGATGAGCTCAGGCAGGCACCTTGGGTGGTGTGGGTGAATTGGGACAAAGGGCCTGTTTCTGTGTTGTTTAACTCTATGACGCTATCATAAGCATTAGTTAATACATTGGATTTGGGGCTTAAACCTGCTGACTAAGAGGTGAAAGCCCTACTGACTAAACCACTTCTAAAGGATTTTCTAAGGCTTTACCCTAAAATTATATTTTTTTGCATTTTTAGCTTTCTTTCAATTTGTGGGTGAGCCCAAAGAGCAAAACACACTTCCCACTACATTCACTGTGGAGAAGAACATGATACACTCAGTGGCCACTTCATTAGGTACACCTGGACATTAATGCAAACATCTAATCAGTCAATCGTGTGGTAGCAACTCAAAGCACAAAAACATGCAGAAATGATTAAAAGGTTCAGTTGTTGTTCAGACCAAACCATCAAAATGGGGGAAGAAAAACAAAAAAAAATCCAGTTCTGTGGGCAAAAGTGCCTTGTTAATGAGAGAGATTGAGGAGAATGACAAACTGGTTCAAGCTGACAGGAAGGAGGCAGTAACTCAAATAAGCACACGTTGGTTCATAATCAGCTATATGATGAATTTCGGTAATGGATTCAAACATCACAGATCTGGACCCTTCAGCCCATTGAGACTGTACTGACCATCAGACACATGAAACTATAGATGTTGGAATCAGGAGTAAGAACAGCACTAGTTCCACATAAATATCACATTATTCCCATCAATTCTCACCAGATTCCACGACTCACCACTCAGACATTGTTCAACCTGCATGTCTTCAGGATACCCGGGCTGCCAAGGGAAATCCATGCACGTGCAAACTTCACCCAGACTGCACCAGACATCAGGTTTCACCCTGGCTGCTAGACCTCTGGGGAAACAGTACTTAAATCCAGAAAGCATACACCTCCACTCCAAAAGATTTTTTTTTTAAAATTCTGGAATGCTGTTCTACATATGCAGGTTATAGAACATAGAACAGGACACCACAGAAAGAGGCCCTTCAGCCCACAATGGTGTGCCAAACCCTACTAAATTCGTAATCAGATGGCCAACTAAACTAATCCCTTCTGCTCCAAAGTGTCCGATTACCTCACATTCATGTGCCTATCTAAACATCTCTTAAAAATCTGTAACGTATCTGATTCTACCACCAGTCCAGGCATCCACCCACCTCTGTGTAAAGAACCTGACTCACATCTCCTTTGAACTTGCACTCTCTACTTTAAATGCATTCTCTTCTGGTATTAGACATTTCAACCTCAGGAAAAAGCTATTGTCTGTCTATCTGTGCCTGTCATAATCTTATAAACCTTTACTGTACCTATTTTATTTGTTGAGATACAGCGTGGGACAGGCTCTTCCAGCCTTTCGAGCAATGCCGCACAGCAATCCCCTGATTTATCATACGACAATCTACAATGACCAATTCACCTACCAACCAGCATGGCTTTGGACTTTGGGAGGAAACCGGAGCACCCGGAGGAAACCCACATAGAATAGGGAGAACATACAGACTCCTTACACGGCAGTGGGAATGGAACCCAGGTCACTGGTACTATAAAGTGTTGTGCTAACCATTACACTACTGTACCACCCCTCAGCCTCTGCTGCCTCAGAGAAAACAACCCACGTTTTCCCAATCCCTCACTGTAATACATGCCCTCTAATCCAAGCAGCAAACTGCACCCTCTCCAAAGCCTTGACATCCTTCCTCCAATGGGGCAACCAGGACTATCTGCAATACTCCAGATGCGGCCCAACTAGAGTTTAATAAAGCTGCAACATAACTTCCTGACTTTTGAATTCAGTGCCTCGACTAAGAAAGGCAGGCATGCCATATGCCTTCAGAACTACCCTATTAGCCTGCAAAGACACTTGCAGGGAGCTATGAATGTGGACCCCAAGATCCTTCTGCTCATCAGCACTGTTCAGAGTCTTATTTTTGATGTACCAAGGTGCGACACTTCGGATTTGTCCAGGTTAAACTCTATCTGCCATTTCTCCGTTCATATCTGCAACTGATCTGTATGCCTTTGTATTCTTTGCCAGTTTTCTCCTTGGTAAATACTGATGTAAAGTACTCATTATGGACCTCACCCACATCCTCTGCATACAAGCAAATGTTCCCCCATTTATCCTTCAGTGGTCCTACCTTCTCTCTAGTTATTCTTTTGATCTTGGTGTATGTACAGAATGTCTTGGAATTCTTTTTAATCCTGCTTGCCAAACACTATTCATGGCTTCTCCTGTCTTTCCTAATTCACTTCTTGAATTCTTTTCCAGTTTCAGAATTAGAATCAGGATTATTATCACTGGCATGTAACGTGAAATTTGTTAACTTAGCAGCAGCAGTCCAATGCAATACATAATCTAGCAGAGAGAGAAAAATAATAATAAATAAAATATACATAATAAATAAACAAGTAAATCAATTACATATATTGAATAGATTATTACAAAATGTGCAAGAGCAGAAATACAGTATATTAAAAAAGTGAGGTTGTGTCCAAAGCTTCAACATCCATTTAGGAATCGGATGGCAGAGGGGAAGAAGCTGTTCCTGAATCACTGAGTGTGTGCCCTCAGGCTTCTGTACCTCCTACCTGATGGTAACAATGAGAAACGGGCATGCCCTGGGTGCTGGAGGCCCTTAATAATGGGCGTTGCCTTTCTGAGACTCTGCTCCCTAAAGATGTCCTGGGTACTTTGTAGGCTAGTACCCAAGATGGAGATGACTAGATTTACAACTTTCTGCAGCTTCTTTCAGTCCTGTGCAGTAGCCCCTCCATACCAGGCAGTGATGCAGCCTGTCAGTACAACTGTAGAAGTTTTTGAGTGTATTTGTTGACATGCCAAATCGCTTCAAACTCCTAATAAAGTTCAGTCACTGTCTTGCCTTCTTTTTGACTACATCAGTGTGTTGGGACCAGGTTAGATCCTCAGAGATCTTGACACCCAGGAACTTGAAGCTGCTCACTTTCTCCACTTCTGATCCCTCTATGAGGATTGGTATGTATTTCTTCATGAAGTCCACAATCAGCTTTCTTTCTTTTTTCAATCTTTTTACTGATTTAAAAAAGTGTGTAAACAAACAGGAGGGGGATATCTCTGGTATATATGTCAATAGCAGTACATACAGAAGGTAAAATAAACAATATCAGAACCACACATAGTGTTGATCTACAAAGTATAAATTTGACATAGAATGTAAAATTCTCCTCTTATCAATTTATGAAGAAAGGAAGGACTATTAGAAATTTTTATATAAAAGAAAAAAAAACACTATTCTAAATAGAGGGGAAAAAAGGACTGGGCAGTCCAACCTGAGAGAAAAACCAAGAGAAGAGAGACTCTGATCAAATCCAAGGTTCTGAAAAAATAACTGGAAGAGAATCAGTACAAAAATCAGATCATATGAAAATATTGAATTAAAGGTCACCAGATTTCTTCAAATTTAAAGGATGTATCCAATGTCTGACTTCTTATTTTCTCTGAACTTAAACAGGACAACACAATCAGCTCTTTCATCTTACTGACGTTGAGTGCCAGGTTGTTGCTGTGGCACCATTCCACTAGTTGGCATATCTCACACCTGTATGCCTTCTCTTCACCACCTAAGACAGCAGATTTGTAAATGGTATTTGGGCTATGCCTAGCCACACACTCATGTGTACACAGAGAGTAGAGCAGTGGGCTAAGCACACACTCCTGAGGTATGCCAGTGTCGATCTTCATCAAGGAAGATATGTTATCACTAATCCGCACAGACTATGGTCTCCCGGTTAGGAAATCAAGGATCCAATTGCAGAGGGAGGTACAGAGGCTCAGGTTCTGCAACTTCTCAATCAGGATTGTGGGAATGATGTGTTAAATGCTGAGCTACAGTCGATGAACTGCATCCTGACATAGGTGTTTGTGTTGCCTAGGTGGTCTAAAGCTGTGAGAAGAGCCATGGTGGTTGTGTCTGCCGTTGACTTATTGTGACAATAGGCAAATTGCAATGGGTCCAGGTCCTTGCTGAGGCAGGAGTTCGGTCTAGTCGTAACCAACCTCTCAAAGCATTTCATCACTGTCGATGTGAGTGCTACTGGGCGATAGGCAGCCCACATTATTCTTCTTTGGCACTGCTATAATTGTTGCCTTTTTGAAGCAAGTGGGAACTTCTGCCCGTAGCAGTGAGAGATTGAAAATGTCCTTGAATACTCCTACTAGTTGGTTGGCACTGGTTTTCAGAGCCTTACCAGGTACTCCATCAGGACCTTCTGCCTTGCGAAGGTTCACTCTCTTTAAAGACAGTCTAACATCGACCTCTGAGACAGAGATCACAGGGTCATCAGGTGCAGCAGGGACCTTCACAGCTGTAGTTGTGTTCTCCCTTTCAAAGCGGGCAGAGAAGGCGTTGAGTTCATCTGGTAGCGAAGCATTGCTGCCATTCATACTATTGAGTTTTGCTTTGTAGGAAGTAATGCCTTGCACTCCCTGGCTTGAGTCTAATACTCCAGGGCTCTGGTTGAGCCTAGCTTACTGAGCTTTATGTACTTCTTTTTTTTCTTGACCAAATTCATCATCTCTCTCAACATCCAAGGTCCCTTGCCTTGCCATTTATATTAAGTTTATATTAAGGAAGTTTAAGTCTCCCAAGACAACAACCTATTGTTTTTACACCCTTCCTTATTCTGCTTTCATATCTATTCTTCAATGTCCTGGTGACTATTTTGAGGTCTCTAGTACAATCCCATTGGTGATTGCGCCCTTCCTAGTTTTTTATTCTACCATATAAAGTCAGTGGATGAGCCCTCTATTATATCCCCTCTGAGTGCAGCTGTGACATTGTCCCTGATTATTATTGCAAATCCCCACCCTCTTTTGCCTCGCTCTCTATCTTTTCTAAAACATCAAAACCCTGGGATATTAAGAACCCATTCCTGTCCCTCTCTCAACCAAGTCTATGTAATGGCCACAACATCATGAACTGATCCATGTTCTAGGTTCATCACCTTTACCTGTAAAATACACAGATTTCAAGCTATTCAATAGGTTTCAAAGGTACATTTAATGTCAGAGAAAGGTATACAATATACATCCTGAAATTCTTTTTCTTCACAGACATCCACGAAAACAGAGGAGTGCCCCAAAGAATGAATGACAGTTAAAACGTTAGAACTTCAATGCCCCCAACTCCCCTCCCACACACAAGCAGCATCAAGGCAACGACCCCCCCCCCACCCCCACCAACAAAATAGCATCAGCACTCTCCACCAAGCACTCAAGTGTGCAGCAAAGCATCAGTGAAGACACGGACTTGCAGTACCCCGAAAACTACTTGTTCACCCAGTAATTCAACGTACCATAGGCTCTTTGTCTCTCCTTAACAAGGGAAAAAGATGTGTTCCTGTTTCTCCGCGAGAGGGGAGACAGAACAAGCAACTCACTGATTTACGATGTTAAAATGTTGTGTCACTGAGCCCTGCACCCAGAGAGTTGGAACCAGCAAGGCGCAGCTCTCCAGATACAGAACACCTGGCAGCTAACTGCTGCTCCCGACGTTCCATGTTCTCCTGTGACGCTTCAGTCAGGGGCACCAGTCTAGAATCAGCACTTCCCCAGAGCCACAAAAATCCGGCACCCTGAAGGCACGCTCGTCTTCCAGGCCATGTCCATGGGATATCAAAAGGCAGCCGGTCGAGAGGCCCTGAGAGTGGGTCTGATTCCCACAAAGAACCGATATCAGAGTGTAACTCCAGGTCAAGGTCTTCAACAGAACCCCCCCCACCACCCCACACCCCGAATAGGAAAAGAAGAGATATCAAAGAAAGAAATAAAGCTGTTTCCAAAGATGCAAGTGAAGAAGCTATCTTGACTTGGTCCCATCATATCTATTAAAGTGCTCCTGTCCGTTTTTACCGGCCCTGACATCTACCTTCCTTGCCCTCCCTCCACTTTCTGACCTGGTGCTCTGTTTTCTACCTCCTGCCAAACCTTCTCGAGTAGCACTAGCCTAGCTCCTAGTCAGGATGTTGATTCCGTTTCCATTCATATGCAACCCATCCTTCTTGTACAGGTCACCCCTGTTCTACAAGAATTTCATAGAAATCTACAGCCCATTATAGGCCCTTCAGCCATAATGTTGTTCTGGCCATGTAACCTACTCTAGAAACTGCCTAGAATTTCCCTACCTCATAGCCCTCTATTTTTCTAAGCACCATGTACCTGTCTAAGAGTCTCTTAGAAGACTCTATTGTATCCGCCTCCACCACCATCGCTGGTAGTGCATTCCATGCACCCACCACTCTCTGGGTGAAAAATTTACTTCTGACATCACCCTTTTACCTCATGTGCCCCCTCATGTTAGCCATCTCAGCCCTGGGAAAAAGCCTCTGGCTACGGTCCAGGAACCTATAACCATGCTCCCTGCATCAGTTCCTCCGCCACACATTCGCCTGTACTAATATCTATTCTTACCCTGATTACCACCATGATCGATTACTACCTTGGGGGTCCTGCTGTTCAGCCTCTTTCTGAATTCCCTATACTCACTGTGCAGGGCCTCTTCCGTCTTTCTATCTGTCATTGGTGCCAATGTGCACCTGTGGTGAACTACATATACCTGTCTGGACACGCCCCCCCGCTGATTGCTTCTGTGGCTCCTCCCACTGACCTCTTCCGAGAGTTATTGATGGTGTCAATGTGCACCATGACATTTGACTGCTCACCCTCCATATTGAGAGTGTTCTGAGACAGCCTAACCACTGGAAGGTACACCATTGTGGCACCTCTTTCATGATCATAGAACCCTCCTGTCCATCCCCCTAACTAGTGAGTGTCTTATCACTAATTATAATTATACCCTTCCACGTGGAGCCTAAGAGCCACTGGCCTGGCTGGCTGCTGCTGTGCCCTGACAGATCATCCCCCCCCCAGCAGTACTTGTTGCTGAGAGGAATGACCACAGGGGAACCCTGTCCCCTTATTTCTGGTGGTCACCCATCTACTATCTGGAAGCCTGCACGCTGGGTAGAAGTCTCATCAATGAAGTTTTCAGGCTCTCAGATGGTCCTGAGTACATTCAACTCCAGCTCCAGTCAGTCAGGAACTGAAGTTGTGTGCATTTCCCACAGATGTAGCAATCAGGGAAACTGTAATCTTACATCAGGAGCATTCCACTACCTTAACTGCCATCTTGCCTACACCAAATTAACTGAATTAAGGACTAAGGATTTATAAACAACAAAAAAAAGATTACCTGTTCTTACCTGTTTTTCCCTTTGAAAACTTTGAGTTTCACACTCACCAAGGTCATTTACTCAGCCTTTTCTCAGCAAGTTTGTTATATCTGTCTGTAGCTTCTCAAGCCTAAGGCTAAGGTCCCAGCTTAAATGATTCCACATGATTCAGCACCCTTAGTCTCTGCCTAATCGCATGAAACCTGTTGAGGCAAAGCCCCTCATTCTAACCTGTGCCTCTCCAACAATGGCCATTCCCACAATGGCTGCTCTGCAGAAAGTCCTGAAAGGCCCTGCTTGCTTTTTAAAACTGGCATATAAAGTACGCAAGGAATTACCTCCAACTCTCTTTGTGATCTCCTGCCTTTTAAACCTTAAAGGTTAGTGAACAGTGTGGTGTTTCTGTATCAATGCGGTAGAATAACATATCCACAAGCCAGTGTAAGCAATCTTGATGAATCTTAGACTTTTTTCATCTGGCACTTTCTCTGCTTGGGTTACAGAATAGTTCAGAAGGTGGCAGTCTTGCTATTGGTTTTGCAAGTTGTGGATTCAAACCAGTTGAGACTGGACCATATAATTTAAACCAGCAGTCTAGCACTGTTGGAGATGAAATCTTCCAGTTCTGTTGTCTATCTCAGTGAGTGTAAGAAATCCTACAGTATTGACTCAAATCTCTCACAGAACTACCGGCTGCTTCATATTCTGGCTTAGACTTCAGCTGGGTGCAAGTTGGAGTGTGATTAAGTATAGTTTTGCCATTGCTCAGTGTGGAGGGTGAACTTCAGCACGCTGCCTCGGGAGAGGTGGGAGACAAGGCTGCTGAATCTATGCCTGGCATACGTCCAACAACCCATCCATCTGAATGGAGGGCAATGACAGTTAGGAAGAGGGCGATAAAAATTTATACTTAATTGAGTTAATGTCAAGGAATTGAGTTAATTTCATGTTTTATATATTCAAGTATACAGTATTATTTTTCAATATTTTTTGAGTAAATATATTTATTTTTCTTTGCATATATCTGATTTAATATGTCACAATTTTTTTTGAATATTTTACAATTTTCACAGGTGTCAAATCTAGGAAATCGATTTAACTTTATGTATAAGGGTAGGACTTGCTAGAGTTACAATTGGAAAGGTCCTGCTCTGTGTTGGACCTTACCTTTCGGGTGGGGCTGGCAATGATGCAAAGTTGTCCACATAGGGACGAGTTAGCACCCGGACAGCCCACTGCTTGTCAGAAGATCCAGGACCATGTTTCAGAGCAGAGCTGTTGAATCCTGCCCCAGTAACACAGCCAATAATTATCCCTCAGCTAACAACTCCAATCACCTGGCTGCTGGGCTTTCTTACTTTGCAGAGTAATTGCTCTTCCAAATTACTCCATTGACCATGACAGAAACCCTGAAGATTGGAGCTGTACTGGAAGTATACATTATTTTCTTTGGTTCCTGTTGGTTTAGCAACTGAGGTCATTGAGTTGTCCTGTTTCCTGGAAGAGGAATCAATGCATTCATCTCTCTCTCTCTCTTTCACATTGCATTACAGAGTAGGTGTACAGGAGTGAGATAGACTGCTGATTGAGAGGTGTTGCAACAATAACCTCATCTCATTGTCAGTAAGTCCAAGGAATGGATCATGGATTTCAGCAAGGGGAAGTTGGGAGAACACACATTAGTTCTCATTGACAGGTCAGCGGTAGAAAGGGTAAGCCACTTTCAAGCACCTGGGTGCCAACATCTTGGAAGATCCATCCTCGCTTCAACACATTGAAGCAATCATGAAGATGTCTCTACTTCATTAGGAGAATAAGTATGTCACAAAAGACTCATACAGATTTCTAAAGATGTACTTTGGAGAGTATTCTGACTGGTAGTATCGTAGCCTGGAATGGTGGCTGTAATACATGGGATCACAGCAGAGTGCACAGGGTTGTAGACTCAGCTGGCTTTATCATGGGCACAACCCCCGCCACCACTGAGAACACCTTCAAGTGGTAGTCTTCAAGAAAGTGGCACCCGCGGGTCGAGACGTTGGGATTCCAGCTCCCTCGCAAAAAGTAATGAAATAAGGTTTAAATGAAGAAGAGTTAACAAATATCTATTAGAAACTACTTATAAGTAACTCAGGATTATCTTTTGATATGGCTCCTAAACTGAAACAGAAGAAAGCTATTATTTCGAAGACTGCGCAAATCGGCAGGGAAAAAGGCCTAACAGTCTCGGTGAAGCCTTGGACTCAAGTTGGATCTTCTCCTGACAAAGTGCATGGCACTTCTGATGTTGCGGGAAAAGAAGTTGCAGCAATGTCGGCAGTCTCTAAGAAGAAACGGCAAGAACAACGCATGCACGCAAGTCTGCATGAACAGATGTTCACAAAAATACAAGCTTTAACTATGGTTGGAAGTGAAATTGAAAGTGAGTCGGAAGTTGAAACAGACTCTTTGGGAAATCCAGAAGAAAAAGAAGAAAAGAAGGAAGAGATTAAAGATATCCTGATATATATAATCAATTAATTAAAAGTTATAAGAACAGTTATGGCGAATGAATTTAAAGCTATAAGAACAGATATAAGAAACATACAGAATACACTTGACAATGTGGTGGAAGAACAAAAGAAGATGGATAATAAAGTTAAAGAGATGGAAGTAAAAATAGAAGAAAACACGGAAAGAATAGAAAAGATAGAATACGATAAGCTTGCCTGGACAGCAGAAAGAAAACGGATGGTGGAAAAAATGGATGCACTTGAGAACTCTAGTAGATGAAATAATATTAAAATTGTTGGTCTTATGGAAGGTACAGAGGGAGAAAATCCAATAAAATTCTTTCAAGAATGGATTCTGGAAATTTTGGAAATGAAAGAAGGAAGTCAAGTAATTGAAATTGAAAGAGCACATAGAGCTTTAAGACCACGACCTCAACAAGATCAAAATCCGAGATCAATTTTGATAAAATGTTTAAGGTATCAAGATAAAGAAATGATCTTGAAGGCAGCTACTCAAGGTGCTAAAAAGAGAAATGGGCCATTGATAGTAGAAGGGAAAAGAGTTTTTTTTTATCCAGACATAAGCTATGATCTGTTGAAGAGGTGGAAGGAATTTAATCCAGTGAAAAAATCTTTATGGGAAAAGGGCTATAAATTTTTATTGAGCTATCCAGCAATATTGATAATTTTCCTGGATAATGGAGGAAGAAGATTCTTCATTGACTACCGGAAAGCGGAGGAATTTGTACAAGAATTACCTGATGCCCATGAAGAGGACTAAAGAATTATAGAAATGAAATGGACTAATGATGAAGACTGAGATAAGGTTGGACCTGATGGACATTTATAAGAAAAAAAACGGTCGAGGAGTATTAATTGAGAGTAGAGACATTAATTATTATTTTTTTTCTTTTCTTTATTGATATATTTTTCTTTTTTTTTTGCGAGGGAGCTGGGGGAAGCTCCTGATCGATAGCTGCAAGTTTCACGTGTACAATCATGGCGATTGCCATGACCCGTAAAATGGGGGGGGGGGGGTAATGTTGTGTTCTTTTTATTCGCAACATTAGTGGGGGGGTATTTTGTTTCTTTTTCTTATATATTAGTTATCTTTTTTCTATTTTTCTTCTTCTTTGCCTGGATGATTGGGGAGAGACTCATAGCAACATGGGGAATTTTAAAGAATTCCCAAGGTACTAAGAATGATTAATTTACTTAATGTTTAAAGTTTTAATGTTAATGGAATTAATGGACCTGTGAAAAGAACTAACTAAAAGAAAATCCTCCTTACCTCCATTCTAAAAGGTTGCTCCACAATTTTCAGGCTGCGCCCTCTAGTTCTGGATACCCCCCCCCCCCCCCCACCATAGGAAACATCCACTCCACATCTACCTTATCTAGTCCTTTCAACATTCGGTAGGTTTTAATGAGATCCCCTCCCACCCACATTCTTCTAAATTCCAGTGAATATAGGCCCAAAGATGCCAACACTCCTTATATGTTAATATCTTTCCCAGAATCATCCTCGTGAATCTCCTCTGGATTCTGTCCAATAACAATGCATCCTTAACTAAATCATTGACAAACAAGGTGAAAAGTAGTGGTCCAAATACTGACCCCTGAAGCACACCACTAGTCACTGGAAGCCAACTAGAAAAGGCCCCTTTATTCCTCTATCCACGCCAGTATCTTTCCTGTAGTGCCATAGGATTTTATCTTGTTAAGCAGCCTTATCAAATGCCTTCTGTAAATCCAAGTAAATGACATCCACTGCCTCTCTCTTATCCAACCTGCTTGTTACTTCCTCGAAGAACACTAACAGATTTGTCAGGTAAAATTTCCCTTCACAGAAACCATGCTGACTTTGACTTATTTCATCATTAGCCTCCAAGTACCCTGAAACCTTATCCTTAATAATACTTTCCCAACCACTGAAGTTAGGCTAACTGACCTGTAATTTCCTTGCTTTTGTCTTCCTCCCTTCTTAGAGAGTGGAGTGACATTTGCAATTCTCCAGTCCTCCAGGACCATGCCAGGATTAAGTGACTCTTGAACTGGAGGAACTATCGATGGAGAAAAGTACAGTTGATGTTTCAGGCCGAGACCTTTGGATTTCTTGCATCTGCTGATTTTCCCTTGTTTTTGACTCTTGTTTCTCTTGTTCTTGAAAGATCATGACCAATGCATCCATAATTTCTTCAGAAACCTCTCTCAGGACTCTGGGATGTAGTCCATCTAGTCAAGGTGACTTATCCACCTTAAGATCTTTCAGTTGGCCTTGCAGTTTTTCCTTCATAATAGCAATAGCACTCACTCCTGCTCCCTGTCTCTCACGGACCTTTGACACACTGCTAGTGTCTTCTACAGTGAAGAATGATGCAAAGTACTTATTAGGTTCATCTGTCATTTTTTTGTTCTCCTATACTACCTCACCAGCATCATTTTCGAGTGGGTACAATATCAACTCTCACCTCCCCTTTACTCTTCATATAACTGAAAAATAACTTTTAATATCCTACTTTATATTATCGGCTAGTTTGCCCTCATATTCCCTCTTTTCCTTTCTTATAGCTTTTTTAGTTGCCATTTGTTGGATTTTAAAAACTTCCCTATCATCCAACTTCCCACTCAATTTTGCTACCTTTATGTAGTCCTTAACTTCCTTTGTCAGCCACAGCTGCCTATACCTGCTATTTGAGAACTTCCTCTGTGGGACATATCTATCCTGCAACGAGTGAACAATTCCAGAAACTTCAGCCATCTATGCTCTGCCATCATCCCCTCCAGTATCCTCCTCCAATCCACCTGGGCAAGCTCCTCTCTCATGCCTCCATAATTCTCTTTATTCCATTGTGATACAGATACATGTGAGTTATGCTTCTCCCTCTCAAACTGCAATGTGAATTCAATCATATTATGATCACTGCCTCCTAAGGGTTCCTTTACATTAAGCTCCCTAATAAGATCTGGGTTATTACACAGCACCCAGTCTAAGGTAGCCTTTCCCTAGTTAGGTTCAAGCACAAGCTGTTCTCCAAAGTCAGGACATCCCAAGGCATATTACCAGCAGAAGTTAATGATTGTGGTCAGACATGAGAATGCAGTTGATAGCATTTCCTAAAGCTGCCTCAGTGCCTGTTATTCTCACTGTGCTCCTAGGATTAGGCAAGCGAAGGGTAGGGGACAAAATGAAAGTCCAGGAGAGAGGCATTAATGTATTACAATGACCTACTTTCACATTCAAGGCTTCAAAGTTACATAGGAAAAGTTACATGTGCAAGGTAACCGCAAACATTATTTAATCAGTGTAAAGGTTCCACTGCTAACAGTGTTTGGACTATTGTTAGAGATAAGCGGTGCTTAGGAATATGGGCCATCCAATCAGGAGAGAAGGCTGGGGGGTGTTTTTTTTTGTGTCTGACACCGGTGGGAGCCTTGTTCTTTGTTCAGTGGGAAATGAAGACAGAAGATGTTGGAGAGAGCTGCTTGTTCAATTGGATCTGGAGGGGACCATGATTTGATGGAGCAAGGTGTGGGGGGTCAGTGAATATGACTTCTGGGAAGAGTTGAGCTCCAGCCTATGCACGTTTGACTGTTTAATTATAATGGATCCTTTTTGTTTATTTTTCTTTTCTCTACTAATTCTTTGTTCAGTTAATATTCATAAATATACTTTTAATTGTAAGCTGTGTGCCATCTGTTATTTTCTGAGATGAGCTGTAACAGGGCAGCAAATCACACAGCATTCACACAAACCGGGACTACATCCCAATCTCAGGGATTTGGCAGGACCAGAGAGTGTGTACCCTAGACATACGAGGCTGGAGGAATGTGGCTTTCTCGGCACTGAGTTCAGAGACAGCAAATAATGGCTAATGAGCTATTTCCTGAGATGCCCGGGAAGAAAGGTGGTTTCATTTTTGGGGTATCATTTCAGATTGAGTTCGTTGGATGTTGTGTGATTATCCTGAACATTGATCAAGTGGGCTGTGTGTTTAAGTCTGTATTAAACTATTGTCCGGTAAAGTGATTAAGTTTCATGGTTATGGCTGCTGTAGGGATTGAGGGTTGGTAATGCTTATGTATTGAGTGGAGTGGATATTTATAGCCTAGATGAATTGTTGGTGAGGACTTTAAGTATTGTTAAAACATTGGAAACAGTTAAGATCATGGAGTGGAGGTTTGACAAAATGGTGAGCAAAGATTTTGCTTTAGCTCAGAATAGCACTAGCAGTGGGTCTGCCCGGTACTATTGGGGCCCCAGGAAAGGGGAGACCTTGGGCTGTTGATTCTTTCCGAGAGGAGGTGAGGGTGCCGAAATGGAAGCCAAGTTTCCTGTCGCTGGGAGCGGAGATTTTAAAGACGAGTTGCTCTCATTTCTGCGGAGTGAGGGGGAGGAGTCTGATGTGGAAAGTCTAATGAGTCCTCCAGCAAGGGCGGAGCATTTATCAGCTCTTACCTCCCTGGCAAATAAATGGCCAAGTGCACCAGTGGAGAGTCCCAGCTATTGGAGGCTGAGAATGAGAATGAAGCCCACCCCTGAGGGGGAAGAGGAATATGTAACTGGGGCAGAGCAGACCTCTCAGATGCTGGATGAGTGGCAGTGCTCTGACAATTTGAAAAGTCCGCAACTGATGGAGTCTGTGAGGTCCGGCTGCTGAAGTAGCGAGAACCTTAAAGGCAAAGAACCCTTTGGCTACATGCAAGCATTAGAAAATGTTTCTGGTGTGACAGGAAGCCCAGTGGAGCTTATGACGGGGTATTGGAACATGTTTCAGGAGAAGAGGGTGAAACTTTCTGCCTACATTTTTCGGCTAGAGAGACAGCGGAGTTGCTTACAGCGTAGAGGGGCGATCCAGCCGGCTGAGGTGAATCAGTTAAGGATGGACCACATGGCAAAAGATGCATAGTCACAGAACATGATCGCTTTCAGCCTTAGAGCTGAGGTGCCCAGACTGTTATTGGCAGATGCTGTCACCAACCATGACAAAACCGATAGGGAGCCGGACCCCCTAAGGTGGTGTGCTATGCAGAGGACTGCTATCGAACGGGGTCCCTTGAGAAAGGGAGCAGCTGGTTTGTTACAATTCTGGTGAGGAGAGACACTTTAGGCGGGAATGCGAAGAATGGGAAAAAACTTTGGAAAGTGGGCTCACAGTTATTTAAGCAGAAAAGTCGGGAAACTTCAGAGAGACCCAGTGAGGGAATGGCCTGGCATTTCGGGGGAACACATTCCAGTCAATGAATCAAGAAAAACACTAAAGTGAAAAACCCTATTCCAGAAGGCTTAGTGGAGCCGATCTCCAGTGTATCCCTACGGATCGAGGGCATTCATGCTAGAGCCATACTCGACACAGGTTCTCAGGTTACTCTGCTGTTCAGATCCTTCTACAACTGGTATTTGACACACTTACCATTGACACCACTCAGTCCCCTAGAGCTCGAGGGTCTTTGTACCGATGACTACCTGTATGATGGTTACTTGTCGGTGAAGCTGGAGTTTTTGGAGGCAGATGTAGGACAAGCTGAGGTCCTTGATGCGTCAGTGTTGATTTGTCTGGACCCAGTCGAGACAGGTGAAGCTTCAGTTCTTGTGGGAACAAATACCCTATCATGAGGAGCCTCGTGGGAGAAAGTTGGAGAGAGCTTTTTAAACCTTGTCCATTCCCCCTGTGTTCAGAGCTACTTTTGAGGAAGTGAGTGGCTGGATGATGAGCACAGATGAGGAACTGTGTGGTTCACCCAGTCCAAACCAGTCGTGTTACAGCCTGGGGAAGTAGCTAAAGTGATGGGCAACCCCAAATTTCCAGGATTGCCTGAGGCTGAAGCCCGCTTAGTGGATGCTCTAGAAGACCACGGAGAGGAGTCATGCTTAACTGCTGGGGTACCAGTGAGGCCTGAACTGCAGGTGGAGAATACGAGTGGCACACCTTTTTCCAGTGACTGTAATGTCCAGTTTTCCTGTGCAACAAACAGGAGAGAAACCCTCCCCGGGAAGGGGAAGTTGACAGCCAAGTCATTCAACTTAGGTGACTCCCTGATACTTGGAGGTTGGAAGAGGAGATTGGCAGAGCAGATGTTGAGGTTTGAAGAGGTCTTTTCTGCTGACAAGTTTGATACCAAGAGACACACCACACCATCTGAGGACAGCCCTTTCAGAGAAAGGTCTCACTGACTGGCACCCGCCGAGGTGGAGGTGCAGGAGCTGAAGGAAGCTGGGAACATCACCGAGTCCAGCAGTCCCTATGCGTCCCCCATAGTGGTGGCGAGGAAAAAGAATGGGAAGGTACGAATGTGTGTTGACTATCAGACTCTGAAGCAGTTCACAATCTCCAACCAGTATTCTGTTCCAAGCATCGAGAATGCACTGGCTTGTGTGAGTGGAGTGAAGTGTTCAATGTACTGGACCTGATGAGTGGATATTATCAGATACCCATGAAAGAGGCTGACAAGGAGAAGACGGCATTCATATGCCCACTGGGATTCTTTCAGTTTGAAGGGATGCCCCAGGGCACATCAGGAGCACCAGCTACTTTCCAGCATGTCATGGAGAAGACTGTTGGGGATATGAGCTTGCTTGAGGTACTGGTGTACCTGGATGATCACTTAGTGTTTGGTTCCACCCTGGAAGAGCACGAGGTGAGGCTACTGAAGGTGTTAGGACACCTGATAGCTGAAGGGTTAAAAATGTCACTGGACAAGTACCAGTTCTGAAGACGTCTGTCAACGATTTTGGGAACATAGTCTCATGGGATGCAGTAGCTAAAATCCATCTAAAATAGAGGCAGTGACCACATGGCCAAGCACCCTGCTCTCGCTCCTTGGATTCTGAGGGTACTATCGAAGGTTCAGGAAGAACTACTCTAAAGTGTGTCACCCTTTGAATCGGTTTCTGTGCAGTTACCCTCCCTTGGAGAAGAAAAGGAGGAGAACCAAAGGAGAAGATGGTAAAGATTAGCCCTTCGGAGCCTTTTGGAGCAAGATGGGACACAAACTGTGAAGAGGCTTTTCAGTTGCTGAAGGAGCTGCCGATGAAAGCGTCTGTGCTGGCTTTTGCAAAGCCCCCAATTGCCACGTACACTGTATACAGATCCAACAGAGAGAATCTAGAGGGTGTCTGTATCAGGATCAGGGCACAGGGTTGAGACCTGTAGCTTTTGTCAGCTGGAGTCTGTTGCCCTCCAAACGAAACTACCCCACACACAAATTGGAGCTTCCAGCACTGAAATAGGCTCTGGTGGATAAGTGACAATCTATACAGTGCCAAATTTGAGATGAGGACAGACAATGATTCATTGATCCATTGAGCTGGAAATGGACAGAGAGTGGGAGAGCATTCCTGCACCTGGAGTTAAAGCAATGTGTTAGTTTTCCTCCACGGGGGAGTCAAGGCAAGGCAAAGGCAGGATAGAGCTATGGATCATTTGGGAGCTTCTGATGGTGCCATTCCACAAGTTTACTGCACCCTGACCGCTCTGAATACAAAGCCTGAGTTGAGTCCAGGGGAAGTGGCAGCTGCTCAGCGAGAGGAACCTTGCATCGGTACTGTTTGGTCAGCAGTTGCAAAAGGGGATATGGCCCAAGCTGAAAAGACAGAACACCCTGCCATACCTCTGGTTCTGTGAGAATGGAACCAGATTCTATACCAGATCACGTCGCCTCCAGACAGGCCTCGGTGTTCCCAGCTGGTTCTGCCTGAGAAGCGTCGGAGGATTGTGTTGAAGTCACTTCAAGATGATTCAGGTTATTTAGGGTTTGACAAGGCCTACGGATTGGTCCGAGATCAGTTCTACTGGCTCCAAATGAAGCCTGAGGTCGAAGAGTGCTGTAAGTTCAGAGGAAGACGCTGCCTACGAGGGCCACTCCTTTATCCCTTCTGCAGAGTGTAGGGCCACTTAATCTAGTACGTATAGGTTTCCTTTCCATAGAGCCTGATTCCAGCAACACGGCGAATGTCTTGATTATTACTGATCACTACACCAGATATGCTCAAACTTTCCCTACAGAGGATTGGGGGCGTCCATCATGGACAAAGAGTAATGGGAGAAGTACTTAGTTCATTATGGCCTCTGCAGGTCGATACATAGTGATCACAGAAGGGATTTTGAGAGTAGGCTCATACATGAGTTACTGAGCATGTTTGGAGTCAAGAAGTTGAGGACTACACCTCTTAGGGTGATCCCCAGCCGGAGAGGTTCAACTGGACATTGCTGGATGTGCTCAGAAGGAAGATCAAATGGAGTCAGAATACTGGGTTTCTGGTCCTCTGCTACAACTGTACGCAGAATAAAGCTACTGGATACTCGCCATATTATTTGATGTTTAGACGCGAAGTGGGGTTGCCCATTGACCTCTGGTTTAGGAATGGCAGGGAGGATTTGCCACAGAAGACTTATCTGAAGTATGTCTCTGACATGAGGAGGGAATTGCAAAAGGCTTATGAACTTGCAGAGGTCTCTGCTATCAAGCAGAATCAAGAAAATAAGAGGCGATATGATCAAAAGGTTTGGTTGTCCTAAATGATGCTTGGAGGCAGAGTTCTCATAAAGAATTTGGGGCTACCAGAGAAACATAAGTTGGTTGGCCGCTGGGCGGCTACACCTGACATGGTGGAGAGTCAGATGCCAAATGTACCAGTTCTCTGGATGAAACCAAAGGGTGGGAATGGGCCTGTCAAGATTCTCCATTGGAACCATCTTCTACCTTGAGAACAAGAGGTATGTGTTGACCCAGAGCCTGACATGGACTCTACACATAGTAAGAGGACTCTGCAGCGATGTGAAGAACTGAAGGACAAGTAGCATCTGGAAAGATCTGGAAGGGATATAACCATTGATTGTGCTACGGGCTCAGAGGATAAGGAAATAGGGTTGGTATGTGCTACCCTTTGCAAATTCCCCAATAATTGATGAAAAGGTTCCCAAATGTCCCCAGGCCTGTACGGGTGAAATGGTGGGAACTACAGTGGGCAGGCAGGCTTGTGGCTGGACGATGACCGGAGACTAGGCTTGAAAGTAATTGGGCATGAAGCTGAAGACCTACCTTGTCGGAAGTCAGGAGTAATGGACAGGGAGAGGCCTCTCCATGTACACATGAAGGATCCCATGATGTGGTGAACTACATTTACCTGTCTGGACACGCCCCTCTGCTGACTGCTCCTGTGGCTCCTCCCACAGACTCCTGTATAAAGGCGATTGGAGGCACTGCTCCTCCCTCAGTCTCCAGGATGTTTTGTGGTGGTCTCTTGCTGCTAATCGTGGTTTCTTGCAGCTAATAAAAGCCTATCGTTCACCTCCTGTCTCCAAGAGTTATTGATGGTGCATCAGTGTCTGAAACTCAAAAAGTAGATGATGGGATAAGGAGGTCTCAGAGTCAGGAAGCCCCAGTTAGCTGGCCTATGTCCCACTGAGTGTTGCACCTATTCCCCTCGTGAGGTATATGACCATCATTTACAAATGGATTGGAGGTTTGACATCGCCAAATTTCTTAGAACACTGTGTTATTAATAAGGGGATGATAAAATATTTCAAAGTCACAAGGACCTGACTGTTTTGCTGGGGTGGGGGGGAGAGTGTAACGCCCTGGTAAAGGTTTCACTACTAACAGTGTTTGGGTGATTGTTAGAGATAAGGGGTGTTCAGGAACGTGGGCCATCCAATAAGGAAAGAAGGCTTGGGGAGTGTTTTTTTTTTGCCTGACACCAGTGGGAGCTTTGTTCTTTGTTTGGTGGGAGAGATGAAGAGAGAAAATGCTGAAGCGAACCGATCGTAGGATCCGATTGGGAGGCGACCGTGATTCGATGGAGCCAAGGTGCGGGTGCTACTGGGGATCAGTGAACACAACTTTTGGAGGATTTCAGCTCCAACCTGTGCAAATTTGACTGTTATATTAATTATAATGGGAAATTTTTGTTCTTTTTCTTTTCTCAGCTAACTATAGTTGTTAATATTCATAAATATACTTCTTCCAATTGTATGCCATGGGCTGTCTGTTACTTCCTGCAATGAGCTGTAACAGGGCTACAAATCTCATAGCATTCACACAAACCGGGGCTTGGGTGGGCGAGACAGCCCAATCTCACAGATTTGGTGGGACCAGAGTATGTATACCGTAAATGTATGAGGCTGGAAAAAGGTGTTTTTTTCTTGGCGCTGAGTTGGGAGTCTGCCAGCATGGGCTAACGAGCCGTTTCCCAGGAAGAATGGGAGCTTCATCAGTATAATGATAATTTATTAGAATTGAATAATTTCTACCTTTTACACCCATTATTACAAAAACAGATTAATAGAGTGGCATAGCACAGAAACAGCCCATCTGCACTAATCCCATTTGCCCACATTACGTCCATGCTTTGCCTGTTCAAGTGCCACTGTAACTAAATGCCTCTTAATTATAGTGATTGTATCTGATTCCATCAGCTCCTCTAGCAGCACGTTTATCAACCACTCTCTTCGTAAAAGACACATCCCTCAGATCCCCTGTAAAGTTCCTGCGCATCAGAATCACAATGCAATTTATTATCACAGACAGATACTGTGAAGTTTATTGTTCTGAGGCAGCAGGATAGTGAAAGACATAAAAATTACTCTAAGTTATCAGAATAAATAAATACCGTGCAAAAGATGGATAATGAGGTAGTGTTCATGGGTTCATTGAACATTCAGAGATCTGATGACAGAGGGGATAAAGTTATTCCTAAAATATTGGGTGTGATCTTCAGGCTCCTGCAACTCCTTTGCCTCTACAGTCATCTGTGGTAATGAATTCCACAGATTCACTACGCTAAGGCTGAGAACAGTTCCTCCTCATCTCTGTTCTGAAGGGACATACTTGTATTCCAAGGCTCCTAGACTCTCCCACTATTTGAAACATCTTCTCCATGTTCACTCCATCTAGGTCTTTCAATATTAAATAGGCTTCAGTGAGATACCCCATATTCTCTTTTGATTATCTTGCTTGTTATTTCTTCAAAGAATTCCAACTGATTTGTCAGGCAATATTTTCCCTTAAGGAAACCATGCCAACTTTGGCCTATTTTGTCATGTGCCTTCAAGTACCTCAAAACAATATCCTTATCAATCAACTCCAACATCCTTCCAACCAATGAGTTCAAGCTAACTGAGTGTAAGTTGCTTTCTTCTGCCTCCCACCCTTCTTGAAGAATAGAGTGACATTTTCAATTTTCCAGTCCTCTGGAAACATGCCAGAATCTATTGGTTCCCGAAAGATGCCTTTACAATGACTTCAGCTACCTCTTCTAGAACAGTGGGGTGTAGTTCATCATGGTCCAGGTAACTTATCTGCCTTCAGACCTTTCAGTTTCCCAAGCACCATCTTCCTAGTAATAGCAACTGTACTCACTTCTGTCTTTTGACACTCTCGAACTTCCGGCATACGGCTAGTGTCTTCCACAGTGAAGCTTGATGCAAAATGCTGATTCAGTTTGTCCACTATTTCCTTGTCCCCTATTACTACTTCTCCAGTATAATTTTCCAGCAGCCCAATATCTACTCTTGCCCCTCTTTTACTCTTATATATCTGAAAAAAACTTTTGGTATCATTTTTAATATTATTGGCTAGTTTATCTTCCTATTTCTTTTTTTCCTGTCTAACAGATTTTTTTAGTTGCCTTCTGTTGATTTTTAAAATTTCTCTCTCTCTTCCTTCAGAAGCCTCTTGAGCCAAAACCTCAATTTCCCGCTCTAACTCTGCCCACTCCCACAATGGCCACTCGGCTTAAACCTTGTTTCACTTTATTAACTCAAGTGAAACTCACATGCAATGAGACTTATTGTTTTCAAGCTTCCCACTCTTGCGCAGATCTCAGTCTCACTACTCCAAGGTGAAACTCACACACATTAGATTTAAGGAGAGAGGGGAAAGATTAAATGAGAACCAGCAAGGCATGTTTTTCGGAGAGAGGGCAGTGAATATATGAAATGAGCTCCAGAGCAATTGGGAGAGGTGGGTGCTATTACATCACTTAAAAATCATTTGGACATGTAGGTAGTTTGGAAAGATATAGAGGGATATGGGCAAGCAACTGGGATTGGCTCAGGAAGATATCTTGGTCAGTGTGGATGAGATGGGCTAAAGGACCTGTCTCTTTGTTCTACAACTCTATCAGAGTGAATACTGGGCACCAGACAATTGCAGTGAGTTCCACGCACCTATTCATTCCAAAATATCTGAACATAACTGGGAGTTCCTTGCATCAGAGTGTGCATTCTTGTACATGGAAAGTCAAGGATGAGTCTTGTGCATGAGAGGCAAAAGTGAGACATGGAGCACAAGAAATCCAAAGTGAATTCTGGGCACTAGTAAGCAAATGTAAGTACCGGAACAACTGACAGCAAGGTCATATTCTGGTGCACCACATTGTGAACTTGAATTTAGACAACAAAAAGCATGGGAGTTCAGGACCTTAGTCATTAAGAGTGAGTTTTGAGTAGAAATGTGGATAAGTGAGTTCTGAAGCACCAAACACTGGGTGTTATTTCCAGGTGATAAATAATAAAGTTGAGTTCTGGACAACAGGATATGGGTATGGGTACTGTGCCACAAGAAAATGAAAATTCTGGGGATTCAAGATGAGAATCATGCACTAAAAGCCGAGATTGAGTGGCAGGGTAACAGAAAATGAGGGAGTCAGTGTCTGAGAAAGAAGAGTAATTACTAAGAGATGTGTCATCAAAAGTGACTTCTGGGGCCCAGGAAAGTGATCACAAGTTGCCAGCAGAGAAAGAAGAGGGAGATTAAGGGCACCAGAAAAGAAGTGTGGGTTGGGTCTTCACAGAAAGACAGTAAGCATTAGTTCCGAGAACTGCAAAGGAAGGGAAAATTCTTGCATACTTGAAATTAAAACTGAGGTTCCAGGCACCAGTGAGGAAAGGTGAGGAAAAATAAATTTGACAGCGTATGTAAGCAAAAATAAACTGGATTGTGATTCTGATGCTCAGGAACTTTACAGGGGATCTGAGGGGTAAGTCTCTTACAAAGAGAGTGCTGCCAGAGGAGCTGATGGAATCAGATACAATCACTATAATTAAGAGGCATTTAGTTATAGGCAAAGCAGAGACCTAATGTGGGCAAATGGGATTAGTGCAGATGGGCTGCTTCTGTGCTATGCCACTCTATTAATCTGTTCTGGTAATAATGGGTGTAAAAGGTAGAAATTATTCAATTCCAATAAATTATACTCTTTAAATAATGTTTGCAGTAACTTTGCACAGGCAACTTTTCCTATACAACTTCGAAGCCTTGAACGTGCAAGTAGATCTTTGTAATACATTAGTGCCTCTCCCCTGGACTTTAATTTTATCCCCTACCCTACTTGCCTGATGCTGGGACCACAGTGAGGATAACAGGCAATGAGGCAGCTTTAGGAAATGCTATCAACTACATTCTCATGCCTGAGCACAATCATTAACTTCTGCTAGTAATATGCCCTGGGATGTTTAGACTTTATAGAGCACTGTACAAAAAGCAGATGTTCTCCCTTTCTCCTTGGCTCATCCTCTAATTGTCTCACTGGTCAATTGTGTGTTGATGGCACACAATACCCTTTGGTCACCAAACTCTTTCCCTCTTTTTCCTCCTATTAAAACGTCTTTTAATTCTGAGAGCCACACTTGGAGAATCAGCATTGCAGTGACCAATATGCAATTCACCTGGATGATTTTAATTATACAGAGCGACAGGTCGGGTTTCAGTTTGTTTTACCGAGAGTGAAGGAGACAGAGAGGTGACCCGATAATAGTCTGTAAGATTATCAGATAGAGCTGGTGGTCAAAATATTCTTTTTCATGGAAAAGGTATCAAAAGACAGAGGGAATAGGTTTAAGGACAGAGGGCGGACATGAAAGAGATGGGAGGGGAAATATTTTTTACAGAGGGAGAGGATGATATCTGGAGCACACTGTCAAAGGAGGTGTTGGAAACAGATACAATCACTATGTCTAAGAGGCATTTAGACAGATTCTTGAAAAAGCAAGGACCTGTTTCTTTGCTGAACAGCTACATTACTACATATTTATTAATCAGGAAAGAGTCCATTCGACCTATCAGGCCTATACTGGTTCCCAGAGCATTCCTGTTACTGCAATTTAATAGTGAGATTGAGTTGTGGACCACAGAAGGTCAGTGTGAGCTCCAAAACAACTGAATTTGGGAGCGGAATCAGAAGCACTGAAGACTGAAATGAGCTCTGTGGTTTCAGAATGGGTGAGTAAATTCTGGTGTGCAAGAAAATGAATATGATCTGTAGTTTGAAAAGGGGTGAGAATGATTCCTGTGCTGCAAGATATTGTAGGTGAAATCTGAAGCCCTAGAAAATGATGGGCTCAGAAAGATAGTGTGAGTCTGGCTCCCCGAGTCTTGGTTACTTGGATGTTGTGGTGAACTACATATACCTGTCTGGACACGCCCCCTGCTGACTGCTCCTGTGGCTCCTCTCACAGACCCCTGTATAAAGGCGATCAAGGTCTGAGCCCGGCCTCTCAATCTCCAGGATGTGGTATGGTGGTCACTCACTGCTTGTTCCTTCTTCCAGTCAATAAAAGCCGATATCTTGCCTTTATGTCTCAGAGTGAGTTATTGATGGTGCATCAGATGTGAAGGTGAATTCTTGGCCAATAAAAGTGAGCAATACACAAAGTTCCGGACACCTCAGCAGGTTAGGAACATCTATGGAGGGAAGTGGAAAGCTGACATTTTGGGTCAAGGGTTTACATGAAGGAAATTACGCCTAAAATCGATTATTTCCCACCATAGATGCTGCCTGACTCATTAAGTTCATCAAGCACTCCAGATTCCTTTATCTGCATCTCACATGTCTCCAATAAAAATGAGGATACATTCTGGAGTTTCTGATAGTGGTAGTGAGTTCTGAGGCAGAAAAAATCAGGAGTTATTTTAGAGACCCTTCCAATACTTGGAATGGTGCCTTCAGAATCCCTTTGTTGTCAGTGTCACATGATTAACTTGTGAATCCTGATTGGTCAGCAGTATTTATACTGGAGCAACGAAACAACGCACTGGAAGAACTCAGTGGGAATGCAGCATTTGTGGAGGGAGAGAAATTGATGGCATTTTGGGTGGAAATCCTGCATCTGAACTCAGTATTTATATTGTTTTGCCTCCTGCAGCCAGGTAAATGCTACAGCTCAGAGTAATGGAGAAGCAGTGGGTGAGTGAGTTTTAAACGGCAGAGAAACAGATGGTGACCAGAGTTTCAAATCTGGAGCTCGCGTTCTGCCACTTGCTGCTGTGAAATGTTCTGCTGTGTGGATATGACACTTCTGCCTCAGCCAAGGGCACTGAAGCCCATTCAATGTCAACCAGTGCCTGTCTTTACTGATGCTTCTCTTATTCACCTTAACTATAAAAGGTTTATCTTTTCCAAAATCTGTATTTTGAAGTGGCACACAATTGCCCCTACTCAGGCATGGCCCAGACATGATGGATCAAGCTGTTCTCTGAGCTTCCACTTTTCTGTGCTTGTGGAGGGTGCAGCACATTACCCAGAGCAGCGGTCACGCCCTGTACTCCAGATGATGCCACTGACCACCCAGGATCCAGGTAGAGGTCACATGACACAGTGAACCAATGTCTGCAGAACCAGTTGATTGCTTTCCAAACAAAATGCTGAGCAACTGCACTCTGCAGTTTGGGAAAATTTGAAGACCACAGAGAGGGTGCAAGAGGATTTACTATATTAGCAGCCTAAGTGCAGCACTTCTTCATTGGCACTCTGGAATAATCACTGGGGTTGTTTTCTCCAAAGAAGGAAAGCTAAGGGCAGATTTGATAGAATTATCCAAAATCATGAATGATTTTCAATTTGTAAATGAGGATAGATTAACCAACCTCTTGGCAAAGACAGATATTGATGGTAATATTCAACCTTCCTTGAGTCAGCAGTCTTCGGTCAGTTGAAGAAAAGGTTTCTTGCAGATCAAAACTTATTACAGCCTATCAGGCAGCAGTGATATCCTGAAACCTCAGTTACTTGTATCAGAGACTTCAAGGAAACTGTAGAGATGGCAGTAATGCTGCTTCCTCTAACTTCGCTGAGAGGAAAAGCAAACCAATATCTTCCAAGCCTACTAAGACCTTAGTTATACTTAGTTATAACTTCATGTTTGACAGCAGACTCTCAAAATGCACATCCTGTTCCTAGCCCTGATATTGGAAGAGATTACTTGTGAGGAGAAAAATTCTAGGATCTCCTCAAAGCCTCCCCAAAAAGGGTGCAGCATTCTCAATAACTCCTGGGAATCTCTGGCCCGTGACCACTCAGAGTACCAAAAGAATATTCAGGATAGTTTTCAGTCCTTGCTTTGTGGAAGCGCCACATGAATGACAGAAGTTGGACAGCGCCTTATCAACAACCCACACACCCACCTCACCTAGCACCTTCAGTCCCATCAGTGGAAGAGCCTTCAATTTCCACATTTGCCTCATAGTTTGTCAGGAAGTGTAGAGGAGCTGCACCCAAATGTAAAACACCAAAGATGGTTCAATGATAAAAGGTAACTTTAATAATGGACTGCAAAATAACTAGCCACTATGGGCCACAAAAAAAGACAGAACTGATACTCGACAAGGCAACAAGGTAACATAAGGCTAGGAGCAACTGTTTTATACTAGTTAGTTCAATGGGTGAACCAAACTGTGGATGAGAGATGGGTTTAAGTAGGCTGCAGGTGATGAGTGGGAAATGAGTAGCAGGTGACTCCTGTCAGCTGAGTGGGGACTGGGACATGCCTGCCTGTGTATTGTTGACAGAACACCCCCCACCCCCCACCTCCCACTGCCAGTACTCAATGACCCAGGACAGTCCAGATGCATCCCGGGGAATTCCTCGATCAGCGATGGATCCAAAATGTATCTGGATGGCTCCCAAGACCTCTCCTCTGAGCTGTACCCTTCCCAGATGACCGGATACCACAATCCCCTCCACGTGCCAGGGAACCATATACATTAGATCACCTTCCATCGTCCTAGGTTCCAGAGGTGCAAGCTCATGTGGTCCACAGAAAACCAATTTGAGGCAGGACATGTGGAAGGTAGGTCTGATCTTGAGGGGTGGCAGCAGTTGGAAATGGTAAGTGACTGGTGGGTAATCTTGAAGGGACCAATGAACTTGGGCGAGAGCTTGCTTGAGATGGAGTCAGGGGTAGATCCTGTGTGGACAGCCAGACATGGTTCCCAGGCCGGAGTAGTCTGCCTGCGTGCCTCTGGTGGTTGGCCTGGCAGTTGGGGATATGGTTGACTGGTAGGTGTCCCTCCGTGCCCTGTTCCAAACACTTTGGCATTAGCAAATCATGGCCCTGACAGATGAGACCTCCACTGTTGGCTCCTCCTCGGGGAACCATGGAGGTTGGTCACCATGAAGCACCTGAAAGGGTGACAGGAAGTGTGTAAATTGGAGGGCAGTTTGGCCCAGAACAAATACTTCTTCAATGTGGAAGGATTAGAGTCGGTGAAGCATCGTAGAAACTTCTACACTTGCTAATTGGCACTTTCTGACTGACCGTTGATCTGAAGATGATATCCAGAGGACAAACTCACTGAGGTGAGGAGGTGGGAGCAGTAGGTTTGGCAGAATGGGAGTTGAATTGTGGGCCCCAGTCCACACAATGTCTGGAGGAAAACTGTGGAAGGGAAATACATATTAGTTCTCCAAGTCTGCAGTGCCAGCAGCTGACAGATGCTTGGGGAAGGCAATGAGTTGGGCTGTCTTGGAGAACTGGTCCACCACTGTCTTGATCACCATGCACCCATCAGGAGGTGGAAACCCAAGATGAAATCCATGGTGATGTGGGACAGTGGATATTGTGGGACTGGTTGGGGCTGCAGAAGTCCAGAAGCTGCTGGTTGGAGGAATTGGAATGGAAGTATTGAGGGCAGGCAGCGAAAAACTGAGGTACTTCTGTGGTCCTGGTGGGCCACCAGAAATTATGTCACTGAAAATCCTTTCTCTGTCATGTGCCTGGATGGCTAGAGAGGGGTGAGGAGTGGGACCACTGGGCCACCTCAGAGTGCATGGCTGCTGGCAAGTACATGTGGTTGTCAGGTGTATCAGTCGAAGCAGGCTGGTGCTATTGGGACTGGAAGATCTGATACTCAAGATCTAAGATGATCGTGGAGATCTGTGAGGTCAAAATGATGGGCTGAGGGGCAAACTGTCATGACAGATTCCTCCCCAGTGTTCTTGGAGCTGGGTCTGGAGGAGATGGTGAAGATGAATTGCTTGACGAAGAGCACCCAGTGAGCCTGATGTCGGTTGAGTTGGCAGGTCTATTGAATGGATATGACTTTCTGGTGGTCAGTCCAGATCAGGAAAGGCTCAGTAATTCCTGTCTCCATACCTTCAAGGCCCATTTAATGGTGACTAGCTCCCTCCCTCCTACTTCATAACGACGCTGTGCAGAGGTGACTTTGTTAAGAAGATGCATCCTGGAAGAGGATGGCACTGGCACCTCTACCACAAAAAGGTCCAGAGGGGTTTGGATGTCAGAGAATGGGAGTGGTGGTGAAGCGTCTCCTGAGCTCCTTGAAAGCATGGCCCACTGCAGCAGCCCAGCTTATCCCTGAGGTAGGAGGTGATCTGGTGTGGGAGGTGAGAGGAGCAACTATTTGGCTGTAGTTCCTCTTGTGATGGTGGTAGAAGTTGGAGAAGCCCAAGAAGTGTTCTAGCTATTTGGGGGAACGTGGTTGGGGCTATTCAAATACCATGCAGACTTTCTCTAGATCCATGGTTAAGTCTTAGGGTGAAAGGACGTAACCCTGGAAAGGAAAGACTATGGCGTAGAACTAGCATTTTTCTAACTTGCAGTGCAGGTGGCCTTCGAGAAGACATTGAAGGACTGAACGGGTGTGATAGATCTGGTTTGAAGTCCTTGGAGAAGCTGAGGAGGTAGATGAACACACTTGTGTAGCATATGTCAGAAGATCTAGTTACATAGGAGTGGTGCCCAAAAGGAGGATAATCACATGGTCTGTGAAGTGGCAGAGTGCTAGCTTCCTTTTTACTGAAGACAATGGCTAAATCATGGTACTCCTGTGGAAGTTTGGTGAGGTCAAGGGTTTCTTCTGTCTCTGTGGATTTATAGGGTGAAGTCATTTGGGGCTGCAGGTGGGTCCCAATTCAACAGTGAATTGGATGACCAGGTGAAGTGAGGGTCATGAGTGGAGAACCAAGGGTAACTCAAGATGTTGGGTGAGTTGATAAGGAGGATTTGAATGGACTTGTGGTTCTCTCCAATTCTCATATGCACAGGCCATGTGCACCCTCTGACCATCCCCAGCCTTAAGGGACTCCCATTAATGGACATGATGCGCCGGAATCCACCAGAGCCTCCTACGCACGTAAAGCTATCAGGGTGTGGAGGGGTACAGAAAGAGAGTGTCAAGTTAGGGTACTGGAACGAAGGGCCAGAGACAGCGTACCAGAGAGAAGGCTCTTTGTCCCTTCCTGGTGTTGCCATTCCCCAGACACAGTGGGCATCTGATGCGTAGGTGCACAAGCTGTTTGTCCACTGATGCTCACTCTCATGGGGGGTGAACTCTATAGGTTCTGGAGGCATTGCTGATGAGGGTCCTGCAGCCTCAAATGTTTCTGGGAACAAAACTGGGATACTGACTGGAGATCTGGAGATTTATTCCATAGGACGCTTGTCAATGCAAAGAGTCAGAGTGAAAGGCTTTCGAGGCCAATGTGTATTTCCAGCTATACAGCTCATCTTTTAGGTTCTCTGAGAGGTTGTGATGGCAATGTGCAGCAATGCTTCCACAATCCAGCTGTAGTTCAGTGCTGAATTCCTCATATTTATTGCAAATGGGAATTTTATTGTCCTAGTTCGCAGTGGCTCAGGTCAGAGTTCGCACAATCAAGAGAGAGATCACAATGACAATATTGGCTCAGTCTGTAGAATACAAAGATGACTGGAGCTCACACTGGGACAAAAAGTTGAAGCAATAGGTTTGAGATCCATCGAAGCATTCAGGCACTGGAATCCAGGGCTCAGAGGTGGAGGTTGATTGTTTTGGGGTTGCTTAATGTAGGGCTTTTAGTGCCATTAACTGTGGTGTTAACTGTTTAGGCTAACAAAATGGCTTCTCAGTATTGTTATAATGAAATGGCTTCTCTGTAATGTTACTTAATGCTGTAATGGGTTTCTGTAGCTGGAAAGTTTGGGTTATAACTGTAGATAAGGAGGGAACTAACCAATGGAGAATTGTTATGCTATCTTGTATGTGTGAGCTGAGTGAGAATTCACGGTCTTTTTCAGGAGGCAAGTGAGGAGGATGGATGTGTGAGGAGTGGACAGCGGTTCCAGGGTGGCGGATACTGGAAGTCGGAGGTTCGGATGGTGGCCAAAGGCTTGGAAGATCATTGTGGATGGAACTGGAGGCATGAGCTCCAACGTATTAATATATTACGTGCACAAAATGATAAACTTACTGATTTGGCATCTTTAGGTTATCTGTTTCTACTAACCTATCACTGAGAAATAACTATAAAGTTGCAATTATTTACTCACCTTTGGTGTATTGTCTGATATTTGTGTTGCGGGCATGCACTGGGGGGGGGGGGAATTACACTGTATTTACACCGAAGTATTGCACTATTGGTGGGATGACAGCAGTTCACCCTAGGCGAATGGGGGGTAAATTTGGGGTACAGATGCTACATTAATAAGACGGAAAGTTGGTCAAGAGTGTCAAGTAGAATCTTAATGGTTTCCTGCTGCTTCTGTCAGCAGGTGACTTCCTTTAGGCGAGCAAACACTGTTGGGTCAACTGCAGGTTCACCCATCCTGTCAGGAACTCTAGACGAGGCTTGACCCAAGAGCAGAGCAGTAGAGATGGTTCAGCAGTGAATGGTGATAGACTGTAAAGTACACAAACCAAGACAGAGCTGATCCTCAGCATGACAAAGCAACAAGGTAACAAAAGGCTCGGAGCAACTGGGTGAGGCTGGCTGGTATGATGGATCACCCAGGACTGTAGATGAAAGCTGGATTTAAATAGGCTGTAGGTGCTGAGGCAGAAATGAGTGGTGGGTGACTCCTGTTAGCTGGGTGGAGACTGGGAGGTGCCTGTCTGTGCAGTTCTGACATACTGACCTCAGAACTCACAGAACCAGAATGGAAGCAAGTCACCCTTGATCCCATGAGACCACTGGAGCAAGCATTTCCAGTTGTACAATCATAGCTCAGAGTAAATGGTAATTGGCCGAGGAACCAGTCATTCAGGGCCACAGTCATGAATGACATAGGACATCAGGAAGATTTCCACTATAATCCAGTACTCTATTATTTTTGAGCATTGACCATTGTTAATCTGTCAAGGTAGAAGAAAGTGAAGCAGGAGGGACATCAAGTGCTCAAAAGTATGTCAGGTTCAGGAATAACTTTTGAAAAAGAGATAGAAAAAGAGAAAAGCTGAAAATAAGTATGTTCCATTGCTTTGCGAAAGGGCAGAAATGCTGGACCAATTCAATACTATTGCAAAGGACTCACAGGGACAGAGAGTGGAATGAGTTCTTCCTCTGCTATATCACTCCAACACTCTTGCATCATTTCTATCAACAACCGGCACACCCAAGGATGTGCTGGGGGCAGCCCACAAGTGTCACCACATATTTGGGCACCAACATAGCATGCCCAAAATGCATAGCAGAACAAGCCTCTTTCCCATCCCTCTCACCCTCCGACCCACCCACACATCCAGGCAGCCCTCCAACCACAGGACAGGTCACCTCTGAGCCTCTATTCCCTGTACCTGGCTTCCCATGCTCACAGATATTGGGTCTGGAGCTTTGGATTCAGCCCAGGATGCCAGGGCCCTCACAACCTCTTTGGCCCTTCCAGACTTTACAATACAGCAAGTGTCAAGGTGGTACAGTGAGCTGAGAGTGCTGTGCTGTGACTACTCGGGTGGAAGCTGAGGTGAGGGCTTTCCAGTGTATGCATATTAAATGTTGGCCTCATCTCTGCAGTTTGGTTTGATCAAAACCGTTGTGATTCAAACTTAGCAGGGCTATAGCCATGAATGACAAAGGATGTCAGTAAGATTTACACTGTAATATGTTACACTATAACTCTTGAGTGCTAACCATTGTTAATCTGTCAAGGTAGAAGAAAGTGAAGCAGGAGGGATGGAGCTGTAGCTGGCCTTGACATGCTTTACAAATCCACTGTTCCTGCTTCGGAAGGCCTTATTTAGAGCAAATGACTGAAGGATTAGATTTTCCATGTTTCCATAAGTTACATAAGAAGACACGTTGACCCAGCAATCACTGAGCAATCCCACCACTAATTTCACAAACAAGAGGAAATCTTCAGATGCTGGAAATCCAAGCATCACACACAAAATGCCGGAGGAACTCAGCAGGCCAGGCAGCATCTATGGAAAAGAGTAAACAGTCATCGTTTCAGGCCAAGACCCTTCATCAGAACTACTTTCCCCTTTATCATTTTTTTCCTATCAACTCCTAATAGAATCCACTATTCACCTACAATCAGGGTGCAATTTGTTACAGAGAACAATTAACCTATGAACCTATACACCCTTGGTATAGGGGAGGAAAATGAGGCATCTGGGGGAAGATCAGATTTATTTGTGATCTTAAGATGGGACAGACATTATGTAGGTAGGAAGGCTCATTTGATTGTTATATCTATGAAACTTTGACCACAGATTGTTACTCAATGTGTCTGTGACTGTGGTGAGTTCATTACTCTATGTCTCAGTCTCCGGTGTGTTTCTTTGCCTAATGTAGGAAAAGGATCCTCAGTACAGGGTGGTTGGTCTCTGATAACTCTGTTTCTATATTGCATATATATGGAATACTTGCCTTGTTATTCGTCTATAAGAACATGAGGCAGGGGTCAAGGTGCACCAGGCAAGAGCTGAGGCATGGTGACGCAGACATTGCCACAACTAATTATAATGTGAAACGCATTAACTTAGAGCCATTCATAACCTGGTCACCTTAAGATGTTTCAAAGACAATTAACTATTTTTCCAGAGTGTATATATGTGACAAGTAATTTGTTCACAGCAAGATCTCACAGACAGCAGTATGATTTTGATAAGGTATCTTCATGTTTCAAAGTACACTTACTATCTGAGTACACAAGCTGAAATTTGTCCTCTTCACAGACATCCACGAAACAAAGAAACCCCATTGAGCAACAGAACCATCAAAATTGTGATTTATCATTGTTTTATTGATCTTTTTGGTTTATTGATGGATAAATGTTGGGCTAGGAATCAGGGCATCTCTTTTATTTTTCTGAAAACAGTGAAGAGTAGAGAAAAGGAACTGGCCCTTTGGTTCACAATGTACTGTGGGGAATTTTTGTTGAGTAAGAAGACCAGTCTGGACTAGGGCTATAAGTTACAGTTCTCTGATTTAAAGAAGACAGTATTATAAAAACAAAACCATTTCTAACGTTGTCACTTATTCAGTATTCAGTCAATTTAATATGACACCATCCACCATTTATATAGTTCAGAATCAAAGCACATAGTGCATTCACCTAATAAATAATGAATATTTTCACCTCTTAACCTCTAACATTGCTACAATTGTGTGTAACCTTCATATAGTATTCACTCTAAATGGGATTAAAATTGTGATTTTGAGCAGACAAGGAAACAATCTGTAGACTCTAAGTATCTGTGCTAGTTAATGCCAGATAACCTTTGTGGGCTTTGCAACACAATGCTGTCAAGTTCTGTGATCCCATTGGCCTGGACCTGGAGAGACAAGTGATGGTATCAGCAGAAGAACTGAAAACTAGTTCCAAAACTGACATCAGGCAGCCGAACTTCCTTCCCATGTGCTGTGTGATTTATTACCCTGCCTGATGAGATAAATATTACAGAAGCTTTGAAGCAGAATCACCCGCCCGGCTACAGATACCCTTTGGTTATAGCTATCTCCTGGACAGTTCTGTCATCATCAGGTGTGGTTGAGGAAGTTTTTCCATTGTAGATTCTATTACTGAATAGTAAGCAAATAAAAGAGACAGAGGCCAAACTAATTAAACTAGTCATTAAACACCTAACTAATCTATTTTGTCTACACGGCATCCATATCATTCCATTCTCTGCACATTCATGTGAATCAGAATCAGAAACAGGGTTTAATACCACTGGCATAAATTGTGGAATTTTTCTGTTTTGCAGCAGCAGTACATTGTAATACTTAATAAAAAGACTATAAATTACAATAAGCAGTACATATAAAAGAGAAAATTAAATTAAATAAGCATTGCAAAAAGAGAGAACGAAAATATTGAGGTAGTGTTCATGAGTTTATTGTCCTTTCAGAAATCTGATGGTGAAAGAGAAAAAGCTGTTCTTAAAACATTTGGTGTGGGTCTTCAGGCTTCTGTACCTCCTCCTTGATGGTAGCAATGAGAAAGAGGTATGACCTGGGTACGGGGGTCCTTAATGATGGATGAAGCCTTTTTGAGACATCACCTTTTGAAGATGTCCTAGATGCTGGGAGATTAGCACTTATGATGGAGCTGGCTGAATTTATAATGTTCTGCAGCTTTTTCAAATTTTATGCAGTGGCCCCTCCCTACCAGATGGTAATGCTACCAGTTAGAGTGCACTCCACTGTACTTCTGTGCCTACCTCTTAAACACCTCTATTGCATTTGCCTCCATCACCACCCCAGTGTTGCATTCCAGGCACCTGCCATTCTCTGTGTAAAAAAATTGCTACCCCCTCCACATCTCCTTTGAACATATCCCATCTCAATTTAAATGTAGGCTTTGGACAGGATAGATACAACCCAGTGCTTGGAAATACAGAGAACTATTTTGATAGAAGGATTGAGAAAAGGCAATATAACCTAGAGGCACATTTCTAGCATGGCGCAAGAACAGGGAGATCTCAAAGAAAGTGACAGAGTAGGTTGGAAGATTGGTTGAAAACCATCCCTACCTTTCCAAACAGAGAGAAAGGAAGAGAGAAAGGACATTGTAATGAACATTTTTTATACAGGTTTGGCTCCAAGTGGAGTATTGCATCCCATTCTAGGCACCACATTTTAGAAAAGATGTGAGGATTTTGGTGTGGGTGTGGAGGAAGATTTACCCTCAATAGATTCCAGGGATGAAGAATTTTAGTTCTGTGGACAGAGTACAGAGGCGAGAATCATTCCCTTTGGAACAGGGGAGGCGGTGAGGAGATCTGATAGATATTTAAAATCATGAAGGATGAAGACCTAGGGAGAAAGTGTTCCTGTTGGTAGGTGGATTAAAAACCGAGGACATAGAATGAGGATGATTGGCAAATGAACTAAAGATGACATGAAGAGGAACTCTGCATGCAGAGAATAGTTAGCATTTGAAATGCAAAAGGGAACTGGTGGAGGTAGATTCATTAGGGAGCTGGACGGATACCTGCTCTCGAGTGCTGCCTGTCAAGGAGCTTGCATGCTCTCCCTGTCATCCTGTGGGGTTCCTCTGAGTGTTCTGGTTTCTTCCCACCCCCCAAAGATGTGTGACTTTAGGTTAATTGGCTGCTGTAAATTGCGCATAATGTGTAGGTGGGGAAAGTAGATAGCAATACTGTGGAATTAATGGAGGATTAGTGTAAATGGGTTGCTGATTGTTAGTGTGTACTCAGTGAGACAAAGGATCTGTTTATGTGCTGTATCTCTCTATGATTCAATGATTCTAAGTATTCCGAGCTGTGAAACATGTTGAAAGAGTCGATGAGAAGAATCCGTTTACTTGCAGATAATCGGAAGAAACAGATTTAAGATAATTGGCAAAATACACTGCGGTGAAAGGAATGAGGGAGTGGGTGGGCTGGGGTAAATTATTTTACATAGCTAGTAATAGTCTAGAATGCACTATCTGAGTGGTTGGAGGGAGACTTACCTGCAACTTCCAGCAGGAAAAATATATCAATTTGTGAATCAAAGTCTTGCAGGAATAAATGCAGAAAGTGTGTGAGAGAGTCCCTTTCACAGTGCTGGTACAGGCACAATGCTCACATTAACACTGGCTCTGCTCTGACTCACGGGTGAAAGGAGGCAAGTCTCATCCCTCAGATGGTTGTCCCAGAGGAGAAATGCTGCTGTCTAATCTCAGCCCTCTTCCCACTGCACATATCTTGCATTCATTAGAAACAGTGGAGCAGTGATGTCCCAGAAGGAAGATTTCTGATCCGTCGATCTGCCCTTTCCATCAGTCAGCCTCATGCATTTGATGGCCACACACATAACAATCCACGATTGTAACTCATTGAGTCACGGAATCACTGAGTCACTATGTTGTGGGTTTAAGCCTTACCCTAGCATCTTGACATTAAAATCCATGTGGACAATTTGAGCTGAACTGTTAGTGATGTTGGCTGTGAGTTCAGGTCCGAACTGCTCTCAAGTGGTTACAAGAGATTCCATGGGATTGAGAACAATGGCAGTCCCTCTGATATCATGATTAGTAATCATCCTTCAAATAACATCAGTAAAGCAGATTAACTGATTTTAGCTTAATTCTCTCTCTGGGAACTTGCTGCATGTGCATTTCTTTTCTACCCAAAGAGATGAGTTACTAAACAACTCAACCTTCTTTGCCCCCTTCCATATCCCATAACCCCCTGACCCATAAAGATGTCTACCATTCCTTTAATCATAGTGGGAGCATTGGAGAAGTACTTTGGTTCCAGGAAATGCAGTATGAAGACAATGGGCCATCACGGCCTTCTCCAGAGAAGAGAAGGATGCATACTGGCTTTGCCAGTGATAGTCACAGGTAAATGAAGAATGGGTGCTTCCTCTCTTACAACAGTGTCTGCATTTCAAAGTATTCTTGATTGTCTCTAAGGTACTTTGGGACTTAAAGTCATTCAGTACTGAAGGAGACTCTTCAGCAGAACATGGCCATGCTAACCATTAATCCCATCTTCCTGTGTTTGGTTTGTACCTTTCTATGCCTTGGCAATTCAAGCACTTATATAGATAAAGCTGTGAAAGTGGCCATCTCCACCTCCCTCTCAGGCAATGTGGACCAGATCTCAATCATCCTCTGGGTGAAAAGTTCTTTCTCAGATCTCCTCCAAGTTTCGTCTTCCTTACACTTAAACTAATTTATTCTCCAACTAATGAAAGCAAGGATCTTGAATGCATTCTTCACCACCTTATCTATCTGTGTTGTCACTTTCAGCAATCCTTAGACTTGTACTTCAAGGTCACTCTGTTGCTCAATAATCCCAAAAGCCATACTACTCATTATTCATTAGCAGTCCTTTTTCATTAGCAGTCCTCCCAGAGTGCATTATCTTCCACTTATTAGGATAACATTTCATTTGTTTTTGCTCTAACCATCTCATTAGCTGATCAATATCAGTCTGTAACTGCTCTTCATCAACACCACCAGTTTTTATGTAATCTACAAACTTATTCATCACTCCTCTTTCATTCATATTCAATTCATTAATATATGTACCAATCAGTAAGGATCCCAGTTCGTTACTGCACACACCACTCACCACTGGCTTCCAATCACAGAAGTATCTCTCTAACATCGCCCTATTACTAACCTCATTTTCAATCCAGTTTGCCAATTTGGCCTGAGTCATACTGGTTCCAATATTTTGAACAACAACAGAAAATCAAAAATTAGCTAGCTGCAGACAGTTAGATAAGCATGACCTTTCTCCAATTGAATCTTGTCCCCAACATTATCTTGCACTGATCTTCCAGGTGGCACTTTGTCGAAGGTCTGACTGTAGTCCATTTGAACTACATTAATATCACCAGGTATGGCAATCTATGAGATAGTATCTGAATTAATTGTTTTTACGCTTTTCAGCTTTAAATGTACTATTATTTCTGCTGTTCACTTCAGCCTTCCATATGTCTGTTTATTTTTTTTAGTCAATATGTATTATTTTAAGTATTTCAACACTTAATCCCACTTGCCACTTGGCCCTCCCAGTTTTTTAATTGGCTAATTTCTTTTCTACAACTTCTACACATGGCACTTTCTGTCCTAACTGGTCCCTTTGCATTTGTTCAGGTCAATTTAACTTTTGTCACCATTAAATTTGGACTCAATTGAGTTCAGCAGGTTTTCTGGACCATCGTGCATTCAAGGTTATGGCATCTTTCAATTAACAACTTTCAGTATATCCTTACCAAAGAGATTAGAAAATTGAATGATGATAGCACTGTTTTTTTTTTCTTCTTAATTGAGTGGGCTCTCATCTTGAGCGGGATGACTGGTATGGGAATCTCACTGGTAAATTGGTTTATTATTATCGAATAATAATATCGAATAAAATACGAAGAAGACACATCTGCGACTATATTTCTAAGGAGTTTGAGGAGGTTTACTATATCACAAAAGGCTCGGCAAATTTCTACAGATGCAACTTGGAGAGCCCTCTAACTGCCTGGTTGCATCGCTGCCTCTGCCTGGTATCGAGGATCTGCTGCACAGGATCTGGAAAATCTGCAGAGGGTTGTAAGCTCAGTCAGCTCCATCATGGGCACTAGCCTCCCCAAGATCGAGGACATCATCAAAAGGTGAGTCTTGATTAGGGACCCCCCCCACCCACCACCCAGCATATACCCTCTTCTCATCACTAAGGAGGCGTAGGAGCCTGAAGGCACACACTCTTAGGAACAGTTTCTTCCCATCTGCCATTAGATTTCTGAACAGTTAATGAACCCATGAAAACATGGACACAACCTCACTATTTCTGTTACCTTTTTGCACCACTTATTTAATTTCTATATCTATGTATAATTCATTTAGTATATGAAAATAATTATATTTGTATTTCTGATTGTAATTTGTAGTATATTTTATGCATTGCACTGTACTACTTCTGCAAAACAACAAATATCATGAGATATACCAGTGATAATATACCAGAGTCCGACTGTGATTCTGATCCATACAGATCAGTTCATTGCAACAGGGCATTGAGGGAGTACAAGGGCACAAAATAACAGAATGCAGAATAAATGGTTTCAGAGAAAGTGCAGTGTGGGCAGACAAAAATATCAAGGCCATAATGAGGTAGACTGCAAAGTCAACAGTTCATCTTATCATGTTAGGATAGTGTTCAACAGTCGTATAATGTGTGATGGACGTTGTCCTTGAGCCTGGTTGTCTGTGCTTTCAGGATTTTGTATGTTCTGAGTTAAGAATGGTAAGGGGATGGGTGGAGCCTTTGATTATGTTGGTTACTTTACTAAGGCAGCAAGTAATGTGGATGGTGACAATATAGGGGAAGGTTAATTTCCATAATGTACCGAACTGTGGTCACAACTCTCTGCAGTGTCCTAAGGCCTTGGACAGAGTAGTTGCCATACCAAGCATATGATATGCCCAGATATGGATGCTTTCTATGATAAACAGTAAGCAAAGGTCAAATGCCAAATTTCTTTCACCTCCTGAGGAAGTAGAGAGGTTGCTTGGCCATGATGGCTTAGGAGGTGCACCACAGTAGGACCAGAACAGATTATTAGTGAAGTTCATGACTAGGAGCTTGAAGCTTTCTACCCCCTTGACCTCAGCATCATTGATGTAAACAGGAGCTGGGCACTGCTCTCCTTCCAGAAGTCAATAACCAGCTTTAGTATTTTGCTGAGATTGAGGGAAAGGTTGCTTTCATGACACCATCTCACATGTGATGCAAGTAACATTGGGGACACAGTGTTGAGAGCGAGAGTGAGGGGGGAATGAGACAATAGACAGTAGGTGCAGGAGTAGGCCATTTGGCCCTTCTAGCCAGCACCACCATTCACTGTGATCATGGCTGATCATACACAATCAGTACCCCATTCCTGCCCTCTCCCCATATCCCTTGACCCCGCTATCTATAAGAGCTCTATCTAACTCTCTCTTGAAAGCATCCAGAGACTTGGCCTCCATTGCCTTCTGGGGCAGAGCATTCCACATATCCACCACTCTCTGGGTGAAAAACATTTTCTGCATCTTTGTTCTAAACTGCCCCTTATTCTTAAACTGTGGCCCCTAGTTCTGGACTCACCCATCAGCAGGAACATGCTTCCTGCCTCCAGCATGTCCAATCCCTTAATAATCTTATACATCTCAATCAGATCCCCTCTCATCCTTCTAAATTCCAGTGTATACAAGCCCAGTCGCTCCAATCTTTCAACATATGACAGTCCTGCCATTCCGGGAATTAACCTTGTGAACCTACGCTGCACTCCCTCAATTGCAAGAATATCCTTCCTCAAATTTGGAGACCAAAACTGCACACAATACTCCAGGTGGGGTCTCACCAGGGCCCTGTACAGCTGCAGAAGGACCTCTTTACTCCTATACTCAATTCCTCTTTTTATAAAGGCCAACATGCCATTAGCTTTCTTCACTGCCTGCTGTACCTGCATGTTTGCTTTCATTGACTGATGTACAAGAACACCTAAATCTCGTTGTGCTTCCCCTTTTCCTAACTTGACTCCATTTAGATAGTAATCTGCCTTCCTGTTCTTGCCACCAAAGTGAATAACCTCACATTTATCCACATTAAACTGCATCTGCCATACATTTGCCCACTCACCCAACCTGTCCAAGTCACCCTGCATTCTCATAACATCTTCCTGACATTTCACACTGCCACCCAGCTTTGTGTCATCAGCAAATTTGCTAATGTTACTTTTAATCCCTTCATCTAAATCATTAATGTATATTGTATTTAGCTGCGGTCCCAACACTGAACCTTGCGGTACCCCACTGGTCACAGCCTGCCATTCCGAAAGGGACCCATTAATCGCTACTCTTTGTTTCCTGTCAGCCAGCCAATTTTCAATCCATGTCAGTACACTGCCCCCAGTACCATGTGCCCTAATTTTGCCCACTAATCTCCTATGTGGGACTTTATCAAAACCTTTCTGTAAGTCTAGGTACACCACATCCACTGGCTCTCCCTTGTCCATTTTCATAGTTACATCCTCAAAAAACTCCAGAAGATTAGTCAAGCATGATTTTCCCTTCATAAATCCATGCTGACTCGGACTGATCCTTCTACTGCTATCCAAATGTGTCATAATCTCATCTTTTATAATTGACTCCAGCAGCTTTCCCACCACTGATGTCAGTCTAACCGGTCTATAATTCCCCGTTTTCTCTCTCCCTCCTTTCTTGAAAAGTGGGACAACATTAGCCACCCTCCAATCAGCAGGAATTGTTCCTGAATCTATAGAACATTGGAAAATGATTACCAATGCGTCCACGATTTCTAGAGCCACCTCTTTAAGTACCCGGGGATGCAGACCATCAGGTCTCGGGGACTTATCAGCCTTCAGACTTAACAGTCTATCCAACACCGTTTCTTGCCTAATATAAATTTCCTTCAGTTCATCCTTTACCCTAGTTACTTTGGCCACTATTACATCTGGGAGATTGTTTGTGTCTTCCCTAGTGAAGACAGATCCAAAGTACTTGTTCAACTCATCTGCCATTTCCTTGTACCCCATAATAAATTCACCCATTTCTGTCATCAATGGTCCAATTTTGGTCTTAACTATTTTTTTGCTATTCACATACCTAAAGAAGCTTTTACTATCCTCCCTTATATTCTTGGCTAGTTTACCTTCGTACCTCATTTTTTCTTGGTGTATTGCCTTTTTTGTTACATTCTGTTGCTTTTTAAAAGCTTCCTCGTCCTCTGGTTTCACGCTCATCTTTGCTATGTTATACTTCTCTTTTATTTTTATACTGCCCTTTCCTTCCCTCGTCAGAGATGGTGAGGAGAGGACACAGTGGAGTTGAGAGTGAGAGTGAGGGGGGAATGAGATGGTGAGGAGAGGACACAGTGGAGTTGAGAGTGAGAGTGAGAGGGGAATGAGATGGTGAGGAGAGGACACAGTGGAGTTGAGAGTGAGAGTGAGAGGGGAATGAGATGGTGAGGAGAGGACACAGAGGAGTTGAGAGTGAGAGGGGAATGAGATGGTGAGGAGAGGACACAGTGGAGTTGAGAGTGAGAGGGGAAGGGATGGTGAGGAGAGAGAGGACACAGAGGAGTTGAGAGTGAGAGAGGAATGAGATGGTGAGGAGAGGACACAGTGGAGTTGAGAGTGAGAGGGGAAAGGGACGTTGAGAGAGAGAGGACACATTTATCTGGCTGCCTGTAGCTGGATAACCTCTGGTTATCTCTTATTATTGTCTTGAGGCAGGAGATTCAAAGCCTTGAGGGAAGATATAAACAATAGCTGTCAATGGTCCACCACGTTTTTTAGATCTGATTGACTGTTAATTTGCATTGATCTCACCCTTCACCCTGTGGGTTATTTTATTGAACGGGTGTGTGTGTGTGTGTGTGTGTGTGTGTGTGTGTGTGTGTGTTTGTTTGTGTGCGTGTGCGTGTGCGTGTGCGTGTGTGTGTGTGTGTGTGTGTGTGTGTGTGTGTGTGTGTGTGTGTGTGTGTGTGTGTGTGTGTGTGTGTGTGTGTGTGTGTGTATTCCAAGCCACAAATCCTCCTCTGTTATTCCTGGCACAGTCACCTCCATCACAAAGGGGTGGTGATGCAAGACAAGCAGCTGGTGTGTTGAAAAGGTCATTGAACAGAGGCAGGCTTGGGTTGGCAGGCACCATCTTCAGCAGCTTGCTTGTTGCAGTCTCTGACCTAATGTGAGGATAACTGGTGATTCTCTGTCTGGGAACCATGATTAACATATTAAAACATTTCTAGGCACTTCACAAGAGTATTAGCAAACAGAATTTAACACTGCACCACTGAAGCACATAGAGTAAAATCCCATTAATCTGGCGCAGTCAGTACTTTGGTGGAGTCAGGCAGGCAGATTTTCCATTCCGTTGGCTGTAGTTTCATTAATACTCCAATCTACTTCTGATTCACTTTAGAAAAGATGTCACTCAGTAACATTTAGGTGAGCTTAGTTGTTTCCAATGGAGCCCAGTAAACGGAAGCAGGTGAATTTCAATGAAGTGAGGTAGACAGAAGCAGGTGAGTTTCACGCCAAGGTGCCAGCAGTACCAAGTGAGCTCTGGAGCTGGAACCCCAGGAAGTGCACTGGGATCTTGGGAAATGGTCTTCCAGTGACCCAAATCTTCAGCCTCTCGCTCTGGCAGTGTGGAGTACCCACCTGATTCAGGCAGGCTTCAATCATACTGGTGCTCAGGAAGAGCATGGTGACCTGTCAAGATGACTATCGCCCAGTGGCACTTACATCCACAGTGATGAAGTGTGTTGAGAGATTGGTGTTGAAGCAAATCAGCTCCTGTCTGAATGGTGACCTGGATCTGCTCCAATTTGCCTACCGAAGCAACAGGCCTACAGTAGATGCTATCTTGTTGGCTCTTCCCACAACCCTGGAACATCTGGACAGCAAAATTGCATACATGAGGATGTTCTTTATTGGTTACAGCTCAGCAGTTAACACCATCAACCCCTCATAACTAATCAGTACATTCCAAGATCTGGGCCTCAATACCGCCTTGTGCAATTGGATCTTGGATTTCCTCATTTGTAGACCCCAGTCAGTTTGGATTGGCAAAAACATCTCCTTCACAATCTCCATCAGCACAGGAGCACCACAGGTATGTGTACTTAGCCCCCTGCTCCACTTGCTTTACACCTTTGACTGTTGCTAAATACAGCTCCAACACTATATACAGGTTTACTGATGACACCACTGTTGAGGGCTGTATCAAAGGGGGTGATGAACCAGCATACAGGGGGGAGATTGAAAACCTGACTGAGTGGTGTAATACTAGCAATCTCTCACTCAATGTCAATAAGACCAAGGAACCGATTGTAGACTTCAGGAGAGGGAAATCAGAGGTCCATGAGCCAGTACTCATCAGAGGATCTGAGGTGAAGAGGGTCAGTAACTTTAAAAACCTGGGTGTCACTAACTCAGAGGACCTGTCCTGGGCCCATCATATAAATAGTATTGTGAAGGAAGTACCTCTACTCCTTCAGGAATCTGCGGAGGTTCAGCATGTCATCGAAAACCTTTGCAAACTTCTATAGAGGGGTGTGGTGGAAAGTGTGCTGACTGGCGCATCACAGCCTGGTATGGGAACACCAACGCCTTTGAGTGGAAAATCCTACAAAAAATAGTGGATTCAGCCCAGTACATCACAGGTAAAACCTTCCCAACCATTGAGCACATCTACACAAAATGTTGCTGCAGAAAAGCTCCATCCATTATCAAAGATCCTCACCACCCAGGCAATGCTCTTTTCTTGCTGCTGCCAACAGGTAGAAGGTACGGGAACCTCAGGACTCATACCACCAGGTTCAAAAAGAGTTACTACCCATCAACCATCGGGGTTTTGAACAAAAAGGGATAGTTACACTCATTTAAGGACTCTGTAATATTGTTATTTCATGCTCATTATTTATTGCTATTTATTTATATCTACATTTGCCCAGTTTGTTCACAGTTCACAGTTACTGCTCTATATATTTGCTAAGTATGCCCACAGAAATAGAATCTCAGGGTTGTATGTGGTGACATGTATGTACTCTGATGTTAAATATAGCTTTGACATTTTGAACTTTGAACTTAGAGAGGAAGTACAGGAGTCATGGTGTAGAAGAGAATGCAAGAGCAGGGGTCCAAATGAGTGGAAAGTTTAAGCATCACCTGGTGAGCCAGGTTCTGCACAGTTGCAGTCAGTAACTTTAAATTCTTTGGTGCTTTCATTTCAGAGGAACTGTCCTGGGACCAGCATGTAAGTGCCATTACAAAGAATGTAATGGCAGCGCCTCTACTTTCTTAGTAGTTTGTGAAGATTCAGCATGTTATCTAAACATTGACAAACTTCTATAGATACACAGTGCAGAGTATTTTGGCTGGGTATAGAAGCAACAATTGACTTCATTTGGATCTTTTCACATCACTCCAGAAGTTAGACCAGTATTGCCTTGTGTCAGGCACCTCCCAGCTTCCATCCAGCTAACAGGAGTTACAGCCACATATTTCCAATTCATCACCTGCAGCCTATTTAAACCTACTTCTCACCCACAGCCTTTGTTCACTCATCCAGCCAGCCAGCCTCAACTAGTTGCTCCTAGCCTTCAATTACCTTGTTGCTTTGTCAGGTTAATCATCTGTTCTCTCTTGTTTTACGATCCCTTGTGGCTTGTTATTTTGCAGTTTATTAGTAAAATATTGTTTACCGCTGAAGTCATCTCTGCTGCTCTACTTTAAGATCAAGCCTCCTCTACACTTCCTGACAGGATGAGCGGGCCTATGATCAACCCAGCAGAGTCATGCATCAACAGGGGCACACAATACCGTACCAGAGTAGCAGGAAACCATTGACTATGTTTGCTACTCTCAACCAACTCTCCATCTCGATAAAGCAACCCCACACCAGTCAACGTTCTCCCTCGGGGCCCTGGATTCCTGTACCCAAGTGCTTCGATGGATCCTTTAACCTGATGCCAAAACTTATTATTCCGGTGAGTCCTACAGCTGGAGTTCCAGCCATCTCTCTATTCTACAGACCCAGCCAAGATGGCCTTCATCATCTCTTTCCTGACTCGGCAAGCAGTGACCTGGGCTGTCTCTAACTGGGGCAATAAAACTACCATTTGCAATACATATGAGTAATTTGCTGCTGAAATGTGCCGAGTTTTTGACCATCCAGGAAGTGTTAGGGAGACAACAGATTAGATACTTCACATGCATCAAAGCTCACACTTGGTGTTTGATTACACTATGGAAATCGTGGCAGAGAGTGGTGGGATTGCAGAAGTGCTGCTGGCCCATTATCATCTCGGCCTTTCAGAGTGCTTGAAAGATGAGCTGTCTACCTGGAAGATGACTGCCAACCTCAAAACTCAGTCCCTCCGTTTTGATAAAACGGCCCTCCAAATCATCAGCCAGAACTGCATTTGCTTTCCAGAATCACTTTAGGCTGCAGGAACTTCATCACCAGTGCCTCCAGAATCCATGCGGTGAAGGAGAACTCCCTTAAACCTCCCCAAGAGCATGAGCATCAGTGGAGAAACAAATTGTGTGCTTCCAGCAGGGCTGTCAATCACCCGCACATCAAGTTCTCACCAAGTCCAGGAAGTGGCACCAGCAGGTAGAGATCAGAATCAGAATCAGAATCAGACTTTAATCGCCAAGTACCTGTGCACATACAAGGAATTTACTTCCGGCAGATGTTGTCTCTCTGCTCATAACAATAATAATGATAAATATAAATGAAAATATAGATTATACATACAGGTAGTGCAATCCAAGTAATAGTTAGCCGACAGTTAACCAACAGTTAACTGTTCAGCAAAGTGACCGCAGTAGGGAAAACACTTCTCCAGTGCCTATTAGTCTTAGTCTGGAGGGATCTGAAGCGCCTACCAGACGGAAGCAGTTCAAACAGTCCGTGCGCAGGATGGAAGGAGTCCTTTATGATGTTCCCCACCCTCTTCTTCAACCTGGAAGAGTACAGGTCCACAATAGAGGGCAGGGAGGCTCCAATGATGAGAGACTTTCTATCTAGTAAGCTCCCCTACACCCCGGGTCTCTTGTTCCAATACTGACTCACTCTTGCTGTCCTCCTGCACATCTGAGCATCTAAGTACAAAGATGCTGTGGTGCATTCCAGTGTAGCAGGCAACTTTCCGGACCCTCAACCACTCACAACGACTCGGCACCTGCAAGCTGGGACATGATCTCCTCCCATGTTGGCAATTTAAATTTCTCTCCCTTGATGGCTTTATTGAGATCTCTTGAGTTTAGACATGTCCGCAATGCTCCATTTATCTTTCGCACAATGAGCTCACCCAATCTGTTGGTTCTTCAATTTTTCTGTCTGACATTTATCAGTTCCATGTGTGCTAGTTTCTGTTTAAGTTTGCCTTTAAGTGCAAAAGGAACTTTCCTGCATGCATAGACAACAGGAGCCACTACCTCATCTATGTGAATTTTGTGTAATCATCTGAACCCCTCAAAGACATCTGGGTACTCTTCCATAAGTGTTGTGTGGTCACCTTTGGTCTATGAAACCACTACCAAAACACTTTAGGTTGAGCTTTTCATATGCACTCAGACCTAGTATTAGCTGTACTCACATTTTTACCATCAGTAGCTGTGCCTTTAAGTGCTGCCTCTTGTGCTTCAAACTCAATATACAGCCTGTTTTTACTGGAACATTCTCTCCAGTATAACTTTACACTTTTAACTTCACTGAGTAAATCTTCCTCTTTACTGTGAGAGTCTTGTAATCATCCATGGATAACAGACTCACCTGGGCTCCCGTGGCAAGCTTCAATGGAATTACTGTCTCATTTACAGTCACTGGAACAATCCATTTTGTTTTAGCAGCATCAGCAGTCTGGGGAGAATCAACAAAGACTTCCTCCATTTCCTCATTAAGCATGTGCACCTTTCCCTTGGTATCCCCAGCTTTGCAGCACTTTGCAAAATGATTCTTCTTCCCACAATTATTGCAGGACTTTCCATAAGCAGGAGACATCATTGGAATGGGAATACCTCCACATTTGTTGCATTTGCTGTTTGAGCTTTCCTTTCTGCTTTGGGAAATGCCTGGTACTCTGCCCCTCTGTTTTCACAGCATGCACTGTTGTGTCTGCCCTGTGCAGCTCCCTAGCTTGTGCTTGAGTGGTCTCCTCTGCCCTACATGTATTCACAGTCTTTTCCAGCATCAAATCCTTTTTGCGCAGCAGTCTTTCTCCAAGCCCGTTATCTGGGATTTTGCAAACTATTCTGTCTCTACCTAGTGAGTCTCTCAAATCTCCAAACTCACAGGACTTAGTCAATGTGTGAAGCTCAGCTAAGCATTGGTCAAAGCTGACATCTTGCTTCTGGACAACGGGAGAAAAGATACTTATATCTCCCAAATGTGATATTTTAACTTGGGACAAAATACTCCTCAAACTTTGTCATCAGAGTGTCCAATGTAATGGCTATCTCATCAATTTGAAAGCTGTTATAGATATCCAAAGCATTTCCGCCAATTACGTGCAGAAAACTGCCCACAAAATGCAGGAAGAACTCAGCAGGCCAGGCAGCATCGCTTGTTGCTTTGATTTCCAGCATCTACAGATCCTCTCTTGTACATGCAGAAAAACATACTTCCAATTTTTCAATCAGTCCCTCCCACTCTGCTAGCCACTAAATAAAATAAATCACTGTTTGAAGTGTTTCCAGATTGCCGATAAACTGCATAGTTTCAGGAGGACTCAGGTAATCCACAACAGGAACTCTCAGCCTCTCAGCTGAAATTCTTGATGAAATCGGTGACTGCTGAACTTCAGGAACAACATGTTCTCTCGGCTCCCTGGCCAACTTTTTACCGTAGTAACCTCACTTGCTGCTCACACCTTTTGTACTCACACAGTCTTTCTGTCAGTGGCGCACAATATTCATTTACTCTCTATGTTCAGTCCTCACACTGACTTCTGACACCATGATATGTTTGTTCATAATAAAACAGACTTGACTTCACTCAGTAAACACTACAGCATTTTATGAACTGCCGGCTTTGCCCACTGGGAGCTGAAGTTCTTTACTATGCTCCCATATTAACACAGAAAGTACTGAACACTTCCTGGCTGGACTGACCACCATAAACTTAAATCCATACAACAAACCTACCAACTCAACCCATGTCAGGCTTCTTTGAGCAATTCAATATCATCTCTGACTGGCCAAGTTCCAAGACACTCAGGCAGACTCCCTGTCAGGACAGTTCATCCTGACTGAAATGGAGAGCAACCCTCAGCCCGTCATTTCACCATCCCAGATCCTCACTCCATTCGTCTGGGTCCTTGAGAACCAGATCCGCCAAGCCCCACAACGCGAGCCTGATCCGGGTTACACACCTGACCACCATATGTACATGTTGGTGCTGTGCATTCTGAGGCCCCCCAGCAGGTGCACTCCTCACCCCTCTCCGGCCACCCAGGTGCAAGAGGGACTCTGGATTTTCTGCAATGCAACGCTAGTTCTAGTGGCCCATCCTAATCACAGATGTACCTCTGCCCGCAATGTGCTCAATTCAATTCCTCCAAAGTTGGCCAGGGAGCCGAGAGAACATGTTGTTCCTGAAGTTCAGCAGTCACCGATTTCATCAAGAATTTCAGCTGAGAGGCTGAGAGTTCCTGTTGTGGATTACCTGAGTCCTCCTGAAACTATGCAGTTTATCGGCAATCTGGAAACACTTCAAACAGTGATTTATTTTATTTAGTGGCTAGTGGCTCCTGTACCATGATGCCCATGATTGCTCAACAGCATGGATTTCATCAAAGGTTTGTCAACTACCAATGGGGCCAGAGTGATCATGACAGTGGTGGTTATCCAAGATGGACAACTTCATTGCCCTCCCCAAGCTGAGACAGCGGACCTGGTTCTCCAACATGCAGTTTGCTCCATGGTCTCCCTCAGGACATTGTGTCACACTGGGTCTACAATTTGTCTCCCATTTCTGGCGAGCCTTCTGCTCCCTCCTCTGCACCTTAGTGAGTTTGTCCTCTGGCCAGTTAATCAGAAAAAGCCTATCAGCAAGTGGAGAAGTTTCTATGACGCTGTGCTGCCTCTAACCCTCCCACATGGAAGAAGTACCTCGTCTGTGTCGAACTGTCCCACAATTTACACACCTCTACTGCTCACTTTGAAATGCTCCATGGCTACCAACCCTTTTCGTTCCCTGCAAAGGAACCTATGGTGGAGGTCCCTTCCATCAGCTGATGATGGTTCGCTGATATTCCACAGATTCACTGCTCTCTGGGAAAAGCTTCCTCCTAATCTCCCACCGTAGTCAAACATCTGTGCTATTCTGAAGTTCAGAACCCAACCTGGGAACCCTCATATGCACCAACTCCACCCTCCCACTTCATCTTCTGACTTACCTGACCCAAGGGCTCCTGCCCTAACCCTCAGAACATCCTGATTCCTTCACTTGTTAAAACCAAAGCTTTGATCCCCCAAAACTATCAACTCCTTATTTTCCTCCAATCCTTCCCGCCTTCTTAACCTACATTCTCCAGGCGATATGATGGAAACAATGCATAATGAGTGCATTGATTCGCAGCCAAGACTCTGCTCATCACTAAAGGGAAGATGAGAGGTGACCTGATAGAGATATACAAGATGATAAGAGGTATGGATCGGGTGGACAGCCAGAGACTTTTTCAAGAGTGGAAATGCCTAACATGAGGGGATATAATTTTCAGGTGATTGGAGGCAAGTATGGGAGGGGGTTAGTCTGGGGTAAGTTCATTACACACAGAGTGGTGGTAGAGGTAGATGCATTAGGGGCATTTAAGAAACTTTTACACTGGTACATGGATGATAGAAATATAAAGGTTTATGCAGAAGGGAAGGGTTAGATTTATCTTTGAGTAAGTTAAAAGGTCATTACAACACCTTGGGCCGAAGGGCCTGTACTGTGCTGTTATGTTGTCATGTCACACACACACACCCCTAGCCTACTCTCCACCACCTGATCCTCAGCTGATCACTATCCTGGTAGCCCTGCCCAATTCTCAGATAAAATCCTTGTTGGCTCCAATACCACTATCCAATACCTCATCCCTTGATCTCCCAATCTTCCCCCGATCCTCCTCAATACTCAGTGGTGATCATTGACTGTGATTTCTGCCAATTCAAGTCACAATTTTTGATCAAACATACAACTGCCAGCAATTTTAACTCCTCAAAATTGGCCTCAATCTCAATTTCCCAGCATTACAACCTTATCAGAGAAAACATGCTGTGTATATTCCAGCACTTCCTTGATCATTGAATGCCACTGGCATTTGCGATGGGAAGGCCAGCTGGCTTGCCCCTGTACTTCACAGCAAGGTGCACTATGTAGTGGAGTGTAAGAACCACTTCAAAAGCAAGGACCGTGCTAAAATAAGGCGGTGGAATAAGAGGCAGTTACAAAAAGTAACCAAAGATAACCAAAACTGGTAGACTGATCAAACCACAGATAAATGAGAGTTGATAAAGAATGCAGGGGCTGCAAGGGCTCTTAGATTAGAGGACACAGAGACAGAGGCAAAGCAGCATTAGTATTTGAAAACAAGGATGCAAAAAGTCAAGATCTTGTTGGACTGGGAGCAATCACAGGATAGAGTACTGGCATGATGAGTGGAACTTCTGTTGTTTGAAAAAGGCTCTAAAAGTAATCTGGGAAATTATAGACCGATAAGTTTGATATGGGTAGCAGGTAAATTATTGGAAGGAGTACTAAGAGATAGGATCTACAAGTATTCGGATAGACAGGGACTTATTAGGGAGAGTCAATATGGCTTTGTGCGTGGTAGGTCATGTTTCACAAATCTATTAGAGTTTTTCGAGGAGATTACAAGAGGTTACAAGGAAAGTGGATGAAGGGAAGGCAGTGGATGTTGTCTACATGGACTTCAGTAAGGCCTTTGACAAAGTCCTGCATGGGAGGTTAGTTAGGAAGATTCAGTCACTAGGTTTACATGGAGAGGTAGTAAATTGGATTAGACATTGGCTCAATGGAAGAAGCCAGAGAGTGATGGTGGAGGATTGCTACTCTGAGTGGAGGCCTGTGACTAGTGGTGTGCCATGGGGATCAGTGCTGGGTCCATTGTTATTTGTCATCTATATCAATAATCTGGGTGATAATGTGGTAAATTGGATCTGCAAATTTGCTGATGATACAAAGATTGGAGGTGTAGTGGACAGTGAAGAAGGTTTTCAAAGCTTGTAGAGGGATTTGGACGAGCTGGAAAAATGGGCTGAAAAATGGCAGATGGAGTTTAATACACATTTGTGTGAGGTGGAAGGACAAACCAAGGTAGAACATACAAGGTAAATGGTAGGGCACTGAGGAGTGCAGTAGTGCAGAGGGATCTGGGAATACAGATACAAAATTCCCTAAAAGTGGTGTCACAGGTAGATAGGCTTGTAAAGAGAGCTTTTAGTACATTGGCCTTTATAAATCAAAGTATTGAATATAAGAGTTGGAATGTTATGGTGAGGTTGTATAAGGCATTGGTGAGGCCAAATTTGGAGTATTGTGTGCAGATTTGGTCACCAAATTTCAGGAAGCATATTAATAAGGTTGAAAGAGTGCAGAGAAGGTTTACAAGGATGTTGCTGGGACTTGAGAAACTGAGTTACAGAGAAAGGTTGAATAGGTTAGGAGTGTAGAAGAATGAAGGGTGATTTGATAGAGGTGTATAAAATTATGATGGGTATAGATAGAGTGAATGCAAGCAGGCTTTTTCCACTGAGGCTAGGGGAGAAAAAAACCAGAGGACATGGGTTAAGGGTGAAGGGGGGGAAAGTTTAAAGGGAACATTATGGGGGGCTTCTTCATGCAGAGAGTGGTGGGAGTGTGGAATGAGCTGCCAGATGAAGTGGTAAATGAGGGCTCACTTTTAACATTTAAGAAAAACTTGGACAGGTACATGGATGAGAGGTGTATGGAGGGATATGGTCCAGGTACAGGACAGTGAGACTAGGCGGAAAAATGTTTCAGCACAGCCAAGAAGGGCCAAAAGGCCTGTTCCTGTGCTGTAATGTTCTATGGTTCTATGGAACAGGTTTGGTGAGAATCAGGACACGAGGAACAGTTTTGATTGGTTGCAGAGGTTGTAATTTAGGAAGCTAAAGAGGAAACTATTACTATAGTTACATGTAAAAGTAACAAAGTGTGATAGAGTATTTTGACAATAGATAAGAAACAGTAGTGTAGAGTTGGATGATGCTGAGTGTTAAACATCTGTGGATTCTTTGAAACAAAGGTCTGCTATGTGGAACAGACAGTGCAGTTTGTGTTTGAGTGCAGCAATCCACTGGTTATGAGACATGGATATATCAAGGAGACAAATCAGATGGATCTCACTGCTCCAAACTGCTTGTACAATCCCCAGATCACTTGTTCAGCATATTCTTCACTACTGCTCCCATAAATCTCTCACCATCTCTGTCACTAAACATAAGAACATAAGAAATTAGAGCAGGAGTCATCCATCTGACCCTTTGAGCCTGCTCCACCATTCGATAAGGTCATGGCTATTCCGGCCATGGATTCATCTCCACCTGCCTGCTTTTATCCCATAATCTTTCCATAGAACCATAGAACACTACGGCACAGTACAGGCCCTTCAGCCCTCCATGTTGTGCTGACCCATATAATCCTTAAAAAAAGTACTAAACCCACACTACCCCATAACCCTCCATTTTTCCTTCATCCATGTGCCTGTCCAAGAGGCTTTTAAATACCCCTAATGCTTTAGCCTCCACGACCATCACTGGCAAGTCATTCCAGGCACTCACAACCCTTTGTGTAAAAAACTTACCCCTGATGTCTCCCCTAAATTTCCCTCCCTTAATTTTGTATGTATGCCCTTTCGTTTTCTTATGATATTACAATATTTTGTTTCCTTACAATGCAAAAATTAATCTCACCGCTTCTAAAATATACGTATCTAATGAGGTAGACTTTGTTGTTTCCACAGATTCACTGCTCTCTGGGAAAAGCTGTTTCTCCTCATCTCCATCCTAAATCTACTCTTCTGAATCTTGAGACAATGTCCCCTAATTCTATCTCGTTTACCAGTGGAAACTTTCCTGCCTCTAACCTATCTATCTTTTTCATAATTACTGAATATATTTTATAATATACCCTCCCATTGTTCTGAATTTGTGCAAGTATAGTCACCAGCAAATCAATCTCTTCTCACAGGCTAACCTCCTCATCTCCGGAATCAACCAGTTAAACCTCCTCTGTAACCCCCAATGCCAATATACTTTTACTCAAATAGGGAAACCAGAACTTCACATAATAGTCCAGGTGTGACCTCACCAGTACCTGTACAATTGCATCATAATCTCCCTGTTCTTAAATTCAATCCCTCTGGATAACTTCTGCCATTTTTTTCAGTACTCTACGATGCATTCCATCACTACAAGTGGACTTGTCTACATTTAGACTGACTGAGTTTCTCAGCAACATCTCTTTAGTGACTGTGCTTGTACTGGAGGCCTCACCTTTCATCATATTCATAGCATCCCTCCTTGGCCTGTTAAGCATGTCTTCCACCATGAAGTCGGACACAATAAAGGCATTCTAAGCCTCTGCCATTTCTCTTTACCCATTATTAATCCCCCTTCTTGTCTTCTGAAGGACCTACATTCACTTTAATCACCCTTTTCTGTTTTATAATTAGAAAAACTTTTGCTATTTTAAATTTTGTGGAATTTGCTTTCATAATCGATCTCCATTTTATTTATTACTGCTTTTCAAAGTTTTCCTGTCCTTCCAGTTTCCCACTACTCTTGGCAACTCTGTATGCATGAGCTAAAGGAGATGTTGTCTGAATGCTGATCCTTCTCCAAGTCTGAACTTTCATGAGGAAGGTTCTGTGGTTGCTACGTCCAGGAGTATCAGAACATCTTTTTTGTGAATACAGGCTTTATGCCTTCACACTTGGCAGCCAATATAATGGCTTTCCCTTACTCCTTTTCAATATTTTAATCATCATACTGCAGTGCACCCACAACCAATCTTCTTCATCCTTGAATCCTTGCCATTTTAAAATCAAGACCGGCCATGTTTCCTCTCTTATTTTTCTATTATCAGGTCTGTCAATTCTTTACCTACTTCAGGCACCCATCTCTCCCTTCAAAAACATTGTAACAGCAACCCAGTGACATTCAGTCATAACACTCTGACCCACTCTGTATTCCCCCTGGTGCTCTGCAGGCTGGCTCTGACCCCCAGGGTTTCTTCAGTAAGATGGCACCAAGAACGTCCTGGAACTGAGTAATGTTGATAGTTAAACCTATACCACTTAAATGCCAATGCTTCAGTCTTATAGACAGCTATTTGGCAGTTAGGAGGGCTGCTGGGCCGTGGTTTCTGTCTTATGGCTCCACACTGCTTTCCACCAATTGTCAGAATGCACAGGAGAATCAATATTTGGTCATTTTCCTTCATAAAAGCATGCTCTTTCTGCAGAATAATCAGTACTGAAGTTTGTTGTGGGTTGCTGTACAGCTGTGTTAAGGGAGGGAAATATCAAAACATACAGAAGTAGTTTTTTCAGGATTTCAGGAATCTGTAGATGGTAAGGCAGCATATTTCAGGTGGTGGCAAAGCTATTGATGCACAAGCAGCTTTCAGTAGGAAATGTCCTTAAGACTAAACCCAAGCACTTTCCTTTTATTAGCACCCCGCTCCATGCTGCAGGAGCGTGGCTTGGCTCATAGTTGAGGGGCAGGTGCAAAATGCAGCCTTTTCAAGGCACTGCAGTTGGATTGACTGAACATCTGTTGAATCATACCTTGGCACAAATCAGCAACTTCAGGAGAAGAGAAAATAACTACTTATGGGGCTGTGGGTGGAGTAGTCTGACATGAATATGATGAATCTACTCTGAAGATACATTTCATGGAAGAAGATAAAAAAAGTCTCCTGACAACCTATATTTATTTTAAAAAATCGCATTCTGCGTGTTATGTTTATGGTGAGCCAAGTTTTGACATGTTCAGCTTGCTGTTTAAGCTGAAATGATGGTAGTTGCAAGGGATGGGGGAAGGGTAAGAATACACAGCTTAATAAAATGGAAAGGTTTAGAATGCTCCATACTTTAAGGGATATTTCTATGAATTTGGAGAAAAATTGAATTGTATAATCTTTGATTTAATGTGTATTTTTAATGAGTGCAAGTAGAGCTGCCATTTTAGGGAGTAAATGGAAGTATCTGCTTGACCATTATTATGTTTTTACTGCTGCTGTGAGTCTTGCCTTGGCTTCCTTATTCTCTTGCATATGATGGTGCTGTAATAACCCTGCCACACTGCCAGTGTTACATATCTACTTTTGCAATACCTGACAATATAATAAAGCTTGATGAAAGGTTACTGACCTGGAATGCTATCTCTGTTTCTCTCTCCACACTCTAGGATGGTGAGATATACATTATTTCTGGTCCCTGTGTCAAGAATGCCATACAACATGTCACGTGATTTTCACCAGGAGGAGATAAACAGCAAAAGGTCATGGTCCAGAATGATACCAACAACATACAGGCCAAGTCAGGGTTAAGAACACCCAAAATTATACACCTCTCATGTATATGAACCTTAATGGTATTAAATTCTACAGTCCAACATGTGTATATTGGTTTGTTCCTATGGATGGAGAACTAGTTTCCTCCCTTCTCTCCCCAACTTTAGTAATTGTTCTATCTTGACAATCATGTGTGTTTTTGATGCCATTCATTATAGTACTGTAGAGATATGATTACCATATCAAGTACCTTGTGGATAACATCAACGTGTAGATATCTGATAAAAATAGAGACAGCGAATATCCTGTAAGTAAAATGAGGGATGGTATCCTGCGAAATGCTTCTAGAGAGCTGAGTCATTTACTAAAGAGTGGGTATCTAAGATTGTAATCTCCAGATTACTTCTGGTGCTAAGTGCTAGTGAGTATGGGGTTTGGAGGGTAGATCAGTTAATTGTGTAGCTAAATGAATGGTTTAGGAGGGAGGACTTTAGAGTTGGAGATCACTGTGACCTATTCTGGGGAAGATGGAACCTACACAAGTTACATAAGTTACAGCTAACAAGAAAGGGTCTAACATCCTTGTGGAGAAATTTACTAATGCTGCTGGGGAAGGCTTAAGCTAACTTTTCAGGGGAAAAGGGCTCAGAGTAGATACATAGATGGGGGACTGGGAGGTGCAGTTGCCCATTGCACTCAAAAAATGCAAAGTCAAACCAGTAGGCAGCACAGAGATAAGCATGATATGGTTGATGGAAGGAATAAATGGCTAAATTGCATCTACTTTAATGGAAGGAGACTGACCGATAAAGATGAATTTAGAGCCTGGATTAACACAAGGGATTATGCTATTGCTACAAACACAGGCACTACTCAGTATTCCAAGGAGTAAAATCTTCAAATAGGACAGGATGGATATGAAAGAGAATATGGAATTGCATACCAGTTAAGTCATCCATTGCAATAATAGTAAGGGAGTATATCCTTTTTCTTACACTAATGTAGCATATTTGATATTTCAGTAATATTTGGGTAAATTTGCTTGATTAAGCATTCTTTATTTACGTAATTAATCACGGGTTATGTGTAAGATGTGCATGAAAAGCATACGGCATTAAACTACCCTGTCTTATGTGCACACATCACTAAAGTAAATACGAAGTAGACCCATTTCCTAGTTCCTGTGTTTTCCTTTGGATTAGTTTCTGGTGTTACAAAGCATGACTATGGTAATAAGATAGTTTTAAAGTGAACCCAAGAGGACTACCTACCTGTTGAAGCACAGCTTTTTTTTTCGCAAAGGGAGGAGAGAGACATTTGAGTTTTTAAAAAATGCAGGATGTGCTTTTTTGGAAGGGGAGAGAGATATTCAAGTTTTAAAAAGGCAGAGAACAGACAAAATTGACAGGTTCATGAACAGTGAGTACTGGATGATGTATTCTGAATAACTAGAGCAGGATTTTTTGAAGCAAATGAGAAGCAAGTGCCAGTGCTACTGAGTGCAATTGGTGGAAAAGCTTACAGTTGGCTTAGAAGTTTGACTGCTCCAACCAAACCAGCTGAAATGAGCTTTTCTGAGATCATGAATGCTAGAACATTTAGAACCAAAACTAGTGTTAATTGCAGAACATTTAGGTTACACAAATGGAATTAAAAGGAAGAGGAATCCATTTCAGCTTATGTGGCTGAACTGAAGAAATTGTCTGAGCATTGTCAGTTCATTGATGGGCTTAGTGATTCCCTGATAAATCAGTTAGTTTATGGAATCTTACAAGACATCACTCAAAAATGGCTCCTAACTGAAGCACAACTCACATTTAAGAAAACAGTTGAAACAACTGTTATCAATGGAAGCATTTGAGCCAAAGACACTGTTGCATTGCAGTCAGGAATGAAAGAAAGTGTGAACAAAATTGCAAATTTTGAAAGGAAACCTGCCTGGCCAAACAAATTATACAACCTTTGTGGTGAGGACTCGCATACACCAGAACAATACAGGTTTAAAGGCAAAACTTGAAGAAAGTGCAACAAAGTAGGACACATGCAAAGAGAATGTTGGGCAGACAAAAATAAATGGACTGCATAGAGAAGAGAAAAATATCTCAAAAATCAAGCTGCAGTTTCAAAAAAAGCACTAATCTGTATGCTGTCTGATGAAAACTCTGATCATGATAAGAGTAACACAGGACAGTAGCCTTGAAACTGACAATGTGAAAACAAGAGAGAAACAATATGGCATACACCAGAAATGGCAGCAGTTGATTAAAATGGACACTGGCTCGGCTGTTACAGTCATTCCACAAAATGACTTTGAACAGCATTTCAAGGATACTGAACTGAAGCCTGCCGGTATCCAATTAAGAACTTATACTGGAGAAAAGATAACTCCTGTAGGAATGATATTTGTAACAGAGTAACAACAACCAACAAGCCACATTGGGTTTGTATGTGGTAAATTCAATTGAACTGAACTGACTTTATTTCTTACATCCTTCACATACATAAGGAGTAAAAATGTTTACATTACATCTCCATCTAAATGTGCAATGTGCAATCATAGAAATTTATAATAATTTATAATAAATAGAACAGTCAATGTAATATAGAGTACACTCAAATCAGTGTGAGTTAATTGTTCTGATGCGCTTGTGGAAGAAACTGTTCCGGAGCCTGTTGGTCCTGACTTTTATGTTGCGGTACTGTTTCCCGGATGGTAGCAGCTGGAACCAGAACTGTGGGGTCATAATTAGCTGAGGCAACTACAATTTGCTTGGAGATCCATCCACAGTTTTCATGCTGTAATAGTCCTGTAATAGTCAACTGAAATTGAATTAAGAAAGGTACAGGATAATACCACAGCAATGTTAAAGGGTGGCATTAAAAACTCAAACATATTAAGTGTAAAATAGTGCTAAATGAAAATGCCACACCCAAGTATTACAAAGCTAGTCTGGTTCCTTATACCATCAGTGATGAAGAAGCCAGTGAGCTAGGTTACCTGGAGGCTGAAGGAATACTTGCTAAGGTTGAGTGGACTCAAAGGTAATGTTAGTGATCCCAGTAGCCAAGAAGAATGGTTTGTCAGGCTCTACGGTGATTTTAAGGTCACCATCAACCCAGTACTGAAAGTAGATCAATACTTCCTACCCAGGATAGTGGATATCTTAACAAACCTTTCTGGAGGGAAACACTTCAGCAAAGTGAATTTAGCTGAGACCTACCTACAGATGGAGATGGAAGAAGAGTCCAAAGTGTTTCTCACTGTAAACACTCACAAAACACTTTATAGGCTTATTTTTGGAGTAGCATGTGCACGTGCTGTATGGTGGAAAGCTATGGACCAGGTGCTGCAAAACTACCCAGGAACTCAGAGTTAACTGGATGACATCATTGTTAACAGTGCAGATGACAAGGAACTTCTCCAAAATCTGAAGACAGTGTTAAAAAGATTAGAAAATTATGGGCTCAGAGCACAGCATGACAAAATGTGAGTTCTTTAAACCAAACATCAATTCCTGTGGTTACACTATAAACACATAAGGATTACGCAAAGTTTGCTGAGAAAGTTCAAGCAGTAGTGGATAGCCCAATGCCAAATGATGTGTCAGGATTGTGGTCCTCTTAGGATTTGTCAACTACTACAACAGGTTCCTGCCAAACTGGCTACTGAGTTCCAGCCCTTGAACTTATGACTATAGATATGGAAGAAACACGTTGGATTAAACAGTGTGAGGTGGCTTTCCAAAAGACAAAGGAAACACTGTGTTCACACATTATGATTGACCACATTGTCCAGCGAAGCTTGCCTGTGACGCCTCACCTTATGTTATAGGTGTAGTCATGTCACATGCTATAAATGATGGAAGTGAACGCCCTATAGCCTTTGCATCATGTTCTCTTACCGCTGCAGAGGAAAATTATGCACAGATTGACAAGGAAACCTTGAGTCTGGTTTGGGGTGTAAAACATTTTGACCAGTAATTGTATGGGAGAGAGTTTACCCTCAGAATTGATCATCAACTACTGGTGTCAATTTTCAAACCCCAGAAGGGTGGTCCACTAACAGCAGCAGCATGAATGCAGAGATGGGCTCTGTTTCTCAGAGGCCACAATTACAAGACCAAATTCAAGAGGACAACTAATCAAGGAAGTGCTGATGGACTGTCCTGTTAACATTTTGAGAAACTTCTTCTCATGGACTGGTGTTCCAAAACACTTAGTCAATGACAGTGGATCACAGTTTGCTGCAGAACAGTTTCAGTCATTCCTGAAAACAAATGGAATGAGGCATATTAAATCTGCACCGTACCTCCCAGCTACAAATGTTTTGGTGGAAAGGTTTGTACAGAGTCTAAAGAACACACTGTGAGCAATGTCAGCAGAACACACTACTCTGATATTAAGTCAGAAGCTCGCAAATTTCCTCCTTGCATATATTACAATGCAGCACACTTCACAGCCAACAACTCACCAGCGATGCTGTTCCTGGGTTATTCCTTGCACTCACGCTTGGATCTCTTCAAACCCAATCTAGAAGGAATATTCAGGGCAAACAGCTGAGAAAAATTGAGGGCTCCTCAAACAGGGAGATTCAATGTTTCACCCCTGGATAAGCAGTTCTAGCGAAGGTCTATAGAGGTGATCAAAAGTGGTTACTTGGAAAAATTAAGGACAGCATTGGACCCTTCTCCCACACACTCGAGAATGCTCCTGATGTCAGCTGGAGACAACACATCAATCAGCTGAGGAGAGCAGAGTCACTTGTTAGATGAGAAAGGTGTCCAGGTCTGTCAGAACCACTTTCTGCAGTCCGGGAGTCAACTCCTACAACCACCACAGGGGAGGTCCCAGACCCTGAGATTGTTTCACAACCACAAGTCTCACCTGCCAAGCAGAGTGATCCCCACCTATCCAAACCACCACCCCCACCCTCATCAGGAAAGACAATATCCTACAAGAGTAAGAAATCCTCCACAGCGATTAAATCTTTAGACCTGAATGGGACAATTTAAAATTTGCTATGCTGTGGATGTTTACAAAGTAGTTGAATTATATAGTATACATTATATATATATATATATATAGATAGCTAGCTAGATGGATAGATAGATAAGATTAGAGAGCAATTTGTGACATATTTGAGTTCAGATGTTGAGCTGCATTCTATATTGAGTTGGAGTTTACAGCTTAGGAGGGAGGAACGTAGTGTAACCACAAACAGGAGAAAATCTGCAGATGCTGGAAAGCTGAGCAACATGCACAAAGCAGCATCTATGGAAAGAAGTATAGTCAACTTTTTGGGCTGAAATCTTGACCTCTTTTTTCCATCAATGTTGCCTGTCCTGCTGAGTTCCTCCAGCATTTTGTGTTGAGGAATGTTGTGTATTTAATATTTCAGTAATATTTGATTAATATAGTAAATATATGGTTTGATTAAACATTCTTTGATTAAATATTCTTTATTCTAGGATTCTTAAAGTGCATCCAGGAGAATATATAAGTAGTCACAGAAAAAGAGGAACAGATCTTAGAAAATGTAATGCATGTGGTTGACATGCTGGTGCAGGAGCATTTTGGAGACAGTGCCCATAATTCTATAAGTTTCAAGGTTGTCATGCAAGAAAAAAGATTACCTAGATACCTTACTAGATGATCTTGCTGACTTAGGCAAAGGCCAATTTCAATGTCATAAGACATACAAACCAAGAGTAGAAGTAGAAGGAGTAAGCACTTTCAGATAGGTCTACATCAGTTACAATTGGAGTAATTCAAACGTGAAGTGATGAGAATTCAGAGCCAATGTATTTTCTTAAATGTGAAAAATATGACGTCAAGTCTAAGGAATCATGGATGTCACAGGATATTGAGGCCTTCCGGCATAGTAGGAGTGTAGCAGGGGGAATGATTAAGTATGTTAAGGGCAAGAGGGTAACCAGGGAATGTACTATCTTAGTACATTAAGCACCAAAATAGCAATGGAGGCAGAGGATGTAGATGAGGTTTTAAATGAAAACATGAGGTACTATGTGTCTTACCAGGCTTAAAGATAAATGAATCCCAGTGTCCGATAAAGTGTTTCTCACACAGTTAGTAGAGGCATTTAGGAAGTCATCTGGGGTCCCTAGAGCAATCTTTACTTATTTTCTGGCCATAGGAGAGGTGGCAGGTAACTAGAGATGAGCAAAAGTACCTTTACTCAAGAGGCACAGCAGAGATTATGCAGATTATGATAAAGTGAGTCTAGGGAACTTAGTGGGAAAAAGTTCTGAGGGATAGGATTAATCTATACTTGGAAAAACAGGCAATATTCAAAGATAATCAGCATGGCTATGGTAAGGAGGAAATCTTACCTGACCAATTTGATTGAAATAGGTATCAAAATATATTGATGAGGACAGTGGAGTTGATGCAGCCCACCTGGGCATTAATCAAACTTTTGCTAGGATCCTATATGGGCAACTAGTTCAAAAATTTAGACTGGTGGGAAGCAAGCTATGGTGGCAAATTGGATCAATTGACTCTGTAATATGAGGTAGAGAATGATGTGGAGGATTTTTTTTGTGATTGAAAGTCTGTGACTAGTAGGACAGATGTATAGTAGGACAATTTGATGTATACTGACATCATTGATTCAGATATGAATGCACAAAGGATGATTAGCTAGTTTGCAGATGACACAATTGAACATTAGAGAAATAGTCTTAGGTTACAGGAAAACATTGATCAGTTGGTTAGATAGGCAGAGAAAAGCAACTGAAATGTAACCTTGATAAATGTACTTTGGGAGACCAATGAGGGTAGGAATAGGCACCACTATTGATATGAGGGTATGAATAGTGGTGCCCTAAGGAGCAGTGAAGAATGGAGGAACTATGGATCGCAGCACACATAGATGAGGTGCTGAAAAGGGTTTATGGAATATTCAATTTTTTTTGCTGGGGTGCAGAATATTTGAACGATGAGCTTTATAAGACAGTGGTTTATTCACAGCTGCAATACTGCTTACAGTTCTGGCTGCCAGATTATTGGGAGCATACAATTGCACAGGGGAGGGGGCAGCAAAAATTCATCAGGATGTCACCTGGGGTGCAGGGTTTCCATTGTAAGGAGAGGTTGGATAGGCTGGACTTACTTTTCTTGGAGTGGGAAAGGTTGATAGAGGTATACAAAATTATGGGGTGGAGGGGAGGCAGAGATATGATAGATAGTAGGAAAAATTCCCTCTAAGATTAGAAAGTATAATTTTTAGAGGGATATGAAGAAGAGCCTTTTCCTCCAGAAGGAGTTTATAATCTGAAAATCACTATCAGAGGAGAAGGAAAGGCAAACATTATCAGGATGATCTAGATGAATATTTGAATTACCAAGGCAGAGAAGGTTTAGGACCATGTGTTGATATGTGAGCATAGTCCTTATGGCTGGCATAGATATGGAGGGCCACAGGGCTTCTTTCTGTGCTGCATGACTCTGCTGCCTGACCCGCCGTGCATTTCCAGCACTCTGTTTTCATATTGGATATTGAGATAGCTGGAACCAAAAATATAGCAGTAATTTCTGAAACTATACCAGAAAAGATGTTTTCTAACTTGGTCCAAGGAAGGCTGAATAAATTCCAAGCTGAATGGCTCTGAAATGGGGATATTCTGAGAAAGGCCAGAATTTATTGCCCATTTTTAATTGCCCTTGAGTATGTAAAGCTGAGCTATCTTCTCAACAGGCTGCAGTCTTTCTGACATGAACAATCCCACATTAGATACGGACTTCCCATATTTTGACCCAGTGGTAAAGGGGAATGATGATATATTCCTTTGACAGAATTGTGTGGGACTAGATGGTGAACATGCAGGTGGTAGAGATCCATAGTACCCTTGCCTATTTTGATGGCAGAGCTTATATTTTTAGCTGCACTTTCTAAAGTTATACAAAGTTACTAATTTATACCTTTATTCCCAATGGGCTGTAACCATAAGCAAGATATTACACTATCAGGGCAAATCTAGATGCAGTCAATTTCCACAGGATACATGAGGACATTTGGTCCTTTGAGTTTACGACATCTGGCAGAACAATCCCTTTCTCCACTAAATTACTCTCTGTAATCTATTCTTCCTGCAGACACATCAGCTCCTGATAAATTCTAATTTACCTACATGTGGAAAGCAATATAGAGCAACCAATTAATCTACATAGTTTTGTGATGTGGGAAGAAAGTAGAGCACACAGGGGAAACCCATAGAGTCCCAAAGAGAAAATCTAACTCTACATGGACAGCACCAAAGCTCAGAGTCTAATCTAGATTTCTGGAGCTGTGAGGTACCAGCGCAACTCAGTGCAATGCTGTACTGCCAGCAATAACAATATCCATCCCATACCCCCAGCTTTATCTGTTTTGGTTATAAACATAGGAAAGATAACTTGATTCTGTTATAGCTGAGTAAGAAAGTCTTAAAAGAGTTGCAATATAATATGTTTTAATGTGAGCATAACTTATATATAGGAGGAGAAAATATGTAAGGAATGGAATAAGGAAGATACAAGAGAGAAGGGGCAACGTAAAAGGTGTAAGGCTTAAGAACAGAGGAAAGAATATATAGGTTAAAAGTGAGGGAAAGGACAAATGGCAACCTTGATCTTATTCTGTCTGCAGTGTGAGATATATGCTGTATTTATGGGGAGGATACAGTCAATGTGTTAATAGCTATTTTGATGCAAGTTGATTAAATATTAAACTGTGTGATATGAGTGTATGTTGAAGAGATGTGTGATGTACAGATGATATATCCAGGTGGTATGGAGCCTTGAATGTCTTGTTAACAATGTTGCTAGGTGAAATTTGTTTCAATAGGTTAGCTTCTAGTTTCTATTTATACAGCTGAGAAATATGTGGTGACAATTTCCGGCTCTACACCTTCAACTAACACCAAACTGTCAGTCATTCCTTACATAACTAAAAAGAATTGGCCTTAAAAATAAAGTTAAAAAGACATTAAAAGCTATTAGTGGCTACATTATATGTACTTAAAAGATAACTTCCTGTTCTACAATTTATACACCCATGATGTGGTTTAGGCAAAAGGGCAGAAGGAAGTTTGCTACTGTTATCAAATGATGCCATTGTCACCGGAATTAAACTGTGATATGGCTCCACATTGTTTAACAGACACAGAAGAAAAAATAGAACTTAATTTTAAATTGAAATGTATTTAAAATTTTTAATTTAAAATGTATTTATTGTTAGCAATTACAAAATAAATTTACTTCTCTAAAACAATTTTCATTTCGACTATATTGTCAGAATCATGTCAAATTATCTTACACCATATTTATAACTTTTGCTTATTATTTTGTTTGTTTCCATGTTTCCTAACAAAGTGAAGATTTAAATTAAAAATGAACAGGAAGGAATTTAATATAAACTGCTCTGATTATGAATCTTGTTTCCTTTACTTTTGTTATAATAAAGTCATTTGGTATCAAGGGACATATGTTAAAATTAAAAATTGACTCCAAGGTTATTTTTAGCCAACAAAAATTATCTTTGAGATGTCTAATTATGTAAACTTTGTATAATATGAAGTGTAAAAACATCTATGAAACTCTCTTTTCCCCATCCTGCCAACTGAGGTAAGACCAGCATCTCTTCCCAGAACTGATCCACTTGGCAATGTGTTTGAAAATACAAATGCAGCCCAAAACAGATCGAGTAACGTGTTAGCATTTATCAAAGTAGCCATGAGTCTTGCCTATTCTCTGTTTAAGTTTACTTTTGCAATAAAAGACCACAATGAATATTCTGTTTTTACCACAACACAGCATCAGCAGATGGCATCCCATTAAAACATTATTGATTGTAATGTACCCATTATTCACAAGACCCATCCTAATGCCATGCAGTGCTGCTAAATGGTGTGAGGTGGGGGGGAGTGGAGAAAATCAGAATAATTTCTGCAAATTATTTCAAGTTCACAAAGCCCAAAGTTCAGATCCCAGTCCAGTTCCTTAAGGTCAAAATCCAG